>NC_077231.1:219684946-221051196 GCF_027887165.1 Monodelphis domestica | reverse complement strand
GACAGATAGGATGATGTGCTAGCCCTATATAAATTGCTAGAAAGGACTGGAAGAATAAGCAATGCAGTGTCCTCTTAAAGTGCAGCAATTATAAAAGTGAGATTTAATTTATCAGACTGGGACCTTTTATTATAAATGAATGGTTCTTCCTTCCCTCTAGCCAGACCACAGATTTCATCTCCATAGGTGTTGGTATCATTTAAACCAAGGTCATCTTAAAATTTTGAAAAAACATAGTTTATATTGATTATATTAATTTTATATTAATTTCATAGAGTCTCAGAGTTGGAAGGCATTTCAGAGAATACATTTACTCTAAGTTGGTAAATGCAAATCATCCACCAAAATGTCTTCAAAATCAAATGTTCCCAAGGTCTTAAGTTAAAATTGGGATGTTACATTTAAAAAGGGAATTCATGTAATTCCAGTGTCAGAGATTATTCTGCCAAATTCCATTCTCAATAAAGAAAGGCAGCTTCATTACGATGACAGGTCCTTCACAGAAAACTTAACTAGATCCAATTACTGATAACTCAATGGAATTCATGAACTATGGGTGGAATTTTTAAAGGATACCAAATCAAAAAGTAATTTTACTACCCTGTACTCTGTCAAACTCATACTTCATCTCTATTGATTCAATACAAATAGTATGTTTAATGAAGAAAAGGATCTTTGAGATTTTCTAGTCTAATTCCCTCATTTTATAGATAAAATAATAATAATAATAATACTGCATTTTAAAGGTTTACAAAATGCTTTGCATCTATTAGTTCATTTTAAGTATTACAAGAAGAGAAATAGTAGTTTTTCAAATGGAAAGACAATTAGATTTGGTGTAGACAATCCAAATTTATATGTTGTCCTTTATATCTACAACCTATGTGACCCATGAAGCTCTTCCTCTTGCTGGTCTTCCACATTCTCTCCTATAAAATGAGATACTTGTACTAGACAATATCAAAGGTTCCTTCTGTCTCCAACTCTATGATCTTAACTCATGGAATAGATAGTATTCCTTTTATTATCTTCATTTTTTCCAGATTAAAAAAATGGTAGACTTGTCCAAGGTTGTATCTACTCAGATGTCATTTTAAGAAAGAGAATAATACATGTGACAATAATGGAATTAAAACTCAGATATTCCTGACTCTTAATTCAGTGTTCATTCCCTATCTCATGCTGCTGATATGCCAAGTTCATACAGCTACTTACTGGACTGTCCTCGTTGATAACAGGACCTATTTTTCCTGACTCCTAATCTAGTATATCTTTAGTTAACTTTTCCATTTCATCTAGGGGATTTTTTTTCAGCAATGATTTTTCATTCTAAGTACAAATGCTGAAAAAAATAACATTTGGTTTATGAATTTCCAGTGCAAAGTTGTGATATCTTTATAGGATTTCTTTTTCTATGGTACATTTATCAATGTCTTAATGATCTAGCTACTAATTTGGAAAGAAAAGAGGATGCTTTTTTCTGCCTTATTATATCTTATTCACAATACTCTAAGGCACAGTATCATAAGTACCAAGGGTTACTAGTTCCAAAGAACTGCCTTTCTGCTTAGCAAAAAGAATTTTGTTTTGCTTCCAGTATTCAAGACAATGTTGATTGAGGTTTTTTCCCCCCTGTTTTTGAAAGGTAATTTGTGTTTTCTAAGAAGCCATGAGTTTGAAAACTAGGTTGCTGACCTACCTTGAAGCAAGTCTGAATATTGCTTTTAAAAATCCTTAGAGGCACCCTACTATCTATTTTCAGAATTTTGAAAACTGATCATCCAGAGTGGGCTCTATCTGTCTCTTTGGCTTTAATATTTTGAATTGCTGGCTCAAAAAGCATAGTTGCTAAGGGAGTATATGTACTCAATTTTAGGAAGGCTTTTTATGAACTATCTAGGCTAAGTTTATAGGATATCTAAAATTTGTATTAGATATGAAAAATGTAATCAATAATTTGGGCTAAGCACATGATGATGATTACCTCCAACTTTTCCTGTGAATATAACTTTCTAACATAGTTGTTTACATATTGGCTTTCCAATTAAACTGTGAATTTCTGGAGGTTTTGTTCTTTCTTGGAATCCATAGCACCTAATTCAGTGTCTGGCACATGAAAGGTATTTAACAAATGTATATTGAATAACACCTCCCTGTCTTCCTACTTCCATAATTTTTTGGTTCATGATCTTCCTTCCTCCTGGAATTTTTTCTGATTTTGGTTTTCCTGCACAATTCCTACCCATCTTAAAGACTAAAATCATATACCATCTTATATTAATCCTTCCTGCTCTTGTTTTTGTGTTCAGCCATTTTTCAGGCGTATTTGACTCTTCACAATCCCATTTTGGGTTTTCTTGGTAAGAATACTGGAGTGGCTTCCCATTTCCTTCTCTAGCTTTTTTTGCCAATGAGGAAACTGATGCCAATAGGATAAAGTGACTTCCCCAAGTTTACATAGCTAGTATATCTTAGAGGCCAAATTTGAACTTAAATGATGAATCTTCCTGACTTAAGGCCTCTGTCATTAGCCCCAAAGAAGTCACTTGTTGTCCCTCCTCTGAATTCCTACAGGTCTATGTCTTAACATCTTTTATTATGTTGGTCTATACTATATAAAATATTAGATTTTATAGAAGAAAAATTAAAGGAACTCAAGTTATTGAAAGAAATTTGCTTTAAGGCCACCTACAAACATAGTCATTCATTTTTTAATTCCTCCTATACTGGGTGTCATTTTCTATCCCACATCACTGGATTTTTCTGGGAATCTAAGCCACACTCCTTTCCATTGTTTTCTCTTCCCATTATCATGCATTATCTGCATATTCTTGTTATCTTCTGCCACAAGTCACTTTATCTCCTCCCTCCCCTTTTTAACCTTCCTCATCTCACTCAGCCATCAAACCTAGCAAGACAAATCCTTACCTCATGCCCATCAAGACTTTTTTCTAAAGTAATAAAATAGACAAGAGTTGATATATTAGATAAAAAACATTGTGTTGTTTCTCTTCTCAGTGTGTCATGTCAGTGTCTGAAAATATATAAAAAAGTACTTATATTCTTCAGTGAATTGTTTATTAGCATTCAAGAGAAACATCAAAACAACAGCATTAAAGTGAGTTAAATCAATCCAAATGATCAGGAAAGGGGGTTACAAACACTGAAAGTCACAGCCTGAACATCTTCAACTTATAAACTATTTTTCCAAAGTCCAATTATAAATAGATTTGAAACTGTACACATTTTTCCTTAGAAATAAATACTATGTAATTATGCCATATAAATGAAATGGAATACTATTGTGCTAGAAGAAGTGAAAGATGTGAGATGTTCAAAGAAATATGATATTTGTATAAAGTAATATGGAGGGAAGTTGGCATAAGAAGAAGCCAAGGTTACAAAGAAAAGCAAAAACAAAAAAACAAAAAAAAGAAAATATCTTTTCTCAAGTAGTTCATAATCTAGTAAAGGAGATAACCTGAAAATAACTACATACCACAAAATATTTAGAAGATTATACCTGGATAATCATATTCAATTATTTTAGTTATATCTGACATTTCATCTTCATAACATCATTTGAAGTTTTCTTGGCAAAGATACTTGATTGATTTGTCATTTCCTTCTCTAGCTCATTTTATACATGAGGAACTGAGGCAAATTGACTTAAGTGACTAGGCCAGAAACATACAGTGAGTCTGAGATCAGATTTGAACTAAGGAAGATGAGTTATACTGACTCTAAACCAATGTCTTTCTTCACTAGTGGTCCAGGACTTGATAATATCTCTAAAGTATTATCCTCCCTCTTAAATAACCCTCCCATCCCCTTTGAGTTTCATTTATTTCTACAGCAAGGTCTTTGTGTTTAGTCATTACTCAGTTCTTTTTTGTCCATTTCAGATGAGTCAGTTTCATATGAATATCACCCTTATAATTTCCTCCATGTTCTGTACAATTTTCTTACATGTCCCATCTGTAAGAAATAGCATGTTTCTTCCTCCTTTCTTACACTAGTATATTCTTTTTTCTCCACTCTGTTCTCTTTTCCTTCTTAAAACCTTTAGAATAAAACCAATGTAGTCTGGGTGCTCTCTTTTTATTAAGTCCCTTGATGCTCTTTGAAGATATTAAGATTCTGGAGAGATAATTAATTTCTTCTTCTCTTATAATATTAGCAGTACATCATTATACAGCCCCTTCCAACTAATTAGATAAATGTAAAGTTCTAGGGTTCCCTGGACTCTTCTATTTACATTTCAAAGCTCCTACTCAGTACTGCTCCTTGCATTAGCAATGATTGAAAACTTTCAATTCCATAAGACATTTTCCTTTTATAGAATTATAATCAATTTTGCAGGGTTGTTATCTTTAGTTGTACCTAAATTATTTGCCTTCTGGAACTCTGTATTCCAAAAAATTCTTATTTATAGTCGAAATCTCCATGTCTTTTGTAATGCTAATTGTGGTTCTCTGATTTAAAAAATGTTTTTTTTTTCTTCCAGATGCTTGAGAGATTTTTTTTTTTTGACATGAGAGCTTTGGATTTTGTCTGACATTCCTGAGAATTTCCACTTAGAGTTGTTCATGAGGTATCAATGGATGGTTTTTTAAATTTATTTTACCTTATTATTCTAAAAGATCAAAGTATTTTTCATTTATAGTTTCTTAAAATATAATGTCCAAATTGTTTTTTTTTTAAGTTGGATTTCTGGGAGTCCAATGATTTTTAAATTACATATGCTTGACCTGTTCTTCAGATCAATTCTTTGTGATATCAGATATCTTGCATTTTCTTCTACTTTTTCAATCATTTGACTATGTTCCAATATTGCTACTCTTCATATTTCTATGAGAGATTCTCTTTGGTTTCCATTTCCCTAGGATCTCATCACCAGAAATCTCAAGACAATGAAGATGGACTCAGCTTAAACTCAGCACCTTCCTACCACCTTAATTTCTTCCCTCTAATTAGAGGGCTGGAAACCAGAGCACTAAACTCATTCAAAGGCTTTTTCTGGGGTAGCTAGGTTGCTTGGTGAATAGAGTGTCAGGCCTGAAGTCAGGAAGATTCCTAGTCCTAAGTTCAAATCTGGCCTCAGATACATACTAGCTGTGTATCCTTAAAATCTTACTGCCTTAGTTCCTTATCTATAAAATGAGCCAAAGAAGGAAATGGCAAACTACTTTAGTATGTTTGCAAAGAGAACCCCAAATGGGGACATGAAAAGTCAGATACTACTCAAAAGTCAAAAATGCCTTCCTTTAAAAGGGTTCAAAATTTTCTAGATAGTTTCATTTTTCAACTGCTTGGTTTGTGTTCAAGCATGACAGGTGCCCTATAGTTGTCCCCCATAACTCTTTTTTCAGTTTCCTTTTGTGTACTGTCTTCCTCCATCATACAATAAGCTCCTTAAGGACAGGAACTATCTTTATCTTACTTGTATCTACAGTGCTTGCCATGTAGTAGGTATTTATTAAACATTTATTATTGTCTATTTCTTGTTTTCTCATGGAATCATTAATTTCTGATCTATTTCTAATTTTCAGAATCCATTACTTCAGTAACATTTACAATTTTTGCTAAGGTATTTATTCTCCTTTCAATTCTATCCGCTGAATTTTTTATTTCATTTTTTTAATCTTTTTTTTTTCATTTCTTCTAAGTATTCCTGTAGTCTTCATGGAAAATCCATTTCCCTCCTCTTTGAACGTCTACTTTCCTTCTTTGGGATCAAGGAGGAATCTCTAGATCTACTACATTTTCTTTACTGATTGGCATTTTCTTTGGTTTACTGATGCCTTCAAATTTAGTTCATACACTGGGACTTTATGCCCAAACCAGGTTCCACTCTTTGTATCACTTTAAGGATGAGATGGTAAGTCCTGTCTCATTATAGATTGCTTGGCTTCCTATATTGATTACCAATTCACAGAATATGGTAGATAAAAGATGAAATGACTGAGGAAAGAAAGGTCTGAACTCTCCAACATATTTTTTTTATTAAGCAATGCTTGGCAATTGCCCAACAACTTAGGGCCAACAACTTTCCTCAGCTTTGGCATTGGACCTCAAATATAGGGAAAGATAGATTTTTATACATAAAAGACAACTAATCAAGGAATACCAATATTTTTTTAAAAATAATTGACCAGATACCATATTAGGTAATCTGATTTCTCATTAGAAGAAGATTAGGGACTTCCCAAGGTAGAAGAAACAGAACAAACAGGTACATTTGCCTGGAATCCAAAGAGGTGTCCCACTCTCCCCCAAATGTCTATACAATCAAAGGAACATAGCAGCAATAACTGATTCATCAATATGTGGACATGTTTCAGAAAGCATATATAGGTTAATTGAGAAGTGTAATTGTAAAAAAATTACTTGCCTCAAAGAACCCTATCCATATCCAGAGAAAGAACTGTGGAAGTCTAAAACTCAGAATTAGCCATAATTTCTTCCCCCAAAGTTAGGAATTTTCATTCATAGAATTACTAATCTGTGCTTGGAAAAGAAAATGGAAAGGTATAAGAAAATGTCTTAGAACTGGAAATTTAGAAACTTGCCTGTGAGTCTCACTTTGGCATTTAGAAGCATTTCTCTAAGTGTTACTTTTGAAAGTCACATTTTCTTTGTCATATAATGGGTAAAGGGAAGGGAGAAATTCAGAGGGGAAAAATCTACTCCTATTCTGAAAAACCAAAGAACAGAAAGTACAATAGGAGAATTGGAGGGAGAAAGAGGAAACTCGTTTTACTAGTCTCTTTTTTGGACAAAAAGGAAGTGGTTTCCCCCAAGAAGACTACATTAATCTGAACTCCAATCATGGAATCATCAGGAGGTGATGCCAGGTACTGAGGACATTGCAAAGATTTTCCTTTTGTTTTTCTTTTTCCTGAAGGGGCTATGCTAAATGTTTATACCTTTGGGGAAATGGTGTATATTTAACTCCATGAAAAGTAGCCTTTCAATTAAGGTTCACACCTTGTAGTGACTTCATATTAATGGAGGCACATCATCTTTCTCTGTGCCACACCCCCATAGTCTTCATCATTTGCTTCTGTCTTTGTGTCTTATTAAAGGCAAAGATGAATAGCTGAACCACATGTTCTTTCCCAGGAGATTTTTCCCTTTTTTATTGAGTCTCAATAAATCAATTAATAATTCCATAAATTAATTAGCAATTCAGCCTCAGAGAACTATACTTTTGAATTATGCCAATGGAAAAATGAGTACAGTTAGAAGTCCTTATGTTGAGAATATATCTCCTCAAAGTCCCAGTCTCTGGAACAGAATCCTCTCTCTACTCTCAACCAAGTAGCAGGAAGAATCCCTTGTGCTCTCTTCCCATGAAATTAGCAAAAGCAGGAGGAGAGGTTCCCATTTATTCAATCAGTCAACCACCAAATACTTATTAAGTGAAATTATGTGCCTTGTACTACAATCAGCACTAAATACTTGAAAAATATTAAATGGTCCTTGCTATTAAGGAGTTTTTATTTTATCATTAAAGATATATTCATATAGAAGTATATATAAAACAGATACTATGAATTTATATATTCTGTATATAGAAACATAAACAGGAGAAATACTGTAAACGCTATAAACAGGACTTGATTTAATGTGTTATTGATTATTTAGACTTTTAAAAGCTTTAATAATACATATTAAAATTAAAAATATATCGTGTATGGGCTTTTTGTTTTGTTTAGGTTTTGTAGATGGATTATTGTTAAACATTTATCTTCATATCCCTGGGCAATAAGGAACTCTATCCATGAAAGTATAAAGGGTTAGTGACTTTGGTGGTAAAGGTTCTTGTAGGATGACTATGATGGATGCTGAAGTGATCCAGGGATGATGAGGTTCAGTAATAGCATGATTGATTGATTCTAGTAGCAGGTGCATGGGAGGAGGTTAGAATTAAGGGTGAGAATTATGTTTCTGTTGGGAGAGTAAGAAGTAAAGAACTTGTGAAGAAAGGGAGAAAAATGTTCAGTAGCTGTAGGAGCATTAAAAGAAGAGAATTTCTTTTTGAGTCATCCAAGATGACACCACTACCACCACTACCACCACAACTTCCAAATTATTATTTCATAGATTCTTAAGTTGGTTTACTTATATTAAAGCATACTATTTCCCAAATAGAAATACAACCTAAGGGAAATACAAGGAAATGATGATTAGTCAGATTGGAAATTCAATACGACTAATGTTCCAAGTGAATATTAAGAAGCAGACAGTTTAATGAGATAGAAAAGAAAGGTTCTCCTCACTCCATATGGTCATAAAATCACTAGGGTGCATTTTCCTCTCTCTGGAGATTTAAAGAAATAAAATACCAAATTCATATAATTATATTCAGAGCTGCAAATAGCAATTCTGAAACCTGGGAGAATACCATAACCTATATCTATGGCAAACAGATCAAAGGCATGGACATAACAAATTTTTGCAATAATTTCACTTGGAGGAGGATTGAAAAAACAGTGAGACAGAAAAAGAAAGACATATACAGAAAGAGAGAGAGAGACACAGAGAGACAGAGACAGAGACAGACAGACAGACAGAGAAGACAGAGAGAAAGAGAGAGAGAAAGAGAGAGAGAGAGAGAGAGAGAGAGAGAGAGAGAGAGAGAGAGAGAGAGAGAGAGAGAGAGTGAGAGAGAGAGAGAGAGAGAGCTCAAACATAAGGCATGCTGGAAGACAGAAATGCCAAGACACTAGTTAGTGTAGAGAGAAGGGAATGCTGTCTCGTGAAAAAGTGTTAAAGTAGGGCCAGTCCAGCAGAGTTCACCTGAAATGTGATGGTTAGTAACTCAGTTAATAAACATTTATTAAGCACCTACAAATGCTAGAGGACAGAAGTACTACTGGTAGCTTCCATTTTTAGCAAATTATTTTAATAACTATATATTATTAAACAGTTGGTTCTACCTAGTAAGAATCTACAACTGCTATGTGCCCTTTCAATTTTGGCACCTGAACCAAATCCCTAATTGTGTTTCCATAGGTATTACTCTAATTAAGCTCATCACCTTGATAAATCTTTCATTTAAACTCATAAGCAATTTTCAGATAAAGAAATCAAAACTATTCATAAGCACATGAAAAAGTGTTCTAAATCTCTTATAATCAGAGATGCAAATCAAAACAACTCTGAGGTATCACCTCACACCTAGCAGATTGGCTAACATGACAGCAAAGGCAAGTAATGAATATTGGAGGGGATGTGGCAAAGTAGGGACATTAATGCATTGCTGGTGGAGTTGTGAATTGATCCAACCATTCTGGAGGGCAATTTGGAACTATGCCCAAAGGGCGACAAAAGAATGCCTGCCCTTTGATCCAGCCATAGCACTACTGGGTTTGTACCCCAAAGAGATAATAAGGAAAAAGACTTGTACAAGAATATTCATAGCTGCACTCTTTGTGGTGGCCAAAAATTGGAAAATGAGGGGATGCCCTTCAATTGGGGAATGTCTGAACAAATTGTGGTATATGTTGGTGATGGAATACTATTGTGCTCAAAGGAATAATAAAGTGGAGCAATTCCATGGGAGCTGGAATAACCTCCAGGAAGTGATACAGAGTGAGAGGAGCAGAACCAGGAGAACATTGTACACAGAGACTGATACACTGTGGTATAATTGAATGTAATGGACTTCTCCATTCGTGGCAATGCAATGACCCTGAACAACCCAGAGAGATCTATGAGAAAAAACATTATCCACATCCAGAGGAAAAACTGTGGGAGTAGAAACACCAAAGAAAAAAACAACTGCTTGATTACATGAGTCGAGGGGATATGGCTGGGGATGTAGACACTAAATGAACATCCTAATGCAAACAACATGGAAATAGGTTCTGATCAAGGACACATGTAATACCCTTTGGAATTGTGCGTCAGCTACAGGAAGGGGTAGGGGGAAGGGAAAGAATATTATTCTTGTAACCAAGGAATAATGTTCTAAATTGACTAAATAAAATTTTCAAAAAAAATAATAAAAATAATAATTTCTTGGTCTTTATTGAATATTTTTAATATCAATCACTAAATTCATTGCAAGTTTTAATGTATATTGCATTTTTACTTCTAATCACAGATGACTGCATTTTAATGGCAAAAATGTGGCTTTATATCTAATTTAATTTCAGGAAAGAAAAAATGTTGGAGAGTCAAAGGAAAGTTCATAATGCTTCTCTTTTCATTGAGATCCTTTACTAAACAGTTAACAAGCATTTTTAAGGGTCAGGCATGGTGTTAATTGATGAAAATGAAAATACAAGCACAAAATATCTATATATTTCTCTGTCTCTGTTTATCTCTATATATACAAGTATATATATAATTTCAACTGAAAGTATATCACATTTATTTCAAATGTACAAATATTAAGTTCCTACTATACATAAGGCACTAAAGATACAAAGGGAAAAATACAATTCTTACTAATTAAGGTGCTATTATTTATTGAAAGGTCACAGATAAGCAAATACAAAGTAATTTGAGGAGGGATGTAACACTAACATTCTAGAGGAATCAGGAAAGACTTCACATATCGGTAGTAATCCTGAACTCAAAAGGTAAAGAATACAAGAATTCCAAGAACTGGAGTTAAGGGAAGTATATGCTTGGCATGGGAATATAGCCTGTGCCAAGGCAAAGACACTGAAGATGATAATCCAAGTGTATTCAAGGGGAGGTTAATTTGTAACTGAGGGATTCAGTCTTTCAGTATAGAAAGTGGAGAAGAGTGAGAGACCCCCCTTCTCAAAATGGGGTTCAGGGGAGACAGAAATGTAATTAATTGACTCAGAGAGAGGAGAGGGGGTTTGCAGATTTTCCCCCTTCTGCCTTCCCTCCTTAGCTAAGACTGATCTTCCAGATTCACTATTGTCCTTCTTGTCCCCCCTCCACTACTTGAGATGTTCACTCACACACAGCTTGGGGAAAAGATAATTATTTTAATGTCAACTTAACACAATAAGGATAATACAAAGGAAAAACTATCAAGGAAAGAATGGGAGAGGAAAGTGAGGAAAAGGGGTCCCAGTCTCTATCTAAAACCCTTTTCCTCCCACCTTGAGTTTGGGGGGAACTCAGGCTTTGGCAGCCTGAGTCCCCTGAGAGAAAGTCAGGTTGACTCACCCTGGGTTTGACCCCTTGGCCACAGTTCAGACTCAGGGAAAGAGGAGCTGAAGCAAAGTCAGATAGAGATTTAAAATGTCTTTCTCAGGTTTCCTCTTCAATAGTCTTTTCAATTAGGAAATGTTGGGGGGAAAGATTTCCAGTCACCAGCAGGAAAGGTGGATAACCCTCAGGAGAAAGTCTTTTTCCACCTTCTTTCTTCAGCTTCTCAAGACTGAGAGACCAACTCCTCTAACAGTCAGAGTCTTCTCCACAAGATTCCAAACTCCTTAGGCCCCTCCCCCATTGAGGTGATCAGTTTCACATATTCTTCAACCTGGCACTTTTCTTATATGCCAGCCTCTGTCACACAAGTACTAGTAAATTAAATTGGAAAGAACTTACTAGTTAGCAACTAGTAAGTTAAATTAGAAAAAAAAACATAGTAAATCAGTGCAAGAGGTAGGTAGGAGGGAGGCATATTTTTGAATGCTTTATAGACGATAGGCTAAGGAGGCTATATTTCATTTTAGAGTCATTAGGGAGCTACAGGGGAAAAAATGAGTAAGGGAATGGCATGTCAGGCAGTGACCCAGTTAAAGAGAAAGTTATCTTTAAATATTTGAAGAGCTCTCATGGAAAAAAGGAAGTAAATTTGTTTTATTGGGCCCCAGTGGCAGAATTAAGAGCAATACAGAAGTTGTAGAGGCAAACTGTAGGTTGCATCACAGAAAAATCTTTTGATATAGATGGCTACCCAAAAGTAGAACAGATTTACTAGAGAGATAGTGAGTTCTACCTTTTTTAAGGATTTTAAGTAGAGGTTGGATGGCTACTTTGTTCTGTATATTATAAAGAGGATGACTCAGTTATGAGTCAGCCTTCATGATCTCTGAGTTCCATTTCAACTTCAATCTTCTTTGTTTTCATGACCCAAATTGTATTTCTTACCTGCCCTCTAGCACTTAACTTTTCAAGATCCATACCAATGACACAGAGATTGTGTTATCTCCAGCAGACACCCCTGGAAGGAATTAGAGGAATAAAAGGCTAAAGCAGATGACTAATTTTAGAGTGATTTTGTCTTTGCAGTAGCATAAAATTGTATTTGTACAATCTTGTTCAAATAAATAAAAGTTTGAATAATGACATCATCTGAAGTCATCATCCACCTCTAGTAACATGATTTAATAAAATTTAATTCCAACCTTTATCAAAAGATATATTGACTTTTGTACTTTGAGAATATGACTAGAACATTTCTTTTAAAATGGAAGGAAGATGTTCACATAAAATGCAACAAAGATGATCAATTAATGATTTGAAAATACAATAATTAGTGTTCCTTAATAAAACATGACCATTAACTATTTCAGCTAATAATAAAATGTGCCTTAAGATTTGAACTCTTGGCAGATGCTAAAAGGTCAATGTCTTATTTTCTCTACCTTCATTTGCAAAACACAAATAGTACTACTGTGTTTATTTTTTATTTTTGTTCCCTTGCATAAATCTAACATTTAATCATTTAAAGGACTTCTTCCAATATATCATCACAGACTATTTTTCCTGTGGCATGCCTAGAACACACACCCTTCTTATTTCTTACCTCTGCCACTTCAAATTTTTATCTTCATTCAAAGCTCACCTCATATGTCACTTCCTTCATGAAGCCTTCCCTGATCCCTTATTCCAGCTCCATTTAAACTGTCAATTTTCGGTGCTTAATAAAGATTAATTGAAATAAGTAATAATTTTTATCCACAATTTCCCATAAATCTTCTATAGGAGATCCACCCAATGTAGAGTTTGATATTCCTTCTTGTTGAACATGACTTTCCCTTGGTTCAAGTAATATCTTAATACTTAATAGTACCACTGAGGCAGTCAGCAACATTTGAACAAGTTGAATGCCTTCTGTTCAGAGCCATATTCCAATAATGACAACAACAAAAATAATGTCATATTTTTAAAGTACCTCAAGATTTACAAAACATTCCTTTCCCATTATCACTGTGTGAAGAAGGTAGTATGTCTTATCTCCATTTTATAGATCATTAAACTGGTAGAGATTCAGAAAATTAAATAACCTTCCTTAAATTATACAGCTAGTAGTGTCAGAGAAAAGAATTTGTAATCAATTTACCAGACACTTCATGTTCAGATCTCTTTTCCCTTACCAGGCTGCCTGTGCAATTGGTAATAGAATGTGAGCTCCCTGAATAGAACAGGTACTCCTTGAGCACATAGATAGTTTCATTTTGGTCTTTATATCCTCAATACCTACTATGGAATCTGGAATATATTAAGCACTTAAATTGAGGTTTGTTGAATGTTGAATAAACGAATATCATTTTTTTTTTTACTTTTTTAGTTCTAATTGATAGTATGTTATAACCTTCATATGCCCACCAATAGTTATTCCAATAACTTTGGGTTGTTATTTATATTTTTGAAGATTCCATGATTTGTTGTCATATATACATACTACATAGAAATGTAGCAGATAAACATCATATATTATTGTAAAAGCTTTTGACACAGTAAACTGTTTAATCACTGCAAATAGTACATGGTTTCTCATCCCCTAAGTGAAATCCAGGGGAATCTGGGCCTGAAGTCAGGAACATTCATCTTCCTGAGTTCAGTCTGCCCTCAGACACTTAATAACTATTTGATGTTAGGCAAG
This sequence comes from Monodelphis domestica, assembly GCF_027887165.1. Taxonomy (NCBI): domain Eukaryota; kingdom Metazoa; phylum Chordata; class Mammalia; order Didelphimorphia; family Didelphidae; genus Monodelphis; species Monodelphis domestica. The sequence goes on along the minus strand of NC_077231.1, from coordinate 221,037,368 downwards.
CCATATAATCCTGTTTTCCTCAATTTCCTCCTCTGTAAAATAACTGGAAAAAGATATGGTAAGCTATTCCAGTATCCTTGCCAAGAAAATGTCAAATGAAATCATGAAAAAATGGACACAACCAAAAAATGGCTGAACAATAAAAAATAAAATTTAGTCTTTTCTTTTCTTTCTAGTCAATTCTAATTCTGACTAGACTCATCCACTTGGAGAGAAGTGGAGAAGAAAGGAGTAATGATATTAACTTGATGGAGTACCCATCTAGCTCCATATCGTTGCTTGGAAATTTGTGTTTTTCATTCATTTTTCTCAGTTTGTATAACTATATTAACCTGTGTTTTATTTTGAGTTTCACTAAGAAGACTTGTAGTATTCTGGGAATCAATATCGTTGGTATAATGTTGTCATTGAATAGGAATCTGTAAAGTACCTCATCATCAATAGAAATTAGTTATTTTCCTCTCCATATAACACATCTTTCATGACTAGAAAACTTAATAAGTAATTTATAAATATAGAAAGATCTTAATTTGATTTCAACAGAAGAAATAGAAGATAGCCAAAAGTGAGCTCATCAATATTCTAATACTATGATTGCTCATAATGATGTGGGCATTGCTCAAATTGATGCAGATACAGATTGTAATCTATCCATGCCTGCCTATCCTGTGTCATTCTTGGATGTGAAGCCATCCATTTCCTCCCATCAATCCACCATAGGGATCCCTCCAACATTCTGAGGACTTTCCTCTTATTATTTTGTCACTGCATGGTCATTATTTCCAACTATTGTTATGTGAAGAATCTTTCTTCTTTTTCTGGTCATACATTCTCCTGATTGATAACATTCTCTCCTCTGCTAATTTCTAATTCATGTAATACATTAACCCATTGTCTTCTTATTGAGCCTCAGCTTTAATGTTTTTTAAGATTATACTACTCGATGATCTATCACCATTGGAAATCAACATACAACCCAAAACAGGGCAAGTCAGTTACCTAAAAAAAAGGACTACGTATCCACATGTTTTTATAAATGAATTATATCAGTATTTGAAAGAAAAATTATCCCTATCTTCTATAATTTTCTTTTTAGGGAAGAAAGACTTATCTTTTTTTGATAAAAATGTGATCCTGACACCAAAATTAAAGGAGGATAAAGCAAAGGAAAAACCAATATTACAAATAAATATTAAAGAAAATATTTTAAATAAAAATTTGGAAATTCAATGGAATATTTTCCTTTAAAAGCTTATTAGGATGAACTTGCTTTTATCCTAGATGTCCAAGAGATTGACATTAGAAAAATCCTTAGCATAATTAGTTATGTAAATAATAAAAATCACATGATTATATCAAGTCATTTATAGAAGATCTTTGGCAAAATATGGTATTAACAGATTAAAATATCAAAAGTCATAGCCGAAATGATTTACCTTAATATAAGAAAAATCATTTATCTAAACCTAAAAGTTGTTGTTTTTTTTTAATAATATAAAACCTGGAAGCATTCTCAATAGGTTCACAAAAAACTTAAACAAAGATCACCCTTCAGCATGCTATTATTTAAATATACAGAATATTTATGCTGTATATACTAGAGTTGTATGTATTACAATTATGATTACTTCAGAAAAAAAGATGAAAAATAAATTAAGGGAATATATATGAGCAAATCAAAGTCAAAATATAGCAATTTGCAAAATTCTAATGAACCAACAAATAAATGAATTGAAACAAAAGTGAAAGCAAAGGTCACAAAATAAACCTCCAGAAATTATGAGCCTTTTTGTACACTTTCTTTCTAACACAAATTATAGAAAAGTATACAAGGAAATATTCTATTAAAAATAATTACAAAAATGTAAATGATTTGAAAACTAACTTTCTAAAACATACACAGAACTAAAATGCATATAACTACAAAATACTCTATTAAAATAAGGAAAGGCAAACAATAGTCATTTAAGTTCATATAACCTAATTTGAGCACTACTAAGCATCATCACTATTATGATTAAAATCTCTAGGAATTACTTTTTTAGAACTTGACATGGGAAATTATATATGTACTGATATAGAGTAAAGAATAAATGGCATACACAATGAAGGCAATCAATTAAATTAAAGTGTATTAAAAGAAAATTTCTAAAAAGTGAGCAAACAAAATAAACTAAACACTAAAAGACAATGGAATTAGTGCTCAATATGATAAGAGAGGTGCACCTAGGTGGCTCAGTGGATAGAGGGTCAGGCTCGGAGTTGGGAGGAATTCTTAGTATTGATTCTAAGACAGAAGATAAGAGTCTTGTGTGTGTGTGTGTGTGTGTGTGTGTGTGTGTGATGACAAATAAGTGTGATACAGTGGATAGAGAACTGATTTCAAAAACAGGATGACTTGAATTCGAATCCTGCCTATGATATATGATGACCATGTAACTAAGAAAGTCATTTGATCTTCTCAGCACTCAAAGGCAAGTCTAAGATTTTAAATTTCAAAGAAGGTGCTTACTGGCTTTAGAAGAAAGTTTGATTGGCTCTCAAGCCAGAGGATCAAAGGTCAAATCCATACTTTGAGGCTCATTGCCAGCATGCATGACCTAGAGAGTCATTTATTCTCTCTGAACCTCAGTTTCCTTCTTTGTAAAATGAGAGGGTAAGAATAAATGTCCTCTAAGTCCCTTCCAGCTCCAGATTTGTCATCCTGTGATTAAAATCCTCTGGCCCCCCCACTCTGGCTGAGACAGTCAATAAAAAAAATGTTGAATTTTCTAGAACAAGATTGAGTTGGTTTCCTGCCCCAAAACATTTTTTTTACTCTGGGTCCAAGGTAAAAAACAGCACTAATTTAGAGCCAAATGATTTTATGATGACAAGAACCAATACAACTTTGAGAAAGATCATTCTTAGGCTGGAAATTGGATTAGGTTTGTTTCAAATGTGGTTTTCCTACTATAGGACCCAAAATTAGAAATGGGGACTATAAAATCAAAGACAGAAATTGAAAACAATAGACAGACTCTACATGGGATAAGCAGGGAGGATTCCTGAAAGGTGGTCTCAGGAGAGAAGGAATGTAAAAAAAAAGTTTCAAGAATAAATTCTTCTCTTCTTGCTTCTGGTTAATTCTGTTGAACATCTCAAGCTAGAGGTTTCTCCCTAAATTCTAGAGGTCATCAATTAAATACATTATCTGGCTGATTCTGGCTCAAGACAAATTACAGACTTGGTAGTTTTCTGACTATCCAAGTCACTCCTGGAGATAGGAAGTCCATGGAATCCTAGTTTCAGAGCTACAAGGGGCCCTGGATAGTCCCTTCTTCCATGCTTTTATTTTTCAAATGGGGAAATTGAGACCTGGAAAGATTTAATGACAAATCAAAATCCACATAGAAACTGAGTGTGGGAACCAGAAATGGAACAAGGGTCTTTAGACTTCATGTCTTAGTCTCTATTCCTTCATTCCTAGTTAAAATCAGTTTTAGGATTTCACATTATTCATTCCTTTACGAAAATACTTGTCCTTCCATTATGAGGGACTTATGAGAAAGAGCTGTCCAAATCCAGAGAAAGAACCGTGGGAGTAGAAGCACAGAAGAAAAACATATGATTGATTACATGGTTTGATGAGAATATGATTGGGGATGTTGACTTTGAATGATTGCTCTATTGCAAATATTAATAATATGGAAATGGGTTCTGACCAATGATACATGTATAACCCAGTGGAATTGCTCATTGGCTCTGGGAGGGGGGATGGAGGAGAGGAGGGAAAGAACATGAATCATGTAACCATGGAAAATATTTTTAATTAATGAATTATATTTTTCATTAAAAAAATAAAAAACAACACTTGTCCTTAAATAAAGGTCCATTCATGAGTTCATGATGCTAGAATGTCTTTTTCTTTATCTAGCTTTAGTGTGTTGGACAGTAAATAATAGTGTACAAACTCTCAGAAGAATCCTCATTCTATTGTCCTATCTGGTGATAGTGTTGTCCTGGCAAGCAGAGCTCAGATGGAGTCAGCAAAGACTCTGCTTATAATGATCATTAAAGGATGACCTTCCCAGACCTATGGAGATAGAACCTAATTCCCTTTCCTAATACATGCCTGTGAATTATAAAGAAATGTCAGTATTGTAGTTAAATGAATTCTCTCTGTTAATTGGCTGTGAAATAATTGAAATAACAAATAATCTAAAACTTCATTTTAACCAATAGTTCCAGCCTCTTGTTCTAGAAGTCTATTTTAAAAAATTTTTTGATTTTTTTGGTTCCCTACTAAGACTGGCTTGAATTTTATCCCCTGTTCCTACTGTTACACAGAAGTAAAGGTGCTAACAAGTAGGGAAGGTCACACTTATTACCTGAAATAGCAGGCCATAAATCACCAGGTTATTTTAGTATCTTTGGGAAACACAGAAGCAGCTATTTTCTCTGGCATTGTCTGGAAAGAAGTTATTCCAAATAAAGGAATTTTCCAGATAATTGGACTTTATCTCTTCCCATGCCAAGACACTTTTATTTTATTTTTTTGTGTGTGTGTTTTGTTTTGTTATTTTTTTTAATGTGGAGATCTTTGCCAAAATAAAAAAGCTCATGCCTTTTCAAAAAGAATATAGGAGATTTTTTTAAGGTTTTCTTGATGAGTTAAGATCATTAAAGAGCATACAAAAATTATGATGCTCACTAACTTGGCCAAAAAAGAAATGATATAGAGGCAGTCAAGCAGTGCAATAGATTGAGTGTGGGATATAGAATGAGAAAGGGCTGAGTTCAAATTTTAATAGTTGTGTGATCCAGGGCAAATCACTTACCCCATCCCAGCTTCAGTTTCCCTACTTGTATAATGGGGATAACAATAATAATACCTACCTTTCAGGATTTGGGGAAAGATAAATGAGATTTTTTTAAACTAGTTTTGCAAACCTTGAAGTATTATATAAATGCTAATTGTTGTTATTATATAATAGAACATGCCAGGAGATTGCAAAAACAGTTCAGAAGGCATGGTAGGAAAGATATTTGCTTCTACTCAAGAATGCCTTGCTTGTTGACATATTTTTTAAATCAGCTTTTCCTTACTTCTTTATATTTTAAACACTCAGCTCCTACTTCTCACTGCTATAAATGTGTCTATCTTGATGCAATATGATTCCCCAAATATAAATCTTATGTTTCTAATCTCTTATGGATTTCAAAATCAGATCAAACTTGTCAGATTTTTCCCATTAATTATTAATTTCTTTTCCAAATTAAAATTAAATGGAGTAGGAATTAACCTGTGTGACATGCAATTGAATGGCAAGTCCACTGAAATACTTTATTAGAACATGGATTTGGCAGGCACTGTTGGTGGATAAGAAGCTACATTTAGCTTTGAATAGAACATTGGAGAGGATCGTGTTTATGAAATTTATAGAGCTTTCAATGATTAAAAGAACCTTAATATCACTGAAGACAATCTAATTTATTGTCTCTATTCTTTCTCAACTAATAATAATAATGTTAGCATTTATTTAGTGATTGAAAATTTTATTGTTATTCAATCACTTTAGTAATGTCTGACTCGGTCTGATTCCATTTGGGGTTTTCTTTGAAAAGATACCAGCGTAGTTTGCCATTTCCTTTTCCAGCTCATATTACAGGTGAGGAAACTGAGGCAAAGTTTTAAGAAATTTGCTTAAGTTTCCACAGCTAATAAATTTTTGAGGCCACCTTTAAACTCGGGTCTTCTTAATTCCAGGTCCACTGCACCATCTAGCTCCCCAAGGTTTGTTTTTGTATTTATTTTTCTGAAGGTTTACAAGGGACTTTATAAATATTATTTTCAAAACTCTAGGGGATAGATGCTATTATTATTTTCATTTTATAGATAAGGAATGAGGCAGCCAAATCTTATGGCCCATAAACTGATGTTAGATTTTACCTCATCTTCTGAGTTTTCTATTGGTTGCACCTCCTTGCTGCCTCACAACTCATTAGCTATTCAACCTCTTGCAATCTGACATCAAATGTTATAACTCAAATGCTCTTTCCACCAGTATTTCCTTAATTATCAAACCTAAAGACCTTTTTTCAGTCCTCTTCTTCTTAAACTCTTTCTAGTACCTGAGACTATCTTCTCCACATGAAAGTAAAAATACTTGCTAACACCAATAACCTCCCAAAGAAGCTTTGTGGCTGGTTAACTTGGAATATCATAATTTCAATATGAATAATTCAATATGAAATTATGAAATCTATTTTCAGGTGGCCTAGAAGACAACGAAATATACATAGTGAGCACAAGCAGATTTTAGCACATTACTAATAATGGCTTTTGCAAAAGAAAAGATGTGATTAAGGACATAAAATAACAGCAACAGAGTTCACAAACAAAATAACCAAAGTAGTGGGGGTGGGGGGGGGTTTCTATGGAGGATTTATAGAAAGATACAAAAAAATCAATGAACAAAGGTTTGAGAGGCTATAGACTGTTGCAGTCTCCATGAGCAGTATACTATGAGTAGATCAATATCTGTTAAAAATGGAAACTGCAGTCTATATATTCTTAAAGCTAAGTAAATTAAAGGTAAAATTATTATTTTTAAAACTATCCTGATGTAGCTTAATAAACTAGGCTTTTTAAAGGAATTGTGATTTGAATTTCTAGTAAGTTAATTAGCACCCTCCTTTGGCCACAAACTCTCGGGTGGCTCAGTCCTTCTTTGCTAACTCATTCTTCAGTTCTGGACCAAATTATTCTCTTAATAACCACCAAAATATTGATTTAATGGATCAGTACTACCCTGGATTCAACCCACCAACCACCACATTATCCTATTTATTTTCTTCTAGGCACTTCCTCTATTTCTCCTTTTAAGGAATCTTTGATCCTGTATTCTGACCAAGCAACATCTTTAGTTGTTTGTTTGTCAAGTTATGCCTTGCAGCATTCTAGTCTATATCAAATTAGTCTGTTGACTTATCAACTTTTCTAAAGCTTTCCCTCAATTCCTATTCCCCACTACTAGCCCACGCTGAATAAACAATTCACATAAGTGGTTATAAATTTATATTTGCATTTCTTGGCCTCATTATCTTCAAATTTATTAGTCATACCTTCATTAATATTTCTCATTCTTTAAATTATTCAATAAACATTTATTAAATGCCTGTTAGATGCTGTTATACACTGAGGATACAGAGACAAGAGTGAAGTACTATGAGCTCTCCCAAAGTGCTAATATCTTATAATAATAATTATTATCTAGATAGTACTCCAAGGTTCACAAAAGCATTTCACAAATATTATCTCATTTTATATTCATCGTAATGTTGGGAAGTAGGTCTTATTATTATCTTCATTTTACAAATGAAGAAACTGAGGCAGACAGAGGATAAATGTTTTGCCGAGGGTCACACACCTAGTAAGTATATGAGGACAGATTTGAACTCAGGTTGTCCTGACTCCAAATCTTATACTCTATCTTTTATGCCATTCAGCTGCTTCTGTAGGAGAAAGAGCACGTATATATATATATATGAGTATATCTAAGACATGTGTAGATTCAATACATGGTATCCAAAAGGTATCTAGATGTAGCTTTTAAAAGCTGAAAACTGCATTCATACTTTGGACACCACCTCAAAGTAATTGTGGAGACACTAATAACTGGAGGGATGAGTAAAGGACCCACATATGAGTTGGAACTTGAGCTGAGCTCTGAGGGAAGTTTGGTATTTTAAGAGGTGGACTTGAGGAGGGAATATAATTCAGGCACAGAGACAAGAGATAGAATATTGTATTTGATGAACAACAGCAAGTAATTCTTCACATTCCTTTCTGAACTGTACTCTTGACTTATTCCACCATGTCCCAGAAAGGTCTGTATGATGAATCTCATTCAAGTCTCAAATTCAGGGCTTGGAAGTACTCTTGGTTCCTTTAGTTTCTCTCTGTGGTTGGATGACTCCTTCCCAGAAATTCCATTTGTGGAACATACTAGGCTAGCCATGTCTCTCAAGGATTTACTCTCAAGATCTATAAAATTTAAATGAATATTCAATAACTCCAAGTATTATATTTTATAAGATTGATTAATAATCAATTGAAGTAGAAGAAATAAAAGAACAAAGTACAAAACTTAAGTATGACCACATGAGTAAACTTCTCCTGCCTGGCACTCACCCAACTGCCACAGCTGCATTCCCAGGAACAGAAAGAGAGAGTAGAGCTACGCTACACAAAACTTATATCTCCCTACATTAGTACGAAGTATGAATATGCAAATGGGATGCTGGGAAAGAGAGTCCTGGGGAGCAAAATCTAATTACACAGACTTTCTCTACAATACCTTCCATGGGCACCTTCATCTTCCCTACCCCTTGCCTTCATTTTATGTGGCCTTTTCTCTCATTAGAATGTAAGTTCCTTGAGGATGGAAACTATCCTTTTTGTTTGATTTTGTATTCTCAATGATTAGTAAAGTCCCTGGCACATAGTAAGTACTCTATGAACCTTTGTTGAATATTTAGGTGGAATGTAAAGTATGTGAAAAGGATCACTGTATAATAAGCCTTGTAATATAGTATGAACCCATAACATAATATTATGTAAATACCCAATAGGACCCTGTATTTGATATTAAAGGTAAAAGGGAACCCAGGAACTTCTTCTTCCAAAAGAAGTGAGATGATCAGACTTGTACTTTATAAACATCATTTGGGAATATGGATTAAGGGGGGGAGGAAGGGCGGGAGGGAAATTTGAGGAGGAGAGATCATTTTGTTAACTATTTCAATTGTCTAGGAAAGAAATGGTGAGGATCTGAACTGGATAAGGTAGCCCTGTGAATGAGGGGAAAAAAAACCAGATGTAATAGTTATAGAGGTAGAATGAAAATTATTTAGTAATTGATTGAGTATGACAGAAGGGATACTGAAGAACTGAGGATAATGCTGAAATTGTGAATCTGGAAGTCTGGATGGTTAATGGTGCCCTTAAGAGAAATAGAGAAATTATTAAATATGGAGAGTTTGATGGGGAAGTGGGAGGTTAGGCGAAAAGGTAATGAATTCTGTATTGTACATGTTTGATTTAAGAAACCTAACATCCCATTTGAAATGTCTAGGCAACTAGTGGTGTGAGATTGGAGCTCAGAAGAGAAACTAAGACCATCATATTCCCTGATATGTCTATCAGCTGGGGAATTGCTAAGCAAATTATGTCATGAGAAAAACAGTATATTACTGAGTTATAAGAAATGACAAATATGAAGAATTCAGAGAAACTTGGAAAGACATAAAACCATTGCAGAGCTTTAAACAGTCACAAGTAAGAAAACAGTAAACTGAATGGCCCCAACCTTGAAAAAGGAAAGAATAAAACTATGTATTCAAAATGACTGAGCATGACTCTGGAAAAGCGTTGAACGAAAGTACATTCCTGCTTTCAGTGAAGATGCGGGGGACCATGGATGTGTTCACTGAAAATGGTATTAAATATAATGATAGAGTGGATGGCATTGTGAAGTATTTTTGTGTGTTTCCTTTTTAACCTTTGTTACTAGGAAATAAAAGAAGCATTGTGTTATAATGGATTGAGGGATAACCTTGGAGTTAGTTAAAAGAACAATCAAGTTTTGCATTTTACAGCAATTGCCTTTGTGACCTTGGACAAATCATGGAACTCAGTCTAGTCCTTGAGACTATAAATAGTTCCAGAGAATGTACTAACCTTTATGGGGAAAAGACATTCTTCACTGGGAGATCCCTAAAACTTCCCTATTCATATCCCTTCTTGAGTAAGCTTACTGGATAAAGGAGGGTATGAGAGGAAACTGGTTGGAAATGAGTTTGATATAAAGACAAACATTTATCAGTAACATCTTTTAGAAAAATCAGCTTTACAAGTACAAAATAGTAGAGTAGTGGTTTGGAAATAATTCACCTGAAAAAGAAGATATTGGAGAAGGTTTTAATGCAGAGCATGCTCAGTGCCAATCAATAATGCTCCCACCCCCCACAAAAAAAAGTTATATGTCCATCTGGAGAGGACTAAAAGAAGGTCAACCACTACATTAAGGGACCTCAAAATCACATGTCATTAAAGGAATTGAAGAATAGTTTGGAAAAGATAACCTCTAAGGTCCTTTTTCAATCTGAAATCCTCTAATTTCATAATATACTTAAATCCATGCATATTTCGGTAATAATACTTTTACCACATTGATGTAATATCTTCCCCCAGAAAGAAGTGATGTTCAACAAATACGATCTAAGAACACATTCAGCATGCAGAAAAAGCATTTTTATTGTGCCCTGGTTCCATCATCATGTCATCCTATTACCACTCAGTGAATCCAGAACACAAAGCTACTCATCCTTTTCTATTTCACAGAGTAAATCAATATATACATATTCATAAAATAAATACATATTCATCTGCTTCTTCACAGCATTTCTACTTTTTTATAGCAAAGATCTTAATTATGTTACTTCTCCTTTCACTGACCTTGTCAACATTTTTGAATGTTAACATGTATGATTTGAGAGATTTTTAATCCCTTTGCCCAAGTCTAAAGAAGCTGAAGCATCATGGCATTATGGATGGAGTACTAGATCTGGAATCTGGAGAATTTGAGTTCAAATCTCCCTCCTATGCTTATGAGATGTTTTAACATGGGCAATACATGAGTCTCAATTTCCCCATTTGTAAAATAAGGGAAAGTAGATCTGCTAGTCTGCTGGCATTTATTAAGTACCTACTATTTGCCAAGAACTGTGCTGAACAGGATGTTGCAAATTTCAGATGAGATCGTGTATGGAAAGAGTTTTGCAAATTATGGATTTTATTAATTTGAGCGATTAACAGGTGGATAGGGTAAAGGAGAAGTTCTTATGACAAACAGACTGTATTTGATCATTGCTTCTATCTAATTGATTAATCATATAATCTATATTTCAGCCCACCAACTCATGACTAGAAACTGTTTATATGCCAGAGTCACTGTCTCCAGTGGTCCCATAGCCCAGGTTAGGAAAGTACAATTATAATTAGGTCCTAGTAATACAGATCAACTAACAAATGAATATTGGAGACCCTTGAGAGCCAAGCACAATTTCTTTTATTTAGTTCTCTATAACTATACATTTTAGATGTATTATGGTCTTTATCACTGAAAGGGATTCTTATATCAGCATTTTTCACACCAAAGAAATCCTTGGTCTATTCTGTATAAATATATTTTATATCTATATCAATTGAATGGTTTATGCAGTTTTCCTTTTTAAGCCTTAAGGGTTGACCAGTTCATTTCAATCAAGAAGAAATAACTATAATATTTAGAAAAGAAAAACTTATTTTTCTTTTTGACAAATCTGAAGTAGCATTCAATTTCGTCCAAGTACTTCTGTTTTTCTTTCCTATCCCATCTCAAAAAAAATGATTACTGTATTTTGCTACTGGATTTACCCTGACTAATTTTTAGACAGCACATTGATTTCTAAATTTTGTTCCTGACACATCATCATTCATTTTATAAGGCACATCATTCTTTTGGGTGAACTGTTTTTTTTCAAATTGTCAATCTCAGATTTTTTAGCCTGATAAATGCCTTCTTCCTACTTAGCTTTACTTCATTGTAGTTTGTACTAGACAATTGTAGTACCCTTGTTTTCAAAAGCAGAATCCTTTTCATTGTCCCTTTGTTAATTAGGAAGTTTATGAGATGTAAGGAAATTACTTTCAAAAGTTTTTTTTTGGAATGTTCAGGGATGTTGTGTTCTAGAAATAGCAACCAGAGACAGAGACCTGAGCACTGCTGAGAATCAAGCTTCTGCCTTCTCCAAACCAGACAGATACTGGCAAAACTGAAAAATTTTATAGCTGTTTGTTTGTTTGTTTGAGGAGGTTGGGCGGATGGAGAATATTTAGAGAATTGCAGGGAAGAAAATAATACTTTTTAAAAAGTCCTTTGTTATGGTCAGTTTTTAAAGTCCACAGGGAAAGATGAATAATTTAAAAAGAGAATAGGTAAGAGGAGTGGGAGAAGGGAAAAGGGAGCAAATATACATTAGGATCATGATCACCCCAATAGACAAGGATGCGTCTATTATTAAAATAAGATAATCTTCAGTGAATGCTGATGAATGAAGGAGAATTCACAATCATTTGAGATGTTCTCCGAAGACCAGATACCCATTTTATGTAGGATTCTCAGCACTCTTCTCCCTATTCCAATTCATTATGCATAAGTCTGGGTTAATGCCTGACTAAAGAACCTCCAATAAATTGGAAGTTGATGAGATATTTCATAGGATGGAATCTCAAGAAACTATAACTAGTTCCCCACTTCTGATGTTACAGGGAGAAGACAATTATCAAGGTTTTGCATGGGAAATAAAAGGTTTAGCATGGAAGGCTCCTATTAGATTCCAGAGGCAGGAGAAGAGGTTCTACCAAGGGATCTTAGTCTATCAAAGAAACCCTGGGAATGAAAAGCTAAAAGATCTCTTTTTTTGTGTGTTTTGTTTTGTTTTTGTTGTTGTTGTTGATCACAATAAATAGCTAAGGAAAATAGAGAGTGAAGAGGGACTATTCTACATTATAAAATATTTCCTTATTTCTGGTCTATATACATTTGCACATTTTGTAGGACTAAACTAGCCTTAAATGCATTAAAGGAGAACCAGATCCTGCTCCTGAGTCAGGAAACAGGTTTAAAATTAATCTCTAACAGTTAAGAAGTTGTGACTATGGGTAAGTTCCTTTGCTTCTTTCAGTCTCACATCTGCAAAATGAGGGGATTGCAAAAAATATCCTCAAGGATCCCTCCAATCCCCAAATCTGTGATTCTGTGGTCCATATTTCCCTTAGGGAAGGACTGTAGTGTTGAAGATTTTAATGTACACAAGTGACACAGATTCTGAACTAGTGTTATCTCTGATTATTGTTATTGGAATAGTTGAAAAAGGTTCTTTTGGATCCTTTTTTGGTTACTGTTTGGAAATAATAAAACCTAAACTAATGAATGCTTATTAAGTATCTGTGTGTCTAGCATTGTGCTAAGCACTGGGGATGCAGTTAATGAAAAGGAAGACAGTCCCTGCCCTTAAGGAATTTACAGTCTAAAGGAGAAAATGAGGTGCAAAAGGAAGCAAGAAACCTGAGAGGAAGAAGGATGCAGTGCTTATATGGCATGTAGATATTTTGTTCTTTGGAGTTGAATCTAGCAGGGCAGCAGATGCAAAGTAGAGTGATCTGATAGTCCAACTCCTGCCCCCTATAAAGGAAGTTATTAAAATGGTTTGGTAGTAGTAATAGTCTCTTGGTAACTGAGGATGACGATTGTCTTTTTGCATTTTCATCTATGGTATATAGATGAGTGTGCACAGACACTTGTGCATGAAGGAGATTTAAGTGAAAAAGTCGATGCACAGAGACAGTCCCACTCTCTCGGCGATGGAAGCCTGGATCCAGTGGCATGAAGAGTCATTATACCTGGAGACTTCCTCAGCTGCATTGGATGGCTGTGTTGTCCTTTGTGCTCCAACATGCCCTAAGCACTCCACAGTGCTTTGCTGCGTCGCCATCTCAGCCGTTGAACCTTCTTATTGGTTTCTTCCATCTGTTCAGCCGAAGCCAAAATGGTTTGGTACTGCACCCTTTAAACAGAAGGGATGGAATCTGAGGAAAATGGAGTCAATCAAGGCTTGTGTAGCACCCTAGTGGTGAGTAAAGAAGTGATGGGTTTATGTTAGGAGGAGGAGCATCTTGTTCCATGGAAACCAGGCAGCAGAACAGATTCAAAGTGGAGTCATAAATAGAATTCTTCTGGAGGCCAGAGAAATGGTTTGAAAATGTGTTTACAAAGTAAAGACTCTACCAATCCATCTCACATATTTCAGAAACCCATGTTATATGCCAGTGACTTGTGGATGCATAATTGAATTATATTGACACATATGTGTCAGGAAATAACATCATTCCTCTCCATTACTTCTAACAAAATAGTATACAAAATACTGAAGCACTTATGATTTAGAGTTTAACAATCTGGTTTTGATATGAAACAGAAAGTAAAGTACTTTTTAAAAAAATCTTCTACCTTATCAAATTTAGTATATAAGTGTACTGGCTAGTTTTTACCCATTCTTTTACAGGCAGGCTCTGATTTATACTTACCTGGAAGATGCTTCTAAATATAGCTGACTATCACCTGTCTATGTGTAATTAAAGCCTTCTGATACTGCTCCAACCCACAGAACCCAACACAAGAGCCTCTTTGCAAGTGAATTTTTGTAAATAGAAAGGCCTCATTGCTCTTGGTTAGTACCTAAATTAATTAATACAATGTTTATACCTCTTGGGAAAAGGTCTTTAGAATTAATTAGGAGAGGCAGAGTAAAGAGGGCAGAATAAAGGCAAGGACTCGCCTAAGCACTTTCAAATACCCCTTCAAAAAATTCTAAAATAATGTCTCAAATCAAATTTTGGAGCAATGGAACCAACAAAAAGTAAAAGTGAAATAATTTTCCTGCAAAGGAAAGTCACCAGAAAGTCACCAGGAAAGGTTGGTCTCATTGTACTGGTAGTTAGAATTGGAGTCTAGTGTGAAAACCAAATAGTGCGGGCCCTCAGACCGCAAGGGAATTAAACAAACACTCAAAAGAAGATTACAGGGTAAACTTTGTTGGCACTGGGTCAGTTCTCTGTCATATTGTTCATATGCTATTCCAAAATCCAGTCTCAGAATTAAGAGGAGCCCTAGCTCCTCAGTGTCTGGAGCTGCAGCAGAACAAGTACCTGATCATAGTTCCATAATGGAAAAAGATTGCTTGTGGTCACTCAAAGACCAGAGCACAGGCTAAGAGAGTAGTGACCACACCTCTTCTTAGATCATACAGCCATGGAAGAACTAAGAACTCCAGAGTTAGTTCTGAAAATAGCAATAAAAAGACTTATAGTCCAGAAGAATGCCCCCTGAACCCCAGGAGCAGAGATAAAATTAAACACAAATAGCCTAGAAAAATGAGTAAACAACAAAAGAACCTGATTATAGTACTGTAGTGATAAGGAAGAACAAAATACAAACTCAAAGGAAGACAATGAAGTCAAAAGAGTTGCATGCAAAGCTTCAAAGAAAAATATGAATTAGTCAACAGATCAATGAAGAATTACTACTGTAAGAGATCAAAAAGGATTTTTAAAAATCAAATAAGAGTGATACAGGGAAAATTGGGAAAGGAAATAAATGTGATATAAGAAAAATATGAAAAAAGAGTCAAAGACTTTGTAAAAGAGGCACCAAAAAGAAAAAAAAAACTTGAAAAAAATAACACCTTAAAAAACACAATTAACCAAATGGTAAAAAGTATATAAGAATCCTAGGGGAAAAATTTTCCTAAAAAAATACAATTGACCAAATGGAAAAAAAAAATGCAAAAGTTCACTGAAGAAAACAAGTTCTTAAAATTAGAATTGGAAAGAGGAAGCTAATGACTATATAAGACATGGAGAAATGATTTAACAAAGTCAAAAGATAAAAAAATGGAATATGTGAAATATGTCATAAAAATAAACTGTAAAATAGGTTAAGAGATCATTTAAGAATTATAATTGTATAGTTCAATAATTCTTAATATCTATGGGAATTTTTATTTGGTAAAATCTTTCAAAAGGTGATTTGTGGATTCATTCAATTGTTTTTATTCCCTATTTCTAGGCTACCAGGACAGTTTTCTTTGATAATTTATTGAAAGATGATGCTTAGGTATTATTTTGATCAAAATGAAAACTAACAGGAATATTATATGTATATATATATATATACATATAATATATATATATATATATTAAAGGAAAAATATTGCAAGAAGCCAGAAAGAAATAATTCAAATATCATGGAACCACAGTCTGGAAAATTCAAGATTTAGAAACATCTACATTAAAGGATAAGAAAGAAAAGCATTTGATATTCCTAAGGGAAAGGATTACAAAGATGAATCATCTATAAAGCAAAACTGAATATAGTTCCTCAGGGGAAAAAAAAAGAATAGTCAACAAAATAGAGTATTTTCAAGTATTACTGATGAAAAAAGTCACTGAATACAAAATATCACTTTCAAATACAAGCCTCAAGAGAAGCATAAAAAGGTAAACAAAGCAGGAAATCATGAGATTTAATAATATTAAGCTATTTATATTCCTACATAGGAAAATGGTATAACTCCTATAACTTTATCATTATTAGGGCAGTCAGGAATAGTATACACATAAAGAACTCACCAATATAATTTTAATATAATGGGATGATTAAAAAATTTAATTAAGAGGTGAGAAAGAGATATGTGCTAGGAGAAGGGGAAAGAGAGAGACAGAACAAGGCAAATTATTTCATGTAAAAAAGGTGTGAATTGATGAATTTTTACATTGTAGGGAAGATAGGGTGTAGTGAGTAATGATTATATCCTACTCTCATCAGAATTGGCTCAAAGAGGGGATATCATACATACCCATTTAGATATAGAAATGCCCTACATGAAAGAAGGAGGGGGAGGTGGAAGATAGGAAGTAAAAGAATACAGGACAGATGGAAAGAATAATGGTCAGAAGAAAAACAGGTGTTTTTTTTTTTTTTGAGGAGGGACAAGGTAAAAGGAAAGAGAAAGAAGGATAAACAAAGAGAAGAAATAGGATGAAGGGAAATTCACAGCAATTATAACTGAGATTATGAATGAGATAAACTTATCTATGAAATAGAAGTGGACCACTGAGGGGATTAAAAATTAAAATCTAACAATATGTTATTAATAGGAAACACACTTGAAACAGATATATGCACACAGAGTCAAGGTCAGGGGCAAGATAAGTAGCTATTATACTATTGCTAAGGCAAAAAAAAGAAAAAGAAAAAGGCAAGGGTAGCAATAAAGATCTTAAACAAAACAAAAGCAAAAAGAGATCTAATTGAAAAAAATAAGTAATGTACCAAAATATGTACCAAAGACAATGAAGTAATATCAATACTAAACATATCTGAATCTATTGATAGAGCATCCACATTCTTAAAAGAAAAAGTTAAATGTGTGACAGGAAGGAATAGACAATGAAACTATACTAGATGGGACCTCAACATTCCCTTCTCATAATTACATTAATTTAATGGGAAAAAAAAAGAATGAAAGAATTAAGGGAGAAGATAGGTAGTACAGTGGATAGAGTACTAGGGTTAGAGTTAGGAGAAAATATTAGCTTAATTGACTACATCAAAAAAATTAAAATCGTGTCATCTCCAAGGACACAGAAAAAGCTTTTGACAAAATACAAAATTCATTTCTATTAAAGATACTGAAAAGCACAGTAATAACTGGAACACTCCTTAAAATAAGTAATTTCTATCTAAAACTATCAACAACCCTTATTTTTTCATGGGGATAAGCTAGAAACCTTCCCAATAAGATTAAGAATGAAGCAAAAATGTCCATTGTTACCACTGTTATTCAATATTACACTAGAAATTCTAACTATAGCAATAAAACAAGAAAAAAAAGGAATTAGAATAGGCAATGAGGAAACAGGATTATTGCTCTTTGCAAATAATATGATGTATATTTGGAGAATCCTAGAGAATCAACTAAAAAACTAGTTCAAATAATTAACAATTTTAGCAAAGTTGCAAGATATAAAAGAGATCCACACAAATCATTGGCATTTCTACATATTACCAACAAAATTCAACAGGGAAAAAAAGAAGGAGAAATCCCATTAAAAAAAAAAAAACTTGGCCATTTATTTCTCAAGAATATGCTTGAACTATAGAAACACAATTACAAAGCATATTTCACATGAAGTCAAATCTGAGCAATTGGAAAATTATGTTTGCTCAAGGGTAGGTCAAGTCATTATAGTAAATATAATAATTCTATATTAATTTATGAACTTATTCAGTGTCTTATCAATCAAAACATAAAAAATTATCCTGCCATGCTAGAAAAAAATAATAAAATTCATTTAGAAGGACAAAAGGCTGGAATATTATTAAGAGAATGAATGGAGAATATTAAGAGATGTGAAGAAAGTAGCCTAGGGGTACAAGATCTCAAATTGTATTACAAAGTTCTAATCATCAAACATTTATACTAATATATATAATTTGTATAATATATAGGTATATAAATTAGGTAAGTATAATAAGTATAATTATTTACCTGTCAAATTTATGGACAAGGGAACTATTTATGACCAATCAAGAGACAGAGAGCATTATGAGGGGTAAAGGGGATAATTTTGATTACATCATATTACAAAGGGTTTGCATAAACAAAAATAATGCAACCAAGCTAAGAAGGGAAATAAACTTGCAGGAAAATAAGCAAATTTCTCTGATAAAGGCCTCATTTCTCAAATATATAGAATTAAATTAAATGTATAAGAATGAGTCATTTCTCAATTAATAAGTTGTCAAGGGACAGCTGGGTACTTCAGTGGATTGAGAGCCAGGTCTAGAAACAGGAGGTTACCCTGGTCAAGTCACTTAACTCCCATTGCCTAGCCCTTACAACTCTTCTGCCTTGGAACCAATACACAGTATTGATCCCAAGACAGAAGGCAAGGGTTAAAATTTTTTTGAATAAATTGTCAAAAGATATGAATAATAAGTTTTAAAAAGAAGTCAAAGCTATCAATATTCAGATGATAAAATACTCCAAATCACTACTGATTAGAGAAATACCAAAAAAAAAAAAAAGAACTCTGAGGTACCACTTCACATCTATCAAATTTAATATGATAGAGAGGGAAAATGACAAATGTTCAAGGGATATGAAAAAAATGGAACACTAAAACACTGTTGTTGGAGAGCTGTGAACTGATCCAATTCTTCTAGAGATAAATTTAGAGTTATGACTAAAGTACTATAAAACTGGGCATGCGCTATGACTCTGCAATACCACTACAATGTTTATATCCCAAAATGATTTTTTAAAAAGGAAAAGGACATAGATGTACAAAAATGTTTATATTCCCTCTTTCAGTGGTGGCAAAGAATTGGAAATTGAGGGGATGCTCATCATATGTGGAATAACTGAAGAAGTTGTGGTATATGATTGTGATGGAATTCTATGGTGATATAAGTAATGATGAGCAGAACAACTTCAGAAAAAACTTGGAAAGACATATAAACTCATGCAAAGTGAAATGAGCAAATCCAGAGTCTTGTACAGAGTTATCGCATTATTATATGATGATCAACTATGAATGATTTAGCTATTGTCAACAATACAATGATACAAGATAATTCCAAAGGACTTAATAATGAAAAATTCTATCCACATCTAGAAAAAAAGAACTCATGGAATCTCAATTCAGATTAAAATGTATTTTTAACTTCATTTTTCTTGTTTTTCTTTCACAACATGGCTGATATGGAATACGTTTTGTATGACTACACAACTATAATCTGTACAAAATTGTCTGCCTTGTAAAGAAAGGAGGAAAGGAGAGAATGAAAGAGAGAATTTGGAACTTAAAAATAAAAAAAAAGAATGTGAAAAAAATTTTGCACATCATTTGAAAAAATAAAATATAATTAAACAGAATTTAAACAGGAGAAATGCGTCTTCTGCTTCTTTTCTATTATTTCAATTTATTTTCTCCTCGCCTTTTACCTGAAATAGACTCTACTATATATCCCCTTGTCCCTGGCAAAATTCCTCCATTTTTCTCAGATAGAATTAGGGATCTGATGGGTGAATCTTTTCTTTTTTGTATAGTAATTATTTAGACCCAAATGATACAGAGGGAAAATACCCAGTGTCCAAATGGCTGAAAAGTATTCTTTATAGATAATTTGTGTTTTCTCATTCAGTTTTACTCATCCTTTATACTGGTAAATTACACACAGCTTCTTCTCAGTGATGAAGATGACCTGTCACCACTGATAGCAATCTTGCTTTGTGAATCACAGTTCTGCAATGGGGTCATCTACTTCACTTGAATGGCCTGCTGCATCACCTTCCAATTGTACTGCATCTTATAGGGTGAGAATTGTTTGCAAACAAGTTCAATTACCATTTAGTCAGTGAGTCCACAAACTGTTTCCTTAATCTTTTTCCATCTTTGTGAACATTTTGGACCATTGTCATAGGTGAGGAAATCCTAAAGCAGAAATTGATGAGAAAAAGGTCTTTCTCCCAAACAGAAGAGGGAAATGGACTGCAATTAAATGCATTTTTATAAGTACAGTTATAAGTAATTACAAAGTCACTTCTATTTGGGGTCTATTTTTCTACTCTGGGAAAACTTGAAAATTCTGTCTCTCTGTTTATGTCTCTGTCTCTCAACCAAAAAAAAAAAATCAATTAAACACACTCTCCATAAAAATAGGTGGTAGTAATGTGAAACATCTTAACCTCTGCCATAAACAACTTCTCCCTAATAAGCTGACTTTTCAAGTTTCTTCCTGAATAGAATGTAAGTAATCTGGGAGTACATAGCTCAGAAGGATTTTTTTCCCATTATTCATTACACACAGTATCACTCTTAGGGAAGAAAGGGTAGGGGGGTGGGAGAGGGCATTTTTTTTTTACAAAATGATCTATAACAACAAGGACATGAATTTTTTTTAAATATCCTATTTACAGTAAAAAAATTCATACACACAAAGTTCATAAAATTGCCTTTATCACTGCCATGCTTTGTAGAAAAGTTTTCACCTAAAATGAAACAACAAAAACAAACAAAAACACAGGTTTCTTTTTGAGACAGCTCACAATTCCCTAAGCTCATATGGACCAATAAAATTTGTTCCTCACTAGTTTTGTAATTTTCTCTCTGTTCCAATATTGCCATGTGGTTATGAATAGCACACATACACACATATGTATACATATATGTATGTAAATACATATATATACCAAGGATCTTTATAAATATATGAAATCACACTGTAAAGGTAGCATAAACTTTGCATATATAAAGAGGTAACTATACATATATATGCATACTTATATACATATACTTATAAGCTATATTTATAAATATTTGTATATATACATATATATTCCCTCCGCACAGGGAATTTTTTTTGCTTGTAGTAATTTATCACTTTAATAGTGATGGTTTTGGTTGTGGGAAGAAGTATAAGCAAACCTGGTATTATTTGGGCAATATCAAGCCAAACAGCTCCAGGAAGTGGATTCATGTCACTATGGCCACTTGTCATTCAATTTTACAGTTTGTATATCAGACTTCTCTGACTTGGTAGAAATGCCCTCTCCAACCAATAAGTTAGAAACATTTCTCAAGATCTCTCTGTATATCTCTATCCTACATTTCGAGCAAGGGATGAGAGGGAGAATTTGTTCCTTTTGATTCCCAGACCTACCTTAATCATTCTTAAAAAATAATTTTTCTTCCCCTCTCTGTTTCCATAAAGGCTCTCCATTGGAGTCACCAAGGACAATAGATTTAAATATTTCAGAAGCTAGAGTATTGCAAAAAAATACTCTCAAAAATTCTTCTATTTCTTCTTTAGTGTTGTAATAAATAAATTACACTCTGGTTCTAAATTTCCATAGAGTTTATTAATATTTATTTGTATAAAAGAAGACAGACAGAAAAAGTTATTCTAACTAGTCATGTGGATGATCTCCACATGGATTCCTTAGCCACCTTCCTTTAGCCGCATTCCCAAGAAAATAGAGGGACCCCCCACTTCCTGGTCCTTCAGTTTATTTTCTCCCTTTCCACCTAGATCAATTGCCCCATCATTTCTGGGTCAAGTGACTAGGTCACTGCCCTGTGACCCATGTTGGAGCTCAAGGATGCAGGTAGGGCTCCAAAAGTAATCCTGGGCGGGTGTTCCCTTCACACAATCCCCTCTTTGATTCTTTGAGAGCCTAGCATATTAAAATCTCCTCATTTAGGGTTTCTGGAAGATTAACATGTCAGGTCTCTCCAATGAATCATTCCACATATGTAGTTTATAACTCTAAAGCTTCTCTTACTAGAGGTGTATAAAATATTGCACTTTACAAAAAGGGAATTATAACAATTTGGGGATGAGAAGGAAAGAAAAGAAAAAGGAGAAAGAAAACAAAAAAAATGATTGATAGATGCATTGACAAAAAGTCAATTAGGGGCACTCCCCTTTGGCATAAGAGTTTACAACCAGAATAAATGATATAATATTTATATATTATATATATGTATAAAATAAAATAAAAGCTTCAACCCCCTTCAATTCAGTTCATTATATCCCAAAGTTCAGTCAGATCATTTGATGTAGTATGTGGTTTCTAAAGGAATCCTCTTAATATCTTCTCCAGAAGATCTACTTTCTTGATTCAGGGTGTCAGTGATTTTCTTTTCCTAAAATTGCTTTAAAAGATCCTAAAATTTGGAATTTAGGATAATTAAACAATTCACCTTTAGGAAGTTGTTGACCAACATTAGAATCACCCCAGGATACATGCCTGAGTTATGGAGTATATGAATTAATTTTCAAAAGAAACCCAACCCCCAAAAAATAGAAGAGAAAAAACTAAATTCTGGATAAAAAATGTATCAAAATTCTATGTGTATAAAATTACAAATAAAAGAATATAACTATAACAGGTCCTTCAATCACTAGCAAGACCCAATTAAAGGGGCTTATGTTCTATAAGCATGCAGGAAAATTGCAGCAATATTGTGCTCACCCATCAGTAGCCAGCACTATAGAAAAATGCCACATTTTAAATAGAGGGGGACAAAATTCTGAGGTAAAAAGGAAATATGATTCCCTGGACTGATTTTATCTCAGGCATAGGGGAACCAAAATGAAAGCCAAACTAAAGTACTTATAGAAACCTGGCACAGGGAAGTCCATAGTCTGAATTAGTCAAACAGTCTTTTCCTCGAACCACAAAACAAGTCCCCTGTCTTGGCAGAAATCCTAATCAACCCCACAGGGATTGTTGGTCTCCTTGATTTTGTGCCTTCTTATACTGTGCAGTGTTTCTGTTGTGATCTCTTCTTTTGAAGTCAGACACAATGGTTAGTTAAAATCCCATAATACTTACCAGTCAATGATAGGTTTCCATAGTCTAAAGCTTTTGGGTATGCATTGGTATCCAGTTAATAGATATTATAAACATCCTTCAAATCAAAAACATTTATACTGATTCCTGTGATAATTAAAATGTTTGGGAGAAAGGGAAATATATATATATATATATATATATATATATATATATATATATATATATATCAATTATGATCGCTGAAATATGTTTTCTACTGTGTCTTGGTTTTATATAAATATAAGATGGTTGCCAGGGAATATATTCCCAATTTATGAATATGCCCAAGCCAACTGGGTTTTATAGAGAAATTTAATTTATAATACACTGATTAATCAATGGAAAAAGAGAGAAAGTAAGAAAGGAATAAGAATGAATAAATCAGTCAGTTGGTTTTATCATTCACCCAAGATCTCTCTAGGAAAGGCTTCTCATGCCAACCTCAGGCTCCACCTTCAAGAGAGCCTCCTTTCAAGAAATGTTTCCAGAGAATTCTCCTCCTTCAGAGCCAGGCTTCTCTCCTGGTCCTCCAACAGCCCCACCTCCTCAGACCCCGCTATCTTTAAGGACACCATCTAAGTTCCCTCCCCTCAGTTCTCACATCTACCAATCACTGCCGATGTCTCCCCTGTGCCAATGGTGGCTCTAGCTTACCCCAGGACCGCCCAGAGGTCTGCCCCTTTGCACATGTCTGTTGAAGGTCATATTCTCAAATAATTAAATCTTGATCTTTGCTGCAGCCCTTCCTAAATCCTGTTAGACTGAGTAGGGTGGAGATTGGAAGTTCCAAGACCTGGTTCTGTCATTCCAAGTATCTCTATTGTATCAATTCTAAAATCAATCATGACTCAAAGAACTTCCTGTTCTATGCTTAAGCATAGGTCAAAGCCCTTTCCATTGTTTAGCAAAAGGTTTCTGTCCTAAAGTAGTCTTAAGTAGGGAGGAGAAGGACCCTCCCATGCCAAGGATTTTCACATTCCAATAGAGTTCTTACTATCAGTAGGAAATTTTTTCCAAGTATGAAATTTCCCAATGGTGAAATTTCCAACATTCATAAGTCTAAGAAATTTTAAGGTTTACATTCCATATATTCCAGTCCAAAAAAAGAAGGAAAAAAGAAAGAAAATCAAATACCCTGTTTTAAATATAAAGAAAAACAATAATAAAAAATCAGAAATTCATAGTTTACATTCCATGTGACCCTGGGTCAGCCAAACAAAGGCACAACACAAAGTTTTTTTTTCACTCAAAGTGAGCTCTATTTTCTTTCTAACTTGGCCATGATCCACTGTGTGAGTGTACGTAGCTTTTTCACCAGGTAAAAGCTTTTTATAAACAGTAGTATAACAGCTAATGCAGATTCTAAGAAGCATCACAATCCCCAAAATTATAAGAGCCAATTTGATGATAACTGCATATAAACCAGAGCCCTACAGCCATGAGAGATCCCACCAGTTATCATTAAGAGTTATGAGTCTTGTGTGTCATTTAAAATCCTTTGAAGCTCATGGATATTTGTCACAATTTCTCCAGATCTATTTTCATAAGAACAAGATTGATTAATAAAGGCACATACCTCTCCCCACATGTCTGTGAACTGATTTTAAAGAACTGTTTTAGCTGAGGAGTCAATCTCTTCCTGTAGGTAAGAGATGACCTTAGTCATTTGGGAGATGGCCTTAGTAGTCTTAAGCCAATCTTTCAACCTCAGCTGAGATATTTCTAACAGAGTATTGTAAAAATTAAATTATAATCTCTAATGATAAAATTATTACATTTTATGAGGTTTATTATAGATAATTTTAAATCAAGGAATAAAGAGGATACAAAATAAAACCATGTGCTCGTGGCTGATTAAGCCATTTAAAATCCCTGTGCTTAGCTTACCACCATTGTTGCTGCATCATGCAAGAAGAGAGGATGTGGGAGGCATTACTGCCAGTTAAATACTAATAATATGATCTCACCAACATGGAGACGTGGGAGAGATTACAGGGAATTCTGGGAAATACCAAGGACTTCTGGGGAATGAAGTCTAAGGTTCAAAATCTCCATTTATACAGTGTATCACTGACAAATGTTGGAGTGTGTATAGCAGAAAACTGATGGAGACGGTATATGGTTAGGAGTCAAGTGATCTAGAGTCATGCATTATTTCTTCAAATTAATTGTGTAACTTTAGGCAAGTCATTCACTCTCTGAGTCTGAGGTTCCTCATCTGTAAAATTAGGGCATGAAATGAACTAGATAATCTTTGAAAACTCTTTGAACTCTAGCAATATAGGAGATCCTCAGTCTTGAAATAGTATTGGAACTAGCACCAACTGATTTTCAAATTCTTCCCTTAACACTCATAATGTAGTATAATCCAGTGATGTCAAAACTCAAATACAAATGGGGAAAGGAGGGTGGGGAAGCACAATTTATATATAAGGACCCCCTCATTGGCAGCACACTGACTTAGTTTTAAAATATGTTATTCATGTTTTCTTGTTATTTTAAATGTATTTTGTTAAAGGTTCTCCAATAAGAATTCAATCTGGTTCATGCATCTCTTGGGGAATATTGCCTCAGGCACCAGAAATTGGTATGTTTGACACATATGGTCCTGATGTTCTCCAAAAGAAATATCCTTAACCCTTTATAAGAAATCGAGTCCTAATTAGAAAAAGAATCTCTCTCTAGCACATTCTGTGGAGTATATATTAACTTAAACCAGATTATCAGGGAGATAATTATCTAATCACTAACCACTAAAGTTAGCTATAAGGAAAAACATGTAAAAATGAGCTTTCAAGCACTATACTCTTACCTCTGCCAACAACATTATCAAATCACTCTCAGGTCATTAATTGCCAAATACTATCATAGTATTCTAGATTTTAATATCTGCTCTTAGGTTGAAGATTTGTAATTCTCCAGTATTCCCCCTAACAGTCATTCGAGGTATGAATACTTCATCCCCTACCTTACCAACTCTTTCTTATTAATTATAAGACATGAGGGGTTGCATTTATTTACATTATGAGTGTTAAGCACCGTTATTCAAATCTCATGTAGTATCTGTTCTAAAGATGTCTAGAAAACCATGGAAACATGGGAGCTTTTGTGTTTCCTTCAAATGATCCCTAATAATGTAATTACAGAGCTTGAAATGAGATTTTAAATCTTTAAGCTACAAATTTATTTGCCAGCCATAGACTGATGGCACTATTGAAGAGCAAAACTCAGGAGACCTGCCTACATATTTACCTTGCCCAAATATCCTGATTATTTAAACACAGGCACACTGACTTGCATTGAAGCCAGGAGCCTAAGACACCTTGATCTTCCATCCTTTCTCTGCCTTATTCTTTTCTTCTTTTTGCCAAAATAATAATGAGTTTTTCTTCTCTAGAGGGACTTCTTAATGTTGAATTTTTTCTGCATGGAACTTTCCTCAAAATGAGATTTTGTTCTGAAGAACAACAGCACACATCCTTTATCCCTTGCCAAAAGTCCTTTCTCTTAGCTCCCATTACTTCTTCCATCTTCCACTCCCAAAGAAGTGAAAGAAGACTAGGAATTTGATGAGCTAAGTGACTCAAGTTTCTAAAGAAATCAATAGGTTAATAAGCAATATTAATTGCTTAATATGTGCCAGGCATTGTGCTAAGCACTAGTAAAATAATTTAAAAAATGAGATTATATTTGCCCTCAAGGACATTATATTCCACTGAATAACTAAAGACTAAATTGGACTGATTGAATATGAGTAGTGAGAACCTTTCTCATCCCATATGCTTGAGCCTGCATTACAGGGGTGTTCTTTCCATTCCTGTGTTCCATTGTAGGTTGTCATTAACTAAGGCCTAAATTCTATTTAACCAATTAACATCAATAAGTTTTAACAAAGGGATATTTACTTCAAATATAATAAGAACAGAAGCACAAATATTTCCACTCTCCCCTACACCACCTGGAACTCTGGGGAAAGAAGACTCAGACATCTAACAGTTTCTACATAACATTGATCATACCATGCCATGTCTAAGTCCAACATTGCTTCTAGGTAAGTCCTTGTATCAGATAATGGACTACTGGACTTCTGATGGCTCAGTCTCCTTACCTTGAAATTATTTAGAAGATCACAAGATCTGCTTTCACTTAAAAGGAGAAAATGAATTTGAAAGCTTTCATGAGACATATCACAACCTTTGTTAGAGAGGGTTCAATGCCTTTCCCCTGATGGCATTATTTCTTCTCTTGCCAGAATGCTAAACAAATCAAAGATGTCCCCAGAAGAGATGGTTTTCTCTTTGGTTGGTATCATTTTTATGTTTCAAAAAGACACTTTACCATATGATTAACAGACTAGGACTGTTTACAGAATTCCACACATGCTCTGAAATCATTCCAAGGCACTTCTATTATATGCCATCTCTCCTTTCCTGGAAGCAGGCTCCCCAGCCTAATCCAAGTAGCTAATTGCATCATGGGCAATCTATATATTCTTATAAAGACTGCTTTTGGGTTCTCTCCCTCCCCTCTTTTCCCAGCTCCATTACATAGGAGATTGAATTTTCTGTCTTCTTTTTACGCACTATTATCTTCAACACCACCCATGGCACAAATTCTAAAATAATCAGAAACCTAAGGAAGTCCAATTATTCTTGGAAAGGAAAGGCAATGTGGGTTAGTAGAGAGAGAGCCAACTACAAAGTCAGGAAGACCTGAGTTCAATTCGAGACTTAGACATATACTGGATATATGATGATAGGTAAGATGTGTAAACTCTGTATATCTATATCTATATAATTAAGGATTCAGATTTCCCCCAAAAAAATTCTTTGGAAATGCCTAGCTCATCAAAAAAGTTTTCTACTGGAACAGCTGGATGGTTCAATGGATAGAGCTTGGGCCCTAAAGATGGCAAAACTTGGGTTCAAGTCTGGTCTCAGACATTTCCTATCTATGTGAACTTGGACAAGTCACTTAACTGCAACTTCCTAGCTCTTGCCATTCTTCTCTCTTAGAACTGATAATAGGATAGAAGGTAAGAGTTTAAAAATATATACAGATTGGTACCCTATTTGTGAAATTTGGATAACTTCCTATTTGATTCCTCCAGTTTCAAAATTTTTCTAATAATGTGAATTATTATTATCAATATCAGTGTTACTGTTTTTTGAGATTCATGACAATTTATGGTTTAGAGAACTTAAATGTGTCAGGAGAATGAAGGCAATGCAGTCCCTTATAGGTAAATAAGCAATACAGAATGAAGGCAATTATTCTTTGTTGCTGATATCAGTATATTGGGCAATTTGGCAGAAGGGAAATCACAAAAATGAAGCCTTGAAGGATACAGAGCTAAGGAAGCAACACTCATACATTTGTGCTTACAGGAGCTTATCATTTCAGGGCTTGAAGGATTGGTGTTTGTTTATTTATTTTGTTTTTTTCTGTTCTCAAAAGAAAGTAATTTATGGAACCCTTGGACTTATTCCTCAGTCGAACTGGAAATAAATGCATATGCTTAGGAGACCAGAAGTAATAATGTTAAGAGATTTAAAAAGGAATTAAGAGGTTTATTTTAACCCTATAGCTATAGTAGCACATAAAGTACTATCCAGGCTTCACTAAAACTTCTGCATGCATATCTCAAACAAATAACCCAAGAAATAAAATTTGGATTAGAAGATCAACAATAAAGTATAACTTTAATGTGTCACTGAGGCTTAGTAACTCAAGTAATTACAGAACAAAGAATTAGAAATTATTTTCAGGGTAATCTCCAGTTAGCGTCTTTAAGAGCACCAAGGTAATTTCCCTCCCCCAATCCTATTTTAGGAAAGGGTAGTGAAAAAGTATTCTCTCACTCATTCAATCAATCAAGAAGCATTTATTTAGTATTTTCTATTCACCAGGAACTGCTCTAACTTCTAAGGATACAAATACAAAAGTAAAATAGTTCCTGCCCTCAAGGAGTTTACATTCTATGAAGAAGGGGACTCAGAAAGTTGTTTTTGTTCCTCTGTTTTCAAAGAGGATCAATGACAGCAAGGGGTGAGGTCTTCAATTGCACTTGCCCATCAATTGGATTTAAATGAAGCAGTTACACAAACTGTTGGTCTTTCTCTTCCAGAGTCATAGAAGTCCAGTGGCAAGACAAAAGTCAAAATGGTGCAGGGCAGCTAGGTGGATCAGTGGGTTGAGTAGCAGACTTAGAGACTGCAGGTCCTGGGTTCAAATTTGAACCCTACACTTCCTACCTATGTGACCCTGAGCAAGTGCCTAGTCCTTTACCACTTTTCTGTCTTGGAACCAATACCTGGTATTGATACAGCTATGGAAGGTAAGGGTTTAAAAAAAGTCTAGATGACTAGTGATGGCCAGAGCTGTAGTAGATTATCTTGGTGCCTGACCCTATCCACAACACCTGCTTTAGCTACCTTTGTGGCTGTTGAAAAAAATGTGGCAATTGGAACAAACCTTCACACCCTTAGAGTAGACATCCCCCTAATTCACAAACAGGTCTGACAGGTCTCTTGTTACCTTTAACATGGGTTAGCCCACTGTGGAGTTGGTTTTACTAGTACACATACTGCATCTTCTTAGAACCATAAGAACTGGGCAGTGGCTGGGATTATAACTGAAAGCATAGGGAAACAGACTGCTTTGCCTCTTCCAGGAGCAATGATTATAGTGATTTGATTATTGTTCTTTGAGTAAGAGGCAGTAAGGGAGGCAGAAAAGCAATAGATATCAGCAAAGATGGCAAGATGCCTGCTCTGAAGAGGCACTGGTTTCTTTGTGAAAGATTAAATGGGATAGAGCATTTCCTGTGCCTAATAGGCATGAAAGGATGAGATGAAGATTACTTCCTTTTCCAATTCAAGCAGCTCAGTCAGAGAATGAGTCCTAAAGCTGAGGGGATTAACCTTCAGATGGGGAAGAATCACAACATCCCTAGAGATCTGGTCAAGAGGATCAATATTCATGATGGGAAGAAGCAAGAAGTGACAGGGCAGATAATGAGTCACCCTCTCTGGCCATGACCAGGGATTCTACTAGATGGCTCCCTCTGCACCTTCAAGCACATTACTTCATCTTCTCTACCTCTACTTCCTTAGCTGAAAAATGAAGGAGTTGGATCCTGCTGTCTCTAAGGTTCATTCCTGCTATATGAAAAGCTAATATTCCCTACCAACACTGCAAAGTTGTGATGTGACCGCCCATAAAAACGTGTTTGCCCTCTCAGGTTCACTAAAGATCATGTTTTATAAGTCTTTTGAGTCTCACAATGTACCTTTTGTGCTGAATGACAGTATGATGGGAAACATAGTAGATAACCATAGTAAGGTGTTGTGAATCAACCAAACTGAAGGAAACCCTGGGATTTCGTTTTGACTTTCAGCCTCTCCATCTGGACTTGGGCTATAATGAAACTAAATAAAATGTAATGGGTAGTGAACCATATGAACTGAAGCAGCCAGTAAAGATCGCTGATGCCATATGGTAAGTTTTGCACAGCTTCCCTCAATGTTTTTTGCTCCCTGTGTGTCTTGGCCTCCTATCTACTTACTTTAGTAACAGAAAAGCAAGTTTTTAACACCATTACCTCTTGCTGAGCCAATGCAGTTATGAAAAAGCAAGCTGGATTCTTTTTTTGCCTCATACATCATCTGCAATACTGTCAGCTCAGTTCCATTTGCAGAATCTTTATTACTGGTGATGATGTCAGAGAAAAGGAACATAGCTTGATTAATAGATTGCAGGTGGAATTTGCAGCACTGGTAGCAAAGAATGATCTTTTGATTTATAAACTGTGAATATTTAATATAAAAGTCACCAAGAGTGAATAAATATGTTCAAAACCCACCAGATCACTTTGGAGAATCAATTTTCTATCTATAATTGCATTTTAATTGCCATTTTAAAAAAACTCCGTCTCACTGTTCTGCCTGTGGTTTGGGTTCTGCTAGAATCATTTGCCACTCTGATGAAACTCATTAGAGGTGATCATTCTACAAGAAAACGACTTGGAGCTTGTTGAGTAGTTATTGGCTCCTATCCCAAATGGAGGGAAAGCAGAAGAGGGGAAGGAAAAGGAAGGGGAAAAATGAAGTCAAAAAGGAAAAATGAAGGGAGCAGGAGATGAAGAAAAAGGGAAGAAAAGAAGAAAAGGTGGAGGGAGGGAGTAAAGATAAAGAGAAAGGAGGAAGGAAAATGAAAGGAGGCATGGAATCATTTATTGTAGTTAGTTATTGATTGTTACTCAAATAAAATACTTCTGTGAGGTTTAAATTTAGGTTTTTGATTAAATAAGAGAGTTATTAAGTAATATTGTGGTCACCAGTTTTAAAATATTATAACGTAAGTCAAAATTACTTTTAGCAGCTTCTATTTACAAAGAGGTGGAAAGAGTGAAAGTGAAAATGTAAGGAAAAGGACAAAGTCTTAACAAGCCTACCAGCCCTTCTCTGGTGAGGTCCAGCTCAGCCCCCAGCTGGGGCTTCCCCAAGTCCTATCTCCACATGAAGCCTTCAGCCAGAAGTCTACTAGCATAGCCTCTTCCAAAACCAAGGCAGGAATCTCAACCACTCACTCCAAACACTAGGAAAGGAATGGTCCCCCAGGTCATGTTGGTCTCTTTTTATACCCCATTTTCCATGCCACTTCCTGTATCTCTTCCACAGAAACCAATTGCAGTCTTTCAATTTGCCTAGCACTGCCCAAGGATGAGGAATAAGGGGAATGGCCTTTGGAGGTGTGAGCTTCCTCTGGTAAGTGACTTGTAAACTCTCATAGTTAATGGTAATTGGAGAAATTTAAGTTCTTGATTTTATTAGGTAAAAATGGACAAGGGAAGAGTTAATCCTATCTTCACAATGCCTCCTGTGATTCCTTGGGAGACTCCTCCCCAATGAATCATTTAACATAATTAGCTTATACTTCTAAAGATCTTCTAGATAAAGGTACATACAATATTGCACTTTCTAAGAGGAACCTACAATAGTTGGCGATAAGAGGGAAACAGAAGAGAGAGAACAAAAGCAATGATTTGTAGGTGCATTGACAAAAAGCTAATTGAGGGTGGGGGGAGTCCCCTTTGGCATAAGAGTTTACATTCAGAATAAATGATATATTCAACTCCCTTCAGTTCAGTTCATTATATCCCAAAGTTCATTCTGAATCTTTTAATGAATTCTAGGTTTCCTTATGGCACTTAAACAGTTCGTTTTCTTGATTCAGGGAGTTAATGAGCTTCTTTTCCTGAAATTTCTCTCAAAAATTTTTAAATCTTGGATATTATGAAAATTATACAATTTTTCCCCTGAGGAGGGTGTTGCCCAACACCAAGATCAACTCAGGTTACCTAGGTTAGTTATGAGGTATATGAGTCAGGTATCAAAAGAAAAACCAAAAACATAAAAAAAAGAAAAACGCATATATGAAAAAAATTAAATTTAAATTTTGTGAGAAAAATCAAAATCAAAATGTCCAAATCTATGTACATAAAAATTTCTGAGTAAGCAAAAATAAATCCATAACAGGTCTTTGTATTCCCAATTAAAGTGATTTATGTCCCACAAATCCATAGGATAAATAAAGTAATATAGCATTTACCCATTGGCAGCCAGGACTACAGAAAATTGCCATACTATAGAGAAAGAAGGGACTAGATTTTGATATAAAAGGAAAGTATGTTTACTAGGTCTGATTTTACCTTCAATCTCAGGGTTAGGGGAGCCAAAGTGTCAGCCAAACTAAGGTACTTGTCAGAATGTGGCACAGGGAAGATCTGTGACTGAAGTATGTCAAACAGTCACTACTTTGAACCTCAAATAAGTCCTCTGTCTTGGCACAGATTTCATCAATCCCACAGGGATTATTGGCCTCATTGACCTTGTGATTTTTTGCACTATGCAGTGGCTGTTTTGTGAACCCTTCTTCTGGAATCAGACACAATTATTAATCACAGTCCCACAATATTTGTCAATCAATGGTCAGTTTCCATAGTCTAAAGCTTTTGGGTATCTATTGATATTAGAGCTAATGGATGTTATAAACTTATTCTATTTCAAATAAAAAGAAAAACAATAAGATAAAAAATTTAAAAAATTCATAGTCCACATTTCATGATAATGTGTCAGCCAAAACAGTGTCCAACTTGTCTATGGATTTTTATAATAGTATTATCTCTGATTCAGCCATAGGAGGAGAGTACAAAAAAAAAATTGCACGTGACAGAATATAGTCAATCGGGGTGGATAGAAGGTACCTCTTTTATGTGTGAGCAATGAATCCAAGAGTCCTTTTCTCCAATTTTGATAGCTGTTGGAGTGGTTAACAGGATGTGAAATGAACCTTGTATTTAAAATTGCATTACAGATCCTTCTTTAATATTGTAGAGGGGAACAGACTGAAACAATTAACATCAATAAGACAATGGAGTCTGAAAAGGCTTAAAATTCACCTCTAGGCTCTTTGAGATTCCTTCCCCTCTGGAGTAGCATCATTTATCCAGATTCCTTTGGTCAAGCCTCTGGGATCTCCCATTCTAAGAGGAATTTTCGCCCTCTGTATAGTGTGGAAGAATTTTATTTTGGGTATTTTGTTGTGGGCTATCATTTGCCCCATTTGGATTATTATTTCTATAATTGTTTCTATTATTTCTAAAGTTGTTATTATTTCTATTTGCCTTCTTCCACTT
Organism: Monodelphis domestica; assembly: GCF_027887165.1. NCBI lineage: Eukaryota > Metazoa > Chordata > Mammalia > Didelphimorphia > Didelphidae > Monodelphis > Monodelphis domestica. The sequence goes on along the minus strand of NC_077231.1, from coordinate 221,003,617 downwards.
CCTACAATTCATCATTCCATGACCACTTTTTTCATAGAAGTAACACATTAATGGTTGATTTGTGGATTCCTGAAAAGGGGCTATGCCACTCCCTGGTTTTCTTTTTCTTTTAAAATTTCCTCCTTTAAATTTTTTATTTCTTTCCTTAATGTCTCCACTGAGTCACTGTTATATTCATCTATCTTTTTGTGATTGTTAAAGACATAAACTGCTACTCTCCTCAATTCTTCAAGGTCCATACTAGCCCAATTTGGGCAGTTGATTTTCAAATAATCTTTGATCAACTTACAACAGTTCTTTACAAATTGTCTTCTTGTCTGTTTGATATCCCTTTCTCTGGAAAGATCCAGATCTTTATATCTACCTCCCAGATCAATAAGTCTATCCACAAACTGGGAGGGATCTTCCTCATTTTTTGCTTTAAATTTTTGAATTTTGTCCATGTACCAGGCCTATCAGAACAAACCCCTATTAGTATTAGCAATGCCTCTCTAGACTGGCATAGTTTTAAGTAGTCTTGTTCATTATTAACATTCAATTTTGGGTCTTGCTGGGGTCAATGAATTGCTCTCCTTCCCTGGACTTGATTGGTAAGAAAGATGATTTTATTTTTCTCTTTTTTCCATTAAAGAAACTTGGAGCAAATTTTCCACCTCAATCAACATGGGATCAGTATAGAGGTAGTCTCTCGGTGACCGAGAATGACTATTGTCTTTGTGTATTATCATCTATTGATGCACCCTCATGTGACTTTGAAGTCCAAAGACTGAGGTGCAGAGTTTGTGGCACATGGAGCATGGGACACCAGTTGTTATAGGAGGTGCGGTTGTGGCCTGGTGTCAGTGTTCATGCACAGCGGCAAGACGTCGACGTTCATCTTCAAAGGTGGTGGTGGCATGGTTAATGTGGGTTTGCCAGCTGCTTTGGACAGAGGCAGCAAGTTCTAGTTGCTTTGATGTAATGCCAGCCCACTTCAAGTTTGACTTTAGCTGATCCTTGAATCTTTTCTTTGGTCGGCCTTGTTTCCTGAGTCCACCTGACAGTTCGCCATAGAATGCCTGTCTTGGTATTCGCTGTGGGTCCATGCGGATGACGTGTCCAGACCATCGTAGCTGGGTTTTGAGGACCATGACTTCGATGCTGGTGGAGTTGGCTCTGTCGAGGACTTCCTGGTTGGTGATATGGTCCTGCCATTGGATCCTCATGATTGACCGGTGGGAGCGTTGGTGGAATTGCTCCAGCTGTTTCATATGCTTGCGGTACAGTGTCCATGTCTCACAACAGGAGTGAGCTGAGGACCACTGCGTTATACACTTTGAGCTTCGTTGCAGTGCTTACACCTCTGTGTTGGAGGAATTTGGAGCGCAGCCACCCAAGTGCCTGGCTGGCCTTTTGGATCCTGGCATTAATCTCGTGGTCTAGAGACCCTTCGTTGGCGATGGTGCTGCCCAGGTACTTGAAAGTGTTGACGTTAGAAAGTTGCGTGCTGTCGATTGTAATGCATGGCTGGTTCGTTGGCCTCCCTGGTGCATGTTGGAACAGCACCTCTGTTTTGCTGAGGCTGATAGTCACGTCAAACAGTTTTGTTGCAGTAGAGAACCTGTCCACAATGGTTTGGAGATGATTTTCTTGGTGGGCCATGAGAGCACAGTCATCTGCAAAGAGAACTTCCAGGATGAGTCTCTTGGTTGTCTTTGTTTTTGCAGTGAGGTGGCGAAGGTCGAATAGTGAGCCATCCAGTCGGTATTTGATGTAGACACCCAGGTCTAGATCCATCACAGCATGTCGTAATACTTGCGTGAAAAATAGGTTGAATAGTACCGGAGCGAGGATACGGCCTTGTTTCACGCCATTGGAGATGTTGAAGCGATTGGAAGTCTCTCCACCAGATAGGACTTCCCCTGTCATGTCAACATGAAAGAGCTGGATCAGTTTGACGAATTTTGCTGGGCAACCGAGCTTGCTGAGGATCACCCACAATGGGATCATAAATACAGTAAATATTCTCTAGCTTTTTCATAACCACAATGGGCTCATCTTCAAAGGAAGGAGTATTTTGCTTGACTATCTCATTATCCTGAGTTGTGAAGGGTGTATGGTGACTAAGGGACACTAACTCTCCACTTTTATTGTAAATGGGTACTTCCCTTAAGGGGAATATGATTTAACTCAATTATTTTTGGTTTTGGATGCTTGACTTGATGTTTGGGTTTCAATGGGATAGGCAAGGGGAGGGAGAGGAATAGGTGAACTAAGAGGGGGGGTTGGTCTGAGGTTGAGGGTAGGGAGAAAGGATTTGGGGAAGGGTTGGGACTGGGCAGAGATGATCAGGGGACGAGTTGTGTCTAGGGAGGGGCAGAGGAATATGAAGTAGGGGCAGGGGGGAATGGGTGGGCTTGGGTAGTGGGTAAGAAAAAGCTGAGCAAGGTAAGAGAGAGGGTAGCTATGGCAAGAACAAGGAGCCTGGATAGGATTAGATGTTGTGGGGGTATAGGGAGATGGATAGGGGGTTAGTTGAGTAGTGGGAGGGGTGGATCAAATTGGATCAGAAATGCATTGAATAGGGTGGGACATTGTATTGGACAGGAAATATATCAGACAGGATGAGGCAGAGACTGAGTAGGCTTAGATGGTGAGGGAGTGTAAGGAGTTGAATCTCCTTTCTGAATTTTGAGATAACTCAAACTTCTTCCAAGGTTTTTATCTGAGTTTTGAGATCAATGAAGCTATCTTTCCAGTCTCTGTTATTTTTTTCTTGGAGAGGAATAGGTAAACTGCAAAGCATCATATTATTATAAGTAGAGACAGGAACAATGCTAAATAAAGACATTATGAAATGTTCTCTGGAATCACGAGCCATTTTAGATAGATAAGAAGCAGCATTTTCCCAAATTGGGAAAATTTAGTATTTTTCAAACAAACTATTTAAAAATGCTTGAAATTCTGTTTTTTTTAATCAGTGGGTGGTGCTACTGGCTAGGGGTGAGGGTTTCACAAAGCTAGTGGACAGAGTCTTCTAGAGACTCTATAGAAAAAAAAATTATTGTAAGTACTGGCATGCCCTAATCAACTAGCCTTGGTAAGAGGGTGGCTTTCTCCTCTCCCCTAGGGTTTAAACACCAGGGGCCACATGTTTCCACCATGAACTTCCAGGGAGCTGCTTTCAGGACACATAGGCAAGAAGCATCTTCTCTGAGCTGTCCTGAAGGCAAAAAGAAAGATTTGTTGATATTTTTGCTCTTAATAAATTTGAAAACATTTCAGGAGTAAAGGGTTAGTTTTAGTTGCTCCTGCTTCCTCTGATTGCTCTTCTTAGTAGAGACACTTTGGGTTTGGAAAGGTCTTAAAGAATTCCGGGTTAGAATATGGAAACTTGTGGGGTTGGGTTGCTTCCCCCCTGAGACAAGGAGCCTGGTGGAAATTTTTTAAGCTATTATATTCCTTCTGCATTACTTTAATTTATTTTCCCAATTTTTCTTCTGTCTCCCTTATTTGATCTTTTATTTTTATTTTGTGCTCTTTTAGGGCCTCAGAAAAATTACCATTTTTCTTTGAAGTTTTTGCATATGGCTACTTTGAAGTCATTGTTCCCTAAATAGACTGTGTCTTGCTCTTCTTTGTCCCTATAAACGTTTTCTTTGGTTCAGTGTTTCTTTTGCCATTTTCTTGTTTTCTCAGCCTTTTTATTAACATTTATTTTTATCTTAAATGTGGTCTCTGTTTTTAGGTAGAGTGAACTCCCTTAAACTTCAGGGTTTTTTTTTTTTATTGCTGCTATCTTCTGCTCTAGTTCTATTTCATTGCAAATTTCAGTTCTTCCAAGAAGGTATGACAGGCTGTGGGCTGAGAGCTCTGGAAGCTACTTTTTAGTACCAGTTCAGTCTCTTCTAAGGACTGTTGATGGCTTACATGGATCAAAATACTGTGAGCTCTTTTGCCCTGGTGCTATCTGCTTCACTGCAGGCTTGAACTAGCCAAATGAACAGATTTAGGACCTTACTAAAGAGTTGTGCCAGGGCTTGGGACTTCAAGGAATGAGCATGGGGTGCTCTGCTATTGGCTTAGGCAGGGTCTTATAGTTGGTTTGTGCCCAGGTTCAGAACCTGGCACAGTAGGAGGGGGTGGGCAGCTTGTACTCCTCTGTGCACAGTTTTATTACCAATTTCCCTCTTACCCCATGAATTACACCCTCTCTATCTACTTTTCAAGTTGTTCTCTAAAGGAGAATTACTTTATGTGTTCTTTTGTTCTGTGATTCCAGTATTTGTTTTGAGGTGCTATTTTAAGGTTGGATTGAGAGGACTCTCAGAGCCCTTCCAGTTTTTCATGCTGCTACTCCATCATTTTGGCTCTCCCCACCAAAATACTAACAATCAGTCTTTAAAATTTAAAAACATTTTAAACAATTAAAAATGAACCCCTTACAGCAGATGTTCTTAACCATGAATTCATGAATTCATTTTTTAAAAAGATTCTGATAGATGTATGTTGATATAATGGGTTTCCTTTATAATCTCAAAAAAAAAGATTAAGAATCCCTGTTTCAAAGGAATATCTTTAGACATATGTGTATCATGTCATTATTGCCAAGACCACTCTACAGGGAGTTAAAATGCATGAACATATCTCTGAAGTTCCTTTTCTCACCTCACTTCCTTATTTGATGACTTCTACCTGACTCATACTTTAAAGATAATAAAGTCAGAGGTCAACCTGAGTCCAGTGAAAACTACTTTCTAGAAAGCAAAATCTCTTAGAATAATTATCATTATTATGCAAGAGAAAAGCATGCCTGCTGAGCTTTTTTGTCTTGGCCAAGATCAATTGATTGACACTTCATTGCCATAGCCTAAAATGATTTCTTCATTATGATTCTTGATATATATATAAAGCTTTAGGATACTACTTCATTTATTTTCAAATAATCTTTGAAATCTATTTCTAATACTATAGGAAGATTTTCTAATCTAGCTGACATCCCTACCCTTTTCCTTTCTTCTATAGAGCTGAATGATTATTCAACAATTTAGATCAGATAAGGGTCAACAACTGAAGATAGGGCCATCAGACTTACCATATGTCTTTTATCTCTGCCCTATAATCCCTAGCTCCACCATTTGACTTAACCTCTGGACCTCGCCACTCACTCTCCAACTGAATCCTTAGGACCTTCAGGTCTTTCTCTCTGCCCTATAGTTGAAATTTCTTTTATTTGCTCTTTTTCTCTAACTAGAAAACTAGCTCATTGAAAGTCAGAACTTTCACACTTTTTCTGTGTATATTTTTATCACTTAGCATACTCCTTGTCACTTTTTTTAAAATTTCCATTCATTTATTCATTCATATAGATTTTCATCTAATTATATCATGCTATTTAATGATAATCCACAGGGTCGAAGTGAGGATGAAATAAAGTAATGTATATTTTTACCAACTTTAAGCACAATTTAAATATTAGCTCTAATACTGGTTTTCCGTAATGTAATATGAAATTAAAATTTAAAACTAAAAAGGATCTTGGAAGTTATTTAGTTCAAGACTCATTTTATAGAAAAAAAAATGCCTAAACAGGTGATATCAATTGCCTAAAGTGACAGGGGGTAGTGGAATTTGTATTTGAATTTGATCTTCTCAATCCAATCTATTAATCTTTGGGCTGTATTAAACTTCTTCAAATGCTTCCTTTTCTTCTTATACAGCTATACCTCGTGTCCTGCCATCCATCCTCATTGGTTCAATTCTATCTAGCTTTCAATCTATCTATTCACCAAACAGTCTGTATAGCTTTCTATCAATCCTTTGGCTTACTCTCAGACATTTCAAGTTAGATATACCATTACTAATTCAAATTACATAAAACTGGAATAGAAAATAGAAAAACTCATCTTCACTCCAGTATTTGTATACATGAGCCATTTCCCCACTATATTAAAAAGCCAACATATTATTGATTTCCCCCAAAAAAAAATCCCAGTTTAGTCTTTCCTAATTCTGAGGTTGTGAACCAGGGTGATTAGACATATTGTGGGGTACTCATAAGAAATATGGAATTAAGATAGGTGAATTTTGGAGAAAAAATATTGAATTATGTTTTAGATCTATTGAGTTTTAGATGCCTATTGTAGCATACCAGTTTTTAAAATGAAAAAAAAAAGGATGAGTATTAAGGAAAGGATACAAAATATGGCAATTGAGAGATTGTTGGTAATTTTGAAGAAGTTTCAGTTGAGTGATAGATTCAGAAGCTAGATTTCAAAACACTGAGAAGTGAATTGGAATAGAGGGAATGAAGGCAAGGATTGTAAATAACTTTGAGAAATTTGGGTGTAACTGGCAGGAGAGATATAGGATAATGTTCTGTGGGCCTAATAGGGCACAGTGACAAATTTTTAAGGAGTAGAAAGATTTGAGTATATTTTAGGAGAAATGGCTAGTTGAAATCAGTAGATATGGAGAGGTTGAATATTAAAAATTGAATATATGATTAAAGGACAAACTTGCTGAAAAAGAAGGAGGAAGAGCTGGGATTAAGGGTAGGTATAGGACGGATGTTCTTGTTAAGGAATGAGGGGGATAAGGAGAAGTTTCCTCAGAAACTAAAATGAAGGAGAGACTAAGAGATGATATCAAGAGGTTTTGAACTGCAAAGGAGAGTAGAAAGCTCAGGAGAATGGCCTTTATTTTCTCCAAAATATATGAATAAAGTCCCCATTGAGTGAAGTCAATGGAGATGGTTGGGGATCATGGAGGATAAAATAGATGAATGAGTGAATGAAATAGAAAGCATTTATTATAGACTTTGATAAGAAATACTAGGCACTGAGGATGCAAATGCAAAAGTATGAGAGTCCCTGCTTCCAAATTTACATTCTAATGTGTGACACAACCACACAGAAGAATAATAACAGGGGAAGTATTCTTTGGTTATGAAAGTCATATAGTGAGTGAAGAAGTAGGGAATTTTATGGGAATAATCTTGTAGTAATAGCCATATTAATTTGATTATGGCTCCAGATCTGGAAGGGGAAAGGATATGAACAGAAAGAGTACATGCATGATCAAGGACAAGATAACTCAATTATAAAGTCAGAGCAGGCGGAATTGTTTGAGAACTCAACAGGCTAGGACAAGTACTAAAAATATCAATATTGTATTGAATAAGGATGAATCTAAACTTCTGCAATTAAGGTTTTTTAAGAAACATTTATAAATGTATAAGAAGAAGGAGACCTGACTTGGGAATATCTAAGGGATAAAAACAAAAATCTGAAGTTTATAGATGATACAAGAATCAACAGTGATTTGTGACTACATATAACAATAACAATACATTCTTAGGTATTGTGAATAAAAGAAAAGCATCTTAATCTTAGGAAATAATGGTCTCAGATGGGTTTCATCTGAATTATTATGTTTGATTCTGGAAGCCATATTTTTAAGAAGGCAAAGATAAAACAGAGTAATTCATCCAAAGAAGGTGCAAAGGATAGCAAGGCAGTTCTACCTTTCCCTATAACCTTCTTTCCTCCATACTAGGTCAATCTAATTACATAAAACATTAATTATGACATTGTTTCCAAAAATCCTCACCATTCTCCTCCTCTTCAGCCTCTTTGGATGAGATACTTTGCTTTGTCATTGGTCTTCTTTAAAAAGTTGTGATGTAGAAAAGAAAATAGATTAATTATGTACTTCTACAGAAGTCAGAACTCAAACCATTACTTTAAAGTTTTAAGGAAGAAGATCCAAGCTTGACCTAGAAAGTATTTATCCAACATGAAAACGGGCTGCTTCATACTATAACGGGTCCTACGAAACTAAAATTATTCAAGAAAACGAGAAAGAATAGAGTAGTATAACATCAAGCAACTGTTTCTGGTCACACAGAGGAAGAGAGCAAAAGGGGGAGGGGAGGAAAGGATTGATTAATCACCTATTATGTGTCAGGTTTTGTCCTCTTTACAGATTTCACATTTTATCTTAACAATCCTTCAAGGTAAGTGCTATTATTTAAGAATTTTACAATTTTACAATTGAGGAAATTGAGGCAGGAAGAGATTAAGAGACCAATGTTGTGTAGCAAGTGTCAGAGGCTGAGAAATTAGTTTGACAATTATTTTGACTACAATAAAGATAAAAACAATAAAGATTGTTTTCATTGTTGTTTTTTTTTTTTAACAAGATGGCTGGTGAGGTCCCTTTTGGCTTTTTAATTCTGTAGTTATATAGTTTGTTTCAAGTTCTTTTTAACTGCTTTTTTTTTATTATTATGTTGCCATTGTTAGCACAAGATGTCAAGAATATTAACTTGTGAAAGGGATAAAATTATATATAGTACTAAGATACTTGGAAAACCTTATGTTTTTCTTTTTTAATTCACAATAAGGAATATTGCAAACTTTTATGTCCAGGAAAAGGAGAACTTCAGAATCCTTGATGGAGGGCAAAGTCAGAGAATAGTAGGTAATTAAACTAAAATTAAGCCTGTTTTCCTGGAAGGCTAAGTTCCAAAGTCATAGCAAGTTAATATCCTACTCATATTGGCAGTTATACTAAACTAGTTGCTAAGTTTTTATATTCCCTCCCCCCCAAAAAAATCAACTTTGAATATAGATTATATGTTTCCCCAGTTTATAACACATCCTCCATTTTTTAATATAAATGAGCTTTGGATCCTGTAAGCACAAGTAATTCTCTTATTATTGAAAATCTTGTTTTATATCTTAGAAATAGTTACCTTGAGGGTTTCTTTCTTTCTTTTTTTTTCTCCTCAGAGGAAAAACTAATAGTTTGCTTTTGAAATCATATTTCTTACAAATCTCAACATTGTCATTGGGAGTTGTTTTATACTTCTAGCAAGTCAATAAGTCGTTTGCTCCATTAAGTTTCACTTGGAGTAGGCAGGACTCAGTTCATGGATGAACAACACATTAAATTCAATATGACTATAAATATTTCAGGATGAGGAAGGAGGTTGAAAGTAATGTAACCTCACGTCTCAGCTTGGTATGACCCTAGGTTTCAGATAATACCATGAACAATTACACTTTTTAAAATTAATGAATGGAAGGGATACAATAGGAAAATTAAACACAGCATGACAGAGGACAAAAGCAACTGGCTCTGTGGAACCAAAGAGGATGGGTCAAGTTCTTCCTCTCACTCACTATCTCTTGTCTTTGGATTTCAAATTCTAACTACTGTGGGTCTAAGTTTGGGAAATAAGGAGATTAGAAGGGTGTGTCCCTTCCAAATGTAAATCTATAATCCTAGGATTTCAAAGGCTGTATCTTACAATATTAAGATAAGATAAATGAAGGGAAAAGGCAAGTGATAAATTCCTATTGTTATATAGTGTGGGGTGCTATGTGGGTGACTTGAAGGGAAGTAAGAATAAAGATTTCTAGCATATTTTCCCACAACTTTGATCTTAAAGATACTTCAATTTCTGCTAAGAGGGAGGCCAGAGACTGACCACTCTAGAAAAAAAAATGGGATGCCAGGCTAAAATTATATTTATCTTCTCCCTTAAATATTATTAGACTAGGAGATATACATTTTAGACTCAAGCTAATCTCCTTAAAACTATTTCTTAAAGGGGAAGGGGTACAACACCTCTACTTAAGACTTGACTTGTTTTTTCACCCAATACCAGTTCTGCAATGAATACACACATAGTAAACAGTAAATACACTCATTTATCCAAGTTGATAACAAAACATAATTCAGAAAAAAAAAAGTCTATCTGGACAGGTAGGTGGAGCAGTGGATAGACTGCTGTGCCTGGAATCAGGAAAACTAATTTTCCTGAATTCAAATCTGGTCTCAGACCTTTACTACCTATGCCACACTGGACAAGTCATTTAACTCTGTTGGCAGCCTAATAATAACAAATATTATTAGATAACAGTGATGAAACAGTTCTCCCATTGGGAGTGAGATATCTCAGCTTAACACAAAGAATCCCTGATCTCACCCCAAAGGGAAATTCATCCTGAAGACTGTCATACAGCAAACTAAAGATAGGGACATGATGGAGACTCCCAGATGCTCTCATTCTGGCTTCTACCTAGGCTTTCCCTCCCCACAGGGACTTGTAGAGAGATTGACATTGAAGATTTTTTCTCTCTCAAAGTTTGAGGCTAGAAGAACCCTAAGAGAACAGGGGTCTCTTCTCTTGTTCTTGCCAACTGGGAATTGCTCTTCACATAGACCCAAGGCACTGAATAACGAATCTCCATCAGTGGAGATACAACTAGCCATTGGATCTAAAGTTTGCCTGTCTATCACTGCAAAGCTTCTAAAGCAATTGACTTATCTTATTAGAGATGTATGACAGTGATATGACAAATCATTTGACAGATGAGAAAACAGAGACAGGGAGGGGTTAAATAATTTGTTAGTTAGCAAATGGAAGATGCAGGTTTTGAATTCAAGCTTTCCTGATTACAAATCTGGCACTCAATTTAAAAGCTATGTGGTCTTGAATCAGTATTAATCATATTATCATAATTTCATAAAATACTTAGAGTTAGTTCTGTGTCATAAAAGAGATGAAAGGATTGGTTAGCTTTTATCTTCACAATCTAGGTGACCTGGAACCAGTCATTTTCTCTCATTAATCCTCAGCTTTTTCATTTTAAGAAGGGGATAATAAATTTTTCGCTTTCCTCTCTTCTAAGATTTTTGTCAGAAAAGATTTTGGCAGCTCTTGAAGTATTATATAAATATATGTTATTTACATTCTAAAAGTTGGAAGAGAAAACATTCTATATTCTGCAAAGCACTTTGCAAAAAAAAGCTTTTTTTAATCACAATTTTAGGAAAAGACTTTTTAAGCAAAATAGTAATATTAGAGAAAAAAGGAAAAACACAACACAAATACATACATACAATTTTACCAGCAAAACAATTTTATCAATAAATCACTGCTATGGACAAAACTTTGGATTAAATAAAAATGAGTTAGAGTTCCTCTTCCCATCCTGAGCCAGTTCTTCCATGAAGTATTCTCTGATCCTAGTACATGGATGCAAACTCTCCCTCATCAATTATTGCATACTACATATCAAGGTCTTCTTCTATGCACCTATCATTCTCTAATTGTTATTATAGTTATTTGTATATATGACATCTCTTGTACAAGATTATAATCTTACAATATCAGACTTCTTATTTTGTTTGTATTTTGTCTCTTACGAAGACCAATAAGTGACAGCAGCATTTATTTAGTATTTTATTACATTAAAAAGTTCTATTCTAAGTGCTATTCTAGGATCTAAGAAAAATATAAGGCAGAGTCTCTTCTTCCAAGATTCTTACAATCAAGATGAGAAAAAAGTATATGACATAGAAGATAATATACCAAGTATAAAGCAATATGCTTTAATATTTCAGAGATCTATGATTTTGTCAGTGTCAATGCTCCTCCTGTGGCACAGATTCCATAGCCTATCTACAACAAAGCTGATTAGCTCCAAGAATTCTCCTATTGGAAAAGTCATCACCTTGTGGTTAATATAGTAAATTGCCTAGCTAAGCAGATGCACAGAGATCAAGAGGTCCATCCTTGAACCCTTTACAACACTGCAAAATTTGTCATAATTTACATTCTATTGACATTATCCTCAAAAACCTCTATGAGATCTCTGAGCAGTTTTTTTAAGGAAAAATCATATAATTTAGGTTAAATATTTTACTTTTGCACTAGAAACTTCACCAGTAAAAAAAATGGTAAAGCAAGGTTGCCCCTACCTCCTTTCCCACTATTATTTGTCATAGCTATAGAAATAATAAATATAGCAGTAAAGCAAAAAAAAAGAAAATTATGGGTATTAAAATTAACAAAGACAAATTAAATTATCTTAACAGACAGAATGATGATACATAAAAATTCTCAGATACTCAGTGAAAAAATAATTAGAAGTATTAGTTTTTACAAGACTACAATATATAAAATAAACTACCCTAAATCATTAACATTTCTATGTAGAATTAACAAAAACTATGAAGTAATAATAAGAGAATTTAAAAAAAACTATTAATGCATAAAATATCTGAGAATTAATCTAAGACATATGCAATATTTATTATAAATACAACCACTAAATATTCTCTATAGTAATACAAGAAGACAAAATATTATAGAGCTCTTAATTTTCATGATTGCATTTTATTAATATTTCAAAAATGTAGCATAAATTAGTATATATATATTTAGTGCTATAGAAATTAAGTCAGTGAGAGAACTTTTAAAGATTTAATTAAAATGGTGACAAAATCCCTTCAGAAGGATACAAGTTCTTGAATCATATGGAAAATAATGAAAAACAGTGTGAGTATTATTAGATCATATTTAAAATAGTAGCCATCAAAACTATTTGTTATTTACTAAAGAAAAATATCAGTCAGTGGGATTGAATAAACAAGAAATATAAATATTTGAAATACAAATAGCACATAAATTTAAGAAAAGTAAAGCAAATGAGATAACCAGGAAATGTTAGATGAGCAAATTTAGATGCCTCTCTATAGCAAATGCTCAGAAGAACTTTTTGTGCTCAATCTATGATAGAACCTTCTGGGCTCATATTGCTCTGATCAGCTACAGTTGGGCACACTGTACATGTACCTGACGTTCTTGATATCATTTTGATCCTCTCTGGATATGGGACATTGAAAAAGCTCATCTAATGAAGAGAGAGACAACACTATTGTATTTTGTGAGTCCTGCCTTATTTATTAATGTCATTGTAGGAACCAAGGATGTAAGGCTCTCGACTTTTAAAAATATTTATATGGTGCTTTACAATTTACAAAGCACCTTAAATTCTTTATTACGTTTGAACTTCAAAGCAACCTAATGAGGCGGCTGCTGTAAGTATTATTCTCTCCATTTTAGAAATTAGGTTCTTGACCATGGCTACACAACCCATTAATATCAGGAGCAGAATTTAAATTTCACTTTATTTAAATAAAGGTGTTCTTGATTCTAAGTCAAGCATTCTGCACAGTATGGAATTCTGCCTCTTCAAAAACAAGTTTCTTTTCCAAGCTCCTCTTACGTGACAAAAATATTTCTGGTTCCCTAACCAGGGTATCAAAGAGCCAAGAATAACAACTTTGGAACAATATGGTTGGAATGGAAGGAAGTGACTTGATATTTCTTAAAATTAAGGTGCCTCAGGTAAAGGTCATTCAAACTGAATTGGGGTCAGGGAAGAAAAAGTTTACTCTTATAGTGTGGCCTGGGTAAGAGAAGATAAAATAGATCATAAAAGTACAGTCTAGGCAAAGGACAGGGAGAATTTTGTCTTTATATGATTGCTATCTGTTAAATGAACTACAACTATGTAACCCTGATTTGAAAAAGGTGGGGATTCATGTTTAGGCTGGGAGGGATAAGCAAAGAAACTAGAATGGATAAGGTTGTTCTAAGAAAAAAAATCTAAAAATATCTATTACTGTTTTATATATCTATTTCTTAAAGAAGTATTATAAAAAGAATTTTAAAAACCAAGTACAACATTCATGATAATGAATATGCATGAGATGAACCTGTACATAAAACAAAGGAGCATCACAAAATATATAAGAAAATAAAACCAATGTCTTTCTATGTACAAAAACCTCATTTTTAAGTAATAAAGATACATATTGAGTTAAAATGAAGGCTTACTGTACAATTTATTAAGTTCCAACTGAATCCAAAAAAGAGCAGAAGTGGCAACCATTATTTTAGAAAATGAAATGGTAAAAATAGACACTTGTCAAGAAAGGCAAATAAGGAAATGATATCATGCTTCAAGGCAACAAAGATAATGAAGCAATGTTATTATTAAATTTGTATAACGCAAATGACTTTAATTACTACTTTGTACTTGGGAAAAATAAACTGAATTAACTGGAAGCGTTCAATAATAAGACAATAATGTGGATGACGTTAGACTTTTTAGAACTCTTTGAAACAGAGATAAATAAGAAATAATTTTAATAATATAATAGATGTGACAGCTCTTTGATACACATTCAATATTAAACTTAGAGATTATACCTATTTTTATTATAACCTATAATCAATAGGTATGTCATTCACTCAGACATAAAGGACTTAAATATAGAAAGGCAGAAACATTAAGTATATCCTTAAAGACCATAATCTGGATCAAAACTATAATCAATGTAGAAATAATAAATGGCATAAACTTAAATGAAGTCTACTATATTTTCTTAAGTGTTAGTCAAAGAACAACTCATGAACAAAATAATAATCTTAATGGTAACAAAAATGGAATGGTAAAAAGAAATATAAGGGACATAACTAAAAAACTTAGAAGATATCTTAAAATATCTATTAAAATCAACAAAAAAAATTGCATTTAGCATGCATCTAAAAATGATCAACACTAATCATCTCCAAACAAGCAAAAATTCATAAATTCTAAAATTAGAGATAGATGAAACAATAAAAAAAGACAACCAATTTTGTAAATATAACAACCAATTTTGTAAATCTTAGAGGCTGTTAAAATAGGCACTCCATTAGCAAATATTTTTTAAAAGGGAGAAACTGAAATGACCTAAGAAATTATGAAAATTAAAATAAGTAGAACCAAGAAAACATCATATACAGGTACAGAAATAATGTTTGAAGAATAATTTGTGAATAACCAGTTTCAGAGAAAGAATTGATGAATAGAATCATGAAAAACAGTATATAAATTAGTTTTTAAATCAAATCATATCTTTTTTTAGTATGGAGAGAAAAAAGAGGGAGATTGGCTTACTTCAGTCAGGAGCCAAGATGGAGGAGTAGAAGCTTGGAAAACTGGAACCATTCCGAGAATGCTCTCCAACCAATATTAAAGTAACACTTCAAAACAAATACTGGAGGGATAGAAAGAACAAGAGGATAGAGTAAAGGAATTTTCTTGCAGAAAATAATTTGATAGGTAGTCATAGAGTCCAAGTCCACAGCATCACACCAAAGAGTACCAGTGCAAAGCAACAGTAAGCCACACCTTGAACCCACAATTATTGATCCAGGTTCTGATTTGAACCTGGGCCTAAGCCAATGTCAAGACCCAACACTGTATACAAGCCAATAGCAGAACAATCCACACCCACCTCTTAAAGTTCTAAGCCTTAGTATCAGTCTGCAGTAAGGCCCCAAAACATATTACAAGATGGTCCACAGCAAAACTGTTCAGTTAAGGCCTAAGGGAAGGCCAGAGCCACTGCCCAATATTGAGGTGAGGCCCTAACACCCTGCAAAAGGTAGCTCACAATGGCTCTCAGCCCTGCAAGTCATCAGCAGTACCTGGAGGAGACTGAATCAGTAGTGGGAAATAGTTTACATCAGAGTTCCCAGACACCACCTTGGAAGAAATGAAATTTCCTGAAACCCAGAGCAAGATCTAAGGGTAACAGCTAGGAAAAAATGAAATTTAAGAGAGTGCTACCTTTACCTTAAGAATAGAGATCACTTTTACGATAAAAGTGTAAGAATTTAAATTTAGGTTTTATGATAAAAATGAAAGTTCTAAAGTAATATTGTGGTCTCTGAATTAAAAATATTATAGTTTAAGTTAAAATGACTCATAGCAGCTTTATTTACAAAGAGGTGGAAAGAGTGAAAGTGGATAAAGAGACAGAAAGTACTGCTTAGCTAAAAACACCCAGAGTTTAATCATAATGTCTTCTGACTGCAAATGCGAATCCAAAAGTGAATCTCACCAGAATCCAAAGTCCTAACTAGGAAGCCAAAATCCAAAGAGTCAGGAGACACTGAAGAATCCACCGAGAACCTTCAGTGCACATGAGACTAAGACTGCCAAGAATCTCACCAGAACTCACACAGAAGGGAGTGTCCCACCAAAGTGCCAACAAGCAGAGTGTCTCCTCACCAAAGAACCAATGAAGAAATCATTTCACTCACTATGGCAGGATCCAAGAAAAGAGTCTCCTTCTCCAGTCCAACTCACCCAAACTCAATGAGAGTCACTGAATCCTTGAGCTGGCCTTCACTTCCTGTTTTTCCCCCACTTTACAGGAACCAATCTCAGTCATTCAATTTGCCTAGCACTGCCTAAGCGGTGTGTAATTAAAAATCTGTTACCCTAAAAAGAAAGCTACATTTCCCAGGAGCCCACTGACTTCCTGTCCTTATGTACTTCCTCTAGACAGAGGATATTAGGTAGGGATATGGAGGGTCCCACCTTTTTTTTTTTTTGGCTTGCAACGAGCTTGGTGGCAGTAAGGTGGGTGTTTGAACTGGCTGATAAGCCATGGGCAAATGGTCTTTATTTTGTATCCTCTCTATTCCTTTATTTCTAATGATCATTAATATATTCCTTAAAATATAATATTTTATTATTGAGATTTAATTTTAATTTTTACATTGATGGCAACCACTTGGAGAAGGAATTCTCAATCTTTTTAAGATAGCCTAGATAAAATTTTTTAAATCATGCCAAGACTTTTTGCCCTTTCACCCATGTACTCACCCTCAAAAACTCTGAGAGAATTTAGAACTCTCTACCAGAGCTGCTGCCTTTTTCTTTCTCTACTTTTTGCCCAGTTGCTCTCCTTACCAGATGGGTTATTTTTACCCTGGGGACTCTTGATGAAGAGGAGATAAGTCACTTCTCTCACCCATCTGTTTGAGCCCATGTTCTTCAGTTCCTCACTGCTGCCTCTGGTGTTGCTGATACTGCTTCCTCCTGATCTCTGACCTCCTAACTCAATTGTTCATCTAGCCCCAGCCCCACCCCCAGTCCCAGGTCCCAGACTTCTCCTAGCTGCCTCTGTGTCTTCAGAACTCACAGACTTGGAGTCACTCTCTGGGCAGCTGGTAAAAACCAGGGTGTATTTTCCTTAGGCAATGATTAGCCTCCTACCTCCCTCTCCATGTGGCTGGGGAAACAAACTGCTCCCTAGCATTTTACCTCAGGGGTGAAGAGGAAGGGAAAAGTTACTCTTCCAAAAAGGAAGTAAATTACAAGCATGGCATACTCTTTGAAAAAAAAAACAGCTTTCAGCTTTAGGATGTTTTTTTCATGAGTGCTCTTATTCTTTCACTTATCTTGCCTGGGATTCAGGGGAGAAATTCATCTTCCTATAACCCCTTGCTATTTGGTCTTGCCCAGTCTCTAAGATTCATCCAATTTTGAATTCCTTCACACTACGCTCAGCAAGGAGTTCTCCCTCTCTAAGGGAGATCTAAGAACTCAAACAAAATCTGAACAGATAGAGAAAGGAACTTTAAGGAGTCTGGAAGTGAAATTTTAAGCCTTTTCAGACTCCTTTTTTAATGAAAATCTCTGTATCTTATTGTATTTTGCTGATTGTCTGCTTTAAGATTTAATTTTGTGCTTTTAAGTTCATATATTAATGTATTCAATACTATTCTGTTACACTGAATCTGTTTAATATACTATGTTTTAACTATTAATTATATTCTGTTACCTTTCCCCTCTGACTATACTGAACAAATATGATTGAATAAACCCTCCCCCCCCCAAAAAAAAAAACCAGCTTTTTCTTCCATTTTGGCTTTGTAAATTGTCACATAGATGATAGATGGACTTCATCAAAACTGGTTACAATTGTATAACAAACTTTAGAAAATTTAATTAGCTAAATATCTTAAATTGATTTTATGGGATCTTCAGACATAATTAAAAAAAATTTCAAAAACTCTGACTGATTATCCTGCCTCTGAGTTATTTGTAACAAGAGGTACAGGGTCCACTTTAGTAGCTGAAGTGAAGCACTATTATAATTCCCACCTCCACATTTGTAAAAATGTGAATGGATGGGACATAATAGTTTCATACCAAAGGAGCTGGGAAGTTGATTCTAGGGCATGGTACCCCTGGATGGCTCCGAAGAGAGAGCATCTCTCATTTGTAACTTTTCAGCTTTCTATACCCTTCCACCAGAATGATCTATATTTTTGGTGATGTTTTTAGACCCAACATCAATGGTATAGAATATTGTTTTATTCTAGACTCCTCTGCAACATTTTTGTAATGTCAGTTATCGATTTTTTAAAATATCTCAGCCAAGGTTCTAAGATTGCTACACCTGAAAAACTTGTGACAAGTATCCATTAACTTTAAATGTCATACATCAGACTCAGGTGAATCCTAATGATAGTGGGTTTGTTTGCTATTGTCATTAAATGGGATATTATAAATTTGGGGATGTTGATGCTTTTTGGATGTGCATTACTTGTTGTATTATTGTTCTTAAAAAAATGTAACTATATAAACAGTGGATCATAGCCAAGTTTAAAAAGGACATGGAACTCATTTTGGGGGTGAGAAACCTTTGTATTCTATCTTTTCTTAGCTGACACAGTGTGTCAATGATTGTGAGCTATATATTTTTTTATTTTTAAAACTTTTTATTATTGTTTTTTGCTCACATGTGCAATATATTATTTCAGTTTTATTTTTTCTCTCTCCTTTTTTGTATTTGAAGCACATGTCACCAGCATAGAGAAGATTTTCTTTAACTTTTTTGATTTTGCAGTAACATAAGTTTAAAATACATTTGCTACAATATTAAGGCATACCCAAAAAGCTTTAGACTATAAAATGATGCCATTGATTGTTTAAAAAAATATAGGAATTTGATTAATGATTTTATCTGATTCCAGGATAAGGGAATACAAAAAGAGTCAGTGCCAAAGAAGCACGAAGCTAAACTGCATAGTGCCAATCGAGCATAAGGTCAAAGAGACCAACCAATCCCAATGGGATTGATGAAATTTTGAGCCAAGACAAGAGGACTCAACTTTTTTTGTATGTTTGATGTTGCAGCTGTTTTAATATATGTCAAAGGCATGTCTTCCTTTTCCCACATTCTACCGAATATTTCAAATTTGGCTCCTACCTAGCCCCTATAATCTAGTCCCTATTCTGTCTTTCATTGTGTGGCAAAACTTTCTGTAGTCCTAGTTGCTGATTGGGAAACTGCATAATTACATAAATCACTTATTTGGGCCCTGATTCAAAGACTTTTTTATAGGTTTATTTTACTTTACTTAAAAATTTTACACACCAGACTTTGATAATCTATATTTCATCCAGAAATCATTTTTTTCTTTTTCTTTAGTTTTTTTTGATGTTTTTTATTTCTCTTGCCAATTGATTCATATATCTTATAACTCAGCCATGCATCCCTAAGTCATTCCTGTGTTTTTCAACACCCTCTTCAGGGGGAATGTATTATTATTCTAAAATGCAAAGTTTAAATTCTTTTGAGAGTAATTTTAGGTTAAGAAGCATGATACCTCTCTGAATCCAGAAAGTAAACTGTTTAGAGAAGGCATCATGAAGATGCCTCCACAGACCCCACATTGCACCAGAAGATCCAGAGTGAACTTTGGGATGTGGTGATTTGAACTGTGTGCGGTTGAAGTTGATCTTTGGAGGTGTGAGCTTACTCTAGTAAGTGACTTGCAAACTCTTACTTAGTGTTAAGTAGGTATATTTTAAGTTCTTGGTATGATTAGCTAAAAATAGATAAATGGAGATTTAATCCTATCTTCACACAAGGTTTGGAAAACCAGCAGCAGAAAAGATGAAACAAAAACATAAACAAAAAAAAAACACCTAACCAAAGAAACGGAAATTATTGTGGAGACAAAGAAGAGCAAGGCAAAGGCTCAGAAAGGGACAAAGAAATCAAAGCAACCACAAACAAAACTTCAAAGAAAAATGGGAATTCATCTCAGGCTCTGGAAGAGCTCAAAAAGGAATTTTAAAAAATTAAACAAGAGAAGCAGAAGAAAAATGGGGAAGGAAAATGAAAGTAATATGAGAAGAAAATAACTAAAAAGCAGAATTGGCCAAATGGAAAAGGAGGCACAAAAATCCGATGAAGGAAAGAGTTTCCAAAAAAATTGGAATTGGACAAATGAAAAAGGTGATTCAAAAGCTGATAGAAAAAATAATTCCTTAAAAATCATAGTTGAGCTAATACTTTCATGAGACATCTTTAAACAATAAAATTAAATTAAAAGAATGGAAAAAAATAGAAGAAAATATTAAATATTTCATTGAAATAACAACTGACCAGGAAAACAGAACCAGGAGAGACAATTTAACAATTGCTGGACTACCTGAAAGTCATGAACAAAAATAATCTAAAAATCACATTACAAGAAATTATCAAAGAAAACTGCCTTGATGATCTTGAACAAAAGGGTAAAATAGAAATTGAAATAATCCACCATTCTTCTGAAATTATCTCTAAAAGATAACTCCCAGGAATATTATAGCTAAATTCAAGAGCTCCCATAGCAAGGATAAAATACTGAAAGTAACCAGAAAGAAACAATTCAAGTATAACAAAGTCATAGTCACAATTAAATAGGACCAGCAGTTCCTATATTAAAGGACTAGAAGAACTGGAATATGATATTTAGGACAGCAAAAGAATTAAGTTTATAACCAAGAATCATATACTCAGTAAAATTGAGTATATTCTACCAGGGGAAAATGTTTATTTAATAAAATAGAAATTTTCTTAGCATTCTTGATGAAAAGATTAAACCTAAACAGAAAATTTGGTGTTCAAATAAAGACTCCAGAGAAGCATAAAAAGGTAGACAAAAAAAGAGAAAATTTAAGTGATTTAATAAGGTCAAATTATATTCCTTCAAGTAAAGATCTGTAACTTTAAAAATTTTATCATTATCAGAGCATTTATGAGTATACATAGACATAGGGTATGGAATTAAACTGATTAGAATGACATGACAAGCTAGAAAAAAATAAATGTGTGAAAGACAATTACATTGAGAGAAAAGGGAAGAGAGAAGTAGAATGAAGTAAATTGTCACCTAAAGAGCATTAAAAAATTATTAGAATAGAAGGGAGGATGAAGGTAGTGATGCAAAATTCTTAACTTTTATTGGAATTGGCTCAGAGAGGGAATAACAACAATACACATTTGGGTATAGAATGTTATCTTACCCAGTAGGAAAGTAGGATGGGAATAAGAGAGGGATTGGGGGGGAAAGGTAGGTAAAAACAGAGAAGGGGAAGTGGGAGATTTGATTAAAAGCAAAATACTTGTTAGGATGGACAAAGTAAAAGGAGAGAAGAAAAGAATAAAGAGGGGAAAATAAGATGGAGGGGAATACACAGATGATCATCATAACTGAATTCCATTGGAATGGATTATTCACCCATAAAACAGAAGCAGATAGCAAAGTGGATTAAAAACCAGAATTCTACAATATTTTGTTGACAAGAAACACATTTGATGCAGGGAGACACACACAGAATAAAGTTAAGAGGCTATAGCAGAATTTATTGTGCTTCAGCTGAAGTAAAAAACAAGAACAATCAAGATTTCAGACAGCATTTACAACAAGAAGAAAAGGAGAAAAAAAATTATATCTTGGAAAAATCAATTTTAGACAACCATGGAGGAAAATATAAATTTCAATCTTATTTAATCTATTACATTTAAAGTTATAATATGATAAAATGAAAAGTAGATAAAATTAGATAAAAAATCAAAATCCTATTAACTCTTGCTCAAAAAAATACATTAAAAGATACTTTCACAAAATGAAACTTTGGAGATAAAAACAATTACTATGAATCAAATAAATCCAAAAAAAATAGTAGTTGCAATCATGTTTTCAGACAAAACAAAAACAAATATTCAAAAATAAAAAGGCATTAACAAGAAAATGATATTATGCTGAAATGAACAATATTTTTTTTTCTGAGAAAAAGAAATAGAAAAAAAAAGGTACCAAATAAAAATCTCCTGGACCTGATTGATTCATAGAAGAAATCCATCAAACTTTTAAAGAATATTTAGTACCCATAGGCAAGAATAATTTTCAATATTTGAGAAAGAATGCACTCTATCATAATCTTTTAATGAGACAAATGTAGTTCTAATAACTAAACAGGAAAATATTTTTTAAAAAAGAAAGAAAATTATAGATCAATATCACTAATGAATTTTGACTCAAAAACTTTAAATATCTTATAAAACTGAATAGAGGTATTTATCCAAGAAATCATTCATTATGATTTGGTATTATTTATACCAGGGATGCAAGAATGACTCAACAGTAGGACACAATTAACATAATTAATCATATTTAAAAACAAAACACACAAAATATATGACCAGATGATGTATAAAAAACATTTGAAAAGTAAAACCTTCTTTTATGCTAAAATCTTTTTAAAAAATAGGTCCCATTTCTATAAATACAGGAGTGAAGCAAGGATGCCCAGTCTGCCCACTATTATCTAATCTTGTTCTGGAAATGTTTGCAAGAGCAATAAAGTAAAAGAAAGGAATTAAAGAAATAATGACAGGTAAATAGAAGGAAAAAACTATTTCTGATGGTGATATGATTATTTAATTGGAAAACTTGAGAAAGCAAAGATAACAATTGATATAATTAATAGCTCCAGTAAATTTGTAGGATAACACAATAAATCTTCAAAAATTACAGCAGCATTTCTATTAATAATAACAAAACACATGAAGGTATAATAGAAAGGGAAATCTCATTTCAAATAATTACAAAATGTACAAAATATATGGGGATCAACTTTCTAAAGCACACATATGATTTGTATAAATTCAATTACAAAGTGATCCTTAAATAAATAAAGAACACAATTACCTAAAGGAATATTCAGTGTTTGTGGCTAAACCATGCCAATAAAATAAAAATGACAAAAATACGAAAATTATTTTACACTTTTAATGCTATACCAATCAAATTACCAAAGGAATACTTAATAGAACTTGATATAATAATAAAATTCATTTAGAAAAACTAATAAAATATCCAAGGAATTTATTATAACAAGTAAAGAATGAATAGCACTTCTAAGCCTCAAACTTTATAACATGGCAATGATCAAAACCATGTGCCATTAAACAATAAAGAGAAAGATCAATTAAACAGACAAGATAAGGGAAATGTGTGTGGGGGAAAGAACTCAATAATTTGGTGGAAAAAAACTCCCCATTTGATAAAATTTCTGGGAAGCTAGAAAGCAGTTTGGCAGAAATTAGGATAAAATCAACAATTTACACCACACTCCACGTTACATTCTAAATGGATATGTGATCTTAATAATGAAAATATTTTAAAAATTAGAAGAGAAAAAGATAGTATAATTCTCACAGTTATGGGTAAGAGATGTATTCTTTTTTTTCAGTCATACAAATATTAATTTATTGCTATTTTATTACTTTAAACAAGCCATAAAAAGTTAGGCATTAAGAAATTTCTTAGAGAAAAATAGACAAAGGCATAAATCTTTACATAAAACAATGTCTCCCTTAAAATGATCAAATTAAGAGATGTATTCTTAACCAAACAAGAGAGTGACAATTACAAAAGATAAAATAGCTAACACCAATTACATGAATTTGAAAAGTTTCTCCACAGAAAACATGTGTACCTAGAATAAGAAAAGTGGTCGGGGGGTAAGGGGGGGCAGAATCTTTATCTGATGTGAGTTTGGTATCAGATATATATAAACAACTGGCAAACATTACATGCATACTCATGCATGTATGAATATATGTATGTATAAAAGGAATCGTGCTAAACTCTGGAGGAGAGTTTGTCCCTTTTTTCTCCCTCCTTCCCTCCCTCCAATACACTCTCCCTGAGTCACTGGCCATGTATTAGAGAGAAGACAACACATCCATTTGGTACCAGAGAAAGACACATACCTAACTATGCAGCCCATTACTGATTTGTACCATTCCCTGATTATTTGTTTTCTGCATTTGCTCATAATCTCCTTTCTGGGACCATGCTTGCACCAGAGAGGAATGATGGCTCTAGACTCAAAGGAATTCCAGTAACCAGGAGTTGGTTATTTTACTGTTTGGCTACACATTTACTCTATGATTAGAGCACATCCACTCATGTGCCTCTGTATGCCTAAATGAGAGGGAGAAGGTGATGTTTTGTACCAACTAGTTTTACTATATCATCTGAATAAATTACCTTTACTAAAAATCTAATTAGTGCCTACTGGCTGACTGAAACAGAAATGGATCATTAGGGGGATCCTAATTGGATGCTCATGAGTGACTCTATTAGAAACCCAATATCTCAGATTTACCCCTAGACACTAGAAGTGAATATGGTCACTTTCCCATTGGGGACCCCAAACTGCACAACTGAGTTCATTTTGGGAAAGGTTGCTAGAAGGATGTTACATAATAATAATAAGAAGAAGAATGTCCTGTAATTTAAAAAAGTTACTTGTCATTAAATGAATAACACTAGACATTTCTTGAATTACTTGCCTGTGTTAGGTATAGTTTGTAAACAGAGAGACACTTCAAATTCTTTTTTGCATTTTGCAACCCAAATATATTTTGTCATAAGTGCTACAAGCATTAAATAGATCAGCATTAGATTCAAGAAACATGAAATGAATCAATAATGGAACAAATAATTTGCATGAGTGGTCTTATGTTTATAGTTAAAGTGGTGGCCTCCAGCTGAAAGTAATGAAGACAGAGAAATGTCTTTGCTCTGGACAGATCTTGGTCGTTCTGAAAAAAAAAAAAAAGAAAAGAAAAGTACTGACAGTCTTCTATTCTCATTCTATTTATTAGTTTTAATCTTCTTCTCCTCCTCCTACTTTCCCTCCACAAAAATGTTTCAACAGAATTGCTAACACGAAATGAAATTGCTCTGAGTTTCACTTTCGGGATTTTCTTCTACCTGTCTTCTGCTACATGTGCTAATGAACAAAGCAAATGGCTAGACAGGTAACTGGTAGGAAAAGAAAGAGGAACAAGGATCTAGAAAATTCACAGAGGAATAAGTATCCCTTTGAAATAATGAAAACTTCGCTATGTTACTTTCTCAAAAAATGGTTCCTAATAATATGTTCAGAGTTTTCCCATACCCATTTCTGATATATTTTGGGCATAAAATGCCCACTATTTGTTTTCTCTGGAAGAAAAAAAAGTAAATGGAAATCACTCCTGAGCCATTTTCAATTAACAAATGAGGGAATTCTCTGTTTTCATGTATCCAATTAGTTTTCTTTGGATATGTATGTAATATATAAATGTTTAAATTGTCATGTAGAATATTTGTTTTTTAGCTAAGCACAATAGACAATTCTAATGTGAATAAAGATAAGCAATTAGAAAAAAAAAATACTTTTATGACCATGAGAGCAAGTCACAGGGTAGAGGTAGAAAAATCCAGGGAGAATATAATATAGTTGCATGAATTTTCACAGAGTTAATAATTTTAAAAGTACTTTGTTTTTTCAAGACTAAAAGTGGCAAATGTGTTATGTAATTATATTAACTAGTATTAACATAAGTTTAAAGCTTATAAAATGCTGAATATTTTTATATAGTTTAATTCTTACAACATCCCTGTGAAATAGATGCTATTGAAATGGGTTTGCCCATTTTATGAAAGATCAAAGTGAGGTACATAGATAAAAGTTAGGTGACTTATCCCAATCAACATAACTTGCAAGTGTCAAAACAGTTCAGAGCACTTTTTCAATTCTATGATTCTGGCTATAATTCCTCCCGATACTACTACTTCTCTAACTGATAATTCACTGAATAGAGATAGGGGATAAGTACTGGTCCTATAATTTCATTAGAAGAGGTCTAACTCTGGGCTGGTCTGCTCAATTCTCCTAACATGGAGGCATCTTTAGGGGCTTTTGGAGCATGTCTAGATTGCTTAACATGGAAGCTATATCCCCTAAGAGATGTGTATAGATACCCTCCTTTGATTGACAGATTGTCTTCAAAATTGGTAAGATTGAACCATTAGGTCTCTTTTTTCTGCTCTTCAATTTTCAAATGTGTTCAGAGGGTGAAAATCCAAGTTCACTCATAGCATGGGCACCATGAACAGAACTGGTGAAAGGAAAAGGTCTTTCTTTCCCATTCTCTCTTTTATCCTAGCTCCTGAGAAATGGGTGAGGGAATTTTGTTTCTCTTCTGTGTTGTTTGTCCTCTTCAGTTTCAAGAACCTGAGGGGATCTTTATGGCACCTCCAGCCATGGTACTCTTGGAGCTAGGATTGCCAGTCCATTGTTGAACTGCTAAGAGGTCAGGGAGTCTGGGTCTCAAGTTCAAGATGGGTTTTGGGTTTGGAACTGGAACTATTCTATGTTGGAAACCATCTAGGATATGACCCTAATATCCTTTGAAATCTAACCTATGTAGAACCTTCAGGTTGTAAGGGTCAGAGTAGTCTGTGTTACCCTGGGAACATCCTCTACTCATGAAAGTTACAGATTACAGTCCACTGAGAGTTGAAATAATTTGGTTAAAATCATAGTCAGTACATGCTAGAAAAAGCAATTGAAACCAGACTTTCCAAGTACTGAGGCCAATATTAAGGAGATTTTTTTTTTGCACTGGTATAAATTGAAAACGATCATTAGCCCTAAATGAAAATGCAAACCCAAAAGCTTTAGACTTTGGAAACCTGCCACTGATTATTTAAAAATTATGGGACTTTGCTTGCTGAATGTGTCTGATTCCAGGAGAAGGGATCACAAAAGAGAACAGATTTCACCCGTACAGTGCCAAATGAGCACACAGGTCAAAGAGAAAAACCAATCATGTTAGGACTGATGAGATTCTGTGTCAATACAAGAGGACTTAAACCTTGTGTGAGACTCGAGGTTGCAGCTGTTTGACATATGTTAGATGCAGGACTCATTGTACCACACTTTCTATCAAGTACCTAACATTGACAGTACTGGCTCCCCTATCCCTAAAAGAAGAGGAAAGAGCAGACCATGGAATAATATTTCCCATCTGCTTCACAAATCTAGTCCCTTTTCTGTCTTACATACTGTGGCAACTTACTGTAGTCCTGGATGCTTAGTGGGTAAGTGTATGATTGCTTTAACAGGCATATAGGACATAAATCACTTTAATCAGAACCTGATTAAAGGGCTTGTTATAATTTTATTTTTCCTTACTTAGGGTTTTGCATTTAAGACTTAGATATTTAATATTTCATCCAGTATTTACTTTTTTCTCTTTTATTTGAATTTTTGTGATGTTTTTGATATTTTTCTTTGACAATGACTCATATACCTCATACCTCAGCCCTGTATCCCTGTGTGACTTCTGTGTTTGTCAATCCTTCTCAGGGGAAATGTGTTATTATCCTATTTTGCAAACTTTAATTTCTTTTGAGACTAACTTTAGAATAAGAGACTTTCTACCTCCTAGAATCTGGGAAAGTGAACTGCTTACAGAAGGTGCCATGAAAATGCCTGCAGAAACTACATGCTGCACCAAAAGATTATGAGTGAACTTTTGGATGTGGTGAATTGAACTTTGGGGGATTGAATGCATTTGTTTTGAATGTACACTTTTATGCCAAAGAGCATAATTGGTTTTTGTTCTTTTTCTCTTTCTTTCCCTCTTATTCCCAAATTATTGTCATTTCCCCTTAGAAACTGCACTACTGTATGTACCTTTAGTTAAAAATCTTTGGAGTTATAAATTGGTTATGTTTAAAATGATACATTGGGGAGACTGGTCTCCCAACAGATCCCAGGGTGGGAATGTGTGTTTTAAGAAAAAATTTGTACCCTGGGACTTCATTCCCCAGAATTTTCTACTCTTCCCAGGGTTCCCCTTTTTTATGTCTCTACTTTACATCCTGGTGTGGGTTGGCCTATAAATGGTCTGATTCGATGTTGGGTGGGGTCTTTTTGCTGGGGTTCAAGTATGGCCGGCTGCTTGGGCTCTGGCTTTTTTTTTTTACCTCTGCTCACTATTTTTTCCCCTTGTAAAAGTTAAATTTAGACTCTTGTAATAAAAGTTATTATATTTTTAGAGGTTTATTAAAGATTATTAGAAATCAAGGATAAAGAAATACAAAATAAGAAAAGCACATGCCTAGGGCACATTAGCCCATTCACAACCTATTCACTACTTCTTGCCTGCCAGGTAGAGAGATGCGTGTGCTTAGAAGAGGAAGAGAGCTCAGTAGGTGTTACAGTCAGTTTAAATACAAATTGTGTTCTTGCACTCAGGTAAGGACTCAGGTGAGATTATAGGGAATTCTGGGAAGTACCAAGGACTTCTGGGAATTGAAGTCTGGGGTTCAAATCTTCATTTTTACATTCCCTTCTTTAATCGTTATTGGGAAACCAGTTTCCCTAAAAGGATCATGAAAACAGTCAACTTAAAGATTATAATAATTTGAGGATAAGAGGGAAAAAAGAACCAAACCAATAATTGCTAGATGCATTGACAAAAAACCAGTTAGGGAGCAGTCCCCTTTGGCATGAAAGTATACATAAAATAAATGTTCAGTCGACCACACCCAAAGTTCATTCTTGATCTTCTCATGCAGCTTGTGGTCTGGAGGCATCTTCATGGTGTCTTCTCCAAACAGTTCAGTTTCTGGATTTGGAGAGGTATTCTTAACCTACAATTCTTCTCAAAAGGAATTTAAACTTTGCAATTTAAAATAATAATATTTTTACATTCCCCCCTTGAAGAGGGTGATTGAAAAACACAGGGATAATTTAGGGATGCATGACTGAATTATGAGGTATATGAAACAATTGGAAAGAGAATTTAAAAAGACATCAGATGGTGGTGTTAATATCTTAACAAAGTATTAATACCAAAGATTCCTTCATGAAATGTAAACACTTTTTTTCCGATGGAATTAAAGGGAGCCTGTCCTTTGGATATCATTCCTCTGGAGGCATTTAAATAGTTATGTCTGCCAGCCAGTTTTAGAGTATTTTGTGGAATGTGACCTCTTCAAAGAGGACAGACTGTCTTCCCTTCCCCCAACTCCAAATGACCATGATATCTTGCAGTTGAACTTTTCTCCAGCAGTTGAAAAGAATTTGAGGCACAGAGGAGGGAATAGAGGTACCCACTCTCCAAACAGACACAGACAGAAGAAAGTATCTCTCAAGTGAAGAAATGACTGCCTGGAGGAACATTTCTGGCAACAGTGAAAGGAGTTATGGGTTCAAGAGAGAGATAGCCCTAGCATTTAAGAATAGCATTAAGAATAAGTAGACTCCATAGGAGAGCAAGACTGTTGAAATCCTATAGTGCCAGAGTTTTGAATTACTTTGGCCCCACATGTGTTGCCTAAGTGTGTGTTTTGTATCTTAAATTTCAGTCCACTCCTTCTACAGATTCTATGTGTATAAGTAGACAAGTGTGCTCCAGGTTCCTTTCATGAAAATTATGGTTATATTTTTGTGGTTACTGTGCCCGTGGGATGTATGGGGTGCTTAGGGAGGGGTAATATCTCTGGTATGGAGGGCTTGTCGTGCCCTTCTAGGGCAGCTCTCCAGCCACTGACCCTCACCTGACACCCAGCTCTCACTTGTGGCTCCCAGTAGCTGCTAGCATGCGGCAGCGGACACACCCCGGGCAACGGCTTTGACAGGCCGGCTAAACCTTGTGAGAGTAGCCATTGGGTCGACATTGACCCCTGGTGAACTAGGGCTTTGCTCACCCAGCATGTGAAGACTGCTTCGGCCGAACAGAAGGAAGAAACCAACAAGAAGGTTCAACGGCTAAGATGGCGATGCAGCAAGGCACTGTGGAGTGCTCAGAGCATGATGGAGCACAAAAGACAACACGGCCATCCAATGTAGCTGAGGAAGTCTCCAGATGTAACGACTTTTCGTGCCACTGGACCCAGGCTTCCAACGCCAAGAGAGTGGGACTGTCTCTGTGCATTGACTTTTCCACTTAAATCTTCATGCACAGGTGTCTTTGTGCACAAAAATGCACAAAGACAATCATCATCCTCTGTTCGAGAGACAACCAACAACTGTGCCTATTATCCCATTTCAGCAAATGTTTTTGCTTTGAAAAAAAATAAAAATAAATAAAAAGACATCAGAAAATCCAAATAAAAAAAGATAATTTCTGGATGAAAATATAGACTATCAAAGTCTTATTTGTAAAAATTCTAAGTAAAGGAAAGATAAATCTATAACAGGTCCTTGAATCAGGGCCCAATTAAATGATACAAGCAAGTAAGCATTTACTCAGTCAGTAGCCAGGACTTCAGAAAGTTTCCATATTATGAAAGACAGAAAAGGGGATAGATTATAGGAACCAGGTAGGAACCAAGTTTGAGATACTCGTCTGTAAGTATTTTCAGAGTGTGGATAGAAGGAAGGCCTACGTCTTAACGTATGTTAAGCGTCAAAACCTTGATTCTTCACACCAGGTTCAAGTCCTTTGTATTGGCTTAGAAATGCATCAATACTTCCTGAATTGGTTTCTTCTTCTGTTTTTTTTTTACTTCTGTAAAGATAATTTTAGTGTTGTGACTTGAAATCTAGATTTAAATGGTCGCCAAATAAAATTCCCAAGTCAGTCTGGAAATTATGGAGATTTTAATTAATAGAGAGAGAAGGGATTAAGGAATGGAGAGAGAGAGAGAGAGAGAGAGAGAGAGAGAGAGAGAGAGAGAGAGACAGAGAGAGAGAGAGAGAGAGACAGACAGAGAGACAGAGACAGAGAGAGAGAGACAGAGAGAGAGAGAGACAGAGAGAGAGAGACAGAGACAGAGAGAGAGACAGAGAGAGAGAGAGAGAGACAGAGACAGAGACAGAGACAGAGACAGAGAGAGAGAGACAGAGACAGAGAGAGAGACAGAGACAGAGACAGAGACAGAGACAGAGACAGAGACAGAGACAGAGAGAGAAAGAATTAATTTAAACTGTTCTGGCTCAGGCTGAGCCAGGCAGTAGTTAAAAAGCCTTGGCCTAAGTGTCCTCCCTGAGCCTAAGGGTAAGGTAATCAGTCTTATCACTCACCACAAGACCGTCTCCAAGCTGGATTCAAGTCCTCCACTGAACTCAATCTCCTGAACTGAGTTCAGAATCCAATTCCACCGAACTGACTTCTATTGACTTTTTACCGCTTCCTTTTAAAGAAATTTTCTCTTGTCACCTCCCCTAAATTTTCACGCCTACCAATCATAGTAAATGCTTTTTTTCCAGGACTGCCCATTCTTACTTCTCACCACTCTTTAGTTCTCACCTTCTCTGGTTAGATTATATCTTCTGAGTACTTCACACTTCTTTGTTAAGCTTTGCCTTTTGTGAGTTACTTGACCTTTTTGTGATTAATTTAATCTTTACAGGTACTTAACACCTTTTTGTATTAGATCTAAAAATAGACTTAGTTTAAGGTTCTAGCTTCACTATAAGGTATGAGATAAGTACCTTCATTGTTCAATCAGGAGTTTACAACTTTATCTTCCCCTAAATTATGTCTAAGTATAGGAAGAGTAATGTAAAGTTCCCAAAACATTCCTGATTCTTGTTAGACCAAGTATCTCCAATGTTACAATAAGGAAATATCTAAATCAAATCTTTCTAAAATACAGTCTGAGTAGTTTTTAAGATTCACACATGTGTACTCTCTTTTGCACTATTCAGGTTTAGCTTTGTGCTTCTTTGGCCCTGTGCAATGGCTCTTTTGTATATCTTGTCCTGGAATCAGACAGAATCATTAAGCAAGATCCCATAAATATTTTTTAAACAATTAGTGGCATCATTTTTATAGCCTCAAGCTTTTGGGGCTTGCATTGACATTATAACAACATATTTTAAACTTATATTACTGCTAAATCAAAAAAGTTAAAGAAAATCGTAATACTGGTGATGTGTTTCAAATATAAAAGGAGAGAAAAAAATAAAAGAAAAAAAAATAAAAGAAATAGTGTATTGAACATGCAAGAAAAGTATAATAATAAAAGAGTTTCAAAAATAAAAATATATCTTATAATCATTGACATACTATGTCAGCTAAGAAAATATAGAATACAAGGCTTTCTCACCAAAAATGAGATCCATTTCCTCTTCATATCTGACCATGATCCACTGTGAGCATAAGCAAATGAATTTTACAAGGTACCAGTTTTTTTTAATAAAGAACAGTAGTACAAATATGTAGGTATCAATATCCCTAAAATTCTCAATAGCCCAATTAATTACAATAGCAAACAAACCCACTATCATATTTCACATGAGTTGCTGTATGGCATTTTTAAAGAAAAACTTGTCACAAGTTTTTACTGACATAGCAAATCTTTTGACCTTGGTAAACATATTTAAACAAAGTAAAACTCATTTGGGTCTAGAACATCAAGAAATCTAGATATCATTACAAAAATGTGGCAGAGGAGTCTAGGAAAAACTCAAACCTCTGTGCTGTTAATGTTTGGTAAAGTAAGCTGAAGAGTTATAAATGAGAGATGCTTCTCTTTTGGGAGTGCTCCAGGGGTACTATATGCCCTGGGATTAACTTCCCAGCTCCTTGGTATAAGACTGTGATGTCCCATCCATTCACATTTTTATAAATGTAGGAGGTGGGGATTAAATTTGTATTTCACTTAAGCTACTAAAATGAACTTTACCTTCTGTTAGGGGCAGGCAAAATGACTAGAGTTGTAGTTTTCCTTCTAGAGGGTAAAATTTTGTATACACCTGCAGTTAGAAATTTTGGGGGTGCAGGACACTTATGTTTAGTGATCAGTTGGGGAGATTAGTCCCCCAATCAGCATCAGGGTGGATTGTGATTTTTAAATTCTCCCTATTTTACTTGGTCTAGCACCCAGAAATGTGAACACCCACACTACACGGGCATGTGCTAGCTAATGACAAATCAGAAACAACTAACTGCCCCCCTGGGTTGTCCTAAGCCAAGCTTGAGCCACCATTGGCACATGTGAGACACAGGAAGTGAGGTAGGTAGAGAACTGCCTTTGGAGTTCTCATCACTGTGGAGAGGGCTAGACACCAGTTCGATCCTGGAGCTCGAGCTTGGAGGAGCACTAAAGACAGCTTTCCTTCAGATCTGTCACATGAGTGATAAAGACTGACTCCCTTCTCTGCCTTGGCTCTCCAAGACCTTAAACTCCCTCTTTGGTTTAGCCTGAGCCAGAGAGGTTTTGAGTTAAACTCCTTTCCTTCTTTCCCTCTATCTCCCTCTAATAATTTCTGCCTCCTGTTATAATTAAATCACCATAAAAATTCCATTCTGACTTGAGTGTTTTCATTTAGGATTTTATAAATAAATTCCTTGGCGACCAATAATTATAAAGTCTTAACCCCTAAATTTTAACGATAACACCCTTACCCTCCCTAGCTTCTAAGACATGATGTCTTTCACAGTGAGGATTCTGTTAAAGATTTCTTTCCAGATTTCCAGAATTTCATCTTTTTTTAACTAGCCAAACCAAAAGCATTAAAAAGAATTATTTAGTCCTAACAGTGGGAATGGGTGGTGTAGTAAAAAGAATAGAGAATTTAAAGCTGAAACAATTGGTTTAAATCCTAGATAAAATCATACCATCAGGTTAAAGACTTGGTTTGGTCATTCATAATGTGGAGGCTGACCTTGCTGATCTCAAATTTCCCTTCTAATTCTCTTTCTCTCTTCTTCTTCTGCCCTGTCCCTCTAATTTAATAGATTTTTTTCTTTCTTCTCTTATTCTTCCTCATCCTCTTTGTCTACATTTTCTTCATTCTCTTCTTCCAAGGGGGCATCTGTGGTTCTACAATCTATTAAGATTACAAATCTCTAGAGAATATATATTAATTATTTATTTTCAATTAATTATTTAATATTATTTCTTTATTATTTATTAAATTTTACTATTTAATTAAATATTAAA
This sequence comes from Monodelphis domestica, assembly GCF_027887165.1. Taxonomy (NCBI): domain Eukaryota; kingdom Metazoa; phylum Chordata; class Mammalia; order Didelphimorphia; family Didelphidae; genus Monodelphis; species Monodelphis domestica. The sequence continues at coordinate 220,969,905 of NC_077231.1, read as the reverse complement.
TAGTAAAAAGTGAGTCAGAGAAATAAAAAGGACCTAATCATGTGGCTGGGCACTTAGCTAACCCTACCTCACTGCTCACCACATGTCCCTTTCACTCCTGTTGTTTGGTTTGAAAAGATTTTCTATTTTAAAGTCTAGGCTGAGCCAACATAAAAATCTGGGCCAAAGTAGAAACAGGAATACAAAATATTGGAACTCACAAATCTTTTTTCTGCCATTTCTAATGACCAAATGAGAAGGAAATGTATCACTGAAGAGAAAAACTTCCTCTGCCTAATAGAAGTTGCTATTAGGAAAACCTGCATTCAAATCCAGACTAAGATTCTATGACTGTCAACAAGTCATTTAACCTCTATCTGCCTTCGTGTCCTCATCTATACAATGGAGATACTAATAATCTCAGGGTAGTTGTGAGGAGAAAATGAGATCATATTTGGTAAGGCACTTTCCAAACTTTGAAGTACTCTGTAAATGCTAATTATTTTCACTACTATTAATTATGATCATTAGTTATTAAAAGTAATAATGCTTCCTTCCACATGGAATATCCAACTTCTTTCCATAGAAAATATAGAAGTAAGTATGTCATTTTCCAAAAAGGCAACTTCTTTAAATTAAATCACTTCAGAAATTTTGCTTCCTTTTGTATGACCAGAATAAGGAATGATGTGTCTGGGGAATGATAGACTGTTTCTTCCTATAAAGGGTCTTCAATTGAAAGAAATAATAAATTTCAAACAAACAAAGGGAAGTTCAATGTTATGATTTATGTGACTGCATATGTATTATTGGGAGGGAAATAAAAAGCAAGCTACTAGCTAATTTTTTCCCTTTCCTTTTTCCTTTTCCTTTTTCCTTTCTGTCTGAAAATTGATCTAATTATTTGTTCTAAGGCAGAAAAGTGGTAAGGACTAAGCAATGGGGGTTAAGTGACTTGCCCAGGATCATATAATAGGAAGCGTCTGAGTCCAGATTTGTACCCAGGACTTTTTCTCTCCAGGCTTGGTTCTCTGTCCACTAAGCCACCTACCACACTCACAAGCTAATTTTTTTCTTTTTAATTAAGAAGAGATAATATGAAAATCCAACCATCAAATTATTGTGGCAGAGTATCTTGTAATAAATATTGGTCCAGTAATCAAGCCGCATGATTTCTGGTCATGACTCTCTGGCCAGCTCGATGACTTTAGGGTAATCATTTGATCCTTAGAGGTGTATGATTCTTTATCTGTAAAAGTGGTAGAACTAAATGACCTTTAAGGTACCTTTTCATTCTAGGATAGGTCAATATAACAAATAATAGGATATGTACTTAAGATGCTATTGATTCCATTTAAGGGAAGGATAATAAAGGGCAAGATGATGGGGAAACAGGAACAAAGGGAAGATGAAGGAAGATACAGTCCCAAATGCTTTGTGTCTGTCTACATTAAGATAGGTGACAAGATGCAGAAACACAAGGTAATAGAAAAACAGAAAGAAAGCATGAGACACACGTTGGCTATGGGAGCAGTGGTGGGAGGGGGGAGGAAAAGAAAATGATCTTTGTTTCCAAGGAATAATGTTTGAAAATGAACAAATAAAATAATGTTTAAAAGTAAAAAAGAAAGGAAGGAAGGAAGGAAGGAAGGAAGGAAGGAAGGAAGGAAGGAAGGAAGGAAGGAATGAAGGAAGGAAGGAAGGAAGGAAGGAAGGAAGGAAGGAAGGAAGGAAGGAAGGAAGGAAGGAAGGAAGAAAGGAAGGAAGGAAGGAAGGAAGGAAGGAAGGAAGGAAGGAAGGAAGGAAGGAAGGAAGGAAGGAAGGAAGGAAGGAAGGAAGGAAGGAAGGAAGGAAGGAAGGAAGGAAGGAAAGAAGGAAGGAAGGAAGGAAGGAAGGAAAGAAGGAAGGAAGGAAGGAAGGAAGGAAGGAAGGAAGGAAGGAAGCATGAGAGATTACAATACTGAGAAATAGAAAGATGGGAGTTTCTCAGTAGATTTTTAAGTAAGCATGTTAGAGAAGAACTTTAGTCTTACCCTGATACAGTTTTGGGCATAGATATGTCAGCTATTATTACCCTTTGAAATATTAATTATCTTCTAGAATCTCCAACTCTTTTAGATATAGCCTTTAAAAAACCTTTCATTCTCAATTGTAATAGTGGGGTGTCAGCCCAGGGACAAAGAGAACATTTTTGAGAGCTTAGCTGTTTTCTCTAGGTACAATACCAAAGTGAAAAGACGATGTTGTTAGTTCCCAACAACCTTTCCCCATCTCTCTTGGTTCAAACCATCTTCTGTGGTTGAGGAAATCCTAACTCAATAGTGATAACCTATTTAAATTTTGGCACGGAAAGCAAAATGTCTCATAAGGATACTAGAACATAAATGAACCAAAATTCCTTCTGGAATTACAGGAGGGACAGGAAAAACCTCTGAGTTGGCAGAATAAAGCAAAAAGATTACCATTTGCACCTTTCTTTTGTTTGTTGAGAGTCTTAACACTAATTGTTCTTGCTTTTACATCTTTTTGAGTGATTTGACATGAACAGGGCTGGGGTTACCATGAAGTAAATCTATAATGTTTACATGCAAAAATCATGCCAGAAAGGACCCAGAATGGAGATTACAAATTCAGAATAATAGGGGGCTATGTTGATTTGGACACTTGCCTTACATTAGTCTCAAATTTTATTTTCCAGTAAATGTTTGTCTTCCTGTGGGCTTTAGGAGTGTCATATTTTTTAAGATGTACATTGGTGCCTTTAGAAGTCTTAATTTACCATCCATGCCCATAAGTTCCTTTGATATTTTAAATTTGTTTCTGGTTTACCTTGTGAAATTAGATCTCATTTCATAAACTTGAATGTTATACAGAAATTCAATTCTATCCAATTAACATTTATTATGTACCTACCATAAATAAAGTACTATACTAAGTGCTGCAAAACATCGAAAATAACATTTATTTCATTGTCTGAGAAATAATAATAAAAATATAGATGGCAATATTAGTAATAATTATTATTACCATTTGAAATATTAATTACCTTCTAGAATCTCCAACTCTTTTAGATCCGGACCTTTTAAAAAAAACTTTCATTTTCAATTGTAACAGTGGAGTGTCAGCCCAGGGACAAAGAGAACATTTTTGAGAGCTTAGCCGTTTTTTCTAGGTTCTACAAGGAGAGTTCTAAGAGAATAAACAGAGAAAAGAAGAATCTAGACCTCTGATTTGATCAAGGGAGGAAATTCCCAGTGTATGGGTATTTCTCCACTTATACAGAGCAGCTTCTCTGTAATTCATAATGTGTAGGAGTTTCATAAAGGGCAATGAAAATTTAAGTGCCTATTATTACATTGCTAGTTTGTGTCAAACATCAAGATTTGAATCTGTGTCTTCCTGACTCCAGTTCCCACTTTCTATCTACCATATCTTTTCTCCCTCTCCTAACAGGAATAATATATTATAAAATATCCAAGATGAAAGATGGAAATAAAGAGGAATAATAGTAATTAGCAAATTATGCAGTATTCCCAGCTCTTTACTATTCCAAACTTAGAACATCAGAGACATAGCCATGGTAGAAATGGGAATGGAAGAAAGGGCTTAACATCTGGACTTAAATTAGAAGGAAATTAGGTGGAGCAGAGAGTATATAGTATTGGGCCAGAGTCTTAAGTGTCTATTTGTTCTACCTGGGAGTCCTCACCTTGACACTGAAAGTGCCTAGGACAACAAAGATGCTGAAAGGAACCATAGGAATTCAGAAGGCTCCCTGCCTGAACTCAGCAGCCTGTGATGAATGTAACTTACCTTGGATCTTTTAATTTCAAATGAGACCTGTCCAGGGCTAAACTCTATTATTCTTTCAGGAGCTTCAATAGATGTCAAAATGCTTAAAACCTTTTTTCCCCATTTTTTTTCCCACTAAAGGATTTAAGGTCCTGTCAAAAGAGTGTTTTGATTGTCATGGGCTTTCTCACTTGGCCAGCGATGCTCGGCAGTTTTGTTACCTAATGACCCAATCTTTTCTTGTTTCCTGTCTCCAAACTCCAGGAAGAAACTTGCTTTTTTGATCTGAGCAACTGCAGGAAGGGAAAGATCAGAGTCTCTCACAGTGTCCCCTTTCCACTTGCACAGGTCTGTTTGATGGCTATTTGCCCCTTATCAGTAGAAGAATCTTTTTTACAAGGTTACTTCATTCCTTTATGAAGAAAATTGTCCAGTTTCCTATTCTCCTTTCTGATCAATGGTTTGAATGGTTGTAGAGCAAAATAACAATGGCTTTTAATCATTTCTATAGAAACTACTACAAATAGAAGCAGGCATCTTCTCTTTGATACACCTGCATCTTTCTTTTAAATGAACTGCCTCGCTTTACCAATCACAAATTTAAGTTAAAAAAAATCTTGATAATAGAAAACAGAGAATCAAAAATTGATGATGTCAAGCTAATTTCATTTCTCTTTTTGATAGGGCAATTAAACTGGTGAAGCTATAGTTTGGGCGTTCAGTTAAGAAATGAATTCAAATCGTACCTCTGAGACTTGATAGTATATAAAGCTTAACTTCAATTTACCTTGGGCAACTTCCTAAGATTTGTCTACCAGTCTACAGGTGACTTGCTTGAGTTGGGGTACAATCTGGTCAGTGAATGGAGTTTCCTGGTATAAATTTTCTAAGTCTATAGAATGATTGTTTCCATGATGTGACTTAAGATATTATAAATAGACCATTATATCAGACACGCTATAGGTTCTCATTCTACCCCTTGTATATAATATCAAGAGATGTGGGTTATATGACAGTACATGTATGTAGCTTAGAGCCTAATTGAATGACTAGACACAAAGCATAGTTATTAATGGCTCAGTAGAAACTTGGAGAGGGGTTTTTGGAAAAAAAGGATCTATCATTGCTTTTATGTTGTTTTATATTTGTCATCATTGCCTTGAAAGAAACCATATAAGGCACACTTTTGAAATATTCATATAATTCAACATAGGTAGAATAGCTAAAACATTCATAGCCTTCCTTCTTCCTACCCCTAAGGGGTTCCTACTTTTACCCAGGAACTCCAGCCAAATGTAACTAGTTCAGATTAAAAATAGCTAATCTTTTTTTTTCCTCTTTGACTCTTGTGGGCATTCTATGTTCCATGGCTTAGTCTATATTATATATTCCTGAAGTTCTGATTGAAATGTGTAGGGAAAGCAAATTAAAAATTTTAAAGAATATCTCTCATCAATATTCCTTCAATTCCATCACTAGACCCTCATAGCAATATGCAGTCATAGAAAACAATAAGACCTAATTGGGAAGATGCTTTTATAATGAAGAAAAAAAAAACAACTGAGAAGGTTGTTCTATATTTTATGAGAAAGGGGAGTATTTAATCAGAGACATTAAGAAAGTTTATTTTTTTAGTTAATTTGAATTAATTTTTAAAAGTTTAGGTTAGTTTTACTTTCTAATTTTGATGAATAAAATGCCCTTTTTAATAGATATGTAAAAAGATAAAATTACATGGTTAAATACTGTTAAGATTAAAATTTAGGGAAACTGAGGCAGGTAGAAATTAGTTTCTCTCTGCAAGGATTATACATACAAATAAATGTTCAATCAACTACACCCAAAGTTCAATTTGGATTTCTTTTTTGTGCAGCTTGTGATCTGGAGACATCTTCATGGTGTCTTCTCCAACAGTTCAGTTTCTGGATTCAGGGAAGTTGCATCTTTCTTTACCTAAAATTCTTCTCAAAAGGAATTTAAACTTTGCAATTTAAAATAATGATATCTTTTACATTCCCCCATTAAGAGGGTGATTGAAAAATACAGAATCACTTAGGGATACATGGCTGAGGTATGAGGTATATGAATCAATTGGCAAGAGAAGTTAAAAAGATATCAGAAAAATCCAAATAAAAAAGAAAATTTCTGCATGAAAATATAGACTATCAAAGCCTTATGTGTAAAAACTCCAAGTAAAAAGAAAAAATAAATCTATAACAGGTCCTTGAATCAAGGCCCAATCAAAATTATCTAAGCAATGATGCATCTACCCAGTAGTAACCAGGACTACAGAAAGTTACCATACTATGAAAGGCAGAAAAGGGGACCAGATTATAGGAGCCACATAGGAGATAAGTTTGGGGATACTCGTCTGTGAGTATTTTCAGAGTGAGTGTGGACAAAAGGAAAGCTTATATCGTAACAAATTGTTAAACACAGAAACCTCGAGTCTTCACACTAGGTTCAAGACATTTGTATTGGCCTAGAAGTGCATCAATCCATTCTGGATTGGCGTTTCTTTGGCTCTGTGCAATGGCTCTTGTGTGTATATCTTGTCCTGGAATCAGACAGAATCATTAAGCAAAGTCCCATAATTTTTTAAAAATAATTTAGTGGCATCACTTTTATAGTCTCTAGCTTTTTAGGGCATGCATTAGCAAATGTATCTTAAACTTTTAGTACTGAAAAATCAAAAAGTTAAAGAAAATCTTAATGCTGGTGACATGTGCTTCAAATATAAAAAAAGGAGAGAAAAAAGAAAAAAAAACAAATAGTATATTGCACATGCAAGAAAAATATAATAAAAGTTTTAAAATTCAAAAATGTAGCTTATAATCATTGACACACTGTGTCAGCTAAGAAAATGTAGAATGCAAGACTTTCTCACCAAAAATGAGATCCATTTCCTCTTCATCTGGCCATGATCCACTGTGAGTAGAAGGCAAATGAATTGAACAAGTTAACATTTTTCATTTTTAAAGAACAGTAGTACAAATATGTGGTATCAATATCCCCAAAATTCTCAATAGCCCAATTAATTACAATAGCAAACAAACACACTATCATATTTCACATAAGTTGCTGTATGGCATTTTTAAAAAAACCTATGAATTGATGGATATTTGTCACACTATTTTACAAATGTAGCAATTCTTTCAACCTTGGTAATAACAAAGTAAAACTCATCTTGGGTTAAGAACATAACCAAGAAATCTCATTCTGGTGGAAGTTAAGTAGTGAGCTGAAGAGTATAAATGAGAGGTGCTCCTTTTTTTGGAGGCTTTTTTAGGGGTACAAATGCCCTGAGATTAACTGCCCCAACTTCCATTCACATATTTAGAAATGTGGGAAGGTTGGGGGTTATGAAATGTATTTCACTTCAGCTATGGGCCTTACCTCGTGGTGGGGGCAGGCAAAAATGACCAGAGATTGTAAAAAAATTCCAAAAATCATATTTAAAAACCCCTTAAAATAAATTGAGATATTTAGCACATTAAGTTTTCCAAAGGTTGTTATAGCATTATAGCCAGTTCTGATGGAGTCCATCTATCCTCTATGTGACAATTTACAAAGGCAAAATAGAAAGGCTGTTTTTTCATATATGGGCTTAATTACAATGATCTCAATATGGTTATAGGGAAAAACAACAGAATTTTAAAACTCAGTACATTAAAATGAATCAGTATAACAGAATAATATTGAATCCAGTAATATATGAACTTAAAATCACAAAGTTATATCTTAAACAAAACAATCAGGAAAATGCAATAGAAATACAGAGATTTGTATAAACCATTGGAGTCTGAAATGCCTCAAAAATATAACCTCTAGTCTTTAAAGTTCCTTGGGTTATTATCCATTTAAATGTCTATTGTCCGAAGGCAAATTGATAAGGGGTAAGCAATGAGGTCCAAGCTATTTGCTCAGGGCCACAGGGCCATGAAGTGTCTCAGGCAAGATTTCAACCAAAGACCTCCTCTCTCTGGGCCTGGCTCTCAGTTCACTGAGCTGCAGAGTTTTTTCCCCAAAGTTAGCTAAAAGGTTGTACAGAGCTGAATATCCTCCCTGACATGCAGGTGAAGTCAATAAAAGCATCAATATAATTAAAAGATATCCTTGTAAAATAGCCATGCTTTTAAGTTCCTGCTTGAAAAAAACTTTCTTCTTTCCCTCTAGTCTCTCCCCTCCTATACTCCGATCCACCCACTTGGAGCCAATACCCCCGTTTGTTACCAGATGGTAGAAATGAGTCTTGAGCAATGAGTGATCTGCTCCAAGGCTAGAGTTTGTTGGGCAGGCAGGTCACCAGGTGATTGCAATCTAGGTTGAATCAGGTGGGCCAGGTGAGCAAGAGAGAGAACTCTGGAGTGGGCAGGGCCGGGACAGGAACGCAGACAAGCAACAGGACCGGGAGCTGGAGTGGGCAGCCGGGGTGGGCAGGTGAGCTGGGTCAAAGAGAAAAACCTGTCTGGAGCTGGCTGCAGGCAGACAGGGAGAAGTAGCTGAGCCAGGTGGGGTGAGCTAGCTAATGGCTGGAACAAGCAGCAGCTTTGCGAGGGTAAAAAAACCTGGACCAGAGAAATGTGTTTAAAAAAATTCTAGGCAGTAGCTATTAACAGCCGAACTAAAGATCAGTAATGAAAAGAATCAGAAGATTGAGAGTATTTCATTTTCCCTTTGTGGTTGCAAGCTGTTAAGATTAAAAATTTAGGGAAAGTGAGGCAGGTAGAAATTAGTTTCTCTCTGCAAGGAGTATGATATTTTTAGAGATTTATTAAAGGTTAAGGATTAAAGAAAATACAGAATATGAAAGCACATGTCTAGGCCTCTGGCCTAGACAACCTCACCTACATTATGAAAAAGAGCCACATCTGCTTGCAAGCGGAAACAGGAAAGAGAAACAGTCCCCTCCGTGGGCATAGACCTTTTAAATAATGATTTGCCCAGGTGAGAATTCAGTGAGATTACAAAGCATTTTGGGGAAGTGAAGCAAGGACTTCTGGGGATTGAAGTCCTGTATTCAAGTCCATTTTTACAATACCATAATGAAATGTACTTTGTATGTCTATGATCATATTGGATATAAGGATCAGGATCCAAAAAGTCATCAACTCAACAAGAATTTATTAATCACCGACTATGTTCCTGGTGAGATAGAACACTCAACATGGAATGAGGAAGAACAGGTCAAATCTGGCCTCAGTTACTTATTAGTCAAGTGACCCTGAGAAAGTCACTCAGCCTCTGTTTTTCTTAATCCATCAGAGAAGGAAATGGTAAATCACCCCATTATCTTTGCCAAAACAACAACAACAACAACAACAAGCCATGTAGAGTTGGACATGACTGAACAACAGTAATAACATGTTCTTGTTGAATGTGTGAAATTATGTGTAATATGTGAAATATGAAATACTATGTGAAATTAGTGAATCATTCTGTTAACAAACACTATATTAAGCTGTGTGCTGGATAGATCCTATGTTGAGTGCTAGAAACTCTAAGAAAGGCAAAGGACAGTACTTGTCCCCAAGAAGATCAGAATTTGGTGGGGAACAATATGAAAAAAAAAATATACAAATAAGATATATACAGGAGAAATTGTAGATCAACTCAGAGAGAAGGTGCCAGCCTTAAAGGAGATCTAGATAGTCTTTTGAGTATTGAGTAAAATGAAATTGTATAAACTTTTGCAACTGGATTAACAATTTCAGAAATGCATGACAGGGAGATGTGGCTGGATGATGGTTTCACTGAAAAAGAGCTGAAGATTTTAGTAAAAGCTAAGCTCCATATGAGTTAACAGTGTGATATGATGGCCAAAATATACGAATGCTGTCTGAGGTGGAGTTAAGAGAAGAATGATCTGCTGAATGAGAAATGTGATCATATTAGCAATATTATATAGATGTTGTGATACTAGACTTCTGGGTGCCACATTTAGGAAAAACATAAATTAAAAAGTTAACTCCTGGAAAGGCTGCCCAGGATACCAAAAGGATTGGAGTTCATGTTATCAAAAGATTGATTAAAGAAATTGGTGTTCTTTAGCTTTTTGAAGAGACTTGACTGAGAGAGCAACACAATACCTATCTTTAAGTATCTGCAGGATTGCAGTTTGGAAGCAGGTTTAGATTTGTTCTGTTTGGCTTTGAAGAACAGAAATAGGAGTAACAGTTGGCAGTTGCAAAAGATCAGAAAACTTTGTCCAAAGTGAGGGAAATTATTATTGAAATATATTATTTATTAGTAATATTTCTATGTGAAATCATTTTTCCCTTAACATTCCAAGGGCAGTCTAAAACAGTTTGCTTCCTAGCTAAGGTTACTCCCAAGTCTCAAGCTATCAAACTGGACAGGGATATTCTATATTTTAAGACTTTGAAAGGATTAAATGAGTCTGAAAGCAAGACTGATAAGCCTTGGTAAACTCTGACCCATTTGAAAGTAAGGTGGGTCAAGCCATGTTTCCCTGGAGTTTTTCATATTTCTGAGAAAGGAGTTGAGATCTTTAAGTTTACCTCCCCATTAGTTATTTACCAGTTAGAGATATTCTGGGATGCTGAAGGGAGGGACAAAACAATGAGTTCTCAAACTGTATTAAAAGACCTGTATGAAGGAAATTCCTCTGAGAGATTTATTGGTAAAATGCCAGTTTTGTAATTAACTGATATTTTCACCCCAAAACCCGTGCAATCTCTCAAAGATTTTAAATTGTAACACAGATATACCCAGAGTTATGTAAGAGATTGCTATATTTTCTCTGTCCATTTTTTAGAAATTGGCTAATATTACAGATCAGGGCTTGATTCATGTCTTATTGATTTCTTGATCACCAAGAGTTTCGTTGACCTATTAATTTACTGTTTAAATGTTAGACATCAACAAATCAATATTCCAAAACCAGTTTCCCAAATATTTTTAGTTATAACAGATGGTAACTAACAAAGGAATCAGAGGTTCTTCTAGATCTTTCCAAATTCTATCAGAAACATTACTCCAAAATCATGGACTCAGTGGATATTTTTAATCTTTCTAGGAATTGTCAATTTGGAATCTAGAAACCCCAAATTTGCCCTCTTGTCCCATGAGAATCCACCTGTGGGAGATCTCAGATTCAGGAGTTTCAGACTAAGAATACACCTTAAAGTACTTGGTGGTCCTAGTTAGGTGGGGCTAGCCAACCTAATCAGATGTTAAGTACTCTTTTTTTGTCCAGGTAGTTTCTCTTTCTTACCAGGGAAAGTACTTTCCCTGGTAACCCAGTCCTTGGCTGGATCATTCACTTTGGTATCCATTGTAAAGAATCAGCCTCTCTCTGATAATCCTGTCTTGTACTTTTCAGTTCCTTGTAGCCATTGTAAAGCCAATCAACCATATTCCCCTGATGCCAGTTCCCCAAGAGGTATATAAATCCCCCAAATTCTATTGTTCCTCAGAGCCATCATCTAGCATGGGAATACTCCCAGGGATTCCTGTCCCCAGAATACCAGGGTGTAGGCCCCATAAAGTTCTTGGTGCTGGGTTCTGTGTATCAACTGAATATTGGGCCTATCCCTTTCCTGATTAAAGACTTGGTTTTTCTAACTATTTAATATTTCTGTGTTTTTTCTAAGTGAACAGAATGGACTTTCTGAAAAATAAATATCTGTTAACCTCTTCGGGATTCCTCTTCCTGACAATCAGATCCTTTATGAGAAAGAATTGTATGTCTTTTGTGTATGTCTGTAATTTTTTTTGTTTGTGTGTAAATCATTGGACCTAATCTTGAGTGACTCACCTATTTTTAGGTTGTTAAATGTGTGGGTGTGTGGTGTATAAATAATGAGAGAGAGGAGTATACTTGTGAAGTAAAGGGCATTTTGGGAAACAGACTCCTGAAAATATACAAGGGTTCTTTGTGTCTGTTTAGCTCTGGCAGGATTCTTGTCTTTCAAGAAAGACTTCCCTTTGGGGAAATGATTCTCTCAAGAAAAATTAATTCTTGAAATAAGGGCCTCTCTTCCAGTCTCCCAGAAACATATTAAATTATGCAACATTATCTTCATAAGCAGTGTTCAAGAAAGACTTCTAAGTGAGGGACATATAGGAAGAGCTTCTGGGAAAAGCTTCATTTTTGAAGTACAGCCCTGAATTCCACAGTCTTAAAAGAAAATGTAGTCAAAATTTTGCCTACTAACATGTATACATCTCTGTTTGTGAAAAATAACTTTTTTTTTTCAGTTTGAAGAGGGAAGAGCATAGAAAGCAGTAAAGAGGAAATGCTGTCTTTGTCTAGTGATGAGCTACAGCCTGAAGTTAGTTTAAGAGGCTTTATCTAAAACAGCTGAAATAGGAAACTATGGTAAAGATTTTTAAAATGAGACCCCAAAATAGCTTCTCACAAAGATTCAATCAGCTAACTCAAATTTCTCTTGCTTTTCTTCCCCACCCCCCAACCAAGCAATTTCTCTGAATTCACAATGTCAACTTGGAATATAGAAACCTCAAACTTGAGGTCTTCAGACCTCACACAGCTACAAACTTAGGGTTCTCAAGATCTCAAGATTGGAGTTTCTAGAAAAAACAAGTCTTTAATCAGGAGAGGGATAACAGTACAATCTTTAGGCCTCCACACAGAGCCATACACTCAAAACCACACAGAGACAAAAGCTCTGGCCAATCTGGGTACCAATCCCTAGGAGAAATCACCCCAAGAGATGATAACTCCTAGGACCATGAAAATTGGGGAATTTATATACCTCTTGGGGGAACTGAGGACAGAGGAGTATGGTTGATTGGCTTTATAATGGCTACAAAGAAATGAGGAGTTCTAGACAGAAATATCAGGGAGAGACTGATGCCTTACTTGGACACAAAAGGGAAAGATCAAGCCAAGGGCTGGGCTACCTGAGAAAGGACTGTGCTACAATAGAAAAACCTACCAGGACAAAAAGGGTACTTAACATCTGATTGAATCTGCTAGCTCCCCCTAAAGTACTTTAAGGTTTACTGTTAGTCTGAAACTCTTGAGTTTGGGATTTCCCTCATGTGACAAGGTCAAACTTGAGGTCTTCAGACTTCATGCTGCTACAAACTTGGGGTTCTCAAGATCTCAAGACTGGGGTTTCTAGATTCCAAGTTGACAACTCCTTGATAATTCTTAAATTCCATCTCCATACCACTAGCCTATATTAACCCTTCCTTTCCTCTAGCTTCTCATTAACAAGGATCTCCCTCCCACCCAAATCTCATGGTTTCAAATTTAGCTGGGAGCATAGACTTATCTCTTTGCTTCCCTCAGGAATAGGCAAGAGAATGGAGATTTGGTTACATTCTTCTAGTGACTAATGATAAGGATGCTGAGTGAAAATCTGGCTACGTAACTAGAGAAGTAAGATTTTGAGGGGGTAAATTATTAACTATGATTTAATGTCATAATTGAGCTAAAATTATATGTCTGAAATATGGTTACAATATGAAGGCTATAGAATTCAGAGAAGTAAAAGAAAATTTTAAAAAGAAATATGGCATAAGAAATAGCATTGAAAGGGCATCAGAGCCACCTGAGGAATGTTACAGATGTTAAAGGACAAAGGTTTGAGGAAGTTGTCTAAAATAAGTTAGAATCAGATGAATGATTTTAAAGGAAATAGAGTAGAAAGTTATGTCAGTAGTTATAAAACTTGGATTTGATTTGGTTAAAATATGTCCTTAATTAAAAGCTTCCCTTTATTAGGAAAATTATGTGGAGAAGCAAGGAATAGTCATTTTCAATTTCTATACTTAAACTAATTGAAATTTGTGAAACTGAGAGTAGGCATTTTTGAAATTAGTGCTGGAATTATTATTTGAGTATTCAATGATATCAATTAGTCCAGGTGGAATTTAAGTGATTTTAATAATGTAATTAGGAAAAGTGAAATTTCTCTGTTATTTACAATTAAAACAAGTTGTTAGGTCAAATGACCTCAATTATTTATCAATTTAATATAAATGAGAAAATTCATGACATTAGGAAGTATTAAGATAGATCAGGATTTGACTTAATTTGATCCCTAACTAGTTATGCTGCCTACCTCTGCAATTCAGGAAAGTATCAGGTAGTCAATAATTCCTATAAGTTATTCATAAGGAATTTTTGCTTAGCTTCAGGACTTTGTCTTACAATGTATATCAAGCACTATATATTTGTTACCAGGATCTTCATTGCTTTATAATATATTTTATTATTATTCAACTTTATAATATTATGTTAATTGGAAAATAATGCATTAGGTCTCTTTGTTTCCCTGAACCCCCAGTGCCACTCTGAAGGACTTGGGGCTAGTTAAGTTTTGCCAGCATCAGATCAGCTTCCTTAGAAGTTTTTCTGAAGACTTCTAGACAAAAAAAAAAAGCCCAATTTAAAGTGTATCATGTTTCTTTGAGATAATAATGGAAATTATGGAAAACATTTCTTTTTAATATTTTATCTGATGTTTTGAACTTTTTATAATAAGAGATAAGCTAGACTAAAAGGTAAATAGCCCTCCCTGGCTAGAATGAGAGGCTTGAATTAGAATTTGAATAACTATAACTTATGTTCAGAAAACTAAGATTAACTTCTTTAAAGCTTTTAATATGTAGATCCCTGATGCTAAACCTTATGTCACCTTAGTCATTTAAGCTTATAAATTGTATATTACTGAGGCTAAGTCAAGTCAGAACACTGACCTGAACCACTGTCTTTCAGAAAATTCCCCAGAGATACTGCCTCTGAGGGCTGGAATCCTGCTCTAAAATAAGAAAAAAAGGTAGAAATAGACTATGAAAAAAACTTAGGTAAGATCAAGTTCACTTTTGACCCATGTGGAAAGAATGTTTCCTCATGGAAAGACAGCCACAAGATTTCTGCCATTGTGAGTTATGGCTCCCAGGTATTGCATTAATAAGACTTCTAACTAAAAATGATTAAACAGCTTACAATTGCATTATAACATCTGACATATACCTGTAATAATTTTAACTGAGAATTTGTTTTAATTTGGTTGGTTTTGCAAATAGAAAAGCTTTAAGATAATGAGGATGTGATAATTTATTAATTTGGCTCTTGACATTATTGCAAATTACAGAAAAAGAAATTGATTTTGAGACTAGTCATTGAAAAAGCCTATTGTGCTGTGTCTGTCTTATGTTTGTCTGTTTTTGTTGTTTATTTGTAAATGTTGGAAAATCTTTGTTAAAAGATTAAATGATTTATATATAAGTTCCTGTCTTGTCTGTGCTGTTCTATCTGTGTTTTGTGATAGATAATACTGGCAGAGGTTTCCACATTCTGTTTTGTTTTGCTTTTCCCTGATCTGAAGACTAAGGGTCGTACTTTTTAATCATACTGTATTTAAAGTTAAAAGGGAATCTCCTCTCCTTTTCAAACTATTGGAAAGCAGAAGAGAGACAAAAATAAAAAGAATTAAGAATTAATGGAGTAAAAGGGTTATGTTTTATAGAGAATTTTGAATATGAATTGTTAAGAGAAAGGTCAGATCATGCAATTAAGAAAACTACAATTTTTTATATGATTATCCTTTGTTGAATTTCTGAAGCTTGAAATTCCTGGTTCTGGAGACTTAGGGGAGAGGATGTGAGGCTGCTTATCTGAAAAAGCTTCTAATACAAGTCGGAGAGATTTGGGGGGTTGATTAAAAGTTGGGAGGAAAAAGGAATTAATAGGCTTTCCTGTAGAGAACAAAAATTGATCCAATGCTTTGAAAGGAAATAGGAATAAGGTTATAGGGAAGTGCAATATACAAATTGAGTATTGATCAAAAGAGATTTTTTTTTCATTTTGCAGTGCAAACTGTTTTTTTAATAACTACTTTGATAAATTGAGGCTTAAAACTTCATTAGTGATTATAAAGCCAGATTTAATTTCATACTGATACTAAATCACATTATGGTCTCTTCAAAAGTGAAGTGAATTCTCTTCTTGGGTTATAATTTTACTGAATCAGAAGACAGTGTTAATAACAACAATAATAATAAATATATTTGTTAATTGACATTATAAATTTTTAAAAGGCCTGAGTTAAACACCAATCTGTCACTTTATGAAAAATGCCAGGTGCAAGGGAAGTACTATTTATAATTACTATTGTTATTATTATTATTTCTTTAGTGGAATATAATAACTTGATAGTAGATAACTTTATACAGGGTTTTAGATATGATAAAACAATGCAGTGGTTAATAAGCTTAAGTAATTCTGTGTAAAATAATTTGGAAATCTGGTAACCAGTTTTGTTTCATATTTTAACTTCTTAATATTGCTTATGAAAAGGTAAAATTTGGCAAACTATTGTAAAGATCTACAGCTGGAAAAGTTCTTTTTCTTTAACCTGTATGTCATTAGATTGTGATCTTAACTTTTAAAAGAAGTTATATAGGGGAAGCTGGGTGGTTCAGTGGATAGAGATCCAGACCTTGCAATGGAAGATTCAGGTTTCAAATCTGATCTCAGACATTTCTTAGCTGTGTGGCCCTGGGCAAGTCACTTAATCCTAATTGCCTAGCCCTCTCTTCTACCTTGGAATTAATGCAAAGTAATATTTCTAAGATGGAAATTAAGGATTTTTTAAAAAGATAAAGAAATTATATGTTTATATTTGGAAAAGCTGTGATGTTATTTTATGTTGATCATATGTCATAATATTCTAATGTGTTATTTTTCTAAATTTTAATTCTAATTCTGGTTTTATATCTAGTTATGAAGCATTAAGTTTCATTCTGATGTTATTTAGCTATTTTTAATGAAAATGGCTAAATAATTTGTACTGATACGATTACAAAAAAATTTGTCATCTGTGGCTCATGCATAAGATAAGATCCTTAGCAGAATGTCATATTCCTGAAAAGGGGATAATGAAGATTAAAGTGAATAACTATAATTGGATAAATGATGATATATAATAATAAATATTAAATAGTGATAATTGAATAAAAAGAATAAAGTTAAGGTAGAAAAGTCAGATGATTATGAATTTTAAATATAATTTTCCCCAAAACCATTGGCATATTCTATCATCAAGTTATAAAATTGAGGTATATATCAATTTTTTTAACTAGAAAAGCTAACTCTAAAGGTTGTGAGTGAAAAAATCCCCTACCCATTTATATGAGGATTAGATTTTAATGTTATCAATAGTATCAAGTTAATCATAAAATGTAATTCTAAAATAGGTAACGAATAACCTAATTGATAATTTTAGTAGGCCTTTTGTGATTGTTTTAATATAATTATTAAGGTTGAATTAAGCAAGATGACTGAATTAATATATATTTAATCATTAACATAGGCCTCACCCTTCAAAATTTGCTATATCATGCACCATTAGCAATAATTATGGTCTTGAACTTGTGATCCAGTATACATTACTAGGTCTGACCCGGGGCTCAAAGCCTGTTACCATCCAACACCCCCACTCTTATATTTTGTCTCACTAGTCCAGCCTCCCCAGGTCTTCCTTGTCTATGAAGTGACTTTCAAGTCATCATCAAGTGACTTCTACCAATGAAAAGTATGTCCTGCTCTATTTTTTAACATGGTCTCAGATTATTTTTAACTTGGTATATAAATTGTAATATTCTTTGCGGTATATAGGAAGGTCTCTCACAGTGGTCGGGGTCTTTTGGTCTTGACCAGAAGTCTGGCTTTATTGGGAGAATGGCCCTCTCCGAATAAATATTTCTTTTTGGCTTGGAGACTTGGTTTCCCTTATTTGCATTCCTGCATTTAGAAATTACAGAACAAAGTTAGATCCTCATAGATACTTTTGAATTTCCTTTCAGTCTGTTATTGGCAGTTTTCTAAAACAAGTACCTGGTTCAGATAGAAAAAGAGAGCAGAAGAAGTATAGAACATGCAAAGTCTCTAGGGCAGAAATTCATAGCTGAATATTCTTTACCTCAATTAGATGCTTGAGATTTAAGTTAGCTATTACCTTCTGACTTAGTTTGGGGTTATGTACAACTTTAGTGACTGTATTAAATTGTAATAAGATCTATTTTTCAAATCATTTTAGGGAAAGTGGTTGCCAGTGACATGCCAAGGGAAAAGCATATCTGCTAGAAAAGGTGCTCTGAGGACTAACATGATTCCAGAAAGCCTAAGAAGGGGAAGATGACAGCAAAAGATCTCAGAGATTTTGAGTCCTTGGATGTACTGAACTGTACAATGGGCTTGGGTCACCCAACACTTTCATGTCTCTGCCAAGAGCTATTATTTTGTTTTATATGTAAGACCCTTGTCCCAGAAAGGGAGAGTTCCCTGATGGCTATCGGTCAGTGTTTCCATCAGTCATTTTTAAAACCACATTAAAAAACAGTAAACCATCATAGTTAGACTGTCCATGAAATGTATATATAGTACCTTCAGGTTCTTATGGTTGTAAGGGGTAAAAACTATGGCTGGACTGAATATTTGAGAGTTTGGTCACCAGGAATTTAATTATTAAATTCCAATGAATTACTCAAGTCAGAATGGCTTTTATAATAATTTACTTACAAATAGAGAGAAAAACATAAGGAAATAAGAGGAGAGAGAGAGAGAGAGAGAGAGAGAGAGAGAGAGAGAGAGAGAGAGAGAGCACGAGCTCTGCTCTGACCTGGTCCAAACCAGTTAAGAATTCAGAGGCCCAAACAAGGGGGGCCCCAAAGGATTAATTTAACAAAAGCTTCTAGCCAAGAGGCCTCCTCCAAGATGAGGGGCCTCTCCAGCGACTAGTGTCTCCAGAAAGCCAAGGAAAAGGAGTCAGCTTTTTCACTCACTATGTGTCAATGCAAAGGGAAGCAGTCTGAGATCTCAATCTGAGCTCCTCCAAGGCCAAGTACCAAGAAGAAGATCCTCTTATAGGAAGTGGCCACCAAATTTAAAGGTACTTCTTTATGTCATTTCTTGTGCCTTCCTTCCACCTTTACGTGTACCAATTGTGGCTTAAACTTGGCTCTGGACTGCCCAGGGGGCAGTCAGTTGTTTCTGATTTGTCACTTGCTAGCCCATGTAGGTCATAGAACTTCCTCCCCAACACTAAATTCTTAAGTGGGTTTGAATACATTCCCGGTGGTTAAAAATCTAAAGAATAAGTTGGGTAGAGTTAATTTCAATTTCACAGTATCCTGTTGAGTCCATTGTGAAATGTAAAGATATTATATCTAAAATGATTCACTGAGGAGACTCTATCTCCGAATGAATCAAAGAGTGGGAAATAAGGAAAAATGATACTGAACGGAATTATTTGTTAGTAATTTTCCTACATGAAATTATTTTTCTCCCCAGCCTCCCAAAGTCAGGTTAAAACAGCTTGCTTTCTAGCTAAGCTTACTCTGAACCCCAAAGCTATCAAATTGGGTTGGGACCTTCTCTCTTTAGTTAAGACCTTGAAAGGATTAGATAAATCTGATAGGGATGATCAGTTTTGGTGAACTTTGACCCCTTTGAAAGTAAATTTCAGCCACATTTCCCTGAAGTTTTCCTTATTTAGGCACAGACTTACCTGTGATTACCTGTGATTGTGATATTACCTGTGATGAGGTAATAAGGGAGGATTTCAGGTCTCTACGGCCACCTCCTCATTAGTTATTTACCAAGAGAGGGACTGAACAATTAGCACTCAAATTGAATTTAAGGACTGGCATGAGGGAAATTTCTTGTCTTTGATTACTAAGAGGATCACTGCCCTAATTTATGGGTTAAATGTTAGGTTAATCAATACACTGAGAGTCTCACTCAAAAACCAATCTCTGAAAGATTTTAAATTGTAACTCAAGTACACTCAGAGTTGTGTAAGACATTGCTAAATTTTCAGTGTCCATTTTGACACCTCAGAAATTGATAAATATTGCAGATCAGGGCTCGATTCATGTTTTATTGATTTTGAGGCTTAAAATGATGCAGAATATGTTGATAATACAGATTAAATTTAAAATAGTGTCCTGTGTTTTTCTTAGACCCAGAAGTTAAATATTTACCAGCTTACTTTTGGGCTAACTTCTTCTCCCATAGGGAATGGAGTGGGATGGAGAATGAAACTGTCAAGGATGTTAGGACCAAGCATGTAGGCCATTTGGGTCTAGGGGGAAGCTCTGCCTTCTTTTAGGTAAAATTTCCTCAATTTTGTGGGTAGGAAGAAAAAAAGGTACATTAAGGAAATACTGAGCCTAATACACCTTCCCCCCATTCTACTAAAGTCTAAAGACACATTTTTTTTTTCTTTACATACTGCTCGGTTGAAAACACAAGTTTTGCACAAAACAGTCTGGTGTAATATTTGTTATTGATGTTCAGTTTTTTTTTTCAGTTGTATCTGATTTTTCATGAACCCCCATTTGGGGTTTTCTTGGCAAATATATGAGTGATTGGCCATTTCTTTCTTTAATTCATTTAGCAGATAAAGAAACTGAGGCAAACAATGCTAAGAGATTTGCCCAAGATCTTTAGTGCCATTTAATTCTATAAATATTGTACCTAATCACAGAGATCTTTCAGACCACTTTCCCTATATGGACAGACTGCATGCCACTGGTCCATCCAAAAACTACAGAATGCTACTTATTGTCTCTGTATTTTAAACATACCTGAAAAATATAGAAGCTAACATCTATACCTTAAAAGGATAAGGGTGCCAATAAGAAGCAAACTTTCTCAGTGTACTAATAAGTTATTTTCCTTTCATTTTGGCTACTTATTTTATTTGACCTCCAGTTTTGTGTGAATTCTGGTGGATAAAATTCTCCCTGGGCTTTCTAGGAAGCAGCTAATAGCCCCTAATATCAGTGGTAATTTCCAACTTGAGACTGTTCTATTTGAGACTTCAAATTCTCAGCTCCCACTTTTTTTTGCTCTCATTCTGGTTTTGAAGCGAGAGGGACAATGAAATGAGTGGTTTGTTTCCCAACCTCTTCTGGGATTGAAGATAGGTTTGGAGAGAGAAAAATATTGGATTTATTTGCGAATTTGTGGTAAAACAATTTCTGTTGCCTTATTATTTACTTATTTATCCTGATTAAATGCATTAGTTTCATTACATAACAGATCCAATCCTGTCAGATAGTACAATTAAAACCTGCATATTTTATAAAGAATTGTTTTCAGTTTTCCAGATAAGGGGAAGTATGAATGAATGAATGAATGAAAAATATTAAATGCTTACTATGTTTCAGAGACCATTTTCAGAAGACTGCTATCCAGAGGAACAAAGGAATTCATGGGAATTGAAAATATAATAAAAACAAAAGAGAAACTAAAAAAAAAACCCCTGATTTGAACATTAGTTCATGATTCCTAACATTTCTGCTTGCTTAGGTCAAAAATATAGAAGACCCAATGTCAATAAATGAACTAGTTTAAATTCTCACAGTGACAGTCAATACGTTGTCCCAGATAAATAACACCCACACCTGTACAACGTTTTGCTTAGTAAACTATTGCCTGGACATGATGTAATTCCCTGTGTCTACTCTTGTAGAAACTGAAACATTCAAAAAGAAGGCAAACCCATCACTACTGCCCAGGGAAGCTGAGCCGAGCTTGACACTGCTACTCCAGAAACTTGCAGCTGCCATAATCTATGAACTCTGATGCTCTTAGGTTCAACATGTTCTATCTTTATCATCCTCTTTGTTATATACACCAGGAAGTCTTCTTCCTTCATTGGTCCTGACATACCAGGGAAAACTGTGTCCATCTTTCTGTTAACATAATTTTATTACCTACTTCACAACTCTTAGCTTGGGTCATTTGGGGCATGTATATTTCCTCAAAGGCAGATATTTCTTCTTTTATTTATTAAAAAAAAAGAGAAGGAAACAAAATGCTCCCCCCTCTCATCCTTTGCAGTATGTTTCACATCAACTAGCAGCTGTCTTCAAAGCACATTGTTTTTTGTTGATCTCCTCTCAATTAATCATTTCCTTAAATGCAAGGTCATCAGATTGACTCACACCGACAGTGTTCCCCAGATGGAAGTTTCATTCCAAAAGATTTTGGAAGGTGGTGAACTGTGAAGCAGCCCATCATAAAACAATCTTGCCTTTTAAGGCTAAAGATTTGCAACAGCCATCATTAGCTAAGCTAACTAGACCAGATGTTCTAAAAAGAAGTCAGTACACTGAGGGAACTGAACAGGGTTGAAGGGAAATAACTGACAGGTCATCATCATTACCCTGTGTCAGAGCATCCAGATCTTTGGCCCTGGCTGGGCTTTATGTGGACCATTGCTAAATTAAAATCTTACACACTTTGGGGACCCATGGGCACTGCAAGTGTCCCACTTTTGAACATTAATTAAACAGTGGTGAAGCAGAAACAGAGATGGCCAGCTGTCTCTGCCTTTTGTGGCAAGTATTGGGGAAAAAGGGGAAGAAATCTCATGACAGACTGTCTGAATGTCTTCAAATGAGATATAGCCTTTTTAGTCATAGATCAGGTGGCTTCTGGGACTTCTGGTTTGGGAAGAGAAACATAGATCAAGGAAAATTCAGAGGAGAGTGGAATCTAAGGAATGATCTGCAAATATTTGAATACCTATTATGTTCAGTAATATTATAAAAGACATTGATCCAACAGGTCAATCCTCCTTGTTCTTCTCATCATTAAACAGTTTCAACTCATATTTTTTTTTCTTTTTACAGATCATATACCATAAATTAGAGAAGCAAGAAACCTTTGAGGACATCTAGTCCAATCCTTACATTTTATAGAAGGAGAAAAATTGAGGCACAGAAAAACAAAATGGCTTGCCTAAAATGACACAGAGAAAAATTATCCACTTAGTGGAGTTTATTGTTTCTTATCCTCAAATATATTTTCCCCTGAGAAATTAGCCTAAACATATATATTTTCAATCAACCAATAAATGTTTATTAAGTACTTAATACATGCCAGTCATAGTGCTAAGCACTAGGGATAAGAAAAAAAAAAGACAAAAGACCTTGACTTCAAGGAGTTTACAGTATGAGGGGGAAGAAATTCCTAGTTTCATTCTTAATCTTATTACTTTGTTCTTAGATTTTTAATATTCTCTTCTTCAGGGACAAACCTTAAAATTTTTGTAATCTATTCATATATGCTTCTTAATATATCCTCTAGTAAACATTAGGGTTTTTTTGTTTTGAGTAAGCAATTTGTTTCAATTGTTTTCAACAAAAATTTTTCATAAGCTTTCAGTTACAGCAATTATTAGTAGCTTGATGTTTAATTTTTTTAAAGTCTTACTTTCTGTCTTAGAATCAACATACATATCAGATCCAAGGCAGAAGAAGGTAAAGGCTAAACAATTAGGGTTAACTAATGTGTAAAGGAAAACTGAATCAAGCTTTGAATTTTCTGCCACAGAGGTGGATCAGACAGCAGGTGGTATGCTAGAGTGAAGATTGATGGACAATGATGACAGTTGGTAGGGGAAGGGCAACTTGGAGAGTGACAGTTGCTCTCAAGGTCACTCTTTCCTGGCCCTCAGACTGGAAGGAGCACCCTCTCCCTGTCTCTGTCCCAAGTGTGTGCTCTACCTGGATTACTCTGATCCTGTCATCAAACAAAAGGATTTAAGGGGAGTGGTTTGAACTTAAGGCTGGTCTTTAGGTCGCTAGCCTGAAGAGACAGGTGCAACCAGCTCTGATGGTCAAAATATTTTCTTCCTCTTGTTGTCTACTGCTAAAGACTCTGAAGATTAGCATAGATAGGAACAAAAGAAACCCTTCACCAGCCTGTGAGGCCTGACCTCAGAGCAAATGCTTAGAGACCCAAGCCCAATCTAGGGCAAAATATAGGGGAATCCCTATTCCATTTACTCTGATACCTTTCCAATCCAAACTTGTTATTAAATTCATCTTCATTTAAATAACCCACAGTCAGATAAGAGGACTATCATTTCAGGGGTATATAGAGGGAGAAGAACCTAAGAACAGCCATCCAACCATAAATGGTCCTTATTGGACTCCTGATGGGTAACCTTGGTTGGGGGGAGGCTTGTCCCTCTGGAGGATCCTTGCTTACCTGCCCTGGGGTATTTTCAACATCAATCAATAGAGAAGACATACCCTCAAGCTATCATAGTTGGCCCATTTCTCAGAACTCCATTTTTCACAGCTAGCCTCTTAGCAGGAGGTACCTCTCTCCTTAACTCAACAGCATCCATATTCCCTCTATCTCTTCAAGTCCTCCATTCCCTGTTACAAAACTTTCCTTATCGCCTATACCTCTTCAATCAACAACAATTCCTTTAACTATTACATTAACTTGCTAGGGTCACTAGCAAGGAAATATCTGAACCCAAATCCTCGCAACTCTATGCCTGACATTCTATCCACTGAAACACCTAGCTACCTTAGTGTTTCATTTTTAATTCCTACCTTTCTGGCTATAGATTGAAATAAAGCCAAGGCCTGATAAGAGCCAGACTGTGTGTAGTTCCCCAAAAAAATAGTTCAGAAAAAAATGGCTATTTGTTCTATGTGCACTGTTATTGTTGTTTGGTTGTTTTGTTTTGTTTTTGCTTGTTTGGATTTGTTGCTTGTTTTAATTGATGCTTTTTGCATTGAAATCTTTTCTTTTTAGGAGAGTCCTTGTCTTAGGAAGCAGATCTCTTGGAATAAAAAAGTAGAGTAACAAACTTGAGACTTAATTCTATTTTTTTTTGTTTTATTTCCTGGTCTTCATCTGGTTTTCATCTTCTATGGAAGACTTCTACCTAGAGAAATCATCTGACTTCTTGTTTTATTCCCAATCAGGTTATGATCTCAATATCACTTCAGGGGATCAATGGATCACTGCATAGAAACTCCCCAGAGCCACATGGGTTTGCCTCCTATGCTAATTCACCATACATTGAATCCACTGTTTAAATTAATCTAAACAAACTCAGATGCTAATCCCAGGGGTCTTTTCCCTACCTAACTATATTCATGATATTTACTATGTGCCTGCCAAGTTCTATTAGGCCTCAAGTTTTCCTAATACTTTGAATTACAATTGTATCAATCAAATGATATAACCAATCAAAATAAATTGAAAGTTGAAAACTAGAAAAAAAGAATAGGGTTATGATCATACATGGTAAAGAAGAAATGTTATAAATGTTTGGCAAGTTATTATCTAGTTAAACTAATAATTTGTTGTTTTCAAATATAAGTTGAAAAAGGACATAATCCTCTTTGAAGCAATTTTGCGCCAAAAGTCAGTATTAGGAGGTAGGTTTTAAAAAATGAAAATGGTAGTAGGAAAAAACCCCCAACTAATTGCTTGTTCATTTAAAGCTACATGATGGGAATGGAAACTAAAGCAAGTTGATGAAGCTAGCTTTCATGGAAATTCTAAATTTGAAAAAAAGCTTTCAACTATGAAGTTAGAAGAAAAACGTACTATACCTGATTGCTGTGCTTTCTATCTTTTCTTTTTATTTTCTGATTATTTTTTAACTTTGGAAAAGAAATGATACAGGCTCATTCAGGTCAGAAAAAAAATTAGCTCATTGTCTTGCCTATCACAACAGACATATTTCTCTTTGGATATTGGGGCTCTCATAGAATGTAGCCAAACAGAATCAAGAAGAAAACCAATATTCCTATTGGCAATGCAATCCCAGATGAGACACAGAAGGAAGGAGCACAAATACAAAAATACTGCTAGGCAGATGAGAAAAAAAGGGAAGTAGAAAGAGCGGCTGGTCTTTGTCTCCTAAGCAATCTCACAAGGCTGACAATGCCACAGGCAGAGTTCTTTGTAATCCCAGATGTAAAATCACTTCTCACCAAGTTACTAATTATAGGCTAGGTCATAAAGAAGTCAACCTAGCAAGGACTCTAGACCATAAACATTAGTAGGTCTATTGGGACTGGCAAGAGTTTGCCAAAATTCCTTTAGGCAGAAAGAACCAAGGAAGAAATGAAAGCATTTTCAAGGCATTTTCTGTGGTTGCTACTCTTCTCACTGTAACCCCAGGGAAGATATCATTCCCTTGTGAAGAATTTTTAAATTATTTCCCTAAATATACATCTCTTAGATGATAACCCCCTATGCATAGTTCTAGAATATTTATTTCAAACCAACAAAAATTTATTAAGTGAGAAATGGGAGAAATGATATGTATGTACAAGACAGATGTAGAATGAATCAGAGATAATCTTGGAGGCATAGTTCTAGCACTGGAGAGGACTAGAAAAGGACTCTTCCACAGGGACAGGATTTGGAAAGAGACTTGAAGCCACTGGTAGAGCCGGTAGAATTCTAGATAATTAAGTTATTTTATTACTCAAATGCTTCAGATAAAATCTAATTAGATGAAACATACAAAGAATGAATCTGGATTATAAGATCTTTGCAGTGCTATAGCAAGCAATGGATTTGGTGTAGATAGACCTAGGTGCAAATCATAGCTCTGAAAATGATTACTTTGATGATCCTAATCAATGCTGCTCTAAACCTCAGTTTCCTTAACTGTCCATTTAGTCTCGGAGTCAGGAAGATATCTTTCCAAGGAATTCATTTAATCTGTTTGCCATAGGTTCCTCATCTATAATATGGGCTGATGAAGAAAATGACAAACCACTTCAATATCTTTGCCAAGAAAACCCCAAATGAGGTCTTAAAGAATTGAACACAACTGAAATGACTTAGACAACAAAATCTAAGACCATTTGACACTGAGCTTGAAGTTTTCTATTAGGGGACCAGTTGGTATAATCTCTTATAAATTACTTTAGTCTAATTCCCAAGGCATGTATAGATTTATGTCCCACATTAATCTGAAGATGTAGTAAAAAGATGTCATTTCTTTTAGTCTTCATCATTTTTTCTTGCATCACTGTTTTTAAGGTACATAATAGGATTAAATGCACTGAGATGAAAGACAAAGAAACCAAACTAGCATTTATTGAATTTGCCTTCATTAGGCTGTCATGTCATCTTTTTTCATTTTATCAAAATTCTTTTTTTTCCTTTTTTTGGTCTTTAAACACTCAATTTTTTAAAAAATATATTTTATTTGATCATTTGAAGCATTATTCGTTAAAGACATACATCATTTTCTTTTCCTCCCTCCCACCCCCCATAGCCGATGCGTAAATCCACTGGGCATTACATGTTTTCTTGATTTGAACCCATTGCTATGTTGATAATATTTGCATTAGAGTGTTCATTTAGAGTCTCTCCTCTGTCATGTCCCCTCAACCTCTGTGTTCAGGCAGTTGCTTTTCCTTGGTGTTTCCACTCCCATAGTTTATCCTTTGCTTATGAATGGTGTTTTTTTCTCCTGGATCCCTGCAAGTTGTTCAGGGACATTACACCGCCACAAATGGAGAAGTCCATTACGTTCTATTATACAACAGTGTATTAGTCTCTGTGTACAATGTTCTCCTGGTTCTGCTCCTCTCGCTCTGCATCACTTCCTGGAGGTTGTTCCAGTCTCCATGGAACTCCTCCACTTTATTATTCCTTTTTGCACAATAGTATTCCATCACCAACATATACCACAATTTGCTCAGCCATTCCCCAATTGATGGGCATCCCCTCATTTTCCAGTTTTTGGCCACCACAAAGAGCGCAGTTATGAATATTTTTGTACAAGTCTTTTTGTCCATTATCTCTTTGGGGTACAGACCCAGCAGTGCTATGGCTGGATCAAAGGGTAGATATTCTTTTGTCGCCCTTTGGGCATAGTTCCAAATTGCCCTCCAGAATGGTTGGATCAGTTCACAACTCCACCAGCAATGAATTAATGTCCCTGCTTTGCCACATCCCCTCCAGCATTCATTACTTTCCTTTGCTGTTATGTTAGCCAATCTGCTAGGTGTGAGGTGATACCTCAGAGTTGTTTTGATTTGCATCTCTCTGATTATAAGAGATTTAGAACACTTCTTCATGTGCTTGTTAATAGTTTTGATTTCTTTATCTGAGAACTGCCTATCCATGTCCTTTGCCCATTTATGAATTGGAGAATGGCTTGATTTTTTGTATAATTGATTTAGCTCTTTATGAATATGAGTAATTAAACCTTTGTCAGAGGTTTCTATGAAGATTTTTTTCCCAATTTGTTGTTTCCCTTCTGATTTTAGTTACATTGGTTTTGTTTGTACAAAAGCTTTTTAGTTTGATGTAGTCAAAATTATTTATTTTACATTTTGTGATTCTTTCTATGTCTTGCTTGGTTTTAAAGTCTTTCCCCTCCCAAAGGTCTGACATGTATACTATTCTGTGTTTACCCAATTTACTTATGGTTTCCTTCTTTATGTTTAAGTCACTCACCCATTTTGAATTTATCTTGGTGTAGGGTGTGAGGTGTTGATCTATTCCTAGTCTCTCCCACACTGTATTCCAATTTTCCCAGCAGTTTTTATCGAATAGTGGATTTTTGTCCCAAAAGCTAGGATCTTTGGGTTTATCGTATACTGTCTTGCTGAGGTCGCTTTCCCCAAGTCTATTCCACTGATCTTCCTTTCTGTTTCTTAGCCAGTACCAAATTGTTTTGATGACAGCTGCTTTGTAATATAGTTTAAGGTGAGGGACTGCAAGGCCCCCATCATATGTGTTTTTTTTTTCATTATTTCCCTGGATATCCTTGATCTTTTGTTCTTCCAAATGAACTTTGTTATGGTTTTTTCTAAATCAGTGAAGAAGTATTTTGGTAGTTCAATGGGTATGGCACTAAATAGATAAATAAGTTTGGATAGGATGGTCATTTTTATTATATTGGCTTGTCCTATCCATGAGCAGTTAATGTTTTTCCATTTGCTCAAGTCTAGTTTTAGTTGTGTGGCGAGTGTTTTGTAGTTGTGTTCATATAGTTCCTGTGTTTGTCTTGGGAGGTAGATTCCTAGGTATTTTATTTTGTCTAAGGTGATTTTGAATGGGATTTCTCTTTCTAGTTCTTGCTGCTGAGCTGTGTTGGAGATATATAGAAAAGCTGATGATTTATGTGGGTTTATTTTGTATCCTGCAACTTTGCTAAAGTTGTTGATTATTTCAATTAGCTTTTTGGTTGAATCTCTAGGATTCTTTAAGTAGACCATCATGTCATCTGCAAAGAGTGATAACTTGGTCTCCTCCTTGCCTATTTTGATGCCTTCAATTCCTTTATCTTCTCTAATTGCTACTGCTAGTGTTTCTAGTACAATGTCAAATAGTAGAGGTGATAATGGGCATCCTTGTTTCACTACTGATCTTATTGGGAATGCATCTAGTTTATCCCCATTGCAGATGATATTAGCTGATGGTTTTAGATATATACTGTTTATTATTTTTAGGAATGACCCTTCTATTCCTATGCTTTCTAGTGTTTTTAATAGGAATGGGTGTTGTATTTTATCAAATCCTTTTTCTGCATCTATTGAGATAATCATGTGGTTCTTGCTAGTTTGCTTGTTGATGTGGTCAATTATGTGGATGGTTTTCCTAATGTTGAACCAGCCCTGCATCCCTGGTATGAATCCTACTTGATCATGGTAAATGATCCTTCTGATCACTTGCTGGAGTCTTTTTGCTAGTATCCTATTTAAGATTTTTGCATCTATATTCATTAGGGAGATTGGTCTATAATTTTCTTTCTCTGTTTTTGACCTGCCTGGTTTTGGAATCAGTACCATGTTTGTGTCGTAAAAGGAGTTTGGTAGAACTCCCTCTTTGCTTATTATGTCAAATAATTTGTATAGTATTGGGATTAACTGTTCTCTGAATGTTTGATAGAATTCACTGGTGAATCCATCAGGCCCTGGGGATTTTTTCTTAGGAAGTTCTTTGATGGCTTGTTGGATTTCAATTTCTGATATGGGATTATTTAAGAATTCTATTTCCTCTTCTGTTAGTCTAGGCAGTTTGTATTTTTGTATATATTCATCCATTTTTCCTAAATTGGTGTATTTATTGCCATATAATTGGGCAAAGTAATTTCTAATGATTGCCTTAATTTCCTCTTCATCGGAGGTGCTGTCCCCCTTTTCATCTTTAATGCTGTTAATTTGCTTTTCTTCCTTCCTTTTTTTAATTAGATTGACCAGTACTTTGTCTATTTTGTTTGTTTTTTCAAAGTACCAGCTTCTTGTCTTATTTATTAAATCAATAGTTCTATCACTTTTGATTTTATTAATTTCTCCCTTAATTTTTAGGATTTCTAATTTGGTTTTCTGCTGGGGGGTTTTAATTTGATTGCTTTCGAGTTTTTTCATTTGCATTTCCAATTGATTGATCTCTGCTCTCCCTTGTTTGTTAATATAAGCATTCAGGGATATGAATTTCCCTCTGATTACTGCTTTGGCTGCATCCCAAAAGGTTTGAAAGGATGTTTCGCCATTGTCATTTTCCTCGATGAAATTATTAATTGTTTCTATTATTTCTTCTTTAACTAAACGGTTTTGGAGTATCATATTGTTTAATTTCCAATTGGTTTTAGATTTGGTTTTCCATGTACCATTACTAATCATTATTTTTATTGCCTTGTGATCTGAGAAGGCTGCATTCATTATTTCTGCTTTTCTGCATTTGTGTGCTATGTATCTGTGACCTAATGTATGGTCAATTTTTGTGAATGTGCCATGTGGTGCTGAGAAGAAGGTGTATTCCTTTTTATCCCTATTTATTTTTCTCCATATGCCTATTAATTCTAATTTTTCTAAGATTTCATTCACTTCTTTTACCTCTTTCTTATTTATTTTTTGAGTTGATTTATCTAAATTTGATAATGGTTGGTTCAAGTCTCCCACTAATATGGTTTTATTGTCTATTTCTTCCTTCAATTCTCCTAGTTTCTCCATTAGAAATTTGGGTGCTATATTATTTGGTGCATACATGTTGATTAATGATAATTCCTCATTGTCTAGAGTCCCTTTTAACAAAATATAATTACCTTCCCTATCCCTTTTGATCAGGTCTATTTTTGCATTGGCTTTATCAGATATCATGATTACCACTCCTGCCTTCTTTCTCTCAGTTGAGGCCCAGAAGGTCTTACTCCATCCTTTAATTCTGACCTTGTGGGTGTCAACCCGCCTCATGTGTGTTTCTTGAAGACAACATATGGTAGGGTTTTGGATTCTGATCCATTCTGCTATTCGTCTACGTTTTATGGGTGAGTTCATCCCATTCATATTCAAAGTTATGATTGTCATTTGTGGACTCCCTGGCATTTTGATTGCCTTCCCTAATTCTAACCTTTTCTTCTTCGGCTCTACCTTTTAGTCCAGTGATTTACTTTGAATCAGTCCCCCTTGTCCCCTCCCTTGATGTTTCCCTTTTTAGTTCCTCCCTTTTTGTTCCCTTCCCCTCCCCCCTCTCTTTCCCTCCCTTTTTGTTCTCCCTCTCCCCCTCCCCCCCCTTGGTTTTCCCTTCTCCCTACCCTTGTTGGGTAAGATAGAATTCAAGATCCCAATGGATCTGGATGTTTTTCCCTCTCAGAGTTGATTTCCCTGAGATTAAGGTTTAAGTAAAAAAAAAACCCTCTCTTCCTCTCCTTCTTATAGGAGTTTTCTTCCCCTCCCCTTCCCATGTGAATCTTTGTGTGAGAAAGATTATTCTATTTGTTCTTTCTTTACCCCCTATTTATACATTACATTTTCCAAACATATTAGTATACATAGATTGATATAAATGTAGTCCTTATAGAATAGAGTTTGAGTAAAAGAAGAAGATAACATTTTTCCCCTTTCCTTAATATTTACCTTTTCAGGTATTCCTTGCTCTTTGATTTTCGGTATCAAACTTTCCACAGAGCTCTGGTCTTTTCTTTGCAAAAAGTTGGAAGTCTTCTATTTTGTTGAATGCCCATATTTTCCCTTGGAAGTATATAGTCAGTTTTGCTAGGTAGCTGATTCTTGGTTGAAGACCCAGCTCTCTTGCCTTTCTGAAGATCATGTTCCATGCCTTACGATCATTCAGAGTAGAACTTGCAAGGTCTTGTGTGACCCTGATTGGCATTCCTTTATATCTAAATTGTCTTTTTCTGGCTTCCTGTAGGATTTTTTCTTTTGTTTGAGAGCTTTGGAATTTGGCAATTACATTCCTGGGAGTTGTCTTTTGGGGGTTTAGTGTAGAAGGTGTTCTGTGAGCTCTGTCAGTGGCTGTATTGCCCCCTTGTTCTAGAATCTCTGGGCAATTTTCTTTGATTATATCTTGTATCACCATGTCCAGTTTGGTGTTTATTTCTGGCTTTTCTGGGAGTCCAATTATTCTTAAATTATCTCTTCTCCCTCTATTTTCCAGATCTGTCACCTTGTCGGTGAGATATTTTATGTTCTCTTCTAATTTCTTGGTATTTTGGCTTTGCTTTATTAATTCTTGCTCTTTTACACGATCATTGTCTTCCAGCTGCCTGATTCTGGCCTTTAAAGCCTGGTTTTCCTTTTCAGTTTCATCACACCGGTTTTATAAATGCGTGAATTTCTTTTGCATTATTTCCAACTTTTCCTCCCAGAAGGCTTCCATCTTTTTGGTCATTTCTGATTCAAATTCTTTATGGGTTTGTGGAGCGTTTCCATTTCCTTTGGAAGATTTTGGAGCATTTTCTTGTATATCTTCTTCTATCTCCTCTGTATTTTGTATTTTGGCTCCATAGAATGTGTCCAAAGTTGCCCCTTTCTTCTTTTTTTTCTTGGTATTTTGGGGCTTCTGTGCTTCTGTGGAATTTGCCATCTCTGAATGTGGAGGATTAGCTTTTCTTATCTCTGTCTGGTGTTCAGAGGCTTTAGTCCTGGGCAGATTGTCGGTTCTATGAGGTTTCCCTGGGTTAAATTGAGTACGCCTCACTGGAACTGGAGTGGAAGGGTTGTACCAGGGGGCCACACTCTCCCCCGTCTATCTGGGTCGGGTTTGTTTTCTGGAAGTTGCCTTCAGAATAGCTGGCTGTGAGGCTGTTTTGTTGGCCTGCGGGGGGATGGACTGCGGCTTGCCGGAGCTCTGAGGGCAGTGACTTTCACTGAGACTTGGATAGCAGGATCCAGCCCTGAGGCTGTCTTGCCCGCCCTGAGGGTTGCTGCTGTTTCAGACAAGCCTGCTCTCTGCAGGGGGAGCTCCGAGGGCAGTGACTTTCACTGGGACTGGGATAGAAGGCCCTGAGGGTTGTTGTTTCAAACGACCCTGTTCTCTGAGCGGGGCGGGGCTGCGGCTTCCTGGAGCCTTGGACTCTGCGCTCCTACCCCTTAGGTCCGAGTGGTCTCAGGTTCTGGCTTTTTAGGGGGGCCGTACCTTCTGATCCAGGTCTAGGTCCAGGAGGAGGATTCCCAGGGTCTATGCCGTTGATCGTCTTGAATTTTGGTGCCTTAGGAGCTTATAGTTTGAGATTGGTCGGGAAGGGTTTTCCGGAGATCTGAACTTTAGCTTTCTCTAAGCCGCCATCTTGATCAGAAGTCTCAATACTCTATTTTACATACATACATGTATATATCTATATATCTATAAATATATATATATATTTCCATCTTGTTCTATTCAACTTTCATTGACACTATAAACCAGCAGAAAGGTCCATCAGTGCTTTCCTTCTATGAGGAAAAAAAATCAATTTTCCATATAGAAGAGGTGATGCATGCTGAAAGAAGTGACAATGTAAAAGAGGCATGCCTTCAAGTCATTTTACTTAACATCATCTGGCCCTAGAATGTAAGTTAATGTTCATTTTTTTTCTTGCTATAGCTAATATCATAAGAGTAAAATCAAATCTATATCTATATATGTATATAGCATGTATATGTATACTTATATACATACATGTGAATATACACATATGCATCATTTAAGCATACGTATATATACACATGTGCATGTGTGTGTTCCCAGTGTAGTAGAGGGGAAAGAGACAAGGACATAGAAATTCCGTATTCCTGCTATTGCCATAATTCTGCAATGATTTTTCAGGTTGATAAGAATTTCCCCAAATTTTCAAGACACTGACAAAATGGTAAGAGCCTACAATGTAATCATTTCTTTCCATTTTCAGTTCCATTATGATTCCTCAGCTACTTGGTAAGCTTAAAATGTCAAGATTATTGAATCGGAATGAAACACAATTCATTCTAAAGTTGAGCTGTCTTCAGTTTCTTCATCATCACTGTCATCATTATCTTCAACACCAGCATCATCATCATCATCATCATCATCAGTATCATCATCAACATAAACATCTTCTTTCTCCCTCTTCCTCCTCCAACTCTTTAAAAGAACCTATTGGGAAATGGCACAATACAAAGTTCATTAAAGAGAAATCACAGGGATTCATGAGAAAAGGCAATTTGCCAACAAAGAAGAAACTGAAGGAATTTAACCACAGAATGAAGCATACCATTCTTCACTTAACTTCCTCTATTAATTTTTCTCTAGCGTAAGTGATATATACCTTTTTTCACAATAGGACAAACATGGAAATATGTATTGTATAATAAAATATGTACAACCTCTATCATATTGCCTGCCATCTTGGGGAGAGGGGAGAAGTGGGAGAGAGGGAAAATATGGTGTCAAATTTTGACACAAAAAGTGTCAAAATACAATGATTAAAAATTATATTGATATGGAATCTGGAAAAAAATGAAAGAGAAAAATCAGCCCTGGCATCTGATAGCTTAGAGTCTAAACCAATAACCCTAGCATGCACTACAATTAATAGACAAGGTACTTTTTATAGCATAGGAAAAAAAAAAGCAGGGATCCTGTCTGGCACACATTCTTAAAAGCTACAGTAGTTCTTAAACTTTTCTGTGTCCTAGATCTCTTTGACATTCTGGTGAAGCCTATGGATCTCTCTTCAGAATAATGTTTTTGAATGCATAAGATAGAATGCATAGAACTACAAAGGAAATCATTAATATTTAAATAATTACAAAAATGTTTATTGAAAGTTCACAGACTCAAGGTTGAGGCTCCTTCTAAGGCATTTTTTTTTTCACATGGCTATCTTAATCATTTTTCTGACCCACATGAAAACAAACCACCACCTAAATGTTTAATTTCATGGCAGAATCTGAGGATAAAAATGCCAATACATATGTATGTTCATCTTCATTTTGTCAATTTCACTATTTATTTATTGTAATCTTTAGTCACTTCCATTTAATGATGACTCCTGACATGAGGTCTGGTGGAATCATCCCTGCCATTGTCATGGAACCCAGATAAGAAAGCCCTGGAAAGGTGTCAGGTACCCTCCAGAGGGTAGGCTTAGTTGGTTTCTGCAGAAAGGGGGAATTTGTTAGATCCAGAAAAGCTATGTGACTCCATATAACCAAAAAGAAATAAAGGATGGTTTGTGACAGGATCATTTGAATGACTTGAAAATTATTGCCTCAGGGCTAATTGTCATGTACTGGGGTCTGCTTTTAATTAAGTTTCAGCCTAATAGTTTTCTTCACTAAAGAATTCTCTGGGGGCTTTTTGGTCTAGAGGTTCTTGGCCTTAGCAACATTGCTGAAATTGTGTTTCTTTTTAATGTATAAGAGAAAATACACTATATTCAATGGCCTAGAAGATATCTAAAGTATTTTAGCCATTAGCAAAATGTCCTTTAGTGTCTTTTTTTTCTTTATTTCTATCCCTATGTTTGATTTACCATGGCCTAGAGAGAATATTTAATTCAACCTTTCCATTTTACAGATGAGGAAAACTGAATCCCAAAGAAATGAGGTGACATGTCCAAGGTGATATTGTATTTTATAATATGTCAAGATTGTGGTCTTCATTTTCTTTCCATTGTGCTAAGGCAGCTTCTCTAATGCACTGGAGTAGATCCTATTCCATTATTTTAAGCTTCTTGAACATATAGAATGTAACAGAAATACACACACACACACACACACACTCCACTTTGCTCACCTGTAACTTCTATTTATTTCCCAGGAAATTGCTCTTTAAAGTTTTCCTTTGTTTAGGAAAAATGCAAAATTATGTAATAACCCATTCCCTTTTTTTAGATTTTATTTTAGATAATTCTCTTTTTTAATGTATTAGATATATAATAAAATCATAGAATCCCAAATTTTGAAATGGAAAGATACATAAAGGGTCATCTAGTCCAATTATCCCATTTAACGGAAGAGGAAACTGAGGCACAGGGAATTTAAGTTTCTCATCTGGGATCATATAGGCAGTAAGTAGCCAAGGTGGAATTTGGGTCTCCTAATTCTGGAGCTGGTATTCTTTCCATTATACCAAGATAACTCATTCTGTAAGCTAAACCACTCATATGCATGCATTAACTAATCATTATCTGATGTCTCATACTGAGTGGAAAATTAAGAAGAGCATTTTCTCACATCATTTCCCCACACATGTGCTTTTTTCTTTTACTGTGAAAAAGAAACTGGAGCTACTAGTAAAGTTTCCATTGGGACTTTCAGAAACATCAATCAGTTTCATAGTGGAAGAAAAAATGATTTGGTTTGCATTAAATACTTCCCACCCTAAACCCTTTTTTTAGACCTTGGGTAATTTCTTCCTTTAGGGAACAATTTTTACAAAAAAATCAGATGTGATTTGTGCCTTGAAGGGCAGGCAAAGAGTGAAAGTACAACCAATCAACCAAACAGCATGGGATAAAAGATTAAAATGAGGCTGAACCTGCTCTCAGAGAGCTTATATTCTATCAGGAGAGATGATATGTAACTTTATAGATCTGTTTATTTAGATATATCTCTATATCTATGAATGTGGATATCTATTTTATATATATTATCATTAATATCTATATACTTACATTATATATATACATGTATTTTTAAATACACTCATACATGTTCTACCAAAGGAAACTCTCTCTCTGTAAATCTATGTGTATGTGTATGTGTATGTATATAAATGTATGTGTGTATTCCGTCACATAGATATTTGTATACCTTTATAGTCTATAGTCTATCAGGGGAGGAGATATGTAACTATGTAAACATATTTATATAGATAAATCTAAACATGTGAATATAATTTTAATATATTCTATAACATAAATATCTTTGTAAATATTTACATATACATATATGTGTATATATATATATATTATCAAAGGAGATGGCATATAACTATAAAGGGATTTATGTATCTATCTATATACATTTATATAACTATAACTGTGTCTATCTCTCTATTATCTATCTATCCAATCTCTGTCTAGCTCTCTGTCTGTCTGCCTATCTCTATCTGTCTGTCTGTCTCTATCCAACCATCCATCCATCCATCCATCCATCCATCTCTATCTCTGTCTCTCTCTCTCTGTTTATCTATCTATCTATCTATCTATCTATCTATCTATCTATCTATCTATCTATCTGTCTGTCTATCTGTCTGTTTCTATCTAACCAATCAACAACCATCCATCCACCCATTCATCTACCTACCAATCCATATTTCTCTCTCTTTGTCTATCTGTCTCTATCTATCCATCCATCAGTCCATCTTTCTCTATCTATCTGTATTTATGCATCCATCCATCTATACATCAATCGATCCATCCATCTATCCATCAGTCCATCTCTCTTTCTATCTGTCCCTATCTATCTCTCTGTCTATCTCTATCCATTCATCCATCTAATTATCTATCTTGTATCTATCAAACTATGTATCTATCATCTCTCTCTATCTCTGTCTATCTCTATCTAAACAACCAACCAACCATCCATCCACCCATTCATCTACCTACCAATTCATATTTCTCTCTCTTTGTCTATCTGTCTCTATATGTCCATCCATTCATCCATCCATCAGTCCATCTCCATCTGTCTATCTGTCTCTATCTATCTCTCTATCTGTCTGTTTCTTTCTATCCATCCATCCATCT
Organism: Monodelphis domestica; assembly: GCF_027887165.1. Classification (NCBI taxonomy): domain Eukaryota; kingdom Metazoa; phylum Chordata; class Mammalia; order Didelphimorphia; family Didelphidae; genus Monodelphis; species Monodelphis domestica. The sequence goes on along the minus strand of NC_077231.1, from coordinate 220,932,382 downwards.
ATCCATCCATCCATCCATCAGTCCATCTCTCTATCTGTTTATCTGTCTCTATCTATCACTGTCTATCTCTATCCATCTAATTATCTATCTTCTATCTATCTATCTATCTATCTATCTATCTCACTCTGTTTTCAACTATGAAAGTAATAATATGAAAGTCCTCTTGGAAACTTCAGCAACAGCTCTGATTTCTCTTCAAAGTAAAAAAAGTTCATATGGGGAAATGAAGTGGGAAAATGTTCTTCTTAATTTTCCACTCAGTATAAGATATCAAGTAATGATTAGATAGTACGTGTAGATAAATGGTTTTGGTTCAAGAATGAGGTATCTTGGTATAAGGGAAAGAAAACCAACTCAGGAGTTAGGGGACCCAGATCCTACCTTGGCTCCTTGCTATTTATGTGATTCCAGGCAAGTCACTTGAACTCCCTGAGCCTCAGTTTCATTATATAACTATAGATATAGAGATGTTGTGTCTCTCCTGATATAACATACACACACAAAGAGAGATCTTAATGACCAAATAATAGATATATGTATATGCGTGCATTTTGGTAGATAAAATTTATATTTATATACTCATGTATATTTATACATATAAGAATGTGTACTCTTATATAGATCTGTGTACCTGTATTAACTGAGTTGTTTTGGGTTGTTTTTTTTTTTTACCCAAATTTGGAGTTCATCAGTGTAAAGACATCCCAGTGAGTAAACTTCCTCTACCAAAGTAGACCAGTACCACTAATTTTTAGTTGCTTCCTGAAGTCTTTGATAGATTGAGGAACTTGGAAGCCAGTTGGTGTCAGAGGTATCAGTTGATCCTGACCCTTATTGGATCTAGGAACACTAGCTAGTGAGCACATTGCTTCTCAGGGGCATGTATGCTAAATAAAATATACACAAATTGGGGTGGGATGAAGGGAGGCACTGAAAGCCGGGTGATCAGAAAGAATTTGATGCAGCATTAAAATGATTGAGTTTGAACAAGTAGCACCAGTTGCTTGGCATCTGCTGGGATAGAGGATGGGAAAAGTAAGTCAGAAATCACTCCTCAACTTTTCCTTGCTATCTATCATCTTCAACCCTTCTAACCTAGCTCCATCCTGAGGTTTAATAAGAAGTAAGATATGAGAGAGATAACAAGGTGGTCCATGGAAAGAAGCATTAGGCTTAGAATCAGAAAACTCATCTTCATGAAAATTCCAGCCTCAGATACTTATTAACTGTGTGCTACTGGATAAGTCACTCAATCCCTTTTGTCTCAGTTTCCACATTTGTAAAATGAGTTGCAAAAGGAAATGGCATATCATTCCAGTATTTCTGCCAAGAAAACCTTAAATGGGATCATAAAAGTCTAAAATGACAATAATAAAAATATGATAACCTCTTTAGGTGGTGCTATTTATTTGGGGAGGGGGGAAACTTCTAGCAACGAGGTAGGTGAAGAGAGATTGCAACAATTTCCTAGTCTTTCCTTTTGATAAAAATGTATTGTCAGTCAAGGTTATTGGAGCACTGGACTTTGAATCAGAGGACCTTGATTAAATGCTGGCTCTGACACTGCCTCTGAGGTTAGTCTTTACAAAATTCTTTTGACCTCAATAACCTTATCTATAAGGTTGAGACATTTGACACCAACAGTTTCTTCCGATTTTATTTAGATCTGTGATCCTAAATTGCTTCATAACTCCACATTTTTAATCACTCCCCTATGAAAAGAGAAACTGAGAAACAAGATTAACTGTCATAAACTCCACCAGTGTGTTGTTCCCTGCCCTGTAGGGTGTACAACAACCTAATTCTCATTCATACAGTCTCAAATGCCAGGACAACTGAAGCAAATACCATAGCCCAATGAGTTCTCATTCTCCAAACTTTCCCATGCTTTCTCTTTCTGCCCTCACACTAACATGTCTACCGGCCACATCACTGTCTTTCCTTCCCTGTTCTTTGTCCTGTTTTTTTCCTGATGTCCCAAATGCTCTTCAGAGAACTGTAATCAGTTCTTTACAGCTGCCTTGGTGATGGGAATAGAATAGGGAGAGGACACTGCATGGGGCAAAACACTTGAATATTGTAAATTACCTGAATATCTTAAAACTCAGTAGAATGTAAACTCCTTGAGGACAGGGATTATTTCAAACTTTGTATACTCAAAATCTAGTATAAACACCTGGTACATAGCAAACACTTGTTTTTTGAAATGAAGTGAATCCCTCTCTACCAGAACCACATCATCCCATTCTTTTTTAATGTTTAATTCTATTCCAGGGACAATTAATAGTAAGTGAATAGTGCAAGGTAAAAGGCATGCTATATTGGTAGGCATTGAGAATACAAGGACATTTATGAGACAGTGCCTGCTCTGAATCCTTACTTTAAATAACAAACACCCAAAAGGAACGATGATAATCCTCTTACTTTTCATTTATACTATCTTTTCCCATTTAGCCACCCTGTGATAGGTGTAGAGGCACCTTTGTATCTTGATTTTACTGAAAAGGAAATTGAAACCCAACAGAATGGAGAAACTTGAGTAATTCACAAGAATTTAAATACTGAAATGGATTTAAACTGAGTTCTCCAATTCTAATTCTTTTTACTTGGTACTTCCGGTATAAACCTGAGTAGAACTATTACCCTTAAGGCATGATGAGACTTTAATATGTAAATATAACCACCTTAAAAAAAACCATTAATAACCTGAGATGCAGCCTGGTATTAGATTATAAGGTCTTTGAGGGCAGCAATTGTCTTTTGCCTCTTTTTATATCTCTAGTGCCTAGCACACAGTAGGTATTTAATAAATGCTTACTAAATTGAATTGAATAAAAGATGCAAAAATGCTGGCTCCATCATTGGGTTGAATTTAAAAAGATGAAATGTGATAGGAATAAAAGCAAAAATTCTTACACTTAGTCCAAAGAGTCAATTTCACTAAAACAGAATGAGAAAAGAATAATTAGATGCAATTTCCATGGAAAAGATGAAGGAAAAAGTCCCCATTTTAGGGGACAAGTTCAAAATAAATCCGAGATTATGACAGGCAAAAAAGATAATGCAATCATAGACCATATTAAATAACTCTCAGGAATAAGAGAATGATAGTGATCTTTATATGTCCTTTAGATTATTAAATCTTATTTGGATTATCATGTTTAGTGCTTCACCCCACACTTACCTTCTGTTTTAGACTTGATACTAAGTATTGTTTAAGGCAGAAGCTCAGTAAGGGCTAGGAAATAGGGTAAAGTGACTTACCCAGGGTCAAATATCCAGAAAGTGTCAAGCCACATTTGAACCCAGGACGTCCCATCTCTAAGCCTGGCTCTCTATCCACTCACTGCCCCTTGGACTTGATAGCTGAAGATTATAAGAAAACCAGAGAGCATGCATAGGAGGGCAACCAGAATGATTTTTAAAAAGACCCAAAACTTTTGAGTTCATATGAGGATCATTTGAAAAAATTGGGAATGTTTATCCTATAGTAGAAAAGACCAAAGAATAATGATAACTTTGTTCAAGTATTTGAAGGTTTATTACATGGAAGAGTAATTAGATTGTTCTCTTTCATTCTAAAGAGCAAAGCTAGTGATGAAGGGGGGAACTTTCAAAGGGAAATATATAGGTGTGATATTAGGAAAAACTTTTAAAGATAATACTTGTCATTTAATTATTTTTCTTTTTATAAACAAAATACTGACTTTTTCCCAGTGATTTCATCAATTTGCTTGGTTTAAATTTTTCCTGCCCTCTACAGTTGAGATGCTTGATTATTCTTTTTTCTTCCAGTTTTAAATTATTTTTAAAAGTCATATATAAATCATCCATGTGCCAGAGGCACAACTTAAATATAACTTCTCCTTCTGTCAAAGAAAATTGAGGAGTTAAGATCTACTTTGATAGTTTCCTTACCGAGAGTTCCCTAAACCTATGAAACCCTGCATCAGAATTATTTTTTTTAAAAATAGATCATTCATTCATTTAGAGTTTTTGGTGGTCTGTTGTGTAAGGGGCAGATCCAAAGATCCAGACTTATTATTTTTGTCATTGTCATCTAGTTCTTCTTCTTGCCTTCCTTTTCATTTGAAGCCAGAGCTTGGGTAAACTGAAATTTAGGGTATAGGCAATCCTAATATTTATAGATTAAACACTCCTCAGTTGTTCCTTAGCAACAACTCTAACTTAATGTGAGGAAATTACCGAGTAAAGAGTATGTTTAAAAATTGCTCTATTATGTTCAAAAATATGTTTAGAGAGTCTGCAGAAAAGGATTAGGTTTCTTTTAAGAATCCTTCATGACGAAGAACCAGTTTATAGACTGGGAAGCTGCGAGGGCTTAATGGGCTGATTTTACTTGTAATTCTGATATATTGTTTGCAGAGGAAGGCTCAAAGTAGTCTTGAACTGGAGCAAGGGTATGTTCTTTTAGAGTCACAGGCATGGAAACTCATTTGGCAGTAGTGCAGGGACTGGGTCCCCCAAAGGAAACATAACATGCTTCTGTGTGTGACTGTATATGCTTGTCTGTTTGTGTATGTTTCTATGGAGTCACCAAGTCAGTCTAGTTTTTAATTCTGCTAAATTGCATTGAGAATAAAACAGAGATATGATAACAATTTAAAAGCTGCACTTGAAAAAACAGCAAAGAGCAAGAAATGGATCAGACCAAAGTAGAGCAGTCTCTCTCCACCCCCATCCTAAATGTATAAATTTAAATTGTATGTTTCTTTGAATTTACCTATCTATCTCAATGTTGTTCCATATTTCTTCTTCACCTTTGAGTAGAAAGTAAGCTATATGAAGACAGGGATGGTTTGTTAGATTGAAATTAAAATGTAATGTGTTTAGAGGCCAGCTATATGTTCCACCTTGATATACAAAGCCCCCCAAAAACAAAGCAAAAATAGAAACAGCAGAAATAGTAGCCAACCAAAAGTTGAGACTCATCTGTCAGGATGGAAATACTGTCCTTTGGAATTAAAATATCTGTGTTATAAAATCTTGCCTCTAATGATAACCATTGTGTGACTCTGGACAAGTCATTTAGCTTTTCTGGGCCTCAGTTTTCTCATTCATAAATTGAGAGAGTTGGACCCTGTGAGTCTATATCCTAGCTTTCGATCTATGATCCTATAGTGAAGGAATTAGTAAGAAAATACCTTGCTATGCTTAATAGATTCAGAATAAGCTGATTATATAAAAGGGGAATAGAATAACTTATGAATTTGGCTTCTGAATACTTTAAAGCAATAATATATGAAAAAATGAAAAATCTTAAAATTTAAAAATTTGAGAAGTAAGAGAAAGATTTGTATTAAATTAGGGAATCAAATGTTTCAATTTCATGAAAGGGGAAAGAATATATATTTTTCAAAGTATAGGTTATAAACTAAATTTAATTACCAGAAAAATTTTAGAACTAATTACAAGGATATTTCACGATCATTTAAAAGATAAGTTTCAGTCAGTAAGAGGCATTATGAGTCATTAAAAATAGGTCATGAAAGAGAAATATTTATTTGCCATAGGACTACTAGATTGGTAGATCAGGGGAATGCCATAGCCATTGTGTATTTCAATTTCAACAAGACATTTAACAAAGCCATGATATGTTTGCATAAATAACAAGTTATATTATTAGAAATAAATTGATCAGTGTCAGTCTAGAAGGAAATATTTAAAAGAATGCTCTTTGGATCTTGGAACCATTCAATGTTTTGTTTTCTTTAAATAATGACTTGGATTGCTGTTCATACTTAACACATTTTCAAAGGACACAAAGTTAATATATTGCATAATAGAGTCAGAAATTGAAAAGATCACCACAGGTTTGAATTATGGGTCAGATATAAATATGCAAAATGTGATAGGGATGAATATACTATACTTAAATTGAAAAAAATCAAATGGATGAGGACAATCCATGTGAAAGTTTTTTAGAGTTTTTAGTGAATTGTAAACTCAACACTAGTCAATAATGTGTTATGAAAGGAAAGAAAGCTAGTATAATCTTAGACTTCATTAAAATTCAGTAACTGAGGAAGTATTAGTTTCATAGTTCAATGTATGTTCAGATCTATTGAGCATAGTTCTGATAATAAATTTTAGGAAGGACATTGATGAGCTAGATTAGGGGAATAAGATAATTGGACACAGGAATATGCTAGGAATATTTGAAAGAACTAAAAGTATTTAGTTTGAAGAAAATAAGAATTGGAAGATGTTAACTGCTACTTTCAAATATTTGAGAGCTACCGTAAGAGAAAGAAAACAGCTTGGCCTCAGAGGATAGAATTAGACTGACTGGGTGAATATTACAACCAACCAGATTTTTAGTTAGATGTCACAGAAATACTCTAAACAATTGGAACTTTATTTAAATTGCACAATGATTGGGACAATTGAAACTTCTACGCTTTCAAATTAGAGCAACTGGAAGTTGGATATTAAAAGAAATCTTCCAAACAAAAGTGAAATGTACTTTCTTGGTAAGTAATGGATTCCATATTTTTTTAGAGATTTTCAAGGAAGGACTAAGTAACATCTTTTAAAAATTTTTGTAAAAGGGATCCTTGTTCTTTTATGAATTTGATGACTTCTGAAAGACTTTCCTATTCTGAAGTTTCCTTATTATGTATGTGAGGCATTCTTTAGTGTTAGTTCCTCATTTTGGAAACTAGAAATAATTCTTTGTCTGGGCAAAAAAATAATTTGGAACTCAGGCAATGACTATCTCAACAATGTGTAAGAATAACAAATGTTGAAGATGCTATGGAAAAACAGGAACCTCAATGAATTTTTGGTAGAGGTATCAATGGTTCCAGTGATTATGGAAAGAAATTTGGAACTACATCCCCCAAATTCAATATACTACGGCTAACATTTGACACATTGATGCCAGTAATAGGCCTATACCACAAAGAGATGAAAACATATGAAAAGACCCCATATATACAAAAATATCTGTAGCAGTTCTTTCTGTAGTGGTTATGTCCTAAAAACCAAGGAGTTGCCCTTCAAATGGAAAATGGCTGAACATACTATGATATATGAATGTATTTAATGTAGTACTACTATAGGAAGTTTCAGAAAAACCCAAGACTTATTTAAACTGATGCAAAGTGAAGTGTACAGAACCAAAAAAATTTAAATAGCATTATGGAAACAAATACTTTTATAGACTTAAGAAAACCAGTCAATGCAATGACCAACCAAAATTCCAGAAGACCAAAGATGGTATGTGCTACTTAGTATATACTACCCATCTCCTGAAAAAGAAGTGATAAACTCCAGACGCATAATGAGACATACATGGTAAATGTGGTCATTTCTTTTGCCTGACCTTGCATATTTGTCACAAAGGTTTTATTTTTTAATTTTCTTTTCTTTTTTCTCATTGACTTAAAAGATAGGAAAAAAAATTTATGCAGGCTAAGAGGAAAAAAAAGATTAAGCCACCAAGTTGTTTAATAAAGGCAAAACATTATTATTAGTTTCTATTATGGAGAAGAAACACAAAGAAAGAACCCTGATATTGAGCTAGTTCATTGTTTTCATTTGGGAACTCTTATGAACTATTAGTATTGAGCAGGTATTAACCACAATTTCATGATCAGCTGGACACTTTGTATAAATTAAAGAGAAGTACTAATAGGAAGAGAAGAGCTTCTTCTTACATCCATGAACTTTTTTTTTCAAGAAAGCATTTTAAAGTTTGCAAAGCACTTAGTATAATTTCCTTAAAGCAACAAAACAGGATTTTTAAACCAAGACTTGAAGATAAGTCATCGATTCCTTGTTCAAGTAGTTTTAATGAAAAATGTTTTTTTTCTTATTTTGAGAGAAAGATGAAATTACTTATAGTCATGTTCACTTTTTGAATCCTTCTCTATTACTCCCTACTCTAAGGCAATGGAAAAAGAATAGCCATAACCTTTTTTTTTGTAAATAATATATCATTCATATAGGAAAATTCTTTTTTATGATTTTTTTTGGTCAGTAGTCCCCTTTTTTTTTTCCAAAATAGGAGGTTTCTAAGTAAAATCAGTTACACCTTAGGATACTAGATCTAAATATAGAAAGAAACTTAGAGTTCAAGCCACTCTTTTTTGTGGAGGAAACAAGCCCAGAAAGTGATTTTGCTTCCAAGAACCTAAACCATGGTCATATGACAACAAATTCAACACTTATGCTCCAAAATTATTTCAACCATCTGACAAAAACACTTGAAGACTTTTACCTGAAAAGAAAAAAAAAACTGTCTGATTTTTGAAGTTAAGGGAGAGGTGGAAAGTTACCTTAAATGAAAATATTTCATTGTCCTAATAAGAACTTCATCCACTACCTAGCAAAAATGTAGTACGTGTGTGTTTACAAAAAGAGAAGCAATAAACTTGTGAGTCACTCAGTCAATTGTCCAGAGAACATAGAATGGAATAAGGTTTGTTGTCATAGTTAGGGAGGGATGTTCTAGAGTGTATTACCTAAGGGCTTCCTGTCTATCAGTGCAGCTATCTCTTTTGTCCCCACAGATGTTCCTGCCACTGTTTGAAAAGCATTAGTAAAAGTAAGCATCTGATCAGTAAGTCATATTCCACTCATAAGATTCTGTTTTGCACATCATGCCAGTGCTAAAAATCTAGGTGTTATTGGGACTGAAAGGAATGAAAAGATCACAAATCCAAGGCAAAATTATGAAGAAAACTGCTTTCACTGGTTCACATGAAAAGAAGGCAAAAATGTTTTCTAATTAAAATCATATGAATAAGGATCACTGAAAAATAGCAACTGTCTAACAGTTTTCCGATAATGCTAAATAGAAAAAAGCAAAACAAAACAAATCTACATGCCTTTAACACTACAAGAAAATGTGGAGGTTGTCAAGAGGCCATTCTTACAGTCTGCTGAAATTTAAATTTTAATTATTGCTCTTCAGACTAATTCCTTGTAACTAATTGGTTTTACATACCAAAAATTCTCTCATTTCTTTTTTATATTTCCCAATGATTTCTACTTTCTATGCTCATCTCCAGCACTTGCATTGTTAACAGGGTAACAGGAGATAATGTTGTATTTTTTTTTCAGGAAGTTGTAAGGTTCAAAAAGTTTTAACTTAAACTCATAGCAGTTTCCTATATTACCACATTTGATGTCTTAGGAGTACTGAGACATTTTCATTAACTTGACAGAAAAAAAATATATATATATAATAAAAAAATCAGAGCACCTCACAGATTAAAATTCACTTTTTTAGTAGTCTCAGTTATCCAAAACACAAATAACCATCTAGAAATAAGTAAAATTGTTTCCAATCAGTGAAAAGAATTCAAACAGGCCATGTCCTATATGCCTAATGCATTTACTCATAGCAGAATTGATAAGGTCCTTAATTCAAAGTTTTCTGACTCTTATTTAAGAAATTCTTCTAATCTATTCAGTTACCTGGTTTCTTAGGCCCACATCAGATTAAAAGAAAAAAACTTAGATGGTGAATCTGCTGCGTGTGGAAGGCATATTGATAATATTAAATAGAAAAGAAAATAATAGTCCAAGAATAAAGGACAAGACAGAAAACTTAACAAAAAAAAAGGAGAAATAACAACAGTTAAGTACCAATTAGAGGCAACAGTCCAACCCACTTCAACAGTTACTGATTGCATCACTACATTACCACACAGTACAACTACTTATGTTCGTAATAATGATGCTGAGTCATTAAGAAAAGGCTAAATTTCATTCAGTGGCCTTTTTTCCAGAAGGCAGAAAAATATATATTTTTAGGGTTAAAGTTCCAATAATATTATGATAAATATGTAAAGGGTTAACTTTAGTTATCTGGACAATTCCTAATGGGAACTCATTTATTCTCTAACAATAGATAATGAACTATTTATATGTTTGTTGAGTGACCACAATTTTCTTTACCTTGTTATAGACAATAATATTTCCCAATCTCTGGTACATCTTCGGAATTCTAAACCATCTATGATGGACTTGGAGGAATGGAGAATCCCTACTGACTTCTGCTAAGAGGTGAGCTCCTTAACAGTAGATATTCTGAAGCACAGGAGATACATTAATCCACATGACCAATGAGATGTGTTCAAAGGCAATATTTATAAACTATTGTCTCCTATTGAGAAGATGGAAGAATTTCCTGGGACAAAATGTATCTACTGATATAAATATTTAAATATTTTATCTTCTTTCCTTTGTTTTATGATTGATTAAAAATATATCACTGCATCTATTGATATTCTTACATTCCAGTCATTTGACAGATAGCAAACATGATCCTACAGTCTAACTTTCTAAAAGAAAAGCAGGATTTCTCTAGGAGTAATAACTTAAGGGTTATTTCAAGTGATCATAATTTTGAGTTTGATTAGTCTTCATTTAGTGAGTTCTTGAGAAATGAGCCTCTTAGAGAAAGGATTACTCACATGGTATTCCACAGCTAAAGAAAATTATATATCACTGGAATATCAGGGTATAGCCTGATAGAGAGAAGGAATTTTAGAGCCATCAAGTCTAATACATATCTAAAAAAAGAATCTTCTCCACAATATATCTACAATGTATTAAGTCAGCTTTTTACTTGAAATTCACCCATTAAGGGAAATGCTCCAGAACTCTCAGAACCTTCAGACAAGTCTATTCCTACTTTGGATAAATAGCACTTCTTAAGAAGTTTCTATTTCTCCCCATAATTTCCACAAATTGTTTCTAGTTCCAAAATGAAGAACTCTAATTCCTTTTCCACATTAAAATTGTTCAATGACTCAAAGATCATTCCTTCTATATCTTTTCTTTTCCAAACCAAATATTTCAACTTCTCCAATAAATTTTCACATGACATGGATTCAAGGACTTTCACTATACTGATTGTCCTCATCCAGATACTCTCCACATTATCAATGGCTTTTCCAAATTGCATTATCCAGAACTGAACCAGAACACAGAAAAGTCCATTGCTTTCTTATTCCTGGAACTGAGATCTCTCAGAGTTGCAGAGGATTGTACTAGCTCTTTTAGCTGTTGTATCAAGCTACTGACACATGTTATCTCTAGCTGATCTTTCGGGGCTAACCACAATCTATTCCCTCCACAATGTCTACATTTTAGCCAAACTGATCTATTTTATGTCCTTTATTTGACAGCTTTCTATGTGCCAGCTGCCATGTTAATTTATTATTATCTCCATTTTATGGATGAGGACACTGAGACAAAAGAGGTTAAGTAATAACTCAGGGTCATACAACTAGTAAATGCATGAGGTTTGATTTGAACTCAGTTTTTCTTGACTCAAGTCCCAATGCTGTGCTTCCTCTGTTCCTTTGCAAAAAAGCACAGTTCCAGGGCCCCCTCCTATAAGAAATTGGTTCTTATTGCTAAGCAGACCTCAAACTACTTTAAATTTCTCATGTAACTAGTTTTATCAACTTAGCTATGTGTATGGATTTTTATCCAATCAATAAAAATGTTCCCTCTCTTTATATTCCCAAGGTCTCTTGCCGTGCCTGCCACTTAATAAAATGCTTGTGGACATTAAATGTGGTAGCTACGTATGTGCTTATTAGGTTAGAGGGCAGATGTGTTGGATCCACAGAAATGAGGTGAAAATAACAAGATGGTGATAACATTGGCATTTAAATAGAACTCCAAATTGGCAAATTGTTTAACATTATCTCCAAACAATGATCTCCCAGCAATTCTTTAAAGCAGATTTTATAGGAATTATTGCCATCTTTCAGAAGGAAACATGGAAACTCTGCATTCAAGCAATTTGTCCAAAGGTACACAGCTAGTCACTGACAGAGCCAGCGTTTGAGCCCAGACTTCTGTGATTCCCTCTCCACTCTTTGAAATCCCAAGAAAAGAATTCTCTTTGGTTTTGTGTGTTCTTATAATTCATACTATCAAAATATTCATAGCACCAAAAAAAATAGAACCAGACTTCTATCCTGTTAGACTTAAAGAGATCTTAGAGATCGCCTAAAATGGTCCAAAAAGACTGCCGGGGTAAAGGAAGAATAACAATGCTAGCAAACTGTGTTTGTGATTCACTAAACTACACACTGAATGCCACGGAGGTGTCCTCACTTACATCAGCTTTCTCCTTGCTAGTAACATTTTCTTTAATGCCAAGTAACAAAGAGAACACCCCAGGTGTGATGGCGTGTTTCACCAGGGAGAGAAGAGAATCCTCAGCAGCCAGTCAAGACTACCTACTGTTTGTGAGAGCTGTGCAGCCTGACAGCCTTGTCACAATAAACCTCAGAACTTCAGGGATTACTGGGGATGCCAGGAGTACAGGTAGGGTGTTGGCGTAGCCCTCTGTGTACCTCACATAGAAAGTGTTGAACAGCAGAGAGGTTTTTCAGTGGCATCTCTTTGTATGGCTTTCTTTCAAATGTTCCCTAGGCAGGTTTGTTTGATTTTTTCCTCCTTTAGGGATCAGTCTCCAAACTAAAGTTTGTGGTTCTCTTTTGAAGAATTGGAACTCTAAAATAGTTCTTTTCTTTACCCTGAGTCACTATAATGTTCACTTAGGAAGGTCATAAAGTAATTCAGGAAAAGAGTCATTCCAGGCAAAGAAAGTACTCTAATCTGAATCTCCTAACCTCTGATAAAAAGACTACTCTTTTTCTGAAAATTTCTTCTGCCATCATTCATTCATTCAGTCCACAAATATTTATTAGGTACCTACTTTGTGACAGACATTGTAGTAGGTATTTGGGAGATTCCTTTTGCTCTTGTCTTATTTAGTTAATGTCATTTAAAATTAATGAGATATATTTTATACAGAATCTGTAATCCCAGGAAGAATAGTATGATATATATTTATTGATATAGTTACTGAGATGTTGATCTACATATATTTAAATGAAAGCATCCACACTGTACCTAAATAGTCTAATTTTTTGATGATACATAACCTTTTCTTTGTGAGACTTTTTATGTCTTTGTGTATCCTAACATTATTATGATCATTTACAAAATTTAGATGTTTTTCCATTATTTTTGCTGGCAGTTAGATTTTTTTTATCTAAACTAAACTGTAAATAATTTGGATAGTAACTAAAATCTGAATTTTTAGTCTTATGGGAGAAAAAGGCAAGAAAGTAGGAAAGCAGAAATGAAGATTGACCTACATGCATTTTATATCCTCTTGTCATGTCTTTTAATAAGACTTTTTGTTGCTTGGTATAGCTATCAGTTTTATAGCTGTACAACTTAATGTTTTCTGTCTAGGTAATATAGTGTTTCTGATGTCATCAGACTTGGAAGAGAAAAAAGAACATGAAATCAAACTAATGAAACTTGAAAAAAATAATAAAGGTTTCTACTATGTCCTTTGCCAAAATTTTCACTTTAAATATTCATTTTTAAAAGAAAGAAAAAGGACAGAAAAGAGGGAAAGAACAGAAAAAAAGACAAGTAAAGACTGAAAAAGCAAAAACAGATTAGAAAAGAATTTTTAAAATAATTTTTATTTCATTGTGGGAATGACTTTTCAAAGAATTGCTTGTAAGAGTTTTAGAATGCATTTTGTTTATAAAATGAATTTGGAGTGTAAATAAAAATCTAAAAAAAAAAGGTTTTTAATCTCTTTGGTTCTTTACACTATAATAATCTCCTAATTCAGTCCTCTACCTCCAGTTCTACCTCATCAAACACTACTTTTTAACCAAGAGAAAAACAGTTAAATAAAATCAGCTTATAAAGTGATTTATAGAAATATCATGCGCCTATGTTTTGTATCTTTACTCCTACCACTTATTTACTTCTCTGTTCTTTGAAACCAAGATTAGTCATTGCATTAAAATCTAAGAAGAGCTGCATTTTATTTTATTTACAATATAAAAATCAGCACCTAAATAAATTTACTGGTTCTACTTCATTCACTCTATATCAGTTTATACAAACCTTCTTAAGTTTCTCATAATTTTTGCTATTCATCATTTCTTATGACATTGTGAGGACTATTGAGATATAGAAAACATAATTTCTGCCTCAAAGAGTTTAGAAAGGGATACTAAGGATTTTATAGAAGAAGGCGAAAAAAGTTGATGAGACTTGAAACATTGTCTCTTGAAGAACGGTTCAAATAAGTGGGATTGCTTATCTGTAGAAGACATTTTGAAAACCAGATAAATGCCTTCAGATATTTGGAACATTGTTATCTATCCATGTTGTGCCTCACGTACTGCAATATTCAACTCAGGTACTATGTTGGCTATGAAACTTTCTCTGATCCCCCACATGCCAGTGACAGTCTTCTCTTTACAATTACTTTCATTATATGAAAATGTAGCCTGGCTTGTTAAAATTTAAAATGTAAAATTATTATTCAAAGTTCAAAAAATAAATAAGCATTATTAAAATGTAAATAAATTTTCAGATAACATTCTTTGTAAGTTTGAGCTATACTTTTGAAGTAACTTTTGGAATACTTCACAATACATATGTGTTTGTGGTTTTTCATATATCTCTGCATTTATCTATCTCTATCTACTAACTTCCAGGCCACATTTAAGTCTGAGAAAATAATTCTTCCTTCTAGTTAAACCTAACACAGTGACTTTTCCATAATTTGAGTCTATGGAAAATCTTGGGGGAAATCTTTATCTTTGGCTGTTTTGCTACATTATGCATGACTGGAGAGTGGAAGATATTTAACGTTAGGCTGGTTCTTAGATCCTATATTTATGGTTTGAAAAATTATTTTTATTTTGAGAAATTCTTTAATTTTTCATCTTTCAAGAGCCATCCAGACTCAGGTTTGTGGGGGGATTTCACTTTCCTATACCCTCTGTCTTTTATCTCTTCAATAAAGGACCACAGCATTTAGAGATGTAAAGGACTTTAGCTTTCATCTGGAAATAAAAAAAGAGGTCCCAGGATTTTAAGTATTTAAATAAGCTCATAGAATAAGTAATAAAATCAATATTAAAACCCAGATCTCCTGATTAACATAGAGGTCTTTTTCCACTTGATAATATATGACTTTCTCCATACTTCTCTCAGAGTCCCTTTTTTTTTTCATTTCTCACTAACCTTTCCATAAGAAACTGGAAAATAAATTCCACAAGAAACCCATTCTCATCAAACACTAGCCCCATCCATGTTAGCTCTAGCCCCTACTCTCTTGTTGTTTTCATTACTGTTTCCCCTATCTTCCAATTTTCCTGCTGTTTTCACATGAAAACTCATCCCACTCTATTCCATTCTCTACCCCAACAGCCTTTCCTTCCTGATCTTCTTTTTAGCATGTTTCATTATATTATTAGAAAATCCCTTATTTTTTACTTCTTTCACATCCAATTCCTCTCCTTAGAAAACCCTAGTTCTTCCAAAGAGTATCATATGTAGTAGAATGGGAAAAGTGATAGATTTGGAGTCAAGACTATAGGATTTGAGTCCCAACTCTGCCACTTGACATCTATATGAACCTAAAATAAGTCACCATCTCTCTGTGTCTCAGTTTCCTCATCTGTAAAATAAGAGGATTGGACTAGATGACCTCTGAAGTTCTCCATCTAAATCTATGATCTTATGTCCCTGAAGTTTTCTCAAATAATTTCCCATTCTATATTCACATAAGGTTCAAAAAGCAAAGTCTATAACCCTATGAAGGTAACAAAGCGATCTGTAGCCTGAATCATTTCTTAGACTTATTTTCTTTACTCCAAATGGGAGTGTGAGGCAATAGAAAGACCCTAACCCTGGAAACAGAAGGGCTGATTTTGTTTTGTTTTGTTTTTTATTCTTATCTGTCCACAACAAGCTATGTGAATCAGCTATTTTTCATCTCTTTTGACCTGTTTTCCTATCTATAATATGAAGAATTTGGACCAATCTAGATCACTTATGTCCTTTCATGCTCTAACAGTCTATGAAATTTATATAGCTATTTGTTGTCTAAAGACTGTCTACCAAAAGACAGACTCAGATTCAAAATGGTAGATGGCAGCAATGGATAGGTGCTCAGTGGATATGAATAGACTGCAACATATAACTAATGAAGAACTTTCAAGAATAATAAGAATAAAAGACATCATTAAGGAACTGTGTGATAGGAAGAGAAGAGAGCCTGGGTATGTGTCTGGGGGATTGGTGAAGGGTTCAACTAATAGCCTTGGAATTTAAGGAGAAATGGAAAAAAAAATCTAGCACATTGATCAGAAGTCCTACATAGACTTGATCAGTGGACAAATACAAGAATTATACAGGATAGGGAATTAATTGGAATCTGTATCAATGCAGGGAACTTTCAAATTAACCAGATCACAGATCTATCTGAGTATGTTTAAATATTTGTTGACTTAATGTCTTTTTACAGCATCAATATTCAAATGCTGTAAGCATCTCTGGAGCTTTCTTCTGAACGTTCTGACAATTTTCTAATCCTCTACAAAGTTGTGGTTCAGTATTTTAATTAGTATTTGATTAGTCCAGTGAAAGAATGATCTCACACTTCTTAAAGTCAATGTGGTAGAGTAGAAATAGTACTGACCTGACGTCAGACATCTTGGGTTCAAATCCAGGCTCCATTCTAAATAATTTGGGAAATTTATTTATATTTTTTAAGCTTCAAGTTCCTCATCTATAAAATTAGTAAATTTGGACTCTCGTTCAACAGGACTTACTTATGTTCTTTCCATCTCTAAATTTATTGTTTAAAGTGACTTTCCCAAAGTCAAATGCTACACTCCATTTAGCCACAGAAGATTTGTTTTGATTTGTTTTGCTCTGTTGTTTTTTGGAGGGAGGCTTAGCTAAAAATCCATTTGCATAACATGCTGCAAGGTATTTAAAACAAAAATGCATTTTATTTTATGCACCCAGTGCTTCCTAGAAGAAAATTTGTCCATTACAGAAGGAAAAAGAAGAAAAGGAAAGCTGTTTGGTTTGTTGTCCATTTTAATTTTGTCTTCTTAATGTGCCTTTGAATGTGCTTTTAAATGTATGCTTTGTAAATGTATGATATTAGCATGAGCTCAGCTGAGTGTCCTGAATTTCTGAGTTACTATAAATAGGCATGAATTTTAATGTTACCGAATTGAAAGCTGACTATTGTTTCCTTTGTTTGAGAAACTTGTGTTAAGAGGAGTTGAACAGTCTGAATTTCCTGTGACTTGTAAGTTCCTGTTCTATTGAGGCAATTTGGTGTTGAGAAAAGAGCTTTACATCTTTTTTGAAACTTTGTAGGCACCAACTGAATGCAGGTCCCCTTTTCTCTCTCAAAAATCCATATTCGTAACCTCCTGTTCATCTAAGTTTTGTTTTTCTGAGACTTGTTTAGGTTTATGCCATCTGCCATCCAAGGTCTTTCCACATCTCTGTTGTCAAAAGCTCTACCCACTTCCCCAAATTTACTTTTTCATAGAGCAGAGGCATCAAATACACAGACACACTTCTGAAGGTAGCTTGAACCAGGTTAAAACATAATTGGGAAATATTTAACAGAATAAGTGGAAATATAATAGGAAATAGATATTGTTAGCATTCTAAGTCAACCCAGGGCCACAGGAATCCTTATGTAGCTTTAGTTACCCCACTTCTATATGAGTTTGATATCACCATTATAGTGAGTAAAATGCCAAGGCAGATTAGCAGCTAAATGTTTTATCATTTTAGAGGTTGAGTGGCTTGTCCAGAGCCACAAAGCTAGCAAGTTTCAGAGACAGTACTTGAATCTGGATTATGAGGCCAGTCTTTAACCCATTATAGGAGCCTGATTTTCTGTTTTCATACTACCATAACTTTTAGAACTAGGAGGGATATTAGAAGTCAATCAATCCTGCACTCTCTGACCCATTTTACAGACAAGGAAACTAAAGCCCAGATTGGTCAACAGTTAAATGATTTGACCAGGGTCATACCACCAAAACAAGAATCTGATGCAAGATTCAAACTGTCTTTATATTTTGTAGTAACTACATATTATTTTCTTCCCCACCCATCCCACTAACACTCAATAGAATATAAAATCCTTGGGGTCAGGAACTTTTTTTTTATTTGGGTTTTGTATTCTGAATGCCTAACCATTCCTGGAACATAGCAGACATTAATATTCATTAAACTGAACTGAATAGTTCAAAGTCTCTGAGTTCTCTTTACTAGAACTTCTAGGGAATCCCACTGAAGAATAATTATTGTCCCCTTTTAGCTTGACAGTGTAATAAGATGCTATATAGTGATATATCTAATCCATATATTCTCACACGGTACTGAATTGTATAGATTTCTCAAATTGGATTTCTGAGAATGAAGGATTATCTGTTATTATGTGAGATAACATCCAATTAAATGGCCTTTTATTTTTGTGAATATAAATCTCACATCAATACTTATCATTTCCTTGGAGAATCAATGTATTTTAGAATCTTAAAATATGGGAACAATAATAACCAATTCATATTTTAAAGAGAAAATAGAAACTACATTAGCAAAAGGTATAAATATATATATATATATATATATACACACACATATATTTAGCATGATTTTCCTTTAGTAAACAAACATCAAAAACTACCAATTTCCAAATAGAAATTGCTACACTGAGATTCTGAGAAAGTTGAAGCTAGTCACTAGAAATGGATAAGTTGGTTATTTCCTTTCTGATTTGAAGAGGGCCAAAGTGATATTACTAGTGATGTTTTTTTTTAATTAATTAATTTAATTTAGAATATTTTTCCATGGCTATATAGATCATGTTCTTTCCTTCCCCTACTCCAGTCCCACTCCCATAGCCAACAAGCAATTTCACTGGGTTTTACATGTGTCATTGATCAAGACCTATTTCCATATTATTAATATTTGCACTAGTGTGATCATTTAGAATCTATATCCCCAATCACATCCCCATTGACCCATGTGATCAAGCAATTGTTTTCTTCTGTGTTTCTACTCCCACGGTTCTTTCTCTGGATGTGGATAGTGTTCTTTCTCATAAGTCCCTCACAATAGTCCTGGGTCATTTCATTGCTGCTAGTAGAGAAATCCATTACGTTCAGTTATGCCACAGTATATGGTGATGTCTTCTGAATTAGGCATAAGTTGGATTTAAGCAAGGCTGAGTTGCACAAAATTGTCAGCCTCATTCTTTCTTCCGGAGTTATCAAAGTCCAGTGGCAAGACAAAAGTCAAAACAACTGGTGATAGTTCTAGATTTAGTGGATAACATTTGACTTTTTCAATTTCTACCCAAACTATAAGTTTGACCATTTGGGATAAAATATTCTCCACTCCCTCTTCCACTGCAGGGGCAAGTCTTTACATGCTTGGTGTTGACACCCCTTTCATTTGCCAACAGGTGGGAGGCTTGTTGGTTACTCTCAATCTGGTATAGTCTACCTGCTGGGATGGTTTACCAGTGACTAACTACTACACATATATAGCTTCTTATAGACACAGGTGAGAGCTGTGTGGCCAGTGGATAGCAAAGGGAAGTGAGCAGTCCTGAAAAGGGCTTGGCAAACCCTCACACTAGAGGTACTTGATGTCTCTGAATAACCTCACACCTCACTTATACCTGAAATGGATACAGGAAGTGCTAAAGTCATTGAGGAAAGGGAGAAGGAAATGCCCAGAAATGTGGACAAAGGAGGTAAAAATCCAAATTAGGTTGAAGTCAAGTAGTGTAGAAAGTCAATCAAATAAACACAAAGTTCAAAGAACATGATAGGTTAATATAAAAGTGCAATTATGTCTTCCTCTGAATAACAAATTGCCATGTGATGGTCATTCATTTGGCCAACAAGCATTTATTAAGTACTTACTGTGTGAGATACACTGTACTAAGCAACATATACCTTAACTGTAAAAGGCATTGGTCTACTAGAATAAATGATGCCAATAATTTTTCTTTAATCTATAACAATTAAAAACCTCAAAAGACTGTTTCTGGGTAGGAAAATCAATTTATTGACTAGGCTAACATTGACCAATAAATCAATTAGTCTGTAATCTCTTCTGATGATCAAAGACTAGGATGTCCCCTTGTGCAGATCCATAAACAGACAATTTTTGGAGCTTATTATTTAGCCCTTCCTTTGGACATCCTAAGATATCTCTAATGGGTGGCAGCCAATGAGGACGTGATCCATCAAAATTCTCAAGTCCTCCCCATCCCCTGGTAAATGGTGGTTGGTCACATACTCAGTTCCATGCCCCCAACTTGGCAGGGGCATGAAAAGGAATCTTGTTCTACCAGACATGTGTCTTTATCTGATGGTTCTCTATGAAAGAAGACTCAGGGATTCTATTGTGTTATGTGGGGCTACATCAACTGGTTCTATTTGTTGAAATGATAAAACCTTGAATCTCTTTTTTCTTTCTGCCTCAAGAGGAATATTCTTCAGGGTAGGATATTCCTTGAAGCTCTTAAAAATGAAGGAATGGATACAGAAGTCAGAGAAAGGGTCGTGAGCTTTAATTTAAAGTGAATGTATAGAAATAATTCAATACATTAAAAATAAATCTCAATTCCCTCATTTAAAAAGCAGTCTAGGGAAAATAATAGGACAAGGATGAAGGAATTTCACAAAAATAAAACAAAAACAAAAAACAACATGTTGGATAAGTACATACTAGTACTTATTGCCCAAATCAATATATTTATTTACATAAAGGAATTCAGGATTTGCATCATTGGAAAATGTAAATGAAGCATAAGAGTATACATTATGACACAGGAATTAACTTTTCTCCCTCTTCATGACAAATAGTTTTGTCTAATCTGGAATGGTAACCCAGTTTCCACCTTCATTGTTCAGTTTCTATTTAGTGTTTTTATATAAGGTGCTATTTTCTAAGAACATCATAACAGCTTTATATAAACTTTTACTATACCTCGCAAACACTGTGTGCTTCTAGCAGCTGATACAGAAGTACTGATCTGTGCTGCTCTAATAGCAGTTCTTGAATTTACAGATGGAATTACAATGTGGCTGGTTAGATGTTATATCAATACTGGGTGGTAGATGTGAGCATAAGGTATGAAAATATCTTCAAAATTATTTCAAAGTGCAATTGCTCTAATGAGACTCAATAACCACAATGATATTAATGGTCAGATTATATGATACCCACATTTAACAATAATTTTGCTGAAACCTCCTTTATTAAAAGAAGGCTCTGTAATATCAACCAAGTAACCAATCAAATAATATTTATATAGTGCCTATTGTGTATTAGATCTTGTGCTAAGGCTCTAGGCTTTCAAAGACAAAAGCAAAACAAAAAAAATAACAAAAGAATACATGAAGCTCTCAAAGAGTTTACATTCTATTGAAAGTTCAAACATGTATTCATAAAAGTATATATAAAATAAATTCAAGATACTTGTTCATGGGGGAAGTACTATCCAAGGAATCAGGAAAAGTTCAATGTAAAAAGAAACAAGTAGGGATCATATGTGGTAGAAATAAAATTAAATCCTTTTTCAAACTTCAATGTTGTATAAAATTAAGAATTCACCAGTTTTTGAATGCAAAGAAGCAGGGTATAATCAGGTTGAGAAGGTAGATGTAAACATCTTTAAATAACAGCAGAAGAATTTACATTTGCCCTTGGGATAATAATGATATATTAATAATAATGACAAAAGCGATTTTATATAGGACTATCTATGTACTAGGCACTATGCTATAAGTGTTTTATAATTTTTAAAGATTAAGATTCTCTGGAGAATGCATCTTAATTCATAATTTTTCATTAAATAATAAAAAGTTTATCAGATAAAGAATCCTAGAGATTCAACCAAAAAGCTAATTGAAATAATCAACAACTTTAGCAAAGATGCAGGATACAAAATAAACCCACATAAATCATCAGCTTTTCTATATATCTCCAACACAGCTCAGCAGCAAGAACTAGAAAGAGAAATCCCATTCAAAATCACCTTAGACAAAATAAAATACCTAGGAATCTACCTCCCAAGACAAACACAGGAACTATATGAACACAACTACAAAACACTCTCCACACAACTAAAACTAGACTTGAGCAATTGGAAAAACATTAACTGTTCATGGATAGGATGAGCCAATATAATAAAAATGACCATCCTACCCAAACTTATTTATCTATTTAGTGCCATACTCATTGAACTACCAAAATACTTCTTCACTGATTTAGAAAAAACCATAACAAAGTTCATTTGGAAGAACAAAAGATCAAGGATATCCAGGGAAATAATGAAAAAAAAAACACATATGATGGGGGCCTTGCAGTCCCTGACCTTAAACTATATTACAAAGCAGCAGTCATCAAAACAATTTGGTACTGGCTAAGAGACAGAAAGGAGGATCAGTGGAATAGACTGGGGGCAAGCAACCTCATCAAGACAAACCCAACGATCCCAGCTTTTGGGACAAAAATCCACTATTTCATAAAAACTGCTGGGAAAATTGGAGGACAGTGTGGGAAAGATTAGGCTTAGATCAACACCTCACACCTTACACCAAGATAAATTCAAAATGGGTGAGTGACTTAAACATAAAGAAGGAAACCATAAGTAAATTGGGTAAACACAGAATAGTATACATGTCAGACCTTTGGGAGGGGAAAGACTTTAAAACCAAGCAAGACATAGAAAGAATCACAAAATGTAAAATAAATAATTTTGACTACATCAAATTAAAAAGCTTTTGCACAAACAAAACCAATATAACTAAAATCAGAAGGAAAACAACAAACTGGGAAAAAAATCTTCATAGAAACCTCTGACAAAGGTTTAATTACTCAAATTTATAAAGAGCTAAATCAACTGTACAAAAAATCAAGCCATTCTCCAATTCATAAATGGGCAAGGGAAATGGATAGGCAGTTCTCAGATAAAGAAATCAAAACTATTAATAAGCACATGAAGAAGTGTTCTAAATCTCTTATAATCAGAGAGATGCAAATCAAAACAACTCTGAGGTATCACCTCACACCTAGCAGATTGGCCAACATAACAGCAAAGGAAAGTAATGAATGCTGGAGGGGATGTGGCAAAGTAGGGACATTAATTCATTGCTGGTGGAGTTGTGAACTGATCCAACCATTCTGGAGGGCAATTTGGAACTATGCCCAAAGGGCGATAAAAGAATGTCTATCCTTTGATCCAGCCATAGCACTGCTGGGTCTGTACCCCAAAGAGATAATGGACAAAAAGACTTGTACAAAAATATTCATAACTGCGCTCTTTGTGGTGGCCAAAAACTGGAAAATGAGGGGATGCCCATCAATTGGGGAATGGCTGAGCAAATTGTGGTATATGTTGGTGATGGAATACTATTGTGCTAAAAGGAATAATAAAGTGGAGGAGTTCCATGGAGACTGGAACAACCTCCAGGAAGTGATGCAGAGTGAGAGGAGCAGAACCAGGAGAACATTGTACACAGAGACTAATACACTGTGGTACAATCAAATGTAATGGACTTCTCCATTAATGGCTGTGTAATGTCCCTGAACAATTTGCAGGGATCTAGGAGAAAAAAACACCATTCATAAGCAGAGGATAAACTGTGGGAGTAGAAACACCGAGGAAAAGCAACTGCCTGAATACAGCGGTTGAGGGGACATGACAGAGAGACTCTAAATGAACACTCTAATGCAAATATTATCAACAAAGCAATGGGTTCAAATCAAGAAAACATGTAACGCCAATGGATTTACGCGTCGGCTATGGGGGGTGGGGGAGGTGAAAGAAAATGATCTATGTCTTTAATGAATAATGCTTGGAAATGATCAAATAAAATATTAAAAAAAAAGTTTATCAGAGGAAAAAAAGACATCAGCAACATGTCACCGGCTGTTTCCTTATCAAGCCTTCTTATCCAAGACAGCTGTTCCAGCTTCTCAGGCAGACCTCAAAGGCAATGGGATTCCCCTAACCAGAGGTCTATCACTGGCACTTCCCTAGATGCCTCATCTCACCAGGATTCCAATGCAAAAGAGGCTTTTCCTTCTCTGGACCTGAAACTTATATTTTCTGTGACATCACTATTCTGAGTCTTTAATTTGTCAGACTTGACTTCAGTCTGGATCAGAAGCTTTCCAGATATCAGGAGTCATGGGGCAAGAAACAAGCATATTCTAGGTGTCCAGGAGCCAAGAATTTTCTGGTGTCTTCCCAGAGGGCACATCCATGCCCCTTATAATAATAATAATAATAATAATAATAATAATAATAATAATAAGCCTCAGACTTTGTTCTTAACTCCAAGAATGGGGTTGAATTTCAAGCCCCCCAAAATAGTGGTCCAGACTAATAAATCCTCACAATTTGTACCTCAATTGATCCTCACAATGATCCAGAAAAGAAGGTGTTCTTTTTATCTCCATTTTACAGATAAGGAAATTGAGGCAAACAGTGGTTACATCACTTTCCCAGCATCACACAACTTGTAAGTGTCTGAGACTATATGTGAACCCATGTCTTCCTAAGTTCCAGTCCTGATTTTTCTCCATGGGGCTATCATGTTGCCCCTAGCAGGCATCCACTGGAGGTAAACGAATGATATGGAAAGATCTAGATCCAAGGATGGGTGATAGAAAAGTGATTTTAATAGCTATGTGGGTGATATTTTGGAAGAGAGAGACCTGAGACAAAGAAACCAGTTAGATGGAGACTGAAATCAATCAAGGGAGAAGTGAGGATAGTCTGAACTGGAATGTTGGCTGTGGGAGTAGGAGGAAAGGACCAAAACAAAAGATGTTATGCATGCAGCAATGACAAGATTTGGCAACTTAATGGATTTATGGGATGAGAACTATAGAGAAAACAGGTTATGGTACTGATAGGGAGAACCTAAGCTGGGAAGAGAGGAGTTCTTTTTAGATATGAGGAGTGTGAGATACCATGGACTATCCAGTGGGAGATGCCTGATAAATAGTTGGTGATATGGGAATGGAAAGCAGAAGAGAACCAAAGGCTAGAGATACAGATCTAGATATACAGAGTCATCTTCACATCTTCACAGAGATAATAATTAAACTAATGGAAACTGATGAGGTCACCCAATGAGAGAGCATAGACATCCTGTATATCTATTAAATTCCCTTCATAGATTGAGAGTGAGAAGGGACTTCAGAAGTCAACTAATCTAATCCTTTCATTTTGGGGTGGAAGAACCCCAAACCTCTGGATAGTATATGATTTACCAGGCACAAAGGTAATAAACATGAGAGGTAGGACTTGAACCTAAAACCTCTGACCCCCGTGTCAATAGTCTGCCTTTTTTGCTCATTATTCACTAAAAGACAATGAAAATTTCATTTCAGGAGTTAAAATATTGTTCTTGATGACCTAACCAATTTTCAGTCAGCATTCTGTGGCACTGTTAATCTCCTTCCTTCCTTGTCTGGGCATGGTTTGCATTCTTATTCAAGGGAGTTGAGTGGCAGTTGTGATCCCTTCAATGGTGATTGGACTTAATCTTTCTAAATAATCTACAGCTTATCAATTAACATGCAAAGTGCTCAGGCATACAATAGGATGAAAAGCATTAGGCAAATATGAGGGATTTGTATTTTAGAAAGAAAAATCAATGTGACATGATGAACCAGGATGAGCAAAAGATGGCTAGTGATGTAAGAAAAAGTCCTGGAACTTAAATATACCAGACAGGCAAATTACTCATTTATATAAATGATAGTAAGATTTTGCCCCAAGATTTAAAATTATTCAATGAAAATGCAGCTAAAATTAGTAAATGTGTTTGCTTAAAATACCAAAGAATCATTGATTTTTTTTTTACTTTTAGAAGGATTTTTAGTGGCCTAATCAGTCTTCTTAATTTTACAGATGAAAAGCCTTGAGACCCAGAAAGGTTAAAGAGAGAAGTCTTAGATTACACAGTTATTTAATGGTAGAGGTGAGAATTAGAATCATCCCAAAATAAAATAGACTGCCTTGGGGGCTAATGAGTTCCCCAACACTAGAGGCATTTAAGTGGAAGAATATGAAGGACTACTTGTCATAAATAACTTAGATAAAAATCTTTGCTTTGTTTAGGAATTAAACCAGATGACCTCTAGGGTCCCTTCCAAGTCAGTTCTATAATTCTATGATTTTCTTTAACGGTCTTGACCTGGTAAAATCCTTAGCCATTACTATCTTTTCTGTATATGCAATGACAATTCATCAGTCCTTGAGATAAAAAAGATTTGGAAGCACTAATACAACCCACTGAACACAGAGATATCCGTCCTTTCCTCTACATTTTCTAGTGAAATAGCTTTTGCCTTCTCCCTTATTAAGGCAAGTAAGTATATGCCAAAGGAATTCTAAAGTTCTTCCAAAAGTCTAACATAAATCCCTTCCATTTCAAAAATATGTGTTCAATATTCTATATGTAGTGGCAATGGAGATCACTCTTTGTACAACATCCCTTCATAAACTAGAAGAAAAACCTCCACAACAGCAAACCTTTATGTTTCACCATATTTAATTGGAATAATATCCATTTACATTTGTCCTACTTGTTTCAAAATAATATGGTAGCCAAATGTACTATTTTCTGATGAGAAGACGTGTCATTGGTGACATCCTAAGAGTTTCTTACTAGAATGACATTATTGTCACATCATCCTCAGTAAGTCAGAAATGATAATGGCTTTGATTATCCTATAACCTAGTGAATAGTGATTCACCATGTAAGTAGCTAAAAATAACTCTGAATCATGCTGAAATGACAAGCTCATGCCTATAAAACCTCTCTGCCTTAGTTTCCCTCACCTCCAAATTGATACCAATTTTATTTTATATGCCTGCAGAGGAATGTAATATGATAATGAATGTGATAATAAAGAGACTGAAGGAGACATCAAAAGTTGCCCACAGCCAAGAGAAAATTAGGCCAAGCATAAAGAAGTAATAATTTTAATAAAATTGAAACTACAACCCATCACCCTTTTTTTTATACTTCTTCAGGCTACCAATGTTCCCTGCCATATAGGTATCATTTTGTGACATTGGCAAATGAAAGGAAAGCAGATTTAAATGGTAAGACCTGGGAAAATGATTTGCATGCTAATCAGTTGAAAACTCTATTTGTGTGGCTATTTTAAAGACCCTTTTAAATATTATGTTGTTGTTTTTGTTGTTGTTTACTGGCACACTATGGAACAAATAAATATGATAAATTAAAAAATGAGGCCATTTTATGGATAGAGTAGAGGAACACAGAAATCTTTAAAATCTTTAGATTTTAGAGATCATCTAGTCTAACCCCTTCATTATACAAGTCTAGGAATAGCTCTAGTGTTTAAGTGCCTCTCCTCAGGGCTCAAAGATGAAATAAGAATTTAAGTCTTTTGACTGGTCTTTAAAGATCATCCTTTACAATTAATAATTTTTAAAAATTGGTATGGGAGACAGATAGGCAGCTTACTGGATAGACAGCCAGTCCTGGAGGAGGTCCTGGAATCAAATCTGAAACTTCCTATTTGTGAAACTAGGTAAGTCACTTAACTCCAATTGCCTGGCTCTTACAGTGCACTCTTCTCCCTCAGAAGTGATACTTAGCATTAATTCTAAGGCAGAAAGTAAAGGTTTTTATTTAAATATGTATCTATATCTATTTCTTGATAGTAGATAGATAGATATAGACAGACAAGCAGACAGATAGATAGACAGACAGACAGATAGGTAGATAGCTGGATAGATAGATAGATAGATAGATAGATAGATAGATAGATAGATAGATAGATAGATAGTAGACAGGCAGAGAGGCGGACAGAGAGGCATGCAGGCAGACAGACAGGCATGTAGACAGACAGATAGATAGACAGACAGACAGACACATAGATAGATAGATAGATAGATAGATAGTAGACAGGCATAGAGGCAGACAGATAGAGAGATAGATAGATAGATAGATAGATAGATAGATAGATAGATAGAGTCCTTTTCTAGTCAACAAAATTCTTGTTCAAGATTATTCATTCTATGTTTAAAGTACTTGGGCTTTTTCCTATCCTACCACACAGACATGTGCCCTGCCAAAAAAAAAAATGTTACTGTGGATTATCAACCAATACAAAGCTCATAATTCCCACTGATCTATGTAGTTTTTCCGGTCAACCAGATAGCACATTTCTTAAGAACAAAAGACATTTGATAAAACAGAGAAAATTATACGATAAGAAAATATTCCAAAATGCACCCATTGGGTACTTTCTCTCATCTGTGATTGTTGATGCAGAGCATTTAGAGCTTGGTAAGACATCAAGGACACCAGGGTCATCCAGTGCTTGCCAAGTCATCACCCGCCATGCTGACTTTTATCTTGCCACTGGACTTCATTGCCTCTGGAAGAGACAGTGAGGTCAACAACTTTGCACAGTTCTTCCTGACTTAATTCCAACTCACTGGCAAATCAGGAGATCACTGGTGATATCATTGGTCATCTTAGAAAATGAAGGACAACCAACAACAATATATACAGAGAGAGAACATGTGAGAATGCTGTGGCCACATAGTGTGACCTTATAGAGGCATATGTGTGGCCACAGGACAAAAATAATTTTTTCTAAAGTAAAGACCGATCATATGTCTTTGAATAAAAATCTTCTGTAATTTTCTTTAACTTTAGATAAAATACAAACTCTTCAGTTTAGCATTTAAAGGCCAGCATGATCTGTTTTCAACTTAACTTCCAGACATCTCATAGGGCTCTTGCTGCACTGTACACTGTAGCTAAAGGGACCTATTAGCTAATTCACAGAACTTATATCTTATTTCCTGTCACTGTCCTTCCACAGAACTCTCATGGCCTAGAATACATCACTTCCTTCTCTCATTTCTTAGTACCCTTAGATTCCTTATAGAGTACAGGTCATCTCTCCTACAAAATGTAAACTTCTTGAAGGCAAGGAATGTTTCATTTTTTTTCCCCTTAATATCTCCAGCACTTACTTTTAAGTATTTAAATGCTTGTGATTGATTCAATGATTTTTTCAACAGCCAGATAGGTCTTCACATCCACTCAAAACCATTTCTAATCCTCTTATTATTTAGGCCCTTCTCCTCAGACTATATTTACTTATGTGTATGCATCTTATACCCTTCTCAATAGAAATGAAAGTTTCTGGAAGGTAGTAAATATTTCCTTTTTTTCTCCCTCTAATATCCCAGCACATGAATACCTTATATAACGAGTGCTTAACAAATTTTTGCCTGATTATTATTGGATATCTGCACCTTTTTAAAGTGTCAATATCCCTAAGTCAATCATCATAGTCCTGTCTATATAGTACTTCTTTGGATTATAATATATATAAATAGACAGGCAATATGGAATTTTGGATAATGTAAGGGGTTAATATAAAAGATTGGACTGGATTATTCAAGAGTAGGGTTGACAAGAATTTTATGAAATTCCAAAGAGATTTATTTTTAACAATTTATTTATAAAATATAGAAAGAGTAAAAGTAAGAAAATCAGAGAGAGGGTAGGGTAAGATATCTAGCCTACACACTAAATATTTTGTTCTGGCCCTGGATTCAATTGAGGCTAGGCT
Organism: Monodelphis domestica; assembly: GCF_027887165.1. Taxonomy (NCBI): domain Eukaryota; kingdom Metazoa; phylum Chordata; class Mammalia; order Didelphimorphia; family Didelphidae; genus Monodelphis; species Monodelphis domestica. The sequence goes on along the minus strand of NC_077231.1, from coordinate 220,902,853 downwards.
AATTAGTCTTTAGCTGGAGGGGCCTTGACCTTGAGCCAAGGGCCTGGGGATGCAGGGAGTCTCTCTCAAGAGAGGCTGAAGCTAGTCCCTTCAGAAAATCCAGGAAAGGAGTCAGCCTTTTTCACTCACCCTATGTGGTAGTTTTAAGGAAAGTAGAAGCAGTCCAAGATCCTATCAAAGATCCTCCAAAGTCAAGTAGAAAATGAAAAGACTGAAGAGCCTTCTTCACAGGAAGTTCTTGGCATTTTTAAAGACCATTTCTTTTTGTCACTTCCTGTGACTTTCCTTCACTTTACATGTATCAATTACAGCTAAAGCTTTGCTTAGGACTGTCCAGGGGGGCAGTCAGTTGATGCTGATTCATCACCCACTATTGCACATGTGAGTCACAGACCTCCTCCACTCAAGTGCAAGTGGGGTATATATGCTTTTGGTGATTAAATCTAAAAATGAGCAGGGAGAGTTCATTTAATCTTCATAATCAGGGGAGAGTTAATCTTCACAATAAAGAGCTGGCCTTGAAATTGTGAATACCTGGATTGAGTCCTACCCTTTATCTGGACAAGTCTTCTCCTCCTCCCACCAGGGATCAGCCAACCTGCCTGAGGGCGCTGGCAGCAAAGGATGGCTTCCTTCAGTCCTTCAGAGTCCACCCTGAGAACTTGTGACTTTTAAATCCCACAAATTGACTTAGAAAAATCCCTATGCTAGGTGTTTCTCAGAGTAACGTAAGTCATTTGAGAAGTTTCTTTGAATTTCAAACAACCAAAAGAAACTGAATTTTATGGATGCATTTTTTGTACATAAAACTACTCCCACTTAACATTCTATGACACGGGATTTTTAAAAAAGCTTGTACATGATATTCTTAGAGGTAATAATGCATGATCTTATTTTGTAACTCAAACTATGTATTTGATAAAAATGTAAAAAATGTACAGTATCGATGTTATCAACTCCTAAGAGCTGTTAGCCTATAAATATTTAGTTATATAATTTTTTGGTCAGAACATTTGGGCTTAGTAGTGCCACATTAGGATTCCTTAATGTCATTCATTGTATAGATCTCTTTAGTCTCTATGCAACTTGCAAAGTTCCCTCAATTAGTTTTGATTCCTACTGTGTAATTTAACAGAACATCTTACAGTTGTCATATTTCAAACGTATCTATTGTAATAGGGTTGGCTATTGTTAAATGTTTCAGACCAGGCTAGCAGAATTGCATCTTTAAAACTCTTTAAGATAGCTGGAGACACCTTCTGCCCAAATAGAGATAAGCTTCAGTGGAGTGGACAAATGTTCTCTCATCCTGGTTTTTAAACATAGTTGGCCAAGTGATTTCCTATCCCCTGAATTTATCTTGGAGGGGGCAGGAGGCCTACTTATGATTGATTAGAACAGAATTAACTATAGAAGAAGACCATTAGTAATTCTGCCTTGTTGGCATTAGCAAAAAGCTCTTCTCTGCCCCTTTAGTAAACCACAGGTGGGAGCCATACTCAGAACACTTAAAAACTTGTATAGACCAGGTTTGAGGGCTGCGTAACCATGTGGAATTTTTCAGGAAAAGTGTTCTGTTGACAACAACCTCATATAAAGAAGCAAACTAAGGAAACAAAAGGCTGTAAACATTTTTAATTGTTTTGCATGATTTTCTTTTGAAGATTGGTGTAAGAATTTTGACTTTTATATTTAAGATGAAACATCAGAATAAAAGTTAAATAAAAGTTGAAAAAAAATTCTCAGTGTGCCAGGTTAACTGGGTGTTTCTTCATCTTGTAGATCCTTCTACCAATAACATCACAGGTCTAGTCCCCATGCTCTATCCATAAACATATTCCAAAATTTACCAACCCCCATTCATTAGCCTATCAGGGCAGAAAAATCATTCCATCAGTGAAGTGAGTAATCAGTTGTACCTGAGTTTATCCAAGTCAGTAGGACAAAATTTGGCTTTGTACCATCCCTGCTTCCTATTAGAAATACGTTGTTGAGTATAGCTTTCTTTGTTGTTCACATATTCATAAACTACTACTGACAATTTATCCTCTAAAAGTTGTGTTCTTAATCCTGAGCTACAGAAGCAGAGGGAATTTGTTTTTAAGCAAATCTTTCCCCAACCAAAGCTGACTTATTTTCAGCACATGGACTTCACAGCCACTGCACTAGAGTCTAAAGAAACATGAATGTACATGATGGGACAATAGAATGATCCCAGCAAAGGTAAAGAGTAACAAATCTACCTTTTAAGTGTGCTAGTGATGGTTAAAATTACTATTCAGAGGCTTCTGTGATATACTTAATTTATGGAGAGAGGCTGTTATTATTCAAGAATAACATAGCAATGAACCCAAATGTTATCTTTTTTTTTTTTTAAGTAGAAAGAGGGTTAAATGAAATATAAAGACTTTTACAAGAAAAAAATTTTTTTTTTTTGCTTGTGTGAACTAGAATGGCAAGAGGCTTAAGGAATGCTGATAACAGGCATAGCTTTTATGGCAGGGATGATAGAATTAAATACACGCCCAATATTCCTGAGGCTGCAATTGATTACTCTCAGAATGACTTCTTTGGAATTCTTTCTTATCAATCTTTTAGTACAAAAGAAGAAGGATCATTTGTGTGTTAGCAAAAAGCCCCTTAAAGGAAATTCTCCTTAAAGGAGGAGGAAGAACTTTGATGGAAAGTAGATCCCCTCTCCACTGAGAGGCATACAGCGCTTTTCTGCATTTCATTGCATGGTAAACTCTAGCACAAGGGCTTGGAAAGTTATTTTTTAAAATGTAGCAAAAATGTCATAGCTATATCGTCTTCAGTTGCTTCTCGTCATTCCATCAAAAATATACTCTTTGAGAAGTTTTTTCATCAGTACTATCTAATTTTCCCAGGTCCTTGACTGCATGACTTCCTCACCTACTACCAAACATGAAGCTTTCTTCACAGAAAGAAAGGGGGTCTTACTGCCAAACATCCAGAGAAACATACGGATTTTCCTGCAGTAATATTATAACTATCTTAGATCCCTTGTGTTGAAAGGGCAGAAATAAAACTTTGAGGGAGATGAAGAAGTGTACATATCTCTGTTCTACCAATCTGTAGTTGCTTTCTGTCTTCTTTCCTTTCTTGGGTAGGATCAAACAAGCAAGCAATCAATCATCAAGCATTTATGAATGATAACAAAAATTAACATTTACTAGATATTATTACTGCTACCTATTACTAACAACAGAAACAAGAATGCATTAGAGCAGTCTTTAATACTGCAATCATCAACTATGTTTAATCAATTTCTTATTCATCGTATTTGTGTTGCCCCCCAAATATCACAGAACATCAAGAACTTGGTTTTCAATTATTTGCTTTTCACAAGTATCAAGCTTACAGATTTCTGTGTTTTAAATTGATTATGATGGGGAAGGGAAAGTTAGATGAGTCCCCATCTAGGTATCCTTGTCATAAATATCACAGTCTCCTCATTCTTATGCAGGATGTCAAGTCAGTCAGTCAAGAAGCATATAATAATGTTGATTGACAGGTGATAGATTAATAGAGAAAATTTACTAAGTAATTACTATGGGCTGGTCACTGGGTCCTAAGAAAAATAATAATAGATGACATTTACATCCTGTTCTAAATTTTAAAAAGTGTTTGGCACATATTATCTCACTAGAGCATCACAACAATCTTATTATTACCAGCATTTTTAGAGATATGAATACTGTGGCTGAGAAACATTAAATGAATTATATGGAGTCACACAACTGGTATCTAAAGACACATACCATCTTGACTCCATGTATAGTACTCTATACTATTTTTCATCTACTATGTACTAGGCACTATGGTAGGTATTGAGGTTGCAAACATAAAAAAGAAAATAGAGAGATAAATAATTAATATCTATTTTCAAGGTAACAATATTTTGTCAGGGAAGAAGCTAATATCAATAAAACTGTCATTTTGATTTCATAAAACTAGAAAAAATAACAAAATTCACCTGGAAAAAGTAAAAGCCAAAAATACTAAGGGAATTATTGGAAAAAAAAATGAAGGCAAATGGCTTAGTTGTACCGTATCTCAAACTGTATTATAAAACAGCAACCATCAAAACAACATGGTATTGTCTAAGAAATATAGTGGATCAATAGAATAGATTAGGCACTCAACACACAGTAGTAAATGACCATAACAATATAGTATTTGACAAACCCAAAAGTCCAAGCTTCTAAGAGAACTCATAATTTGACAAAAACTGCTGGAAAAACTAGAAAACCATGGCAGAAACTGGACACAGACCAACACCTCATGCCATTTCTCAAGGTAAATCAAAAACTGATGCATGATTTAGAAATAAAGAGGGTATTAAAATGAAAATAACTCTCCCCTAATTATGAAAATTAAATAAATTCCCCTGCCCATTTTTAGATTTAATCACCAACAATATAAAAACCCTACTTAAAGCTGTGGAGAAATCTGCTCATTTTGGGATCTAATCACCAAAAGTATAAACATCCCACTTAATCATTAAGTGGAGGAGGTCTGTGATCCATGTGTGCAATAGTGGGTGACGAATAAGAATCAAAGTGACTGCCCTCTGGACCATCCTAAGCAACACTTCAAATATGAATGGTAGACATAAAATTAGGGGAAGGCACAGGAAGTGATGCAAAAGAAAGTGTCTTTAACAGGGAGTTACAACTTCCTGAGTGGAGTTCAACTTGCTTTGCTTTTAATCACTCCTCCATTTTTCCCTCCCTTATATCACTCCCTTTCCCCCCACCACACATCTTCATATAATTTACCCCTATTTTGCTTCTTTCTTCCCATTTCTTTTAGTGCAATTCTCTTTTTCAACTTGATTTGTTTTTGTATGTCATCCTTTATAACTTACTGCTGAGCCTTCCACCTAGGTATATTCCTTCTAACTACCTCAATTATGATAAAAAAAAATTCAAGTTATAGATATCATCTTTCCATATAGGAATATAAATAATTAAACCTTATGGAGACCTTTATTATTTTTTCCTCTTTCTTATTTACCTTTTTAATCTTCCACTTAAATTTTGCATTTGGATATCAAATTTTCTGTTTAAGTATGGTCTTTACTTCAGGAAGAATTTAATATTATTAAATTACTATATTTTCCCACAAAAGAATATAGTCAGTTTTGATGAGTAAGTGATTCTTGATTGTAAACCTAGTTCTCTTGCCTTGCAAAATATCATATTCCAAGCATTTCAATCCTTTTGCCTGATTTTGTGTAATATTGGATGAGATTTCAGGATATTTGAATTTTTTCTTTTATTTCAAGAAGTGATCTATAGATTATTTCAATTTCTCTTTTACCCTCTTGTTCAAGAACATCAGAGTAGTTTTCTTTGATGATTTCTTGTAATATGAAGTCCAAGCATATTTTTTGATTAGGACTTTCAGGGTAATTCAATAATTCTTAGATTGTCTCTCCTTTATTATTTTCTGGGTCAATTTTTTGTGATATCTCATTTTTTCTTCTGTCTTTTCATATTTTGATTTTGTTTTATTTTTTCTTGATATTTCATGAAATTCTTAGTGTCTATTTGCCCAATTCTAATTTTAAAAGAATGAATTTCTTCCAAGAATTTTTGATCCTCCTTTTCCATTTGATTCATTCTATTTTACACAGAACTCTTTTTTTATTAGATTTTTGTGTCGCTTTTTCCACTTGACCAATTTTGCTTTTTTGGCTATTTTCTTTTTCCATTACTTTCATTTCTTTTTCCCATTTTTATTCCATCTCTCTTAATTGGTTTTGTAATTCCTTTTTGAGTTCTTCCAGCACCTGAGACCAATTTCTATTTTTCTTTAAAGTTTTTCATGTGGTTTCTTGGATCTCACTGTCCCCTATTGACTCTGCTCATTGCTTTTTTTGTCTCCATAGAAGTTTCCTATGGTTAGGTATTTCTTTTGCTCTTTGCTCATTTTCCCAGGGTAATTTTTTTGGGGCTCACACTCCTTAGATAGAGAAATGAGTGTTAAAGGCAGTAAAGAAAGGATTGATGGAAATGGCTTCCCTCACTATTTCCTCCCAGAATCCCTGAATTACTTGTGGGAAACAAAATGGACATCTTCCCTAGGTGAAGGCCATACAGGCCCTCAAGGTAGGTGGGGAAGTCTTCCCTACAAGGAGATGTATGAGGGACCTCAACCCGGATATGTGCTGCTTTGTGGTGCTCACAAGCCTCCCCCTCATGCCTTCTTGAAAACTGGTAACAAGATTGAGTCTGCCAATGGGCTTACTCTCTGTATGTAAATAAACAAGTTTGAAATTTGCTATCTGACTGCTTATTTGATTTAATTGTTGATTGGGGAGAAGGATAAAGGTTAGAGGGGTTGTTGGTCACCCTAAAAATCTTTCTAAATAAAACTAATTACTGAAGTAAAAGTTTTTCTCATAGGCAGGGTAGAGGTAGAAAAGGGGAGAACACTGCTCACCAGTTTGAATCCAGTATCTCAATAGTTCATGGAATAAATGTCTTCAGAGAAATTAAGTTTTCTTGACAGGAACCAGCAATGTTTTAACAGAAACCTATGATTTTAAAGATTTCTGTCAGTGTCAGAAATCTCCACAGGTGTCTTCAAAATGGCCCAGAGAAATAGCTCCTCCTTCCACTCCTTCCTCTGTCTCTGCCCTCAAGACCACCTCCTCAAGACAATTTCCCAAAAGTCCTTGTTCAGTATCCAACTGCTATTTCTGCCTCAATCTCTGTAGAACTATCTCAACAATTCTTTTTTTTTTTCCTATTCCTCATCATTACACCAGCCAATTTTTTCCCTGTGGACTGGGAGTTCTGAAAGCTGATGATTCTGTCTACTCTGCTGATGGCTTGAAGGACTCAGAACTGTGAGCTATTTTGCCCTGGAGTTAAGTCTTCACTGCCTCATAGGCTTGACAGGACCAAGATCTATGGACTTTTAGCCTCACTGCAGGCTAGTGTCAGGGCTAGGGAGTTGGTTGTGGCATGTGAAGTGCTCTGTTGTTGGTGTAGGCAGGGTTCTGGAATCCTGGTCTATGCCCAGTTTCATAACCTGATCCATTGGTGAGGAGTGGCTGATCAACACTTCTCTATGTGAAGTTTTACTTCCAATTCTCTCTGCTTACTTTTGAAGTTGTTTTCCACAAGAGAACCCTTTCTTTCTGTCTTGCTGTTGGTTTTTGACTTTTGTCATCTTGAAGTACTTTTTAAAAATTGGTTTGGAAGGATTCTCAGAGTAGTTTCAGCTTTTGCTCCTACAAAGCTGCCATCTTGGCTCTGTCCTACTACCCTCATTAAGATTTCTTGATAACTGACCATTCAGCATTCTTAAAATAATGTTATCTCTGGCTAAATTATTAATTCAGGCTATGATTGAATCCTTCATGGAATATCATAAACTTATCTTTGGGCATACTTTCAATATGAGTCATAGAAATACCTTGGATACTTCCAACCTTCTCTGGACTTGGCTTTAGAGAACAAGAAGTTCTCACTTTACATAAATTCTCATGATGCAAATTCAATTTTAAGCAAAGAATTGTGAAAAAAAAATCATTTCCAAAAGAAAATTGTGAATTATTGAAACTGCAGGCTACAAAGTTCTCTATGATTTGGGAAGCATAAACAGTGGTGGGAATCTAAGAACCATCTCCAAATCATACCAAGTGTTTGAAGTCAATGCCTCTCCTTCTGTTAAACAGTGATCCTTAGATTTTTTACAATGGTGGGTTTTGCTCTTGAGGGGGAAAGTGAACCATTTCATAATCATAAAACAATACTTAGAAATAAAAATGAAATTAATTAGAAAATACGAAGGATAAAAATTGTCATCGATAGAACATGAATTTAGTCTTATGTTGACTATGTTGACTATGAATAGAATAATAAAGGATGCCACCCTGATAAAGGAACATGCAAAAGGCAATTCTTACAAGAATTCAACCTAACTGTTGCAACAAAAAGAAGGTAATATTTTAAACATGAATAAACTATTAACTATTTTGATAGATCAGTCTCAGAAGAATATTCCTTTAAGCTTGATGACAATTTAAGCCAAGTCTCAAAACTTCTTTGAAGACTGAAATGTAAAATACCCTCCAGGAATACAGATATTTACAGCTAGTAGTGGTTGGCTTGTGAGATTTAAAAATCATGCAAGATTATATTTATAATGTCCCAATATTGAAGCAGCAAAGGAGTTCCCAAAGTTTCTACAAAAAAATAACAGATATAGTTCCCTATTTGACAGAATCTTTAATGTTGATGAAACCAGCCTTTTATCAAAAAATGCCATCTCAAATATACATTTCAATGGATAAAAAATACTGCTTCGGGAGAAGCTTTGGAAAATGTAGTTACTCTTCTGCTTGGAGGGAAATGCATCTTAGACTTTCAAATTAAAACCTGTTCTTGTGTATGACTCAGAAAATGCCAAAGCACCAAAAGGAATACAGAAGGCTTCACTCTCCATGTATTATTTTTCTAACCCTTAAGGTATGGGTAACCTTTATTTTTTTTGAACAATGGTTTAAGTACTGCTTCCTTCCCAAAGTTCAGAAGTTTGTTAATGATAATGACATTACTTCTAAGATTCTTCTTATTTTGGATAATGCCTCAAGTTATCCTCCTCAAGTGGATGAATTTCATAATTATAAAAAATATAAAGGTAGTCTACCTTACCCTCTCCCCAGCATTATCTCACCACAACCTATGGATCAGGGAATGATTGTGAATTTTAAGGTGTAGTATTTGTGAACTACATTTGCCTGGGATATTGCAGCTCTGGATTCAGGTAAGGACTTGATGTTGAGAGATTTCTGGAAATTCTATGATATTTACCAGACAATCCAGAATATTGCTAACATATGGAAAGATGTAATAGAAACACAGATGAGGAAAGTTTGGGGAAAAGTGTGCTCACAATTTGTTTCTATGGACTTGACAAAGATGTAATGTTGGAAGTAGTTAATATCAAGATGTAAAATTAGCACAAGAATTGGACGTCAAAGTGGATGAGAATGACATAGAGGTCAACTGAATCTCATGTAGGATGTGACTGAGTTTCTAGTTGCAAAAATTGTAGACGTAGAAAGGGAGGCTCCAAAATCCAAGGTTAAACCAAAAAGGTTCACAAGGAAATAGTTGGTAGAAACATTTCATCATTTCAGTGATTTTTTTTTCAAGTATTGAAAAGATAGATCTAAATACCTTAAGATTTTTAAAAGTTTAGAGACTAGTTGAAGATAACATTGCTGGGTATCATCAGATATACAAGGGGAAAAAGAGTCACTGTCCAAACATCTCTCAATACCTTCATAAAAAAAATAGTGTGCAGCCAACCACCAGTAATAAAGGCAAGATACAGTGGATGTGGAAGGGGCAGCATAACTACTTACCTATGTTAACTTTTTTGTACAATACTCTGCACACTTTATCATTAACTTTATATTTATTTCACAATTCTGTGTATTATCATTATACAGTACTTACTATGACTGTATTTTAGTACATTTTAGGACTTTCATAAAGGCTTTATTTTATACACACATTTAAGTGAAATGTTTTGGTAGGGCAAATTTGCATTATATAAAAATAACTTTACATTGAGATCTATATGTAAAGGGAGAACTGTGTACAGTTGGGAAAAAGCAATAGATTAAATTATTTTGATGTTATTTTTGCTTTACTTGAGTTATTTTTTTAAATCCTTACTATCTATCATAGAATTGATACCAAGTATTGATTACAAGGTAGAAGAGCAATAAGGACTAAGCAATTAGCGTTAAGTGATTTGTCCAGGGTCACATAGCTAGAAAGTATCTGAAATCAAATTTGAACCCAGGGTGCTTTTTCCTAATGCAAAGTAATAGTAAGATATTAGGAAGCACAAATATACATATATATATTTATTATATTATTATATATTTATATATCATATATAATGATACATATCATTATAATAGTGGCAGATACACATATATCATTGTTTTCCTATGAAAGGAGGGAACAATGTCTTATTTTGTACCAAATGGTACAGCACCATGCATGTTACCTTGGTTTTATTTTTACACAGCTACTAGAAAGAAGGCAAAGTGGAGTCTTGAGAATCTGAATAATGCCTTAGCTAAGTCATCCATTTGCAACAGCACAGAAGAGGACATGGATGAGTAGTACCAAGAAAGTCGAGCAGGAATAAATGCCAAATCCAAGCCATGATCTTTTTGCTTAGCACTAGTCAGTACAGCATGGAAAAGGGAAGGATGGGTTCTAAGTAATAAGGGGAGAATAGATAAGCTGGACTGACTAGTAAATCCAAAAAAACATACCCCCAAAAGAAAGATATTCAATGGAACTAGATTCTGTGCAATTTGCTCAAGGCATTTGTATGAATTGTCTGCTCAAGGATCTCCTAAAAACTTTTGTTTTGATCCTTCCTTGTCCACATTGAACTAATGAGCTTCATGGGTCCTGAAATATAAGTGTGATGAGCATTTCTCAGGGATACTTAGCCCAGGGTGTTCCTACACTGAATGGGAGGAAGGGTTCAATGATCCCTAAGTCCCTTTCTATTTCTGACAGTCTATATATTATTAAATGTCAAAGCTCCTCATGTAAGATAAAAGATTAACTTCATGGTGGTGTTGATGGTGGTAAAATTTTCCTCATGTGCTTCTAAATATGAAAACCCAACTGGAATAATTACATAGACTCATTATCAATGGCATCAGAATCAATTTATAATCATCTTATAACTTGGACTAATATGAGCATGCAAATACCCAAAGCATTTTTACTTCCTTTGCTGATCTCCAGACCCTCATAAATAAACCGGTGCCTTAGCATCCTCCATTGCATTCAGACAGTATAGCAGTCCAGCTTTGTAAAATCTGGTGGGAACTGGTTTTGCTTATTTCATTTGGTTTTTCCTTATTCTTTATTCACTAAACATTATAAGTCCTGAGTCTTTCAAGATTTATAGAACAGAATGATTTGCATCTGGGGGGGGGGGATCACCCTCTCTAGACACTAACAATTTGTAATTTGATGCTAAAATTTTGAGGATAAAATTATTGTTCCTATCTTTGGGAAGTGTTGCAACAAAACTATGACATCCCTTAACTCCAAATAGTTGGCTTTGAAAAGGAAGTCTTTGGCCACTTCCAAGTCACTGGTGTAGTTTAAATTAATTACCACCCCAAATTTATAAATCTAAAGTTATCATTCATATGATGTCCTTATAAAGTACAATCCCCTAATTTTTTTCATATGAAGGAACAGAAATTTAAAAAGTGAAGAGGCTTTAATTAGAGCACACAGGAAATAGAAAGTTGAAATTTTATCCAAATGCCTCTCTCTTTAAACTCTGTGCTCCTCCATCCACATTACATTTTTGATAAACACTGAGGATTTCATGGAAATAAAGATTGCTCCATAGGCCTAGGATCAGTGATAATCCTCTGCAAATATGTTAAGTAGTTGAAATTTCCCTTTGCTGTTCCCCTTTTTTCCTTTGGTAGATAATCTCCCTAAGGGACCCAGTACCCTCATACTCTCTGCCTCTCTAAGTAACAGAGAGAGAGGAAAGAGTGAGAAGGAGATTAAGACCAGCTACAGGGAAAGGATAAGAGAAATTCATTCTTGGATAGAGTAAATGACTGATGTGATGCAATATGTCACATTTATAAGGGGAAATTTGTCTTTTTAACTTTAGACAAAGAAATTAATCTTTAATTATAGAATTCTTGGAATCAGAAAATATACTAAGGAGTTATTTTATGAGACAGTCGGGTCTTTTTGATATCTTTGTATTTATATTGTATAATGAAATACTCATCCTAACTTTTCACATGGCTATGCCTATTCAGAAAGATCAAGGTAAGATTAAAGAGACATTAAGGCCCTTTGGCTAAAGAGTATAAATCTTATTTGCATTCCAGTTCCTTTTAGTGATGTTCCTAATAGTCTGCATCTTCAGTGCATTTCCTACAAGTAGATACTACTTTAAGGAACTGTGACACTGATAAATGTGAAGTGAACAAATGCAAATTATGCAGACTTAGTTGGATTTGGCTATATAATGAAGTCTGAAAGCTCTCTTTAGAGTTTCATTCAAATATAACAAAGAAGAATCCTTGCTTAACATTTTAAAAAGTTTAATTAGAGCCTAAGATTGGAATTTTTTTCTTGAAATACTGTGCCTCTTTCATTTCCATAAGTGGTTTTACAATAGATGGCCAGACTTTACCTACCTCTTAAATCAACTGAGGCTTCAAGTGAAATCATTTCTTTTTTTTTTTCCAACAATTTCTTCAACAAGTGATACATAAAGTAAGTTGGTCTCTTAGACAGGAAACTTCTACTCAAGGTGGCTGTCTTACAGGAAGAAAAGCCAAAAAAGAATTCCTCTTAATGGTGTTTCTATTTATATATCGTTAGTTGAGTATAACTCCATGGTTTCTCCACCAAAAACTATGACAAAAAATCGGTATAATGGAAACTGCTTTTTTCTTCTTCAGTGGGTATGATATTTCCAACAAATTGGGTAGCTTCTCCCACCAGACATATTACTTAAATGGGGGAGGAATAATAATATTAGATAGTTATAGCAGCATTTGGTTACCTAACTCTTTGGATTTCAAAGATAACTAAGTAGAAAATGGAATGCTTTTATCAAGCTTTTAGAAACATGAAGAATAGTAACTTGGATAGGAAGTGTACTCTAAGTGTGCCCAATGGGAAAAAGTCATTAGGTTTTAGAATTACCATGTTTCAACATGATATTGAAACATACTTAGAGAAAAAGAAAAAGCAATGCATTCCTGATGATATGAGTGTCCCCTTTATGCTTGGCAGCCATTACAGACTGTGCTCTGAGAACATAGAAGGGAGCAACCACATTTGATTTTTCTAGCTGTCCCCCCATTTTTTGGCACCTAGACTGTGTCCTAAGCCCAAAGAGGGGACTAACTACAAAGCATCCTATCTTTCTAACTGTTCCAGGAAACCCCTGACCCAATTTGCATGAGTTTGGGAATAATGATAACCTCCATAAAAGCTCTCCCAAATTCACCTGCAAATGGCTAGATCTTCCCTGGAGTTAGTCCACTAGGCTGTATCCTCAAAAAGAGCCTCCATGAATTTGTCATGTTTGAACTTACACAGTCAAGCACTTCACTGATATAGATCAATCAAAATCAATGATTTAACATGGCTAATGTAGAAAACTGTTTTGCTTAACTATACATATTTGTGATGAATTTTGTTTTTTTCTTTTTTAGAAGAATAGTAAAAAGGGGAGAGAGAGAATTTAGAATTAAAAATAAAATATAATCAAATTTAAGCAAAGCCATATATCATAATGGAAAAAGCAATGGATTTTAAGTCAGAGGATCCAAGTTCAAATTTTTTCTCTGTCACTTGTAATTTATATAACTTTAGACAATTCACTTAAATCATATGGACCTCAGTTTATCCACCTGTCAAATGAAAGACAACCTCCTTCATATTGCTTAGAGATTTAGACTCAGAATGAGTTTCAAAGCTGCTTCTCAATCATCTTGGCTATTTGACCCTGAGTATCACTTAACTTCTCAGTGCCCCAGATAATTCTGTGAGGCTAAACATTGCAAAGCAGATGCTACATGCCTCAATAGAGAAAGTTCCCTATAGGAATAGAATCACACATCTAGTCCAAAAGTGCAAAAATGAATAGTCTATAATTCATTGTACTTCTGCAGCTCAGTTTGGAGTAAGAAATAAATATTTCTGACTTTAAGGAATGCCTCCATCGAATAGGAGGCACATTGGAATCTACCTTAATTTCTAAAGTAGGTCTGGGGCTGCCTAATACCTTTTTGGGGAGTAATCAGGAATGGCTATGAGACAGTCTTTTAGATGGAGAACTATAAACCAGTTAGTGCTAGATCACTGATATTTTTCAGCCAGTCCTAGAGAATCAGTGACTTTACATAGAAATATCTAGTTATAGCACACATCTAACAGCATGGTCATTGATAATATGAGCAAATATATATTCCATAAAATTTCTCTTAATTTTAACATTAGCTAATAAATATTTCATATTTATTAAGTTCTTCCAAAGAAATAATCAATTAGCATGTATTAAATGACTATAGTACCTTCCAGGCACTGTCATTGTGCTAATAATTGAGGATTAAAACACAAAAAGATATAATCCCATATTCTCAAGGAGACTACATTATACTGGGAAACAACATGTATGCAGATAAAGAAACACCAAGTCATCAAGGAAAGAATTGACAACTAGGAAGGTAAGGAACTCATTTAGGAAGGTCAGGATTCTAAGAGGAAGAGGTAAAGAGGGGATGCATTCTAGGAATGGGAGACATAGGTACACAGGCAGAGGATGAACAGTTGTGTAGAGGAAAGTAGGTCAGTTTGGCTTAAATGCATAAAGGGGAGTAATATTCACTAAGATCAGAAAGGCATATTGGAGCCAGATCAAAAAGATATTAGAGGAACCAATCTAGAGTGAATTCTTTCTAAAAGTTTAAGTATTAAGCCCATAAAACTCTTTTCTTTTATAAATTCCTATGCTTATCAACATGGTGCCCTTACTATATGTTAGACTCTTCTGGAGTCATAATGAAAAGTAAGATGGTACCTTCCCACAAGGGTCTTACCATTTACTAAGTCATTCATTCTATAACTTTGCTGCTTGATTCTTTTCAAATAAGATGATGAATCACATCTTGAGAATACTTAAAAATATGTGTAAACCCCAGTAAATACAATCTATTTAATGTTGAACAGTTTTTAATTCCTAGAAAATATAGGAATAGATGTCAGCAAATTTAACATAAAATTGATAATACCTGGGATTTTTGCCTTCATTTTATAGGTGACATGAGAGCTGACTTAGTCACATTTTTGGATTCAGCTCCCTGACTCTTACAGGGAACTCAGTCACAGGCATGTGGCATTGAAGAGTAGCAATATCCATTATAATCATTGCATATTCTAGTGTCAACCCAAGATCCCAGGTCACTCTTGAAACATCTAGATTCTCAAGGGATGTTCTAATCTAAAGACATTCTGAGAAGTCCAAAACAAGCTCAAAAGTCTGTGCTAAGATTAAAATTCTCTAGACTGTATCATAACTTATAAT
Organism: Monodelphis domestica; assembly: GCF_027887165.1. Taxonomy (NCBI): domain Eukaryota; kingdom Metazoa; phylum Chordata; class Mammalia; order Didelphimorphia; family Didelphidae; genus Monodelphis; species Monodelphis domestica. The sequence goes on along the minus strand of NC_077231.1, from coordinate 220,887,691 downwards.
CACTACTAAATTATTAAAAAGCAAGTCAGAGAAAGAAAAAGTCTCTAGCCACATGTGATTGGCAATTCCCTTACTAAGATTCCTCCAAGTCCAGGAGTCATGCCTCTGACCCTTCTCATTCTCAATTCCCAAAAAATTCCCTCTCTCCTTCTCTCATTTCCAATTTATGCTCCTCATGATGCCTCTATTCAAAGGAAGGTTTTTTGGACTCCAGGGAATTACAAGGAAGGGGAGATAAGTGTCTTCCTTCTTCCAGAAGCCAGGAGTCCTCTAGCATGCCATTTCAACTGGCAGCAGAGTACCTATGTTCACACTGTCTCAAGCTGTTTGTTGACAGACAGGCAATAAGATTTGTTTGTTCTTAATTCAATTAAAGGGTGAGGTGAATTGTAACTTAATCCAAACAGAGAGGGAGGTATTTCAAATTTTGCATCAAAACTCCCTTTTTAAAAACCAAAGTTCCATTTAGGGTACCAAGTGAAAGGGTAGAGGCTAGTGTTAATTTTTCACACCTGGTTTGTTTCTTCCTCACCTACTGATGAAGAGAAGGGCACCTTCATTTACAGCAGACACATCAGCTTGCTCAGCATCTGAGTACTGCAATATAACTTAATATTACAGAAGTTACCTTTCATTACATGACTTATTCCCAGAAGTCTTAAGTTTTCAGCTGTTAAAACTGAACTAAGACTTTTGAGATACCCTCTGTATGAGCTTATTTTTCTTTTTTCTTTTTCTTTTTTTTTAAGGCAAACCAAGTTAAGTCACTTGCCCAGAGTCACAAAGCTAGTTAAGTGTCTGAAGCTTGATATGAACTCATGAATATGATTATTCCTTTCTCCAAGCCTGGAGTTGCATCCATTGCACTATCTACCTGTCCATATAAGCTTCAATAGCATTCTATTATGATCACTCAACATATGGTAGAGGTGACAATTCTTGACCATGGTAGGAGACATATATGGGAAATGGTAAGACTAAAGGTATGCTTGTTTTTGTGCAGCCCTGAGTGAGAGGACAATAAAACATGGGAGTGGAGATGAAAGGGAGGCCAGGAAGATCTGCATGTATCTTGAAGTCTCCTAGCATAAAGCTTTTTGTAATAGAGAGAAAGACAACCAGATATTGTAATAGAAAGACAACCAGATATTACTGGATTCTTTGAGACAGAAAGGATGATGACCTCAAGACTGGTTAGTGATTGATCATTTATCATTTATCATTTATTAATGATAGAATTAAGGTACAAATGGAAGAGTTACTATAGACCTGCAGTGGGACTTTTGAGGGAGAGAGTTTTGGTAAGCAAGAACACGAGGGGCATAGGAATAGGAGAAGAAGCTGGTTTTCATTTAGACAACTGGAAAATTTGTGTCATCAGTACTAGGAGAAATTTAGGTATGAGTTTGTTAGCCAAAGACTAGGAATATGTATTATGTTTTTCTGGGATATTCACTCTTTCCTTCTAACTGATGTCCTTATATGGTCTTCATTTCTCTTGAGAGTTGGAGGCAAATATTACATGTTACATTCAAAGAGTTATGACAGATATAAGAGTAATGAGATCCCATTTTCAGGGATATTGATATGACTGTCCCCTTCATGCCTGGCAGCCATCACAGGCTGTGCTCAGAGCACATAGAAGGGGGTGCCAGCATTCTGATTTTCCCCCTTAGCATCTAGCAACATTGCAGACTGTGCCCTGAGCATGTAGAGGGGGCCAACCAAAAAAACGTTCTTTTTTTCTAGCTGTTCCAGGAAACCTTTAACCCATTTATCTGAATCTGAGTATGCAAAAATCCCCAATGAAAGCTCTCCCTGTCCACCTGCAAGGGACTAGACCCTCCATAGGATTAGTCCACTAGCCTTTGCAATAATAAAGGTTCCCTCTGATCCCCAAAAAGAGACTTGATGAATTTTTTATGTTTGAGCCTACACTGGAAAAGCATTTCATTTTGGTGCTGAAATCCAGGATCCCTTTTATGGGTCTGGCTCTTGAGGATCTACTCCCTATTACGGTGGTGGGTCTTTTCATTTGACTCCCTCCCCTCTGATTGTTCCCTAACCTTGGTCTTGGCAGGTTTCTTGTTCTTTCTGGGTGCACATCTGCTGGAAAGGGAGGTATCCAAAAACTGCGGCTCACCCAGGGATGTCTGGGGACAGTTAGGCAACCACTGAAGGGCTCCACTCTCCTCTCATCAGGGTTGATTATCTCAGAGATCAACAATCAGACAATCATGGTCGATGAAGCACCCTAAAGGCAATGGGTCAGATCGAGTCTATTCCTAAAAATTCCCTTTTGGGGTGTCTCTTAAGAAATTGGGACAAAATTGGTGGGCAGGAACTCAAATGTAAATGCCTCATTTTCTTTTGTAACAATGCGGTTCTGCATTAAAATCTGGAAAGCCAAGAAAAAATGGCCTGAAAACAGCTCTCTAAATTAGAGACAGATATTTTAAATGAGCCCCTCCTTTCTGGACCTCCTGATCACTCCCTCCCCTTCTCTCTGGAGGCTAACAAGAAGACCACTCTCTTCTCCAACCTGTTCCTCTCCCTCCTTAGTCTGGCCTCTCTCACACTCCTAATCCTTAAGGAATGGCTCTCTGGAAGTTTCAGCTCCTCCCACCCCCTCACTCCCTAAACCAGCCCTCTAACCCTAGCAGACTTCCTCCCTTTTCCCTAAATCAGAAGATTTCCCTAATTCCTCCCACACTAGGCAGGGAAAGCCATTTCTGTCCTCTCCTCTTCCCAACTACAAATTCCCCTCCCTTCTCACTTGCCTGATCCCAGCCATCTCTTCCCTTTACACCAAGTCCCCATAGCTTTGGGACACATCAGAGTTCATGTCCCTTTTGTGGTCTGTGATTTAGGGCAAATCAGTGAGACTCTTGACTGGTAAATAGAGGACCCCTCCAAATTCAGAAAGGGGTTCCTCACACTCTCCCTTCAATTTGACCCTGGCGGGGGCAGGTTAATTTGATCCTTTCCTCCTGCTGATCCATTAAGGAAAAGAATATGATTTTGAACCTTGCCCAACAACATGAGCTAAGAGGGGTGGCCACGGTCAATCCCAGACACCCCTTAGGAGCCATGGCAATCCCCACAACTAACCCCACTTAAGAATACAATGACACTGAAGACAGGGCAAGAAGGGTGGTAACTGAACTCTGTGCTGGACATGAAAAGAACACTTGTTCCTTCCATAATGCACACTCCACTTGAAGAACCTCAACTGAGTCTCTCCATACACCTCCAAGTTAATCAAAGCCTCTTTATCCCCTGTGGTAGAGACAGTCACAATTCGGTTCCATTTTACACCAATTTGTACATCTCCGCCAATCTCATTTTTCTATTCTGTTATTAGATCAATTCCACAGGTCCTAACCTTGGAACCCTCAACTCATCACTCTACCAACACATCATCCTTCTCACTCCTAAAGCATGGTTCCATCTCCATCATAATGGTGAAGCCACAGTTATTACATTAAGGCTTCTTTAAGTAGCTCCCCTTTCCATACTTCTGGAAAGTTATTTTCTCCTGACTGGGGAAATGATGATGTGTGCTCACAAGGATGCCCTAGTGGCTCCTTTTCCTCCATCGTGGTCCTTCTTAATATTCCTTCCCCATTAGCAGACACAGTTCTTGTATTCCTCTGAATCCCCATGATTCTACCTGATGGGATCCTCTTTGAGATTATCTATGGGCCTTCCACAATGTGTCTGATGAAGACAACAAACACCCCTGTAACTATACCTCCAATCTGGCCCCAAATCCATCTATGAGTTTGTGGCTTTTCCAGATGTTGATCGGGTTCAATAACTCAGGGAAAAAAGGCTTTCCTCTCCATCTCTACCTCCACTCTCCCTCCTAGTGGTCTACTTTTCCTTTGTTGGTCATACTTCTACTATATCTTCCCCCCACTTTGGACAGGTTTATGCTCTCTTGCCTATGTCCAGCCAGGGATGACCACTCTTAATGCTACTGCCTGGGTACCTTTGACTTTTCATTCCATTCATCTCATTTCACATGTTTATAGGCTTCCTTCCCTTTTGCAGCTTTTCTCTACATGGGTCATTTCTGGAGCACTGGACACTAGGGTTACTGGGACTATTGTCCCCTCCAAGCATTTTTCTGAACTCCTCCCCGTTGGCCAGAATTAATGGCAACCTGGTTAGGGGCCTTAGAGACCTTGCCCTCCAACACCAGGCCCTGGCCCAGGTTATTCTCCGAAATAGAATGCCCTTGACGTCATTATAGCAGCTTAGTGTGGTACTTATACCTCCCTAGAAGGTCTGTTTCTGCATCTACCAGCCGGGACAACTGTAAGGGTTAAAATTATGGTTGAGACTGAATGTAATAATTATATTTGATCACCAAGGATTTTATTTACAAAATCCTAATGAAACACCCAAACTCAGTTGGAAATTTTATGGTGATTTAATTACAACAGGAGGAAGAGATTATTAGAGGGAGAGAGAAGGAGAGAAGGAAAGGTTTTTAACTCAAAACCACTCTGCCTCAGGCTGAACCAAGGTGAGAGTTAAGGCCCTGGAGAGCCAAGGCAGAGAAGGGAGTCAGTCCTTATCACTCACGTGACCGATCTGAAGGAAACTGTCTGCAGGGCTCCTCCAAGCTTGAGCTCCAGGGTCACAGGATCAAACTGGCATCTAGCCCTCTCCACAGGAAGTCACCAGAACTCCAGAGGCTGTTCTCTACCTCACTTCCTGTGTCTCACATGTGCCAATGGTGGCTCAAGCTTGGCTTAGGATAGCTGGGAGGCTGGGGCGGGGGGGGGGGGGGGGGGGGGGGGGGGGGGGGGGTAGGAGGGGAGTTAGTGTTTTCTGATTTGTCATTAGCTAGCACATGCTCATGTAGTGTGGATGTGCACATTCCTGGGTGCTAGACCAAGCAAGGTGAAGGAAATTTAAAAATCACACAAGTACAACCAAGCTGAGGAACTTTCAAAGAGGCTCCAGGAGATCTAGCTTTCTCCACCTGTCCCTGGAAGTCCTGGGCTTTGTCTCTTCTGGGAACTGTGTAATTTGAATCTGTTACCCTAAAATCTCTGATCCCCAGCAAAACTATGATTCCCAGTACCCTACTCTCTTCCTGTCCTTATGTCCTGACATAGATAGGAGATAAATTTGGTAGAGTTCCATCCTTCCGCCTCTTTTTTCCTTCCTGTGGCAGTTTTGGTGGAACAGGCTTTTTTGAACAGGTAGAAAACTTAGTCATGTGGTTCTATTTTGTCAGATAATAAACTATATAAATATAATACTTGAAGTATTGGATTTTAATTTAAATCCTACAGAACCCTTGCCATTCTTCTGGTAATGTTATGCCTGGGTCTTCCTGGGTCTCATTTTGGGCCTTTTTTTTTTTTTTTAGCATTTTCATTAAGATTGTTTGTTCTACACTCAAGAAATTCAATCTACAGTTTCTTAGATACTCCCCCCTTCCACCTCTGATGCTCCTGGATGAGGCTACACTGACTTGTGGATGAAGGAGATGGGATCCCCCATATCATAAAAGAAAAAAGTGGGAATGATATGACTGTCCTCTTCATATCTGGTAGCCATCACAGGCTGTGCTCCAAGCACACTGAAGAGGGCAACCACATCCTGATTTTCCCTCCTTGGCACCAAGTAGCATTTCAGATTGTGGCCCAAGCCCTTAGAGGGGGCCAAACACAAATATCCTGTTTTTCTAGTTGTTCCAGGAAACTCCTGACCAGTTTACCTGAATCAGAGCATACAAACACCCCCAGTCAAAGCTCTCATAGCCCACCTGCAAAGCTAGACCCTCCAGGGGACTAGTCTGCTAGCTTTTGCAATAATAAAGCTTCCTTTCGATCCTCAATGAGAATCTCTGTGTATTTTTCATGTTGGAACAGTAATCACTTCAATATCATTTTGGAACTAAGAAAATACTCTCATAGGCTATGCACTATCAAAAGCCCTTTTACCAAACAAGACTCAGTCCTATTACTTTCTCCTATAAAGCCCGTAGGTTTTGCTTGAACTGAAGCTAAAAGATAATGAAGTAAACAAATGACAATTGTTATATTTCCAAAGATAATTAAGTATACAAGCTCTTAACCCTGACTTGGTTCCTTAGCTGTGGTCAGTCCTACTGCTCCAATTACCAGTTTGCACCTTCTCATTCTCAATGACATTTAAAGAATCCATGTTGCCAATGCTATACCTACTTAAATAAAACACAGCAAATTGTTTCTATTGCTATAGGAAGTAATCCTTGCAGGCCAGGGCATAGGGAGAAGGCAATCTTTCCTCCCTTATCCTTGCTCTTATCTTTCTCCATCACATTCAATCACTCATACCAAGGATGAAAAACAAAAACATTTATTTAAAAATTTTCAATTTATTTTTTAAAAAATTACAGTGACTTTTCTTTCTTTCAAAGGAGCACATCAGGGACCTAGGCCTAGAAGCCATAAACTACATTCATTTCCTTATGCTGAAAAACGGGGTAAAATAAGCACTATAATTAGCTCATAGTTTTCTTAATAGGAATTAAGAACAGCCTGCCTACTAAACCATGGCAATGGATTAGATGGGCTTCCTTCCAGCTGTAGAACTTCCTAACTCTTTAGCATTTTATAGAATTTAAGCTTCTTAAGGGCAGAGATGATTTCCTTCATTTCTTTCAAGGTCCAGGGCCTAACACAATGCCTGTATCACAGTGAATAACTTAAAATGCTTGTTGATGATTTAATTTTCTATAAGCCACAGGTAAACTCTCAGAGTATAACTGTGGCCAAATTGAAAAGGCAATCAATAGCTCCTAAGATTCCAGGCACCTTCCCCACAGTCACATCCATGCTGAACTAATCAATAAAAGAAACAGTGACAGAAGAACCACCAAGAAAGCATTTACCTGAGTGATAAAGAGGTCAGAAGAAGCCAATAGACAAATAAGTATTTATTAAATACCTATTATATGCCAGGGATGTAGGGCTGCTTAAATGGTACAGTAGATAGAGTGCTAGATCTGGAGGCAGAAAGATTCATTTTTCTGCATACAAATATGGCCTCAGTTACTATTTGTGTGACCCTGGTCAAGTCATGTAACCCTGTTTGCCTCAGTTTCTTCATCTGTAAAATGAGCTGGAGAAGGAAATGGCAAACTATTGTTGTATCTTGGCCAAGAAAACTCCAAACTTGTCCAGGAAGTCAGACATGATTGAAAGGACTACTCAGGCACTGTATTAGTGGTGAAGATTAAAATAAAAAAGAATGAAATTCACAATAAGTTTATATTTTAATGGTCAAGACTAGTATATATAAATGCAATAATATTTTGGCATGTATGCTGAGAGTATGATCCTTTTCTGAAAATGGGGGAGTCTAGAAAGCCTATTTCTGGAAAAGTTGTGATGACACGTAATAAAAGTGGCTTTAGAGATGGAAAGATGTAGATGACTTGTACTTGTTTCTGGTCTATTAAATAAGTCATGAATGAACTTCTCTTTAATTGGTTGCAGTGGCATAACCAAAACTGGTGAAATCAGGCTCTCTCCTTGCTTACTTTTTCCTGGTTTAATTCATTGACTCATGGAATCTGATGATAAATAATGCCATAATGGGAGAACTCTTGAGCTTTCTCCTCTTTAAGGCTGATTTGTGGCTCTATAAAATGATCCTAGGCTCTTTGCCTCTGTTGGTTCTTTTCCATTTTAAGTGAAAACATTGGAGACTACAACCTTCTGAGTTTTAAAAGGTCAAGCAAAAATGTTTCTGAGCCTCCCAGAGTCCTGGTTTCCAACCAATCCAGAAATTAACGCTACATGGTCAAGGAGTGACCTTTGGGAGTGACATTTGGAACTCACTTCAGTGGTAACTAAGACAAATAATTATCCAGTGGTAATGCCATATTTGGATGTGACATTAGCAGAAATACTATGTAAACACAGAGCTTCATCTGAGCCTACTCTCCCCTGAGATCAAGGTGGATAAGAGATAATATATTCTTTAGTTTTAGTTTCAGGGGGTGGAGGTGGGGGAGATGTTCAGATTTTTGTTCTTGCTATATCTTCCAAGCAATTATTCCTTTTTAAACGCTAATTAATATTAAATGATTAAGTAGAATGGGGCTAATAGGAGCTGGCACCTAACAATGTAGGAAACATAATTGGTGGGGGCTCAAGCCAATAATCAGAAGAGTAAGTATAGCCCTAAACTCTTAAGATATTTCTAGAATGTTGAGAAAGAAATATTGCAGCCTGACTTAGGGAGAGTAAACCCAACACATACACACTACATGAAAATATGTAGAGCATTAATATAAAATCTGTATATAGTATGCATGTATTTATATACATAGCTAAATTTGATATAGTTGATTATTCAAAAGATGGTGCCATAGCTATAACACTTTGTATTACTCTCTTGCTTTGAATACTGCTGGGCTTTGGGATACAAATGAGCTTGTGTTCCACAGAAGAATGAGATGGCTGTCTTGTTCACCTACGCTTTCAGTCTCTAATTACTTTGTAAAGTGTTCTAATATGCTTCTGAGTCTGCAAAAGATTACTTAAATTTCATTCCTCTCTGTTACGCTTCTGAGTAATTTGACATTTTCTGAAAATGAAAGCATTATAGTCTTTTGGCACTACTCTTTCTTTAAGCTTGAAATTATCATAAACACTATTGATAATAGATTGAATTGGGCCTTTCCCCCCCCCTTCATTTCAAAGGATAGGGCAGAAAGAAATTAAAAAGTAAGAATTCTATGAGCTCCAACATAGTCGGTGCTTTATGGAGTTATTTTTTTAATACTTCTTCAAAATCAATCCAGGTCTGAAAACAAGTGTAATGTAAGTGAGACCTATTTTTGCCAGCTTCTCCCTTTTCTATCTTTTTCCTTTCTACCCACAACCCCTCCCTCCATCAAGTCACCTCCCCCAGAATAAGTGCCCAGAGCTATCTTCAGTCGCATCCTATATATTGTCTTAGCCAGACCTGCCTTCTTTAAGCACTTCTCCAACTCTAGATATTTTAACTCTCCTTTCTCCCAATCAATTCGCCTGCTCTTTATCTTATTCAGCAAGAACTGGCTCTATCTTTTTGCAACAGATAGGATCTGACAACATTCTGTCATATTTGATGCCCAGGTTTGGACCCTTTTTTTTTTTTCAGATGAAAAGAGATAGGATCAACTTTAACTTGTACTTTCTGGTTAGGCAGAGCTAATTCAGATCTGCCCACAGCTTTCATCATTGGTTCATTTCTTAGTTCTGAATTCTGCTGTTAATTGTATGGTTTGCAGACCAACAAAAAAATACCTCTAAATATTCTTGTAATCACCACAATGATGGTAGAAGGAGAGAAAGATCCAGAGCCAAATGCCATTGATTTCTTACGGGCTTGGATATTTGAGTCATCAAACTACATTTCCTTTTAATTCATTCCATTAACTTTTGCCAAATTCTCTTTCTCATCATTGCTCTCTAGATAATTTTCATTAAAATCAAGTCACCTCGTACAAGAATATTCAAAGCTCTTTGTGGTGGCCAAAAATTGGAAAATGAGGGGATGCCCTTCAGTTGGGGAATGGCTGAACAAATTGTGGTATATGTTGGTGATGGAATACTATTGTGCTCAAAGGAATAATAAAGTGGAGGAATTCCATGGAGACTGGAACAACCTCCAGGAAGTGATGCAGAGCCAAAGGAGCAGAACCAGGAAAACATTGTACAGAGAGACTGATACACTGTGGTACAATCGAAGGTGATGGACTTCTCCATTAGTGTCAATGCAATGTCCCTAAACAATCTGCAGGGATCTAAAAAACACTATCCAGAAGCAGAGGATAAACTATGGGAGTAAAAACACTGATGAAAAGCAACTGCTTGACTACAGGGTTGGAGGGGATACGACTGAGGAGAGACTCTAAATGAACACCCTAATGCAAATGCCAACAACATGGAAATGGGTTCAAATCAAGAACACATGTGATACCCAGTGGAATCGCGCGTCGGCTATGGGAGAGGTGGGGGAGGGGGGAGAAAAGAAAAGGATGTTTGTCTCTAATGAATAATGCTTGGAAATGATCAAATAAAATATTATTAAAAAAATCAAGTCACCTCTTTTGTATGGTCTGGATCCTGGAAGCTTCCACATGGAAGCATGACAGTAACTAGTTACCATTTAATTTAACTGTTTCTGGTATCCTAGGTACAACAGAGATTATCCCAAAGTAATCATGTCTCTATTATGGGTATTGCAGCCTGAATTTTTCTACCTCAGTAACCTATAGTGCTCTATTTTCTCCACTGCACTAACACATTGGTGCTGAATTATTAATAACCAACAAACCCTAAAAAGTTATTTTTCCTGGGATATTGCCTTTCTGGCACCTATGGAGTGTTATGATTAAAATTCATAAAGATTAAAAATCATGGAAATTGTATGTTAATTTATAATTCTATATGAACAAAAGTTAGAGAGAGAGAAAATCACATGATTATTAGGCACATGACTGTGCCTAATTAATCTGTTTCTGTTGGTCAGCCAAAAGTGGCCATAGAAGCAAGTGTCTCCAGCTCCCTCATGCACCAGAAAGAAAGTACGCTTCTTCCATCACCTTTCTTATAAAGCCTGTTGACAGTATTCCTTCTGCATCTCTCTGATTGGACAAACTTGACCTCAGACTGGGTCAGAACCTAGTCTTCTGGATGCCAGGAACCATGTGGGATTAGAGGCCAGCCTCTTCTTTCCCAGAGCCAGGAAGCCAGGATACCTCTGACATCCTCCGTAGTATATGTGGGCATCCAGACAAAGGCTAGGATTAATATCAACCAAAATGAGTTGATTCTTCAAAGAGAACGAGATTTTCAAACAAATTGGGTTCCCACAAAATGGGCCATTCAAACAGAATAAGAGGCATAATTTATAGTAAATTCACATAGAAGAATCAGATAGACTGAAGTCAATCTGAAAATCAGGGGCAAGTAGAGAAAAACAGATCTGGCCAGGTAAGTTAAGTCTCAAAGACATTTTCTTCTCTGAGAGTGAGTCATCTCTGGCCTGTCATTTTTTTTTTAGCCCATGATGCTGAACTCTCACGTATCTTTGAATCCATCCTAGTTCTGGTGTTTCAGAACTTTGTCACCTGATCCAGGTGTTCCTAACCTCGCAATGTTTTCCATATTTATTTCTCAGCAGATAAAGATATTCCCATTTGGGATCCCTTTTGGTTTGGGTAATCTTATGTCCCAGTTCCACTTAACCCAACAATATCAGCTCAACAGAAAAAATGTCAGACATAAATTCCAACAGTAGAATTTCCAGTTTAAGAACATGAAAATTGTTACATGAGTTTAGATGTATTATACATGCTGTATCCAATGCCCAAAGACTTGTGGTATGGGAGGCCATCCCTGCATATTTTAAAGGTGAAGTAAAAGTCTTTCAGTCTATAGAGACCTAATAAAAGAGATCAATCAATGAATCAATCAATCAATAATCAAGTATTTACTAAGTCTTACTCTTATGTGCCACTATGGATTCATATACCAAGAATGAAATAGTCCCTAAAATAAGGAGGGAGACAACAAATACAGAATAAATAAATAAATAAATAAAGCATTTATTAAGCATTTTTTATATACCAGTTATGCTAAGCATCAAAGATATAAACACATACAAATAAGTCTCTCTCCTCTAATAGCTTATACACTAGTAGAAGAAGATAACATATATAGAGAAATGGTATGAACAGTGGATAATATCCAGACAATGGTGTGTTTCTGAATTGGTGGCCAAGAAGTGAGGAGGTGGCATGGTCCTGGGCATGCTAGAATAAATAATACCCTGGCCTAGCTAATTCCAGAGATAGCATCAGGGATATACTAGAGAAAACTCAAATTGGTTATCTAGAAATATTTATTTGTTTTTAGTGTGAGCATTTCAACCTTGGAAATTAGGAAACATTACAAATCAGGTCTTGATGTATATTTTTTATTGATTGGCTAGATTAAGAAAGGAACAGAGAAAATTTTGATAACTCAGATTAAATGGAAGGGTGTCATGTCCCTTATTATTTTTTTTTCCTGGAGAATCAGTTGTTAAATATTTACTAGGTGCCATAAATAATGAAATAATAGCAATACTAATTATTGCACCAAATTCAAATTATTGCACCAAATTCCTTAAAAAATTTATATAAGGAGGAAATAGAAAATAATATTATATTACAAGAGGACACTAACCTTTCCCTCATAATGAGGCAAACCACACCAAAAAAGTAAATAAGAAAGGATTTAAGGAAGTGAATAAATTTTTAAAAAAGTTAATTTGATAGATCCCTGGAGAAAACTGAATGAGAAATGAAAGCTATATACCTTTTTCCCAACAGTACTTGACACTTTCAGAAAAATTGACTATATAGTAGAACATAAAAATCTCTTTTGCAGAAAATGCAGAAAATACAGAAAAGCATAAATGTTAAATGCATCTTTTTCTAAGCAGAATACTATAAAAATGACACTCAAAACAAGCCTTAGAAAAAAGACTAATAACTAATTTGAAACTAAATATTTTTTGATGAATAAGATGATCACAAGAAAACCTAGAAAGACTAATAAGAAGTGATGCAAAGTGAACAGAAGCAAGAGAATGTTGTACACAGTAACAGCAATAAACTACACTATGACCAAGAAAGTTTTATATCAGGAATTCAGGAACGATTCAATATTAGGAAAATTATCAACATTGTTGACTATATTACTAACAAAACCAACAGTATCCATATGATTATCCCAATCAATGCAGAAAAAGCTTCTGACAAAATAAAATATCCATTCTTATTAAAACACCTAGATACCATTAGAATAAAGTGAACCTTCCTTAAGGTTCTACCTAAGATCTACCTAAAATTTACCTAAAATCATCAGCAAATATTTTCTGTAATGACTATAAGTTAGAAGCATTTGAAATAAGATCAGGAGTGAAGTAAGGATATCCATTATCACTCTTGCTATTCAATATTGTACTAGAAATTCTAGGTATGGCATTAAGAGAAGATAAATTAAAGGAATTAGAGTAGACAATGAGGAAATAAAGCTATTACTCTTTTCAGATGGCATTTAATATTCTTAGAGAATACTTGAGAATCAACCAAAAAACTATTGAAAACAATGAACAACTTTAGCCAACTTGCAGGAAATAAAATAAACCCACAAATATCATCAGCAGCATTTCTTTATGCTATTAAAAAAAGCCCAATAGCAATAGATAGGAAACATTAAAAACACATGTGGATAATATAAATACCTGGCAATCCACATGTCAAGATAAACACAGAAACTATATGAACACAACCACAAAACATTTTTCTCAAAAAATAAAGTTAAATCTAAACAATTGGGGAAAAGATTAATTGTTAATGGGTAGGGCAAACCAATATAAAAATATCATTCTAGCTATATAAATTTACTTATCAGTGCCATACCAAACTACTCAAAAATTATTCATAGAACCAGAAAAAAATAATTACCAGTACAATCCTGAATAGAGAAGCTCCTCTGAGAAGGAGGTAGGGAAGATGGAGAGAGCAGGGCAGAGGTCAATGGTTTGAAGGTAGTGAATTTTAAAAAAAGAGAAATGCAAAGTAATTAAATACAAGATAATTTGGAAGGGAGGAATTAGCAGTGGATTATATCAGGAAAGGCTTCATGAGAAGGTTTGTGCTTGAGCTTTGGCTGTAAAGAGATGGATTCTGAGAGGCACAAGTGAAATGTCAAGCATTGGAAGGCAGAAAAGATCACCAATGAAGTTACTGATCAGAGAGAGGGATTGCTGGATGGGAGGAACATAGAGATAGTGAATTTGATGGAATTGAAGAGTGCAAGAGGGAGATTAATGATTAATGAAGCTGGAAAGATTTTGTTAAAGATTCTAAAGGGATGTAAAAACTACCTTTTTATATATGATTATATAGGCAATAGGGAATTACTGGAGTTGTCTGAGTAAGGGAATTACATGATGCTTCAGAAAATCATTTTGGCAGCAATGTGCAAGATGAATTGTAGAGGGGAAAGACTAAAGACAAGGAGACCAGTTAGGAGACAAATAATTCAAGCAATGTGATGAGAGTTTGAACTAATGTGATAATTGTGTGAATTGAGATAAGGGATCAACTGAAAAATACACATCAAAATTTGTCAAATGATAATCAAAATTATGTAACAACAGGATGACATATTTAATCTCTGTTTATTGTCTTTCTGCCATTAGATAAGATGAGGATGCATTCAGGGAGGCTGCAAAGAGTTTACATTATAATATTTTAATAAAATTATAAGAAAAGAATAATTTTATCTATCTGTACAGTCATTCTCTAAACAATAAATATAAAATAATGAGAGCATAGCTACTAGTCCCAGGACTTTATCTGAACCTTTTTTTTAAGTGATGTGAACAGTGAAAAAATATTTTACTTTCTCAGAAAATTAAAAAGTGAAGTAGCATAGAATGCTTTTTAGTTTTAATCATTTAATTACTTTAAAACAAAACCAAAGCAAAGTTACTTTTAAAAAACGCTCTCACTAAGAATCTCAACATGAATAAACAATTAGATGTTTACACCCAAACTCCCAACCTTGCTCAAATCAAGTTTCACTTTTTTCTTCCAAATTCATCACAAGAATTTAGTGGCAGTAAATGAAGTAAAAAACAACATTTATGCTCATATCACAATAGAAGAGAGGTAAGGAGTTTCAGACAGGCAAAGAAAAAAATCAGTATCCCTGAAGGTCATTCTATTCTGTTTCCTGAGAGAAATCAGTGTGATAAAATACCCTGTTATATATTTAAATACATTTTTGGTTGCCACTGTCTAGGCTAATGATACTAGTGCTTTTTCCAGAGACCTTATACTTCCTTGGTGTGCTGAACAATCCATCACTGTCCACAGAATACATTAGATGATTGGTTTTGAGTGACTTGCTCTCCCCCCAACCCAAAGACGCTTCTTTGCTATAAAAGGAGCTGTTCTTATATCCACATCACACCCTGGACGTTTTTATTGATACTCTAAATGTTGCCATTTATTTCTGGGAGAGGCTTGGAAGAAAGAACTTGCTAGAAAAAGTCATCATTAATATAACAATAATACCAGACATTTATATGCAGCACTTTGATTTACAAAGTTAAGTACTTTGCTCAAAACATCCCTTTGAGGTAGGAAGTAAAATATTATCTTCATTCTACAGATAAGGAAATAGGTTCAAAAATTAAGCACTTGCCTTCAGTTATAGAGATCATATAGGTTTATCAGTTTCACTAAAAACTGCACTAAGACCTTTGGAATACTCTGTATCTATTAGATAGTCGGTGAGCTACAGGGGAAAGAAGACTGGTCTTCAAGTCTGGAGTGAGTACTAGTTTTAGCACTTAACAAGTTATGGGATATTGCATAAAGGATTGCATAACCACTCTGTACCTTAGAACTTTCAACTGTAAAATATAAATGATAATATTTGTATATCTTATCATAAAGTACCGTTTTGAGGAAGGCAGAATCTGTAAAGAATAACATAAACTTTAAGTTCAAAACAGCAATGACATGGAGGGAATTTCCTTGCCAGAAGCTCCCTCAAATACTAATATATATCTGTGATTTTATAGGTTCAGGGGTTCCTCCTTAATGATGCAGGGCACAAAAGTATCCATGGTTCCCATCCATATAACTCTCACCTATGTCCTCCCAAAAGTTCATCACAGGAGATCAAGGGTAATAAGACCTTCTTCGCGTGTTCCTAGCATGCTGAAGATATAAGTGAATCATTCTAGCTATCTATCTTTCACCCCTTCTTTTTTCCAGGTGACTCTCTCATCTTCTCTTTCTGCCATAATGATGTCCCTAATTCCTCCTTTTCTTCAAAGATTCTCCTTATGGATCATAGCCAGCTTACATAAACTTTGTCACTTTCTATTTCCTTCTGTGTGGTAGTTAGTCATCCTTAACTCTTTGGAGAGAGTGGCTTTCTGAGACTGGCTGCCAAATAGAACACCACTAGTAAAATTACAAGAAATGAATAAAATCTCTTTGCAATTGGCTAAAAACTCTACAATCCTCTTTATTTATTTATTTATTTATCTATTTATTTATTTATTTTTACTTCAAATCTGAGACCAGCTGTAATGTCTGTCTGAAATATATAGCATTGGACAGTTCTGTGAGCTCAGATGCACATCGAATTCCAGCCAATAGACATTCTTTATTCATTTGGTCATTCTTGTGTGAAGATACCACTAAACTCCTTTCTATGATTACAGATTTCTGCAAGGAAACTCTGCTGTATCTTGGGATTTGATGCTATCAATATTATATCATCAGAATATTATTCTAAAGGACCTCCCATCCATAGGGAATCTGGGTTGCATCTCTTCTATCACAGTGTTGAACATTTTCAGCAAATATACATCTTTCCATTTTAGTCTTCGCCTGATATTTATTTATCAAAGTACAGGGTTATTTCTCTCATATTCTCCAAAGACTATTGATTGATCTCAATATATGGATGGGAGATATTTTGCTGTAAAAAGGCACTTTGCTGTAAAGTGATATTTTGTTCTACTGAGTTGAATGCTTTTTTTTAAAAAAATCAACACAAATAAGAGCTTATATTCTCCACAACTTTTATTAAATTTTGAAGTAGCAAAGATACAGTCCATTATTGAATATCATTTTCAAAAGCCTAATTATTCTTTATTAAAATTCTTACAGATAGCTAATTGTTTTAATAAATGGAACAGGATGATTGAAATTCATATCAGCCACAAATACTTGCCAAGTATTCCTGAGTAAGTCACTTAAAGTCTGTCTGCCTACATTATCCCCATGTGTAGAAAGGAGATAATAATAATAACACTTACCTCTAAGAATTGTTGTGAGGATAACATTAGGTATTAGTAAATCCATTTGTAAATGTTTAAATGCTATATAAATCCTAATCTCCATTATCACGAAAGAGGATGCCCTCAATTCATGTATAACTGCTCTTCACAAATATTTTATATAGATGGGAGAGTAGGCATAGAGATAGTTGATATTTTGGGTCACTTTATTAATTTTTAAAAAGGAAAGTTCTGAGATAGAAAATTATGATTTGGATATCTTCCTCTCCTTTAGGTTGATACACTGTAAATCAGTCCCTTGATGCTAATGTAATTATATCTCCTCCAGTACAGATCTCCTGTGCATATACTTGATCCTATTCATTTTCTTTCTCCACCTTTGTTTTCATGTCATTTCTATCTATTCCATTAGCACTTCAAGGGATGAGTAGTTACAATGCAGATACAGTCTTTCCTCTATCATTTAGGGAGATATATTGATTTTTGCAAACAATTTTTCTCATTTTTATTTTATTTATAATATACTTATTTATTTTATGCTTTAATGACTTTGGGATGGTTTTGTTTAATTGGCTTATCTTGCCACACTTTCTTTTTTTTCACTTTAAACATTATTTTATTTGGTCATTTCCAAACATTATTCATTGGAAACAAAGATAATTTTGATAGAATCACTGGTGAATCCATCAGGACCTGGAGATATTTTCTTAGGAAGTTCTTTGATGGCCTGTTGGATTTCTTTTTCTGATATGGGATTATTTAAGAAATCTATTTCTTCTTCTGTTAGTCTAGGCAATTTATATTTTTGTAAATAATCATCCATATCACCTAGGTTGGTATATTTATTGCCATATAGTTGGGCAAAGTAGTTTTTAATGATTGCCTTAATTTCCTTTTCGTTGGAGGTGAGGTCCCCCTTTTCATCCTTGATGCTGTTAATTTGCCTTTCTTCTTTCCTTTTTTTAACTAGATTGACCAGTACTTTGTCTATTTTGTCTGTTTTTTCAAAGTACCAGCTTCTAATCATGTTTATTAGCTCAATAGTTCTATCACTTTCGATTTTATTAATTTCTCCCTTAATTTTTAGGATCTCTAGTTTGGTTTTCTTCTGGGGGGTTTTAATTTGTTGGTTCTCAAGCTTTTTGATTTGCATTTCCAATTCATTGATCTCTACGCTCCCTAATTTGTTAATATATGCATTCATGGATATGAATTTTCCTCTAAGTACTGCTTTGGCTTAATCCCATAAGGTTTGAAAGGATGTCTCATCATTGACATTTTCCTCAATGAAATTATTAATTGTTTCTATGATTTCTTCTCTAACTAACAGATTTCGGAGTATCATATTATTTAATTTCCAATTAATTTTTGATTTGGTTCTCCATGTACCCTCACCAACCAATATTTTTATTGCTTTATGATCTGAAAACATTGCATTTATTATTTCTGCTTTTCTGCATTTGAGTGCCATGTTTCTGTGACCTAGTGTATGATCTATTTTTGTGAATGTGCCATGTGGTGCTGAGAAGAAGGTGTATTCCTTTTTGACCCTATTTATTTTTCTCCATATGTCTATTAACTCTAATTTTTCTAAGGTTTCATTCACCTCTTTTACCTCTTTCTTACTTATTTTTTGGTTTGATTTATCTAAATTTGATAGTGGTTGGTTCAAGTCTCCCACTAATATGGTTTTACTGTCTATTTCCTCCTTCAATTCTCCTAGTTTCTCCATAAAAATTTGGATGCCATACCATTTGGTGCATATATGTTGATTAGTGATATTTCCTCCTTGTCTATACTCCCTTTTAACAGAATATATTTACCTTCCCTACCCCTTTTGATCAGGTCTATTTTTGCTTTGACTTTGTCAGATATCATGATTGGAACTCCTGCCTTCTTCCTATCAGTTGAGGCCCAAAAGGTCTTACTCCATCCTTTAATTCTAACCTTGTGAGTATCAACCTACCTCATATGTGTTTCTTGAAGGCAAGAAATGGTAGGGTTTTGGGGTTCTAATCCAATCTGCTATTTGTCTACGTTTTATGGATGAGTTCATCCCATTCATGTTCAAAGTTATGATTGTCACTTGTGGATTCCCTGGCATTTTGATATCTTCCCCTAGTTCTGACCTTTCTTCCCTAGCTATATCCTTTTGAACCAGTGATTTACTTTAGGTCAGTCCCCCTAGTCCCCTCCCTTGATATGCTTCCCTTTCTAAACCCTCCCTTTTTATGCTCCCTTCCCCTCCCTCCCTCTCCTTCCCTCCCATTTTATACTTCCTTCCCCCTCCCCCTCTTTGATTTTCCTTTCTTTCTTACCCTGTTGGATAATATAGAATTCAGGATCCCACTGGATCTAGATGTTCTTCCCTCTCAGATATGATTTCACTGAGAGTAAGTTTTAAGTAATTCCACTTCACGCTCTCTTCCTCTCCTTCTCATATGAGAGTTCTTCCCCTCCCTTTCCCATGTATATCTTTGTATGGGAAAGATTATTCTATTTAGTCCCCCCCCCATTTCTTGAAGTAAATGTTAGTATTATTGACAATTCTCCCCCTCCCTTTTTCTTTCTTTGCCCCCCCTTTCACCAAATCTTCTTGATGCCCCAAGCTTTCCCTATGCATGATTCTTCTAACTACTCTTATGATGCATGCAATTTTTGAGAGTTACACAATACATTTTCCCCACATATTAATATATATATATATAATTTAATATAAATATAGTCCTTATAGAAGAGAGTTTGACTTAAAGAAAAAGATAAGATTTATCTCCTTTTCCCTTTCTTTCATATTTACCTTGTCATGCTTCTCTTGCTTTCTGTGATTGGATATCAAATTTCCCACTAAGTTCTGGTCTTTTCTTAGCAAATGCTTGGAAATCTTCTATTTTGTTGAATGCCCATACTTTCCCCTGGAAGTATATAATCAGTTTTGCTGGGTAGTTGATTATTGGTTGGAGACCCAGCTCTCTTGCTTTTCTAAATATCTTGTTCCATGCTTTGTGTTCTCTTAGTGTGTTAGTAGCTAAGTCCTGTGTGATCCTTATGGGAGCCCCCTTATATCTGAAGCTCCTCTTCTTGGCTTCTTGTAGGATTTTCTCCTTTTCTTGGAAGCTCTTGAATTTGGCGATTATATTCCTGGGGGTTGTCTTTTGGGGATTTAGTATAGAGGATCTTCTATGAACCCTTTCTATTTCTATTTTGCCCCCTTGCTCCAGAACTTATGGGCTATTTTCTTCTATAATCTCCTGTAGAATAGCATCGAGGTTTTTGTTTATCTCTGGTTTTTGGGGGAGACCAATAATTCTGAGGTTGTCTCTTCTTCCTCTGTTTTCCATGTCTGTGACCTTTTCAGTGAGATATTTTATGTTTTCTTCTAATTCATTAATTTTTTGGCTTTGCTTTGTTGATTCTTGCTGTTTTGTAATCTCACTGTCTTCCTTTTGCTTAATTCTGGTTGTTAGGGACTGGTTTTGCTTTTCAGCTTTGTCTGCCCTTCTATTAGATGCTTCCAGCTCCTTCTCCAGTTGTGAAGTCTTGTCTATCAGACTGCTGATCTCTTTCTCCCATTTTTTTCCCAAAAGCTTTCCATCTTTTGGGTAAGCTCCAGTTTGAGATCTTTCAGGGTTTGTGGATACTTTCCATTTTGGGAGGCATGTTCTGATTTTGTTTGGATTTCATCCTCATTCTCTTCTTTATCTTGGGTACTCCCTTCATAAAAGTTTTCAATAGTCACTCCCCCTCCTTTCTTCTTGGAGGCTTGATTTTGGGCCATATGAGCCATCCCTTTGGTGGTTTTATTCCACTTTCTTTTTTGGTCTGGGTCTGGGTGATATGGGTGGGTTTTCTGTGAATTTAGGTTGCCTCAGACTAGTTCTTCCCAGCCTCCAAGATTTCTTAGAGCAGGGGCCCCTGTGTTCAGCCCAACCGCCCAGGAGATCAGCACAGCCCTCCCAGGTGTTCAGCTCTGCCCAGGTGCTCAGTGCAACTGCCCCGGAGTTCAGCTTTGCAGCTCCCTGTGCTCAGCGCAGGATTCTCCAGTGAAACCACCCTGAGAGGTCATTTCCTTGCAGTCTTTAAATCCCAAGGACCCTGGTGTGCCCCCCCAGACAGAGACGCTCCTCACTCACTTGCTGTCCCAGTGAGCGCTCTGATAGCTTACTCTGGTTTGGTGGGGGTGTGGTGGGGAGGGGTGGCTCAGTTCACATTTTTGTGTGAGCTTTTCCTTATAGTGTGGAAATGTTCAAACCCCACATACCTTTGTTTCTGTGGGGTACTGGAGAGTCCCTCTGTTCTTCCAAAGGTGATTTTTATGCTCTTTTGAGGTAGTCTATTTCGTTCGGTGCCGTGGAGGGGAAGCAAGTTGCATCTAGATTGCAGCCATGTTTACCTGGAAGTCTCTTCCATGGAACTTCTTAATAATCTAATCACAACACTTTCTTTAATTAGGTTGTTTTTTTAAATATTCTGTTGCCTCTCTCTGCTTTAGGAAATGACACTGCTCATATTGAGTATATTTTCAAACTGAGTTTTGTCTTTGGCAGCCCTTTCTTTCTTTCTGGCAAATGAGTCATATGCTTGCTGACTATGGTGTTTTCTGGTTATAGAAATTAAGTTACATTATTAACCTTCTGTATATTAAACCTATATATTAGAATGTTGATTTCATTTCTATTGTCCACTTCTATTTTTTATTTTCAAAAGCTAGTTTATAAAATTCACAATTATATTATCTTCATTGTATGCCATGTCTCTCTCTTACTACTATTATTTTTTTTTGTTTGTTTATTCTAAACTCTGGTCTTAGCTTTGGCAAGTTGATGCTCAAACTACTCCAAAGAATAATTCAAGATTCAAGATAATATCCATATCAGTAATAACAACAACAAGAATGTAGGCATATATAGGAAACAGAGACTAGAATATATCTTCTGATTCTAAGTCAAGTGATCAAATTGTATCCTAATTTCTGTTCTAATAATATAATTCTATTACTTCCTTTGATAAGTTATACAAAACTTCATACTACTCAATAAAGTATAAAAATGTTACTTATACATTTATTGATGATTTAAAAATATGTCTAACTTATATTTGAATTATGTTAGAATTGGGACTCATTAAATAAATTTTAGTTTCTTCACTATAAAATTATTGTTTTTCTCTATGAAGATTTACAACAAATACTTGTAATATTTTTTTAATATTTTCCCATGATGAGAAAGACATAATATTGGATGAAAAAACTGGATATGGGGGATTTTGTAACTTTTTAGCTACTTTAGATATTTTTGAAAAGGTCATTTAATTTTTCTGAACAGGATAATACTTACTTTTACCCCCACAGTACTGTGAAGAACACATGAGATATTGTTTGCAAAGCATTTTATAATTTTAATTCAATAAATAAGCAATTATGTATTTAGTTTTCTCATACACGTTTTTAATATTTGGAAGTGATCTTACTCAACTATTCTTTTTGTTTGTTTGTTTTGGAGAAGAGCCTGCTTTAATCCTGTAACTTTGTTTTTTTATGATGAGTTACTCATTCTCAATATTACCAAAAGTCAAATCTGACCATGTCACTATCCAGTTAACAAATCCTTCATTGGTTTCCTACTGCCTATAGAATACATACAAATTCTTAACTTGATATTTAGAGCCCTTTCCAATTTTGCTCCAAGTCTGTCTTTGTAATCTAATGTATATTTCTACAAGATTACACTTCCCCCATTCTACATTCTTGCCCATTTAGTGTACTCAATTTTCTCTAAACGTGGCATTCTCTCTCTCTCAAAAAAAAAAAAAGGCTGCATTCTCCTACTGAAACTACTTTCTTCTCATCTAAGAAAGATACCTCCTGGAATCCCTACATTCCTCCATGGCTCAGCTTATATACAAGATCCACCAAAGAAGTCTTTTCTGATTCCCCAAGTAGTTATGTGATTTCTCTACAGGAATATTCAGGTAAAGGTTTAACTATTGACTTCTAGAAGAAAAAAATACATTTGATATATTTTAAAATTTAATCTACATTAACATTTTCTCCCTTACTTTCTTTTTTCTTTCTTTTTTTTGTGGTGGCAACATTTTTATTTATTTATTTTTTAATTTTTTAATTTTTATTTGGTCATTTCCAAACATTATTCATTGGAAACAAAGATCATTTTCTTCTCTTCCCTTCCCCTCTCCCTCCAACTCTCCCACAGCCGACATGCAATTCCACTGGGTATCACATGTGTTCTTGATTCAAACCCATTTCCATGTTGTTGGTATTTGCATTAGAGTGTTCATTTAGAGTCTCTCCTCAGTCATATCCCCTCAACCCCTGTAGTCAAGCAGTTGCTTTTCGTCGGTGTTTTTACTCCCACAGTTTATCCTCTGCTTGTGGATAGTCTTTTTTTAGATCCCTACAGATTGTTCAGGGACATTGCATTGCCACTAATGGAGAAGTCCGTGACCTTCAATTGTACCACAATGTATCAGTCTCTGTGTACAATGTTTTCCTGGTTCTGCTCCTTTCGCTCTGCATCACTTCCTGGAGGTTGTTCCAGTCTCCATGGAATTCCTCCACTTCATTATTCCTTTTAGCACAATAGTATTCCATCACCAACATATACCACAATTTGTTCAGCCATTCCCCAATTGATGGGCATCCCCTCATTTTCCAATTTTTTTCCACCACAAAAAGTGCTGCTATGAATATTCTTGTACAAGTCTTTTTCCTTATTATCTCTTTGGGGTACAAGCCCAGTAGTGCTATGGGCTGGATCAAAGGGCAGACATCCTTTTATCACCCTTTGGGCATAGTTCCAAATTGCCCTCCAAAATGGTTGGATTAATTCACAACTCCACCAGCAATGAATTAGTGTCCCTACTTTGCCACATACCATCCAGCATTCACTACTTTCCATAGCTGTTATGTTCGCCAATCTGCTAGGTGTGAGGTGATACCTCAGAGTTGTTTTGATTTGCATCTCTCTGATTATAAGAGATTTAGAACACTTTTTCATGTGCTTGTTAATAGTTTTGATTTCTTTGGCTGAGAACTGCCTGTTCATGTCCCTTGCCCATTTATCAATTGGAGAATGGCTTGGTTTTTTGTACAATTGATTTAGCTCTTTGTAAATTTGAGTAATTAAACCTTTGTCAGAGGTTTCTATGAAGATTGTTTCCCAATTTATTGCTACCCTTCTGATTTTAGTTACATTGGTTTTGTTTGTACAAAAACTTTTTAATTTGATGTAGTCAAAATTATTTATTTTACTGTTTGTGACTTTTTCTAAGTCTTGCTTGGTTTTAAAACCTTTCCCTTCCCAAAGGTCTAACAGTTTTACTATTCTGTGTTCACCTAATTTATTTATAGTTTCCTTCTTTATGTTCAAGTCATTCACCCATTCTGAATTTATCTTGGTGTAGGGTGTGAGGTGTTAATCCAAACCTAGTCTCTCCCACACTGTCTTCTAATTTTCCCAGCAGTTTTTATCAAATAATGGATTTTTGTCCCAAAAGCTGGGATCTTTGGGTTTGTCATAAACTGTCGTGCTGAGATCATTTACACCAAGTCTATTCCACTGATCCTCCTTTCTGTCTCTTAGCCAGTACCAAATTGTTTTGATAACCACTGCTTTATAGTAGAGTTTGAGATCTGGGACTGCAAGTCCTCCTTCCTTTGCATTTTTTTCATGATTTCCCTGGATATCCTTGATCTTTTGTTCTTCCAAATGAACTTAGTTATGGTTTTTTTCTAATTCAGTAAAGAAGTTTTTTGGTAGTTCAATGGGTATGGCACTAAATAAGTAAATTAATTTGGGTAGGATTGTCATTTTTATTATGTTAGCTCGTCCTACCCATGAGCAATCAATGTTTTTCCAATTGTTTAGATCTAGTTTTAGCTGTGTGGAAAGTGTTTTATAGTTGTGTTCATATAGTTCCTGTGTTTGTTTCGGCAGATAGATTCCTAAGTATTTTATATTGTCTAGGGTGATTTTAAATGGAATTT
Source organism: Monodelphis domestica (assembly GCF_027887165.1). Classification (NCBI taxonomy): domain Eukaryota; kingdom Metazoa; phylum Chordata; class Mammalia; order Didelphimorphia; family Didelphidae; genus Monodelphis; species Monodelphis domestica. The sequence goes on along the minus strand of NC_077231.1, from coordinate 220,862,805 downwards.
CTCTCTCTAATTCTTGCTGCTGAGATGTGTTGGAAATATATAGAAATGCTGATGACTTATGCGGGTTTATTTTGTATCCTGCAACTTTGCTAAAGTCGTTGATTATTTCAAGTAACTTTTTGGTTGATTCTCTAGGATTCCTTAAGTAAATCATCATATCATCTGCAAAGAGTGATAGCTTGGTCTCCTCATTGCCGATTTTAATACCTTCAATTTCTTTTTCTTCTCTAATTGCTACTGCTAGTGTTTCTAGTACAATATTAAATAATAGAGGTGATAATGGGCATCCTTGTTTTACTCCTGATCTTATTGGAAAGGCTTCTAGTTTATCCCCATTGCAGATGATGTTTGCTGATGGTTTTAGATATATACTGTTTATTATTTTTAGGAAAGGACCTTCTATTCCTATACTTTCTAGTGTTTTCAATAGGAATGGGTGTTGTATTTTATCAAAGACTTTTTCTGCATCTATTGAGATAATCATGTCATTTTTGTCAGTTTGCTTGTTAATATGGTCAATTATGTGGATGGTTTTCCTAATATTGAACCATCCTTGCATTCCTGGTATGAATCCTGCCGGATCATAGTGGAAAACCCTTGTGATGACTTGCTGGAGTCTTTTTGCTAGTATCCTATTTAAGATTTTTGCATCTATATTCATTAGGGAGATTGGTCTATAGTTTTCTTTCTCTGTTATTGACCTGCCTGGCTTTGGGATCAGTACCATGTTTGTGTCGTAGAATGAATTTGGTAGAACTCCTTCTTGGGCTATTCTGTCAAATAGTTTGTTTAATATTGGGATTAGTTGTTCTTTGAATATTTGATAGAATTCATTTGTGAATCCATCTGGACCTGGGGATTTTTTCTTAGGGAGTTCTTTGATGGCTTGTTCAATTTCTTTTTCTGAAATGGGGTTGTTAAGGTAATGTATTTCTTCCTCTTTTAGTCTAGGCAATTTATATTTTTGTAAGTATTCATCCATATCACCTATATTGCCATATTTGTTGCCATATAATTGGGCATAGTAGTTTTTAATGATTGCCTTAATTTCCTCTTCTTTAGAGTTGAGGTCTCCTTTTTCATCTTGGATACTGTCAATTTGGTTTATTTCTTTCCTTTTTTTTAATTAGACTGACTAGTACTTTGTCTATTTTATTTGTTTTTTCAAAGTACCAGCTTCTAGTCTTATTTATTAAATCAACAGTTCTTTGACTTTCGATTTTATTAATTTCTCCTTTGAGTTTTAGGATCTCTAATTTAGTCTTAGTCTGAGGATTTTTAATTTGTTCGCTTTCTAGTTTTTTAATTTGCATGCCCAATTCATTGACCTCTGCCCTTCTTAATTTGTTTATATATGAACTCAAGGATATAAATTTCCCCCTGAGTACTGCTTTGGCTGCATCCCATAGGTTTTGAAAGGATGTCTCACCATTGTCTTTTTCTTCAGTGAAGTTATTAATTGTTTCTATTATTTGTTCTTTAACTAACTGGTTTTGGAGAATCATATTATTTGATTTCCAATTAATTTTCGATTTACCTCTCCATGTTCCCTTACTAATTATTATTTTCATTGCATTGTGATCTGAGAAAGTTGCATTTATTATTTCTGCTCTTTTGCACTTGTTTGCAATGATTTTGTGTCCTAGAACATGGTCAATTTTTGTGAATGTACCATGTGCTGCAGAAAAGAAGGTATATTCCTTTTTGTCCCTATTTATTTTTCTCCACATGTCTACTAAATCTAATTTTTCTAAGATTTCATTCACTTCTCTTACCTCTTTCTTATTTATTTTTTGGCTTGATTTATCTAGTTCAGATAGGGGTAGGTTCAGATCTCCCACTAGTATAGTTTTTCTATCTATTTTGTCCTTGAGCTCCTCTAGTTTCTCCTTTAAAAATTTGGATGCTCTGCCATTTGGTGCATATATATTGAGTACAGATATTTCCTCATTGTCTATACTGCCTTTTATCAGTATATAATTACCTTCCCTATCTCTTTTAACTAGATTTATTTTTACTTTGGCTTTGTTGGATATCATGGTTGCGACTCCTGCCTTCTTTTTGTCAGTTGATGCCCAATAGATTTGGCTCCACCCTCTTACTTTCACCCTATGTGTGTCTACCTTTCTCATATGTGTTTCTTGTAGACAGCATATGGTAGGGTTTTGGACTCTAATCCACTCTGTTATTCGCTTGCGTTTTATGGGTGAGTTCATTCCATTCACATTCAGAGTTATGATTACTAGCTGTGTTTCCCAGCATTTTAATTTCTGCTCATTTTCCTGCCTTTTCTTCTTTCCCTATTTCCTTCTACACCAATGTTTGCCTTTGAACAGACCCCCTTATTTTACTTCCCTTTCTACCCCCATCCCTATTTATCCCCCCCTTATTTTCCTTATAGTCTTTCTAAAATTAACCCCCCACTCCCTCCCTCTCTTGTACTGCTTCCCTCCCCACCAGACTGTTTGTTACCCTTCTACTCCCCTATAGGGTGCAAATCTATTCTCTGCCCCCAATGGATTGGATTGTTTTTCCCTCTTTGAGTCACTTTCAAATCACGTAAAAGTTGAGTATTTCCTGTCTCTGACCTCTTTACCCTTCCAGTGTATTGATGTTCTCCCCCCTCCCACCATGAGCTTCTTTATGACATATAAATTTACCCCCATTTGTTTCTTTTCCCATTTCTTTTAATATTCACCCATTTTAAGCTCTAGTTATATATATATATATATATATGCATACTTATGCATATGTATTTTTTGCATGCATATATCTATATACCTATTTATGTCTTGTCCTTTCATCCTATACAGTTTGTTGCTGTTCCCTCTAAGTATACTTCCTTTTGCTGCCCATGTAATAACAACAGTTTTTAAGAGTTACCAATGACCTCTTTTCTTATAGGGATACATATCATTTTAACTTATTGAGTCTCTTAAAATTTTTTTTTGTTTTTCTTTTTTCCCCTCTTTTTTTTTAATTACCTTTTGATGATTCTCTTGCTTGGACATCAAATTTTCTGTTCAGGTCTGGTCTTTTCTTTACGAATTCTTGGAATTCTTCTATTTTGTTGAATGACCATACTTTCCCCTGTAAGAATATAGTCAGTTTTGCTGAATAGTTGATTCTTGGTTGTAGACCTAGTTCCCTTGCTTTCCGGAATATCGTATTCCATGCCTTTCTTTTTTTCAGTGTGGATGCAGCCAGATCCTGAGTTATCCTCACTGTGATTCCTTGGTATCTGAATGACTTCTTCTTGGCAGCTTGTAATATCTTTTCTTTGGTCTGATAGTCCTTGAATTTGGCTATAATATTCCTGGGTGTTGTCAGTTGGGGATTAAGTACAGGAGGTGATCTGTGGATTCTATCAGTCTCCACTTTTCCCTCTTATTCAAGGATTTTGGGGCAGTTTTCTTTAATAATTTCCTGTAATATAATGTCCAGGCTTTTTCTTTTGTCATGGTCTTCTGGTAGGCCAATAATTCTTAAATTGTCTCTCCTTGAACGAATTTCTAAATCCTCTGTTTTGTGGATGAGATGCTTCATATTTTCCTCAATTTTTTCATTCTTTTGGTTTTGTTTTATAGAGTTCTGCTGCCTTGTGAAGTCGCTCGATTCTAATTGTTGTGTTCTGGTTCTTAAAGACTGGATTTCATCCTTAGTTTTTTGGTCGTCCTTTTCCTTTTGGTCAGATTTTCTTTGGAGGTCATCTTTCATCTCCTTTGCCTCATTTTCCAGCTGGTTGATTTTGGCTTTCAAGACACTATTTTCTGTTTCTAGATGACTTATCTTGGTTTTTAAGTTCTTTTCCCAATTGTCTTCAGCCTCTCTTAATTGTGTTTTGAATTGCATTTTGAGTTCTTCCAAAGCCTGTATCCAATTCTCTGGGATTTCTGATTTTTCCTTTGCTGTTCCCTCCCCCTCTGTTTCATTCGCTCTTTGCTCATTACCTGTGCAGAAGCTGTCTATTGTAATTTCCTTCTTCTTTTTCTGTTGTTTGCTCGAGTTTACCCCTTCTTTGCTTCCCGTAGTTGGCTGTGCTCTTGCTCCTCTCATTTTGTTTTGGTTTTGGGGCTGTCAGTCTCCCCTCTTGGAGCTTTGTCAGATCTCTTGGTACAGTCTCTAGGGGAGGAATGTTAGCTTCCCTGTCCGCTGGAGGCTTTTGCTTGGATTGAATTCAAGTGGGTTGGGCTGCATGCGGTATGAAACTGAGGCTCTGAAAACACCTGGAAGGCTGGGCCTCCCAGGCTCTCTCCAGTTCTCTCTAGCTGTTTCTCCACTGTCCAGAAGTGCCTTTTCCCTCCTCCCTAAACTCTGAGGAGTTCTGATTGAATTGGCTGGATTGATCTGGTTATGCCCCCAGGCAAAAGTGAGGCTGGAGCCTGATGGAGGGACCCAGCCGCGGGCCCCTCTCTCCCTGGCTTCCTCCCTGCTGTCCAAGCTGGATTCTCTGAGCCCAGCGCCCCACTGCTCACAAGGTAAACCCTCCAAGCCAGCACCTTTGGCTGCTCAAAGGTTCCTGCTGAAGGTGTTGTGGGCTCAGCGCTCTGGGTTGTGGGGGAGGGGTCCTAGGATCTACCCTCTGCCTTCCCCTTAGCCCTGAGTATTCTCGGATTCTGGCTTTTGGGGGGGCGTACCTTTTGATTTTCGTCCAGAAGGAGGGTTCCCCGCTTCTGTCCTGTTGTTCAGGTTGGGTTTCGGCGCCCTAGGAGCATTCATGATGTATCAGTAAGGAAGGGTCTTCCACAGAGGTCTGAACTTTTGCTGCTTGCTAAGCCTCCATCTTGACTCCACCCCCCTCTCCCTTACTTTCTTAATTGTAAATCATTAACAAAACAATAAATCTTGATTTGTAGTTTTTGCTGATTTTTTATGGTACACAGACTCACTAAAAATTAAACAATCAGGTCTATGAGCTGTCTTCTTTCCTTTCTCAAGTAGATACCTGTTGGTTTATTTGTGTCATCCCTCATGTAGGATGTAAATTGCCTCATAATTTTGTCAATTATGAGAACTTAAGAAATGCTATTAGATTGAATTGGATAGAATATTGGTAACTAAAAAAAAGAGTTAATGGCTTAAGACAGTAATAATGTGCTGAATACTCTAAAGGATAGAGAATTAATGTACCCACTGAAGGTGATCTAAGACATAATACATTCTGGGTTTGTTTGTTTGGTTTTTTTTTTGCATTATAGATGTTGCTATTTAGTCCTTTTTCAGTCATATCTGACTCTTTGTGAATCTATTTAGGGTTTTCTTGGTAAAGATGCTGGAGTGGTTTGCTATTTCTTGCTACAGTTCATTTTACAAATTAGGAAACTAAATTTAAAAGAATTAAGAAAATTGCTCAGGGTCACATCGCTAATAAATGTCTGAGACTGGATTTGAACTCAAGAAAATGAGTCTTCCTGACTCTGTGCCTAGCACTCTACACAATTCACCACCTAGCTGCACCATCATCTCTAATTTGTACAGTGATTCTGGAAGAAAGGTCTGAGAGCACTGTCATTTGGAGAACTGAGACTGCACTGAGAACAAATTTCAAGTGAACTTTCAGCCTGTTTTGACAGTTTTGGAAGAAAAGCACCCCATTTCTTTGACTCAAAAGGAATGAAGTAGTAAGTCACTTTAGGTTGCTCTCTTTTTATGTTTTTGTTTTTAAATTCCATAACTGAAAACTGATTTATAACAGTGTGTTCAATAGCAGACCACATTTCTCTGATTGGAATATAAGAATTCTTTATTTGGAAACTTAGAAATCCAGTTTTTAATTTAAAGATGGTTACTTGGATACTCAAGAAAAAAAGTAGAATTTGATTCACTCTTGCATCAAGGAAAAGATGTGCAGTCAGCTTAATTTTCCCCTTAGAGTCTGAAATAAGCCTTTGGCATGTGAAGACAGAAGGTGGTATTTATTTTGCTTGGTTACCTGAGATCATTTCTTCTTTACTACTGCACTGACAGGCAAGTGGTCTGATTTCTGCTTTTCTAACAGGTCACCCACTGGGGAAGGTCGAGGGGATTCTCAGAGCAGCCACATGCTAGAAATCAGTTTTGTTTTAATGATACAAAATACTGGGAAGGTTTACAATTCTTGTGAAATGAGAAATGTATCAGGGCACTATACCATAGCCTCATAATACACTCTGAGTTTTTCATAGAAACAAAATTACATGGAGGATGAATTTAAAGTCATGAAACTGGATTTTTAATATAACAGAGTTTAAACTCCCAAATGAGAGTTGTCCTTCGAAATCGGCATCCCTAGAGTGTGAGCTGAGCATGCTAGCGCATAGATCATATCCTATTCATGCTCATGTCTTCAACAATAGGTGGCTATCCACTTATTCCACTGATACTGCTATTACACAGTAAAGTGTCATTTGGAATTCTTTTCCATCAGTTTGAAAGTTATGTAAGCAAATCAGTTTAGGTGAAAGACTTTCATTTTTGTGTGTCATGAACATCTTTGGGAAGTCTGGTGAAACCTAAGGATACCTTCTTAGAAAAATTCATTAAAATGCATAAAATAAACTACATCAAGTTACAAAGAAAGCCAGTTTTATAATCCTGGTCTAGAGCCTCGATCCTGGAATGTTACAGCTAGAAGAGGTCAGCTAAACCAGCTGGTTCATTTTAAAGAAACAGGAAATAAAACCAATTTGTACCATGCTTCGACACATGGCTTGTTATATTACCATGAAATCACAAGTACTATGTGTACTTGCATTTTTAGCCTCCTATGTCTTTTACAGTTGCAATTTGAGGAGAAAATATAAGATGAATTTTTTTTTTCACATCAGTTTCTCATTTGACTGAAGACTATGGTCAAAGTCAACAGTCCTAAAGCTCCAAAAGAAGTAAAACTCTTGGCTGTATTTCTAAAGTAGGCCTTTTAGCATTTTTATTTAACACGTTTCAAGCAATGTTGGCACATGTGTTATGTGCATTTCTACATGAATGTAGCAGGTGTTTCTGATAGTTCTGTCCCCTCCTAGGAGAGCTGACTGAAGGAAATAAATCACTGAGCAAAAAGGAAATCTAGGAAAATATATACCAGCCTACATTGCCCCATATCGTTCATTTTCTTCTTCCTTTTCTCTGAAGAGATTTCCTGCCAAGAGAGTGGGGTATTGGGGGACAAGTATGTGCACATAAGGCATAATGGCCAGAGAAAGGGATCAGAAATTGTGTTCAGACAGATCCACTCTCCTTGGCAGCTATGGCAGCAGTGATCAGAGCTTAAATTCACAATAAACAGAGAAGGCAGAGAAGAATAGAGCTGAGATCCAGACTTGAAATTTATTAGGACTATAGTAATCTACACAATTTGGAGTGTGTCAAATCTGGAATAGAGATAGATTGTGGGGTCCCTGGAACTAACAGCTTTTGAGAATTATATCAGCTGTTTAGATGATGGAAAGGCAAACTCACCTTCTCCAAGGTTTCTAGGAAAACCAGGAAGGGCAATTGGAGGAGGCTTCTGTTTGGAGAAATAGGAATAGACACACAGCATAATAATAGAAATAATAATAAAGGAGCATTGTGAATGATAAAGGGGGGGCCCTAAACCAAGGTTGGGACATGAGAGCAGAGAAGAGTCCCAGTTTTATTCATTTTAGGATCTATCCTATAGATTGACCTAGAATTCAAAATGCAGATTATACTGATTTTCTTTCTTTGCCAGCCCCTTTTAAATTCAAGACTTTGTAGGAATGGGCTACATGAAAATCAACATAGAGAAGTTTCCCTCACTGGACAATCATTTAATTAGTGTGAAATAATTTCCTGTGGGCTTACAGAAAGCAGAGAAACAAGTCACATTCCAGGAACCAGAGTTGTGCTGGGATGTTTAATATCTAAGGGGAATATGTGTAGGGCATACTTTTAAGCTTAATATGCATTATTAACATTTCTTCTAATAACATCACTTATTTGAGTCTAGACAATCAACAATGCAATAAATCAAGCCCTGATTTGTAGTTTACTGATTTCCAAGGTGTAAATGATCATACTGAAGGCTTAGAAATCAGTTCTTCCATCTGGTTACAACTAGCTCCAATGTACCATTGATTCAACCAACTATTATGTATACACTACAACACTTGTCAAGTAAGAAAAGCCTTCAAGTACACAATCTGTCTCTGTCTCTCTGTCTCTCTGTCTCTCTGTCTCTCTGTCTGTCTCTGTCTCTCTCTCTCTCTCTCTCTCTCTCTCTCTCTCTCTCTCTCTCTCTCTCTCTTTCTCTCTGAAATTATGGCATTTGGAAATTTAAAGGGAGAAAAGTAAACGAGATCTTTGTATCATAAAGTTTTCACCACCCATGGAGATACATCTTTCCAATAATTAGCCTGGAGGAGCAGGACTATTCTAGTTTTTATGCAGTTTACAGCCATGAGAGTATTACATTTGAAGCCTTTTTTTCCTTTTGTGTTATTTTCTGTGTATGTTATAGGTAGAAGTATATGTGAGTTGCTCTGTTTTTTTTTCTTAGTAAAGTCTTTTTTCAGTTTTTTTAGATGATATTCAGTAAAAAAGAGAACAATGGGATATTCTTTTGTGCTGCTGATATTACCCCAAAGCATTTTTTCTGCTATTTTTGTAAGAATGAAAACATTTTAAATTCTGTCTCTGATAATAAGTTAGGTCTAATCATTAGAGAGATAAACAAGTTAAACATATCATGCATAATAGTTGAATGTGACAATTCATGTTCTGGGGGAACAGAAGTTATAATTTTATTACATTTACATAGTTATTGATGATCTGATTTGCCTACTCCTAAACTCTGAGTTCCAAAATCATGGGAACTCTCAGAGATGAATTAGAACCAATTAATGATACAATGGAAAAACCTTTTATATTTCATTAACATCCAAGTAAAATATAGTTTGTTTAGTTTTTAAGTGGAATAAAAGAAAAGATGTTGGTGAAAGCTTAAAGTACATCTATGGTTTTATATCAATTACTCAAACTGATGCTTTTGATTATCATGCAATTCCACTGTAGTTATGTAGACAAGACATTCACTTGTGAAGTTAAATGATAATGTAAAAGGTAAATAAGAGCTATCACAAGACAGTAAGGAAGTCTCTTATTTCTAAAAATGCTTGACCCCAAAAATATTAGTTTGTGATTTATTTGGAAACTGAATTATATTTTCCCATAACATCAGCCAATGATAGTGGCTAAATTCTTAGTTCAACCTATTTAACCTAGTATGTAGGTAAAATATTGCATATATGCAATAAAAATGATAAAAGTAACAATCAGAATTATTGTATCTTAGAGTTGGAGGAGACCTCAAAGTCCACCAGATCCTGGCCATATGCAAATATGAGTACCCTCTACAATATCCCATGCAAATTGTCATCTTGCAACTGCTTGAATACCACGAGTGATAAAAACTCAGTTTCTCCCAAAACAGGTTATTCCACTTTTATATGGCTATAAGTGCTTAGAAGTTTTTCCTTACATTGAAACTCTTCTTTGGAGTTTCCTCTCTTTGCATCTGTTTCTGCCATCTGTATTGGCCAAACAAAACAATTCATCTTCCTTGTGACAAGCTCTAAAATAATTGAACACAGCTATTGTGTTCTCCACCATCCCAAGATTTCTTTTTCTGTGAATATTGCTATAAAAACAAGTGATAATGGTAAAACAAAATAATTGAATTTTAAAAGTATAAGAAGATATATGGACAGTTATGGAGGCTCTAAAGGAGAATTCTGTATGATTTCAAAACCTCTTTGAAAAAATACAATTATGCTAATATTATGAATTAAACCTTTAGAAAATATGATCATTAATTATGTCTAACTTTACAGTTTATAGCTTCAATTTTCCTTGATAGTACTGATGAAACCAACACTACATAGTAATCAAATAGCACAATACTTAATGGGGAAGGAGACATTTAAAAATTATTTTTATATTTTTACCTTTCTATAACTTCATGTTTTTAACAGCATAAAATTTTGCTTATAATAGTAAACTAGTATTTTTTATTTGGTCATTTCAGTCATGTCTGACTATATGACACCATTTGGAGTTTTCTTGGCCGTTATGCTGTAGTGGTTTGCTATTTCCTTTTCCAACTCATTTGACAGATAAGGACACTGAGGCAAACAGGTTAAATAACTTGTTTAGGGTCACACAACTAGTAAGATTCTGAGGTCATATTTGAGCTCAGGTCTTTTTGAGTCCAGATCTAGCATTGTCTTCATTGTGCCACCTCATGATAGTATTTATTTGGTGATAAATCAGTTCAGCTATGTTAGGGTTTTGTCTCAGAGATGCTGAGGGACAATAATGCATAAGAGGCATACTTACCAAATTTCATGTAGGTCATGTAAATATTTGACCCAATTTGGCTATTATAATGCAACAGCTACTCTTTTTGCTCAGTAGTCATACTTTTAGAAATCTTGGATTCATTAACAATAACAACAGAAGAGAATATTGTCACTACAATTTAAACTCTAATATTCCTTATTCTGACCATAACTTCTTATCCTGGCCACTCCCTGGATTTCTCAACTTCCTTTTCTTCATCTCGTCCTAGAGTCATATCACTCCTCCTCTTGGCTGACCTGTATTCTAGTGTTTCTATCCAACATTCAAAAATTTGATTTCTCAGTTAACATATTCAGCTTGACATTTATACTCTATTTCTTTGCCTCTTGTCCTATTGATGCTCATCTCTTGCCAAACTCCAACTCTAGGTTATTCTCACCATTTGCCTTCTTCACCCTTTTTTGTAGTACTCTACAGACCTGGAGGGAAACTATAAATATGTTAACTAGGTTCACAAAAATTCATGTTATTTAATTATAATTGTGATTTATTGCTCTATGACAATCCTTTCCTTCTTATTTGATTCTAAAATATTATAGTACTTTATATATATTCATGTGTGTATCTATTCATCTCCAGGTTCCTTAAGGGTACAATCTCTTTGTGCTTGCTTTTATACACTTCAGCAGAAGTATCACAGAGGTATTACACACTTAGCAGAGTTCCTGGCATATAAAAGTGCTCAATTAATGGTTATGGAATGGGATGGGATTAAATTTAATGGAATGGGAGAGTTTTTCCTGCTATAATTTGAGCAGAAGTGAAAAGAATAGAGATAGTAGAAGGAAAGGGAACTAAAGAGAATATGGCTATACAATAAGGAGAGCATCAGGGGTGAAATTAACTGAACTATGAGCAGTGAAAGAGGAAAATGTGGAAGCACAAAATGCAAATAACCTTCAAAGAGAAAGAGTTTGTTGGAAAAGAGATGGTGGGTCAAGCAATTTCATGTGTCAGTTAAAGAAAGCTGAGATGATACCTGAACCAAATGAAAGAGCAACAAGGCACTATGAAGTGGAACATATAGACAGGATGGACAGATGGATGGCAAGATAGACAGAAAGACAATGAGCCAGAGAGATAGAGAGATAGATGTAGATAGACAGATACATAAATATATAAATGATACATTGAAATAGATTCCTTTTGTTAAATGTTTACTAAGCACCCATCACTGGAATATACACAATAAATACAAATACAAGCAAAAGTTGTTATCTGTAGCAATTTATGTTCTAATGAGGGAAGATGATAGCAAAAATCAGAGCTGGATAGCAGAATGAATACTGTCAGAGATGATGACAGGGCAATAGAATGATCTGAAGCATGAGAAGTAGATCTGAGAATGAAGTGAGCATGACATGGGCATTTCATGAAATGGTGTACTGAGGCAGGGACTCACTAAACAGAAGCAAGTAACATGGAATAGAGAATTTGTGCTTTGTTTTGTTTTGTTTTTTCCCTTGTGATAGTCATTTAAAAGGAAGGTTAAAAAGTCCAAACAATGAGTAATGGAGCCAGGAATGAATAAGGGAAAAAGGAAAATAACATGTTGTCAATTGTTCCTAAGTATGGGACATTCATGGATTATATATTCATAGCACAGGAAATGTCTATATATTAATAAGTCCTAGTAGATGTCATAGAAAATAAGTGTGAGAAGCTCTTACTTCTAAAACTATGTTGTGGAATGGTCTAAAAAGATTTGCTGGAGAAAGTAAGAAAATTTGAGCCTTGAAAAATGGGAAATATTTTATCATTATTAATATTTCTCCCTTAAAGTCCAATCCATCATTCATCTCATCAGTAGAAGGCAACTGAAGAATATAGCCATGCTAGGAAAGGTAATGTACAGTATCTGAGAGAGTCTCAAAAAATCCCTTGAAATACTAGCTGAATGGTATCCTGGTTCCAGTACTTGAGTTAATTCTCCAGCCAGTCCAATATAACTATTCTTAAAAATGAAGGAAATGGGGCAATATAGGGCTGGAAACTGATCAAACTCAAAACCATTGTAATGAACAACCTGACCTAGAGTTTTGTGGAAGAAATGGTGCTTCTTTGTATTTTGGTACCAGAAGAAACCAATATAAAGTGGAACAAGTGAAGAATACTAATGCCTCACCTTCTAGAAATGCTTTGTTACAGACAGTATTGGCATCCCCTCCCAAGCAGGTAAGTTCAGAATCCTATTAATAATGGTGGCAGTAGTATCAATATTATGTTGTCTCATATTTATCTGTGGTTCAGATAGAAAAAAACTAAGAGACAAGTTCCTGTACTGTTATAATTTCATTTTGCATTTAGCGATTTGAGGACCTTTAACCAAGTGAACAAAATAAACGCTTTCTGCATTTGGACTTCATCATCTCCATAAATTCATCAATTACCAAGACGAAATCAGCTCTGAAAGTCACATCTCCTCACAATGTCCCCATCATGGTCTCAGGATTTCATCATGCCCAAAGGCAGGAAATTTTCTCTACCCCCACTTATCAGCTTCTTATTATATATTTGTATGTATTATGAACTCTTTGAGGGCAGAGACTATCATGCCTTCCTCATACATTAGCACAGTGCCTGGTATATAGTGGGAACTTAATAAACATTTACAGACTCTGGCTCAAGGCAAAAGTTTTATGATCTTTTGTAATTTCACAAACAAAAATCTTCAAAACAATTGTAATAGGAAACGGGATGATGTGAATGACATGTATCTTGTCCTGTTCTGACATGTTTTTGTTCTCTTGCTAGCCCTCTGTATGCTGAAAGGTTTTCCTTCTAAATGATTTATGAGTAATGAATATTTAGCATGGTTGCATCTATTAAAATTTTTGTTCTAATTTTTTCTGGATCGATGTTTTGTAGAGTCATTTATAAACAAAAGTTTCCATTGTGATGATGCTTCTAATCAGTTTAATTTATGGAAACTGAAAATAACGATTTAGGGTTTGTATTTGTAGTGTGTGCATATAGCACCAATTATTTTATGGAAAGGTAGGGACTTACTAGTCTTGACCACTTTACCATATCTTCCTAAGTATTTACTATGGCCTAAAGCTTTTGCAACTTCTAGTATTATGCTGTATAATTAGAACCATCTTACCATATGTGTGTGTATGTATGAATGAATGAATGAATGTATATATATATATATAACATATTTGTAATATATATGTATAGTATACATACATAGTTATATAATCATATACATGTGTGTATAGTTCATTAATTTTAAGACTAACTGATCACTAATTTCTGGTAACAATGACCATGTATTATAATGTAAATGCCATTTCTATGAATAAACCTACATAACAAAAGTAAGGTTGGTCATTTTATTTTTGGATAAATTCATCTCAACTGTGGAGGATCTTTTGATATAATTCTTGTATCTGGGATATAATTTTATTGTGATTTAAATTTTTTTGTTATTATTATCTCATTTTCCCCATCTTTATCAAGAAAATTCATGTGAAACAGTCCTGAAACAAATTGCTATCTAGATAGGTATTCTTCTATTTTGTTTTTTTTTTATATTCTGCTGATTATTATACAGGTATATCTAAATAACTGCTTTTGTTATCATCATTAGCAATTCAAATGTATACAATCCTTTAAGATTTTGCAAAAAGATAAGCAGAGAGAGGCAATGAGTATTTACTCCAAGTAGAGACTGACTCATGAGTAATCACACCAAGATAAAAATGCTAATATAATTCACAGAATATATAATCTATATTGTATAGATCTATTTATGCTGTGCTTTCAGAAAGAGATTAGAGTGTGTGGAGTTTATTGATGTCCTGTGAATAGTATAAGCAAAGCTTCAATCATTCTTCCTACTGTTTACAGGAAAAATACTTTCAAGTACTTAAATTTTTCCAAAATTTTCCAATGACTATGGAAATGATCATGTGTTATCTATTATGAAATATTTTCACTAGCATTTATTAAGATTCCTTGATCTTGGAATTCCAAAATTCCAGTTTTGTGAATGCCTGATTTAGTAAATTAATGCCTTTTATTTCTATTTTTTTTATTATATAGCTTTGATAACCTCCAAGTGAATGCATGACCTAGAATAAAAAGTATCATCATAAACAAATTAGAGAAAGTTAATATTAATTGTATTATTATTATTAATTAATTTTTACCCCCTTTTGGCCTCACGAAGGAATTTTTTTTTAAATTTAAAGCTACAAAAAAAAATGGTCTTAGTGTGGAAGTTCCAAACTTAACTCTCTTCTACAGGTTGAGACAAGATTTTTGTTTAATCTGTAAACAAAAAGTCTTTTGGGTAGTGAAATAATTAAAATAGGCTAAGCTGAGCCTTGTGAGAAAAAGTGCACATGTACTATGCCAACATTCTAAATGCTTATTCCTGCCATCTAGAAGACCTTCCCTTGTCCTGATTGAGGTCTCAGTACTCCAGCCAGAGAGGCTTGAGAATAAATTGATAGAAGGGAAAGGAAGTTGTCCTCTTTCCTGGAACCAAAAACTTGTTAAGTGCATAGTCTGGCTCTGGACTTGCTTAGCTGTTTGTGTAGCAAGTAGCTAGAAGAACTGGCTGGCCAGTGACTTGAGTCTCTTAAGTTCCCAACTAGCCAGCAAAGAAGCTCCTGCTTCTCTCCGTCTCTGGTCCACTTTTTGCCATTTAACAAATAATTATAAAATTAAGATATGGTCTCCAAAGAATTTTATTTGCAACAATAGAAATATTTACCTTTCATATGTATAAACAAACAAAAAAAAGCTCCTGAATAAACAAGAGATAAAGAGATCACAGAAGATAAAATGGAGAATTTTGATTATCTAATTAGGTTGTAAAAGTAAAAGGTTTTAAACAAGCAAATCCATGAAACTAAAACTAAAATGGAAACAAATGAAAAAAAAATCTTTGTAGTTTTTCACTGAAAAAAGGTCTCAGTTCCAAGATTTATAAGGAACTTATTCAAATTTATAAGAAAAAGAGCTACTCCCCAACCAATAAATAGTCTAAGGATATGAAGAAGTAGTTCTCAATGGAAGAAATCCAAATAATTTATAATTGCAGGGGGGAAAAATGATTCAAATTTTACTACTAATTAAGAAATGCAATTTAAAGCAATTCTGAGATTCTGCCGCCTACTCATCAAGTTAGAGAAAGAAGGAAGGAAAGAAGGAAGGAAGGAGAAATGTAAATGTTGGAGGGGCTGCAGGAAAAAAGAACAATGATGGTCTAGTGGAAGACCTATGAATGGATACAATCATTTTAGAAAGCAATTTTGAATTACACAATTACTAAAGAATAAAAGGCATTTGACCTGGATATACTACTTACTGGATATACTACTACTCTACCCCATCCCAAAGTTGATGAATTAGTTGCACCAACAGGAAAGAAAAAAAAACAGCATTCATTATCCCAAAACATCCAAAATAAGCACTTTCCAGGCATCAAGCAGTATTTCACTTACATTCTACTTATTCACTTTAAAGCTCTTCATTTTGGTGCTGGAGTAACAGTGAAAATAATACTAATTCAAGTCCACAGTTACATTTGTCCTTGTGTTCCACATGAGATTACCTGGGGATAGTAAGGTGTGGGAAGCAGAACAAAATGCAAGAAAAAAAGATTGTGTTTAGTAAGATCCACTAAACCGTGACTTTGGCAAAGTTATGCCCAGGTCAGCAAGACAGAATTCTTGACAAAGCATTCTCTTTGGCTCCCTGTTGTGAGATATAGGCAGAAAGTATTTGAGGAAGAATTATTTGTGGTTCAGGCTTTCCTATCCACCATAAAAACCAACCAAATCAAACCAAATTAGTCCAAATCAGCAGTCATATGTGAAGAGTAGTCACCTCACAAGCTAGACCTGGTATTACTATAGCAACTTTTTACCCAAAGAGTGGAGTGTAGCTGAGATGGACTCTTATAAAAAGGTGGTATAGAACTCAATTTCTCTTCTATTGAAATCTATCCCAGTCACATCCCATTCTGTTCCCATCACTTCCCTTCATTTTAATTCTAGAAAAATATGAAAATAGATAGTAGTATTTCTAGTTTACATGGTTAATGTTGTCCATACATTCCACATTAGTTGACACTTCCTCTTCCCCTCCCCTCCACCTTCCCTACCACCTTTTTCCCTCTTCTCATTCCTCTTTCCTTATTTCTCTTTCCAGAGACGCAGTGGATGCATCTCCTGGTGTAAAGTCAGGAAAATATGTTTAAATCCAGCCTTGGATACTTTTTAGGTATGTGAACCTGGTAAGTCACTTAACCATCATTTGCCTCAGTTTCTTGAACCATAAAATGGAAATAGTTGTATCTACCTCACAAGGTTGCTGTGAGGGTGAAATAAAACAATATTATAAAGCACTTACTAGGTCCTGACACAGTAGGCACTTAATAAATGTTTGTTTCCTTCTTCTGTTCTGCTCTGTTCTGTCTTCTCCTTTCCTATCCTAACCAATCCTAATCTATTTTAGTCAACAAATATTTGCTGAGATCTTCTGATGAGACAAACCCTCTACAATGCACTAGGAATGCAGAGGGAAAAAATCTATAGTTCCTGCCCTTGGAATAGAAAGAAAGTAGAAAATTCTACAAAGCAAGGAAATAGAAAAACAAATTAGAAGGAACTCCTAACAAATATTTTCAGAACACTAAATTCAGGAAAAATACAGAGGAAAAAAGATGGAATAAATATGTATTACGGCCATGAATCAAGGAAGAAAAGTCTAGAAAATATAGAAAGGGAAGAGAATGAGAGGGAATGTTTTGTAGAAAAAAACAAGGCACAGAAAAAAAATGAAAAAAAAACCTATCAAATAAGACAAATAGAAGACAAGAAAAAGGAGGTTTTATTTGGATATATAACTGAGGGATCAAAAAAGGAAAGCTAGATAATTAAAGTAAAAAGGAATTAATATGCTAATCAAAATTACAAATCAAGAGAAAGGGATGACAAATGGGAGAGTTCGGGTTGAAAGCAAGGGTATGCTGAAACCAGCTCTAATTGGTTCATGACAGTGGATTGCTACATTCTCAGTTTGAGCATTTATACACCAGAAATTGGCAATTGACTATAAATCAAGTCTTGATGGATTGGTTAGACTTTAGAAAATGTTAATAAAACAGGTTACACATAAAAGTGTGTTGTGTATACTCTGTTAAACATCTACAAGGGTATTCTTCTATACATAATCTGTAAACATTTTTTGAGTTCAGCAGGAATGAAGTATATGGCTCAAAGAATGAAGAGTTCATCCCACTAGAATCCTGGTAGCTTGTAGGCATATGGATGGTGATGATGACGATGACAACTGGCATTTATACAGTTCTTTATTATTTACAAAGTGACTAATATTATCTCATTTAGCCTGAAAGAATCTCAGCTTTAAGAGTGAGGAGGACTAGGTATAGCCCATTCTCTCACACCCTATAACAAGACAGGTTCAAAATTGATATATAATTTAGATGTAAAGAGTGATATCATAACTAAATTAGGAGAACAAAGAACAGCTTACCAGGCAGATCTATGTACAGGAGAAGAATTTATGATCAAATGAGAGATCCAGACCATTAAAAGATGTAAAATAAATAATTGTCATTATATTAAATGAAAAAGTTTTGTTGTTGTTGTTGTTTTTTACAAACAAAACCAATGTAACCAAGACCATAAGGAAAACAACAAACTGAGGGGAAATTTTCTAGCTAAATTTTCTAATAAGGATCTAATTTCTAAAACCTATAGAGAACTAAGTAAAATTTATAAGAATATAAGCCATTTCCCAACTGACAAATTTTGAAAGGATACTAACAAGCATTTTTCAGATGAGTAAATCAAAGTTATTAATAATCATAGGAAAACATGTTCTAAATCACACTTGATTAGGGAAATTTAAATTAAAACAATGCTGAGGTATCACCTCACACCTATCAGATTGGCTAATATGACAGGAAAGGAAATTGATAAATGTTAAAGGGGATATGGCAAAATTGGAACACGATTACATTATTAGTGGAATTATGAACTGATCCAACCTTTTTGGAAGACAATTTGGAACTATGCCCAAAGGACTATAAAACTGCATCACCATTGATCCTACAATACCACTACTGGATTTGTATCCCAAAAAGATCATAAAAAAAAAGAGGAAAGAGACACTTGTACAAAAATATTTTAGCAGCTCTTTTTGTGGTAGCACAGAATTGGAAATTGAGGGGATATTCATCAATTGGGTAATGGCTGAACAAATTGTGGTACATGTTAGTGATAGAATACTATTGTGCTACAAGAAAAAATAGGCAAGATGATTTCAGAAAAAGTTGTAAAGAGCTACATGAATTGATGCAAAATGAAATAAGCAGAACCAGGAGAACATTGTACAGAGTAACAACAATATTGTACAATGATCAGCTGGGAAAAATACTCTCAGCAATGCAATGATCTGGGAAAATCCTGAAAGACATGGTGGGGAATGCTATTTGCCTCCAGAGAAAGAAAAGTTGAAGTTGGGTGAATGCAGATCCAAGCATACAGTCTTTGCCATCAGTGTATTTACGGTTTTGTTTGGGGATTTTGGTTTTGTACACATGGGCTCTTACAAAAATGACTAATTTGGAAATGTGTTAGGTGTGATAAAAATAAAATTTTAAAGGTATATCTTGAAGATTAAACTAAAATAACAAGAATCAAACCAATGTGTTAAGAGAGGAAGAGGCAGGGAATTCCTTTTTTTGGAAAAAAATATAGACAAAATGATAGAAATATAAACCTTACTCTCATAACTTTAAATGTGAATCTATTTTTAAAATTTGATAAAATTAAAAAGTGAGACTTTGGATAAGAAAATAAAACCATACAATTTTTGCTTCTGGAAAAAAAAAATTTTCAAAACAAAAACCTGCACAGAATGTAAATGAGGGATTAGGGAAAAAATTATTCTGCTTCAGAAAAATCCAAAAGATAAAGAATTGAACCATACTATCAAAAAGAAATCATAGTTTATTACATAAAAATAAGTATAAAAGGAAAATGTATTTTTCTAAAAGGAGATTTGGTCAACAAATCAACAAAATTAAAGTCATATTTATCAAATTACTTAACTTCTAAAATCATAATATATAGAGTTGCACAAATTGCTAAAAAACTAGAGCTAAATAATTTATGTCACCTTTTAAACATCATTAAAGAACATTATATGGGTATATGGGTTTGTATGTATATATATATATGTATATATGTATGTATATATACATATATATTTCTTGGCAACATATGGAACTTCTACAAAAACTGACCAAAGAGAGATATTACCAAAAAATACATAAAAGGCTGAAGTGATAAATGGATCCTTTATATTAAATAACAAAACAAAACTAGTCATAAATTTATGGAGAAAAACCAAAAGACTCAAACAAAATGGCGATAACAATAAAATCTTATGGAACAAATTGATTAAAGAGTAAATCATAGAAACAATCAATATTTGTTAGAGAGAAGAATAATGTTGAAACAACATAAAATTTCTGTAATGGAGCTAAATAAATAGTCCTTGAAGGAGAAAATATTATCCCTAAAAACATATTATAACAAGGAAAGAAAGGAGTACATTGATGAACTCAATTTATATTTTATAAATTAAAGTCAACAAATAATTAAATCCAAAATAGAAAATGTGAGCTATTAAAACAGGGAAAATATATAATTTGGAAATATATTCATTTTACATGTGAAATAATTCAAAATGTATTTACTTATTATTTATATCACTAAAAGCACGAAAAACAAATTGAGAAAACTATATTTCAATTTACATGTAGAGATCATTAATTCACTCTGTAAGTGGATAGCATTTTTTCACCTTAAGAGTTCTGGAATTGAATTAGAATTTGTATCTATCAAAGTAGCTAAACCATTCACACTTGATCATTATTACAACAGAGCTATAACTGTATACATTAAAATTCTGGTTTTTATCTCTATACTTTGCATCAATTCATTAAGTCTTTCCATATTTTTTCTGAAATCATTTATTATCATTTCTTTTTTTCCCCATTTGAATAAGTTTATTTAGTCAATTTAGAACATTATTTCTTGGTTAAAATAATCATATTATTTCCCTCCCTCCCCTCCATCCACTCTTCCTGCAGCCAATGCACAATTTCATTGGGTATTACTTGTGTCCATGATCAGGACCTATTTCCATGTTGTTGTTTACACTTGGATGTTCATTTAGAGTCTACATTCCCAACCGTATCCCTTCAACCCATGTATTCAAGCAGTTGTTTTCTACTCCCACAGTGTTGCCTCTGAATGTGGATAGTGGCTTTTCTCTTAGGTTCCTCCAAGTTGTTCAGGGGTCATTGCATTGCCACAAATGGAGAAGGTCATTACATTTGATTTTGCCACAGTGTATCAGTCTTTGTATACAATGTTTTCCTGGATCTGCTCCTCTCACTCTGCATCAATTCCTGGAGGTTGTTCCAGTTCACATGGAATTCCTCCACTTTATTATTCCTTTGAGCACAATAGTATTCCATCACCAACATATATCACAATTTGTTCAGCCAATCCCCAATTGAAGGGCATCCCCTCATTTTCCAATGTTTTGCCACCACAAAGAGCACAGCTATGAATATTCTTGTACATGTCTTTTTTCCTTATTATCTTTTAGGGGTACAAACCCAGCAGTGCTATGGCTGGGTAAAAGGGCAGACAGTCTTTATTGCCCTTTGGGCATAGTTCCAAATTGCCCTCCACAATGGTTGGATCAATTCACAACTCCACCAGCAACGAATTAATGTCCCTACTTTGCCACATCCCCTCCAGCATTCATTACTTTTCATTGCTATCATGTTAGCCAATCTGCTAGATGTGAGGTGATACCTCAGAGTTGTTTTGATTTGCATTTCTCTGATTATGAGAGATTTAGAACACTTTTTCATATGCTTATTAATAGTTTTGATTTCTTTAACTGAAAATTGCCTATTCATGTCCCTTGCCCATTTTTCAATTGGAGAATGGCTTGATTTTTTGTACAACTAGTTTAGCTCTTTATAAATTTGAGTAATTAGACCTTTGTCAGACATTTTTGTAATGAAGATTGTTTCCCAATTTATTGCTTCCCTTCTAATTTTGGATGCATTAGTTTTGTTTGTACAAAAACTTTTTTAATTTGATGTAATCAAAATTATTCATTTTATATTTTGTGATTTTTTTTCTAGCTCTTGCGTGCTTTTTAAGTCTTTCCTTTCCCAAAGATCTGACAAGTATATTATTCTGTGTTTGCCTAATTTGATTATAGTTTCCTTCTTTATATTCAGGAAATTCACCCATTCTGAGTTTATCTTGGTATAGGGTGTGAGATGTTGATCCAAGCCTAATCACTCCCATACTGTCTTCCAATTTTTCCAGCAGTTTTTATCCAAAAGGGGGTTTTGGTCCCCAAAACTAGGATCTTTGGGCTTATTATAGACTGTCTTGCTGAGGTCATTTACCCCAAGTCTATTCCACTGATCCTCTTTTCTGTCTCTTAGCCAGTACCAAATGGTTTTGATGACCACTGCTTTATAGTATTTTATATATATATATATATATATGTGTGTGTGTGTGTGTGTGTGTGTGTGTGTCTGTGTCTGTGTATTAAATACTATATAAATATAGTATTTATAGTTTGAGATCTAGGACTGCAAGTCCTCCTTCCTTTGCATTTTTTTTCATGACTGCCCTGGATATCCTTGATCTTTTGTTCTTCCAAATGAACTTTATTATATTTTTTTTATCTAATTCAGTAAAAAAGTTTTTTGGTAATTCAATGGGTATGGCACTAAATAAGTAAATTAATTTAGGTAGGATTGTCATTTTTATTATGTTAGCTCGTCCCACCCATGAGCAATCAATATTTTTTTTCAATTGTTTTGATCTACTTTTAATTGTGTGGAGAGTGTTTTGTAGTTGTGTTTATATAGTTCCTGTTTTTGTCTCAGCAGATAGATTCCTAAGTATTTTATATTGTCTAGGGTGATTTTAAATGGAATTTCTCTTTCCAATTCTTGCTGCTGAGATGGATTGGAGATATATAGAAAAGCTGATGACTTAGGTGGGTTTATTTTGTATCCTGCAACTTTACTAAAGTTGTTGATTATTTTGACTAGCTTTTTGAGTTGATTCTCTAGGATTCTTTAAGTATACCATCATATCATCTGCAAAGAGTGATAGCTTGGTCTCCTCATTGCCAATTTTAATACTTTCAATTTCTTTTCCTTCTCTAATTGCTACTACTAGTGTTTCTTGTAAAATGTTAAATAATAGGGGTGATAATGGGCATCCTTGTTTCACTCCTGATCTTATTGGGAAAGCTTCTAGTTTATCCCCATTGCAGATGATGTTTGCTGATGGTTTTAGATATATACTGTTTATTATTTTTAGGAAAGGTCCTTCTATTCCTATACTTTCTAGTGTTTTCAATAGGAATGGGTGTTGTATTTCATCAAAGACTTTTTCTGCATCTATTGAGATAATCATGTGATTTTTGTCAGTTTGCTTGTTAATGTGGTCAATTATGTGGATGGTTTTCCTAATATTGAACCATCCTTGCATTCCTGGTATGAATCCTACCTGGTCATAGTGAAAAACCCTCATGATCACTTGCTGGAGTCTTTTTGCTAGTATCCTATTTAAGATTTTTGCATCTATATTCATTAGGAAGATTGGTCTATAGTTTTCTTTCTCTGTTTTTGACCTGCCTGGCTTTGGGATCAGTACCATGTTTGTGTCGTGAAATGAATTTGGTAGAACTCCTTCTTGGGCTATTCTGTCAAATAGTTTGTTTAATATTGGGATTAGTTGTTCTTTGAATGTTTGATAGAATTCATTTGTGAATCCATCTGGACCTGGGGATTTTTTCTTAGGGAGTTCTTTGATGGCTTGTTCAATTTGTTTTTCTGATATAGGGTTGTTTAGGTAATTTATTTCTTCCTCTGTAAGTCTAGGCAATTTATAGTTTTGTAAGTATTCATCCATATCACCTAGATTGCCATATTTGTTGCCATATATTTGGACATAGTAGTTTTTAATGATTGCCTTAATTTCCTCTTCATTTAATGTGATGTCTCCCTTTTCATCGTGGATACTGTCAATTTGTTTTTTTCTTTCCTTTTTTTAAAATTTTCCTTTTTTAAAAACTGAGACTCCATCTCAGTTTATGGACAGACTTATTGATGTGGGGAACATATATATGGACTTTGATATATCCAGAGAAAGAGACATTAGACAAATATGTAGACAATTCATTAAGAATTGTTGTTCATAGGTAAAAGAATAGTTTAAAACTAGCTGTCCAAACTGGGACTCTTTGGACCTTGAAGAATTGAGGAGAGTAGCAGTCTACATTTATAAGGGCCATTCAAAAAGATGTGACGAAAACAGTAAATCAGTGGAAGACTTATAGAAAGAAATTGAAATCTTAAAAAGAAAACTGAAAAATCATGGAGAGACCATAACCCCTTTACAGGAATCTACAGATAAATCAATAACATGCCTTCATTGTGGAAAAAAGACCATGTAATGATGGTCTGTAAGAACTGGCTATGGGGAAAAGAAATAATAAAAACTTTAGAAATAATAACTATAGAAATGGCTATAATAATGACCATAGAAATCATGACTTTAGACCTGATAGAAATGACTATAGGAATCAAATTTTTAGAAATCAAAATTATAGAAATAGAAATTGGGAAAATGATAGTGCTCAAACTGAGACAATAGAACATATAAAAAGTGGAGCTCATCCAAAAAATACTCGGGGTGCTACTACCCCTTCAAGTGAGGCAGAATGTGGTGCCTCTTAGACTCTATTGATTTTGTTGATATCAATTAACCCTTTTCAGTTTTGTCTCCCCTCCAAATAGTAGCAAAGAAGAAGAAATGGATTTTTTGGAATACAGTACCTCTGTGACTGATTATACCTTCTGTTGATAATGAATAATTGACTATATTGATAGTATTTAACTATTGATTATGATAAGACTTCCCTATTGATGGATCTGTACTATTTTATTGCACTTTATTTTTGTCATACAGTATTTTATTTTTTCCTTTCTCTCATTTTTGCATTTGAAGCACATGTAATTGTATTGAAAAGATTTTCTTTATATTTTTGATTTTTGCAATAAACTAAGATATACATTTGCTTAGCATAAAAATGCATACCCAAAAGCTTTAGACTATAGAAACCTGCCATTTATTGATAAATGTTATGGGACTGTGATTAATGATTTTATCTGATTCTAGGGATCAAAAAAGGAGCACACATGTTATCTATATAGTGCCATAGAAGCACAGATTTAAAGTGCCAAAGGAGCACAGAGGTCAAAAGAAACCAATCCATGTGGGATTGCTGCACTTCTACACCAATATGAAAGGACTTAAATTTAGTGTGAGATTCGAGGTTCTAGCTCTTGACATATGTTAAGAAGCAGGACTTCTTGAACCACACTCCATGTAAAATACTTGCTATGAAAGTACCTAAGAATTAGCTTTTCTGTCTCCCCTATCCCTGAGAAATGACGAAAGATCAGGCTAAGAAATGACACTTCCCTTTTTACACAAAAATCTAGTCTTTTTTTTTCTCTCATTATGGCAACTTCCTGTATTCTTAACTTATAATGGGTAAATACAATATTACTGCAATTTTTCCCTTACAGACTTGTGGGATAAAATTTACTTTAAATGGACCCTAACAATAAGGACCTATTATGAATTTATTCCTTTTTAATTCAGAAATTGTACATATATAGTTTTTGCTATTTTGATTCTAATTTTGAGATTTTTATTTCTCTCAAAAGCTTAATTTTTTCTCTATTCATTTTTCTTTCATGTTTTTGGATTTTTCTTTTGATAATTGACTCATACACCCATAACTCAACTACTTTGAGTTGATCCAGGTGTTGATAAATACCCTCCTCAGTGGGGGATTGTATTGTATTTTTATAAAAATCCAATATTTAAAATTTTGTTTCAGAAGAATTTCAGGAAAAGAAGTTTGCTAAATCCTCGAATCCAGAAGAATGAACTCTTTGAACAAATATGCTTGCAGAAACCTACACTGCATCAAGAATAGCCAGAATGAACTTTTGGGTACAATCATTTGAATAAAAAGGAATTGAACATTTATTGTAAATGTACACTTTTATGCCAAAGGGGACTGCCCCCAGTTTGGATTTTTGTCAATGTGCCTAGCAAAACATTGGTTTTGCTTTCTCTCTTTTCTATTTCTCTCTAATTACTGTAATTTCCTCTTAGAAAGCGAAATATTGTATACATCTGTAGTTAGACTTTTTTAGGACTACAAAATGATTCAGTTAAATGATCAATGGGCAGACTACTCTCCCAATGATCATTAGGGGGATTGTGAAGTTTGGATTTAGCTATCTCCTGATTGTAACAGTGAAGATACTTTTCTCTTCCTTTATTGTGAAGATTAAATTGTAATCCCCTAATTGTAACAATGAAGGTACTTAGCTCTTCCTTTACTGGGAAAATTGAATTATAATCCACAATCTATTTTTAGATTTTAATCTACAAAAAGGTGATAACTCAGTATTTTAAGTAGGTCTACCCATTTTTACTACAAAAAGGTGTTAAGTAACTTCAAAAGGTGAACTAACCAAAAAATGTATAATCTAACCAAAGAAGGTATGACCTAAAGAGTGGGTAGTCCTGGAAAGGAGCATCTGCTGTGGTTGGTAGATGTCAAATTTAGGGGAGGTGACACAAGAGAAAAAGAACTTTAAAAAAGAGGATCAGATACCAGAAGAAGAGATATTCAATTTGATATTCAATTCGAGGACATCAAAGAGCTCTCTGACTCAGAGGAGAGAATGTGGAACTGGATCCCTGGAGGAGCTCATGCAGAAGACCTCAGACTGCTTCCCGTTTAGACAGTCACCCTTGGTGAGTGAAAGGCTGACTTAATAACCCTGCCTTTCCTGGAGGCTTCAGGTCTTTCCTCCAGGAAAGGTGCATTGTCTTCAGACTTTTTTCCCTGATTAGGGCCTTAGAATTTCTACCTGGCTCAGAGGAAGCCAGATTTATCTCTCTCCTCTCTCTCTCTCTCTCTCTCTCTCTCTCTCTCTCTCTCTCTCTCTCTCTCTCTCTCTCTCTCTCTCTCTCTCTCTCTCTCATATTCCTTAATATCTTCCCTCTATTATATCATAAATTCCATTTACTTTAGTAATTCATTTTGGGATTTAGAAATTAAATACCTGTCAACAACCACTTCAAACAAAAATTTGTCATGCTATATTCTACAATAAATAAAATGAATACATGATCCTTAAATTAAAGGCTGTACCACTAAAATTAATGTGTGAGGGGGCAGTAGTGGACATATTCTTAGGAAAAAAAATTAATATAGGCAGTTAAAAATAAAATATATAATTTAATTGCATGAAACCAAAAACCTTCCACATGACCAAAAGAATATATTTAGAATATAATAGGAAGCAGTCAAATTGGAAGGAAAAACTCTTTGGATCCAAAGGGTTTGGTATCCAAATTATATAAATATATAGCAGAGATAGAGTAATGGTTAAACAGATTGTGGTAAATTACAATAGTGAGTATTGCTTTTTGGTAAGAAATGATGATTATGATTAATACAAAAAAGCATGGGAAGATTTCTTCAATAGGATAAAAGTAAACAAACAGCTATAAAAACACACAATGGCCACAACAATGTAAATGGATATAATAAACAAAAAAACAATTAAAAGTCAGTGCTTCAAAATGAAAAGAATTAGCATGATGACTTCATTAAGGAGATATTTAAATATACCCTTCCAAATTCCTGTGCACATAGGAGGTTCACAAAATAATACAATGCAAGTTTTTTCATATTTTTATATACTGATCAGTTTTGCTGATTTTTTTCTTAAAAATAATATTTATTATATTAGATGACTGTGAAGTTGCAGAGAAGGGTAGGAAACTAGAAGAATTTTAGATGATTAAAAAGCCAAAGATAGAAATAAAAATGTACTTTTTAAAATAATGATAAACATCAATGAGGAACATTTCCCAATTGACAAATATACTTTCAATTACTTATATATTGCCCTGGACAGGACTTCAAAAAACAACTCTCCAA
Organism: Monodelphis domestica; assembly: GCF_027887165.1. NCBI lineage: Eukaryota > Metazoa > Chordata > Mammalia > Didelphimorphia > Didelphidae > Monodelphis > Monodelphis domestica. The sequence goes on along the minus strand of NC_077231.1, from coordinate 220,835,304 downwards.
GGTTGCTCCCCTTCTTTGGCATTCTCCTCTGATTCTTTCTAGTCATTTGCAATTTCAGTCTTAATGTACCACTTAAATTTCTCTTTTATATCTAATAAATATTACCAGTCACTAGTACATCCTTAGTACCATCGTCTAATCTTCTATAGAGCATCCATGTTTGCCTACATCTATTTATTATCTCCCAGAAGACTGTAGTATATCTATTTGTCCAGGGTCCCATCTTACATCTGAGTTCCCCTGTAGATGTCATAAAATCCTATCAGAGGGAAAAATTGGTCTTTTCCCCAGGGAAAGAGCTCTTCCTTATTACTCCATAGAGGAAGCATACCCTAGTCACAATTATGAAGACTGGATTTAGCTATTTCCTGAATTTAACAATGAAGATACATAGTCTAACAAAATTGGGGGGGGGTGGGATTGTGAATGGTAAATTACTCCACCCTACTTAGACCATACTTTAGGGGAAGATAAAGTTGTAATCTCCTGATTGAACATGAAGGTACTTAATTCTTACCTTATAGTGAAGCTAGAACTTTAAGTTAAGTCTATTTTAAGATCTTAATACAAAAAGGTGTTAAGTAACCGTAAAGGTTAAATTAATCACAAAAAGGTTAAGTAACTCTAAAGGTATAATCTAATCAAAGAAGATGAGAACTCTAAAAGATATGGGCATTTAGAGGAGACACAAGAGTGAAAGATCTATATATTTGGGTTACTTCCTTTCTCCAGCTTCTTTCTGGAGGCGGAGAGTTGGCTGGTGGCAGCGTGCTGGGCCTTTTGGCATCTTAACATGGCTACAAGCTATTGTCTGGTTCTGTGGTGAATTTCTGGATGAGATTTCCTCCTTTACTTTCTAGCTTTGTCTTCTTAGAAGCCTGTATTCTTCTTCAGAGACCTAGAGGCGGAGATTTTAAACTCCCCTTGACACAGGCCAGGCAGGAGAAATCTTATATCCTCTTTCCCCCTTCTCCTTAAATTCCTTCCCTCTATATTAATTAAATTACCATAAATTTCCAGACTGACTTGGGTATTTTATTTGAGATTTCCCTTGGCAACCAATTAAATTTAGATTTTAAGTCACAACCCTAAAATTATCTTTACACAATCTCAGTCAAATTCATCCTTAACTCAAAACATAGTTCCAAATATAGGTGCCTTCACTTTTTAAGGTTTTATAATAACTGACATGTATACAACTTTAAGGTATGTAAAAGTAAAAGTAAAATCAGTCACTACATATATCCTTTCATTTTGTCTTCACAATAATCATTCACGAATGAGGTGAATCCTATGGATATTATTATCACCACATTATTAATACAGAAATTAAATTTCAGAGACATTGAATTATTTCCCCAGAGGTACACATATCTTGAATATTAGGTAGGATTTGAACCTAGAACTCAAACTGCAGTGGTCTATCAACTATGCCATATTTCCCTTTTCTATCATATTCCTGCCATATTGGTGCTCAAAGACACATTCCCCAAACGAAGGTACCTTTCGATCCTCACTCATTCTCTCATGTCTATATATTCCTACCATCATCAATGTTATCAGCACTATCAGTTTCAAGTTAGCTCGAAGTGAATTTACTATCTGATATTCTATCTCCCTAGTACAGAAGGGATGTTCTCTTGCCCATGTCAATACCTACTATCAGTCTAGAATATAGGTTTTTAATAGCTTTTATTTCATGGACTCCTTTTGGACTCCTGATAAGTGGACTCTCTTCCAGAATATATTTTTAAATATTTGAAGTAAACATATCATAGTAAAAGAGAAAACAGTTATATTGAAATGCAGGTATCAAAATAGAAAAAATGACATAGTAATAGATTTATTTAGTCAATGCATTTAACAAAAACATAATACATTTAAATTAATGCCAATTAAAATCACATTTTTATTTATTTTTTCCACATTTTTATTTTTAAAAGGCATATCAGAATTGATAATAGTATTGCCTATATTCAAAATTGAAGGAAATAATCAACTTCCATTAATGGTTAATTAAAATATAGATATAATTTCCCCCTCTAAGTTCAGAGGTACCCTGTAATTTACCCCCAGATCCTTGTGTTCAAAGACCTCAAGTTAAGAACTCCTAGTCCAGACATTCAGAAGATCATCTTTAACCTTTCATCAATTATCTTAATGTCTTTTCTATAATTACTTTCATGGGCACTACATAGTATTACTCAAATTACAGTGGTAAGTGGTCCACTCTTTCTTAGGTATCTCTCACCCATGTTTCCCCACTTTCATATGGATTATCTACCTCAACGTTGACTCAACATTCAGTATCTCTCAACCAGTACCAAAATACCTGACAGGCTTAGGTTTGGGTGACTTTAGAAATCTTTTTCTATGATTATGTATGACTCTGTGGGCCTTGTTCATTTGAATAAAATGATTAGACTATCATTCTTAGTTTACCAAACCAGATTCTCCTAATCTGTAATCTACTCAATATTTTTTTTTTGGGGGGGAATGAGCAAATATCACAGAAATTCTGTCAGACCCCTAAGGCACAATTTAGTAAATTTGTTTAGAGTGTGATGGAGGAGCTGAAAGGCTACTGAAAAGTGGGGCTAGCTCAGGTCACTCCTCATTACCCCTCACAGTGAAAGATGTGCTTGGCTAATGAATGTTTGCTGTATCTGAAAGGAAAGAAAATATGTACTGAGCCATGTTCTTCCTTGTATATCAGCTGTTATCTTATTGTAAGTAGGTCTATTTGGAAGCTACATTAATTCCTTCAGACCCTTCTCTAGTGTATCATTTAGAGAAAGTTACCATTTAGTAAATTACTAATGCTAGCCCTAAATTAGACTAAATAGTTTCCCAAAGAACTGAAGGATTTGATCCCAGAGGGGCCTCGGTTAAATATTCAATCTGTCTGAAAGGGAGTAAACCCTGGAATCCAAAAATCTATGAAAAGACTTCATGACTGCTGGGAGGAGAGAACACTAGGCATCCTGGAATGGTAGAAACTTTACTTGCCTGGATTGTTACCAGAGACTTCTGAGCCACAAAACATAAAAATAAAACACCACCAGCCAGAACAGAAACAAATTATGGAATATGAGACCTAACTAGCAATTATGGAAGCTGGGACAAAAGCATCACAAATATACCTGAAAATATGCATGGAAGGAAAGAGAAGAAGCAAAATTCTTAAGAGAACCAATCCAGAGACTCATCAAGTGGGGGAAGAAATTGAGAGGTGCCATAAAGTCTCTGTTGGAGAAGAAAGACTAGCCTGGGGTGAGGAGCATCTCCCCTTTGAGTGGTATCACAATTAGGGAAGAAGTATGCTCTGTCCTAGCTTCCATTTTAACTATTTGTGCTTAGTGATAAACTCAGTAGTTTTTGTTTTCTGAAAGAGTGCAAATATCAGTAGTATGCTCTAAATATCAGCTCCATAAAGCAAAACTGCATTTGTCCCACTCCGGAACATATGGAATGGACTAAGTTTGTCTTCAACAAGGCACAAAGATACTCATCCAGCATCACTTTCCTGTGCTATTCCCTGTGTCCTACTGTGGAGAGAGCCCAGAATGGTGGAAAGAGCTCTAGAACTAGGATTTGAGGTCAGTATGTGCCACACGCACTTTTAAACACCAGACATTTTAAAAAGGAGTAATAGACAATCCCTTCTCTCCAGGGGTTTCCAATCTAACGAAGGAGAAAAATGAAAACAGAGCTATAAAAAAAATAAACTTTAAGCAGGATAAACTAGAAATATTGCCAGTTGTTCAATCAACAAACATTTGTCAGGCACTTACTTAGACTAGAGGCAGCAAGATGGCTTAGTGGATAGATAGTAGGCATGGAATCAGGAAGACCTGAGTTCAAATTCAGCCTTCTTCTGATAACTTTTTTATAATTAAGTCAACTAAACAATCTAAAATTTAATTTATTATGAAAAAAAAAACTTTTGAAGGTGAGTAGTCACAAAATTCTTACCTTCTGTCTTGGAATCAATGTTAATTATTGGTTCCAAGGTAAAAGAGCAGTAAGGTCTAAGCAATTAAGATTAAGTGATTCATCCAGGACCACGTAGCAAGAAAGTTTCTGAGGTCAGATTTGTACCCAGGCCTTCCCCTCTGCAGACCTGGCAACCTATCAATTTAGCTACCTAGCTAGCCCTCAATGACAATATCTCAATTTAACAATGAGATATTAAGAATTCTTTTTGTGAAAGGTTCTGGGTAGGTTATTATAATATCAAAACAGAATTTTTTTAAAAATCTACCCTCAAAAAGCTTCTATTCTTCTATGATCTGTATAAATTTTCTGTAATAACATTTAACTCAATGTGAGTACCTACATAGTTATTTCAGTGAACCAATAATTTTAAAGAACTTTCAAAACTAATTGTATTTGATAGTCCATTGGCAAATATTAAAGTTCCTTGCTGTTTCTCACAGCATCTCACAGTATCATATCCTGTACTCTCTCTATGTCAATAGAAAGAAAAGGTGATGTAACGGTTAAAATTTAGGGAGACTGAGGCAGGTAGAAATTAGTTTCTCTCTGCAAGGAGTATTACATTTTTTAGAGGTTTATTAAAGGTTAAAGATTAAAGAAAATACAGAATAAGAAAAAACATGTGCCTAGGCCAGAGGCCTAGGCCAGATAACCTCACATCACAGAAGAGACGGAAGAGACGCATCTGCTCCAAAACGGAAGTCCAAAAGAGAGAGAGAGCCCCAAAAACCTTTGCCACCAGCTTAAATCCTTCCTCCATCTCGGCCCACCCTAGAATTCCCGTGAGATTACAAAGCATCTTGGGGAAGTGGAGCAAGGGCTTGTGGGGATTGTAGTCCTGTATTCGTGTCTATTTTTTTACAGTGATAATATTATCATCATCTATGATTGTACAAAAGCCCATGTCATCTGCTTTCTTCTGATGGCACCACATTCTGGAAAGCATCGATATACACCTTTTATATGCTATAGAATTTTGACAAATTAAAGTCAGGCTGATTGGCTTTTCTGTGCTAATTTTATTAGATTTCCTCTCCTTAAAAAATGAGGACTACATTTGGTTTTCACCAATACTTTGGTACCTTTTTCAATCTCAAATCTTCATTGATATTAGTTCAAAAATCACATTTGCCATTACTTTCCCTAATAATGGTAGGACACAGTTAACCTAGACCTAAGTAACTTAAACATATCAGACTGCTAGATGTTCTCTTATTATCTCCTATTCATTCAGGTTAGTGAGAATCGGATTCAAAATAAAATTCCCTCTTTGTCCCTCTGCCTTTTGAAGGATGAAATTATCACTAAGGCAAATCAAAAAAAAATAATTGCTTCTTCAATTTTTTGGCAAAGAGAGGATTCCAACAGACACCGAGATAATCAACATCCTTTCTCTCTACTCTATCATGCCACTGTTCTAGACTTGTAATTTGTTTCCCAAATTCCTTGGAAATAGAGTCTCTTTCTCCTTTCTATTCAGATATTCTATAGTATACAATAATGACAAAATCAATTCTATTTCTTCTTCCTTTGACCTTCACTCCATTATTCCCTAACATGCCACTTCCCTTAGGTTCCTAGATCACTTCACATGAGTGAAAATAACTTAGACTTGTTATGCTTGTCCCTTTGTGGGGTAAAAGCAAAGAGCAAAAAACAGAAGTTTTGAAAAGTTGTGGAATTAGACAAATAAAGGAAAAACTGCTTAACAATTAAAACTATGCCTGATGATATGGGATAATTTGAGAAATGGTGAGGTCTACATGCTAACTGAATGGAGGTTTTCAAGTGAAGGCTGAAACATCTTTTTTTATGTTATAGACAGAGTTCTTCTTCATATATTAATTGGACCAGATAGCCTCTCAGCCTTCTAATTCTGAGTTTCTTTAATGATTTGAATACTGTAATCCAAAAAAATCCAAAATGTGGGTGACTTGAAGATCCAAAAGGAGGTATATGTCATATTGCATAAACTGTAACATATCTTCAATTATGATGACTCTTTAAAATGACATAAGAATATCAGCTAGGAAATGTATGTTTAGAAAAGGAGATCAGTCATATAATGGATTTGGAGACAGATAGCCCAAGTGCTGCATGGTTACCCATAGAATGATAAAAGACAAAAAGGAAGCTTCCATGGCATTAAGTTCAATGTGAAATTAATGAAATGATATGAACAAGATTCTTGCACGATGAGAAAGCTTAGATCGTTTATGAGATATACTGGTTAGGGAAAGTATCTCCATCAATATGATAACACATCCAGTGATTCCTTTGCATGATAGGAGCAAAGGAATCAAACCATCAACAAACTCATTGCACCTATATTGTAGCAAATAACTCCAGACATTTGGGCAATACATTCAAATGAAAGTACACCCAATTTTAAAACTGATTTTTGGAGCAATGAGTAGGTAGCTCAGTAGATTGAGAGCCATAATCTATAAATGAGAGAGCTTGGGTTCAAATCTGGTCTCAGACACTTCCTAGATAGGTATCTCTGGGCAAGTCACTTAACCTCCATTTTTATCACTTATTTCTCTTCTGCCTTGGAACCAATACTTATTATCAATTCTAAGATAGAAGGTAAAGATTGAAAAAATAAAACTAATTGTTCAAGGGAGTCACAATACATTCATCTTTTATATGATAGTTAACTGTAAATGAATGAGATAACATCTAGCCTGAATGTGAGGGGGCTAGTTTAAAAATAAAATCTAAAATATTCTTTAGTTTATGTTTTACTGATTTAGAAGACCACAGCCATGGGCAGGCTTAGAGAAAAATTGACAGGGGATAATACAAGTTTAAACTCTGAGGTTATTAAGTCAAATACCAATTGGATAATCAGAGCACAAATAGAATTCAAAGGAATCAGAGCCAGCCAAAGTCCCAAGTCATTCATTCAGGGGGGGATATGAAGTGGAAATGTCATGTCAAACTCAGTAAACATAGTTAAGACCTAATACAAAGACATTAGTTGTTATTCAGTGATTCAAGCCACATCTGACTCTTTGGATCCACTTGGGGTTTTCTTGGTGAAGATATTGGAGTAGTTTGTTATTCCTTTCTCCAGCTCATTTTACAGATAAAAAACTGAGGCAAACTTTCAGGGTCACAGAAATAGTATCTGAGACTAGATTTGAACATGTCTTCCTACTCTAAGCCCAGTCCTCCATCATGCCTCCTAGCTATGCTCTAGACATTAGACATTGACAAATTGATGATTTGCCTAGATAATGCATATGAATTATCACAATTCAATCAAATCTAATTCAATAAATATTTGTTATACACACATACTGCGTTCTGTAGAGAGCCCTGTATTCTGTGCCAGAGGAGATAAATGGTCTTGACATTGTACAGTGGGAATGATGCTGCCTTTCAAGTCAAAGGACACAAGTTCAAATCCTGGTTCTGCCTCTGGCATTTGATTATACACTGACCACTCTGGATCTCATATCCTTGTTGGTAAAGGGAATAGGTAGACTTGATGAGCATTTATTGAGTACTTAATAGGAGAGGGCAGAGTATGTTCAGTGGGGGAGAACAATTCATTTTGCTGAAGAACAGAATGCAAGAAGACATAAGGAGTATGAGAAAAGAAACTGGAAAGGTATGTTGGTACCATCACAGTAACAGCAGTTAGCAGAATTAATGTACATGTTTGCGTGTAATCTGTATATATATATATATATATATATATATATATATACACATATATATGTGTGTGTATGTATATGTATGTTTATATGGATGTATGTCTACAAATATGAGGAGAGAAAAAAAGAAAAAAGCAAGTCTGAGGAGAGAGAAAGAGAGAAAGGGAAAGAAAGGGAGAGAGAAGAGAGATTGAAGGAGAGAGAGAGAGAAGGAGAGAGGGAGAGAGAACCATGTTAGAATCTGAATCAGTACTAGTCTCAGAATGAGGAGGATCTAGGAAGAAATCCTGCCTCTGGCACTTCCTAGCTATGTGACCATGGTCAAGACACTTAACACTGAACCTCAAGCAAATCTCTAAGACTATAAGACTAATTGGGCAAGTCCTTAACGTATGGAAATTATACAGGAAGGACATAGAGATCAGGAAAGAAAATGATGAGTTTGCTTTAGGGGTATGGCTGGAGTTTCTTTCTTGGAGGCTTCAGGAATTGTGTTGCTTACTTCTGCTCATACCTGCCCTCACTGTCATCTGCTCCTGGGCCAACTAGACCTATGCAATGATTTGAAAACAAAACTCTCAAAACCTCTTTAAAATTTGTTTAAGTATTTTGATTATTATAAAACTTGTTTTTACAATTAAAAAAAAAAAAAGAACTCCCTAATACCAACTTCTCTCCCCTGCTCCAGCTCCTAAGCTTGGATATATCTAACATGTTAGTCACTGGTAAAACATATGGCCATTGGCAAAGATTCCACCTCTCCTGACATTTTTCATATCTCCCATCCCCCAGATGCTCAATAATTATAGAAAGCAAAAATAATAATAAAGATCTTCTGACTTATGCAATTTGCAAGGCTGAATAGTCTTTATATCAGTAAGGGAACTCACATTTGCTAGGAAGGATTCATTTTCCTATCGCCTGGGAGTACCCAAAATGATTGCTGTACTGCCTGACAATGTGACCTAATGCTGTATTTCCAGCATGCTTTAATACAGATAGAGAGATGCAATCCATACCAATGATGCTCAGAGGCCAGAGTCAACTCTACCTGGAGACAGACTGCAAAATCAGACCTGTAGTCCAAAATATGGTTATTTCAAAGTAATTTAGGACTCTTACAGTTTATGCTTATAATCTGAAGGCCATTTTCTCCTAGGTTTCATCATTTTAAACATCAAAAACTGAGCCTGGAAAAACAGATTACACATTCAATAATACCGAAAGTTCAGATCTTTAGAGAATAAGCAATTACTAGTATTAGGAACACTATTCGAAATTATCTTATTTTTATTGAAATACCACAATTTTGTGGAATTAAAATAATTTTTGAGAAATACTAATAGTTCTACCTAATCAAAGCAATTCAAACGATTGGAGTAACTGCAAGTCATGTAACAATTTTTTTTTTTCAAATCAAACTTCTTTGAATAAATGTTCTGAGCTAGCATCACTGGAATGAGTTTATTTTTCCTGAGGTGAATACTTTAAGGCCCATACTCTTATGGATGTATAAATCTAATTAGGTTTAGTTATATAATATGTAACATGCAAGTTACATATTATTATAGACTATGTAGCTTATGAAAGTTTAGAACCCCTTTCTACAAATGACAATAACTAATGCTTATATGAGCTGAATTCTTCACATTTACACAGTGATTGTCAGAGGAAGGATATGGCAAATCACTTAAGAGCTTTGATAAGCCTCCAAAAGGCACTTAAATATTGAAAGGTTGGGATCAAGCTGGGAAACTTTAATCTGTTATTTCCTTGTCTCTGTCTTTTTAAGCATTAATATTGCCTCTTTCACATTAATTAGAGTTAAATTCCTAACAAATCCTGAAGACATCTTACTAAATTTTACTTGATGAAATATTCACAGAATTAGTCAGATGAAAAATAATGTAGATGACATTTATTTCATTTTAAAATTTAATTAATTAATTAATTTAGAATATATTTTTCCATGGTTAAATGATTCATGCTCTTTCCCTCCCTTTCGCCATCCCCCTTCCTGTAGCCAATGAGCAATTCGGCTGGGTTTTACACGTATCATTGAGTAGATGACAATTTTATGTAGAATCTCTGTGGATGCTCATTCCATCTCTTTTCATTTTTGTGTATGGCCCTTGCTGACCCAAGTTTTCCTTTTAAAGCTATTTAAATTGTCTCTCCATGGGAACTGTTTTGTCATTATTCAGCTATTTCAGTCTTGCCCAACTCTTTGTGACTCTATTTGGTGTTTTCTTGGCAGAGATACTTACCCAGAGTCACATAGCTACTAAGTATCTGAGGTCAGTTTTGAAATTAGGAAGATAAGTCTGCCTATCTCCAGGTTTGGCACTTTATCCACTGTAGCCCCTTCCTACCTCAGTGAGAACTGTCACCCTTTCTAAATATGATATTGTAGATTGTGGAAAGCAAATTAGACTGACAGTTTGTGGGGGAAGGGGCCAACTGGGAGTGGCAGTGGGGTCTTGTGACTAGCACTTCCTTCCTGCAGGGTTGGGACTTGCTTCCTGGTGTGGAAGGAGAGAGGAGCTTATTCAGCCCAGTCTGGAGTGGCATGCTCTTCTTGGTTCAGCTGGAAGACACAGAGTTCTGAAGGTTAGACCTGTTCTTATTTGCTTTCTATCTACTGCTAAGATTCTAAAAAGATAAACTAGACTGATATAGAGTATACAGAAGTGGGAAAACCCTCTGCCAGTCTCTATGGCCTGGCCCTATACTCTGAAGCTAAGGAAAAACTCCAATTCTCACTGGTTATTAAACTTTATATTATTTGAATTCGCAGTCAGATAAGTGGACTATTTTTTTCTGGTCATAAAGGGAGCTGAACTTCAGTTCAATCATTCTACAACAAACAGTCTTTATTGGACCCTTCTATTTCCTCTCAGCAGGGGGCATCTCCCTCCTTTGCTTCACCAAACAGTGTTCCCTCTCTCCCCTTAACTCCTCCTTACCCCTATGCAAACCTCCCATTATTTATTCCCCCAGTTTTCATATTCCCCATTTCCTTTCCCAATAAATATTATAAGATGGAGAGCTAGCTCCCAGCCAAGAATATCTGGATTCAAGTTCAAATCTTTCTACTGATACATATTGGCTGTATGATAGCTAACCTAATTTCTTTAAGTTCCTTTAGGCTCCTAAAATTGAGAAGCCAAAGTGCTTTTATTCATTTCATTAAATCTACTAAAATTTAGTATCTAGGAAATTAAGACATAATATTTCAAAATATGAATACATTATAAAACAATAATAAACCCATCATGTTAAAATATTTGACATTTTTGTGACTAACAACATTTTCCAAAACAAATAAATTGGGGATGAATAGTATTGGGTTAAATAGTTATTGCAATATTTTTAATGTCTGCCTTAATAAAATACAGTTGGTTTCTCACATTTACTTTTGCATTTAATTTATCACAAAATATGCTTTTGTTGTTAAAAGCATATGAAGGTCTGTCCTCACCCAGCTATATAATTGGAGCATCTTAAAAGTCAAATAAAATTTTTATATTGCTATGAAAGGATAGATATGAAAGCACAGTAAATAGAGTGCTTGTCTGGAGTCAGGAAGACTAGTATTCAAAATAGATCTCAGACACTTACTGTATGACCCTGTGCAAGTCACTTAATCTTGATTGGTCAAATGGCAAACTACTTCAGGATCTTTCTTAGCTGGAAAAAAAAAGAGCTGGAAATGGCTAAAATGACTGAACAATTTATATGATAGTTTGTGTACCCCTTAAATGATCTCATGGATAAGGCATGAAGAAACACTGTTCTAGGAAATTCTCTGAGTTGTAAATCAAGTATCAGATTGGTAAGGAGAGCTTTTATATCTTGGAGTTCCCTACATTAATGGAGTCCAGCCTTGAAGGCAGTTTAGTATCAGAGGCATCTAGACAGATAAAACTAGCAGGTTGTCCTTAGAATTAGAAAGACCCAAATTCAAATTTAGGCTTGGGCATTTATTAGTTATATCATTATGGGAAAATAATTTTACCTCCAACTGCCTCAATTCCATTACATTTAAAATGGAGATAATAAAAGCACTCTGTTCTAGAAATGTTGAGAGAAAAAATAAGTTAATTGTGTTTGGTTTTGTTTTTTTCTAGATTATGCTAGTCAGTACAGTTTTTAATAATCATCTTCTGACATTTTTGATCCATGTATAAATTAATATTTGTAAAAGTGCTCATCGAACCTTACAGTACTCTTTAAAAATTACAGCAATTATTAGTAACTATCATTATCTAAATATTAACTCCAGACAAAGATACTTAACCTTTTGGGATGTCATGGACCCTTTTGGAATCCAGATGAAGTCAAGAACACAGTCTGAGAACAATATTTTAAAATGATTAACATAAAATATATAACATTATAAAGAAAACACAATTATATTCAATAAAGATATAAATTTTTCCCATGATGGACCACTGGAAATATGTCTATAGAATTCATGAGGATACATGGTCCCCTTATGTTAAAAATCATGGTTTGAGTATCATAGATATTTATAAGAATTAGGGAAAATATTGAATAATGACTATCTGAAAACTCTTAGAAAGAATAGGTTTACTTAAGTTGAAAACTTTTCAAAACTCTATATTTAGGAAATAGGAACAAATGCAGACCTGAGTCTGTCCCTTTAAAAAAAGTAAAGAATATTTTTTCTAGCATGATACATTTAAAGTCCTAATATTTATCCTAAAATACATTTTCAAATTTGCTGCTGTCGTTATAAACTCTAGGGAGCTTTACATTTTTTGAAGCATGCTTCCTATGATTACTACACCTGATGTCCTTCAACTAAGAATCCCAGGTGTATAAACTCTTAAGGAAGAAGAAAGCTCAACCTCTACAGTTATCACCAATATACCAAGTACATCATCTGGATGGAGCTTAACTCTCTGAATCCATATGCAAATAATGGCCTTCATGGGGATGGCCTCTTCATCATTGCAGTTAGCCAGTTACCACCTTCTCTCAATCTCCATCATTAAAAACTATAAAACATGATTTTTTCATCCTTAGTTACATTAACTTTGATAACAGGGAAAGTAAGTTAACTTTTTCTTTTCTTTTCTTTTTTGTGACAGCTATAGCCTTGCTCAGTTAGTGGAGGGTATATTTATAAGCAATGAAAATAGCATGTCAAGATTTCAATAGAGTTTGTAAGTATTATGGATGGGCAAGTATCTCTTACTAGACATGTCTGGAAATGATTTGTCCTCGGTAATGCAGAGGGATTATGCTATGCCAGGAAATGATATTGTCAGAAACATTACTTAAAAATAGTTCTTCTCCTTGGAAGTTAAATGTATGATGTTGGACAAAAATAAGGTGTAGGCATTTCAAAATGTTAACACTATTTTGAAAATCTCTTTTGTAAATCTAGATTATTAAAGTTCATCAGTGAGACAAAGCCTTAAATTTTGAATATTTATATTGACTTGTATCTGCCAAACTGAAATCAAAGTATTTTTGTTTGTGAGGTAAATCTACATAGGCAGAAATTGTTAATTTTGGGATCTGTGAACTCATTCAAAAAATTTTTAGAGCACTACATTTCAATGTAATTGATTCCTTCGTAATTCGATATGTCTTAGTTTATACATTTAAAGAACATTAATTCTGAGAACAGATCCATAGGTTGCATGAGTCACAATGCCAACAGGGTCCATGAAACAAGAAGATTTCAATAGAGTTTATAAATCATCCTCTTCCCTTGATATTCCCTTCTCCATTGGTTTTCCAGATACTACTCTGCTCTGGTTTTCCTTCTTTCTATCTGATCTTTCCTCCTCTACCTCCATTGTTAGATCTTCATTCTGGTCACTTTCATTAAATGTGAATATCCCACAGGGCTCTCTCCTGGGGTCTTTTCTCTTCTATGGCTATTCTATTGCACTTGGTGACCTCATCAGCTCTCTTGGATTCAATGATCATCTCTCTGCTGATGATTCTCAAATCCACTTATGCAGCCCTACCTTCTTTGTTGAGCTTTCCTCTCTCATTTCCAACTATAGACTTCTTAAACTGGAAGTTCCATTGAACTCAACACATCTAAAACTGAACTCATTGTCTTTCTCTCTAACCCCTACCTCTTTGCAACCTCCTTGTTGGTGTCCAGAGCAACACAATACTCCTAGTCACACAGGCTCACCATCCTGGTGGCATTTTGGACTCCTCATCCTTTCTCTACTCCATAGCCAATCTGTAGCCAAGGCTTATTTACTTTCATAGCATTTCTGAAATATGCCTTTCTAAAGGGCACGTCCAAACACATCACCCTGCTACTCTAAGAAACTGCAGATGCTTTCCTGTCACCCCCAGGATCAAATGCAAGTAGTCTGTCATGTAAAACCCTTTATAACCTTCTCTAATCTCCCTCCACCACACATACATGTTTTGTGATCCAGTGATACTGAGCTCCAAACTATTTCTTGAATAAGACATTCTTTCTGTTGGCTCCCTCATGCCTGGAATTCTTTCCCTCCTCATATCTGTTTCCTGGCTTCCTTCAAGTCCCTGCTAAAATGCCACCTTTAACAAGAACCCTTTCCCAATCCCTCTTCATTCTAGTGCCTTCTCTCTATTGATCACTGTTAATTCATACTATATATAGCTTGTATATACAGAAATGTATACATGTTTTTCCCCATTAGGCTGTGAGGTTCTTGAGAGTGTAAACTGTCTTTTAATTTCTTTGTATCTCTAGCATTTAGTAGATTCATGGCACACGGCTCATGCCTAATAAATGTTTATGGTTGGAAAAAAAACTAAGAGACTTTCATAAGGAGGTAATCAAAAGTTACCTCCAATTTCTGAAGTAAGGGCTTCTGGGAAGAGCTTATGCCCCATCTCAAATAGGACCCCACAACATGTGATCGTCACTTTAATTAGTCACTGTATTACATTTTTACTCATTAGAAATTAATTTCTGATATGAAGTTCCTCTTTTTAATGCTAATAACCCTGAGAAAACATTTCAATGTCAGTCATTAAATAAGTTAGCATGAATTTCAGAGAATGTCACATTAAGAAAGGAGGATCAGTGGAATAGACTTGGAGTAAAAGACCTCAGCAAGACAGCTTATGACAAGTCCAGAGATCCCAGTTTTGGGGACAAAAATCCACTATTTGATAAAAACTGCTCGGAAAATTGGAAGACAGTGTGGGAGTGATTAGGCTTGGATCAGCACCTCACACCCTACACCAAGATAAATTCAGAATGGGTGAACATCTTGAAGGTAAAGAAGGAAACAAAAAATAAATTATGTGAACACAGAATAGTATACAAGTCAGACCTTTGGGAAGGGAAAGATTTTAAAACCAATCAAGACTTAGAAAGAGTCACAAAATGCAAAATAAATAATTTTGACTACATCAAATTAAAAACTTTTTGTACAAACAAAACCAATGTAACCAAAATTAGAAGGGAAATAACAGGAAACAATCTTCATAACAAAAACCTCTGACAAAGGTCTAATTACTCAAATTTACAAAAAGCTAAATCAATTGTACAAAAAATCAAGCCAATCCCCCATTGATAAATGGGCAAGCAACATAAATAGGCAATTTTCAGTTAAAGAAATCAAAACTATTAATAAGCACATAAAAATGTTCTAAATCTCTTATAATCAGAGAGATGCAAATCAAAACAACTCTGAGCTATCACCTCACACCTAGCAGATTGGCTAACATGACAGCAACAGAAAGTAATGAATGCTGGAGGGGATGTGGCAAAGTTGGGACATTAATGCATTGCTGGTGGAGTTGTGAATTGATCCAATCAATCTGGAGGGCAATTTGGAACTATGCACAAAGGGTGCTAAAAGACTGTCGACCTTTTGACCTAGCTGTAGCACTGCTGGGCTTGTATCCCAAAGAGATAATAAGGAAAAAGAATTGTAGAAGAATATTCATAGCTGCGTTCTTTGTGGTGGCAAAAAATTGGAAAATGAGAGGATGCCCTTCAGTTGGGGAATGGTTGAACAAATTGTGGTATATGTTGGTAATGGAATACTATTGTGCTCAAAGGAATAATAAAGTGGAGGAATTCCATGTGAACTGGAACAACCTCCAGGAATTGATGCAGAGTGAAAGGAGCAGAACCAGGAGAACATTGTACACAGAGACTGATACACTGAGGTACAATCGAATGTAATGGACTTCTCCATTAGTGGCAATGCAATATCCCTGAACAATCTTGAGAGATCTATGAGAAAAAACACTATCCACATGCAGAGGAAAACCTGTGGGAGTAGAAACACCAAAGAAAAACAACTGCTTGACTACTGGGGTAGAGGGAACATGATTGGGGATGTAGAGTCTAAATGAATATCCTAGTACAAATATCAACAACATGGAAATGGGTTTGGATCAAGAACATATGTAATACCCAGTGGAATTGTGCATCGGATATAGGAGGGGTGGCAGGAGGGGAAGGAGGAATAGAAAATGATTTTTGTATCCAAGGAATAACGTTTGAAACTGACCAAATTAAAAAAAAAAAAAGAATGTTATTTAAAAAGAAAAAGAAAGAAAATGAGTCTTCCTAACTCCCAGTTAGGAAGCCCAGTGCTCTCTTCTAGCTGTCCAAATATTTTTTAGTTCAAGCTATTTAAATGAAGCTAAATTCTACTAATTAAAATAATTGGAAACATATCTTCAAAAAAAAAAGAAAGTTACTGAAACAAAACAGAAATCAATTCAGCAAATACCAGCACTATATTAAAAAAGGAATTCGGAATACCAGCAGTGTATATCAGTGTATACCAGCATTCTGCTCACCACTGTAAGAGAGAAGTTACAAAAGAAGAGAAAAATCAGATCCAGCTATGCAAAGGAACAGCCCAAATGGGGAAAGGGCAAGGAAGACTCAAGATTCCAGGAAGGAATAGAGGAGTTGAGAGAATTCAAAACTGCCAGCTTACTTCTGGTCAGCTCTCTGCTGGAGTGGACGGTCTGAGAGGAGGACCTCTGAGATGGAGGATCCCTCTGGACACTGAATACCTTCCAGTGAACCCCTAAATCTCTCTGGCTCAAGCTGAAGACAAAAGTAGACTGGGACTTTATAGAAAGCCATCTACTGAGAAGATCTCTTTTCCCCAAATTGTCCTGAACTTCAACTCATAGCCAGATTAGCTTAGGAGGAAGGGACACATCCAACAACTGACCAAAAAGAGGGTCAGGAAGAAAGCCTGAACCCCTCAGTATTTGGGGGGATTTGTAGGGGCTCTTATCTCCCACTTTCCTCACCCAACACCCTCACTTTCCCTGCCTTGTGTGTTCTCAAGAATAAAGGGCCACCATTTATATTTATATAAAGAGGGAATGTCACATTAGCCAAAAGACTATTTCAAACTGGAGACAGAGGAAAAAATTTTTGCAGAATAGGACACTTCATTTAGAAGGTATATCTGCGGAAGGTGCCAAATTGAGGACTCGGTATAAAGCTTAACTTCAGAATGATAGATCAAAGATGGTTAGTTCAGGAGGGAGTCCACAACATAGCAATGAGGTGAAATATACAATAGGATGGCACTATAGGCAAAGAACATTGCACATTATACAATTCTGTCTACAATCATCCCACAGTGTTTGAAAATGTGAGGAGAGGGAATCTGGAATAATGCTAGGAAGACAAAATGGTCAGTGAGAGATTTAGAAACTATGGTTGAATAAACAAGCAATATTTTTGAACTGAGGAACTTTCATTATGCATTGCTTTTTCCATATCAATTTTGATGTTAACTCATTCATATTTATTTTAACAAATATTAAAAACATTGAGACTGGATAGTTAAACTGAGTATTTTTAGTTTATTATTTCATCAAACATCTTAATTCTGTCTGTGCTCAGAACATTATAATGGACTTTGGGAGGAATACAAAGTTTAGACAAGGCAAGGTCCTTTCCTTCTTGGCAATTATAAACTAATATAGGCTTAATACACAAAGAGCTATCCAAGGTCCCAGGGGAAAGGTTATTATATATCATAGGACCAAGGAGAAGGATGGTTATTATTTGTGAGAAAATAGTTAAATCCATTTAGTTATGCTCTCCAGAATACAAATTACTTCTTCATATATGGTATTAATCTAGGAAGATTGCACAGAAGTTTTATTATATCTTCATTCATTACAGTATAGCACTTTACATTCAAAGTCATAAGTACGCCACAAGTACATCCTGAATTTCTTTGTAGATTCACTGTGAAATGACCTTCAGTAAACTATTATCTGGGCTCTAAGTAATGTTTGTTGAACTGAATTGAATTGAATTGAATGCATATGATGTTAAATAGTGTGAGTGAACTACCTTCATACACCCAAAGGACATTGTACTACAGTCTATCTATCTATCTATCTATCTATCTATCTATCTATCTATCTATCTATCTATCTATGATTGATCATCATATAAGGTCTGATTTGGTCTTTTCATGCTTTTTTGCACAGCCTTGGTTTCTATCAAGCAAATCCTAAGAGACTATCCCCAAGACCTCATATCAGTACCAAACTTGGTATGGACATGTGATTGACTTTAGCCCTACTTACACAACTCAGAAATCTCAGATCCAAGTTATCCACTAGCCTGTCATCCCTGTAGCAGGAATTATAGGAATATTTTCTTCAGTAGCCAGGAGAATACATTGCATTATATAATATTATCCTTTCTTGCTTAGGAAGTATAGTATATTAAATGTAATTTAAACTTTCATTATCTCAGGTCTGTGGTGGGGTCATTAATCATCTGATAACATCATGTTACTGTGTGGAGACCTTTTAAAACTATTTTCCCCTAGTCAACAGTTTCGTTTTGTTTTTTTGCTAGCTAAGTATTTGCCTTTTCTTATTTTCTTCTGTTTGAATTGACAAAAGTCTTGATCCCCTTTTGTCTCTTGATCAGTAGCTTATCTGGATGTATTTAACTCACATTCAATTTTTTCTCATAGCAATATTCTAGATTCACTGCTCTTTGACAGCAATCACCTAATTTTTAAAAGACCCTAGCCTCTTTCTATCCACAAGAGTGGCACCACATACTTTATGAACAAATTAAAGAATCTCCAATTATTTTGAATTTTAACTATATCTGATTTTCATTTTTCATTGAGTTTAGAATTTAAGCCTTCAATAAGTTATGATGTCATTCTATTTTCTAGAAGGAGCAGAAGAGATGGACCTTGTCCTTGTGCCTTACAAATATTTTTGGTGATGCACGAAAAATTAAAAAAATGGAAAAAAGTTATTGAATGAGTGGCCAAATACCTCATTTTTCCAATGGAAAGGAAATTGTAGTGATCTTGTTATTTTTTCCAAATTTTTGCATTTTTAGAATCTAGAACAGTATTGGCACATAGTAAGTTCTCAACAAATTTGTTGAATTGAATATAACAAAATTGAATATATGTACCTATATAGTTATATTTCTTATTATTCAGTTGTTTTCAACTGTGTCTGACTCTTCATGATCCCATTCAGAGTTTTCTTTGCAAAGATACTACTATTATTTCCTGATTCAACTCTGATTTGCTTGAATCATCATCCACATCATGCCTCCTAGTTATAGTTGTCCATTTTAGTTCTGTCCTAGATCTACCATTTCCTTTCTCTAGCTAATTTCACAGAAGAGAAACTGAGTCAAACAAAGTTAAGTGACTTCCCCGGGGTCACGCAGCTAGTAAATATCTGAGGCCAGATTTAAACTCAGGAAGATGAGCCCTCCTGACTCTGGGCCCAGCACACTATCAACCTAGCTGCCTATATAAATATATACAAATATTTGTTATTTTCTATCACATTATAAGCTATTTAAAAAAAAGAGGCAGTGTCTTCCACTTCTTCCTCTGTTTAAGTGTCTTATTTTTCCTATATTATCATAAAATAAGGTAAAGGACAAGGGAAAGAGGCTATAGAAATCATCCTTTTCCTATTCACTATCTTAGCATCAGTGACACTTGTAAATATTGAAATATTTAAGTGTCTAATTGGATTTTTTCCAAGATGTTTTACTCATGCCATACTGCCATTGGAGCATTCTTATTCCTGCTCAACATTATACCAGATTTTTTTTTATTTTTACCAGATTTTGATTGTACATAATAATGGTAATAATTAGTGCAATCATAGCATAGATGCAATCATAAATACAAGCAGAATGTTTTTGAGGTCTCCATGGCAACAGCTTATTCTCTTGTCTCCATGGTGACATTTATTGGCACCTCTTATTTATTCAAGTAATTTTGCTCTCCTACCTAAAGCCTGACCTAAGCTCTACGAATCTGAAGCCCTTTCTCATTTTTTCAATCTGATATAAGAAATAGAAAAAGCTGAAAAGAGATAGAAAGAAATTAATACTATAGGTGCTACCTGGCACCATTTTCTTTTTCCTTGGGAATAAATATGGACACAAAAATCAGTTAATTACAATCTCTATACTTAAAAATTTTAAATTATTTATGATTTCCACTAAACTCTCCTATCATAAATCCAGCTTTCTTATTCGAAAAATACAACTGACAATCACAAAACTTTCACTAGTTAGAAACTGAGGATTTCTTATGCAGCTTAGAGTTAAATGTAGAGAATTCTTGAGCTTTTCATTTCAAATATCTTTTCCTGAATCACCTAAAATTCATTCAATCAAATGAAGCCAGGCTGTTTAAGCAGCCCATAAAACACAAAGGCATCTAACCTCCCCCATCAAGAATTGAAAATAAATGTGTTGTCTAGTTGTATGGTCAAATATAAATTGGAAGCTAAAGAGTTATGATTTCAGATTTTCCTTAATCCTTTGCAGCCCAGGCTTTGACCTTATCACCCAAATAAAATAGTAGTAGTAGTGGTAGTCTCTCGGTGATCGAGAGTGACTATTGTCTTTGTGCGTTTTCATCTATTGATGTACCCTCATGTGGCTTTGGAGTCCAAAGGCTGAGGCGCAGAGTCTGTGGCACATGGGGCATGGGACGCCAGTTGTTACGGGAGGTGCAGTTGTGGCCTGGTGTCGGCATTCACACGCAGCAGCAAGACGTCGACGTCGCTCATCTTCAAAGGTGGTGGCGCCATGGTGAATGTGGGTTCGCCAGCTGCTTCTGTCAGAGGCAGCGAGTTCTAGTTGCTTTGGTGTCATGCCAGCCCACTTCAAGTTGGACTTTAGCTGATCCTTGAATCTTTTCTTTGGTCGGCCTTGTTTCCTGAGTCCAGCTGACAGTTCACCATAGAATACCTGTCTTGGTATTCTCAGTGGGTCCATGCGGATGACGTGTCCAGACCATCGTGGCTGGGTTTTGAGGACCAGGACTTCGATGCTGGTGGAGTTGGCTCTGTCGAGGACTTCCTGATTGGTGATTCGGTCCTGCCATCGGATCCTCATGATTGACCGGAGGGAGCGTTGGTGGAATTGCTCCAGCTGCTTCATGTGCTTCCAGTACAGTGTCCATGTCTCACACCCGTACAGGAGCAAGCTGAGGACCACTGCGTTGTACACTTTGAGCTTCGTCGCAGTGCTTACACCTTTGAGTTGGAGGACTTTGCAGTGCAGCCGCCCGAGTGCCTGGCTGGCCTTTTGGATCCTGGCATTGATCTCGTGGTCTAGAGACCCGTCGTTGGCGATGGTGCTGCCCAGGTACTTGAAAGTGTTGACGTTAGAAGGCTGCGTGCCGTCGATTGTAATGCACGGCTGGTTAGTTGGCCTCCCTGGTGCAGGTTGGAACAGCACCTCTGTTTTGCTGAGGCTGATGGTCAGCCCAAACGGTTTTGTTGCGGTAGAGAACCTGTCCACAATAGTTTGGAGATGATTTTCTTGGTGGGCCATGAGAGCACAGTCATCTGCGAAGAGAGCTTCCAGGATGAGTCTCTCTGTTGTCTTTGTTTTGGCAGTCAGGCGGCGAAGGTCGAATAGTGAGCCATCCAGTCGGTTTTTCATGTAGACCCCCAGGTCTAGATCCATCACAGCATGTCGTAATACTTGGGTGTAAAATAGGTTGAATAGTACCGGAGCGTGGACACAGCCTTGTTTCATGCCATTGAAGATGTTGAAGCGATCGGAAGTCTCCACCAGATAGGACTTCCCCTGTCATGTCGACATGAAACAGCTGGATCAGTTTGACGAATTTTGCTGAATAACCGAGCTTGCTGAGGATCACCCACAATGCGTCCCTGTTCACTGTGTCGAACGCCTTAGTCAGGTCTACGAAGACAATGTAGAGACTCAGGTTCTGCTCAAGGCATTTTTCCTGCATTTGCCTCACCGTGAAGACCATGTCGATGGTGCTGCGATCTGGTCAGAAGCCACATTGTGATTCAGGCAGGTTCTGCTCTGAAACAGATGACAGGAGTCTGTTGAGTATAACACGGGTGAGGATCTTTCCAGCAGTGGAGAGTAGTGAGATGCCTCTGTAGTTGTCACAGGCTGCTCGTGAGCCTTTGTTCTTGTATAGGGCTACGATGGAGGCATCTCTGAGTTCTGGGGGCATGTCTTCCTCTTCCCATATGCTGGTCAGCACTATGTGGAATGCCTGGAGCGCCTTTCCATTTAAGGCCTTGTACACCTCGGTTGGGATCCCGTCTTTACTGGGTGCCTTGACTGCACTCATTTGTTTGATGGCTTTTTGGACTTCTTCTATTAAAGGAGGGACATCAAGTTGTTCAATGGAGCGGTTTGGGGGGATCTGGTCAAGGGCACTTTGGTCGATGAGTGTGCACAAAGATACTTGTGCATGAAGGAGATTTAAGTGGAAAAGTCAATGCACAGAGACAGTCCCACTCTCTCGGCGTTGGAAGCCTGGGTCCAGTGGCACGAAAAATTGTTACGTCTGGAGACTTCCTCAGCTGCATTGGATGGCCATGTTGTCCTTTGTGCTCCAACATGCCCTAAGCACTCCACAGTGCTTCTCTGTGTTACCCTCTCAGCCGTTGAAGCTTCTTATTGGTTTCTTCCGTCTGTTCAGCCGAAGCAGTCTTCACATGCTGAGTGAGCAAAGCCCTGGTTCACCAGGGGTCTATGTCGACCCGATGGCTACCCTCCCAAGGTTTAGCTGGCCTGTTGAAGCCATTGCCCGGGGTGTGGCCACTGCCTCATGCTAACAGCTCCTGGGAGCCACAAGTGAGAGCTGGGTGTCAGGTAGGGGTTAGAGGCTGGAGAGCTGCCCTAGGAGGGCACGACAAGCCCTCCATACCAGAGATACTACCCCTCCCTGAATACCCCATACACCCAAATAAAATAATTCCCCTTTAATTTACCCATGATCTCCTAATGACCATATCTGATGGCCTTTTTACAGTACTAATTTTTCTTGACTTGTAGGGCACATTCAATTCAGTTTATTACACTTTCCTTCTGTATTTTCTCTATGGGTTTTGGTGGTACTGTCTTTTTTTCTTTTCCTGGTTCACTTCCTACTTATTTGACACATTATGCCTCCTTATTGTAGTTATTCGCCATCATTCTATTCTGGAATCTCCTCTCTTCTTTCTCTATACTGACTCCCTTTTACCCTGATCAACTTCTACAAGTTTGGAATCTGTACAAATAACTCCCAAATCTAATATATATCTAACCCTATTCTCCCCTCAGTTTCAACCCCACATCTCCAGTTGCCTTTTAGATATTTTAAATCCAATGACCCAGATTATTTTAACAGCTTTCTAATTGATCTTGCAGCATCAAATCATTCTCCAGTCCAAATTATCCTACATATATCAGCCAAAGTAATTTTTCTTAAACATATATTTGATTGTCACCCAGTTACTCAACTAACTCTACAGCCTCCCTGTTGACTCAAAGGTAAAATGTGTATTTGTGGATTACTTATAAAATATCTCTACATCCTTATTCCAAATTACCTTGCCTGAATCATTGAACATCATTATTTCTGGCCATCCTGTCTGCAATGGGTTCATTCCTTAGAGAATTTTTCTCTTCCTTTAAGATATAGCTCATTCACCATCTTCTGAATGAAGGTATTTCTAATTCTCCCAACTACTAGTATTCTCCTTCCTAAATTATTTCATATCCAACTACTTTTTTATTCATATTTATTAAATTTATATTTTTTTCTATCTATGTTTTATGTGCACACATCTCCCCCATTAGAATGTAACCTTATTAAGAGGTTTGCTTTAATTTGGATTTTATTTCTAACACCTAGATTACTGCATCATATAGAAGTTGCTCAATAAATATTTATTAATTAATTGCTTGATTCCTTTTAACCATTGAAGGAGAATAGCAAGATAAAAGAAACAGAGTAGTACAGCTAAAATTCTAATACCAAGAGAAAAGTGAAATGTGGAGAAGGATCAATATTATGCTCAGAATTAATGGAAGACCTTTCAGAATTGAGCAAGTCTGGGATACATATGACATTTGAAGGTTCAGCTAAGGATGAAGTATTAGACTTATCCTACAGAAGTCAGCTACTCTGTTCCATGTAAAAGACAAATAGAAGCAATCCTAGATAGGTATAAAGGGAGATTTGGAAAGACTAGACTCTCCTTAAGAGACTATCCTTAGTTGCTTAAGAGCTGTTATGCCCAGACCAACTCTTTTTTTGGTCACGGATAACCTGACATTATCAGGGTATTAAGTGTGACTTTGTTATGGTATTAAAGGAATCAGGCAAGGTCATGGTGGTCAATAGTCTGTTGACCTGTTTTTATATTGAAGAAAGGCCAATGGATTTAAAGTTGGAGGATACAGGTTCATATCCCATGTCTATTTATTACCTCTGTGACTTTGGCCTATGGGTTTCAGCTTAATCACATAGAAAATGATGGGGTTGATGTAAATGACCCCTGAAATTTCTTTCAGTAATACACCTATGATTCTATGGTACTTAAAGAGACAATTTCAGGTAAAAAAAATTGCAGATCATATATTCAGGATTTAACTTCAAGCCTCTAAATTTTTGAAACTTCTGTTAAAAATTCCACATCTCTCAGCAATAGTTCTCAAATACTGTAAATTTTGTTAACATTTTATAGTGCTAAGTAATGACCTTATGAAGCAACTCATTTTACTTTTCTAGGATTCCATTCTATAAAAGAAGGAAGTTATTACAGAGAAGTTTTTAATGTAGTATCCATAGATACCTAAATTGTCCATGGATCTATTTCAGGAGGATTGTGAACCTGAAAAGGAAAAAAAATACAGTTTAATTTGCACTAACCTTTAATTGAAATTTAGTGTTCCTTTTAATTATTTAAAAACAATTTCTGTGAAGTGGTCCTTAGACATCACCAGAATTTCAAAAAGTTTCCATGACCCACCAAAAGGTTTAAAAAAACTTAGATGATTTCTACTTGCTCTAAAGAGCTACAATTCTGTGATTCTACATCAAAGATATATCATTTCAGCATTTAATTACATTTTTCTGGGAATACATTACAAGATTTTAAAATCTCTAAGACACTTTCTAGATCTAAAGTTATGATCCTCTAGCCTAAGTACTGTTCTTCCATTTTAGGGTTATCACTATCAGAGTTGCATTTGTATCTGGTTGGAAAAAATAAATTATTTTCCTCAGTTCCATGATGATAATATAATACTTTTGTCCTCCTTCCCTCAAACCAAATAACCAGGAATCTCCAAAATCCAAGTACATAGACTACTTTTATGAGACTCTCAGTGCAAACTTACTTGAAAGGAAAAATAAAAACAGATATCAGAGTTAAAGGGAAGAATTTGGCTCAAATATAAATAAAAATAATCTACCAATTAATGATGTTCAAAAAACTGCAATAGATTAAATTGTCAAGCAGTGAATTTATCTTCAAAAGAATTATTCAGACAGAAGCAATAGTTATGTCTTTTGATATTCTTTTCTTCCCATTGAAAAGACACACTGGATCCCTTCCAATTGGTATTTTTATTGAGTCCAAATAAGAGTGCCAGAATTTACTACGATTACTTTAGGATACATTCTACCTTTCCAGATACAATAAGAAAGGTTCCTTAAAGTTACAGAGGCACTTACAATGGATTATCCAATATTATATCTAAGGAACCTTAAGTGCCCAGTACATAGTAGATATATTATGAATGTTTTAGATTGACTGATTGTCTTGATTCCTTCATTTCCAGATGAAGCAAGAAGCAACTAGGTGACACAGTGATAAGGAAGGCAGTAAAGGAAAGAGGCAGACAGACAGACAGACAGAGAGCCCTCTTAGTAAAAGGGTGGTGACTTGGAACTGAAAAAAAAAAGGGACTTTATTGATTTTTTCTAAAGCTTATTAATAGCAGTATAGAGACGTATCCATATTGTTTTCTAGACAAATTAATTTAATAGCTTTAATTGCAAGGAGGCTGTGATAGTCAGGTGGCCATCAACTAGTGAGTTTACTAGAAAGTCACCTAAGGGACAGGTAAGATGAATTATATAATTCTCCCAAGCATGGGGAGGTGGAAAAAGAAAGCAACTAGTCCTATTTTCCCCAGCATAGTAGTAACTATCCCAACCATTGCTAGACCTATAAAATGTTTTCATTGTTTTTACCATATGGACAGAGAAGACACTTGAATATCTCACCTTCTGTTTGTAGTGGAGAAATAGTAATTTAAGTCCTTTAATAGTGGAGTGTCCTTAAGGAGCTCAGTAGCCTCCCCACCCTACTGAATGAAGAACTTCTATGAAGCTTGAATCCCCAGAGTCACTCAGTCAAAGGAATACAAGGAATAATGACCCAATGTTCTTTCTTCCCAACATGGAATTTAAATATTTACCAGGTACCAATTTCCCAGGATTACCCTCCCTGCCACTATTATGAATCAGTACTAGTCTTCAGGCTCAAGATAATTACTCTCTGCCTCTCAATTCCTAGCCCTACTCTTTCCTGATAAGAACCTATAGAGACCCACCAGATTTACTAGTTTGTGGTGTCCAATTCCATCTGAAGATCGAGTAATTCCAATTAGCTTGCATCAACTTCCCTGATTGCTCTTCATATTTTAAGTATGCCCCCTTAATAAAATGCTCTTGGTTTTTGCTTTATATTTCTCTTTATTGGATTTTTATATTCTGAACCTTCCTAAAACTGCATTGATACTAATATTTAAAAGGGTAAATGAGAAATGAGGGTAAGTCTCGAATGCTGCTTTATGAGACATTTCTATTTTAACCAGAACTTGTTCATACTCTCCTCACCAGAGCAGACTATGAGACATGGCTCTCTCATACTTGTCTTTCCCAAAAGAACTATCTCAGAACCAAAGTGCTAGACCTAGGGCAAAACATAGTGTGTACTCACTCACTCCCTGCCCTTCATTTTCCAAATTCACTCTATTAATCTTTTTTATACATATTCGACCTGGTTTAAACATATAAGAAGACAAGCTGGAAAGGTTACAAAAGGACCACCAGCAGCTTGAGAGTTGTGGGTGGAAAGGAATTGATGAACATTTTTTTCTTCCCAGAAGCTGGTCACAGATCTTAGAGCCATTAATGGAATCTTTATGCCAAATGTTTTGTTTGTCCAAACACCACAAACATCAAATAAAGTGACTATTTCCATATATAAATATAAATATATATATATATGCACCTGAAGCCTACAAATGAAACTACATATCACCATCATGTATAATTTGTTTTATTTTTTAAATATGTGATGAATTCTACCAGCTCTTCTGACTGATTCACTCTGGTTTTCCTTTTATCATCTTTTGTGCATTTCTTCAAAATGTTTCTGTAACCCTCTATTTTTTTTCTATTGGAAACTCCATCTATTTCTACCCTCTACCCCTCTAGTTGAAAAAAAGGAAAACTAAATGAAGGGAATCTTTTAAAGTATTAGATGATGCCCTACACCCTTCCTCTACTCTCTACAGTATGGAGTTTTTGAAATACTCAGAACTCATTTTTTTCTTCAATAGCATGAGATACAGGGTAATATAGGGATGTGTTGTGTAAATTAAAATTTAATTTAAATTAATTCTTAATTTAATTTAATTATTAAAATCAATCTGCTCAGAACTTCATGGATTTCAAAGTTTTCTTAGGAAGCTTGGAAAAATTAAAGAATAACAAAGAGAATTAGAGAACTTTGTGATGATTTAGAACTCAGTTTTTGCCTCTGTTAAATAAAGCCTCCATTAATAACATTTTTGAGAAATTGAATATACTTCTGGGATCTCTGACAAAAGTCTCATTTCTTAAATGTATAGATAATTGAATCAAATTTACAAGAATACAAAACATTACTCAAGTAACAAATGATCAAAAGATATGAACAGGCAGTTCTCAGAGGAAGATATTAAAACTATTCATAGTCATATAAAAAAATGCTCCAAATCACTATTGTTGAGGGAAATGTAAATTAAAGCATCTTTGAGATACTACTTCATATCTACTATATTGGCTAACATAACCAAAAAAGAATATGAAAAAATTGGATGATGTATAGGAAAACTGAGATTCTAATACACCATTGGTGGAACTGTGAATTGAAACAACTATTCTGTAAAGTAATATCAAACCAGGATTAGAGGGCACAAAAATATGCAGATTCTTTGACCAAGCAATACTACTGCAGGGGCTATATCCCAAAGAGATCAGAGATAAAGAAAAAGGACGTACTTGTACAAAAAAAAAATATTTTAGTAGCTCTTTTTGTAGTAGCAAAAATTTTGAAACTGATGGGTTGTCAATCACTTAGGGGATGGATTAACAAGTTGTGGTATATGTTTGTAATGCAAAACAATTTTCCCATAGAGAATAATGAACAGGATGAGTTCCAAAAAACCTAGAAGGGTTTACATGAATTGATGCAAAGTGAAGTAAGCAAGACCAGAAGTACAATGTACATAGTAACAGAAATATTATACATTGATCAACTGTGGTCTAAAACATGATCAGCAAAGCAAGTCTCTGAGATAACCATAAGGGACTCATGAAAAAATGATATCCACAGTCAAAGAAATGCTGTTGGAGACCAAGGCAGACCAAAAAAGCTATTTCCGTAATACATCCTTCATTAGATTTCTATTGTATGTGTGATAAGTGTTTTCTATCATGATGAGCAATATGGAAATGTGTATTACATGAAAATATGGGTATAACCTATATTGGACTGTTCACTGCCTCAGGGAGAAAATCTGAATTTTAAAATGTCAAAAATTGTTTCTACATATAACTGAAAAAAGAAAAAAAATTTAAAAAAGAAATTTAATTTACTTCTTAGTAGAATTTTTCTAGTTAATCAGGGCATACAAATTTAAACCAGTGGAAGAGTAAATCTTATTTTTATTGAAAGTCATTGGTGATACATGTGTGGATCTATGACCCCATTAGTTTGGATTTCTCATCCTGATGTATATGCAGACCCATCTAGTGGCACAATCTCCTTTATATAGATGTAAAGGAGAAGCCTAGGGAAATTATGTGCCTTGCACAAAGCTATGATGTTATTTGGTTTGAGAAACTGTTAAATAATACAGAAGAAGAATAAAAGGAAAGGGGGCTCAGGAAAATATAGATTAGGGAAAGATAGAGATGAGTTTATTTACAAACCCTTCTGTTAACTTAGCTTGTAGCGAATCAGAGAAAATTATCACCCATGATTGTTCTTTGAAATTCTTATTAGTTCTCCTGAAGTTAAAAAAAAAAATGACTTTGAGAAATCACTTGACTTCCATTATTTTCAAACTCCAAAGATTATTTTTGAAATGAAATTTTATTATATTTTACAATTCTGAAGGTTTTGCACATTTGTGAAGGAATGATTTAGGTTTTAAATTTTCACTTTGGAAGCTTAGAGGTGTCAATTTCCTAGCTGTCCCTGAATAATGCCTTTGGTATTCAGAAACTGTCAGGTTTCCTTAACTCTATGATTGGAAAGATGAGGGCTGGCTCATTCTGAAATGCCGAAAAGTTGCATTTGAAATGAAGCACATTTCATTATTCTTAGCCCTTTTTTTTTAAATTCAGTTCACATTTTTGGTCTAGTATCTCAGTGGAAACAACATATCTAAAAAAACAAAAATAGTTAGATTAAAAAAAAGTCAGGAATAAATGGGAAAACTAAGCTCCTTGGCTGCTCTTAACTAATCTCCAGACTATTTGATTCCTGCCTTTTAGCCTCAGATTTCTTTTGAAACTATTACAAAGGTCTCCTTTGCTTTTTAGCACCACAACCTTATGTTCTTAAAAATTGTATAAAATATAAGCCTTTCTTGCTTTTAGAAGCAAGATATACTTAATATAATTTGAAGGTTTTTTAATTATTTAGGTTTTCATTACACAATTGCACCATCATTATTTAAATTATTATTAAGAATGAATATTTTCTTGGAGATTGGATAGAATAGTTTCAATATGGAAACTTTAAAAAACTCAATCTTTAAGGTAGTATTTTTCTTGTCAATTATTTTCTATTTATCATAAAAAAATTCAGTGAGTAGTTACAGCTGAACATTTTCCTAATATAATGTGACTGCTTTATTGAATCATAGAATCAACAAAAATAAAGACCATAGAAGTAGACAAAGTACATGAATAAGAGGAGCTGTACATAAGGTCACACAGATTTGGGAGTTGAATGGATTAACTTTTAAGACATCTGAATGAGGACAAAAGTTTTAGAAAACATTGACCTCATTATTGCCCTCCAAAAAGTGGCCAAATTTTGTATACAGTTACCAACCCATAGGGCCCATGTCTACAAAAAATTTTTTTTGAGTAAAATCTACAGAGACATCAAGGGCATCCTTGATGAAGGAACAAGAAAGAAACAGGCAAGTTTTCATAAAAGGTTTCCTGCAGTAATCAATGAATCTTGAAAGTTTATGAAATTGACTAAAACATATTAAAACTACAAGATCCAATTTTATCTCTTACTTTGCTACAAAAATATAAAAAGAGGAAGAATTTGATTTGGGGAAGAGCAAAACACCTCCTTAAAAGTTCTCCCTTCAAAACATGGATATATCTGAATCACATGGGATTTCTTGAAAGATATAAAAAGAAAAATAATTGTGACGACTCTCTGGTGGTTATTGTAACGTGAGGAATTAAATAGGTAGATGTATGCATAGGTATGTTGTCTAGTCCAGAATCCAAATGGAAAAAGGATTGCCTAAGATGGTGAGATAGATCCTCCAGGTGTTCTTGTGTATTACAAGAGGTAATTTTATCAAATCTTGAAACAATGCAAAGTCTCCTAGTTTTTAATCCCTTAGAGGAATTTGATCTAACTACCCCCACTGGATAAACCTTTCCCATCTATATCTATATCTATATCTATATCTATATCTATATCTATATCTATATCTATATCTATATCTATATCTATATCTATATCTACATCTACATCTACATCTACATCTATATCTATATCTATATCTATATCTATATCTATATCTATATCTATATCTATATCAGGGATGTATGGGGTGCTCAGGGAGGGGTAATATCTCTGGTATGGAGGGCTTGTCGTGCCCTCCTAGGGCAGCTCTCCAGCCACTGACCCTCACCTGACACCCAGCTCTCACTTGTGGCTCCTAATAGCTGCTAGCATGCGGCAGTGGCCACACCCCAGGCAACGGCTTCCACAGGCCGGCTAAACCTTGTGAGGGTAGCCATCGGGTCGACATAGACCCCTGGTGAACCAGGGCTTTGCTCACCCAGCATGTGAAGACTGCTTCGGCGGAACAGGCGGAAGAAACCAACAAGAAGGTTCAACAGCTGAGATGGCGACGCAGCAAGGCACTGTGGAGTGCTTAGGGCGTGTTGGAGCACAAAAGACAATACGGCCATCCAATGCAGCTGAGGAAGTCTCCAGGTGTAACGACTTTTCGTGCCACTGGACCCAGGCTTCCAACGCCGAGAGAGTGGGAGTCTCTGTGCATCGACTTTTCCACTTAAATCTTCATTCACAGGTGTATTTGTGCACAAAAACGCACAAAGACAATCGCCATCCTCGGTTCAAGAGACAACCAACATATCTATATCTATATCTATATCTATATCTATATCTATATCTATATCTATATCTATATCTATATCTATATCTATATCTATATCTATATCTATGTCCAGCAAGTATAGCTGGACAATGAACTAAAACCAGAATTCAGTATAACAGGACTAAAGCTTAGACTGCCTTTGGAAAAGTATTTAGCACTGTTGAATACCCTATACTCCTTGAAACAAAGAGCCTTTTTTTAAAACTGAATTTTATTATTTTTACATTAAAGAAAATCTGTCTATTCTCCTTCTCATATTCATATCAAAAATAAAATAAAGCAAAATAAAAATTTTATGGAGCTATATAGCTATAAATCAGGGAATAAATATTGCAATAGGTAGTTGAGTATGGGAGGTAGTACATTATCATTAAGGAGTAACAGAAGAATCTGGGCAAAAGATGTTATCATAAAGATATATGAAAAGAAAAGGAGATGAGCTCATTATGTAGTAAGTGAAAGATAAGTAATAGGCTTGCCAAGTGTTTCATTTATCTCTCTTCAAGGTCAAGAGATCTAGGGGAAGCTTCCCATGTTCCAGAACAATATTTGGGCTCCCTTTATAGGATTTAATAGTATGTATGGACAAGAGCTAAACAGGATAAAGGTATGGATTAGTTGTAATCTCTACCATTAGAAGAAGGATCTACATTGATGTAGCCACAGATCCCTTAAAGTATCAAAGAAATATTAAATAATCTTCTACCAAGTAGTTTTCTCATTACTAAAACATTCACTATTTACTAAAATTATTAATGTATTAATTATTCATAATATCCTATAATATTTCAGAATAATATTTTAGCCATTTCAATTTAGTCTCCATAACTATAATTACTTTTTAGCTGGCCATGAAAATAGTACATTAATAATAACCTTTATTTATATATAACTTTAGGACTTGCAAATATATGTATGTATATATATATATATTTCATTTGAACTCATTTAAAATAGGAATAGAGTTAATTTGATAAAACTGTTATATTTTTCCAGGTCTTTATTGTAAAATTTCTTTATCAGAATAAATTCAAATTTAGAGTTATACTATCAAAATAATGTTTTTATAGATGTCTCTAAAGTTTCACTTTAAAGAGAATTCTATGAATAATTACATTTATAATTATATCTCTTTGATCTATATGAAATCAAAATTCCTGAGAAGAGTTTTCAGGATCGATATCATGAAATCTCATTGGTGAGAACATTTTTTTTGTCTAAATAATGCCCATAGAAGAGTTAGCATTATTGGACAGGAAATCTATTTAAAGAACTTTCCAAAGCCCGAATTCAGCACTTTTTCTTTAGAGAGACCTGTTTGGAAAATTGGAAAATAATCTTTCAAACAAATATAGATAGATAGATAGATAGATAGATAGATAGATAGATAGATAGATAGATAGATAGATAGATAGATAGATGGATGGATGGATGGACGGATGGATGGATAGATAGACAGAAAAACAGATAGACAAACCTATGTACCTTTCTGTCTCTCTCTCTCTCTCTCTCCCTCTACATATTTATATTTGTACATATATAAATATAAAAATTAGTGCAATAGGGGCTGGAGTGGAATCTTTTCCCAGTTACACATCTTGTTTATTTTTGCATAAAAATATAAATTAGAGGTATCATTTAAAACTTTAGTACAATAATATATTTGAAACATCAATTTTTTTTTATTTTATGAGAGCCTGTAGCATTAATACATATAGGAACAATCCATCTATTCTTTCTTTTTCTTCTTAAACCCAGAAACAATATATATATTTAGGTACAATTGCCCAGGCATTCTTCACTGCACCAGTTTTATCAACAATGTTCTCTTGTTAAGGGGGTTGGTCTTGTTTAGCAATTAAGTCTCTTCACATTCCATAGAATCATTCTGCAGTTTCATGGCTGATAGTTTTCCATTGCCTACTTCTAGTCTTCGGCTGCCATGACTACTTTTAAATTGCTGAAGCCATACTTGGGAAAATAGATAAATGGATTGAAAGGAAAGTGAGCAGAACCAGAAGAACAATTTATACAATAAAAAAAATCATAAAGAAAAAAAACAACTTTAGTGGATAGATGATGAAGTTGATATCTCCTAAAAGGGAGGGGATTGATTCCAGATGAAGAATGAGAATATACTTTGCTTGAACATGCATATTTGTTATAAGTGCTTTAATTTTCATTTTTAAGAGAGGACAGTAGGAAGGTTAGGAAGATGAGTAGTAAAAAAAAAAGAATGAAAAAAAGTGTTAGAAATATTCTTTCTTTATTCTTCAATCATGTCCAACACTTCATATCCCCATTTGCAGATTTCTTGGCAAAGATACTGGAGGGGTTTGCCATTTCTTCTTCCAGGTCACTTTACAGATAAGGAAACTGAGGTAAATAGGGTTAGGTGACTTACCTGGTGTCATATACCAAGTAAGTGCTAGAGGCTAGATTTGAACTCAGGAAAATTAGTCTCCCTGATTACAAGCCCATATTATCAACCAGCTGCCCAATTGACACTTTTTTCTTAATGCAAAGATGATAACAGAATAAAGAAAGGGAAAAGATACATGAACAAGTAGAACAGTTTTTTAAGCTACTGAATGAACTTAATACACTTGAAAAGAAAAGTAAGCTGTACATATTAGAAATTTACAGCTTTACATATACTTTTTATTATTTATAATGAAATGCCCAAATTATGTAATGTTTGTTAAATTAGAAAAAAGATTTTAAGGGAAATACATCTGATTAAGGAAATTACAATTAGCTCAGAAAATTTTTTTTGTGTTTTCAGAGAGCATTGGGCTAAAGTTCAAGCTAATGACCAATCATTTCCCTGAAAACCAATCAAGTAAAATTGTGTCCTTTTGCTCTAATAAGAACTGACAGCTTTATAGATATCAGAGCTAAAAAAGATTTTGAGCATATCTCCCTTTTTAGCTTTTATATTAGATAGCACTGGCATAATACTTTTGTTAAATTTTCTCACATTTACCTTTTTGAAGGTATACACAAGATCTCTGATTTTCTTTAATCATTTCTTTATGGGGCCTATATCAAAATATGTTTTTGAGCTCATAACTGTTTTCTATAGTATGTGTTCTTGTTTCTAGGAAACAGTTTATCAAAAATTCAAATGACTAAAACCTTTTAAAATCATTTTTCCTTCTTAAAGTAGTCAGAATACTTCATTACAAATACTTTGGAGACCTTAGAAAAGGATGGCTTGTACTGTATTTATATGATAATTTCCCCCATCTCTTTTATTTCCTGGTTTCTGTGTATTAAAGTGTGGAGATTTTTCCTCTTATTTCCACAGTGTCCATTTTTATCTTTTTGCCTTATGACTACCTGTTACTTTCATTCTCTTACCTGTCTATACTTACTTTTTTCTCACTTTTTATCTGTTTTTCTCTTCTTCCTTCTTTCTGCTTTTTTTCCTTTCTTATTTATAGCCCTTTATATCTCTCTCCTTGCTTTTTTCTTTATCCCCCTACCTACTGCTCATCTTCATCTGTTATTGTGAAAACTGCTTTCATAGCCTATTACAGGATAAAACTCCTCAATTATAGCACTTGTTTCAACTTTACATTCCCCACCCCATCTTCTGTACCACTAGCATTGTAATCATTAATCAAATTTGAATATTTTATATGAGAAATCTAATTATTCAAACTTCTAGTTACTATAAATCAAGATTCTTTAAAAATAGAATTTATCATAAATAAGGAGAGATTTTCAAAGAATTTCATGATAAATAAGAGGTCATGAAGTCATTATTATTTAAGTAGAATATAATACTGATCTTAAGAGTCAGGGAACTGAAAGAAAATCCTGATCCTGACATTTTTTTTACAGGGTGACCACTTTCAAGACAACTTCTTGGACTGAGTCAAAGTTTTTAAGACTATAAATTATATTTAAGTTCGATCTGTACACTGGAGGATATTTTTACAATAACAAAATAAAGATTCTGGAAATATGATGAATTAGGGAAGTGGGATTGGACCTGTGATTTCCCTGTTATTGATAACTCTCAGAAAAGGAAACTTCTACCAGAACTACTAAAGGATAAATGAGAAGTATATGTCATAGGTAAGATTTGAACTGAGGTCTTCCAGGTTCTGAGTTTTGTTCTCCATGCACTTCATCACAATGCTCATGGTGAATGAACAACAAAAGAAATAACATAATGCAAGTGGTAAAAAAAAAAAAAAGTAGAGTTGCTCATTAGCCCAATTAGCAAAAATGATCCCTTCTTTAAAAACAAAGCAATGAAGTTTCCTTTCTCTCATAACAGAATAAAGTAAATTAAGATAATAAAGTAAGCAAAGATAAAATATAAAATATAAGCTTTAAGTTTTATTTTCTTTAAAGTTCAAGTCACAAAAACATGGGAGGACTTAACTGAAGTACTACAATGTGGAGTGAGAAAATAAGGAGAACATTGTATACAGTGACAAAAATAATGTGTGATGATCAACTGTCAAATGATCTAATTATCATCAACCAGGCAAAGATCCGCGACAATTCTAAGGGACTCATGATGAAAAAAGGCTATCTACTGCTACAGAAAGAACTGATGGAATCTTAATGCAGATTGAAGCATACTATTATTCACTTTTATTTCCTTCGTGAATTTTTCTCTAGTGTGATATGTCTCCTTTCACAATATAATGAACACAGAAATATATATATATATATATATAGTTTGATAAATATAAAACCTAAATTGGATTATTTGCTATCTTAGGGAAGTATGGGAGAGATAACATGGACTATAACATATCAGAAAACAATTATTAAAATTTTATTGACAAGTTATCTGGAAAAAATAAAAAGTTAAAAAATTAAAAACAAGGTATGATCTAGGAAATGTGAAAAAAACCCAAGTCAATGCAATTAATCTATTTATTTGTTCATTTTTTATTTGGTCAATTTCAAGCATTACTCTTTGGTTACAAAAATCTATTCTATTCCTCCCTCCCCTCCCCTAACCCCTCCCAGAGCCAATGTGCAATTCCACTGGGTATTACATGTGTCCTTGATCAGAACCCATTTCCATGTTGTTGATATTTGCATTAGGATGTTCATTTAAAGTCTACATCCCCAGCCATTTCCCCCTCGACCCATGTATTCAAGCAATTGTTTTTCTTCTGTTTTTCTACTCCCACAGATTTTCCTCTGAATGTGGATAGTGGTTTTTCTCATAGATCCCTCTGGGTTGTTCAGGATCACTTCAATGCCATTAATCTAACGGTCCATTTTATCTTTCCCTTCTGCTATTTCAGGGTGGCTAATTATCTCAAATATTCATGCAGTATAGTAAGCTTAGGTTCCCCCCAATTTAGGGAAAAGGATATTAAGCAAAGACTATGTTCTCTCTAAAGTGTACTGTGAAAGAAAAAAAGAATTCTTTGTGAACCAGTTTTTCTCCATTTTCTCCATTTTTTCTAGAGCAAACATTCACTCAGAATACAAAAAGGTCAATTGATATATGTATAAACATCTATTAAAATGTTTAAACAACAAAAGACTAAGATTTTAAAAGAATCTAGAACTCCCCACGAAAGTTAGCAACATCCAACAAGGCAGTAATGGGGTAGAGCAAGGGACGAGAGAGCAAG
Source organism: Monodelphis domestica (assembly GCF_027887165.1). Classification (NCBI taxonomy): domain Eukaryota; kingdom Metazoa; phylum Chordata; class Mammalia; order Didelphimorphia; family Didelphidae; genus Monodelphis; species Monodelphis domestica. Next base: position 220,798,030 of record NC_077231.1, on the reverse strand, counting down.
AGAGCAGAATGGATAAATTCACCTTATCTTTGCAGGTCTATGAAGCAGGCATTTTTAGGAAAACAGCCAAGTTCTAAGTAGAACATTCCTTAAGAGAATCAGTTGGCCAGACAAGGCTCCAACTGCTTATAATTATAGTCAGTCCCCTAGTTTGGAGTAGTAACATCTTCATTGTAATCGGTTTTCACACCTGCATGCATCCCTACCCCTTTCCACCCAGCTCCAAATCCTCAACAGAGCCTTCAAATTTCTTCCATAGCTCCTTTCAGCCAGGAAAATCACACTTCCCAAGAGACCCTGGTACAGATACAGGCTATGAAAGTATTATCAGAACTCTTTTGCCACTTTTCACGTATTGAAAATCAGAGACTGTTTTGGGAAAAGTAAGACTGGTTTTCTGTCCTGAAGCAATCTTCTTGCAAAGTACCCAAGTCCTGGCATGATCACAGAAAACCAGAGTAGCAATTTCTCTTGGTAATCCAGAGTTAATGAATTCTCCTTCAGTAGATGAAGTGGAACTTTCCAATAACCGTTTGTTTCACAATGCCGGGGCTCCTTCTCTGCACAACGATAGGGTCAAGAACTCCCAGCCAATGCAGCAATTGGGTTTGGCTGAACATCCTCAAGTGCTTCATAATTTGGGTCAAGTGGGTTAATTAGCATATTATTGTTTGGCCAAATGAACAGCACAGAGGTGCCAAATGTAAGATCCTGAAATAGGAACGCATAAATCTTACTGCAGTGGCACATATACAGATGGCAGTGTGCTATCTGATGGATGGAAAAGACTGCTTGAGCGGAACATTAGGATTCTAAACAGCAAAAGAACCCCACACTGGACAAATTTCACTGGGCAACAGAAATTTATCATGTTTGTTCTGTCACTGTAACTCACATCTTGCCAGCTCAACTCCATAAAGAAGTGAAGGGATAGGAGCAGAAGGTCACAAAAGGGAGGCATGAGGGGATTTAAAAAGAAAGAGAGATTTATGCTAAAGGTAGTGTATCTTGATACAACACTTCTCTCAGTGAAGGGGGCAATGGAAAAGAAAAGAGCAGTACTAACTGCTCTGAGTCTTTTGACTCTGTTTCTATTTTTTATCTTTTGCTGTATATTATGGCACAATGTGTTGGGAGTTATTTCTATCAAATGCCAATTCTCTGCCTCCCTCTTCCAGCTCTTGATCCAGTGGGTATGATATCACTACTTGAAGAAAAAGGAATATAGAAAGCTGTAACATGTCTTGCAGTAGAAGTCACTCTGCTGAGTTTTAGGGACTGGGTAAAATGGTTTCAACTCTCCAGTTCTCCTTTTCTTTGACTTCAGATAGCCGTATGCCTTCTGATTTCCTTCTGACTGTTCTTGTGATATCCATTTCCTATTTTACTTTGGTAATTTTCCCCCATTGAACTAACTCCTGAAAACTTCTAATAAAGGTGTTTTTTTTTTTTTTTGGTACCTCAATGATTCATCTCTACAGCAGTCCTTTAGGGAGCTAGGTGGCACAATAGATAAGAGTGAGGGATTTAGAGTGAGGAATTCCTGAGTTCAAATACTACCTCACACACTTATCAGCTCTGTAACCCTGAGCAAGTCACTTAAGTGCTGTCTGCCTCAGTTTCTTCATCTACACAATGCAAATAATAATAGCACGCACATCACAGGATTGTTGTGGGGACAAATGAATTAACATCTGAAAAGCTCTCTAAAACCCTAAAGGACTATATAAAATGACCATTTTAATTTTACATTATTATATACTTATGTGCGTTAGCTCATAAACTTAACAAAGAACATCTTCTTAACTTCATCTTTAAAAAAGTTATTTTCACAATTTATAATGAATATAGATAGACAATCTGGAAGCCAAGAATTAAGCCAAAACCCAATTCCTACCTCCAATAGTCCAGGCAACTCTCTAAGACTATCTAAGACTATACACTGCAGACTGTTGGTGGAAGTGTGATCTGACCCAACTCTATCTGGGGAGTAATTTGAACCTTTTCCTAAAGGGTTATAAAACTATATATATATATATATATATATATATATATATATATATATATATATATATATATATATATATACATATATATATATATATATATATATATATTGTTTATCTAAAGTTTTACTAATAGGTCCATATCCCAAATAGATCAAAGATAGGGGGAAAGGACCTAATTGTATTAATATATTTATAGCAACTCTTTTTATGGTGGTAAAGAAATGGAAATGATGGGTATATTCCTTAGTGGGGGGATGGTTAAACAAGTTATGGTATATGATTATAATGGAATATAATTATTCTATAAGAAATGATGAAGTAGATGCATTGTGGGAAGATGGCAGAGTAGGCCTGAAGTTTTCTCAAGCTTCTAATACTTTCAACAAACAACCAAAAATAATTCCACAAAATCAACACCAAAGATGGCAAAAAACAGACAGGAGTCCATAGAGCAGCTAAACAGCCAAGGACAAGAAGAAAGAAGATTTCTGACTTCCCTTTCCTCATTCCCACTGCCATAGGCATGGGGCAAGAACTGAGCAGAGTGGAAGCCACAACATAGTCCCAGGAGAGCAGGACTGGCAATCTCACCTTGTTTGCTGAGCCAGGGGAACTTGCATCCCTGAGAATACCATAGAATCCCCAAGCAGAGTGCCCTGGGAGCAGCTGTGCCCGCTGCAGCCTCAGCTCCTGAGACCTCTACTGACCCAAAGGTGGAGATTGAATGGACTCCACTGAGTCAGCAGGAAACTTCAGGGCAGGAACCTGAGTATCACTGCTAGCAAGGGACTTTAGTGGTTCAAGGAACACAGATTGGACCCCTGCTTTGTCTTGGGCTATGGTGGGAGCAAATGAGCCAATGAGAGTGATTTGATAAGGGACTAGGGCCCCATCAGCTGTGGTCACTCCCAAGACAGTGGAGTCTCCAGTTACAGAAACAGACTGGCTGCTTAGAGTAGCATCGGCAGAAGTGCCCATTGGCTCTAGTTAGAATATTTGAGGTCAATCAAAGAATGGGCTTGAATGGGGGGGCCTAGGATTATATCAGACTCTGTACTAGAAAAACTAAATAAGATCCAGGTAAAAACAAACACAAAAAAAATTCTGAAACCTAAGGTATCATATGTCAACACAATAGGAACTCTGATATTAAAAAAAAAAACAATAATTAAATCTGTTAGACTGGCCACTAAATGTTTTTAACATAAAGATGAGTAAATAAAACAGGAAGAACCTACCTATTGATAACTATGATGGGGACAGAGAAGATCATGGCTCTAACTAAGAGGACAGTGAAGTAAAAACACTTACTTTAAAAATATCAAAGAAAAAAATGATCAATGACCACAAGCTCAAAAAGAACTTTGGAAAAGCTTTAAGAAGACCTCAAAAACCAAAAGGGAGAAACTGAGGGGGAAATTGTTGTGCTGAAAATATCACCTTTAAAGTTTGTTATAATATTATTTTATGGTCGCCAAGGAATTTACTTATGAAATTCCTAAAATGAAACACTCAAGTCAGAATGGAGTTGATGGTGGTTTAATCACAATGGGAGTAAGAAGAGGGGAGAGGGAGAGGAGAGAGGAGAAAAGGGAAAGGGGTTAACTCAGCCTCTGGCCCAGCCAGATGGAGATTAGGCCTAAAGGGCCAATGTAGAGAAGAAAATCAATCCTTGATTCATGTGACAGATCTGAAGGGAAGCTGTCTGCGGGCCTCCTCCCTCCTCAAGCTCCTAGCACGTACTAGCATCTAGCCCTGTCCACAGGAAGTGAGTGAATTCCAGAGGCTATTCCCTACCTCATTTCCTGTGCCTCACAAGTGCCAATGGTGGCTCAAGCTTGGCTTAGGACAGCCCAAGTGGGCAGTTAGTTATTTCTGATTTGTCATTGACTAGCACATGCCCATGTAGTGTGGGTGTGCACAATTTTGGGTGCTAGACCAAGCAAGATGGAGATTTAAAAATTTACAAAATGAAGATAAGAAAAGCAATACATGAAAATAAAATTATGAAAGAAAGATCACTCATATGGGAAAAGAGATCCAGAAATTCACAGAAAAATTAATATATTAATAATGGAAAATTAGACAGGAAAAGCTAATGATTTACCAAGACAATAAGAAATAGTAAAGCAAAATCAAAAGAATTAACTAATAGAAGAGAATATGAAACATCTTATTAAAAAAAATTGACCTGGAAAATGATCAAGGAGAAACAATATAAGAATAATTGTACTTCTGGAAATTTATGATCAAAAATAAAATTTAGATACCTTGAAAACTGCCCACAAATTCTAGAATCAGAGAGTAAAATCAAAATTGAAAAAATCTACCAATAACTACCACAAAGACACCCAAAGAAGAAAATGCTTAAGAACATAATTGCTATGTTCCATAGATCATAGGTTAAGGAGAAAATACTACAAGCAACAAGGAGGAAAAAACAACAACTTGAATACTGTGGAGCTACAGTTAGAATAACACAAGATCTAGGAGACACAAAATTAAAAGAATTCAGAACATGGAACACAGCATTTTGTAGATAAAACAAAACAAAACAAAACAAAATAAGAATAACATCCATAAAAGATGAACATAAATATAAAAGGTAAAAAATGGATATTTAATGGAATAAAGGAGTTTTTACTTTCCTTGGGGAAAAACCCAGAACTCAACAGAACATTTGATCTATAAGAAACATACAAAAAATGATAAAAGACTAATTATAAACAACACAAAATGTCAAATTGCCTGATTTCTGTATTGAAAAATGTCATCTCATGCCCCTGGGAATGAGATCATTGTGTTTATGGAGGGAAGACTTAAGGTAGGGGCAATGTAATAGAATGAGCCAAAATGGTAATGGAATAGATCAGGAAGAGGTAGGGTGGAATGGCTATTCCATATGGAGGAGGATTGAGTAGAACTGCCATGAATAAGGAGGGGATGGAGAGTTTATAGTACTCTAAGACTTCTTTCTGACCTGAGATAAAGAGAAAACAACATACACAATTAGAAGAGTAAAATTTTTCTTAATGTATAAAGAAACCGGAAGGAACGGAAATGGGGTAATAGAGGGACTGGGGAGGGGAGACAAAGGTAGTGGGGTAAGGTGAGGAAGAGACTTTTGGGACAAGGGAGGGATTTTTTGAGTCAAACTCTTTATCAAGAATAACATGGTTGTTGGGGAAAGGAAGGGATTTTTGGAAAGGTGTTTGGAATAAATTAAAAGTTATGGGGAAAGGACAAGGGAAGGACCTTTGGAAAGATGGGCCATTTTGGAACTAGGAAGGCAAAGGAGAGAATAAAAGAGGATTTGGGGGAAGAGGTGTGAATTGGAGAGTTATTGGTCAAAAGTAATTGGACATCTGATTGGGGGGGCTGAAGGGAACCTTCCTCCTCCAAGACCATATACTGTGTCCTGTGATAACTTTATATCACATAATCGTCCAGTGTGGGTCAGGACAGTAAGGGACATTGGCCTGGAAAGGATCAGGTTATGGATGGGGGTACGGGGAAAAGAAGTAATAAAAAAGGAAGACCAGGAAATATGCTCTCTCTATTGCCTTAGGAGAGATAGAACCATGAGGAGGACTGCCTAGTGGCTAGATTGGAATAAGATTAGAATAAACTTAAATAGTTCTATATCTGTCTATCTTCTTTTATCCAAGTAAATATTAATAAACTATGGAAACTAAGTAAGGGAGTTTTAAATTCAGCTTTAACAAGGGATAAGACAGAAAGAAAGGAAAGGGAATACAAATAGTGAAAAGGAATGGAGTACATGGAAAGGCATAGCTAGTAATTATGACATTGAGTGTAATTGGATTAATTCACCCCTAAGAAGAAAATGAATAGCATAAGGGACCAAAAATCAGGACCTGACAATGTGTTCTTTATAAGAAACTCAGTGGCAATGAGAGATTCAAATAGAGTGAAGGAGGGAGGTTAAAGCAGGATATACAATACCTTAGTGGATCCAGAGAAGGCGGGAGTAGCAGTCATGACCTCTGAAAGAGTTGAATAGGATAACTATATTATATTTATGAGGGGTGGCTACTGTGAATAATAAAATATTATCAATATTGGCCTTGTATGTACCAATTGTTATAGCACCCAGGTTTTTAAGGAAAAATTAAATGAGATATAGATGGGAATAGATAACAAAATAATAATAGCAGGGGACTTTAATTTTCCCTTCTCAGAATTAGATAACTCTAACAAAAAAAAAATTAAGGGCGAAGTTAAGAAAATGAATAGAGCCTCAAATAAGTTTAAAAAGATAGATATTTAGAGAGCCCCCCAACTACCTGCATGAGGTTGGCAGTAGATCTATACACATAATGCAAACAGCTTCTAATGGAACAACAATGGCTTAGAGAATATAAATATTCTAGAAAAACCTTATTTTAACACTCATCATACAATAGAGGTAGTTCTTTATACCAGAGGCATTGTGGCACTGGAAGAAAAATGCCGCTGTATTACCAAGCTGGAAAGACTTGCTTTGGAAAGAGTTTAGTCTTGGCAACAGATTGTCCCTGCTACCTAAAGACCAATCTAGCAAATATTATGGTCCTTGTAATATACATTAACAGAGAACCAGATGGGCTAAAGTGACAAAATTAAATACTGGTAAGAAGATGGAGAAATAGGCCTAATAGTACAATGTTAGAACAGTGGTGAATTTCTTTTCTTTTTTTTTATTAAAAAAAGATGGAAATATACATTAAGAGTTGTAAAGATGATCATGCTCATTGACCTAGAGATTCCATTACTAGAGTCAGGACATAAGGGTATTATTGAGAGGTTTCAAATCTGTGTATGTATGAAAATATTCATGGAAATTTTGTATGTTATGACAAAATAACTGGAAATAACACAAATGCAATCAATGTGAGAAATGGTTTAATAGAATGTGATATTTTAATATAATTGATAGCATTATATTTTTAGAAGTGACAAATATTGAGAATACAAAGAAAATAAGGGGAATTAAGGAAGAGATGAAAAGAGAATAAGAAAAATACATACAATGTTTATATATATAAATATATATATATATATATAAAGTAATGGTCAATATCAAGAGAAAAAATTCCAAATAAAACAAATGCAAAGGAAATTCAAAAGCAGAAGTTATTTATATTAGTACACAAAAATAATTTACATGTTTAAGCAAATTATATACACTGTAGAGTTTGTGGTTTGCACATAATTTTTTTCATACATTTAGTTAATTTTTGTTGGTGATGGAGGTTATCTTATATATAAAATAAACAAATAAATTTTAAAAAATGGTTAGCAGGATGCTTTCAGAAAAAAATCTAAAAAGACTTATAAATTCAGACAAAATGAAGTGAGCAGAGGCAGGAGAGCACTGCACACAGTAGCAGCAATACTCTGATGAATAAGTGAGAATGTCCTAGCTATTTTCAGCAATGCAGTGATCAAAGACAATTTCAGACTCATAATGAAAAATTACATCCGCTTCCAGAGAATGAGTAGATAGAATAGGAATGCAGACCATACAGTACTTCACTTTTCTTCTTTTTGAGATCTCTTCCACAAAATGATTGATACAAAAAATGTACATGAAAAAGACTATATTACAGAAAAAGTGTTGAGCTCTATTGGCAAAAGATGTTTTTTAATCTAAAGTTTCTAATAATAATAGTAGTAGTAGTGACAATATTAATATTTATTCAATATCCTAAAATTTATAAGCCTTCTACATAGTTCTTATCACTTCATTTGAGTTTTTCAACAACTCTGTGGGACACTACTATTAATTTCATTTTAAAAATTAGGAAACTGAAGCTGAGAGAGATTAATTTCCTTGCCTAGAATGACCGAACAAGGAAGGTTCTCTGGTGTTGTTTGAATTTCAGTCTTCTGGATTTTCTTTCTTTCTGGCTATTCTACCTATCTCAGATCTCGTCCTGTGCCCCTGTCCTATAATATAGTCCTTGGTGCCCATGACCTTCTGTCTCTTCTCTAAACTTAAAATTAGAAAGGATAAATCTCTCATGTTCTAAATACAGTGTAGAATTGTTTCTTTGAGGAAACACTGCCATGTATTGGAGTATGCTTCAATCGGCATCATCATCATAATCTTTGTATCAGTAACAAAAAGAGCAGAGGAAAGACTTATAGTGGATGAATAATGGCTATGTTGTATCATTAATTTTGATTAACATAAAAAATGGCTTAAAATTTGTTATCCATGGTACTAAAAGAAGAGGGGTTGGTCACGTACCAATATCAAGGAGGATTGAATACTGTAAGGACTTCTATAACCTCTATCCCACTAAACAAAAAAACCTTGGGGAAGCTCAAATCCCTTGAGTTAAGCTGTCAAAGTAAGTCATAGAGTAACTGCCAAAAGCTGTTCCCACAGGTGAGTAGCTTGAATATCAACTAGACACTAATTTCACAGCCATATTCTCCCTACAATCAGTAGCATGAACAAACACTAGTCCCTAATCTAGTTTACTTTCTCCTTTGCCCCAATGCCTAGCTCTGTTTGATGTAGAAAAAAAGCTGAAAAAAATCTACCGGACTTTACCAGCTTTGGTTCTATGAATCACTTGAGCTCAGGGACATGACCTGTTTCTATCATCCCTAACTTTGCTTCTTTATTGTGTTTCCCCTTAGTAAAACTGACTTTGTTTTGCTTTTACTCTGCTGATTCTGCCTCATTGTGAGTTCCATGCATTATTGTACTAAACCTTGAGATCCCCAACCTTACTAAGCCTGCAATAAGGCAATAGACAGCATGGGTGCTATGCAATTACCAAAAACAACAACAACAAAAAAACAAACCATAGCAAAAAAGAAAACTCAAGTAAATTCTCCAGTGTTTTTGGTAGATGTCCTATATCAAAACCATATGGGAAAACGTGGCAAAAAAAAAAACACAGGGGATGAGGACATATATTCTTTCTAATATATGCTAACAAGGCAGGTATTCACAACAATGAGTTCATGAATCCAGTGATACATTGAAATATAAGTCATATTGTTATCTTTTAAGAGCTGGGAATATCATATTTTCCTTAACACAAGGATTTGAACATGGCATCTTTAAACAAAAATGAATGAGGAAAAAATGGTCATTTAAGCTGTTGAGCAAGATAATATAGAGGGAAATAATGTAATTATGATAAAGAAGGACATACCCAATGATTCACAGAATAAATTGGAAGAACAGTCTCTAAAAGTCTAAATATCTTTTTACAGAATATTAGTAGTGTTGAGTAAATCATAACTACTAGCTCCTCACAAACCAAGTCCAGTTTTATACAGTGCATTTTCTGGCTTGAGATCCCTACACTAGTGTGAAAGAAAGACATCTAAAGTTATTTCTCTGCTGGATAATCCGGGTTAACACAAATTTAGGTAAATAGCATAAAATCAACAAAATCATTTAATGGGAAAAGAAAAAAAATGGGGAAACAGCATTAGCAAAATCCTTGCTTTTTACCCCAATGTATGTGTACCTAGTCTTCATTCATACTGCAGTCTTAAAAGAGCCACACTGTAAGGATAATTTTAGTCTTTTGACTTAAATCTAATAATTGGTTGCCAGAGATGATTTCCAAATAATAAAATACCCATCAGCTGGGAATTATTGAGATTTTAATTAATATAGAGAGAAAGAATTAAGGAAAAGAGAGAGAGAGAGAGAGAGAGAGAGAGAGAGAGAGAGAGAGAAAGAGAGACAGAGACAGACAGAGAGAGAGAGAGAGACAGAGAGAGACAGAGAGACAGAGAGAGAATTAATTTAAATTGCTCTGGCTCAGGCTGAGCCAGGCAGTAGTTAAAGGCCTTGGCCAAAGTGGCCTCCCTGAGCCTAAGGGAAAGGGAGTCAGTCTTATCACTCACCACTCTCTCCAAGCTGGGTTCCAGTCCTCTACTGAACTCAATCTCATGAACTGAGTTCAGAACCCAATTCCACTCCAAACTGAATTCAATTCCAAACTGAATTGAATTGCCTGAACTGACTTTTTACCCCTCCCTTTAAAAAAATTTCCTCTTATGACACATCCCCTAAATTTTCACACCTTCCAATCACAGTAGACGCTTTTTCCCAGGACTGCCCATTCTTAGTTCTCACCACTCTTTAGTTCTTACCTTCTCTGGTTAAATTATATCTTCTGAGGTACTTCACACTTCTTTGTTATTAATTTAACCTTTATAGGTACTTAACAGCCTTTTGTATTAGATCTAAAAATAGACCTAGCTTAAGGTTCTAGCTTTACTATAAGTATGAGTTAAGTATCTTCATTATTCAATCAGGAGTTTACAACTTTATCTTCCCCTAAGGTATGTCTAAGTATGGGTGGAATAATGTAAAGTTCCCAAGACATTCCTAATTCTTGTTAGACCAAGTATCTCCATTGTTACAATAAGGAAATAGCTAAAATCAAATCTTCTAAAGTACAGTCTGAGTAGTTTTTAAGATTCACACTTACAAATCAGAGTAAATTGATCAATACCTTGGCAGTTGTAACACCTTTCTCCTGGAGCACTTGGTCACCATTAGACCTCATTTCTATAGCTTTCCTGTCTTACCTACTTGTCACTATCAGTCCACCCATAAATCAAATGGTTTCTCCACTTCCATTTATCTCTCTACTTTTTGAAGCTCAGGATTCCATTCATGATATTAATAGGGTTTTTCTCTTCAAGTATTCTTCAAGTAACTCCCCAAAGGTTCTCTCCTTTTCTTTTCTTCCTGAGATTTACATCTAATCCTAGGATGAAATATTCCTCTTTCCTAGGCACTTGGTTCCTGGGAAATGAAGTCCTGGTTGAATGAACTTAGGTCAGGAGTGCAATACACATTGGAAAGTGAGAGTTATATGTCAACTGCTGTTTGAAAAAATGTTAGACTGATTTTTTTTTGAGACAGACAGACAGACAGAGAGACAGACAGACAGAGAAAGAGAGAGAAAGAGAAAGAGAGAGAGAAAGAAAGAGAGAGAGAGAGAGAGAGAGAGAGAGCGAGAGAGAGAGAGAGAGAAAGAGAGAGAGAGAGAGAGAGAAACCTTTAGTTCTGAACTGATCTGATATTTTATAAGATCCATGAGACCAAACCATGAGAGGCAAGGTCTCTCATCCAATCTCACTCTGAAGATGAATGTCCGTGCTTATAACTAGTCTACCTCTCATATTATTTTGAAGAAATGTGTTCTTACCTGATAAAAGCAGCAGGGCTAAGGAGCAGCAAGGTGATTTAGATCCTTGCCTTAAAAATCAAAATTCCAATATAGAATATAATAGGTTAAATATGACCTTATTTTTTGATACTCATTCTCTTCCACACTTAATGGAAGCAATGCAATGGAAAAGAACTTTTGGCTGGTATGTGGTAATTCCAGAAATACTTTATGTAGAGGAAACTGATCTGTAGCAGGGGTGGTTAACAGAATACATTTCTCGAAATTTTAAAGTAAAATTATATAAACATTGGACAAATACCATTATGCATAGAACCATAAAGATGGTTCTAGGAAAGACAAGGAATAGAAGTAAAATATTTTTTGTGACATGGAGCTTGTAGTCAGGAAGTTTTAACATATGTACAAATAATGATATTGGGAATAACTAGAGAGTTATCATTGAATAAAGGGGCAACTAGGCAATACAGTAGAGAGACCAGAAAATCTGAATTTATGTCTGGCCCCAGACACTTAATAGCTATGTTTGTAAGTCACTTAACCTCTGTTTTTCCGAATTTTTAACATAGGAATAGAAACAGCACTTCTTTTAAAGGGTTGTGAGAATCAAATGAGATAAAAATTGTGAAAAACTTAGTACAATACCTGGAAAAAAGTAAAAATTGCATAAATTTTAGCTATTATTGTCACTCATTATTATGTTATTTTTATTATTATTAGTGGGTAGGGTTGACCTTAGCATCAGGAAACTTAGACTGAATTATCACCCCCTTAATAGTTCTTTCTGTGATATTTTAGTCATAATATTTAATTTTTCAGTCTTAAAGCTCTTTAAGATTTAATTTGACTGCCTGCCTTTGATCCAGCCATACCACTGCTGGGTTTGTACCCCAAAGAGATAATAAGGAAAAATACTTGTACAAGAATATTCATAGCTGCATTCTTTGTGGTGGCAAAAAAAAATTGGAAAATGAGGGGATGCCCTTCAATTGGAGAATGGCTGAACAAATCGTGGTATCTGTTGGTGATGGAACACTATTGTGCTCAAAGGAATAATAAAGTGGAGGAATTCCATGGGGACTGGAACAACCTCCAGGAATTGATGCAGAGTGAGAGGAGAAGAACCAGGAGAACATTATACACAGAGACTGATACACTGTGGTACAATCAAATGTAATGGACTTCTCTACTAGCAGTAATGCAATGACCCAGGACAATTCTGAGGGACTTATGAGAAAGAACACTATCCACATCCAAAGGAAGAACTGTGGGAGCAGGAACACAGAAGAAAAAAAACTGCTTGACCACATGGGTTAATGGGGATATGATTGGGGAGGTAGACTCTAAATGATCATCCTAGTGCAAACATCAATAATGTGGAAATAGGTCTTGATCTATAAATATATATCTAAACACATATATCTTGATCTATACACATACACATATAAAACCCAGTGGAATTGCACATTGTCTATGGAAGGGGATGGGGAAGGGGAGGGAAAGAACATTAATCTTGTAACTATGGAAAAATATTCTAAATTAATTAATTAAATAATTAAAAAAAAAAAAAGACTTTACTTTGTATTACAATAATCTGCATGGGTTTAGGAAATTTCCTAAAGAATTTTCTACCTCAAAGAAATCACAAGTTCTAACCAAAACAACAACAAAAACAACAATGTATACCTCTGTAGCACATTTTAGGTTAAAAAATAATTTACATATTGTCATTTCATTTGAGCCTCACAGCAATATTGCAGATAGTACCATCATTCTCTCATGTTACTCAGATTAACATGTCATCATGGACTATTCTCTGTCATTCTCTGTCATTCTCTGTGATTCTTTATCTCTATCTCTCTGTCTCTATGTTTCTTTGTGTTTTTGTCTCTAACTGTCCATCTGTCTGCCTCTTTCTGTTATGTATCTCTGTGTATATATCTCTCTCCATGTCTCTCTCTGTCTCCTACTCTTCTATCCTGCCTTCCTCTGTCTCCATCTTTCTATCTTTGTCTTCATCAATTTTGTCTCTATAATATCTTCCCTTTTTTATTCTCTGTTTCTTCTCTCCTACCCATACCTAAAGCATGAAGCCAGTTTTAATCACTCACTTGGATTGCCTACCTCTTAACATATCTCTTTACTTCACTTTTTCCCTTTTCACACATTTGCCAAAAGGAAATTTTAAAGCATTGTCTGTCATTTCTTTGCTCAGGAGCTTTCAATGGTTCCTCACTTCCTTTAGGATAAACTGCAGACTTTTCTGACTGGTCTTTGAAGTCCTACAGAACTTGGCTACATTTGCCCATTGATTTTACATATCTTCTCTCCCGCCCCATCTATTTTCCAACCAATGGATTACTTGCAATCTCCTATACATCACATTCTGTCTCCTGCTTCCACACCTTTGGAAAGAATGTCTCCTCTGTCTAGAATAATGTCTCTCATTACCTCTACATTTTGTAATCCATAGCTTCCTACCTTTCATTTCCCTTAATTGTTAATCCTTCCCAATAACAGTGAAGTTGATTTGTTTATATTGTATTTCTCCTTTTTATGATGGCAGTTCATTCCAAAACAACCCCTCCTAGGGCATATTCTCTTGAAAATGTAATTGTCATTAATTTCAATGGAACAAAATTTTGTTTCTGGAGCTATAACATTAATAACCATTTAGCACCCAAAGATACTCAGCATTTATGTACTTGAACTTTTAATACAGAAACAAACAATAAAGAAAAAATCAATGAATATAATGCAAAAAACTAGTTGGTATCTTATTGAAAGATAAAAGGAAACTAGGGAGACTGTGAATAGTCACCTTAACATTTTATTATCACTACCATAAACTAAGATACCATTAGTAGCAACTACACAATGACAAAGGTGACTGCACAGAGAACCCCATTTTGTAATACTTATTAGTTAGGAGATCTGGGACAAGTAAGGCTGTCCTCATCTACAAGTGAAGTAGTGAGAGTTAAGTGAAACTCCTTGTAAAACTAAATCTCCCTCTCCTGTCTGGGTCTATCCTGGGATATGATAGTATGTTGTCTTTATTTACTTGTGTGTGTGTGTGTGTGTGTGTGTGTGCATTTATATATTGTTTCATTCATTTTAATGTAAACTCCTTGAAGGCAGGGAGATTTTGTTTTTGCCTTGATAGTTCCAGGCTCTGAGAATGTACAGAGAGACAGACAAATGGACAGACATAGAGAATGGTCAAATATATTATCCATGATGAATTGCTAACCTGGGCGATATGAGAGGATAATGGCATCATCAATATTATTGTGAAGCTCAAATGGAATGAATATATGTATATCAATTTCCAAAATTAGAAGTGCTATAAAATTGCATATGGAACCACTAAATGGTTTAGTAGTTAGGGAGCTGGGTCTGGAGTCAGGAAGACTCATTTTCCTGAGTTAAAATCTAGCCCCAAATATTTACTAGCTATGTCACTTAACCATGCCTGCCTCAGTTTCCACTTCTATAAAATGAGCTGGAGAAGAAATGGAAAATCATTTCAGTATCTTTGTCAAGAATATCCCAAATGGGAGAGAGAGAGTCAAGATGGCAGCCTAGAAGGAGCAGAAGTTCAGACCTCTGAATACCCTTCCTTACCAATCAGAAACTGAATGCTCCTAGGGGACTGAAAATCAAACTTAACAATAAGACAGAGCCAAGGAACCCTCCTGCTGGACTTAATTCAAAAGGTATGCCCCCCCAAAATCTGGAATCCGAGAACACTTGGGTTTAAGAGGAAGACAGAAGGAAGGTCCCAGGACCCATCCCCAGTCCCACCCAGAGTGCTGAGACTCCAGCAGAAGCAGGAACTTCTGGGCAGGCAATAGTGCTGGTCTGGAGGGTGTACCTTGTGGGCAGGGCTGTGCCAAGTTCAGAGCATCCAACAGAGACAGCAGGGAAGGAGCTAGAGAGGGAGCATATACCTGGCAACCTGGCCAGATCTGTGGAGATCCTCTACATTTGCTCCAGCCTTCCAGGTGGTTTTGGACTCAGAGCACACCCAGCCCAACTAAGCTGAACTTAATCCCATCAAAAGTCTCCAGAATTCAGGGAAGCCCAGGTTCCACACCCATCCTCATTGACTGCTGGACTTTAATCCAATCAAAAGCCTCCAGCGGACAGGGAAGCTCAAACCCCCAACAACCCTCCCCCAGAGACTATACCGAGAGATCTTCTGTTAAAGCTCCAAGAGGGGAGACTGACAGAAGCCCCCAAAACCAAAAAAATGAGAGGAGCAAGAGCACAGACAAATGCAGGGAGTAAAGAAGGGGTGAATATGAGCAAACAACAGAAAAAGAAGAAAGAAACTACAATAGACAGCTTCTACTCAGCAAACGGAACAGAGGGGGAGAGATTAGCAAATGGTAAATCAGAAATCCCAGCAAATTGGATACAGGCTGTGGAAGAACTCAAAACACAATTAAGAGAGGCTGAAGACAATTGGGAAAAGAACTTAAAAATTAAGATAAGTCATCTGGAAACAGAGGCACTTGAACTAAAACAAGAAAATAGTGTGTTGAAAGCCAAAATCAACCAGCTGGAAAATGAGGTAAAGGAGATGAAAGATGAGGTAAAGGAGATGAAAGACGAGGTAAAGAGGATGAAAGATAAGCTTCAAAGAAAATCAGACCACAAGGAAAATGATGACCAAACATCCAGGGATGAAATCGAGTCCTTAAGAACTAGAATACAACAACTAAAACTAAATGACCTCACAAAGCAGCAGGACACTATAAAACAAAACGAAAAGAATGAAAAAATTGAGGAATATATGAAGTATCTCATTCACAAAACAGATGATTTAGAAAATCATTCGAGAAGAGACAATTTAAGAATCATTGGTCTACCAGAAGACCATGACAAAAGAAAAAGCCTGGGCATAATACTACAGGAAATGTTTCAGGAAAACTGCCCTGATATCCTAGAACAAGAGGGAAAAGTGGAGATTGAAAGAATCCACAGACTACCTCCTGTATTTAATCCCCAACTGACAACACCCAGGAATGTTATAGCGAAATTAAAGAACTATAAAACCAAAGAAAAGATATTACAAGCTGCCAAGAAGAACTCATTCAGATACTACAGAACCACAGTGAAGATAACAACGGATCTGGCTGCATCCACGCTGAAGGACCTAAAGTCATGGAATATGATATTCTAGAAAGGAAGGGAACTAGGTCTACAACCAAGAATCAACTACCCAGCAAAACTGACTATATTCTTACAGGGGAAAATATGGTCATTCAACAAAATAGAAAAATTCCAAGCATTTGTAAAGACCAGACCTGAACAGAAATTTTGATGTCCAAGCACAGAACTCAAGAGAATCATCAAAAGGTTTTTTTTTAATCTTGCTTATCTATTTATTGTCCATCATATCAAGTATACAACAGAATGAAATACAATGAAAAAAAGTCAAGTCTTCACATGCATCCTATAAGAAACCTTTTTTCTTAAGGAGGTAAATCATTAAAATTAACATCTTTGTACTTTTTCTTATTGGCTGCAGGTTCCAAAAGAAAGATAAGGAACAAAATGTAAATTTCCCAGTTCCTCTAGAAAAAATAGTTGGGCAACTGAAGTTAAGATGAAATTTTACCAGAAATAAAGTATCCAAATCAAAAGACAAATGCTTAGTACTTTAATATTTCAAAATTTACTCTATACTACAATATAAAAAAAACTTCTAAATGCAATTGTCTTCATCAAAACGTTTTTAAAAGGAGGGGAAAAACAAAAACAAAACAAAATAACAAAAGAAAAAATTTTAAGAGACTCTATAAGTTAAAATGAGATGTATGCCTATAAGAAAAGAGGTCATTGGTAACTCTTGAAAACTGTTGCTGTCACCTGGGCAGCTAGAAGAATTACACTTAGAGGGAACAGTGAAAAACTGTATAGGATGAAAGGACAAGACATAAATAGGTATATATATATATATATATATATATATATATATATATATATATATGCATGCATAAATACATATACATATATGTGTGTGTGTATGTGTGTGTGTGTGTATACACACATACAACTAAAGCTAAAAAAGAGGTTAATACAAAAGAAATAGGAAAAGAAAGAAATGGGGGCAAATTTACACGTCACAAAGAAGCTCATGGTGGGAGGGGGGAGAACATCAATACACTGGAAGGGTAAAGAGTTTGGAGATAGGAAATACTCAACTCTTACATGCTTTGAAACTGAGCCAAAGAGGGAAGAACAATCCAATCCATTGGGGCAGAGAATACATTTGCTCCCTATAGGGGAGTAGAAGGGTAACAAACAGACTGGTGGGGAGGGAAGCAGTACAAGGGAGGGAGAGGGTGGGGGGCAATTTTGGAAAGATTACAGGGAAAATAAGGGGGCAATAAGAAGGGAGGAGGGTAGAAAGGGAAGTAAAATAAAGGTGGGAACTAGGGGGACTAATTATAAACAAACATTGGTGTAGAAGGAAATAGTGAAAGAAGAAAGGGCAGGACTAGGAGTATTTATCAAAATGTTGGGAAATACACAGCTGTTAATCATAACTCTGAATGTGAATGAAATGAACTCACCCATAAAATGCAAGTGAAGAGCAGAGTGGATTAGAATCCAAAACCCGATCATATGCTGTTTACAAGAAACACACATGAGGAAGATAGATACGCATAAGGTGAAGTAAGAGGATGGAGCCAAATCTATTGGGCATCAAATAATAAAAAGAAGACAGGAGTAGCAATCATGATATTGGACAAAGTCAAAGTAAAAATAAATCTAGTTAAAAGAGATAGGGAAGGTAATTACATCCTGATAAAAGGCAGTATAGACAATGAGGAAATATCTGTACTCAACATGTATGCACCAAATGGCTTAGCATCCAAATTTCTAAAGGAGACACTAGAGGAGCTCAAGGATGAAATACAAAGAAAAACTATACTAGTGGGAGATCTGAACCTTCCTTTATCTACACTAGATAAATCAAAACAAAAAATAAATAAGAAAGAGGTAAGAGAAGTGAATGAACGCTTAGAAAAATTAGAGTTAGTAGACATGTAGAGAAAAATAAAAAGGGACAAAAAGGTATATGCCTTCTTTTCAGCAGCACATGGTACATTCACAAAAATTGACCATGTATTAGGGTATAAAAACATTGCAAATGAGTGCAAAAGGGCAGAAATTATAAATGCAACCTTCTCAGATCACAATGCAATGAAAATAATAATTAGTAAGGGTACATGGAGAGGTAAATAAAAAATTAATTAGAAATTAAACAATACAATTCTCCAAAACCGGTTAAAGAACAAATCATAGGAAGAATTAATAACTTCATTAAAGAAAATGACAATGATGAGACATCCTTTCAAAACCTATGGGTTGCAGCCAAAGCAGTACTCAGGGGGAAATTTATATCCTTGAATTCATATATTAACAAATTAAGAAGGGCAGAGGTTAATGAATTGGGCATGCAAATTAAAAAAAAAAAACTAGAAAGCAAACAAATTAAAATCCTCAGATGAAGACTAAATTAGAGATCCTAAAAATCAAAGGAGAAATTAATAAAATTGAAAGTCAAAGAACTATTGATTTAATAAGTAAAACTAAAAGCTGGTACTTTGAAAAAACAAATAAAATAGACAAAGTACTAGTCAGTCTAATTAAAAAAAGGAAAGAAAAAAACTAAATTGACAGTATCCAAGATGAAAAGGGAGACCTCACCTCTAATAAAGAGGAAATTAAGGCAATCATTAAAAACTAGTATGCCCAATTATATGCAACAAATATGGCAATCTAGGTGAAATGTATGAATACTCACAAAAATATAAATTGCCTATAACAAAAGAAGAAAAAATTACCTAAACAACCCCATATCAGAAAAAGCAATTGAACAAGCCATCAAAGAACTCCCTAAGAAAAAATCCCCAGGTCCAGATGGCTTCACAAATGAATTCTATCAAACATTCAAAGAACAACTAATCCCAATATTATACAAACTATTTGACATAATAAGCAAAGAGGGAGTTCTACCAAATTCATTTTATGACACAAACATGGTACTGATCCCAAAGCCAGGAAGGTCAAAACCAGAGAAATAAAATTATAGACCAATCTTCCTAATGAATATAGATGCAAAAATCTTAAATAGGATACTAGCAAAAAGACTCCAGCAAGTGATCAGAAGGATCATTCACCACGATCAAGTAGGATTCATACCAGGGATGCAGGGCTGGTTCAACATTAGGAAAACCATCCACATATTTGACCACATCAACAAGCAAACTAGCAAGAACCACATGATTATCTCAATAGATGCAGAAAAAGCCTTTGATAAAATACAACACTAGAAAGTATAGGAATAGTAGTGTCTTTCCTAAAAATAATAAACAGTATATATCTAAAACCATCAGCAAACATCATCTGCAATGGGGATAAACTAGAAGCCTTCCCAATAAGATCAGGAGTGAAACAAGGATGCCCATTATCACTTCTATTATTTAACATTGTACTAGAAACACTAGCAGTAGCAATTAGAGAAGGAAAAGAAATTGAAGGTATTAAAATTGGCAGTGAGGAGACCAAGCTATCACTCTTTGCAGATGATATGATGGTATACTTATAGAATCCTAGAGAATCAAACAAAAAGCTAGTTGAAATAATCAACAACTTTAGCAAAATTGCAGGATACAAAATAAACCTGCGTGAGCTATCAGCATTTCTATATATCTCCAATCGATCTCAGCATCAAGAATTAGAAAGAGAAATTTCATTAAAATCACCTTAGACAACATAAAATACTTAGGAATCTATACAGGAACTCTATGAGTTCTCCACACAATTAAAACTAGATCTAAACAATTGGAAAAACATTGATTGCTCAAGGGTGGGATGAGCTAATATAATAAAAATGACAATTCTACCCAAATTAATTTACTTATTTCATGCCGTACCCATTGAACTACCAAAAAAAAACTTCTTTACTAATTTAGAAAAAAAACATGAAGTTCATTTGGAAGAACAAAAGATCAAGAATATTCAGGGAAATTATGAAAAAAAATGCAAAGGAAGTAGGACTTGCAGTCCGAGATCTCAAACTATACTATAAAGCAGTGGTTATCAAAACAATTTGGTACTGGCTAAGAGACAGAAAGGAGCATCAGTGGAATAGACTTAGGGTAAATGACCTCAGCAAGACACTCTATGATAAGCCCAAAGATACCAGTTTGGGGGACCAAAATCCACTATTTGATAAAAACTGCTGGGAAAATTGGAAGACAGTATGGGAGAGATTAGGTTTGGATCAACATCTCACATCCTACACCAAGATAAACTCAGAATGGGTGAATGACCTGAATAAAAAGAAGGAAACTATAAGCAAATTAGGTTAACACAGAATAGTATACTTGTCAGTTCTTTGGGAAAGGAAAAACTTTAAAACCAAGTAAGAGCTATCAAAAATCACAAAAAGTAAAATCAATAATTTTGATTACATTAAATTAAAATTTTTTTTGTACAGACAAAACTAATGCATCCAAAATTAGAAGGGAAGTAACAAATTGGGAAACAATCTTCATTACAAATACATCTGACAAAGGTCTAATTACACAAATTTATAAAGAGCTCAACCAGTTGTACAAAAAATCAAGCCATTCTCCAATAGAAAAATGGGCAAGGGATGTGAATAGGTGATTTTCAGTCAAAGAAATAAAAAAAGTGCTCTAAATTTCTTATAATCAGAGAAATGCAAATAAAAACAACTCTGAGGTATCACCTCACACCTAACAGATTGGCTAACATGACAGCAAAGGAAAGTAATGAATGCTGGAGGGGGTGTGGCAAAGTTGGGACATTAATTCATTGCTGGTGGAGTTGTGAATTGATCCAACCATTCTGGAGGACAATTTGGAACTATGCCCAAAGGGTGATAAAAGACTGTCTGCCCTTTGATCCAGCCATAGCATTGCTGGGTTTGTACCCCAAAGAGAGAATAAGTAAAAAGACTTGTAGAAGAATATTCATAGCTGTGCTCTTTGTGGTGGCAAAAACTGGAAAATGAGGGGATGCCCATCAATTGGGGCATGGCTGAACAAATTGTGGTATCTGTTGGTGATGGAATACTATTGTGCTCAAAGGAATAATAAAATGGAGAAATTCCATGGGGACTGGAACAACCTCCAGGTATTGATGCAGAGTGAGAGGAGCAGAACCAGGAAAACATTGTACACAGAGACTGATAGACTGCGGTACAATTGAATGTAATGGACTTCTCCATTATTAGCAATGCAATGACCCTGAACAACTCAAAGGAACCTATGAGAAAAACCACTATCCACATCCAGAGGAAACACTATGGGAGTAAAAACACCAAAGAAAAACAACTGCTTGAATATATGGGTTGAAGGCATATTGTTGGGGATATAGACTCTAAATGAACATCCTAGTGCAAACAACAACATGGAAATGGGTTCTGATCAAGGGTACAAGAAACATCCAATGAAATTGCATGTTGGCTGGGGGAAGAGTGTGTGGAGGGGAAGGAGGGAAATAATGTGATTATTGTAACCAAGGAATAATGTTCTAAATTGACTAAATAAACATATTCAAGTGGGGGAAAAAAGAATATCCCAAAGGGGTTTTTGGTTTCAAAGTCTTGCCATTTTTTTTAAATTTTTAAACATTATTTTATTTGGTCGTTTTCATACATTATTCACTGGGAACAAAGATCATTTTCTTTTCCTCCCCTCCTCCCTCCCCCCCTACTCCTTTCCCTCTCCCATAGCCGATGCATGATTCCACTGGTTATCACATGTGTTATTGACTCGAACCCATTTCCCTGTTGTTGGAATTTGCATTATAGTGTTCATTTAGAATCTCTCCTCAGTCTTATCTCCTCCAACCCTGTAGTCAAGCAGTTGCTTTTCGTCGGTGTTTTTACTCCCACAGTTTATCCTCTGCTTGTGGGTAGTACTTTTTAGATCCCTGCAGATTGTTCAGGGACATTGCTTTGATACTAATGGAGACGTCCATCACCTTCGATTGTACCACAATGTATCAGTCTCTGTGTACAATGTTTTCCTGGTTCTGCTCCTTTCGCTCTGCATCACTTCCTGGAGGTTGTTCCAGTCTCCATGGAATTCCTCCACTTTATTATTCCTTTTGGCACAATAGTATTCCATCACCAAAATATACCACAATTTGTTCAGCCATTCTTCAATTGAAGGGCATCCCCTCATTTTCCAATTTTTGGCCACCACAAAGTGCGCAGCTATGAATATTTTTGTATAAGTCTTTTTGTCCATTATCTCTTTGGGGTACAGACCCAGCAGTGCTATGGCTGGATCAAAGGGCAGACAGTCCTTTATCGCCCTTTGGGCATAGTTCCAAATTGCCCTCCAGAATGGTTGGATCAATTCACAACTCCACCAGCAATGAATCAATGTCCCCACTTTGCCACATCCCCTCCAGCATTCATTACTTTCCATAGCTGTCATGTTAGCCAATCTGCTAGGTGTGAGGTGATACCTCAGAGTTGTTTTGATTTGCATCTCTCTGATTATAAGAGATTTAGAACACTTTTTCATGTGCTTATTAATAGTTTTGATTTCTTTGGCTGCGAACTGCCTGTTTATGTCCCTTGCCCATTTGTCAATTGGAGAATGGCTTGATTTTTTGTACAATTGATTTAGTTCTTTATAAATTTGAGTAATTAAACCTTTGTCAGAGGTTTTTATGAAGATTGTTTCCCAATTTGTTGCTACCCTTATGATTTTGGTTACATTGGTTTTGTTTGTACAAAAACTTTTTAATTTGATGTAATCCAGATTATTTATTTTGCATTTTGTAACTCTTTCTAATTCTTGCTTGGTTTTGAAGTATTTCCCTTCCCAAAGGTCTGACATGTATACTATTCTGTGTTTGCCTAATTTTCTTATAGTTTCCTTCTTTATGTTCAAATCATTCACCCATTTTGAATTTATCTTGGTGTAGGGTGTGAGGTGTTGATCTAAGCCTAATCTTTCCCACACTGTCCTCCAATTTTCCCAGCAGTTTTTATGAAATAGTGGATTTTTGTCCCAAAAGCTGGGATCGTTGGGTTTGTCTTGCTGAGGTTGCTTGCCCCCAGTCTATTCCACTGATCCTCCTTTCTGTCTCTTAGCCAGTACCAAATTGTTTTGATGACCGCTGCTTTGTAATATAGTCTGAGATCTGGGACTGCAAGACCCCCTTCCTTTGTATTTTTTTCATTATTTCCCTGGATATCCTTGATCTTTTGTTCTTCCAAATGAACTTTGTTATGGTTTTTTCTAAATCAGTAAAAAAAAAATTTGGAAGTTCCATGGGTATGGCACTAAATAGA
The DNA here is from genome assembly GCF_027887165.1 of Monodelphis domestica. Taxonomy (NCBI): domain Eukaryota; kingdom Metazoa; phylum Chordata; class Mammalia; order Didelphimorphia; family Didelphidae; genus Monodelphis; species Monodelphis domestica. The sequence continues at coordinate 220,774,475 of NC_077231.1, read as the reverse complement.
TAGATGAGTTTGGGTAGGATGGTCATTTTTATTATATTTGGCTCGTCCTACCCATAAGCAGTTAATGTTCTTCCAATTGTTCAAGTCTAGTTTTAGTTGTGTGGAAAGTGTTTTGTAGTTGTGTTCATATAGATCTTGTGTTTGTCTCGGGAGATAGATTCCTAAGTATTTTATTTTGTCTAAGTCGATTTTGAATGGGATTTCTCTTTCTAGTTCTTGCTGCTGAGCTGTGTTGGAATTATATAGAAATGCTGATGACTTATGTGGGTTTATTTTGTATCCTGCAACTTTGCTAAAGTTGTTGATTATTTCGATTAGCTTTTTGGTTGAATCTCTAGGATTCTTTAAGTAGACCATCATGTCATCTGCAAAGAGCGATAATTTGGTCTCCTCCTTGCCTATTTTAATGCCTTCAATTTCTTTTTCTTCTCTAATTGCTACTGCTAGTGTTTCTAATACAATGTCAAATAATAGAGGTGATAATGGGCATCCTTGTTTCACTCCTGATCTTAATGGGAATTGATTTAGTTTATCCCCATTGCAGATGATGTCTTGCCCTTTTATAAAAATGAATAATGTGGAAATGGGTTTGAATGATTAATATATTTATGTATAACCCCCTTCCCAAAGAATACTCCAAATGGGGGCCACAAAGAGCCATACATAACTGAAAATACTGAACAACACAAAAACCTACCAATGTTTTTGACATAATAAGAATTTAATAAATCCTTATTGAGTTGAATTACCATAGCTGCTAAAGATATTTTTCTCCCTTTATAAATGAGGAAATCAAGACTTCAAGAATTTATTTGGTTTTCCCACTGACATATAGCTGATAAGAGATGATGCACTTCAGTGAGATTTTAATATGCTTCTCGTACATGTCTTCCCATGAATTCTTTTTATAAGATTTGATCCAGCCAAAAATCTTCATAAAAACCTCTGACAAAGGTTTAATTACTCAAATTTATAAAGAGCTAAATCAGTTGTACAAAAAATCAAGCCATTCCCCAATTGATAAATGGGCAAGGGACATGGATAGACAGTTTTCAGATAAAGAAATCAAAACTATTAATAAGCACATGAAGAAGTGCTCCACATCTCTTATAATCAGAGAGATGCAAATCAAAACAACTCTGAGGTATCACCTCACACCTAGCAGATTGGCTAACATGACAGTTATGGAAAGTAATGAATGCTGGAGGGGATGTGGCAAAGTAGGGACATTAATTCATTGCTGGTGGAGTTGTGAACTGATCCAGCCATTCTGGAGGGCAATTTGGAACTATGCACAAAGGGCGATAAAAGAATGTCTACCCTTTGATCCAGCCATAGCACTGCAGGGTTTGTACCCCAAAGAGATAATGGACAAAAAGACTTGTACAAGAATATTCATAGCTGCGCTCTTTGTGGTGGCCAAAAATTGGAAAATGAGGGGATGCCCATCAATTGGGGAATGGCTGAACAAATTGTGGTATATGTTGGTGATGGAATACTATTGTGCTCAAAGGAATAATAAAGTGGAGGATTTCCATGTGAACTGGAACAACCTCCAGGAAGTGATGCAGAGCGAGAGGAGCAGAACCAGGAGAACATTGTACACAGAGACAAATACACTGTGGTATCATCGAACGTAATGGACTTCTCCATTAGTGGTGGTGTAATGTCCCTGCACAATCTGCAGGGATCAAGGAGAAAAAAACACTATCCAAAAGCAGAGGACAAACTGAGGGAATAGAAACACCAAGGAAAAGCAACTGCCTGACTACAATGGCTGAGGGGACATGACAGAGGAAAGACTCGGAGCGAACACTCTGATGCAAATACTAACAAGATGGCAATGGGTTCAAGTCAAGAACACATATGATACCAGTGGAATCACACGTCGGCCACGGGGGGTGGGAGGGAGGAAAAGAAAATGATCTTTGTCTTTAATGAAAAATGCATGGAAATGATCAAATAAAATACTATAAAATTAAAAAAAAAAAAGATTTGATCCAGCCTTCCCAATTACAAGTATCATTCTTGTCCCTACACCAATAATGTGTAAGTGTGTATGCATACACATGTACCCACAGGCTAGGGCTAATAAGAAAGGGTAAATTGAAGCCTGTGGAAGAAAAAGTCATTCCTTACTTCTGCAACACTGCAGTCAAAGGCAAGTTTTCAACTGCATCTGAACAGGTAATATTTTAATAGATAGAAATCAGAAAAATGGGTATTTTTAGGAAGGGAGAAAAGTATCACTAGCAAATATGTACTGGTAGAAAAATGTAGAATATTTACCAGGGAAAGGAAGGAAGTAACTCACATTAAGTGAAGTTTGAAGGTATAGAGAGGAATAATGTCAGATAATTATGGAAAGGTCGGGCAGTGATGATTTCATATAGGTCCTTGAATGTCAAACTAAGAAATTTGAACTTAACTCTATAGAAATATGAATCTTGTAAAGGTTTCTGATCAGGGAAATATTTATTGTTTATTGATTTTTTAAATCAAAATTTAGAGGAACAAATATCAAATATTTCTAACTAAAAAGGAATATTTCACCTAAAATTCCTTGATAGATACTCCCACAAAGATTTTTCTTTCCAGTGACACTTTTCATTATTAATAGAAAGCTAGGGATGATGTCCACCAAAAGTGTTGGCTACTGTCTTGGAGGATATTCTAGAATAGAAATTAAATGATTCCCTATCAGTGATAAGGTCCTTGATAAGGTCCTCCAAATATTCCTATTTTCAGATAGCATTGTGCTGGCTGCTTTAAGACCATGGTTTCAAAAAAATTATATATTTCATCTGTATATAAATATACATATATATGCATTCATGTGTGTATATATTTCTTTAACTTCAAATGAATTCAACCTTTTACAAAAACTAGGAAAGTAAGATCTTTGCATTTTGGCCTATATAAAAACGTTATTGTTTCCAAAAACCTGAGGCAGCAGAGATAGTAAGTAGAAATCCTCTAGGTAGCATAAATGTGTGAGTATTGCCAGAATTTGTTATTTAAACTGATAAACATGCTATGCTGAGGTTGTGACCACAATTTAGTTCTTTCTAATCCATCTCCCTATTCCATTCTCTTTGCGGTCTCCTGGTGTTGCAGGAGAAGGGACTGAATTTCCTGTCCTTAAGTTGGCTGGATTTATACAGAAATAAGTCTTGAACCAGTAAAAAAGAAAAACAGAAACAAACAAACAAAAAATCTCAAACATTTGAAGCCTGAGAAGAAAATGGAATGTTTTAGTATTTCCTGTCAAGACTGCAAAGAGATACCTGGACTCCTTAAAAAGAAACAATCTACGTAATTTTGATTTTAAGGGTTCTAATGTAAGAGTTGAATTCAAGAGAAAAAGTTGAAAACTAGCAAACTAGAAATTGGATGTGAATAGTGAAGAGTCCAGATTTAAATATAAAGGTATTAACTATAGGCCAAATGCAAGAATGTTAGTGAAGCTGGCAAAAATAAAGTTGAAATTGGAAAATTCTCCTTTCTGATAAACATTGCTGAGAAAGCTGGAAAAAAGTATGGCAGAGCCTGGGTATAGACCATCATCGAACACCATATACCAAGATTTTTGATGTAGACATAAAGGGTGCTATCAAAAGCAAATTAGGAGAACAGATAATAGTTTAGCTATCAAATCTTGGATAATAATGGAAGAATGTATAACCAAACAAGAAAAAGAAAACAATATAAGATATAAAACTCATTTGAGGGAAACTGGTTGTGATAATGAAGGCAACTAAATTTGATAAAGTCCATTAAGGTTTATTAAGTGCTGTCCATGTAGTCTTTCATTTCACCACCCCCCAAAAAAAAAATCATATGAAGGAGGTAATAAGTACAAATGTAGCTAACCTCATTTAACACATAAGAAAAGGGAGGGTTAGATAAATTATTAAGTGACAGTCAGGATCTTCTGTTGCCATTCCACTATTCTAAATGTTTCTGTTTGACTTTGGGGATTGGGCTTAAAAATATAAGAGGGTACCTACTCATCTTATTCAAAATTAATTGAAGACAAATCAAGTCTTTGGAAAAATGGTGATACAGAAAAGAGTAGATCAATGAATTGGGCTTACAACTAAAAAAAAAAACCTAGAAAAAAAATTAAAAATCCCATTTAAACACCAAATTGTAAATCCTGAAAATCAAGGAGATAAAGCATACAAAATGTATTTCCTAGAGCTAGAAAAAAATAATAAAATTAACAAAAGGCCAATAATATCAAGGGAATAATGAAAAAAGAATATGAAGGAAAGAAAGAACTATATTACATCTCAATCTGTAGTATAAAGTAGCAACCATCAAAATAATTTCTACTGGCTAAGAAATAGAGTAATAGATCAAAGGAATGTGTTAGATAATCAACACAAAGCATAAAATGACTGTGAGAACTTAATGTTCAATAAATACAAAAAGCCAAGTTTTGAGGGAAAGAGTTCACTTTTTGACAAAAACTCCTTTTTGATAAAAAAAAGTTTTGATGTAAACTGGAAATCAGTATGACAGTAATTGTGAACAGACCAACATTTCACACCATACACTAGAATAAAGTCAAAATGGATACTTAATCTAGAAATAAAGGATGATAATATGAACAAACTAGGGGAACATGGAAGTTTCCCCATCAGACTCATAATTTATCACCAAACAAAACATAGGGAACATCACAAAAAGCAAAATGGATCATTTTGATTACATTAAATTAAAAAGTAAATGGCTAAATAAGTTGTGGCAAATGACTATGATGGAATTTAAGCAACTTGAGGGCAGGAACTATCTTTGGTCTCTTTTTGTATTCCCAGGACTTAACACAGTGCCCATATGATATAGCTTTATTGACTGATTACTTGATTAGTGATATCAAGATTCAGAGGACCTGGATTCAATTCCTATCTCTGAAGATTACTACTGGTAATAAATAGTAGCTAGCATTTTAAGATTTAAGAAAGCATTTTACATATGTTATATCATTTGATTCTCATAATCACATTGGGAAGCAGGCACTATTACTATCTCTATTTTTTAAATTAGGAAGGAATTTTACAGAGAGGTGAAATAACTTGATCAGAATTACGTGTTAAGTTTCTGAGACAGGATTTGAACTCAAATCTTCATGGCTCCAAGTCCACAGTCCTATCTCCCAAGCTACCTAGTAGCTACTACCTCTATAACCTAAGGCAAATCTCTTCTCTTTACCTCAGTTTCTTCATCTGTAAACTGAAGAGGTTCAACTTGATAGCCTTAATATTCTTCTCTTCATATTCTATGTCTATGATCCCATGCTGCCTTCATTTATAGTCTTCTATCAGAGGCTAGCTGACCTATTGGCAAGCATGAAAAGGGGCAGAAAAATACAGTAGAAATATTGGAATACCAATGATTCTCAAGTCGAAGGAGTTGAGTTTAATTCTTGTCTCTGAAGGATATTACCTGTGGGACTTTGGGCAAGTTTTTTTAAGTTCACTGGGTCTCAGTTTTCATATCTGTAAAATAAGGAGGTTGGAACTGATGCCCTCTAAGATTCCTCCAAACTCTGATATTCTATGATTCTGATTCCATGAGAAGTAGGTACAAGAAGAGAACTTTGAAAGTTGAATTGGGAAATTCTCACATAATTTTTAAGCATTCTGAATTCCTATTACCCATCTTATTCCAAATATCCCATCCCCTCCACTCCATCCCCCTTTCTTGGACTCCTTATCCCTTGTCATTATTATTTCCACTCTTAATCCCGGAATACACCCTGTCCTCTGACAACTACTAATAGACTGGTAATTGGGGAGGCTGAAACTTTGGCATGCTTTTGCCACACCACCACCTTCCTTCCCCCACCCTTTCCCCTTAGGATATATAAAGCTTTTAATTAGTTGCTTATCCCTTATCAGGAACAAGGAGTTCATTCCTTCTTTGTTCCCATTTCCCCTTTAAGTTCTGCCTAGTGTTCTGCAACTCTGGCAATTCCTTTTGCATAGAAACATGCTTTTTCTCTTCCTTGGTGCTGCTTCTAAACCCCTACTAAATTTGTCTTTCTTATAGCTAAGAGAAAAGAGACCAAAATATAAACAAACAAAAAGACCCAACTCAAACCCCATGGTAGAACACAGGACACATCTAGTTCTATCCAGGAAGAAATTACTCTAGCAGTCACATTTATGAAAGCCTGGAGAAAGGAAGCTTTAGAGGGATATGATAGAAATCATCAAGTATTTGAAGGATTGTCACATGGAAAAAGAATTAGACTGTAATGTTCTTTATCCCAAGAGAGCAGAATCACTATTCTCTAAGACTTTGGACAGGGGCATAGCTCAAAACCATTTGGGCTGGCTGCCCATAGCAGGAATTTGAAACATAGAATTGAGGAAGAGAAAGGTATCTTAAAGTGGTTCTTTAGCTTCCACATTTAATGATGATCCCCTTAATAATTCCACTTACAATCTCTTCATGTCTCTGAATCTTAGTGAACCATAAGACAGAGTAGCTACTATATGGTGATCCCTCACCTATCCCAGGAGTTACATTCCAGAGACCCCCATGATAGGTGAAAATCCCTGATGAAGCAGCAGCGTTATACTTATTTGATAATTCTTTGATGGTAAGCATCTTCCTCTGGAGCTTGGGTTCACTGCCAGGAGCCTTAGAAGGGGTAGAACATTTGATGGCATAGGGCTTGAAATAAATCCAAACTTTTACGAAAACCTCACAAAAACACAACACCTCAAAGTAACACTACACATAGCTGTCAGCCTTCAATGTGAAGTGGACAAGGAGAAATGCTGAACCTATGGGCACAGTGTGGGAGAGCAAACAGATGGATGCTACAGTTACTGAGCCAATCGGAGCCCAGGATGCAGAACACAGCGTTGTGGTTGGTCCCCTTTCATTCCATCAGCCCATAGTGTGCATATACAATCTCACATTGGCAAACTTGCACAAGTGGTAGAGGCAACCTGCATTTCCATTGGGTACATATGTTATTCACCAGCAAAATACCATGATATTGTGAAAACTCTGTGATACAGAATTAGATATTTATATGTTTCTTAAAAACTTCAATGGTGGGGGCAGCTGGGTAGCTCAGTGGATTGAGAGCCAGACCTAGAGATGGGAGATCCTAAATTCAAATCTGGCCTCAGACACTTCCCAGCTGTGTGACCCTGGGAAAGTCACTTAACCCCCATTGCCTAGCCCTTACCACTCTTCTGCCTTGGAATCAATACACAGTATTGACTCCAAGATGGAAGGTAAAGGTTTAAAAAAAATACTTCAATGGAGTGAAGCCATGAAAAGTGAACTGCAATATAGCAAGGGAGGACTGTATATTCAACTTACCATGTAAGTGTGGAAAGCAATTGTATATGAAATTGGTTTTTGTTTTATTTTTGTTTTTTTTTACTTTCTCATTCATTCGAAAGACAAACCTACATCTTGGGGTTGAGAAAACTTAAGGACATCAGGTCTTGGTAGTCTTTGGAGTAGTTTGTTTAAAAATATGATCCTTAAAATAATGAAGAATACAATTTAGGGGGCAGCTGGGTAGCTCAGTGGCTTGAGAGCCAGGTCTAGAGATGGGAGGTCCTAGGTTCAAATCTGGCCTCACACACTTCCCAGCTGGGTGACCCTGGGTAATTCACTTAACCCCCTTTACCTAGCCCTTACTACTCTTCTGTCTTGTAACCTAGTATTGGTTCCAAGATGGAAGGTAAGGATTTTAAAAAAAGAATACAATTTAGCAGTTAGATATATGTTCAGTTATTTCAGTAGTATCCAACTCTTTGTGATCCTATTTGAGGTTTTCCTGGCAAAGACATTGGATTTCCCATTTTATTCTCCATCTCATTTTATAGATGAGGGAAACTGAGGCAAAGTTAAGTGACTTGCCCAGAGTCACAAAGTAAGGGTCTGAAGCTGAATTTGAACTCATGAAGTTGTCTTCCTGACTCCAGGTACAGTACTATCTCTGCTGTGAGTTGTCAATAAGACATTAACATGAAATTAATTTTGACTTCCTACACCTAAATCACATAGAAACCCTGACTTTGTGAGCAGTAAATTGAGGTTAAAAAGATTACTATCTATGAGAACTACTTAACTGACCCACTTTCTATGTTCCATACATCTTGACTACTGGAAGTGAGAACTCTCATTTTGGAGACAGAAATCCTACCATAATCAAAGCTCTGGTAGTAGTCAGGTTCTATATAGAGGAAAAAGAAACTCATGTAAAGGCATTTCCTTAGTGTGATGACTAAGTGTGTGAGGGCTTTCTGTGTGCCTCTCCTCATGTGCCTCTTATCTCCTTTTCCCTATGTGTATGTGTATTTGTGTGTGACCATCTAACTACTGATATTATTTATTTAGGTTAGAATATACCTAAGTTCATGTTGGGAAAATGTTCTATTGCTACTTAAGTCACCATGATATTCCATCAAATGTCTTTGCTTTCAATATTTTCTCTGCTTGATTGATAAAGTTACCACACTGATGGCAGTGCAGATGTTATTCAGTGTATATAAGCTTGCCAAGTGTCTTGTACCTCAGGCACCTTGTCCTGGGGATCCATAAGTAAGTCCCTGGAGCTCAATGTAATGGAATATTCCTTTATCTTCTGAAAAACCTCCCTCCAAGGCACTACCTCCACCATGTCTCTAACACAAATACTGGCCTGCCTAACTGTCTCCCCCAAGTAAAAACCATCTTTTCCTCTTCTAAATTCTCATATTTCTATGCTTAGACTGGTCTTTTGTGCCTTTTGGAATCAAAATCATTTGTTTTCTTTATCTTTTCTCTCTACCCAGTTACAAACTCTTGAGAGTGATGGCTGTGTTGTAAGTATATTTACATCTCTAGGGTCTAGGCAATGAGCTTCACATATATATACATATATATATATATATATAATTTTACATAAGAGGAATATGTAAAGAATATTTGAGAAACGACTCAATGAGACTAAAAATGGTTTGCCCATAGTCATATAGTGTCAATAAGCTCAAATCAAAGCCTCTCTTCTCTGTCCAATTTTACAAATGAAAAAAATTGATACTCAGAATCTCAATGACTTGTCCACAACTAATGAAAAAATTCAATCTTACATCTCTCCTGACTCCAAGTCCAGTTCTCTTTCTAATACATTACATTGCCTCACATGAAGGAATGAAGGAATAAATGTATGTGTTCCCACATAGCCTATTACTCAATTAATTAGAGAGGAGTAATTAGCATTTAAAAATCCCCTCTTTTGAAATGTAAGCGTCATTGGCTGCATCTCACAGTAGAAAAGGTGATGGACTTGGTGCTGGAGCTCCTTGGTTCAAATCCCAATTCTCTCTTTTACCATTTCTTTGAGGATGGGTGAGTCACTTAATTCTTCTGAATTTGCTGCCTATAATCTATAAAACAATGGGATCAGACAACTCTTGATCTCCTTTAAGATATATTCCAGTTCCAAATTATTGACTCTATGTCCCTTTATCTCCATATTGGTTCTTTAGCTTCCACACTTAATGATGAACCCCTCAACAATTCCACTTATAGTCTATTGGTCTCTCTGATTCTTAGTGAACCTAAAAACAGAGTAGCCACTATACATTTAATTTATTATCATATGAGTGTAGAGAGCAATTGTATTTAAAATTTCAATGATTGCTAGTGCTTATTGTATTGAAAAAAGATTTGATCTTTTTTCAATAATTTCACTGCCTCAGACTTTTTCCTGATTTTTATTTTACTCTCTGATATACATGTATATATGTGTATGTAGTTGAATTTTAATTTTTCATTGCTCTCATTGTATATATTAATATGCATTAAATATTAGGAGTAATAATTTCCACCAACTCTTAAGAATGTTACTATTTTTAAGCCCTTAGAATTTTTTTTTCTATTTAATTATTGGGGATGTGGAAGAAGGGAATAAAAAACTTTCAGGGACTTAAAAGTAAAATAGAGAAAGGAAAAATAAATAGCAGCATATAAATCTCCTAAAGCCATTAATAAGAGATGTGCTCATATTTACTGAAACACACTATTGGTTGAGTTATAAGGAATTGACACAATTCAGTGATGGATAAAAGAAATCATTTCCATCATCAGCTGGTTGAATGCATGCTCACGGATTGCAAAATGATAAAGCAGGGGCCTAGCTATGATACAATGCTAGCAATAAAAGGACAGAATGGAAAAATTGCTGACATATACATTGCTCATATCTATTTTCTGTATCACAATAAAGGATTTAAGAAAACAGCCAACAATCTAGGATTATCACTAATGGCACATTGGTTAGTAAGGGTTAATCCATATTTAATTTCATTTTTGCAGTATTTGAATAACTGATATGAATAAATTCATTCAATTCAATAAATTAAATATTTATCAAATACCTACTATGTACAAGTTGCTATGCAAATGAAAGAAGGGGACTGGATAAGGAAGCATATAGGTGAATAAGAAATAGGTTTCACCCTAATTGAAAATCTAGAAGCTGGATATGCTCATTCACATAACTGAGGCATAACTCAATAAGTTACTGCTACAGTATACTAATAACAAAAATAACTCACATTTATATAGCACTAAATACACTGTAGACTTGCAATGAAACTGCCCTTGGGGTCCCAGCAATAGAATCACCTTATAGGTCATATTGCTGCATAATGAGATCCTTTGGGCACTTCACTAAATAAACACCCTACACTTGGAACAACTCTATTTTATGCCTTCCAATCATTGCTTGTTGAAATCTCATCTATTTTTCAGGATGCAACTCAAATGCCACCTCCTCTATGAAATTGTGCCTGATTCTACTGTAGGATCAATGGAAGGTTTATTAGGGATCATCTAGCTCTCCTTCCTTCTTTCCTTCCTTCCTTCCTTCCTTCCTTCCTTCCTTCCTTCCTTCCTTCCTTCCTTCCTTCCTTCCTTCCTTCCTTTTCCTTCCCTCCTCTCTTCTTTCTTTTGTTCTCTCTCTTTCTTTCTTTCTTTCCTTCTTTCTTTCTTTCTTTCTTTCTTTCTTTCTTTCTTTCTTTCTTTCTTTCTTTCTTTCTTTCTTTCTTTCTTTCTTTCTTTCTTTCTTTCTTTCTTTCTTTCTTTCTTTCTTTCTTTCTTTCTTTCTTTCTTTCTTTCTTTCTTTCTTTCTTTCTTTCTTTCTTCCTTCCTTCCTTCCTTCCTTCCTTCCTTCCTTTCTTCTTTTCTTCCTTCCTTCCTCTTCCTTTCCTCCCCTTCTCTCCTTCCTTTCTTCCTCTTTCTTTCCTCCTCCTCCCTCTTTATCTCTTCTTTCATCTGATCTTTGTTTTCCTCACTCTTTCTTCTTATGTATACATATATATACTTATGTGCATATACATCTCTTTATACATAAATAGTATACATATAGATGTATGAACACAAATATACAAATATTATATATATATATTTAAATGGATGATTAGTTGGTTAGGAGAGAGGAGAAGAATAGATGACAAAATTAATATGATATGGGGCAGGTAGGTAGCTCATTGGATAGAGAGACAAGCCTAGAGACAGGAGGCCCCTAGATTCAAAAATGGCCTCATATGACTTCCTAGCTGTGTGACCCTGGGCAAGTCACTTATCCCCTATTGCCTAGTCCTTATTGCTCTCTTACCTTGGAACCAATACATAGTATTGATTCTAAGATGGACATTAAGGGTTTTAAAATAAGTAACATATAAGAAAAGCATAAATAAAAATATTATTAAATTTAAAGAAAATGACAGTGTACAACAAACCTTCAAGAATTCTTGGGGAAAAGATTTGTAAACTTGTTACAGAAATATGAGTATATGGTATGATTTACTGGGCCAAGTTTCATTTAACTTTTCTTTTTCCTCTTCCATTCAGTGTGCTCTCATGCCTTGTGATAGTTTCACCCTGAATTACCTTTTCTTAATGCTTACAGTGCATGAGGAGACATGACTTTTCATGTAGAAGCTTAATAAATGTCCTATGAATTTAATATTTGAGTTAGATGGAATCCAGAATAGTCTTCCCCCAGATGCTATACAAAATTTTATTGCAAATAGTCTTGTAGTGAGAATCAGTATCTGTGTCTCAATAGCATCCCCCAAAGAAGATGGTTAGAACTTTTCTCAAGTCTCCCACAAAACCCCTTTGCCTCCTCTCTTCCTCCCTTCAGAAGAAGAGCAGGCATCACAAAACCCCTTTGATACTATTCCTCATACCCCACCCGCCTTTTTTTTTTATCCAGTCTCTAAAGGAATTAACCTTTCTCCCCCTCAAAGCCTATTTGTGTCTTTTGCACCATCTTCTCTTGGTTCTTATATAGTACATTTTCATGATACACAATCACTCTCTCTTGAACACACACACACACACACACACACACACACACACACACACACACACACACACACAAACTGCTCTGATCTTCCTGTCTACTGGATCCTTCTCTTCCCATATTCCTTATTATTGCCAAGTCTACCACCATTTTCCCAGTCACCCAGGCTCACAACCCAAGTATCACCCTCACTACGTATCACCCTCACTACTCCTCATCCCTCCCATCTATCTGCTGCCATGGTGTCTGGATTTCACCTTTGTAGCATCTCTTGAATAGCCTTTCTCCTCTCCTCTAACATTGCCACCACTCTGGTACCAGCCCCCATCACCTACCTCATGCCTGGACTGTTGCAAAAACCTACAGGTTGATCTCCTTGTCTCAAGTCTAGCCCCTCTTCACCACATCCCCATTCGGTTTTCAAGGTAATCTTCCTAAACAGTAAGTCACCCTCCACTTATCCCAGACTCAGTAAAATCCAGGGTCTACTTAACAAATGAAGAGCATTCAGAGTTCTTTATAACCTGGCTCCCTCACCTTCACAGTTTTAATTATAAAATAAAAAATGGGGGGGGGAGACCTTTACTTTCTGTCTTGGAATCAATACTAAGCATCATTTCTAAGGCTGGGTTGTAAGGGCTCGACAGTTGGGGGGGGATAAGTGAATTCCTAAGATCACACAGGTAGGAAGGAAGCATCTGAGGCTGCATTTGAACCCAGGTTCTCCCAATTCCAGGCTTGGCTCTTTATCTACTGAGCCACCTCACTCCCCCTCTTTGCAGTTTTTTCTTCCTTACTCTCCCCCCTTCCACTTGGTGATCCAGTATCACTGGCTTTCTTGCTGTTCCTAGAAAGAGACCCATTCAAACTGGCTTGCATTATACTTGGAATTCCCTTTCTCCACATCTCTGCTGCCTGTCTTTCCTGGATTACTTATGTAGTTTTTCAGTCATTCAGTAACTCTGTGGGCCACAGTGTTTTCTTGGCAAAAATACTAGAGTTTGCTATTTCTTTCCCTAGGGATTTAAGGCAAACAGAAGTTAAAGTGACTTGCCCAGGGTCACATAACTAAATAGTATCAGACCCAATTTGAACTCAGGTCTTCCTGACTCCAGACCCAACACTCTATCCATGGAGCTACACAGCTGCCTCAGTTTCCTTATAGTCCTAGCTAAAATCCCACATTCTAAAATATGCTTTTTCCAAATCTTTTTCATGCTAATGACTTCTCTAGGTTAATTATCTCCAATTTATCTTGTATATAGATTGTTTGTACATAACCATTTGCATACTCTCTTCCACCTTAGGCTGTGAGGTCCTAGAGACTGCCTTTCTTTGCACACCTGGTGATTAACACTGTGCCTGTCACATAGTAGGTGCCTGATGCATGTTTATTGACTGACCAACCCTACAATATTCTCAAATTATCATGTTATATTTTTCCCCTGGACTATCTATCGCAGTAGCCTAATTGGTCCTTATTATAGAATACTGGGGGGTGGGGGCAGTTAGATAGCTCAATAGATGGAGAGCCAAGTCCAAAGATGGTAGATCCTGGGTTCAAATCTGACCTCAGACACTTCCTAGCTGTATGACCCTGAGCAAGTCACTTAAGTCCTATTGCCTAGCCTTACTGCTCTTCTGCCTTGGAACCAATATACAGTATTGATTCTAAGATGAAAGGTAACAGTTTATTTTTTTAATTGAATATTAACTGGTTTTCCTGCCTCAAGTTTCTCTTTGTGCCCATCTATCTTCCATATGCTATCAGTTCGACATTTCTAAAGCAAAAACCTGACTATGTCCCTGTGCAAGGAACTCCAGGGACTCCCTACTGACTTGAGAATAAAATACAAATTCTTCTGTTTGGCATTTAAGGTCCTTCTCAGCATGGCTTCAATCCACTTTTCTAAACATATTACAGAATAATAGGGGAAGTGGAGTCAAGATGGCAGCTTAGAAAGAGCAACAGCTCAGATCACTGTAAACCCTTCCTCACTGATCAAAAACACAGTGCTTCAAGGAGACTGAAAAACAAATCTAACAGAGCAGAGCTAGGGAACCCTCCTCCTGGACCCAACTTTTTTTAAACCCTTACTGTCCATCTTAGAATCAATACTGTGTATTGGTTCCAAGGCAGAAGAGCAGTAAAGGCTAGGCAATCGGACTTAAGTGACTTGCCCAGGGTCACATAGCTGGGAAGTGTCTGAGGTCAGATTTGAATCCAGGACCTCCTATCTCTAAGCCTGGCTCTCAATCCACTGAGTTACCCAGCTTCCCCCTTGGATGCAACTTAAAAGGTACACCCCTAAAAAAGTCTGAACATGCAGGTTTAAGGGGAAGGAAGAAGGAAGGTTCCAGGACCCCTCCCCCACCTACAGCACTAAGCCTCCAGTGCTGACTGGAATCTCTGGGTAGGCAAGGATCCTAGTCCAGAGAGAGAACCTTGCCAGCAAAGCTATGACAGGCTCAGGGCATAGAACACAAGCAGCATAGAGGCAGCTGGAGGAGTAGAGGAGACATCTCAGTCACAGCCAAGATTCTCCATCTTGCCTCCTCCCCACCTTTCTGGAGGTTTTAGCCTCAAGGCACAGCCAGTTTTGCAGATCAACTCTGCCCTGGCTCAATCTCATCAATAGGGCAGATAAGAAGCCTTCAGAAGGCAGAGAAGCTCAAGCTCCAAGATCCCACCCCCATAGACTGATCTGAGAGCCTCATTGACTAAGCTCTAAGGAGCAAAGGCAGCAACAAACTATAGGCAACAACCTTGACAACAGGCCAAGAATTTCAGCTCCTTTTCAGCTTCTGCTGTCAGGTGGGGAAGATCTTACTAACTTGATCAAACAGCAGAACAGAGAAGAAGCCCCTTCAGGACAGAACAGCCCAAACCCACAGTTCCAGCACATAAGGAGAAGAGCAAGACTACAGGCAACTACGGGGTGGGGGGGGGAGGAAGAAAGGGGAAATATGAGTAAACAACAGAAAAAGAAATTATAATTGACAGCTTCTATCCAGACAATGAACAAAGCAAACAAAACAGAGGAGTTTCAAGGAACACCAAGCAAAAACACAGAAACACCAGCAAATTGGACACAGGATTTGTAAGAACTCAAAATACAATTCAAAAAACAATTAAGAGAGGCTGAAGACAACTGAAAACAGAACTTAAAAAAAAAACAAAAAAAATCATCTGGAAACTATATTTATTACATATTTCATTCACTGTATTTCTCAGATAAATTACCACATTTGTTCCTTGTACAGGACAAGTCATCTCCCATCTCCATACCCTACAACTGGCTGTCTTACTTATATGAAATACATTCCTGTCTCACCTCCATTTCTAAGAATTTCTGTTGTTTTTTGTTTTGTTTTTTTTCAAAGCTTGGTTCATACCCCATCTCCTTCAAGAAGCCTATCTTGATTCTTCCATCTCCTTTTTTCCCCACCTCAAAATTAGTTTGTTTTTACTTCATGTAATTTTGTATTAACTAATATATATATATATATATATATATATATATATACATTTGTTTTCACCAAATGAACCACAGGTCTTCAAGAACATTTTGTTGTTTTGTCACTGGAGCCTTGCACGGTGCCTGACATATATAGCCTTAAAGCTTGTTGATTGATTGATCATGAACTAATTGTAGAGAGAGTTGTTTCAGTGAATAGTAATTTACTAACAAATATGGAGCAGTAGAAATAGCTAGAGCATCTGACCCATTATATTGAAATTTCACATATATATATATATATATATGGGCATGTAATAAAAAGTAAAAAACACAAAATGTATAATAGGTAATATGTATGATAATGGGAATTATATAATTTATATCCATATAGACTGAATGGTCACTCAACACAGTTAGCCATTTATCAACCCTTTCTCTAGGACTCTCTTCTTTGTTATAGCTTAAAAAAACAAACACATTAATTCCTATTCTTTAAAATTCATAGGTTTCATGATATCTCTCTCTCTTAATCTAAATCTTTTAATCTGACTCATTTATGGGCATCAGTGATAGTATATGCCATGGGTGAGATCCAAAGACTGTTCGTTTGGGGTTGCTTTTGTTTATGTTTCTAAACAGTGTATCTCTAAGTTTGCCAGATTGATTTTGGAGTGAGCAGAAAATGTATTGCTTAGGGCTCACTGAATGCTCCGTCTCTGAAATGTCTTTCCCTAATGCAGAGAGCGTATGAGCTGACGGGACTTTTGTTAATAGGCTTGAAAAATGAATTATGAGCCGCATTTCAGAAACAATATTGCAATCATACTAAACATGCCCCCTCCTCCCTCAAAACGAAAAGGAGAACCTGAGGAATTCAAGGACAACTGAAAACAGAGTAAAAAATGAAGGCTAATATTCAGTAGGAATAGAAACCGGATTAGAGGGAATAGATATAGATAAACTTATTCTTCTGCCTTTCAGAAAAGAAAGGGAAAAAGTCTGGGCTTTCATTTTTAAGCAGTAATGGATAATTTGATGTGTTATGAAGCCAAGGAAACAACAGCAGGGCATAAGACAAGGCAGCAGACAGTGGGGGAAAAAAAAACCTGACCCAGATTTCTGCCTTTCCAAGAATGACAAGAGCGAATAGAGACAAAAGGTTGCCTTCCTCAGCTTCCAGACAAAGTTCATTGCCTCAATTTCCTGGAAGGCCTGTATTATGATAGTCATTAGAGTATTAAATGCTAAGTACAACTGCATGGAGCCTGGGTGTCAGGAAGATGGCTGTATCAGGAGATCCACCCATTAGGGAAACAGAGTTTTTTTCTGAGGAATTGGGACTTCTACAGAAGGCTGCAGGTCACACTGTGTATCAAGCATGAGATGATTTGGGCTACCTTTGATCAAGTGTGGATTTCTTCTGCTGAGTGCCCATAGGGGAAGTTTTGTAGCAAAGCCTATTATCCAGACAGCTGTGGATTGCTTTAGCAAATACAAATAAAATAAAGCTATTTCCTTCCTTAAGTTAAAAGGCTGAAAAATTTACCTGAGTCGGACTGCTAAGTGTAAAAAATAAATGCAGCCAGCTATTCTCCTGCAATAGGCAAAAAAAAATGATAAGGTACAAATCATTTTCATTGGCTTTACTGCTAAGTACTTATTATAGGAAGACATCGAGCATCCAGAGGAAATGGGCCATGTTGCACTGGTCCATTGATACTGTACACATATTGTATACTCATTTGAGGTATTAAGCAGCAGTATCTTGCACAATACATTTGGCTACTGGATGCATCTTGTCTCCCCTGTTAGATTGGAGAGAGAGCTCGTCTTAGTGGAAAGAGCACTGGACTTGGAGGCAGGAGACCTGTGTGCCAATCCCTGGCTAGGATAGATAATAGGCATTATCTTAGGTAAGGTTATTAACCTCTCTAAACCTCAGGTAAAAGTCATTTATTGTTCCATAATTTTTCAGTTGTATCTGATTCTTTTTGAGGTTTTGCTGGCAAAGGTACTAGAATGGTTTTCTTCTCCAGCTCAATTTATAGGTGAGTAAACTGAGGCAAACAGGGTTAAGTGAGTTGCCTAGGGTCACACAGCTACTAAGTGTCTGAGTTCAGATTTGGACTCATGTAGGTGAGTTTTGCTCACTCCGTGCCCAGAACTTGATCCACTGTGCCACTTAGCTGCCTATAGGAGGCAGTTCAAATCCCCCTTATTAATCTTGGGATGCTGGGAAAGTTATTTAGTGTTCTAGAGGCCAGAGAAAGAGAGAACTTGTAAACCAAGAAGCAAGAAATTGGGGACCTAACCTGGAGACCTATCTGTCAATCAAAAAGAGTTTCCAAAACGGAATGTTCCCAGGAGTTGGCAGTTGATCTGACCAGGGGGAGGGGACTGGACTTGGAGTCACTCTCTCTGGAGGTTGAAAAGCCTGGCTGAAAGACCCTGGTGGGGCTGACATGGTTTTGGGGTTCTCTGGCTTTGGACAGTTGAAGTTGACAAGAAGGAGAAACTTGGCTTTTGAGTTGGTGGTCTATTTAAGAGTTAAGCTGGCCAGGAGAAACTGAGAGACTTTGAACTTTGTTTTTCTCTCTGGGGTTAAGCTGAGAGACCTTGCTGATTTTGTAAAGAAGAAGAAAGAAGATTTTAAAAGGCTGTTGTCCTCCATCTCTGACTGTTCCTTCTGAAACAGTGGTGACTTCCCAAGCCCTAAAAATCCTCATTTTGATTAGGGACATCCTCATCCTTCTCACCTCAGTTTCCCATCCTGTTATCCCAATAAACCCCTTGACTTAAAAAGGAAAAGAATATCTTTATTCTTCACTCAGGGGGTAGGGAAGAAGCCAAAAGCTTCAAGAAGAATTGGAAGGTGGGGGAGCCAAGGGAGGAGAGGGTTGGAGAAAGGGGGAAGAGGTTAGAAAGACATGCTGATCCATCAGCCATCAGTAGGGATTAGTAGGCAAAACCCCAGAGTAAACCACAGAGCAGTCTCCCTGTGTAGGAGTTCCCTTGTGTAACAGTTCCCCTGTGTACCAGTATGCCTGTGTGGCAGCATCCCTCTGCATTTCTCATTTCTACCTCCATTACAAATAAGCAGTTTCAGGTTCCTGTAGCAGCCCTTTCTAGTCACAGCCAGCCAGAGGACAGCATTCATTGCACAAGAAATAGTTTCCCTCAGTTTACTTCCCTATTTCAATCAATAGTAGTTTCCCCTCAGTTTACCTCTCTATTTCAATAAGAAATAGTTTTCCTCAGTTTATCTTTCTCTATTTCATTGGCCTCTCTTGGTCTCAGTTTCTCATCTATGAAATGATTATGATTGGACTAAGGGGTTTCTAAATTCCCTTCTAGTTCTAAATCTATGATCCAATTTTTTTTAAATTCATTTTTATCTCCATTGCTTTAGCAGGCTCATAGTAGGTGCTTAATAAATGTATCTATCTTGCATGTAAATATATCATACATATATAACGTAGATGTATGCATGCATGTAACAGGTCTTTGGTGCACTCCCAGATCACCTGCCTATAGGAGTAGCCATTCTGTGTTGGACAACCAATTAGCTGGGACCAAGCTGGGATCTTTTCATTGATGATGTAACTGGAACTGGCCATTTCTTTAAGTCTCCCTGACTTAGTCAGAGTTGCTTCATCTGTCAGTGCCCAGTAGAAAAGCATCCATTCACTCACAGAAGGGGCATGATGAAGTAGACTGGAGCTGAGGCACTACAGCCCTGAGAAGTTGGCTTGGGGGTTTGGTCCATTTCTTTTGTGCTTTTTGGACCTTGGAGCAGGAAGTGGATTTCCAGGAGCAGGAAGTGGATTTCCAGAACCAGGAACCTGAGCTGTGGGGACCCTATACCCCAGGATTCCAGGCTAAATGTTGCAACTACTCCACTGGGAAGCACTAATAAGTCAGAGTCCCTGGTTAGAAATTAGGGGTCGGGGGAGGGGGAAGTTCTGCTCAGGGCTTGGAACTGAGTGAAAATAGCACTATACAGGGACTTAGTTCATCTGGGAAACTACTGCTCTTCTCCTCTTTAGAAACCAAGACAGTGTAATGGAGATTATGCCTCCTCTCACTAGTGACCACTACCAAAAATATGACTTCCTCCAAACTGGCTTCCCTCACCTGTGTGTGAGAGGAGGAAATCCAGAGATTTTTGGACATAGAAAGAGCCTGGAGTGGCTGCAAAGATACCACCACCAGCAGCAATGGGAGATGGATGGAGAAGTCTTGGAATCCTGAGAAAGAGGAATCCAGAGGGGGGGCATTTGGAGCCAGGCTTTCTGGCTCTGAGACAACTGAGGTGAAGTCCAGTCTTAGCTGGGCTGATCCCAAGAAAACCTTCTTTTCCTGAAATCCTGATTTCCATTTTCTCAAACCCCCACAAGTGGCTAAAGACAGAAGAAAAAAGTCCATAATAAGAATTTCCACAGTCTCCCCACCTGAATTGAAGCTCCTGCTGGGCAGAACTGAAATCTGGGTTCAAGACTCTGAAACCCTTCTGGGACTTGAGGCCATTGAGCCCAAGTTTCCCACAACTTTGGAGGGGGGAAGAGTTTAGACAGTGAAGGACCCCTTTATCCCCTTTCCTGTTGCCTCAACTTACCAACCTTTCCTCATTCCTTCCTGTTTTATTACCACATTAGAATGAATTTGTGATCTTTAATAACTGGCCGAAGACTGAGTAAGGGGCCGTTTAAATTGGGGTTGGAGTGAAGTGACTTCCCTCTCCCCCAGGAAGAGGAGCTTGCTGAATATCAACAAAGTGATAGAGGGGAGTAACCCAGCAGGTTAAGTGAGGGGCCATAATTTGGGAAGGCTGATGGGGGAACAAGCAGACTCAACCTTCTTCTCCTTCCCGGTCAACCTTAACAACAGATACCCCTCCTTTGCCTTGCCTTGAGGGGGAGAGCACTCCATTCTCCTTCTCTGGTTCTTTACCACCAAAACACCCTCTATTACACTTGCAACAAATCACCTCTTTTTGATGTGGGAATAAAGGCAGGGGCATATATAAAATCCTGGTCCAGGTGTGCCTAAGTATATTGATATAATCAGAGCACAATGGATATGTGCCTTGGATGATAGCTAGTAGAAGAGCATTAAATTGAGAAATTGAGGGGCTGGGTCAAATCTAACAGGTCTCGATACTAGTTGTGTGATCTTGCAACAAGCCACTTAATGTCTCTGGCCTAAGTTTTTTCATTTCTAAAATAAGTGTATTATGATAATAATGCAGACATTGCCTACTTTATAGGTTAATGACAAGAACAACTTTTAAAACCATAAAACGCTATAGAAATGTGAATTCTTAATAGTGTAAGACAAGGAGAACTTGTCTAAAACACTCCACTGTTGAGCTTCTAAAATGGTTTCAGTCTCTGGTTTCAAAGTCCTCCATTATTACTAATAACAAAAATTCATATTAATATAGTGTCTTATATCAAACATTTTTTACTTGATCTTATTTATTCTTAATAAGAATCTAGGTAGTCAGTAAAAGTATCCATGGGATTTATACTTAGATGAGATCATAAAATTTCAATCCTTTCATTTTAGGAATGAGGAAAGAAAGGCCAGGACTCAAGGAGTGGCAGGGTGGGGTTTGAACCAAGGTCTTCTGACTCCAAAGTCAGTGTTTTTGTCTACTTATACCAAGGAACTTCAACTAAGCCCTCCAAACTTAGTGAAAAAAAATTCCTATGTTGAAGTTGTGGTTGAGAAATTTTATCTTCAAATGATTTTGTTTTAGAAAGCTGTATGGGAAATAAATGCATTTTTTAAAGTCAGAGTAACTCCCATGACTAATTGTAAAGTTACTGGCTTATAACCATGTTTATAGGCACAGCTCTGAGAACTAAAGTTTAAACAAAGTGCTATTAGTGAGGACAACCAGTTCTTAATTCTGCTAAAGGACAGAATTAAAAAAAATAGTACTAATATAGTGTCAAGGTTGCCTCATGTGCTATTAGCAGTCTGTTTCCTTCTCTGAAAATTATATCTGACCCTCTAAATGGGCTTTTCTGAATGTGACACATCTGGGTTCACTCTCCATTGTGAACCAATCATTCCTATCTAACCATTATTAGCTTGGAATTAGATATTCTTGAAGGGAACTTTATCTGTCTTCATTTTGTAATTTTTCATCATTTCCAAGTCACTCAAATGCCTGTCTATTCCCATGGGCTTAAATTTTTCATTAGCTATGCCAAAGCACAAACTTTAGGGAAGAGAAATATTTTAAAGTGAAGATAGAAATTTGAAAGGTCACAGGTACTAAGAGCTTGGAGCAAACAGATATGGGCAGAAACAAATAATCTCCCTTTGTGGCAAAGGGAGATTATGGACATAAGTATTTTCCAATGAAAATGTTTCATAAAATGACTATAAGAAAAGGAATTTTTGTGTAGTCATATAAAACAGGCTCTCATCACAACCTAGACAGTATCCACAGGAAGGGAAAAAAGCATAATGGAGAAAGAACACCCAGAATAGTGAATTGTCTCAACACTATGGCATTATTTAAAGGACCTTGGAATGTTGATCCTGGAGAGAAGAAAGTTTAGAGGTGCCCTAAGGACTGTCTTCATGAATTTTAAGGGCTGACACTTTGAAGAGAAATTACATTTATTCTGTCTGGCCCCATAGGATAGAACTAGAAATATTAGGTAAAAGGGGTATAGTTACTGTTTTCAGTTCAGTATAAAGAAAACTTCCTAACAAATGAAGGTCATCAAACATAGAATGGGCTGCTTTAGGAAGTAATGGATTTCCCCTCATTACCTGAAACTGAATGACTATTTGATGACAATGATACAGAAGCAATTCTTGTCTGCTTGGGGTTGGTCACTGAGAATCTTTCTGAACATGAAATTTGGAGAGACTATGTCAATATTTATTCATGTAACAAACATTTAGTCCTCAACAGGCATTTATTAAGTATCTACTATGTTCTAGGCACTGGAGATACAAAGAAAAAAAAAAAAAGAAATAGTCCCTAATGTATAATTGAAAATCTGTTACCCTTAAAAAAAAACTATATTTCCCAGGAGCCCACTGACTTCCTGTCTTTGTGTACTTCCTATAGACAGAGGATATAATGCAAGGACAGGGTGAGTCTCGCCTCTTCTTAGGCTTGCAGCCAGCAGTGATAGTGGTGAGTGGGGATTTAAAAAAATGGCTAACCAGCCATGGGCATGTGGTTTTTATTTTGTATCCTCTTTGTTCCTTGATTTCTAATGATCTTTAATAAACCTCCATAAAATATAATATTTCTATTATTAGAGATTAAATTTTTAAATTTTACACTGTCCTCAAGGAACTTAAATTCCACTGTGCACAACTGACAAATACACAGATAAGTAATAATTTCCAATAGGAGGGGCACTAGCAACTGGGAAATAATAATACATTTCTGTACAAAATAGAATTTGAGCTTAGTTTTGAAGGAAGCTAATGATTTTAAGGTGGAATTGCATTCTGGGAATGGGATATCCCCTGTGGAAAGATAAAGAGATTAGAGATTGAGTGTTATTATGTTGCACAGCAAAGAGACTAGTATGACTAGAATGTACCTTGTGTGAAAACAAGTAATAGCAATATACCCTGAAAGGTAGGTTGATGCCAGATAGTAAAAGGCTTTAAATACTGCACTGAATAGTTTAGACTTAGACTAGCATTTGTAGGGAGGCACTGGAGTTTCTTAAGCAAGAAAATGACATGGCCAGACATGTGTTTTAGGAAATCACATTGGTAGCAGTGTACAGACTGGATCAGAGAGAGGAGAAATAAGACAACTAGAAGGCTATTGCAATAACCAATTTGAGAAGTCTTATGTACCTGAACTGTGGTAGATCTAGAAGCAGAGAGAAGAGCTATTATGGAAATAGAATTAACTGGACTTAGCAGATGATTGGATACAGGGTTTGGAAGGGTAATGAGGTAAAGAGAAGATTTGAAGATAACTCTAACATGTCAGTCTAAGCAACTATAAGGAGGGTAGAGACATAGAATAGAAGCAGTGAATTTAGGAAGGAGTAAGGAGCTAGAGTGAAAAGGACAAAAATAAGTACAATTTCTGTTTTGTACAATTTTGTGCAATATGATTTTGAACAGCCAAAAAAGAAAAAATAAAAGAAATGCAAGATATGGCCCCTGGTTTCAAGGAAACTTACAAATAAACACATTTTCTTAGTTGAAATTATTTTCCATCTAACTTGACATCCAATTCAATTTCTTATGAATATTTTTTAAAATAAAAAAATTTTCAATATACTTAGTAACATCTGGTAGCTATCCCTTTAAGGAGATCAGCTGTATTACTAGACAGTATAGAGTATAGCTATGAAAACTACTGCTCTCACAAAAGTGATTTGACTCAAAAAGAAAGCAAATCCATCTCAAAGCCTGTTCGTTTCTTGATAGAGGAAAAGCCATTGCTTCAGCCATCTGGCCTTCGTTGGTACAAAGTTCATTAGATAGGAATAAGCTTGCTTAGCTCCCTATTTGCAGGTGTTCAACAAGGAAGTCAGGAACTAGTTTATATCCACTGGGATCATGTTTTCTATGAAATCATTTTTAACAATCAATATAACCATCAGCTCAGCCAGACACAGTTTACAGCACTTGGACCTGGCATGAGTTGGCTGTTGGGCAAAAGGTACAGATGGCAGCTGTATGTTGTGGTGCAACATATAAAAATAAAAACTACTGCCTTGTTGTAGCCAAGTCTCCAATTGCTAGTAATCATGGCTAAGAATAGGTAAATGCACTTTTCATTTATTGCTGCAAGCTTCCAGTATTTCCTCTAAATTTGCTCCTGCTATCAAAAGTAGGTAGATTTTGGTATAAGAACCCCGCTAGTGCTAGGAGGCACTCTTGTTCTTCCAAAGAGGGAAGCTCGAAACTCTCTTTATCAACAATCACTACTTTAGGAAACCTGGAACAGTACACTATCTGGCAAAAAGTATGGAGGGTGGGGCTTGATTTTAGACATCATAGATTGAGGAAAAATTGATCTGAGAACCAGTTTGTTTTTTATTTTAGTTCAGTCACTGATGAATTAACCTTGTCCAAGGTACAGTCTTTCCATGGAGAACCACATTTCCCCCAATAGAATGTAAGCTTCCTAAGAGCAGGTACTGCTTCCTTTTTGTCTCTGCATGCCATGTGCCTAGTATATGCTGGGTGCTTAATAAATATTTTCTGACAACTATTGATTGGACAAAATTATATGATAAGATCTATTACAACTTTCAGATTTTATGTAAGAATTCCCCCTGAGATCCTGAGGAAGGACTTGCTTTATCGCATGACTACTTTACAAATTATTCTCCTCTTTTCAATTCTAGAATATATCCTTTATCTACTGATAAAATGAAAGATATAACTTTAAGTAAAGTAGGGGGCAGGGGGACCTTAAATGTTTCTCAAGGAAACTATAGGATGTGCCATGCACTTATCCAGAATCAGTACAATTTTTCTTCCTTGCCTATGACACTGGTCATTAATCTTTGTGACTGTTCAAGTGGAAATCTAAGATGTCACCCATGCATAGCATCATATTCATAGATTTCTAGGGGCATATTTTTAAGTTCAACTCACTGAATCATTGAGCATTTTACTTTCTCTGCTACAAGTTGACTTTGATCCCCAACTGTCATATTGGTAGCAATCAGAAAATGTCACTAAATTTCTTTTAGTTACAACATAATTTTTTAAAGTTTCACACACACCCATTTGATTGCAATTGCAAATGCTTTCAAGGGCATAATATTTACACAAAAATAGCCTCTTAAATGTAATCAGGGTATTAATGCATTGCAGTACTGCTTATTTATTCAATCCATTCCAGTTCATATTTTAGCACTTCAAATCACATTGCTCAGTCTTTCTTTGAAAAGTCCCCCATTCTTAGTTATGTCAATTGAAATAAGTATAATGATTTTAAATCCTTACCTTTTATCTTAGAATAGATACTAAGGATGTATTAGAGCTCTACATAAGGAGGACTATACCTTAGGACCAAGTTAAAGATAAAAAGATAAAAGGGATAGGGTTTATATATATTATGATGGTTGAAGGCCCTAAATGATACTATGGAGTGGTCACTGTCCACTCTTTAGTTTGTCAATTATCTGTTCCACCCTCCACCCCCCCAAATAAAAAAGCTGAAGTTTCAATTTTGCCATAGATTACATACCTGTGCATAAATAGATCACATGGAAAGGCTATCATGTGCAAGGAGATTAGACTTTCTGTTTGGCCCAAGAGAGCAGAACTATGATCAATAGGCAAGAGATGAAAAAAGCAAATTTCAACTTGATGTAAAGAGAAACTTCCTAAGAATTAAAACTAGCCAGCAGTAGAAAGAGCTGCCTTGAAAGGTGGCAGGTTGCCCTTCCTTACAGTTCTCTCAGTAGAGGATAGAGGATTAATTCTCAGGAATTATAATGGGGATTTCCTTCCTTTCTCATTAGCAGACAACATGATTACTGGAGTCTCTTCCAAACTCAGATTCTTTGATTATATGATTCTGTGCTGTCTCTGGCAGAACACCCTTCATCTCCCAAATATATATTTTGGCAGGAATACAGATAATGTTGATAGGTATCAGGTAAAATATTTTTGGAGGTATAAGTAATGCCTGACTTCATTGTCCCTTAAATATAGTGCTTTTACTTGCATGATAATCACCCTACAGAGAAGCAATTTAAACTAGTTGACTTACTGGGGTCTTTGAATTGAAACACACTTAAAATAGAATAAAATTTCTTCTGCTTTATAACTAATGTTTTCATTTTGCTTCTTATGAGATGAGGACTCTTTTATACTCAATGGGAATCCATAATAAATTTTCGGGGAAAACAAAATTGCAACTTAGTATTTTATCCTTCCCAGCCAAACTTTGTCTTAATTGAACTGCTATTAAGAAAGAATGAAAATAAATAATCTAAAATCCTTAGAGCAAATAAAACATCTAGAATAAAAGGTCTATTGATAGGCAACAAGAGTATGCTTATTAACTGTCTGAACTACAAATGTGAATTTTATTAATTAGATATACAGAAAGTGATTTTATAAAATTTAGAATGACTAGTTAAAACATTAAAAATAAAAGCATTAAAGTGATATGTTCTGAAGTCTGTTCATTAATGGCTCTCTGTTTCCCTCTTTCCTTGTCTCTGTTTCTTTGTGACCCTATGAATCTTTCAATATTTGTGTATGCCTATATTTATTTATATATATGCATGGGTGTGTACACACACACACACACACACACACATATGGCAGCTAGGTGTCACCACATATAAAGTATCAGCCCTGTAGTCAGGAAGACCAGAGTTTAAATCTGTCCTCAGTCTATTACTATCTGTATGACCTTGGGAAAGTCACTTAACCCTTTTTGCCTTGATTTCCTCATCTGTAAAATGAGTTGGAGAAGCAAATGGCCAATCATTCCAGTATATTTGCCATGAAAAATGCCAAATGTCATGAAGAGTCATACATGACTGAACTGATTGAACTATATATATATATATATATATATATATATACATATATATATGAGTATGGGTATATATACATATATATACATAAATGTGTGTATGAAATTTCAGCTCTTCATTTCTATATATTACTGACAAAATTCTTCAAGAAAATTTTGAAAGAAATACTCCATTTAAATAACCACAGATAGAATAAAATACCACCTAACATACCTGCCAAAACAAACCCTGGAATTACATGGACATCATCATAAAACATTTTTACACAAATAAAGTAAAATCTAAATAACTGGAGAAATATTAATTGTTCATGGATGGGCAAATCAAATATATTAAAATGAAAATCCTGCCTAAACTATTCTTCATGTTCAATGTCATCCCATTTAAATTACCAAAACATTATTGAGTTAGAAAAAAATAAAATTAATTTGGAAGAACAAAAGATTAAGAATATCAAAAGAAATAATGAAGAATATAAAAGAAACAAGTCTAGAAATATCAGATTATAAATTGTATTATAAAGCAACTATCTGGTACTGGCTAAGAAATAGAAAGGCAGATCATTGGAACAGAACAGACATACAACAAACAGTAGTAAAAAGATTTTAGTAACCTTTTGATAAAAGCACAGATCCAGGTTTGGAGGATAAGAAATCACTATTTGGAAAAATTGTTCGAACATTTGAAAGTGTTCTGGCAGAAATTAAGTATAAACTAATACCTTATTATTAAGATATTCATTATTCATTAAGATCAAAATGGATATGTGATCTAGACATAAAAAGAGACATTATAAGTAACTTGGAAGAACAACATACTCCCTATCAGATTTATAGGTAGGAGAGAAATTTATGGGTCAATAAAAGATTGAGACCATTGTGAAACATAAAATGGATAATTTTTAGTATGTTAAATTAGAATGTTTTGTACAAATAAAACAAATGTTACCAAGATTAGAAGAATGTAAAATATTTGGGGAAATTTTTCTAGACATCCTCTCAGAGAGAGGTTTCATATCTAAAATTACCAAATACTTTATTAAATTTATAAGAAGAGCCATCCACAAACTGATAAATGGGCAAATCAACAGATGATTTTCAGATTAAGAAACCAAAACCATTTATAGGTATATAAAAATGCTCTAAATCACTACTGATCAAAGAAATCCAAACCAAAACAATTCTGAGATATTATGTCACACCCATCAGATTGACTAAAATGACAAAAGGGCAAAAAGACAAATGTTGGAGAGGATATGGAAAATGGGGACATTAATATACTGTTGGTGGAACAGTGAATTGATCCAATCATTTTGGAGAGTACTTGGAATTATGCCAAGAGATTTATAAAACTGTGCATACCTTTAGAACCAGCAATCCCATTGCTAGGTCTCTTTATCAAGGAGATCTGCGAAAAAGGGAAAGAACCCATATGTTGCAAAACTTTTATACAATCTCTCTTTGGGGCAACAAAGAACTGGAAATCAAAGGGATGCCCAGCATTTGAGGAATGGCTAAACAAACCATAGTATATGATTTTGATGGAATACTACTATAACATAAGAACTGATGAGCAAGCTAACTAAAAAATAAAAAACACTTGGAAAGAACTACATGGGATATTGAACAGTGAAATGAGTAGAACCAAAAGAACATTATACACACCTACGGAATTAATAATAGAAGAATTAAATGTGAATGTTAACTCCAGAGAGTGAACTGAAAGGGGAAAACATGAAAGACAATTTCTATGAACATCTCAGGCTCCCAGAAGATATCTTCTGTGATGCAAAGAGGATCTAGAGGGGCTGGGATATTTATTATGGACAGGATTTATTATGTAAATATGAAGAAAAGTAAATTAAACATATAAGAGCTTTGTAGTTTCATTTATGAACACTTCTTTTTCTTTGATTATGGAAATGATTTTTTTAATTTGGATTTTTAAGATTTGGAGTAAAAAAAAAAAGAAATTTCAGTTCCTTGTATTGTCCTATAATAGTGGTTTTGTACATACATAAACTACCTAAGATATTGTTACCCACATGAAAGATGCCTGGAAGCTTGTTTCTAAAAGATTGGAAGACTGGAGCACATGTGAACATTTTGCACTGGTAAACTAAGGTAATTGGAGAGGGAGGGATTGCCTTGTATCCAAGTCAGAAGATTAAAGTTTCTCCTTCCATCATAACTGGTGAGATCATGTAATAAAAGAGAAAAGTCTACCTCCTTCTCCATCTCTTCTTGGACCCAGAGAATCTGAATCTGGGGTTTTGGTCTTTTCCTTATGATTATTTTTTGAAGTTTTAGGTACAAGAAGTGGTTTTTTTCATCTGGTCTGGGAGCTCTAGTCAGTCACAGAATCTGGAAATTCAGGTCAGCTGCTAGCAATAAAGTCCAATGGAACAAAGTGTTTGGGGATAATTTTAGCCTGGGCTTTGGAGCTGAACTTGGTTCAACTAAAACTTTCAAGGAATTAACTGAGCTGTGAGTACAAGGTGGTATGGGGGGAGGTGGAGTGGAATTATGCCCAAGAAAATATTTATAGGTTTGTTCTTACTGCCTCTTTGAAGGAAGTTTACAAGGGTTTTATACCCTTGTAAAAACTAATCTGATATAAGGTGGTTAAGTAAACTAAGGTGACCATCACTGAGCCCCTAAAATAGGGGTGACACAACTAATAGGGATTTAAGCTAATGACAGAGAACAGAGGCACTCCATTTTGCTTAGGATACCAAAGAACCCTTAAGGGCAACATATAAAAGGCTTCCTCTG
This sequence comes from Monodelphis domestica, assembly GCF_027887165.1. Lineage (NCBI taxonomy): Eukaryota > Metazoa > Chordata > Mammalia > Didelphimorphia > Didelphidae > Monodelphis > Monodelphis domestica. The sequence goes on along the minus strand of NC_077231.1, from coordinate 220,744,387 downwards.
GCCATGAGAGAGAGGAGCCCAATCAATCTTGCAATAACCTGTATCCCAGATCACTAAGTTGGAGCCTTGTATGCATGAGAAAAAGGAGAGAATGTGGGCATCTTTGTTCAAGAGCTATATATGCAAAATTATGCTAGAGAAGAGGGAAGTGTATTGACAATAGAAAAGTGGCCATTTCCATCTTCCTGTCTGCTATGATCTCTCTGCTGAATAACTGCAAAAGCCTGGTATGTGTTTTCTGTGCTTGATAACTATCCTCCACAATTCATCCTTCAAACTGCTTTCTCAAATACAATGTTCATTATGTTTCCACCTCCCTCACCTTAGAAACAACAGTGGCTCCCTATTGGAGATTTCTTAAAACTGTTCTCAGTAGAATCATAGGGTTTCATGAGATGTTTTACAAGTAGAATTAAATTTATAATATTTAGTTGAAGTTAACAGATTTTTTTCTTATCTCAAGGTTTATGTTAGGATCTTGTTTCTCAATCTAATTATTTTTTCTTCTCTCTAAAGATGATATTCATTTTCTCCTTGTAGTACAGTATTTGTTTACCAATGCCATCAAAAATTAGCAGTAGGGAGAAAAAATATGTATATTTGCTTCACGGGGACCTAGATGAAATGGAATCTACATAAGAAAGAGAGAAATCTTTTTTTTTATTTAAAACTAAACATAAAAACCTGTAAAATCAAATTTATTAATATCTTTTGTTTTTACATTGCATAAATTTTTCCATTTATTTCTCCTCCTCTCCCCACCAGGAGAGCCATCCCAAATAATAAAGGATTTGTTTTTAAGAAAAATAAAAATGAGAGAAAAATCATCAAAACCAGTCAGTACATTAAAAACATCTGATAATATATGCAATGCCCCACACTGTGGAATCTCTATTTCTGCACTTGGTCTTGGAAGAGATACCTTCTCATATTAAATGAGAAAAATGTTAATAATGACTGCAATAGAATCCAATTTTACTAGTTAGTATTTATTAGTAGTACTTCTATTGCTAAAAATAATGGTGGCAAAACATAATTAAATTATTATTAACCCAAATAGTATGCTAATGTCACCTTTCCTTATCATAGATTATTATACAAAAAGCAACATAAATTTTATTTCCCTACAATTTACCATTGATAGCTAAACAGCTGCAAATAATCATTCCATAAATGTTTCCTTCTCCTGTTTTAGTATGTGTATCAAGACTTCAAGAAATTCTAAAAATTATGTATTCTTAATTAAACACAGTCTCCTCAGGATGGATTTCAAGGTCTTCCATACCCTGACCCCACTTGAATGGGACAATCTCATTGCTTCTAGCCCTATCATAAGCCCTCCACTTTAATTAGATTGGGCTCCCTGACCATTCACATATTATATTCATTGCTAGATCAATCAGTTGTTGTCTGCTGTTCTAGGTACCTTTCCAATTTTAGACTATCCATCAATGCCCAGTTCAATGCTCGCCTCTCCCAGGACACTTCCCCTGAAGACTTTAACCAGTGGTGATCTCTCTCTTCTAATTATTTATTTTCTCACAGAATTAAATATTTTAGAGTGTACTATCTTGTCCTGTTTCATGTCTGTGTATCTTGCCTCCAAACAAGCTACTTAGGAGCAAGAACTGTGTTTTACAATTATTTCATATTCCCCACAGTGCCTAGAACATTGCTATGAATATTATATGAATTAATGAATACTTGGTGATTTGTTGAATAGGAAATTTTATGAATCTTTCAGTCATTCAATAAATATTTATTAAGTATTTACTATGTCTAGGCATTGTGTTAAGTGCTAAGAATAAAAAGAAAGGTAAAAGAGCCCCTATTCTCACTCTCCTGTTTCATATTCCAGAGCTCTGTCTACTTGACTTCATGTCCCTTTAGACTAGAAAGCTGACTCTTCTAGAGGAGTTACCAACTTTTTTGGTTGTTACATGATAGATTGTTTCTGGCAGATTTGAACATTTGACATCTTCTGAATCTCACAGGTCTGACTTTTGCTTTCTCAAAACACAGTGATCAATATAAGACCAGTAACAATAGATATTCTCTCTACAGACAGTCTAGAATTATTTCAGATATTTGTTTTTACAAATTCACACAGAAAATAACACAGAAAAAAAATGTAAAGGCTAGTTCTTAGGACCAATTCACTTAACAGTTTTGGGGTTACAGAGGTTGTGGAATAGATTATATCCTAAAAACAACTATAACCTTAACAGAACTCTTTAAAAAATTAATGACTGTTCAGAAAACTGTCTGAAACATTAATGATAATCATTGTGCTCAAATTTCTATTCCTAGCTAATTATACATTTGTGTATGTTTGGCCTTGACCTATGAATTCATTGATATTAGGAATTGCCAATAAGGGAATTTGGAAACTTTTTAAAATTTATAGTTTTGGAGAAGCTGAGAGTTTAAGCAAACTTCCCAGTGTCCAACAACCAGTATAGGTCAGAGGCAGGACCTGAACAATGATCCTCCTGACTTAGAGGCTCGCTTTCTAACCACTATGTCTCATCAGTTCTCAGTAACATCATGAAGACTAATAAATAAAAGAGGATACAATACAATGGAGAAAGCATTTGATTTGGGTTTGGAGTTAGGAAGTCTTCTGTTCCTTGCTCTGCTACTACGGAGCTGCCTTATCTCAGGCAATTCATTTTATTCGTTTTCTCCATCTGTAAAATGACTATGAACAGGCTGTCACTCACACCTGGAACGCATTCATTCAATTCTGATTCTTAAAACGTGTAACTTATTTCAGGTCTAAGCTCTGGGGCTCTCCTCTACAAGGTCCTTCCTCACCACCCACTGCTGGAAAAACCTTCATATTTAGACTTGTGTGTTTTGTATGGATTAATACTCTGAAAGTAGGAATTGTTTCATTTGAGTCTTCATATCCCTGTGGTTGCCCACCCCATCTCCTTGCTTACTGTTTGGTCATTCTCAATCATGCCCAAATCTTCAGGACCCCATCTGGGTTTTCTTGAAAAAGATACTGGAGTGGTTTGCCATTTCCTTCTTTAGCTTGTTTTACAGATGAGGAAACTGAGGCAAACAGAATTAAGTGAACTCTTCAGAGTCACACAGTTTAGCCATATTTGAACTTAGGAAAATTAGTCTTCTTGACTCTAGGTCCTGTGCTCTATCCAATGTGCCACCTAGCTTCACTCTTTGCTTATTGTAGGCATTTAAGTGAAAGGAGGTTATTTGAAGGATTTGATTTAATGATTTCTAACTTAACATAACAGAATTTCAGAGCTGGGTGAAATATTAAGAGGTTTTCTAGGCCAACCCCTCCATTTACAAATGAGCCATCTAAGGCTTAGAAAAGTTAAACAATTTGGGTAAAGATTTAATACTAGCATGCTTGTGTTTTGATTCTTATTTCAAGACTTTTTTCTATCATACTCAGTCATGTCTCAACTTGGGGCCATTAAACAAGATCTCATAAGCTAGGCAGCCAGGTAATACAGTGGATAGAACCTGGCCCTGGTGTCAGGAAGACCTAAGTTCAAATCTAGCTTCAGATACTTAATAGCTGTATGATTTTGCATCTGTTTGCCTCAGTTTCCTCAAATGAAGAGGAAGAATAAAAATAACAATTATTTCTTAGAATTGTTTTAAGGATCAAATGAGATAATATTTGTAAAGCTTTTTGAGCAGTGCCTGGCACATAGTAGGCACTGTATACTTATTCCCTTCCCATAATTGAAAGCATTTCTTAACCATAACGTACTATCCAAATGTCATCTACACCCTCTTCCTGAATGCCTTTCCCCCTCTATTGTGGAAATTCAGCTCTATCTAACAGTGCCTTCAAGGTCTCATTCAGACCCCACTTCCTTCAAAGAGACTTTTGATAATCCTAGTTCACAGAAATCAAAGAGGTAACATAGAGCAGTGGGAAATATTCTGACTCTCCCATCAGAGGACCTGTTTAAATCTCACCTTGGGTAATCCCTGGGTTACCTTGGGCAAGTTATTTAACCTGCCTAGACATCAGTATTCCTAAATATAAAACAAAGAATTTGAACTAGGGTGGCCTTTGAGGTTCCTTCTAACTCAAGATGTACAATTCCGTGATCTTTCTGTGTCTTAAGAATCCCAACCCCAGAATCAAAATCTTAATCATCCTACTCAGTGGACTTTTTGTCAACTGGATTGGTCTTCAGAGGCAGGAGCTTTTTTTCTATTTCTTTGTATCAACTTGGCTTCCCTAGGGTAATGCTTGGGACCACTGGAGGTATCAAATAAATTTATATATTTTTTTTATTTAATTTTCCGAAACATTTTGAACATAAGGTAGATGATATATTGACTAGTTCTAGAATAGGAAAAGGTTGGAGCCCTTCTGGAAGATTTAAAATAAGTTAAAGTTTTTTGAAGTTTCCTAGAAAATACTGGTGATGTTAGCATACAAAATACAAACTTTTTGAGGCAAGAGGTCATTTTGTTTTGCCTTTGTATCACTAATATCTGCCTGAGTACCTTGTAGGTAGTGAACTTCAATGTTTGCTAACTTGATTTGAACCATTATGTCCAAATCATCCCCATATGGATATTTCAAATCACAATGATTTTTAATATTTTTTCTTTTGTGTTCAAGGATATGACATTTATGTAAAAAATTTCTCCACTTAATTACTTCATGTAATATATCCAATGATAATAGTATTCTTTTTATACTCATCATATGTCACTCACAGTGTTTCTTTAGAAATAATTACCTTCCAACAAATATGATTCCCTAAATAAAAACTTATTCTCTTTTGTTGATTGTTAAAGATAACTGTTACTTTTGGGGGTTAGGAAGTGGAGATAAAAAAGGCTACAGCTAAGATTTAGGACAAATGGCAGTGATTTTGCTGTCATTTAAGAAGAAAAAGTAAATTAAAATGGCAAATAGAGATCAATACAAAGAATATATCATTTTCCATAGAGCTATTTCCATGTAAAATAATTGGAATCAATTAATAGGAATAGTTAGGTAGTTCTGATGATGTCACTGTACCTCCAAGTTAACTTCCTTGAAAATGAAATAAACATTATAGTATCTGATATGAGAATTGGAGACAATTCTACTAAACCACAAGGTCACTTTTAAGAACTCCTAATTTGTTGCTCACTCCTCATTCCCTTCTTTAGCAACATCTAAAGATATTTCACTAACTCAGGCAGTAAACTTTTGCTGACTTAATTTGAGTGTTGTGATATTCATGACCACTGTTGTTTCTTTATACATATTTTCCTGCCAATTCATTGTCTTTCTCCCCAGACACTCTGCTGAACTTCTTTTCTTCTGTGAATTAGCCTTAAGAGCCTTGTACCCTTGTTGATAATCATAATAAACTTTGAGGTACCATATGGTTCTATTTGTTGCTTCACATTAACCTAGAAGGAATGTTCCTTGGCCCTAGAAGGGTGAAAAGCAATTGACTGATAAGTCTCAAGGAGGAGATGGTAAGACTATCTGTAAGGGGATGTGCAAGTAAATTTCTTTGCAGTACATGAAACTAGCAAAAAGCTGGCATCTAAACAGTGGTAGAATTTCCCTCCTCTCAGTTGAAAAATGAAGAAATTCGGGTTCAGAGTATAACGTACACTATAGTGTTGCCAGGTTTTCTTAAATACGTTTCTTTGTTACTAAAGAATATTACATGGAGAGGTGTTAGGAGCATACCACCAAATGGCTGATATATAAAAATCCTGAATCAATGCTTTCATGTACTTTACAAAAAGGACCAAATTGTAGAATAGGTCCTTTCAGGTTCTTCTCTTTCATCTGTTAACTCTGACCTTACCTCCAGCTAGGGACCTGTCTTATGTTCTATTCTGCTTTTAGAAATTTTGGTTAGAAATAACATTATAATTCAATTATATGAAATTTTGTGGTTTTTCAAAGTACATGCCTTTGTCTATCGTAATTACAAATGTGGTACTCAAAAATCTTAATTTCAAATGTGGTACTCAAAATTCCTGAAGAAAAGATATCAGAAAGAAGACCAGAACAATACTTTTGGATTCAGGTATCTGCCTAGTAATGCACAGAGGAAGAACATCAATGAACTTGAGATTCTAAGGTATGATAATATTAATGGTGGGAACTACATAAATATAAAGTCAGGGCACCTAAGCTTCATGGATAGACATGATAAGGTCCCTATTCTACTTTGTGAAGAGTAGGAGGAAGATCTTGCTGGCATCACCAGAAGCTGGGGGAAGAGGTTGGTAGGATCCAAATCTGTAGAGGTTGAGTAATCTCTCTTCCAGTCTTAAAGGGTGTCAGCCTAGAATTATATCTATGTGCCCACACACAATCTCTAGTCTAGGGGAACAAATCTAGGTTCCTAATGAAAGCTGTTTCCCTGATCACCCTCAAGGGAGAGGATAGTTATTTTCTTATACTTGTCAATTTAACATCTTCCCATCAAACATGGGTACCCAAAAGATTATCACAAATGACAAATAGCAAGAAAATCCATTTAACCAGGCAAAACAAGAAACAGAAGTTGAGGAAGTTCTATAGATGAGAATAGGTGCAAAAAATATACAATAGTGAAAGAATTTTTCAGTTCAGAGGAAAATAACAAATGAAAACAAGTGGAAGACAATGATCTTACTAAGTTGGATTCTATTCTCAATGGGTACTAGAAATCAAGGAACATATTGAGGTTTGGTTTCCCTACATGCCTGAGGAACCAGAAGCTGCTAGTAGTCACTCAAAAGTTATAGGCTTTCCTCTCATAAATATCTCTCTCCAACTGTTTCACTCCAAAATATGTCTGTAACAAACTGTAGTCCCTTTCCCATGTATGAAGTATTGTGCCCAATGTTCTCTCAAGCATTCAGGATTTATATCTCCTTCAGTTAATACGACATAAGAGTCAGAGGGATGTACCTTAGAAAAATTGATCATTTTATCTGGGGAGGAGTGGTTATTAAAAATGTGAGAAGGAAAATATGATCACACAGGCATTGCTAAGAATTAGCTAATAATCACTGAGAACTAATTGGAACTAAGACTACATGATCTCTTTCATTTACTTCTAAATGGAATAGTGTTTAATTAGTGTTAAACTAGTGGTTAGACTAATGAGTAAATAAATAGATTTAATTAAGGGAAAAGAGGTCTATGGTCACTTTTGAAAAAAAGTATATGACTACATGAGAACCCATGGACCCTAGAGAATATTTAGGTAAAGAACAAGGAGGATTTGAAGTAGTAATAATAATGGTGTGTGAGTGGGTTCCAGTCAAATGGAAAACATAAAGACTTATTTTCTAATAAAGATTTTTTTAAAGTGAGTGGCAAACATTGTATAATAATAATAATATAATAATAATAATAATAAGGGATTTCAATTAGAATTCAATTAGTGGTAGTCTCTCGGTGACCAAGAATGACGATTGTCTTTGTGCATTATCATCTATTGATGTACCCTCATGTGGCTTTGGAGTCCAAAGGCTGAGGCTCACAGTTTGTGGCACATGGGGCCTGGGATGCCAGTTGTTACGGGAGGTGCGGTTGTGGCCTGGTGTCGGCATTCACGCGCAGCGGCAAGACGTCGACGTCGTTCATCTTCAAAGGTGGTGGCGGCATGGTAAATGTGGGTTTGGCGCTGCTTCTGACAGAGGCAGCGAGTTCTAGTTGCTTTGGTGTCATGCCAGCCCACTTCAAGTTTGACTTTAGCTGATCCTTGAATCTTTTCTTTGGTCGGCCTTGTTTCCCGAGTCCAGCTGACAGCTCACCATAGAATACCTGTCGGTATTCGCTGTGGGTCCATGCAGATGACATGTCCAGACCATCGTAGCTGGGTTTTGAGGACCAGGACTTTGATGCTGGTGGAGTTGGCTCTGTCGAGGACTTCCTGGTTGGTGATTCGGTCCTGCCATCGGATCCTCATGATTGACCAGAGAGAGCGTTGGTGGAATTGCTCCAGCTGTTTCATGTGCTTCCGGTACAGTGTCCATGTCTCACACCCGTACAGGAGCGAGCTGAGGACCACTGCGTTGTACACTTTGAGCTTTGTCGCAGTGCTTACACCTCTGTGTTGGAGGACTTTGCAGCGCAGCCGCCTGAGTGCCTGGCTGGCCTTTTGGATCCTGGCATTGATCTCGTGGTCTAGGGACCCGTCGTTGGCGATGGTGCTGCCCAGGTACTTGAAAGTGTTGACCTTAGAAAGCTGCGTGCTGTTGATTGTAATGCACGGCTGGTTAGTTGGCCTCCCTGGTGCAGGTTGGAACAGCACCTCTGTTTTGCTGAGGCTGATAGTCAGGCCAAACAGTTTTGTTGCAGTGGAGAACCTGTCCAAAATGGTTTGGAGATGATTTTCTTGGTGGGCCATGAGAGCACAGTCATCTGCAAAGAGAGCTTCCAGGATGAGTCTCTCTGTTGTCTTTGTTTTTGCAGTCAGATGGCGAAGGTCAAATAGTGAGCCATCCAGTCGGTATTTGATGTAGACGCCCAGGTCTAGATCCATCACAGCATGTCGTAATACTTGGGTGAAAAATAGGTTGAATAGTACTGGAGCAAGGACACAGCCTTGTTTCATGCCATTGGAGATGTTGAAGCGATCAGAAGTCTCTCCACCAGATAGGACTTCCCCTGTCATGTCGACATGAAAGAGCTGGATCATTTTGATGAATTTTGCTGAGCAACCAAGCTTGCTGAGGATCACCCACAATGTGTCCCTGTTCACTGTGTCAAATGCCTTTATCAGGTCTATGAAGACAATGGGCTCAGGATCTGCTCAAGGCATTTTTCCTGCATTTGCCTCACCGTGAAGACCATGTCGATGTTGCTACGATCTGGTCGGAAGCCACATTGTGATTCAGGCAGGTTCTGCTCTGAAACAGATGACAGGAGTCTGTTGAGTATAACACGGGCGAGGATCTTTCCAGCAGTGGAGAGTAGTGAGATGCCTCTGTAGTTGTCACAGGCTGCTCGTGAGCCTTTGTTCTTGTATAGGGCTATGATGGAGGCAACTCTGAGTTCTGGGGGCATGTCTTCCTCTTTCCATATACTGGTCAGCACTATGTGGAATGCCTGGAGCACCTTTCCCTTTAAGGCCTTGTACACCTCGGTTGGGATCCCGTCCTTACTGGGTGCCTTGACTGCACTCATTTGTTTAATGGCTTTTTAGACTTCCTCTATTGAAGGAGGGACATCAAGTTGTTCAATAGTGTGGTTTTGGGGGATCTGGTAAAGGGCTCTTTGGTCAACTGAAGAGGGTTGGTTGAGAAGCTGACTGAAGTGTTCTTTCCACCTGTTGCTGATGCCTTTTTTATCTTTTATGAGAGTGTCACTGTCAGAAGATAGCAAGGGAGTGGTGGTGGGTTTTAATGGCCCATAGACAGTCTTGAGGGCACTGAAAATTTGTTTGTGATTTTGTTTCAGCAAAGCTCTGGATTTCTTCTGCCTTTTTCTCCCACCATCAGTCTTGCATCTTCCTGATCTCATGCTGCGCCATGGCTTGGAGAGACTTGAATCTGTCCTTTTTAGGAGCAGAGTTTGGGTTATTTTGCCACTCCATAAAGGCTTTGTTCTTTTTGCTCAATAGGTCTTCAATAGCAGTGTTGTTCTCATTGAACCAGTCCTGGTGGTCACATTGTTTGGGGCCTAGGACTGCCTTTGATGTTTCCTTCACTGTGTCTCTGAACTGTTTCCATTTCTTGGTTGAGCTTCCATTGAGTGGTCCCTTGGCAGACAGCTTGTCATCCAGGCAGGACTGGAATATTTGCAAATAAGATGGATCTCTAAGACGACTCACGTTGTAAAATGCACGAACTGTCTGGGCGTGTTTTGGTTGGTGAGGCACAATGTGCATTTGAAGAGTCGCTCTAACCAATCGGTGGTCTGTCCAGCATTTAGCTCCTCTCATGGCTCTGGTGATCTGTACATCCTGAATGTCTCACTGGCATACAATGATGTAGTCAATGAGATGCCACTAAGACTGCTTTAGGACAGAAACCTTTTGCTAAACAATGGAAAGGGCTTTGACCTATGCTTAAACATAGAACAGGAAGTTCTTTGAGTCATGATTGATTTTAGAATTGATACAATAGAGATACTTGGAATGACAGAACCAGGTCTTGGAAAATACAACCTCCACCCTACTCAGTCTAACAGGATTTAGGAAGGGCTGCAGCATAGATCAAGATTTAATTATTTGAGAATATGACCTTCAACAGACATGTGCAAAGGGGCAGACCTCTGGGAGGACCTGGGTTAAGCTAGAGCCACCATTGGCACAGAGGAGACATGAACAGTGATTGGTAGATGTGAGAACTGAGGGGAGGGAACTTAGATGGTTTCCTTAAGGATAGCAGGGTCTGAGGACAGGAGGAGGAGAGTTTTTTTGCTCTGAGAGGAGGAGAGTTTTTTGCTCTGAGCGAGGTGGCTCTGGAGGAGGACTGAGGAGGTTGCTCTGTGGGAGGACCAGGAGAGAAGACTGGCTCTGAAGGAGGAGAATTCTCTGGAAACATTTCTTGAAAGGAGGCTCTCTTGAAGGTGGAGCCTGAGGTTGGCATGAGAAGCCTTACCTAGAAAGATCTTGGGTGAATGATAAAACCAACTGACTGATTTATTCACTCTTATTCCTTTCTTCCTTTCTCTCTTTTTCTATTGATTAATCAGTGTATTATAAATTAAATTTCTCTATAAAACCCAGTTGGCTTGGGCATATTCATAAATTGGGAATATATTCCCTGGCGACCATCTTATATTTATATAAAACCAAGACACAGTAGAAACATATTTCAGGGGTCATAATTGTTATATATTTCCCTTGCTCCCAAAACATTTTAATTATCACATTATATTGTCCAGAAATGAGGTAATACTGTTGAAAAGCACCAAGGAGGGCCAAACAGAATCTCACTGAGTGGAGGTATTTTCCCATATAGTCCATCATGGGGTTGCTTTTCAAAAGAAAAGTAGTGGATTCTATTTTATTCCACATGATAGGTTAGGTTCTCTGCTCTTCCCTTTTCTCTGTACTCTTTCCCTTCCACCTCATCTCATTGTCATGGTTTCACCTAGTAAATTTAGATCTTCAGCCTGAGTCTTTCTTGAATTTTAATTTTGAATCTTTATCTGTTCACTGGGCATTTTCACTTGACAACATGACAAATCCAGCATATCTGAATCCTTTATTTGTTTGCTCCTACCACACACCAGCTATCTCTTTTAAATATTACAATTGTCATAAGCATTTATTAAGTGCATACTTTGGGTGAGGCATTGTTCTAGGTGCTGGGGATTAAGGATAAAAAGATAATGAGAGTGTTTGCCTTCCTTCAAGGAGCTTATAAGGCATCAGAAAAGAATTCACGATGATAAAAGCAAACAGATAGGTAGTGTTTCAAAATTTACAAAGCGTTTCCATTTATTTTTACATTTTATTCTCATAATAATTATGTAAATTAGGTAAGCTAGATATCATAGTAATTATCACTATTATTATTCCTGCTTTATAGATTAAAAAACTGGTACTCAGAGAATCTAAGTAATTTAATATATATTTATTCAACCATACGTGTCAGAGGTGGGAATTGTATCTTGATCTGTCCTGATTTCAAGTTAAATTATCTTTATAACATATCACAATGTCACTCTGTAAGGCCATGGAGTTATTAAGGCACAAATTTCATTTTAGAAAGTAATGATACTTGAAAAAAAAAGAATTTGAATAGGTGGCAAATTCTGAGAAGTAGCTAATTTGGAGCTAAGATATTTGACTCCTTTCTATGACTTCTAAATGGGGAAGAGGAGAATAGTGCTCACTATGAAAAGAAGAAACAGAGGCAGATTAAAATGCAAAGAGGGAAAGTTGACTAAACTTGGCAATAAGAATACAATGTTTATGAAGGAAATAACATCAAAAAATTCCAGAAGGGTTGTGAATTGGTATAGCAAAGTCAGAAAGGAATAAAGCAAACAGCAGAATCCAAACTACAAAAACCTGAGTAATACTTGTGTAACAAAGAAGTTTTCTGATTTCCTTGAAGTGCATCTTTTTTCCAGTTAGTTACCCAGTGGTCCAGAACTACAGGGATAAGAGAAGGGGAAACATGGTTAACATTACTACAACCATTAAACACTAGACAGAGACTAGACTTGACATAAGGCAAATTGCCTTTTTTAGATGTCTTCTGGGTGGCTAGGTGATTCAATGTAGAGAATATCAGGCTTGGAGTAAAGAAGACTGATCTTCCTGAATTTAAATATGGCCTTAGGCACTTGCTGGTTGTGTGATCCTAGACAAGACACTTAACCCTCTTTGATTCAGTTTCCTCATTTATTATTATTTTTTTAAATAAAACCCTTACCTTCCGTCTTGGAGTCAATACTGTGTATTGGCTCCAAGGCAGAAGAGTGGTAAGGGCTAGGCAATGGGGGTCAAGTGACTTGCCCAGGGTCACACAGCTGGGGAGTGGCTGAGGCCAGATTTGAACCTAGGACCTCCCATCTCCAGGCCTGCCTCTCAATCCACTGAGCTACCCAGCTGCCCCCACAGTTTCCTCATTTATAAAATGAGCTAGGGAAGGAAATGGCAAACCACTCCCAGTATCTTTGACAACAAACTCTCAAACAGGGTCAAAAAGAGTTGGACATGACTGAAATGACTGAACAACAGATGTCTCATGATTCTCCTGTGGTCATGCCTGACCTTGCATTTTCCAGCATCCCTCCCTCTCTCCCAAGCTTGGACATGCTGTTATGAATCTATTTCATAACTATAACGCTATGAACTCCTTTAGTCTTGACTGTAGTCTTGGGATATTTCATCATATTTATGTAAACAATTTCTAATGAAAATATCACCATTTTAATCCACTTCCCAATACATATATTATAAAAAGGTTATTCTCAAATTCATATAAATGGGAAATTTTTTTATTTCTGCTATAATATGATATAGACTAGATGCCTCATACATTTGCATTAAATTGTTAAAATGCACGGAATGACTGAACCCTCAATTCTGCAAACATTAATTAAGGGGTACATTCTGGGTCAGGGGATACTGCCTGATTTTAACCATCATCCTAGTTAGAAATCTATAGGTTCTTCATGGGGCTTTGAGGAGTCATGTCATCAAATCCATAAAAGAAGTCATGAAGGAGGAATAAATAGACTCCCATGATACCATTTTTAAACAGCCACTTTTATGGTTATTACTGCATTTTAAAAGTCAACCTATCTGTCACTGATCCATCTTGGCATTCTGACTGATCTTCCATAGAGTCAGGCTAACAGTTTAAAACCAAGAGGATCAGTAGCAAGAGTATGTCAAGCACTAGGAATAGGGAGTTCAACATTTCATTGGCTGTCTAAATCAATCACTTTTTGAGCATGAATAAGTCATGTTTAAATGGATGACTTCAGTCCACATTAGAAGGCTGAAAGAGGAGGCTGAAGAATGGAATAAATTCACTTGGGGTGGCGGGGAGAAGGAATGCCAAATTATACTTTCCTGGAGCTCATTTGATTTTTTTCCTGCTAACAAAGTGATAGATATACAATCATTTTGATACAAATCTTGCTTAAGTCTTCTGCATCTGATTTAATGGAACAACTTATGATATTCTAGCAGAGAACTCATTAAGGAAATTCAGGATACTGGATTCAGAATAACATTGCTGCCTTTCATACCCCATGATGATAGATGGAAATGTCTTGAAATGCATGTTTACTGGCAGGCAGGTGTATTTCATTCTCTTGATCCCTTAAAGAACATTTGAAGGATTTTTTCAGCATTAACTCCTCTCCTTTCAGTTCCATCATCAATCTGTAATTCATTTCAGAGGATGTTTTTGTTGGGCATCAGTCTCAGTATTTCATTGGTTTCTTTGGAAGGTCACATCTTTCTTGTTTTTTTTATTATTAATTACTACTACTACTATTATTATTTTCCCTCTAGAACACAGAGAAATGTTTTTTAAAAAACCCTGGGTAATATGTTGTATGAGCATGTTAATTGTTTCAGTCTCTTTCTCTGTCAGTGGATTATCATGTGTATTTATATATGATAGCAGTACAAACCTACTTTTGGAATATTACCAATACTGTAACACAACCCTCTGGATCAAAATTAAGAACCAGGAGATAAGAAAAGACAAAAGGACCTGTGATCTCATTGCTGTGATATTACCATCAGTGATATAGATCATAAACCATCTATGTTTGTTTCTATCATGTGGTTCAGGCTCATGTCTTCCCATAAGTTTGCTACATCTAGCATAATGGAGGCTTTCCTTGTTTTCCACTAACATTATAAGGATAACAGTGGAATATGCTGTCTTTACACTCAGTGATAAATCCCTTTGATAAAATCCTTTACCATGTTTCTCCTTCATGAGTCCTTATTTTAAATGGTTTCCACCCACTCACACTCACCAAATATCACTTCATTGCCTTTTGGATAACAGGTATTTTCAACTATCTGGAGACTAAAACTCTATGATGCATTGCCAAGGTGGGAAATGGAAAAATATAGAAAGTAAAAAAAAAAGATGTAAATACCAAAATATTTTTGGAAAATAGTTAAATAATTTGTGGTACATGAATGTAATGTAATAATACTATGCTGTAAGAAATGACGAATATGATGTAGAGAAGTCTAGACATATTTATATGAAATGATTCAAAATCGACTTTGTTGAACCAGGATAATGTTATACATGACTACAAGAACATCAAAATAGTGAAAACTGAATGTAGTGAAATTAGAATAATGAAGTTATGTGCCAAAGAAGATGTATGAAAAGGAACCTTGCCCTCTTTCCTTACATAGATGGAGAAACATGAGTGTAGCACAAGGCATATAGAAGGAATTTTGTCAGTTTATTTTGCTAAACTCTTTTTTTCTCCTCTTTCTTTATTTTTAGGAAGGTCTCTCTAGGAGAGTTAGATGTGGAATAGACTGGGAAATATAGATAACATATAAAAAAGATTTTCATAAAAATGTATTTAAAGTAAAAGATGAGCCTTTGTTTCAGGGAGAAATAAGTTCATTAGTAAGATTTGCAATTCCCCAAAGGCAAACTGTCTTCTATTCCATTCTGGGACCAAAAGATTGCCCATTTGCTGGACCATCTAAAGTATATATATTCAGGTGAATGGGTTCCATAGGTGATCTTCACAGGGACAATAGTCTTCATTTATATAATTTATTTATATAATTTATATTCATTTATATAATTCTTCATTTATATAATTTTTCCTATGTAAATGGTTAGGGGAAAAAAATCTCCTGGGATAGAATGGATGTCATCCAGGAGTCTCTGCAAATATCAAAGGTTAATACAGTCAGTAAAATGTTAACCAGATATGGAAGACCAACTGGAATATTTCACCATCTATAAAGAAAGGTCTCTGAGTCAACCAGTCCATGCTTTTGTGTATAACTTTTGACCCAGATATACCATTATGAGGTTTATTTCCAAGTGTAATCGAGGAAAAAAATAATATTTTCTAAAATATTTATAGTGGCTTTTTTGTTGTGGCAAAAAACACGAAACTAATGGAATGTCCATCAATTGGGGAATAATTGATACATGTGGTGGTATATAATTGTAATGGAATACTATTGTGCCATAAGAAATGACAAATGAGATGATCACAAAAAACCTGAAAAGACTTATATGAAGTGAGGCAAAATGAAGTAAACAGAATCAAGAAAACATTGTATGTAGTAGCAACAATAGTGTATTGTATTAAAAAAATAAAAGAGGGAAGTTTGTAGCCCGAGGGAAGTTCGGACTTTCGGTACCCTGCTTTGTGGAAGGGGGGTCTCCTCTCTTTTCCCCCTCTCAATACTGAAAGTCTTAATTTTTTATAATACAGTATGATGATCAACTATGAATGAATTCTTATCAAAATGGCAAGAATCAAAGACAATTCCAAGGACTCACAATCTAAAAAAAATATCTACTGCCACAGGAAGAACAGATGGGGTCTGAATGCAGAAGGAAACATGCCACTTTTTTATTTTATTTTCTCCATGATTTTTTCTAGTGAAGGGAAATATGTGTTAATATGATAATATATTTACGAGTTATATCATATTACCAGCCATCATGGGGAAGGGAGAGAGGTGGGAAGAAAGGGGGTTGGGGGGATGAGAGAGATTTTTGGACAAAACTAATGTGAGAATTTGTTTCTTTGGGATAAGCCTATTTATTATAGTTTATTACGTATTTATAACAAATCACATTATATTATTATGCTAAATATTGTTATATTTACATAAAATAAAAACAAATAATGACTAAAACTAATTAGCAGATGAGAGTAGAGGGGGAAAGTCCAGGCTTTAGAAAGTCCCTCAGGACCAGCCTCTGAATCTTATGACTTATTTTAAGAACCATTTAACTTAGTTACTTACTATCCCAGGTAATGCCATAAAAGAAGTATCAGATCATGATTTGAAAACTTTTTGAAGCTGTTACACTTATACCAGCAAAAATGAATAGTTTAATAGCTCAAGAAATAGTTTTGACTCAGAAAGTCTATAAGAAAAGATTATATGAATGACTCAAATAGCATGATTTGGCAGGCTATTTAGGATAGGGACAAACATTGTCATATTAAGAGTATATTGTAGCAAATCTGTTTATATGAAGATAAAGAAAAATCATGGATAATTATGAAGTATTTTATTTACAGTTTGAAAAGGGCTTCATGTTAACGATCTCTTTTTACCTCAACAATTACTACAACTATTATCTTCACTTTACCAGAGTGAAAACTTAGAGAGGTTAAGACCTCAAGCCATCAATATAATCTGGACACACTTAGGGTAGGGAACCACATTCTTCATTCTTCCAAAACAGCTGCTAATGAGATTTTGCTTTAATTACAATATTTGTGTAGATGCAGGTATAGAGACTGGAAATTTCATTGGTTCACAGGAAACTCCTTTTTTTTCCCCCCAAATAAAAGGTAGTTAAATGTTGTGGTAGACAGAGCATTGTGCCTAAATTTTAGAAGGATTTGTATTCAAATCCTGCCTCACTGCCTCACATACTTACTAACTTTGTGTTCCTGGTCAAGTCCCTTTACCTTTGGTTGCCTCATTTCCCTCAATGTTAAATGGGGATAATAATAGTCGTAACTCCTAAGTTGTTCAGAAGATCAAATGACATATTTGTAAAGTGCCTGGCATATATTATTTATCTAATAAATGCTTGTTATCTTTTTTTATAGAAGTTTTAACATCAGAGAGTTCCCTAGAGCAGAGGTGTCAAATTCCTAGCTGGCAAAATTCTTGAATACCTCAGAATCACATTGAAATATAATTGGGAAATTTTAATAAAATAAATTGAAATGCAATGTGATTTGGATGTTAATTTTTGGTTATCTAAAATAATATGGGACCACAAGAGTATTTCTTTTTTAGTTTTGATTCTATTGCCTTTAAGCACAGAAAACTTGCCCAGTGTCATAGAGTCAGTATGTTAAAGGTAGGACTTAAAACTATATTTTTTCCAATTCCAAGGATCATTCTCTATCCATTATGTCAAATATTAAGTGAATAGTTGACGAACATCTTGAAAAAGGAATGATGATCATAAATTCAATAAATATATCTTTAAAATAAGTGAAGGGGCTAAATTCATGTCTCTTGCAGAATTTTTATACTTGTATATTGGAGAAATGCTATAGATTAGTTTGTTTTCTAATAAAGAATTTAACAAACTCTCTCATGTTAGTATTCTTAAAAAATGAAGAAATAAGGTCTCAATGATACTTGATGGCAAGATAATGGCTTTAGAGCTTGTCAAATGGCTAGACCCAAAGTTTTAACATTAAAAGTTGAATTTCAGCTTGGAAGGAGGTTCCCAGTAGAGCCCTCTAGTGTTCTGTGCCATTTAACATTTTAATAAATTATTTAGATAAGTAAATAGATGGCATTATCAAATATGCAAATGACACCAAACTGACAGGATTAATTAACATACTGGTGTTAGAGTCAGGATATTAAAAAAATCTGTGACAAACTGAAGTGAGAAGTTGAATCTAATAAATCAGCTTTTAATAGTTAATATGATATGTGTTGAATCAAAAAATCAATTTCACAATTACAAAATGGGGAAGTCTTGACTAGATAGCCATTCATCTAAATGTGTGTGTTTTTGTGTTTTTAGAGGATTGAAAGATTAATATGTCATCAGTATAATATGGCAGACAAAAAAATCCATTTAAATATTAGGCTTTATGAGAATCATAGCATTAAGGAATAAAGAGGTAACAGTGCTATGTTATTTTTACTTTTTTTCCAACTCAGAACAAAGCTCATATTTTTTTTTATTTTGTTCAATAAAACAATTTAGAAAGAACTTTAAGAAACAAGAGGGTAGCCAGGGAAGTATTACTATGATGAAGAACTGTGAGATCATGTCATATGAAATTTCATAGAAAGGACTAAAGATATTAATAATAGATAAGAGAAGGCTTGGGGAGGCATCTACCACACTGTTCTGGTATTTGAAGGTTTGAAACATGAATTAGAAGTTGGTCTTGTTCTGCTTGGATCTCAATGTGAGCACTAGAAACAACGGGTGGAAACTAAAAAAATAAATTAATAAATTTAGGTATGTCATAATTAGAATTATTCAAAAGTGAAATTAGCTGCTCCACAGAGCAATGGTGTTCCTCTTCAGTTGTTAGTTATGTTCTTGAAGGTTTCCTGTAGATTTGAGTTTACCAGATGAGCTATAAGGTTCTTTCCAAATCTTGAGGTTTTAAAATTCATTTATTCTGATATTGAATATAAATCCAAACTTAACCTTATCTCCAGAGTTTCCTATCTCCTTAAATATTCTTGGTGTTCTCCTAATTATCTTTCAGTCACCTCTTTCTTTAATCTTCTTGATTCCATTAGACTTTAAATCCTATAAGTTTTTCCTTTGCAGTATTTCTCAAATCTGACCTGTCTTTTCCATGGTTAAACTTTAGTAATCCAAACTTGAGACCATAAATGAATCTCATCCGTAGCACTTACAAATAGTCATACACTCTCAGTTTGAATGACATGACGTGATGTGAAATTCACAAGGCAGACATCAATCAATTTTCAAATATTTCTAATTATTAAGACTATGGGAGAAAGTTAGGAAGCTCAGTGGATTGAGAGCCAGACCTAAAGATGGAAGGTCCTGGGTTCAAATCTGGCCTGTATGATCCTGGCAAGACACTTACCCACCAGTACCTAGCTCTTACCACTCTTCTGACTTGAAATCAATCAATACACAGTATTGATTGTAAGATGGAAAGAAAGGTTTTTTTTTTTAAGATTATCTTAAACATATATATAGTCACAGGATTTGAGATCTCCCTCACCTTCTCACCTTCCCTTCTTCCCATTTGTGTAGACCTTAGCCCACGCATAACTATCTTTTCTAGGAAAATCTTGTCTAAGTTCTCTCCTAAGTTTTCTATCCATTCAATATCCTGTAGACCTGCCTCATTTTCTTCTAAGATTACAAAGGTACAAATGGAACACTCTATCTACCTACTTTCCCTGACTCTTTCCAAATGGCCAGTCTTCTCTTTCCTATCACACAATTGATTGACAATGTTCTTTACTCCTAATATTCTTCAGTTGCTCATTGATTATATGATGCATTTTGCTCATACTCACCATATATGTCTCTACTTGCCATCTCTGTGTTACTAATTTTCCATGTCTCTATATAACTAGCCCAAATATGACTTGTTCCTGGTTCTTTCTAGAAATAAACAGGAATAGTGTAACACTTCTTTCACATAATAGACCTTAAAGTACTTGAAGAAAGCTATAATGTCTCTCTTAAGACTTCTTTTCTAAAAGCTAAATACCTCTAGGGCAGATTTCTGGCCCATCTTGTCTTGATTATTTCCAACTCTGTGGAGATAAGTAACATGTCAAGAAAGAAAATACATTGGATCAAACCATAGGGACACTTGCTTTCAGAGAAACTATGGCCATTAGTTTTAGTTATCCAATGTCTCCATCCTTTCTTCCCAAGAACTAGTTACATAAAAATAACCTGTCTTTGTATTTGAGAATATACCATAGAAAAGAATCCTAACATTTGTCCTTGTAGGTTAGTGCTGTTGTCTCCTGTTTTGTAGCTAGTTATCTAAATTTTGACAGATGTATTTTTGCAGAAATAGAAGCAGTTGCTCTCCTTGGACCAAACTCTAGAAACTTTCTAACTATTGTTATTTCTGAGCTGTATCTTGACTATGATATTCTAATAATGTGGCTACTAATTTGACTTTTTCTTCCTCCTGATGCTAATAGTTAATACAGGGTGATGAAAGAAATGGAAAAATTATTTTATGACAAAGATTTTTGGTATTTGTCCAGCAAAATGTCACTATCTACATACCTATCTCTACATACATACATATATATATAGGTGATAGAGAGTAGTTCTCTCCTCTATAACTTTATTACTACATAATTTCTACAGTGACTTAATTTAACATATTTTAAATGAGTACTATATATTACCTTTAGAATAACACTTCAACTCTTATTTTTCCAAGATTTCTGAAAAGAGTGCTATAAAACTTCTCGTTCAAGTTAAAAATGGTAATTGAATATTCTTATTGTAGCAAAGTCTGAAAGAATGACTGGCTCCAGAACAAATTTAAGAAATAAATTTGGAGATATTTAATCATTAATTTATGGAAATAACATTTATCTATGAGGAGGAAAGGTCAAATTTTGTGTTCCTTGACCTTTCATTAGGCAAACTACCATCTTCTTTGCATTTTAGGATAGGATTATCATTTGAATTTCCAAAAAGGATTCTTAAATTGAAGTGTTAATAATCCTTTATCCTTTATCCTTTTTTCCCTCATTTTTTGGATATTTGACTCTATATCAGCACCCGGTCTAAAGGTGAGAATCTATTCATAATAATTTAAATATGCATATTATTTTGCCCTATTCAAAATAATTTCCCTTCAATGGAAGGGAATTATGGAAGTAATTCACTTACCTTGGCAATAAACTTTCCAGGGATATACACCTAGCTTATAAGGTTGATATATGCATTGCCAAAGCTACCTCAGTGTTTGGAAGGCTCTGAAGGAAAGTATGGGAGAGAAAAGAGATATTAGGCTACCTACCAAATTGAAAATATATGGAACCAATATGCTAACATCATTGCTGTATGCCTGTGAAACCTGGACTCTCTACCAGCTCCATCCCAGGAAATTTCCATTTGAATTGTCTTTGGAAGATTCTGAAGATCACCAGGTGAGACAAGGTAGTCTCTTCTTGAGGTCTTCTTGAGGTCTCTTGTTGAACTAGACTGCACTACAAAGAGTGCAATTCCAAAGGGCTGACCATATTCTTCAAATGCCAGGCACATGTTTTCCTAAGTATTTTACATTAAACTCACACCAGGCAAGCACTCACACGGAAGTCAGAAGAATCAATACTGAAGAATTTTAGTATCCATTGGGAGACAAAGTAGAAGCTGGCAGAACTGTCCAGCATGGTGTGCTTGCATCAAAGGAAGTGCTGTGTTCTATGAGCAAAGCAGAATTGCAGTAGCTCAAAAGAAATGTGAGATGCACAAATTTAGAGATATGTCTATTGCCAATGTTCATAGAGGCCATTTATGCCTCAAATGTCGTAGAGGCTTCAAAGTGCACATTGATTAAGACACTATCAGACACAATGTACATTGACCCATAGTAACGTAATTTTCATCCTTTTTGATTATGAAAGACAACAATCATAATGGAAATAATAGAGGAGTTAGACTCAAAGAACCTGTCTGTGCTATTTACTACATCTGTGACCTAAAAAATTCCTTCACTTCTTTGGGATTAATTTTCCTCTTATACAAAACTTATGTAATGCAGATAGAATCTTGTGTTTCCTCTTTCCATATTCCATAGCAGGAAATAGATAATTCTCTTTCCCTTTTCCCCAATCTTTATCACCTTAAGGGTAGCAGGTAAATGTTTAGGGTAATTTGATAAATTTCAACCACTTACACAAGAATTTTTTATAAATCATAAGAAAAAATGGGAAGACATTGAGATGTTATGTTAACTACCTAGACTGGTAAGGAGAACATCATCATATGGGAAACATCAGGTAGTTACAGAGAAAGATGGGTCATTGGGTTTTAGAATCACATTGTATGATATTGGTGTCAATGGCTGAGGCCCTTTTGTAGATGTGAAACACAGTATATTCCTGATCCCTGATCAAACTTCTATGTAACCAGAGATTGATGAAAGCTATAATTCAAAGGACTATCTAAGGATCCCATGAAATATGCAGTGTAAGAATTCCCATCCCATTTTACAGATATTCCTGGCCACCTTTTCACTAAGATGTCTGTTATCTAGTCATTGCCCTTTTCTTTATCTCTCTCCTGCCAGAAACTTGAAGTTTTAGCCTGTATCTTCTAACTATTATGAGTCAGCTTTGGATTTATTTTGTCAAAGTTCAAGCATAATTTCCTCTTTCTGTTCATTTCTTCTCCCTACCTTTCCCTTTCTCTGAGTTGTATCCCTCCATTAAAATATAAGCTACTTGAGAGCAGGAACTATGTTGCTAACCAATATTTATATTCTATATGGTGAACATAGTATTTGGCATGTAATAAGTGTTTAATAAATGATCTATCTATTAATTTTATCTATAACAAATTCTAATAAATGCCCCCACATTTCTATCAAGTTGTTGAATGATATTTGTGTTCAAAGCGAAAAATACAAAGAATAATAGTCTTACAAGCAGTGATGGAGAATCTTTTTGTCTCAACTTTATTTTACTCACCTGACTTGAGTTAATTATATTGCTCTGGACAAACTATTGCATAAATAAGGAATAATTCATTTCCTATGAAGTACTATGATTATTTTGCTCAGAGGAGTACTCTTTGAGATCTTAAGTGGGAGGCATTTAGCATTCACTTATTGAGAAAGAGAGAGAGAGAGAGAGAGAGAGAGAGAGAGAGAGAGAGAGACAGAGAGAGAGACAGAGAGAGAGACAGAGAGAGAGAGAGAGAGAGAGAGAGAGAGAGAAAGAGAGCGCAAGAGAATTTTTCCCCATTAGGTGGTATTTGCAGTGGAATGATCACCAAAGTTAGAATTGGAAGATAGGGGCTCAAGTCCCAGCTTTTAAGTTAACTAGTTGCATGACTTTGGAAAAATCACTGAGTCTCTCTAAACTTCAATATACTCATGTGTAAAATGGAATGAATTTTCATACTCTCTGCTTCACAGGATTGTAAGCTCTGTAAAGTATAAAACAGATGATAAATAGATATGATTATTTATGTACTTCATAAAATAAAAAATAAGACATTCCAGACAAAGAATTCTTTCCTGACTTGTGAATTTATTCATATGAAAAATCTTAAAATGATACAATTCACATTTAGTCAGATCATAGAAAGGCACTTAGAAAATGGATATTGTGTCAGATATTCTCACACAGAGTATTTGAGCCCTTTTTATTACATGTGAAACATGATATCACAAAGTAAACATGAATATAAAATGAAAATGGAATTTTCTGATGTTAAACATGTAGGCATTTAAAAAAATTAGTGTAGTTGCCTCTTACATGTTGTGTAATTTACTGAAAAAATTGAATTAAATTAAGAGAAATGAAGAATTCATGTTCTTATTAATAAAATATTTTCATTGTCATTTTTGCTGTTCTCTTGCTTTTGATGCTAACAACATATTCTTCTGTCTATTCTTGCATGCTGTACTCAGTTTGTTCATTAAATTTGCTATCACATGCTTCCATTGCTAACATTCCTCCAATTTTCTTGGACCTCACAAAATACCTTTCTCTGTATATATTATGTGTTTTGTTCCCCAAGAGATATATCTTTGTTTCATATGTCCCTACTTGTCTTCAATGAGGTCAAAGACTGTGTCTTATCTGCACTTTGTATCTCCCTCAGTGACTAGACCACTGCTCTGCAAATCAGGATGGTTTATGTTAGTTTTTGAATTGAATAATTGTTTATTCTTCCTTTTTCAGAATATTTTTGTCAAGTCTCTGAGTAATTTCTTTGGATTATCAAGAGACATTTTACTGTTTCAAGTCATAAATGACTTTTCCAATCCCCCAAAGTTATTAATCAGTGAAAATAACCTCTCCATCATTGTATTGGAATCCAACAGAGAGAAGGTGAATTTGCACATTTTCCTTGTGTTTGGAATGCTAATGTTCTCATAGAAAAAAATCTTTAAGTACATTCATAGAATAATAGAATCTTAGAGAGGAGAGGGATCCCAGAGGTCAGCCAACACAGTCTGTAGCTAAACAGGAATCACATCTACAACAACCCTAAGTAAATGGTTATCTAGATTCCACTTAAAGACTTTCGGAGGTGGTTAACTCATGAAATACTGAAGCAGTCTATTCAACCACTGTCTAGTTCTACTCATTTAGGAAGTCTTTCTCAAATAAAACTGATAATTTTCTCTCTATAAAATCGATTAGCATGTCTTCTTTCTAACTTTAGGGCCATTGAAATTCTCATGACAAAAATGAGGAGAAAAAGAAAGAGGAGCATAAAGATAACATATTTTCATAGTGTTTTAAAATTTATGAAGCTCTTTATATATATTTTCTCATTTGATTCTCTTGACAATCCTAATAGATGGGCTTTATCGTTAACTTCCACTAAATGGGTAGTGAGATGGCAGAGCAGATAGAGTACTAAGCCTAGAATTAATAAGATTTCTCTTTCTAAGTTGAAATCTGACCTCAGACACTAAATAGCTGTGTGACCCTGGAGCAAATCACTTAACATTGTTTGCCTCAGGTTCCTCACCTGTAAAATGAGCTGAAAAAGAAAATGGCAAACCTCTCTGGCATCTTTGCCAAGAAAACCCCAAATAGGATAACAAAGTGTTAGACATATCTGAAAATTACACAACAAATTGGTATCTCCATTTATATTTAAGGAGATTGAGACCTTTAAATGTTAAGTGATTTACTCAGGATTACTCAGCTAGTAAGTTCTTGAAGTAAAATTGAAATTAAGATCTTGATTTCAAATACAGTAAGCTACTCATTATGCTACAAAATGTGATTTAAAAAAATTCCATATTATTCATTTTTTGTTACTGAGTAAACTTAAAAAACCAAAACCCCAAAACATAGAACCAGATAAACAAATGATAAATTTTTATCTGCGTTTCTACTCAAACAGTTCATTCTCTGGTGGTGGGTAGCATTCTTTTTCACAAGTCTCTCAGAATTGTCCTGGATCGTTGTGTTGCTGTTAGTATCAATGTCTGTCACATTTGATGGTTCCACAATAAGCAGTTACTGAGTGTAATGTTCTATAGGTTCGACCTTTTCATCTCTTTCTGAAATCTTCCTGCTCATCATCCCTTATAGCACAAAAGTATTCCATTCCCATTATATATTACATTTTGTTCAACCATTCTCCAGTTGAGGGATATATGTCTAATTTTTAATTCTTTGCCACCCCAAAAAGAGAAGCTATAAATCTTTTTGTACAAATAGGTTATTTCCCATTTGTTAGCTCTTTGATATTCATACCTAGTGGTGGTATTACTTGATCAAAAAGGTAGGCATTCTTTTATATTCCTTTGAGCATAATTCCAAATTGCTCTCCAGAATGGTTGGATCAAATTACAACTCCACCATCAATGCATTAGTGTACCAATTTTGCCACATTTCCTCCAACATTTATCATTTTCCTTTTCTGTGATATTGGCCAATCTGATAGGTGTGAAGTGGTACCTCAGAGTTTATTTTAATTTGCATTTCTCTAATCAAAAGGGATTTAGAATATTTTTCATATGATTATTGATAGCTTTGATTTCTTCATCTGAAAACTGTCTATTCATATCCTTCGACCTTTTATTAATTAAGGAATGACTTAGATTCTTATAAATATTACTTATTTTATGTTTGAGGAATGAGACCTTTATCAGAGAAACTCGCTATAAAATTTTCCCAGTTTTTTTGTTGGTTGCATTGGTTTTGTTTGTATACAACCTTTTTGATTTAATATAATCAAAATCATTCATTTAATATCTTATAATGTTCTCTATCTCTTATTTGGTCAGAAATTCTTCCTTTCTTTGGAAATCTGACAGGTAAACATCAATATCTTACCACCTTTAACAAGATAAGGGGAAAATGGGTAAACTATTCTACATTTTCCTAATTTATTGATATCACCCTTTATGTCTAAATCATATACTCATTTTGATCTTATCTTGGTAAAGGATGTGAGATACTGGTCTACACCTATTTTTTACCATACTGTTTTCCAATTTTCCCAGCAGTTTTTGCCAAATAGTGAGTTCTTACCCTAAAACCTGGGATCATTGGGTTTATCAGACCCTAGATTTGCTGAGGTCATGCCCCCCCCCAATCTGTTTCATTGATCTACCCTTCTATTTCTTAGCCAGTACCAAATTGCTTTGATGATTACTACTGTATAGTTGGGAAATAGGATTTTAAGATAGAGTTACTATGTCTTCTATATATAATCTAGTTTCAGTGCATGTGTTTTAAATAAATTATATTATATTTTATAGAAATTCACCTTCTAAAGGTCTATATTATTAATAACATTTTAGTTATTTTTAATTTGGCTATTATTTTGTTTAGTTGTTTTTTACTTAGTATTTTTTAATAACTGGAAGCACAATCAGAAATCCACATATGGTTGGGTTGCATGACTTTTTAAAACTGCTAACAATGACATTAATTGTTTATATCAATAACTATTTAAAAGGATGGTTCTTTTAGAAGTGATAAGAATTTCAAATAACAGTTTGCTCCACTTTAAACATACAAAAATTTATGTCTACTACTGTAGACCTACTCTTAGTTATTAAAGAATCTTAACCAGGTAAAGGAAAACACTTGTTCTTAACATACTGAGCTATTCTCAAAAAAATGTAGGCTATATTCTGACTAGGCAAAATTTCAATACTGACTCCAGGTTTCTAAAATAATGTAATTATTAAGACACTCATTTTCTTTTCTTTTTCTTTTTTTTTTAATTCTTACCTTCTGTCATAAAATCAATACTGCACATTTGTTCCAAAGCAGAAGAATGGTAAGGGTTAGGTAATGGGGGTTAAGTAATTTGTCCAGGGTCACACAGCTAGGAAGTATCTGGATTCAGATTTGAACCTAAGAGCTTCTGTCTCTACACCTGGCTCTTGGTCCAGTGAGCCACCTATAGGTTCCTGAGCCATTCATTTTCAATTTTAGTAGTTTAATGGAAGCACTTAATAATTGCTTATTGGTTTGATGGGACTGTATTGCACTTTTCTCGGAACTAGGTATACACGCAAACATTTCTCAGGGCATAGTCGTATATTGAGAAATTCCAGATATCTTGAGTCTATTTCCTCATTCAGTTGTGATTTTGTGCTGGAAAATTTGGGAATAGCCATAACATGTATTTTGTACATGTGGTAGATGAAAGGATACTGACATATTTTGGATACATGGGGTCTAGATAATTTCAACAATTAACTAAAACTTTCTCTCCTTATTTCATAGACAGATTCCAATCACAATTATTCTGTTTAGCATTTATCTTCCATAATGTCCTTAAGTAAAACTCAGAACATACATAAAAACTCATATATATACAAAAACTAACACACCCAAAATAATTTTCCATATTCCAAATTATACATTAATTTTAGAAAAGTATCATGTTCATTGCCCAAAACATTTCTAAGATACAGAAGAATGGAAATAATATATTGCCTGAGATAGAGAACTGTTTTCATAAGTCACCAACTTATCTAAATACTCATAACTGTGTATATATTCATAAAAAGTATATATGAATAAAAGTATACTATTCAATAGAAATGTTCTAAATTACTATATTTTCTTTATATATTCTATTACCCAGGTTCATAAATTTAGGTCTAAAATGGTCATCTCTTTCACTTTCATCTGACAGATAAGAAGACAAAATCCTAGGAATGCTAAAAAACATGCAAAATAATCCAGATACTAAGTGGCAAAACTAGGAATATTAACCGAACTTCTCTGACCCCAAATATGGCATCATTTTTTCTGCTATACCATACGATTTCTTGTTTATCTCTTAGCTAATCCTGTCTTCTCCTATCTCTGTGTATTTTGATAGAGCATCCACATATCAGGGATGTATTCCTTCCAAATACCAACCTTTCAAAACATGTCTTTTGTTGCACATCCCAGAGCAAAAGGTCTTATCTTCAATGAACACTTCCCTGATACTCACTCCTAGAAGAGATGCTTCCCTTTCTTGACTTCTGCTTGGCCTTAATTTTATACTTATTCTAACTTATTAATGTCTTTGTATTATTATCCCATCACTAAATTATAAAAGGCAGTATTAAATAGGAGAAAAGTCGTGAGATTTTGTAAAAATTAAATTATATATCTAATAATAAAAATATTATATTTTTGAGATTTATTAAGGATTATTAGAAATCCAGAAATAAAGAAGATACAAATAAAAACTATATGCCCATGACTGATAAGCAAATTCAGAATCCCCATGCTTAGCTTACTTACTACATCATTGCAATGGAATGGAAGAAAGAGAGGGAGGCATTACTGCCAGTTAAATACCAGTTGTGATCTTGCCAACATGGAGACTCAGGTGTGATTATAGGGAATTCTGGGAAACACCAAAGACTTCTGGGGATTGAAGTCTGGGGTTCAAAATCTCCATTTATACAATTTAAAATCATGAGGTACCTACACTAACAGTTTTTAATTGGTGTCCTTATTTCCAGACTTTCCCTACTCCAATCCATTCTTCACAGAGATGCAAAATGCAAATTCTTACAACACAATCTTGACTACCTCACAGCCCTGATCAAAAAGTTTCAGTGACCTTAAAAATGTTTTTAGAGGTGAACTCAATGCTCATGTACAAGTCACATAATACTCCCAAATCTTGGTTTCTTCATCCATAAAGTTAGGATTATAATTCCAGTAATACCTACTTCATACCAATGACGTAAATTGAAATAATCTAACAATTGTGACACTATATAAATATTAGCTTTTAGTAAGCACCTTAAAGACAAGCACAATATCATTTTGTGTATTGTATTCCTATTTCTTTACATATGCCCTTGAAAATGTTAATGTACTCATGAACACATCATTGGGTATTTCTTCCACCAGTACAAAATACACACAATCCAGTCAGAGGTTGATATCTCTGGGTCTATCTTAGATAAAGATCTGAGAGCCCTCCTCAGAGGTTGAATTCTCAGGGGGTCTGAGAACAGGTCCAAGTGCCCTTGCCTCCACCTTCTTTTAGTTTCCCATAACAAGATTGCTGACATTTCCATGAACTCCAGATGATTCCTTGAACCATTATCTTGCCCCAACCACTATCCTACCAGCTACACTATCTACATTCTTGTAACACTTTCCAATGGACCTTTCTCACAAATTATTGTAATTCCTGTGGTTTTTACCTTTAAAAGACCTATCAAATTTGTAATAAACTCAAACCCATTGCCACCAGCACTGGGTCCCTTCTGACCCTACACTGTGATTATGACTGTGATTCTTATCTTTTCCCTCCTCCATAACTTCAGGTGAGGTGCTTTTTATTTCTGCCTTTATATTTTCTCTTACTACTTTCCCATTCCTTACCTGTGGAACCCTGGTCCAAGTTCAGTCCCCCTCTGGGGCTTTAACACAACCAACATCTCAAATTGTGTGACTTTTCTCTGTTTGTACCTGTAATTCCTTCATAGAGAATTTTCATAGTGCATTAGATAGAATTTCATGGATTCATACAACACTTGGGCTGTCCATTTATTTATGACATTACTAGTCAGGACCTTTTCTAAACTGCAATTTAATGTTGCAAGACATCTCTGATAATGTGTTATAATCTACTTACATCTACTGTTTATCTGTCCATCCTGCATTATGTCTATTTCATTTTCCTCATATGAGTACATAATAAATCATTTGGTGATTGGTTTACTTAGTCTCCTAAGTTTCTCCTAAGTTTTCTCTTGATCTAATTAAATGTTAGAGGAAACCTTTCTATTTAATCACAACAACAAAAAATGATTTTGCCTTGAATTTAGACTCTTCAGTTTTTATGAACTAGAAACTGCTGGAGGGGTGATATTGTTTTGAGTCTTGAAAGATACTTTTTAGGGGCCTTTTTTAGTGTTGATGGGTTTGAAGCAATCATTGAAATGTCATGCATGAATTGAAGCATCTAGAAATCAATAATCTCTATGGGATTCCCTTTTGAAAGTTTTCCTTACTAAATATACTCCAGGATACAGATGCCTTTCCTTGTTTTATTCCTCAATGTAATCAGTGTTTTTAAATCTATGTTTTTACTTCTTTAACTGAATCTTATATAATTTTGACCTCTGTATGGAAGACAACTTATTGGAGGAAAGCATTTAAATTTATGTTTTCCTCTATCAAAATCAAATATTTTAAAATATTTAGTAAGAAGTTCAGTGGGGCATTGTATTTTTATCAACTTTTAGGAAATTTGTTACTGAAATATATGGTCTTCTAAAGAATATTGTTTTTTAAAAAAACTTGCCAATACAATTTTCAAACATTAAGCAAAATATCCTCAGTGTGTAGAATTAATTCCCATAAAAATTATAGCTATTGGAAAGTAGACATATGAGTCAGCAAATACTGATACTTTTGTCATAATTAGATTTTTATTGTTCCCATTGTTTGATATCTTTCATTCATTATTGAGAGTCACTTCCACAATGCTTTCAAAATTATATGGACAATAACATGGAATTTTTATGTATAGTTGTCTTTGAATTTAGCTCTCATCATCTTTATTTTCCATAGTGTCATTTCTGCTATCTTTTGAGAATTATAGATATCCCTTTTCCATGTATAAATACAAACATTTTGACTTAATGAGTCCCTCAAATTTTCTCTTTCTTATTCATCTTTTTAGTGTGCTGCCTTTTGAAATATAATGGAGGTCATTATCTTAAAATCTAAATGTATTCACTTGACTTTCATTGGTAGAAAAAAATTTTTTTAAAGAATTATTTGCAGATTTTTTCTACTTTCTTCTTTTCCTTGTCCTTCATATAGTCTTGTAATTAAATTACTTAATAAAATAAGCCTTATTTATAAGTTTTATAAAATTTCAATAAGTCTTTGTACCTTAATTTTTCTGTTTTATGAAGTGACATTGATTATATTTTTCATTCTTTTCCACAAAATTTTACAAATAAGTATATATATATATGTTAAACTGCTGATCTTGTCCATCATTTCTTTCCACTTGCCAAAGTGATAAATTATTTGTTGATTGAAGTGGTTTCTAGGCTTAGGGATGAAGGGTGGGGCGTGTAGTCTCCTACTTATAGCAAGTGGTTAATATTACTTAAATTTCCTAAGGAAAAAATAGTTTGTGTTTCTGTCTGTTTTCTATTTCATATGATTTGCCATTAAATGCTTACTTATATGAATTGAACTAGAGTTGCTTTAATTGTTTCCCATAGGTCCTCATTTTTTATTCTTCTGATTTGGTGTTGACTTTGGCCTTTAACTAGTCAACAACTTGCCTACACATAGAGAATAAGATTAAAATAACAAAATGGTTCCCACATTGATAGCTAGGTTTTCTCTGTCACTTAAATATAATTATTTTAATCTATGGTTTTTTAATTTTTGATGCTCATAATGTCCAGTTCCTTCTAGTTAAAGAAAGTATTCAAGGTGTGTAGGTTTTTTTAGGATAACAGATTTTCGGTTATACACTTTCAAACTTGGTCAAAGAAAGAACTCTAGAGCTAATATGGCATAAATTCTACTAGCCCAAGCTAGTGTCAGATATATCTGAATGAACAAATGAATGAACAATAAAGCATGGAAAGAACCAGGAACACAAGAGTCTCTGCTCTCAAAGAGCTCATATTTTAATAAGGAGAGACAACACATATAGGAGATTTCAGTCACAAATCAAGCAGAAATCCTCCATGATCATTAGCAGATAATGCAAATTCATTAATGTCATTTCCATTGATGAAACCTCTTCTTTTATTGCTTTTTGAACTATTTGACAATGTCAAAATATTTGGTGATAAGAATTTTATTTTCTGAGTCTTTAGTAGTTGTAGTTGCTAAGGAGTTAATACTTAGAATACCTATGGGAGCAGTTTCCTGTTCATGCCTTCATATGGGTTTCTCCAAAAGATGGGATCTTCAGGATCCAGTATGAAAGTAAGGTGATTTATCACTGGGATACTGTTTACTAGGAATTTGTAATTATCTCCATTGGTGCTTATTGGAAAGGACTATATTTATTGTGTTCAAAGTGAAATGCAATTGACTCATTAACTATGTAGAGTTCCTAAACAAAAAACAGCCTATGGACCTGGTGTGATTTTATTCCTAGAAAAAGATCAGTAAAGCAAATAGATATATGGCATTTATATTTGCTATCAGGAAATTCATAGTCTTCATGTGTCATTTGGATCTCCAGGGAGAATATAAGATCATGTTCTGGTAGAGATCTATTCCATATCGAAAAGTAGAAAGATTGGGCAATCTATCCTTGTACAAAATAACATTGGAATCTGGTTTGTTGTTGTTCATCTGTTTTTTGTGACCCCATTTGTATATTTCTTGGCAAATATAATGGAGTGGTTTGCTATTTCCTTCTCCAGCTTATTTTACAGATGAAGAAACTGAGGCAAACAGGTTAAGTGATTTGGCCAGGGTCATACAGCTAGTAAATATGAGGCCAGATTTGACCTTAAGAAGTTGAGTCTTCTTGATTCCAGCCAAGCACTCTATCCACTGCTCCAACTAATTGCCTAGAGTCTGGTACATCCATGCAAAAACATCCTGTGACTACCTTTGTGCAAAAGTGAATTGGGTTCTCAATAGTTAAAAAGATAGAAATGATGAATATTTGTGAAAAGGGCTTCCAAAAGGCCTTGTCTGCTAGTTATAAATGGCCAATTGATGGAAGGTGATTATTCACATGGAAATGATTGACATGAAGTGAAATGAGATTGACTCATACTATTTAGAGCTCCTAAACATAAAAACATTATATTTTATTTTTATTAATTTTATTATTTTAATTATTATTATTCATGAAGTACTTTTATGGGCTTGGAGTAAGTGACCTTGGAAGTCTCAGCAGAAGTTTTGTACCAAGTGAACTGACCATGAACAGCCTGTTGCTTCTTTCATTGGAAATTGTGACAAGGAAATCACTTTTAAAAGACTGATATATATTAATTTAAGATCGCCAAGGAATTCAGCTATGTAATTCCTAAATGAAAACTCAAGTCATCCGTCAACCTTTTATAGAGTTTAATTACAGACAGGAGGAAGAAAGGAATTAGAGATAGAGAGAGAGAGGGAGAGAGAAAGGGGAGAGAAGGGAATAGGGCTTAAATACCCCTTCTGTTTAGGCTGGGCCAAAGGGCCCAAGCCCTTAGATAGCTGGGGCAAAGAAAAGAGATCAGTCCCTATCACTCACGTGACCAAAATGGAGAAACAGTCTCAGAGGCCCCCACCTTCAGCTTCCTTCAGAGCAAGCTTCTCAGAGCACCTCTCCAACCACTCAGAGCCAAAACTCTCCAACCCCCCTCAGTCCTCAGACCCCTCTATCTTTAAGGAAACCATCCAAGTTCCCTCCCCTCAGTTCTCACATTTACCAATCACTGTCCATCAATTTCCCTGTGCCAATGGTGGCTCTAGCTTAACCCAGGACCGCCCAGAGGTCTGTGGCTTTGCACATGTATGTTGGAGGTCATATTCTCAAATAATTAAATTTTGATCTATGCTGCAGCCCTTCCTAAATCCTGTTAGGACTGAGTGGGGTGGAAATTGTATTTTCCAAGACCTGATTCTGTCATTCCAAGTATCTCTATTGTATCAATTCTAAAATCAATCATGACTCAAAGAAATTCCTGTTCTGTGCTTAAGCATAGGTCAAAGCCCTTTCCATTGTTCAGCAAAAGGTTTCTGTCCTAAAGTAATCTTAAGAAGGGAGGAGAAGGAACCTCCCATGCCAATGGGGTTCACATTCCAATACACTATCAGTAAGAAATTTTCCAAGTATGAAATTTCCCAATGGTGAAATTTCCAACATTTATAAGTCTAAGAAATTTTAAGGTTTACAAAATCTGTGACAAAGAAGTTCTCTATTTAGTTAAAAATGTGGAATTCTTGGCTTTGAAGTCAGTCATCAATGATAAATTCTAAGATTATGTATATGGAGCTTGAATTAAAGTTTGAATAATTAAAGATACATTGATATATTTTGCAATTGTAAATTTGGATACAAAAATCTAGAGAATATCATTGGTCTTCTCATAAGTGATGAAGAACAAACAGTACCTCATTTTTTTATATCTCCAATTTCTCTGATTCTTTCAATAGAAAGGTCTCCCATATGGAACAAAGCTTGATTTACTGAGCATCACCTCTCATTTTCTTGAATTATATCACTTTTTGTACAACTTTATCTTGCAACTATTCTAGCTGCCAATCATCCAAAGGCAATCAGTGCAGATAAGACTGGTTTCATTGCTTTTTGGGGGGAAATGAATCCCTGTTGTGGGCAAATGAAACTCTGGTAAATACTGATTCTATCACACCTGCTTATCTTCCATCAGGCTTGACTTTACATTCTTCTATGAGACCTGATCAATATGAATTGACCTCTCCTTTGATTTGTATAGTTCATAGCTGAGGAAAGGTGCTAGAGTCT
The DNA here is from genome assembly GCF_027887165.1 of Monodelphis domestica. Taxonomy (NCBI): domain Eukaryota; kingdom Metazoa; phylum Chordata; class Mammalia; order Didelphimorphia; family Didelphidae; genus Monodelphis; species Monodelphis domestica. The sequence continues at coordinate 220,709,614 of NC_077231.1, read as the reverse complement.
TGTGGGATTGACTTTAATTGCACAAACCTACTGTCTATCATCATTGTCGTTATTTCCTTGACACAAAATAGAACAATGATTACTGAAATAAATTACCAGGCTAACAATCATTTGTACTGAAAAACATCTTGCTTGTAAGGAAGAAAAGAAAGGAAAATTAAAATCTTCCTCATAGCCCAAAAACATTGAGGTTACTAATATGAGCAATCTATTTCTGTAGATTTACAAATATATTGGTTCAAATAATTTGTATGTTGAAATATCAATACAGCTTAGATTTCATTAAAAATAATATTTTTTAAAACTCCAGTGAGTTCCATCAAGGATAGTATTAGTTGAATTAGACTGATTGGAGAGAATCATAAAGAGTCTCTAATGATCCCTGGTCATTCCCAACAAAATAAGCAAGCATATCCTGAAGTCCTTTGAGAATTCCGTCTCCTGAACTTTTTTGTGTTTCTTAGATGTGTAGTAGAGTGCTGTATATGATCAGTAATACATATCACAGCTTTAGTGTTTAGTAGTTTACCTCAGCTTTGTAAACTACAAAATAAATAAGAATCCCTTCCATTTCTCAATTCAAAGACCACCCAAAAGTCACAAGCCAAATAATAAAGTATATAATTATGAAAGACTAGCAAAGTAACACACTGAAAAAATAAATAGGTAATAGAATTTAATTGTGTCTCTGTGATGATAACTCACGAAACTGGTGATTAAATTTGCAATTTCTCATCAACGTGGAAAACTTAGCAGCTATTATGATAGAATTTGCCCTTGTGTTAGCTCTGGGCTTCCACCTTCCTCCACATGGAGTTGATCTCCATAGTTTCTCCCCTCTCATTTTCTAGAGTTTAAGTGAACTGAATGCAATTCAATATTAATGATCCCTCATCTAGAATAGGCTTTTAGAAGTTGGTAAGAAGTATTAATTTCTAGGTCTATCTACTTCACCAAAATATGTCACTGTGGCAGGGGACCTCACCTTTTCTATGTAGCTTTTTTTCTTTTTCTTTGTCCTTTTATTCCAGGAGGCTTGATTCAGGCACTCCTCCTTTTCTATAATTTCATACCTCTAAATTCAATCCTTGAATTCAAATGTAATGCCCCCTTGTAAATGCTAATATCTTAGACCTTCTCCCAATGTACACTAGTTCCCTTGCCTCCTGGGATTGAAGCCTAAGTTACTGTTTTAACTTAAGCTAAACTTATGCTATAATTAAGAGCAAGCCCTAAGCTCCTCTGTTACTATAGTATTAATGTTAATGATGGTCAAGTCAACAAATATTTATTGAACAACTATTATGTGCCAGGAATTGTACTAAGCACAGCTAGCATTGCTTTATATGTGGTGTTGTTATGTTTGTTACTGAACTAGCTCAAAATTTCCCTGAGTTACTCTAACAGAGCACAAACTGAAATTTGTTTACAATGTTAAAAAACAAAACAAAACAATGTTCACTATTCTGAGGCCTGAATAAATCACCAGCATTTATTTTTCATTAGTTTCCAGAATTATTGGTCACCCCCCACAAATTCACTCTTCTCATGAGGTCCTTCTCCTATACAATTTGACCTTCAACAGAAGCAGTTTGCCATGCCTTAGTTCAAGGCTAATTTTTCTTTCTGCATCATCTCTCCTCAAATGACATATTCACATATTTCCTTCATTCTGTATAAACATATGTTCTCAGCTTTGGAGTGCTCATTGAAGCAAATTTTCCTTCTTAATTTGATCACCAAGTTAGATGTTAAATAAGTTAGACTGTGCTTAGGATCTCCCTCTTGATAAATTTTTTCTCATAATTCTTATTCCTCCATAATCTTCTCCACCTGATCACATATAGCTCAAAGTACATTAAGGTAGGTCTCCATATCCAAGTAATGACATTCTGTAAAATAGTCTATCCAGGTTTTTCTTGTTTCTATCCAGAGAACATATTCTTCTAGTTTCCATATTTCCAAAACAGAGATATTATTGAGGGTCAGATGGAACATAATGTCTGGGTATAATTAGGGGTTTTAATATGAACTAAATTACTATTGCTAAATGTGACCCCCAGGTTTTTATGGCCAGCCTCTGTAGTTTGAATGAAAAATTGCCTCATTTAACCACAGTCTCAGGTAATGTTTTTCTTGACTTTTATACAGTGAAATGTTTTACTGCAGCTACAGATGGAGAAGGTACAAATTTTCAAATCAATTTGCTCAGCGCTTTCCTAGTTTCTGATTCACATTTCTTAGGGCTAAAGTTGTATGAACCTGCACTTAGATGTTGCTGTCCTGCAGATTTCTATGGACAGAAATGTACCACAGTTCAGTAGGTTATTTGAATTGGCATTTTAACTGACATTCAAACATTCTGGTCAGGCCAATACAATAAAATGCTGTGGAGGCAAAAAATGAAAGTCAGCCTGATTTGTTTTAATAACTGAATTGAATTGATTACATACCAGATTCAATTAATTGTGTAGAAATTGATTTTCAAGATGCTTTAAAAAGGACTCAGCTGTAAAAAAAAAAGAAGAGAAAAGAAAGAAAAAAAGAAAGCCAGTTTAGAAGTATTCATATATAGGAAGCTTCTTAGATCTTACTTCAGATCCAAAATCCATCCAGGAGATTTTTTTAAAGAAAATCATCTTATATTTATGATTTTAAAAATTCAATCTGATCCTGGAAAGTTGTATAAAAGTGACTTCTTTATCTGTCTCCACACCTGGTCTTCCTGATTTCATTATTTTCATTCATGACTCTTTCATGGACCAAGGTCACCAGACTAAGAACCTCAGTAAGTTCTTTTATTTCCACTCCTTTGTTTCACTCTCCCGAATACATGTTCCCCATCCTTGTTAATTCTATCTATGAAACACTGTAACCTCAAAAATCCTTATCCTCCTCTTCATTCCAGAATATCAGAGCTGAAAGGGATGAGAAAGACTATAAAATCTAAGCTCATCTGAAAAAGAATATACTCTTTGAAATCCCTGAGAAGTAAGCCAGGACTTGAAGATCTTTAGTGAAAGAGAACAGAGTACCTCCTAAAGCAATCCATTCCAATAATGGATATTTCTTATTATAAGGGACTGCTGATTAAAACAAATTAAAATCTACCTTGCTATAACTTGTACCATCAGGCTGTCTTCTGCCCCCAGGGATAAATTTATTCTACATAAAAACCCTCCAAATATATGAAAGCAGTTATCATGTCCCTCAACGTCTTTTCTTCTCTAGGTGAAATATCCCTAGTTCCTTTGACTGATCCTCCTATGGCATCATTACTGGTCCTTGTCCATCTTAGTTAATTTGCCCTAGAGGACCTCCAGCTTGTCAATGTCTTTCTTAAAATTTGTTGTCCAGAACTAAAGATAATACTCCAGCTATTGTTTGATGAGAAAAATTATAATCTTCTTCATTCTGGACATTATGCCCATTTTATTGTAATATAAAATCTAATTAGGTTGCTTAGGGGAACCACCATACTATTGACTTATATTGAGTTTGTACTCATTAAACCCAAGATTCTTCTTTCACAGACCCATCATAGTCTAGTCACATCTCTCTCATATTGTGTTTCCGCAATAAATCTTTTAAACTCAAGTATAGAAATTCACATTTATCCCAATTAAGTTCTTTTCACAGTTGATTATCTCCAATTTCTCTCCCATATATCTTATACATAAATTGTACATACTTGTTTGCATACTGTCTCCCTCAATGGATTGTTAACACCTTGAAAGCAGTTTTTTTTTCTTTAATAGTATCTCAATACATAGCATATTGCCTAATACATAGTAGGAGCTTAATAAATACCTATTAACTTTCTATATTTAGCTAAGAACTTTTTGGAGTTTGATTCCATTATTCAAAATGTTAACTATCCCTCTCAATCAATAATCAGTCCTTATGAACATATGATGAGCTAGTTACATTCTTTGACCTTGTTTTATCTCCTAATTTAATAGAGAAAAAAATCTATGCTCCTATCTAAGATACTCCTTAAAAGAGTGAATGAAATAGGGCCAAGGATATTTAGAGAATTCTACTAGAGATTCCCTTCCAAAATGACTTTATTCAATTTATAGCTACTCTTTATTTTACAGCTTGCTCCCCACCATATAATTAATCAAACTAACATATATGTCCTGAACATGACTTTCTTTCTCCTGCATTTGTGCTGTTATACAGACTGTCCTTCATGGAATATTCTGTGTTTTAATTGCTTCTCCTTGCATCCTTTAGATCCCTTGATGGATCAACTCAAATGCCACCATCTTTGGGAGACCTTTCTTGATTATTCTGGCTTTTCCCCATCTTCCTTCCACTATTGTCACTTTGTATTTATCTAGTATATATCATATCCTATTTCTTCTTATCTGTGAATATGTAGCATCCATCCAGTAAAATGTAATCTCCCCAATGACGAGGGCTATCTTACTTTTGTATTTGTATCCTCAGTACGTTGCACAGTGCCCCACATCCAATAGGAACTTCCCATATACTTATCCATTGACTGGCTGATTTTAGAAGTATTTCTTTAATTTATTATTAGAAGCTAGCAACCTCAGGGAACTCATGGATCTTTAAAAAAATAATTACCAATTGAAAAAATTCAGACTTGTGAGCTGATGACTATGCCAAATGCCCAGAGGATATAGGGTGAACACCATCTTATTATTGTTGAATGAGGGTCCCATGAGTTTTTGGCAGTATGTAGAATTCTTTATTGTATATCTTCCAAATGCTAAGAAAATTGTACTTACCCAAGAAGTTCATATAAACCTGGATTTCAACTTTTGTGGATTCCTTCTCCAATCTATACACACCCTCCATCCATTTCACTCTAATGTTCTGTTTTGCAGCTCAAATATAGCAATTTATCTGTGAGACACAATGTAAGTAGAGATTTTCTTATAAAGTGGGAAAAGTAATATACCCTTTTGGAAAACCAAGCATATAAGTTTCCAGTAATAGCACTCTACCATAGAATATTTGGGACTTTTATAAGCATGAAGATAGTTGAATTTCTAGGTTTCCAAGTCAAGCTCCATAATAATGGATTTTAATGCTACTTGAATATTTTACTTTCCTAAAACAAAAGAGCCATTCATCCTCTTATTTTTTCTAACTAATGACATATATGGTCTGTTTGGTGTCAATATTTCATGTAATTTAAGCAATTTCAGCAATTCTGTTCATGTTCTTAAAGCCAGAAATTTTCCATATTAAAAAAATCACATTGTTCGCACTATTTGGCAGAACACACAACTGTCACATAACAATCTTTTACTATATATTAGAGGTCAAGTCCCTCAAATAAGCATAAGATGTGGTCATCATTAAAATATTTATTCAGAATATTTCTTTGCATAATTTATAAATTGAAATTCCACTTGGGCATTAATTCCTGTCCTCCAAAAGTGTTAATTTATACTTGTTCAGTGTAGCAAGCCTCATATTATTGACATCACACTTTTAATATGTTTCTCTTGGAGTCAGTCCAGAGCTATGACATGATATTCAAATGATTATTCTAGCTATGAGTAGTATATGAGTACCCATTCATAGTAGATGATAAATGAAGGCACTTAAAACACACTACCAAGCTGTTCAAAACTGTCCTGAATTCTTGGTTATAATTCATTCATTAAAAACATTTAATGTTTACTATATGGAATTCAGTCACAGTTTTCCTGAGAGCCAGTTTTGAGGGTTGGCCAACCTATAACACCTCTATTGGTCTCAGTTTTCTCATGTGTAAATTAAGGAGGTTGGACTAGATAATCTCTTTGACATTTCCTGCTCAATGGGTCTATATGCTCAGCACTGTCCTAATGCTATAAGGAGGAAGCGCAAAGTATAAAAGTTTTCTTCACTGCAAGGATGTTACTTTCTGCTTCTAGTTAATAAAAATACAACCACACACATACACAAACTGGTTAAGTAACATTGTAATGCATATAACCAATTTTATGGTTATTGAGTATCAGTGGATTTCAAAGGAAAAAGAGATAAATGATCAAGAAAAAATTCATGGATATTACAGGGCTTGACTTATACCTTCAATAATGAGTAGATTTTGGATAGGCAAAAGGAAAGAGAAACAATATAGAGAGCATGGTGTGAATCCAAGTACAGAGGCAAAAAAATAAGCCAGATCTGATTAACTCAAAATAATAGTGAGAAATCAAATTGAAAAGGTTAAGGAGCGCCCCATAAATGTTTAACTAAAGAATTTGAACTTTATCCAGTCTATTAAAAATCATTACTTTCAATACTTTTGACTGAATGATAAAGAAGAATGATGAGTTGGCATGGAGCACAATTATGTTTTCAAATCTCTGTGCCTCTTAAATCTATTCAAAGTGCAACATGACTTAAAGATAAAGTTTACACAGGTCATAAGTCAAAGTCAACAAATTGTCTTAGCTTCTGTTAGTATTTTTTTTAACTAAGGAAAGAGAGAGAAGATATTTTAGTTCTTCCCAGCCCCCTTGTGTGAACTTTTCCCACATTAAGTTCAAATTGGTGCCAAGAGTTCTTTGTGTTGGAAGTTGTATGTGCAAAGGAAGAGTTAAGTTATATTCTGAGTTATCAGTCTACATTCAATATACAATAAGAAGTCAGGGAACCTACAGACTTCTTTGCCTGACCTACATACTAATTTGTATTTCCCTCTGGCAGGATTTATTTACCTTGTGGAAAGACCCAAGAAGCAGCCTGCCCTGGAACTGAAGCTCATATTACAAGAATCTACTGAGATCTTTCATTCAGCAAATCCAATACCAACCTCACAGAGATTCTACCTCACACCATCACCAGTCCTAACCCTGTGTCCGGCCAAAAGCATAGATATTTTATGCCATCTAATCACCTATGTAGTATAGTTGCATATTCCCATATTCTTTCTCCATATCCTTAAGAAAGGTATCATATTGGCCTTCCAGAGCATATGCTTATAAAATGTGCCCTCTCAACCCATTTTACAGTGGATCTGGGATTCTCTAGATGGGAGAATTTTCTGTGCTTTTTGTTATAACCTATATGAAGATGTACTTTAATATGTACCTATGCACTTCCTCCCAAAGAATTTTTGTCCCTCAATTTGCCTTAACCTATACTGCTTGGATTTGAATTTATGTGATCTTTGAATCCATTTTTATTCTTTCTTTCATCCAGTTAATCCCAGAAAAAGTATTTATTATGTATTAACTATGTACCACATTATGACAGGTACTGGGGATACAAGAACAAAGAAGGAAATAATCCTTAGTTCCAAAAAATGTTCTTTCCAATGAGGGAGGTAACAAGAATATAAATAATTATATGCAGCATAAATACAAAGAGAATAAATATAGATACACATAGGATATGGGGATTAGGTCTTTGATTAAGCTGACATAGAGATGCCTGAGTGAGAAGATTTCTCTACCAACACTAATAAGCACTTTCTCCAAAATGTATAGTTTTCCAGATTCACCCAGAGCCCTACATGATTAAGGGACTCATTCAGGGTCATGTAGCAGTCTGTATCTGAGTTGAAAAGGATAATTTTAGTGTTGTGACCTAAAACTATATTAATTATTGGTTGCCATGGAGATCCCAAATAACAAAAAAAAAATTACCCAAGTCAGTCTGGAAATTTATGGTGATTTAATTAATAGAGTGGAAAGAAATTTAAGAAGAAGGGAGAAGGAAGGGGTGTAGGATTTTTCCCACCTTGCAGCTCTAAAAGGTAAAGTTTGGAGAGTAAAAGAAGAAGGAATCAGCCTGAACTCCAAGTGGGCTCAGCCAAGATGCCTGAACCTGAAATAGCTAAAGGGCCAACACACCACCAAAACCCAGACAAATAGCTGCCACCAAGATGTCAGAAGGCTTAGCACGCTGCCAGCCAGAGAAGCCTCTCCGGGAAAAGAGGGTGAAGAGAGGAAGTCATATGCCTTATATAACCGGATTTACGTCACTTTCCTAAGTCTCATCTGTACTAATGATAGCTTAGCTTGACTTAGGACAGCCCAGGGGTCTGTCCGCTATTTCTGCACATGTCTATTGAAGGTTATTTTCTCTGATACTTAATCCTTGAGTATGGTACAGACATTCCTGACCTTGTTAAACTAAGTAGGGTGGAGAAATGTAGAGTTCCCAAGACTTGATTCTGTTAAACCAAGTATCCCCATTGTTACTAATCAGGAAATAGCTAAATCAGATCTTCTAAAGTACGGTCTGAGTAGGGTAGAGTAGTTTTAAAATTCATAGAGTCAGGTCCTAAAGGTTGGTTTATCTTTCATTGAGGCTATCTCTTGATATACTGTGAACTGGGTGAGTTCAAAATGAATAGGAGGATGGGGCAGCTGGGTGGCCCAATGGATTGAGAGCCAGGCCTAGAGACAGGAGGTCCTGGGTTCAAATATGTCCTCAGACATTTCTTAGCAGTATGATACTTGGCAAGTCACTCAATTCCATTGCCTAGCCCTTCCCACTCTTCAGCCTTGGAACAAATACACATTATTCATTCCAAGATGGAAGGTAAGGGTTTGTTTTTTCTTAATAAATAGGAGGTAGAGGAAGAGGTAGAGGACCTTTGGAAAATAATCCGGTGATTTCAATGACCCACATATTATTCCAGAAACAAATTCCATCTTTTCTATTTCATTGATCTTCCAATAGTACCCTGTCTCTGTGAATTAAAGATGAATCAAAATGGAGGGCAGGAGTGTAGAAAGAGCAATGGATCTTATGCCAGAGGACTTAGATTCAGATTCTGGTTCTGCTGCTTACTATTTGTATGACCTTAAACAAGGCATTATATATCTCTAGGCCTTGTTTAGTTGCATGAATAATGGATAGATTGAATTAAATGACCTTTGATGTTCCTTCACTTTAAACCTATGCTCCTATTATAATACTATGTGGAAAAACACATGGTAGTATAAATAGAGTCCAAAATTTAATAGCATTGACAAATTAATAAAAATGTGTTATCAAAGAAATGAATGGTTAGCACACCAACTAATCATGTAATGATCACAATTGATCATCAGATCATCAATATGGATCTAGAAGGATATTCATAGCTGTGTTCTTTGTGGTGGCAAAAAATTGGAAAATGAGGGGATGCATTTCAATTGGGGAATGGCTGGACAAATTGTGGTATATGTTGGTGATGGAATACTATTGCGCTCAAAGAAACAATGAACTAGAGGAATTCCATGTGAACTGGACCGACCTCCAGGAAGTGATGCAGAATGAAAGGAGCAGAACCAAGAGAGCATTGTACACAGAGACTGATACACTGTGGCACAATTGAATGTAATGGACTTCTCTAGTAGCAATGCAATGATCCAGGACAATTCTGAGGGACTTATAAGGAAGAACACTATCCACATCCAGAGAAAGAACTGTAGGAGCAGAAACACAGAAGATGAAACAACTGCTTGATCTCATGGGTCGATGGGGATATAATTGGGGATGTTGACTCTAAATGATCACCCTAGTGCAAATATCAATAACATGGACACAGGTCTTGACCAAAGACATATAAAACCCAGTAGAGGGGGCAGCTGGGTAGCTCAGTGGCTTGAGAACCAGGCCTAGAGATGGGGGGTCCTAGGTTCAAATTTGGCCTCAGATATTTCCCAGCTGTGTGACCCTGGGCAAGTCACTTAACCCCCATTGCCTAGCCCTTACCACTCTTCTGCCTTGGAACCAATATACATTATTGATTCCAAGATGGAAGGTAAGAGCTTAAAAAACAAAACAAAACAGTGGAATTGTTCATCAGTTATGGGATGAGGTTAGGGGGAGGAGAGGAAAAGAACATGATTTTTGTAATCCTGGGAAAATGATCTAAATTAATCAATTAAATATAATTTAAAAAAATATGTATCTAAAGTGTACCACCGAAAGTAATCTAGGCCAAACTTTTCATTTTATGAGGAGAAAATGGAAGCACAAAGAGTTTGAGCAAGTTGTCCAAGGTTATATGGATAATATGTGTCAGAGGTTCATTCCTTGTTGCAAGGTAACAAATGTATAGATTATGCTACATACTCCTCTAATGTCAAAAGATCAAGAAAAGATTCAACAGCATCTTGGCTGCAACCCTTGATAATTTATGGAAACATATGGACAAGAACCACCTAGGAAAAGGCATGGATGATGTTAAATTTGAACTTACCTCTACAACCGATTTGTAGATTCAATATAAGGTATTAAAAACTGACTTAGGGATAGTCACAAAAGTAAAAGTTTAGGAAAGTTAAGAAGATTGAGGGTATTTTGTCACAATCATCATGATCAGCCAGATTGTTCAATTTGTGGTTGGACTAAATAATATTTTAGTTGGTCTCCAGGGATTTAATTACTAAATCCCAAATGTATTATTAAAGTCAGAATGGAATTTATGGTAGTTTATTTTACAATAAAGAGAGAAGATATTAAGGAAGAGAGAAATAGAGGGAAAAGAGAGAGATAGCTGCTCTGGCCTCCTCTGAGAGAGGCAGAATTTCAAAAGCCAAAGGAAGGAATCTCAGGATGATGGGCCTCTCCAGAGGCTGGTGCCTCCAGAAAGGTCAAGGGAAAGGGAGCCAGCTTTTACACTCACCACCTGTCAGTTCAAAGGAACAGGATCACCAGGAAAAAAAGGTCCAGACAGCACTCTTTGGAATGAAGAATTTTTATCTATTCCAATAAAACTGCCAGCAGAACTCCAGCAGAAGTGAAAGTCCAAGTTGAACTTCCAGAAGAATTTCTAGAAGTACCTTCAGGCCCTTGTCACTTTCTTTTAAAGACCTTTTTCTTGTGTCACTTCCCTTAATCTTTATGTCTACCAACCACAGCCAACACTCCTCTCTTGGACTTCCCAGAAGACAGTCCATTGATTCTGATTCATCACCCACTCTTTCACCCATGGGTCACAGACCACCCACTCAGTGTGGGAGATGGGTGTTCATACCTTTTCTGATTAAATCCAAAATGGGTAGATCTCCATACTCAACTTTAAGTACCCTGTTTACACTTCAGGAATTAAATCTAAAAAATAGACAGGGGATTACAATTTAATCTTCACAATCAAGGAAGTGCTAAGTACCTTCATTGTTACAATCAGGGGAGAGCCAAATCCAATCTTCACAATGGGTTGGATTCTATACTATTGAAAAGAATGTTTACATTGATGAGATCACTAATCCATAGAAATATATATATATATTGAAATATAAATTTATGCCCACTGTTGTGAATAGGCTTGTCTAATTAAGACTCACCATAGCCTTACTAAGAAAATTATATTTTTTGAGGTTCAAGACAGGCCTTGATATTTTAGTGATAAAGTGGAAGCAAGTTATATCTTCCATGTAAAGATAAAGGCTTTCTAGTGTTTTTTAGGAATTTGGATACTTGCTTTGGAGTGAACAGCTTTCCAGTCACTGAAGATAATCTCCAACCTAAATGTGCTATGGACGATATATGAGAACTGAATATATTCTAGTATACTTAGAGGGGAAAAAATTATCCTGAATACCTTAGCTTTTGAAATAACTATCAAACTCTTGCTCCAAAGCCTAAAGATGATCTCTCTACATATGAAACAAAGTCATACATGAGAAAACTTATCCATGTTAAAGAGATAAAATTCTAGTTCTAATCATAACTATTCAGTGCAAAGGAAGTTTAAGGATGATAAATCTCAATATTGGTCTTTATCTTTAAATACAATGTTCACAATTTGTGGATTCTTCTGTCAATTCATATTTCTTTTCATAATTACTTCAAATTCCAGGACTTAATTTTTTCTATCATATTGCTCCAAAGAATTTTAGGGTTCTGCTCCAGGGATAGCAGAGTACAAGATATCATTCATATAGCTCTTTAAAAATTATTGCTCTAATTTTATTGATAAAGAAACAGAACAGAATATGTGAAAGAATTATAGTAATGGGTCATAACTATCCTACTCATTTCCTTCTTAAAACTGGCAGAGTGGGTGACAGATGACTCTCAGGGATAGCTTATGTGCTCCACTAGAGCACAATGCCAAGAGGTTTATACAGAGTTCTTCAGTATGTTGAGTAGAAGATTTATGGGAAGATATTGACAGTGGCCACATAAAAAGCTGTGGAATAGCTGAGATCTATGGGCTAGAGGTGATACTCAATCCATGTGATCACAGAATCATTAAATTATTTTGGTAAGAAGAATGTTTATTAATGAACTAAATGAGCTCAATTTTCCTAGTAACTAAAAACCATGTAGATGAATTAATATATGTTTTGGTGGCAAAGAGAGGAAAATTAATTCTTTAAAGTAACAAAGCAGCCATTAAGTGATACTTTGGCTGACCTAAGAGAGGTGATGCACTTACCCAATAGCCATCTGGGAAATTTACTAATATGAGTTGGCTGATTATAAAGCACTTTGTTCAGTCTGGCTCCTTTATAGTTGACTGAATTGTAGAGCTATATTATGAATGGTAGCAGTGATGATTCAATCTAATTTGAGTGATTTTTTTGCCTCCTTATTAAAAAAATTAAGCCAATATTCACTATGTATATTTTTGACAAAATAGGACTATTCTAGCATCTCAATGTCTTGTCACTATAGCTAATCATAGCATTCAAAGTGATATTATGCAAGTACATAACCCACAAAGCTAAGTGGGTCACCCAGCTGTGAGAGATTTAATTTTCCTTTCTGTCAATTTTGAAACTTTGCAATAAAGGCTGCATTTTACTTCAGAACATGTATTTGGGTTTTGTCTGTGAACTTGGGTTTTCATGATGAACTATATAGAAATGTTTCTTGGTTATTTCCCCTTTGAAAATACCTGTAAAAGAATAGCCTAGTCAAAAGTGTATAGGTCTTTTACAATTTCTCTGTCATTACACAAAAGGGCATGCACACATACACACACACACATACACACGAATTCTAATTACTGTGCTCATCTGAAAATATTATGATATTTTTGCAACTATAAAAACACTTGGTTTAATTCTATCCTCCTGGTTTCTTAGTTATCAACAAAATAAGGTATAGATTTGGGGGGAGATATGGGACCATGGTACCAGAGAAGCAGCTATGTCACACATTGGATACTTTATCTCAAGTCAGAAAGATAAGTTCAAATATATCCTAAAATACTAATTATGTGACCCTGGGAAAGTCAGTTAACTTTAATCTGTCTCAATTTCCTTATCTGTAAAAAAGGGATAATAACAGTGTAAAAATTAAAATTATGGTTGAGACTGAATGTAATAATTATATTTGGTCAGCAAGGATTTTATTTATAAAATCCTAATGAAACACCCAAACTCAGCTGGAAATTTTATGGTGATTTAATTGATATAGTGGAGGAGATTAAGAAGAAGGAAGAAGGAAGGGGCTAGTACTGGGCAGGAAGATTAGGAGATCCAGAAAGTAAGGTTTTGAGTGTGAAGGAGGAAAGAATCAGCCTGACCTCCAGTTAAGATGCCCGAACCTGAATCAGCTCAAGGGCAAAACTCACTACCAACACTCCAAGATGTTGAAATGCCTAGCACACTCTCAGCCAGAGTTGCCTCTCCAGGGAAAGAGGAAGAGAGAAAAAGTGATGTGCCTTATGTGGATGGTTTTACAACACTTTCCTGTGTCTCATCTGTACCAATGATCGCTTAGCTTGACTTAGGACAGCCCAGGGGTCTGTCTGTTTTTCTGCACATGTCTGTTGAAGGCCATTTCCTCAGATAATTAAATCTTGAGTTTGATGGGGACCTTCCTAATCTTGTTAAACTAAGAAGGATGGAGAAATGTAGAGTTTCCAAGAAGGATGAAGAAATGTAGAGTTTCCAAGACCTGATTCTGTTATTCCAAGTATCTCCATTGTTACTGATTAGGAAATAGCTAAATCAGATCTTTTAAAGTACAGTCTGATTAGGGTGTAATAGTTTTAAAATTCACAACAGCTCTTTTCCCTCAAAATTGTCATGAAGATAAAATAAGACAAGATTTATAAGGTATTTTGCAAATTTAAAGTGTTGCCTAAAGACTATTAAATTTATTAGTAGTAGTAAAATAGTTAAGGGACACATCCAATGTCTCATAGAAATTACATTACAACCTGATCCCTTAACCATTCATTTCTCTACTAACAGGATTTCATGTGAGTACTAGAATTACTAGAATTTTTGAAGACTCATCAAACATGTTGTAGGGGGAAGAGAAAGGACGTGGAGTCAGAAAATGTGGGTTTGTATCCCAGCTTTTCTAGTCACCAATTGTGGTAATTGGCATATTAATAATATAATCAGATCAAAACCTCAACTTATTCAATAAAAGATTAGGTAAAATATTATTTTCCCTACATAACTTTCTGAGGAAAATGTTTCATAGACCTAAATTACTTTATATTAAATATGAGCTAACAGTAAGAAGACATACATTTCTATGACTCAAGAAACTTTTAATGGAACCAATCATTTCTTTTGAGATAAAGAAAAAGTAGAAAGAAAAGTAGGAAAAAAACTTTAAAATATATGTGTAATTTTGCCGTCAGATTAGAAATTAGTGAGTAAAGAGGGAGAAGAAAAAAGAAAGAGAGACAAAATCATTTCTTTATAGCTGTGATTTGATAGAGAGATGATAAAAGGTGGGGGGAAAGGAAGGTCATCTGTAAGCAATTTTCCCACATGAGAAAAGGGGGAATAGATATCAAACAGAAAGAATGAGAAATATTTTTGAGGGTTTCATGTATTCCTAGACAGTCTAAAAGTCTATTTCAGAGGCTTATATTCCTTAATGAAGTAAAATAAAGACACTAGAAAGGGGAAAAAATTCCCACTGGTTTTTTTATCCTTTTTAATAACCACTACCTGTAGCACAGATCTTAAGTTTTTCATTATTGTTTAAATTTTGCCTTCTATATCTTAGAGTTCATCACAGTAAAGGAGGAGACAGAGGAAAATGAAGATGACTTTACATTAGGAGTTGTTACATAGGAGAAACTGAGGAAAAGAAAAAGAATAGAAATTAACTTACTGAATAGTTTTGTTTTTAAATAGATTCTTCAATGATGTCACATCTAAAAAACTGAATGAATGAAACTTTAAAGATTGGGCATGAAGAAAATCAGTGAGAAAGGAGACTCACTCTTAAATCTGTCGTTTGATATCCTGCATAAAATAAATGTAGCAGCAATACTGCTACTCAAAATATTTTTTCACCACAAAAAAATGATGGTTACCTAAGGATTTTATATATATAATTAACAATCAATCTGAACATTTCTAATGTATTTCTCTTCCCCCATTGTAGTGGTACAAGGGCATGAATGTAGCAATATCTGAAAAATATTTCCAAGTGAATTTTAAAAATATATAAATTATTAAGATAAAAACCAAAACAAAGCACATCATGTGTATTGCTTTTTCAGAATATCTACATTTTCTCACATTTATCTCAAATGCACACACAACAGCTTCCTAGGGTGAGCTCAGAAAATCAATACCGTAAATGAAATATCATTGGAATCCTCTTCTCATTTCAGCTGTGGTCTGAGTGAAGAGTAGTAATGTCTCTATAAATAATGTTTAGCTTCAGTCTCTTTTACCCTCGTTCCAAACAGATGAGCAATTTCTGAAAAGCAACTGTAGAAGATGCACTTTTGCCTCTTCATCAAAAACATATAAAAATGAAATATATTGCAATATTTATTGTCATGTGTATTACAAACCACCATGGTGATCCAATACAAATGCTTCTTTTCTCTGTGGCACCGACCTTCAAAAGTGATGATGTGAAAAGCTCCAGACTTTATGACAGCTTAACTAGAAATGCATTACAGCTGCTATATTAATATGGAGTTGAAGCTCCACTATAAACTTTGAATATGAAAAGAAACTCTGAACCTTGTGCTCTGCCATAAACTTTAAATATGCAGAAAAAGATGTTCAGGAAGGCAGCCAGAGGAGGTTGTGACAATATTTATATGAAATGATGCTACCTCGTTCTTGTAGTCTAGAGAGTGTATGGCATTTTTTTGTGTTATATAAATCTATTGTTTGCTCTATAAATAAATGTCACAATTCATAGTTGACCAAAATCAAAGCAAGCTATTACAACAAATTGACTATATGCATAGATTTTTATTCTGCATTTACCTTTTTAATTAAGTAATATATTCAGAAGACCAAAATTTTCTCATCCACACTAAAATTAGCCTAGTTTAAAGCCTATGTGAGTCTGTAAAAGTTTTTGTCCTAAATGGAACCAATTTATTTTCTCAATACCCAAAAGATTTCACTATATGGATTTTGGTGTTCCAGATATATTGATATCTGCTCTTAAATTCACCTGAAATTATCAAGCACAAATAAGACTTAATACATATTTGATGATATTCTGTTTGCCCCTCATTTCATTCATCTATCCTTTCAGACAATAAACTCTTATTAAGCATCTCTAAATGCAAAACACTATGATAAAGGTTCAGGGAGATGATAAAGATATCACAGACATCTTTGTTGCCCTTCCAAATCTAGCAGAGAGAATTTGCAAGTTGTATAAATGTTAAATATGATATAAAATTATATAATAATTATCATTATTATGGAATATGACCATATAAATCAAATATAATAGGATTAAAGAGATAGTATACTTGCAGTAACCCTGGTCAATGAATGAGGGAATCTGATTTGAGTTCCTGTTATAGGGAGGACACTAGTTATATGACCTTAGGAAATTATAATAGTGTAGAACAAAGGTGTCAAATTCAGAGCTAGCTGCCCAAACCAGATTACGGTTTAATAAATACACGTTTGATGAAATAAATAAAAATACAATGAAACATAAATGATATTAATCTGTTTTTCTAAGTCAATATGCAGTTCTCAAAGTGTAGAATGTGACCACAAATGTCGCCTTTAAAGTGCTCCTATCACATGAGTGTTCTGGTTCTGTGGATTTCTTATCCCAGCATGCCCCTCGGGTGATTCCTAAAGACAGCTACACTCTTTTCACTAATAGTGCATGTATTGGTGAGAGACTTAGGAGCAATTTTATGAGGAGACATTCTATTACTTTACTGCTATGCCATCTCATTAAATGCCTCTGCTCTGAATTGCCTTTCCTCTGACTAACTAGTTGAATGAAAATATACCCGTAGAGGCTCATGAGCTATTACTTGAAAAGCATCATGACCCACAAGATACATAGAATGAACAGATACTTTCTAAGGACCCGAGAAGGGAACCTTGGGACTAGCTCTATGATAACAATTCACATGTAAATAGCTCTTTAAGGTTTACAAAGCACCTTCCTCATGGCAACTTTTAAAATGATCATTACAAGAATTAATATCACCATTTTATAGATAAAGAAGGTATTTACTGAGAGGCTGTGACTTTCCTTTAGCCATGCAACTCATTAAGTGTTAGAGTCAGGATAAAGACTAAGTATTCCTGATTCAAAGTTCATGTGTATTTATATTAATTCACATTGTTCCTGTCACTTAAGCTTTTTGAATCTTGGTTTATTAATCCATAAAATTATGAGGTTGGACTACGTGAACTTTAAAGTCTCTTTGGATTCTATCCTATCTACAACTCAAGGAATTATGGGTTATGTGAAAGAAGAGCAAGAAAAGCTAAATTTTTGTCAAATAGCCTGGAGTTAAGAAAGGACTTGAAAGACAGTTTGGCTTTTAAAAGGAAGGGATGGTCTGGAAGGGTCCATTGGGAATGACATAAGAAAATGAATAGAATTATAAATGCAATGGATATGTGAGTAACCCCATTTGTCTGGAGCATAGCCAAATTAAAATGATATAATACAATCTGTATTTACACTTACATGAACTTAGTCATGAATATGGGAATATAATATCTCAACTTATATTCACGTATACTCGGACTTTCGTAAATAACTCGAATAACAGCAGTTAGAATAAACAGATGACATTTTGTCTTTCACTTTTTTCTCTTTCATTCATTTAATCTAGTTTGAGAGGCAATGTAGTAAAGTGGACAGAAAATTAACCTCAAAGTCAGGAAAACCTACATTTCAAGTCCCACCTCTGTATACAGTGTGTGATACTAGACAAGTTTTTTACCCCCAGAGCTCTTGGCTAGTGGTTTCAAACTCAAATAAAAATGTATGCCAGGAGTTTGACACAGCTGCTCCCAGTAGCTTTCTCAGGCTATAAGTTTTAAAGAAGGTGCCACTGTGAATTGATAGGGTAAATTCCTCTCCTTCGAGTTCCCTGTACTAATAAAATCCCAGGTCCACTTATTATCTCTATCTAGGTTGGGTTTGTAAACATTCCTTTGTGGAATGGGTTTCATTTCTACTCATTTCAAAGCACCAATGAATGTCTCAGTATGTAAAAGAGGAGGCGAGAGAGAATAAATATAACTGATCACCTAAGGAGCTGCAAGTGAAGTTTTCAAAGATTTATAAGCTAAGAAAGTTAGGGGAATTCTGAAGTCTCTTCAGTCTTAACATACACTTCTACTCACTTATATACACATATCATGCTTCTTATACATTCATATTTATTGATTCATATATATGTATAGTTCATGGTTTCCATTAATGTATAAGCATACCTAGTGGAAAGGGAGGTCTAGATATGTGCTAGATGAAATTACAAAAAGGAGACATCTTGGTCTTGATGGGATGCCTTTGAAAGGTTCTTCTCAAATGGTTCTTTCATAATCAAGACACCTATGTGTCTTCTAATAGTAAAAGTGAGAATTCTATATTGTTTTGGTGATTTTTTCAACATGGTGCCTTGGTGGCTACATATATCAATTTTTTCTCTTTATTCAGCAACTTAGTGATGACTCAACCCCAGAATGTTCTATGCTTTGTCATTCTAGATGCCCAGTTATTCTTAGTATCGGCAAATAGTTTCCTTGTCTGTCACTAGTCCTTAGTTCTATTATTTGTTCCTTCATTACTGGATAATGCTTTTTTTTATAAACAATAATATTTGTAAACAACTAGAGTATTAACTAATATAACTAAGGTCTTCATTAAGATTACATTTCTACATAGTAATTGTGAGGTAATTTTTTTCCTTCCCCTCTTCCTTTGCCATTTTAAATAACTTGGGGGGCAAGGATAAAACATGACAACCCTAAAGGATCTCTCTCTCTCTCTCTCTCTCTCTCTCTCTCTCTCTCTGCTAATCTGCTAATAATAATATAATCTAAGTTGTTATCAAATTAACATTATCTCCAAAATTTTCATAATTGTATGTTTAAAAATTTGAGAATAAAATTTCATAATCTGTTTAAAATATTTCAGAGGAAGAATTCCATTGGATTTTGAACCTGTTGTTTAAAAGTTTAGAATATAACATGTTTTGATTAGTTTACGAAACCAACTGACTCATATTAGGAAAGAGGCATTTTACTAACTGGATTCTAACAAAATATTTGTATATTTGGTGTATAAGATTGACAAATGAATATGATGTTTCACTATATATAGTCAAGAATGTCCCCATTCTTATTGAGACTATATATCTTTATGATTTAAAATACCCATTGAAAGAATGTAAAAAAATAAACTGAACTTCAAACTATATCTCTAAATCCTTGACTTTTCAAGTATTAAAACGAAAATTTTCAAAATTCATGAATTATATTCAATTATATTCTCATTAAATATTGTTAATATGATGTTGGTTATTATATCATTAATAATTTTAGTGATAGCATTTTATTAATATGTAAAGTAAAATTTCAATATATTTATTTATTATTTGTATATATATTATATTTATATTATTATTATATACAATGTAGATGCTTACATATTTTATCATTATGACATACTTTCAAAATGTTTAAGTTACTTTCAATATCCTGCAGGGTATCATTAATTCAATTTGCCAGGCTTCCTGGACAGAAATAGATGAGTCACAAGAGTAAGAAAATTCATTCAATTGAACTTTTAATTTGTTCATACTACAAAATGTTATTAAACATCTGCTAGATGCCAGGTAGTTTGCTTCATCAGAGATTAAGAAAAGAAAAAGTACCTGGACTCAAGGAGCTTACATTCTATGGGGGAGGGGGGCAATTTCTATGTGGAATAGTAAATACAAAAATCTCTATGAAGTAGGGACAAATTAAATTTAGGGTAGGTTATTCGAAACTGGGAGAATCAGATTTGTCTTTTTGTTGGAGGAAGCAAGCTGAGGCTTGAAGGAAACCGGGGAATCTACAAAATGGAGGTTAGAGGTCAAATGTGCATTATATGTATGTAAGACAACCTATATAAAGATAGAAATGGAAGATGGATGTCATGGGCAGGGACAAGAAATGGGTCAGTTTGACTGGAAAGTGGAATTCATAAAGAAAAGTAATGTGTAATAAATCTGGAAAACTAGGCCAAAGAAAGATTACCAAGAGCTAGGAGTGTGTAAATGTCTGATTCTCATGATGTTTCCTAGAGTAGGCACAAAATCTTTTAAAATATGCCAGGATTATTTTTGTCATAAGATACTCCTGATGCAAGGATTATACCAGCTTTATTACATAATATAAAGGCAGATTTCTAATTTATTATTACAAGTTATAAGATTGAGTATATTTGAGTTCATGGAAAAGAGAAAGGAATGAAAGAAAGGAAGATAGGAAAAGCAGAAGGATATACTTATGAAATTTCTACTACAATACAGGTATTTTAAAACTATCAGTCTAATAATCATAGATCAAAATAATTAGAACTAATACCTTCAGATAGAAAAGGCAGGAAAATACTAGAAAGGAGTTTGGTAAGTATAACATTAAACAAAAAAAAAAATATAACTCTATATAAGAGCCTCTTAGAGTCCTGGTTAGTGGGACAGATAGCCAAAAAGCCACTTGCCCCCACTGAGAGTTTTCAATTCAAAAAGAAGAGTGATTGGAATACCCAATTAGACAAAATAAGCTATAAATAATTTTTTTTAAAAAACTCAAAGAAGAGACAAAGAAACTCATCATGAAAAATTTACAATAAATCATGTTTGGAAAATTTTAGTAAAGTAGTGGATCATGTTTTTTTTTTAATATTTAAATTATAAGGAAAGACAATTTAAAAATTAAATGTAAAACAAGCTATACCAGAGAAAATTCAAAACATAAAAATTGTAAGAACATATGAGATGTATTACTACCAAGGCTGACCTGGGAAAAGGCACAGAGAGATAATTAACATAATAATCACGCACTTTCAAAGTGAATTTGATGAAACGGAAACCCTGAATGCTATATTTCAAGTTAAAGAATTGAATTGCATAGTGAAGTAGGGCACAAGAATGCTATGCTTGCCAAACTGCTCTGCAAACAGTCAGAAATAACTCCACAGAATCAATGTTAAAATTGGCAACAATGGAATAGAATTGGAAATGAAACAGAACAATCAGGGATAATTTGGAAAAGAGATCTCTGCTATCCTTGGCCTCAGTATTACCTGGTGGTGCAAGCACCCAGGAAAGGAATCCACAAGCTGCAATCCCTAAAGGCATAGCCAGCAGCCTCACTTTGCTTATTTGACTTGGGAGTTTGTATCCCAGTTGCAGAGACAGGTGTAGTCTATAGATGATGATCCCTAGAACCACCATTGAGGACTCTGGTCTCTAGGGATTCTCACTCACCCACAGCTGGGCATTGACTGATAAACAGAAAAGGCTTTCTGGGGCCCAGGTTCACTGACTAGAAACCTTCTCTGACCCAGGCTGTAAATTCACAAGGGGGAGTGTGATTGCTCAAGGAATGGCACACTGCTAGCTAGGATCACTCTCAAGTGAAGAGAATTCCTGGCTGCTATCTCTAGGGGGATGGTAGCAATCTGCTCACAAGGCAGAAGTCTGGGGTGAGGGGCTCTAGCTGAAGTATTTGAGGTCAATCATAGACAGGTGTTTGAGCCAGTGGTCACAGAGACTACACCTGGCCCTGAATTATAGAATCTGGAAGAATAAAGTAGGGCCCAGGAAATAACAAACACAAAAAATTCCAAAAATTGAAGTATCACTCTCCATTCCTTGGGAACAGAATCTAACTCAAATATAAAACTAATGTTAATCTTATTGGTTGGGCCACCAAAATTTGCAGGGAAACGAGTAAGCTAAAGAGAAGGAATGGTTAACTATCAAGGGGAAAGAGAAAGAGAAGACCTGGATTCAAATTAAGAGGACAGTAAATATGTACTTCTAAAACAACAAAGGAAAACAGAATTTTTGGAAGAGCTTAAAAAGATTTAAAAAACCAAATGAGAAAGGTTGAGGAAAAATTCAAAAAAATACGAGCAATGGAAGAAAATCAAGAAAATTACAAAATCATGATCACCCAATTGGAAAAAGAGATCAAAAAACTCATGGAAGAAAATAACTCATTAAGAATTAAAATCTGACAAGAGGAAACTAATGACATCCTTACCCAACAAGAAAAAAAAAGCATAATCATAATAATAGAAGAGAATATAAAACATCTTATTACAAAATCAACTGACCTGGAAAATACATTAAGAAGAAACAACATAAGAATTATCAAACAAATAGAAAATTATGATCATAAAAATAGTTTACACTCAATACTGCAAGAAATCATTAAAGAAAATTGTTCAAAGGCTCTTAAGCTAAAGGATAAAATAGAAATTTAAGTAATCTCTCAATCACCACTGTAAAGAGACCCTAAGATGAAAATGCATAGGATCATCACTGCTAAGTTCTATAATTCTAGGTAAGGAGAAAATGCTACAAGCAACAGATGAAAAAAAGCTATTTAAACACTGTAGATCTACAGTCAAAATAATACAAGTCTTAGCAGCTTAACATTAAAAGAATGATGAGCATGGAACATAATATTTTGAAGAATAAAGGAGTTGGGTTTACCACCAAGAATAAAAAAAGTTGAAAATAATTATTCAAGTGGAGGGGGAATAGATATTTAACAAACTAAAGAAGTTTCAGTAATTCTTGAAGAAAAAACAGAACTTGATAGAAAATTCAGTCTACAGAAATCATAATATGAATGATCAATTATAAGAGACCTGACAAGGTTGAATTGTTTACTTCTCATATGTGAAAATGTTATCTATAAATCTTAAGAATGATACTATTACTTTTGTATTTTGAAAGAGATAGATAGAAGACTAGGTCAAGTTTAATAAAATAGAATGAGCAACAATATAATAAGGTGGGAAGAGGTCAAGGGAAACTAATATCTCATATAAACGAGTCATCCATCAATTGAAGAATTGTCACAAAGAAGGGGAGGAAGGGGTTTGGATACTGAACTGTATCCTCATCAGATCTGTGCAAAAGAGGGAATAACATGTACAAGGGTAAAACATATAAAAGGGTAAAAATCTTTTTAAAGTACACAGAAACAGGAGGGTAAGGAGATGGGATAAGAAAGGGACTAAGAGCCCCCTTAAGAGATTAAAGGACTAAGAGAAAGGAGCTTATATTAAAAGAAAAGAGAGCTAGGGGCTAAGAAAATGGAGTACAAGGATAAAATCAGATCTAAATAGAGAAATACTAGTTGTTCAAGGCAGAGTCAATATAATTAAAATGAAAGTCCTAGTTAAACTAATCTACTTACTCAATGACATCCCAATCAAATCACCAAATATAAATAGAAAATATATATATAAATATATATACTTAGAGAGCTAGAAAAAAAACAAAAAAATTAATTTTAAAGGACAAAAGATAAAAAATATCAATATTAATGAAAAATGTAAAGGAAGGAGATCTAACAGTACCAGATTTTAAAATGTATTATAAAATAGTAAATATCAAAATTATTTGGTACTGGCTAAGAACCAGAAAGGAATATCTGTGAAACAGAACAAAAACAATATAGCAACAATGTATTTGACAAAAATACAGATCCAGACCAAATTACTATTTGGTAAAAATTGCTGCGACAACTAAAAAGTTGTTTGGCAGACATTAGATATAGATCAATATTTTACACCTTTCACTAAAATAAGATAAAGATGGATATATGGTCTACACCTAAAAGGAGATATCATAAGCAAATTAGAACAGGGGAAATATTACCTACCAGAATTATAGATAGATGAATTTATGAAAAAACAAGAGGTGGAGAGCACTGTATGAAATAAAATGTATTATTTTGAGTGCATTAAGTTGAAAAGATTTGTACAGATGAAAAAAAATTGCCAAGGTTAAAAGGAAGAAAATTGGGAAAACATTTTCATGGAGAATTTTTTTTTGAAAATTTTATTTAGTCAATTCAGAACATTATTCTTTGGTTACAAGAATCATATTCTTTCCCTCCCTCCCTTCCCCCCCCCCCATCCCTTCCCATAAAGGACACTCAATTCCACTGGGTTTTACATGTGTCCTTGATTAAAACCTATTTCCTTGTTTGGATTAGGATGATTATTTAGAGTCTGCATCCCCAATCATATCCCCCTCTACCCATGTAATCAAGCAGTTGCTTTTCTGCTCCCACAGTTTTTCCTCTGGATATGGATAGTGTTCTTTCTCATAGATCCCTCCAGGTTGTTTGGGATCACTGCATTGCCACTAATGGAGAAGTCCATTACATTCTATTGTACCACAGTGTATCAGTCTCTGTGTAGAATGTTCTGGTTCTGCTTCTTTCACTCTGCATCAATTACTGCAGGTTGTTCCAGTTCACATGGAATTTCTCCAGTTCATTATTTCTTTGAGCACAATAGTATTCCATCACCAACATATACCACCATTTGTTCAGCCATTCCCCAATTGAAGAACATCCCCTCATTTTCCAATTTTTTGTCACCTGTAAGATTTAAAATAGTGAAGCCCATAAACTGTAGTGAGTTAAAATGGTGGAAGATATAAATTGTGATAGATATAAGAGAGGGTGAGTAAATTTTACTGCAGAAAATATGTTTCATTACAGTGTTTTGGTTTTTAAATCAAATATAAGGTGGTCACCAGGGAAATATTCCCAATTATTCAAATACTCAAGTCAACTGGGTTTTATAGAGATTTTAATTAATACAAATGTGGAATTAAAGAAAAGAGAGAAAGAGAGAAAAGGAAATAAGTATGAAGGGCCTTAAGCCAACATGGCCTAGACGTGAGTCTTAAGAGAGAGAGATGAGTCGGTCAGTCTTTTAACACTCACAACAAGGTCTGCCTAAGCAAGGATTCTAGTGACACCAGGCCAGCATCATCTCAGCTGCTTTCACCAGCTCCCTCCTCCATCTGAATGTTTCAGAATCAGTCCTTCCTCAATCTGAATGTTTCAGAATGAGTCCTCCTCAATCTGAATGTTTCAGAATGACCTCTAGCTCTTCTCTGAGCTGTTATTTTTAAGGGAAAAATCTCCTATGTCACCTCCCCTAAGTTCTTCCATCTACCAATCACTGTTTTCCAAAAGACAGCCCATTTTGAATTCACAGCTGAGTAGATTAATCTCTTTAGTAAATCAGAAAAAAAAATGCTGCTGTGTCGACTAATTTCATTAAGAGAAAACCTCTGAGTAAGTTTTCACCTTTTAGGTCTAAGTAGTTTACAAGTTGCCCCACCTTTATAGGCACTTAGCATCCCATTGTATCAATTCCAAAAGTAGGCATGGCTCAAAGAACTCCTTTCCTTTAGAAGTATGGTTTTCAAGTACTTTCATTGTTTAGCAAGGAGTTTTCTGCCCTAAAGCATTCTTAAGTAGGGGTAGAGTAGGGATACTCCCATAGCTAGGAGTTTTCTAATTCAAGTAGAGTTCTCACTATCTGGTAGGGAATTATTTCAAGTAGAGAATTGGAGGATTCCTCAATGTGGAGTAAAATTTTTAACATTCATAAGTCTGTGAAATTTTAAGGTTTACACACCACAAAGAGAGCAGCATAGAGAATTTCTTGAATCAAGTTCTTGTATCTAATATATATAGAGAACTTTGAAATGCATGGGAGAAATGTTTAGATTCTGTGTATGCTCAGGATTAGATCTACTGCTAACCTCATACAGGTGTATGTGGCCTCTCCAGATGAAATATTTAACTTGTGTGTGTGGCTCTATGCATCTCCTTAAACTTATTCCTTATTTATTTTTAGTTAGATTCATCTAGTTCTAAGAGTGGAAAATTAAAGTCCCCTGCTATTATTATTTTTCTATCAACATATGTATCTCATTTAGTTTTTCTTCTAAAATTATGGATTCTATTAACAGTTGGTACATACAGATCCAATATTGATAATGCTTCATTATCTATAGTACATGCCCAACAAAATAGCATTATCTTTTTCATCCTTTCCAGTTATATCCACATGAATTTCAACTCTATCAGAGATCATGACTGCTATCCTTGCCTTTTCTAAATCAGCTGAGACAGTATATTCTGCTATAGCCTTTCACTTTCATTCTATGTGTATATTTCATTTTCACTGTCTCTTGTAAACAACATTGTCAGTTCTTGGTTTTTCATTCTTTTTGTTATCCATTTTCTTACAATGAGTTAATTACACTCAGTCATAGTTACTAGCTGAATGTTTCCATATACTCTGTTCTTCCTTATTGTTTGTCCCTCTCTTCCTTTATTTTCACTGTAACCTTGCTCAGATGTCCAATTTCCTTTAACCAATGTCTCTCTAATTCACATCCCTTTACAAAAATTCTCCCTTATCCTGGCCCTTTCCCTTCCTAGTTCTAAATTGGAACACCTTTCCAAAGGTCCCTCTTTTGTCCTTTCCTCCTTACCTTTTAATTCTTGTTTTATCTACTTTTCTAAAAAGTGTTTCATTATCTCTACAACTATGCTCTCTTACTTCTTGATATAAATTTGATTCTAAAAATCCCTCCCTTATCTTGTTCTGAGTCCCTTCCTATCTCCTCACCTTATCCCCTTACTTCTTTATATGTATTTCCCTCCCCAATCCTTCCCTTATCCCATTCCCCCTTACCTCCTATTTATATATACATTAAGAACAAGTTTACCCTTATATTTGTGTATGTTGTTGTCTATCCCAGGTCTAATGAGAGTAAGGGTCTAGTACTTCCAATCCTGCACCACCTCCTCCCCTTCTTTGTTTCAGTTCCTCCATTTATTCCTCCTCTATAAAGATAGCCATTCCACCCTGTGTCCTTCTAGTCTATTCACCTCAACTTCAATTCTTCCATCAACATTCCTATTCAAAACACCCAGGTAATGATGCCACTCCCAGGGAGTCATACATGATATTTTAAGTTGCTTATGATTAGTCTTTCATTACATTTGTATGTTTCTTGTAGATAAAATTGTCTGCTGAGTTTTATGCTTTTCCATAGGAAAAGTTGAAAATCATTTAGTTCCTTGAATATTCATTTTTTACCTTTTATAATCATTCTTACTTTTGTTAAATGTGTTATTCTTGGTTGTAATTGCAGTTCTTTTGCTTTATGAAAATCTGTGTTCCTTGTCCTGCATTCTTTAAATGTTGCAGCAGTTAAGTTTACATTATTCTAACTGTAGCTCCATAGTATTTAATTTTTTTCTTATTGTTAGTAGTATTTTTTTTCCTTAACTTTGAAGCTACAGAACTTAGCTACAGTGCTCCTGTACATTTTCATCTTTGGGTATCTTTTTAATAGTGATGAATGGATTCTTTCCATTTCCATTTTACCCTCTGGTTTTAGAATTTCTGGGCAGTTTTCCTTAATGATTTCTTAGAGCATGGTGTCTAAACTGTTTTTTATTATAACTTTCCAGAGGAGATTATTAAAAAAAACATGGAAAAAAGCATAGTAGATAATGCAGAGTGAAATGAGTAAAACCAGGAGAATATTGTATACTGCTTCATGTTTAATATTTGAAGAACAATTTTTGAATGTTCATCTCCAGTGAATGAACTGAGAGCTGAAAACATGAAAGATATGACTTGTATATTTTGCCAAAGGATATCTTCTCTGATATGGGAAACTAAGTAGGGGACAAAAAATTAATATTAAAAATCAAATTAATATCTATAAATATTGAGAAGATAAGACAAAGTGACAGAGAATGACTTCACCATTTATGAGAAATATCTTCAATTTGGAGTCTGTGTTGGATTTTCTCCATTATAGTAGAAAACTACCTAGAACTACTAACTCACATCTTCATGTTTTATGTCTCAATAGATAGTAACGACCTGAGGGTATTAAAACAAGTTTATTTCTCTTATTTATCTTTAAAGGACGAATATAATTTTGGTGTATTATTCATGTGTCACAGTGTTGAAGGAGAACCTTTTAGGTGACTTAAGATACTTTAGACTACCTAAGATAGTCCTCTACTCTACTGAGCCAGATGCTTTTTATTGTCAAAAAAATAAGTACAAAAAGATTTTGTATTCTCTATTGTTCTCAGTCAGTTGTGTTCTGGGAAAGTGTAGTACACTGTGAAATATCATTTGAGCAGTGCATTGGGTTAGATCATTAATATAATATACATATACCCATATACAAAAGTATTTTAAAAGGAAAAATAAAATCCTACAAGAGCTGGGCTGATTAAAAAATATATAAATATATATATATATGTACCCATATATTTATACATTTGTTATTGTTGTTGCCCAGTTGTTCAGTCATGTTGCACTCTTTCCGACTCTTCACTATATGATAGCACATCAGGCCCCTTTACCTTCCATTATTTTCTGAAGTCTTTCCAAGGAACAAATTCAAAAGTTTTATGCTTCCATGAAATTATCTATCCATCTCTTTCTCTCTAACCCTATATTTTGCCTTCATTCTTTCCCAAAAGTAGAGTATTTTCTGGTGAATCTTGTTTTCTCATTATGTGGTCAAAGTTTTTAAGCTGCAACTTCAGTTTTTGTCCTTTCAATGATTAGTATTGACTGATAGGGTTCCTTTCTGTCCAAGGGACTCTCATAAGTCTTCTCAAGCACTACAATGCAAGTATTATTCTGCTGTGCTTGGCTTTCCTCATAATCAACTCTCATAGACATACATGACTATTATATGGATGCATGTATACACATATATGTATGTGTGTGTCTGTGTGTAACAAATATGTAAGCACACATTTGGTATAACTGGCACATACCAGGTACTTATCAAATGCCTATGGATTTATTTATATATTCCCCCAATGACGAAACTATGTCTATGAATCATAGAACATAATTTCTTAGAAGAATCAAAGCTAGAAGTGACAGGTAGCAATGGAAAGATGGTGGCTGCAACTCAACTTCAGCACCCTCTAGGAAAAGTTAGGGATTAGAATCATATGGGGGGAGGGGAAGGCATTCATAATCTATTGCTATGTCAATTAAAATAGAATCAACATTGATGAGATCATGGCTCTACCAAAGTATAAATCTAGATATTGCCTGTTTTTCTTTTTAGATGGAAAAGGCTATAATGTGAAAAACTTCAACTTAGGAGTCAGGAGATTGAATTTCTAATTCTAGTTCTTATAATTGCCAGTAAGTCATATCTCTCTGAAGTTCAGTTGCCACATCTTTAGAATAAGGTGGGTTGACTAGATTATTTTTAAATCCCCTTCAAATTCTGTCATTCTATGGTTCTAGTTAAATCCAATAGCCTCATTGAAACAAAATGTCTAAAGAGACCATACTTTCTCATTGTTTTAAAAAATAAGCACATGATAGTTAACAAAATGCAAATTTAAAAGTTGATGTTATTAAAAATGATTTAAATCTTCCCTTTTCTCATTTTTCTCCTCCTAGAGCAGTGATGGTAACCTTTTAGAGATGGGGTACTGGGCCCAACTTCACCCTATCCCCCCAAAAGAAGTGTCACACCCTGCCCTACCCCAGTCAGGGGAGAGAGAAAGTGCTCCCATTGGGCTACTGAGAAGGGGGGTTAGTGATGAGGGGCACCCATGGAGTGTAGAAGGCAAAGCCTAAGACTCTCAGAAATGCTGAGGAGCATAGATCAGCTGATGTTGGTTCCTTTTATTTGGGAAACATTCAGAACAAACTTTTCACTCTTGGTTAGCCATAGAGCTTGCTAAGTGTTAGATTTTATGTCTTTTTAACCAACTAGAAAGGTTTGAATTTTTTGAGCTGTAAACCTCAACTATGAATTTGGTTCCCTCGAATTTCTGGAAGGCAAAGTGGAATACTCTTTTCTTCTATCTAACCCTTAATCTACTCCATGGGAAATGGAACTTAGAATTTTCAGTCTTCTAGAATTTGTTGTTTGTGCTTATATCACATTGAGAGTTTCTTAATAGCTTACATATTTGTAAAGAAAATATCCATTGTTTAATTACTATCTTACTAACAATTTGAACCAACATTATACTCATACATAACATAATATCTTTTGAACATTGTCATAACCAATTTATCTCAAAATTTTAGTTTATAATACAAATCATATATCATTGCAAGTAAACATGATCAAATTGTAACAAATTGCTTCTAAACATATGTTTACATTTAAACACATGTTTTCAGTTTTTGTAGAATCACGTTTACACAAAGTATGTTTCGGTAACACTCAATATGTAACGATTTAGTTAAAAATACAAAGCCTTTGGAACTATGCCCAAAGGGCGCTAAAAAACCACCTACCCTTTGATCCAGCCATAGCACTGCTGGGTTTGTATCCCAAAGAGATAATAAGGAAAAAGACTCAAGAATATTCATAGCCTCACTTTTTGTGGTGGCAAACTATTGGAAAATGAGGGGATGCCCTTCAATTGGGGAATGGCTGAACAAATTGTGGTATATGTTGGTGATGGAATACTATTGTGCTAAAAGGAATAATAAAGTGGAGGAATTCCATGTGGCCTGGAACGACCTCCAGGAAGTGATACAGAGTGAAAGGATCAGAACCAGGAGAACATTGTAGACAGAGACTGATACACTGTGGTACAATCGAACATAATGGACTTTTCTAGTAGTAGCAATTCAATGATCCAGGACAATTCTGAGGGACTTATGAGGAAGAACACTACCCACATCCAGAGAAAGAACTATACGAGCAGAAACACAGAAAAAACAACTGCTTGATCACAAGGGTAGATTGGGATATGATTGGGTGGGGATGTAGACTAAAGGATCACCTTAGTGCAAATGTCAATAATATGGAAATGGGACTTGACCAAAAACACATGTAAAACACAATGGAATTATGCATCAGATATGGAAGGGGGTTAGGGGGAGGGGAGGGAAAGAACATGATTTTTGTAATCCTGGAAAAATGCTCTAAATTAATCAATTAAATAATTTTTTTTAAATTCTACTACAAAAAATAAATAAATAAAAAGGAAAAAGTAAAGGACATTTTGTGCTCTCCTAAAACCTCCAAGCAAGAGAACCTTATACATAGTTATAGAATTAATACTGGAAGAATAAATAGTGAATATCACCTTTAGAGAGGGAATTGAAAGGTGAAAATATGAAAGACAATTTGTATGAACACATTGGTCTTCTGGATGATCCCTTCTGTGATGCTAAGAGGCCAAGGAGGGGGCAGATTATTTGTGGATGTAATTTGTTCTGTAGTGATGAAGAAAATAACATATGAGATTTGTGATTTAATTTATGTAAAATCTTTCCCCCCCTTTGATTATGGAAATTATTGTTTTATTTTATTTTGTAAAATTTGGGAGAAGAAAATTAAATTAAGTTTAAAAACTAAAAATAAAATATAAAATAATGCAAACCCTTACTCTAAAATTTAGATTTTATTTCTCTTTTTTGGGGGGGATCCGGCAGGGCAGTTCTTCAGAGAGGAAAATGGCTGTGCTCTCTGAGCTGGGCCAGCACAAATCCTAAACTGTGACAAAGGGAGATAAATACCTTAGGAGATGGTATAGACGGTTGGCTTGGAGTTTTGCTTGACCTGGCCTATCTAAGGTTTTGTCCCCTGAGACAGAGTGCTAACCTGAAAAGAGAGGTTAAGATGGATGACTGGGAAGTTTTGCTCAACCCAGTCAGGTAGCTCTCTCTCTCCAGGATATGAACCAGACTAGCCAATTTCTATCTTATCCCACAGTATAATTGAACTGACTGCTTCTTGTTACATGGCTATTTATTTAAGTGGAATATGGCAGAGTTGGGGTCAGGAAAGAGGGTAATGAGGGTTCCCTAACTTGTGAAACAGTCTTCAAAAGTCAAATGCCTTCAGTCCTCTGTTACAGCTGAGGCTAGCCTGAAAACCCTCTCTGCATGGTACTTCCCTTCTATGCTAGCTAATCCTAGACTAAATCCAGGAAGGGGTAAGTCTCTAGGTAACAGTTTCCAAAGATGAGAAGTCAGACTTCAGGACCTATCACATCTACCCTCAAGGCTAACGCTGAAGGCAAATGGAGCAGTTTGATCAGGTCCTACACAAGTCTTGCTTTTCTCAGGGTGACAGAAACGATTTGCAGGTCTCAGAAGATCTCTGGATTTGGTGAAAATTCTCACAGGAATGGTTTTACTTCCAAGTCCTAGAGTAGGGATCTCAGAGCTGGCTCTCTCCTCAGAGTCCCAGAACCCAAAAAACCTTAGTTCCCAGAAACCCCTGCTTCCAGATTCTTTTCTATTCCTCAACATTCCATGGTATTTTCTTGCAAAATCCTTCTCTCAATTATCCCCTTTCAGGATTGTGAACTTTACCAAAGTCAATGTCATGAATTCTACTACTTACCTTTAAAGCTTAATCTATTCTATTAACTAATCCCCCCAAAAAAAAAAAAAAACCAACTCCTTTTGCTCTATGCTATTCAATATTCTATTTAACTTTTCCTAATCTAGGATTTTCCCAGGAAAGAAATAGGTTGAGGGTGGGTTTTGCATAATGAGTACAAAATGGGATTTTCAGCACACTTTATCTTACATATGTCCTGGTTACCATCTGTCCTCTTGCTAAGTACAATTATTTACAATGTTCAGTGACTATGCTGTCCATGTCAGCTCCTCAAAAGTTCTGTTTTCATTCTGCTTTTGCAGCTTTTCTTCTCGCTTTCCCTATGGACTGGTAGATCTTTGTTTTTTCTTCTAGGTTGCCTCTTCCTCTCCATTTTGTCCCCTAATGTACTTTCTGCTGGTTCTATATACTTGACTGTCATCTATACCTGCATCTTGTTCTAGAACCATTTCAGGAGTTTCTATTTCTCTTTGATCTAACTCTATTGCTTTGGTTGGATTTGTATTCTCATTACTATCTTTACTGTCTTCCTCATGTCTATTTGCACTTTGGTATTTGCTAGCAGTGTGAGGTTTTTTGATTTTCACATTGGAATAGTATATCCATGAATATTTTCCTAGAGCTTTTATGACTGATGGAGTTGTGAGCAAAACTTCATAGGGACCAACTTATTTTTCTTCAGTAGCCGATTTTCTTGAATGGAGAAAGATGTAAATCCCCACTCAGACAAGTTTGTAAGTAAAAAAAGAGCTAGAGGCAAAACCTCAGTCCATTTCAAGTGAGTCTCTGAACATAATTTTCCAAGTTGAGTCTTGACCTCTCTATTCAATCTTTTCACTTGTCCAGGGCTCTGTGGATAGTAAGGGGTATGAAAACTGACTCTGATTCCCAAATTTTCATAGATTTGCTTTAGAACAGATTCTGAGAAATGTGATCCCAGTCTGAATCCACACAAGATGGAATTCCACACATAGGTATTGTGAGATTTAAAATGGTTGAGGTCTTAAACTGTAGTGATTAAAATAGTGGAAGATATAAATTGTGATAGATATAAGAGAGGGTCAGTAAATTTGACCGCAGAAATATGTTTCACTACAGTGTCTTGGGTTTTAAAATCAAATATAAGGTGGTCGCCAGGGAAATATTCCCAATTATTCAAATACCCAAGTCAATTGGGTTTATAGAGATTTTAATTAACAATACAATGAGCAATCAAAGAAAGAGAGAGAGAGTAAGAAAGGAATAAGTATGAAGGGCCTCAAGCCAATATGGCCTAGACCTGAATCTTAAAAGAGAAATCAGTCAGTTTTTTTTTTTTTAACACTCACCACAAGGTCTGACTAAACAAGGATTCTAGTAACACCAGGCCAGCGTCCTTCCTCAAAGAGTCTTCCAGCCAGAGATTGTCTCAAAGGGCCTCTCTCTCAAGAGCCTCCAGAGCTCCTACCCCAGAGGGACAGAGCCCCTCAGAGGAGCTCCTCAAGGAGCTCTCCTCCAGAATGGGAATCAGAAATCCAGATCCTCTGCTCTTCTCTGAGATCTTATTTTTAAGGGCAAAATCTCCTCTGTCACCTCCCCTAAGTCCTTACATCTACCAATCACTGTAGATGTTTCTAAAGGACTGCCCATTTTGAATTCACAGATGAGTAGTTTTAATCTCTTTAGTAAGTCAGGAAAAAATGCTGCTGTGTCGACAAATTTCATTAAGAAAAAAACCTCTGAATAAGTTATCACCCTTTTAGGTTTAAGTAGTTTACAAGTTGCCCCACCTTTATAGGTACTTAGTATCCCATTGTATCAATTCTAAAACAGTCATGACTCAAAGAACTTCCTGTCCCTTCCATAAGCATGGATCAAAGTACTTTCATTGTTTAGCAAGCCGTTTTCTGTCCTAAAGCAGTCTTAAGTAGGGTAGAGCAGGGACACTCCCATAGCTAGGAGCCCCCACACTCAAGTAGAGTTTTCACCATCTGCTAGGGAATTTTTTTAAGTAGAAGATTCCCCAATGGGGGAAACCCCTAACATTCATAAGTCTGAGAAATTTTGAGGTTTACAATCCCCCCTGATGATCATGGGAGACTAATCTCCCCATTCATCAATTAACATAATCAATTTTGTAATTCAAAATGCACTTATAACTATAGATATACACGATATTCAATTTTCTAAGAGAAATTAGAATAGTGAGAGAGGAAATAGAAAAGAAAAGAAAGCAAAACCAATGTTTTGCTAGGTGCATTGACAGAAAGCCAAATTAGGGGCAGTCCCTTTTGGCATAAATGAGTACATTTACAATAAATGTTCAATCAAAGTTCAGTTCAATCAATGATATACAAAGTTCATTCTTGATCTTCTTGATGAAGTGTAAGTTTTCCGGCATCTTTCTGCAACAGTTCATTCTCTGGATATAGAAGTTTCAAGCTTCTTTCTTGAAGATCTTTTTTTGAACAAAATCAAATCTTGAATTTTTTATAAAAGTACAATCTTAAACAAAAAATCAAAATTCTTGGATTTTTATAAAAATACAATCTCAAACAAAAAATTCTTAGATTTTAAATTAAAATACAGTACGATTCCTTTAAATATCACTTTTAACTACAAATGTTGCATTGTTCTTACTAGCAGGAAATTCTTCTGGCCACCTTGTGAGTCTTTCTATTATTACTAGGCAATATTTAAACCCTTTATCTCTTGGCATATTGATATAATCAATCTGTATGCTTTCAAATGGAATGAATGCTAATGGTCAACCTCCCAGACTTTTTTTCTTGAACACTCCTTGATTGTACTTCATGCAAATGTTATATCTGCCACAGATTAACCTTTTCACTATATTGACCATGGCCTGCGTCCCAAAATGTCTTTTTTCATGTATTGTATTGCATACATGATAGAACAGCTTTTTAAGCAAGATGGGTATGCCGAAGTCTGAAAACCATATTCCTCCTA
Organism: Monodelphis domestica; assembly: GCF_027887165.1. Classification (NCBI taxonomy): domain Eukaryota; kingdom Metazoa; phylum Chordata; class Mammalia; order Didelphimorphia; family Didelphidae; genus Monodelphis; species Monodelphis domestica. The sequence goes on along the minus strand of NC_077231.1, from coordinate 220,674,093 downwards.
GCTCCTGAGCTCTAAAGTTCTTTTTCCATGTCTTAACTTCCAAATCATCATAGGTACTAGTCAAATCTTCCTCTTCAATGATTAAGAAATCAGGACTTTCATTGGACCTTTCCTGGCTGCAAACTTGGATCTCTTGTCTGTCCTAGGGTTTCCCTGGTACACAAGGTCTGTTCCAAAGCTATGAGCTTGTCAGTAGATCACTGCAACTTCTTTAGGCAATTGTATGGCTTCCAGAAGTTCAGTGATGATCTTAGCATAGGCTATTTCTTTGCCAACACTGGTTAAAAATCCTCGGTTCCACCATATTTCTCCAGTCTCATGTATGACTGAAAAAACATATCAGGAATCAGTAAATATATTTACTTTTTTGCCTTTCCCTATCTTACATGTGTGCACCAGAGCAATAAATTCTGCCCCTTGGGCACTTATCTTACTGGGCAATTATCCAAACCATAATGTTTATGTTTCTGTCACCACCACTGCCCCTGTAAATATCTTGCCCCCAACCATTTAACTTGATCCATAGGTAAAAATCTCTAGTTCTGGATTGATTAATAGAGTATCTTTTAATTCCATCCTAGTTTTTTTCAACCAATGAGATTGTTTTCTCACAGTTATGGATTGGTTCTCCCTGGTGTGGTAAATCTGGGAGAATTATTAAAGGATTTAATATACTGCATCTCTTTAAAGTGATATTCTCATTACTCAGCAATATGATTTCATATTGGGAGAGCCTATGGTGAGTGAAAACTTGCAGATTGCATCTTTTTAAGATTGCTTCCAGCTGGTGGGCAGAATAGACATTCAGTTTGGGTCCTAACACCAGATCCATTAACTTTTGGATCAACTTTTGGACTGCCACTGGTACTGCTCTGAGGCAAAGGACCATGCTTTTTGTCATGTTACCCAATTGTGAACTATAGTAAGCTAATGGTCTAAAATAGGGTCCTAAAGGTTTCACTAAGACTACTGAAACTATCCCTTGTGCTTCATGGACAAACAGATGGAAGTCTTTGTCATAATCTAGGATACCTAAAGCTGGAGCTGTTATTATTGATTCTTTTAGTTTAGCTAATGATTGTAGATGTTCAGCATTGAGTTTCAGTGACTGTTACGTTGTTTCTTGTAAGATCTGTCAGGCATTTGGTTCTTTTACTATAACCTGGGATCCTTTGTCTACAGAACTCTGTCACTTCTAGAATCACTCTCAGTTGCCATTTGGCTCTTGGCACACTTAGTTTTTGGATATCAGCTACCCTTTTCTTAGATATATCTCATCCCCTTCTCTAACATGAACCCTAGATATTTAAACCTTGGGAATGCACCAGTGTAATTTTGATTTAGATACATTGTGGCCACTTTTGTAAAGCTTACGGAGGAGTTTAGTACTATCTTTGAGGCAAATCTTCACTGTTGGGCTAGTGAGGATAGTGCTTTCTTTAAACACAATGGATTTCAGTTCTTGCTTCAAAATTTGGCAAAAGATACTACCTGACTCATACCAGTCCTGTTGGAGATGCTGCCATGTGAACTGAATGCCTTCCCAAGTAAATACAAAAATATTTTTACTTTCTTTATCTATGGGTATTAAAACATAGGCAGAGCAGAGATTAATAACAATATAGTATTTTACTTTGCTTGTAATCTCAGCTAAAATACTTGTGGGGCTTGGAATTACAGGGTGTGACTTTATCATGAAATCATTTACAGCTCTTAGGTCTTGCATAAATCTCCATGCTGTTTCTGTTTTGCCATGGCTATCTGGTTTTGCTTTCTTGATTGGCATTATGACTGTGTTGTACTCAGATGTTGTTGGTACAAGTATCTTTTGCCTGATCAAGCTTTTTATTATTGGTCTTATGTCCTCTGTAGCTTCTTTACTAAATTTGTATTAAGGTATTCACAGTGGTATTCCCTTTCTACTTTTGACTTTCACTGGTTCAGATTTTAATAATCCAGTGTCTGTGGAGTGTTTAGCCCATACTTTTTCTGGTATTTCACTAGGGACTTCAAAACCTGAATTCATTTCCTGCTTTTGTTCACCTTCCATTTGATCTAAAAATAGTAATGGATAGGCTTTCAGTGCATCATTGGAAAAATGTAGAAAAACTTCCTGAAGGATCACACTTGATTTAGGGCTGTTGCCCCAATTTTATACAGTATGTCCTTATCTAAGAGATTTGATGGACATTCTGGAATTAGTAAAAAAGTGTGGTCCAGTGTCAGAGGACCCAGAGTTACCATTTTGGATTGAAGTTTTGGTACTCTTTCAGTTTTTCCTTTATTCCCCATTATTTCCACTGACCCCACTATTTTACTGTTCTTTGTAGATGTTTTTAGTACTCATCTAGTGGCTCTGGTATCAATTAAAGCTAGATAAATCTCTTCTCCTACTTTTATCATCACATGAGGTTCTTTAGTTTGGGGCTGTTGGAACACTTCCACCATTGGTGCTTCAAATTTAACTTTGCCTAGATCCCATTGATCTGTTATTTGAGCATCAACATCAACATTTTCCCCCTTGATCTTCTACTCACAACCCATCTGCTGTCTGCATTGGGATTCACTGAGTTTGGGGAACTTGGGATGCTGTTTTCCTTGTGCGCTGACCACAGATGTTTTGAAGAATTAAACTCCTTAATATAAGGGTTCAATGTGTATTTCTATATTGGATCAGTGGCATGTCACTCTGCTTTGTCACGCTCCTTGTTTATATCCTCAGGAGGTCTGCTCATTTGGGTCTTTGGAATTGTTAGTGACTGTTCTAACCCCTTGGTTCCTACTATTATTTGAATAGACAACTTTCCCCCCTTTGCAGATAAAGATTCTGTTTTGGAGGTACTAGAGAACATAAAAATCTCTGAATCATTTATATTTTATTTTCTACTTTGCTCTAAACATTGTTTCCCTCCTATAGTGTTTTTCAGCTATTAAGTTATATTTGCCCAGTGTTAAGATCTCTTTTACCTCATTGTCCTTAGAGTCTGCTTCTTTGCAATCTTTCCCATCTAAAGTATTTCTCACTACTAACTGTATTGTTTGTGCACTATTCATTGTAATTTTATCTCCCTCCCTTTACTCTCCTGATCATCAGTTTCCTTTACCACTGTTCCATGTACCTCACACTATATTTCACTAATACTTTTGTGAATTTGTAACTCTTCCACCTCCTGTGCCTCACTTTAATATTTTATATCTTTGCCTACTGTTTATGTATCACTAATTTTCCCCTTCACTCTATTGTCTTCACTCCTTTTTTCCATTTCTCTTTATCTCTGCTCCCCTCCAGCTATATGCCATGCTATGAGCAATGCTCCCCTCAAACCTAGCTCCTCTCCAACCCCAACACAGGAATCATCTATGCCACAGCTCAACTGGCTCAATCTGTGCCACATCCTCAAGTAGCATGTGACCCCGCACACACAGAGCCTTATTTCAGTCAGGGAAGGGAGGAAGTGCACCCATTGGCTTACTGGGCAGAGGGGCAGGTGAAGTGAGGAATGTCTTCAGACACATGAAGAGGGGGAAGGGAACAGCTACACCCCAGTCTCTCAGGCTTTCTAGCAAAACATACACACACACACACACACACACACACACACACACACACAACTGCAGGCATGCCCACAGAAAGGGCTCTGCATGCCCTTTTAGGCACCCATACCATAATTTTTCCATCATGGCCCTAGAGAATAAATACATATTTAAAAATCCATACTACAAGGACTTTCTTTGCCTGTGACTCAAAGCAGTAGCCTCTATTTTCCCCCTAATAATTCAATAATATCACAGGTAATAGTACTTCTATTAATCAATATGTTTTCTTTCCTATTGCAAATGGAAATTTTCAAGTCCTCCCGCTATTAGAAGATTCGATGGGCAAGGTAGAAAGCTCTGATCAGTTATGGAACAGTTAGATCTCATTTACTGTTGAAAATAAAAGTTGAGATGAACAGAAAGAGAGAAGAATTTCATTAAAGATTACAGGCACTGATTTTTTTAAGTGACCCCTCCCCATCACTATTATTAAAGTCAGAAAATATGGATTTTCTGACAATAGATTTCAGTTGTAGAATAAGCACCCTTTAAATTTGTGATAAAGCTAATGATTCATTATCTGCCCCCATCAACTCACAAAACAGACAGAAACCTGACACAGTTATGATCCTGGAGCAACAAGTTAATTAAAGGGCTAGGAAACTGTGATTTCCACTTAACAATATTGTGTCATTTCAAACAGAAATAAAGTATTCAATTTTCAGGAAATTTCTTTGGAATTTAAAAGAGGCTAAAACTAACTATTTAGAGTTGAACCAATGCCTGAAGCACAAAGGTCATAGATCTATCGAATAATAATAGAAATTAAAAGAATTATTCTTTTATGTTTTACTTTTTAATGCATATGTATATAATAAATACGTTCTATTTGGAATTGGACTCAAATATTTCTAAGAAAAAATTTTAGAGTGCTCTGAATATAGAATAGAGCCACCAATTTCTAGTATTAAAATCTCCACTTTACAGATAAGAATACTAAGTAGAAGAGATGCAAAGTGACTTGCATAATACCAACTAGTCTCAAATCCAGGATTTGTAGTTGCAAGCATGGTGGTGATAGGGGCACAAAGTGTTCTGATTCTAAATTCATTTCATTTTTTTTTCCCTTTAGCAAAAAAATTCACTATAAGGACACCATTTTCACAAGCTAACAAAAGAAAGTTAGCCCTTTGCTAGTATAGTATAAAAACCTTTTTCACAAATCCAATTTTACCTTGGTACCTGTCATTAATTAAGACATGTAATGTTTAGTTATTTCAAATGAGATAATTAACGTAAAGTGTTATACATGCTTTAAAGAACATTACCGATATCCATGATCAATAAAAAGAACTATCATTTATATAACCCTTTAAGGTTTAAAAAGTACTTTACATATCATTTGAGCAGTATTAATGGCAGCAACAATGACAGCCACAGCTGTAACACTATACTATGTCATTCATATTCTATCAGTACTATACATATTAACTCCTATACTCTGTTAAAGAGAGATAGATTGGTATAGTCCAAAGAGCACTGACTCTGAAATCATAGGACCAGTGTTCAAAATGTCCTTTTGAGAGTCAGCTGGATGGCTCAGTGGTTGAGAGTCAAGCCTAGAAATTGGAGGTCCTGGGTTCAAATCTGGCTCAGACACTTCCTAGCTGTTTGACCCTGGGCAGGTCACTTAACTCCCATTGCCTAACCTTTACCACTTTCTGCCTTGGAACCAATTCAGGATATTGATTCTAAGATGGCAGGCAAGTATATTAAAATATGCCCTTGACATCAACTATAAACTTAAAAAAGTCATTTAACTTCCCAAGGTCTCTATTTCTTTCTCTGTAAACTGAGGTTGGGATAAATGGTTTTTGATCTGTGGTCTTTTTGCTTATTTCTTTTCTACTTGCCTTCAGAATTAATTGCCAAATAAAATGGATATTTCAATATACTAATATCAGAAAAAAGGATTATAAATGAAGCTACAGATTTCTATTATGTATAGCTCCCTTTGTATATGTATATGTAAACATATAATCAATTAAAGCTGAATATTTTAAAGCTATCCTCCTTGTTGGTACTTCTCTCTAGCTTTCTTTCTGTTCTCTGCATTTTAAAATAGGATGTTTCAACATACCCTTTTCTTTTATTATTTTTCTTTTACTACTTATTCCTATCTCTCCTCATCCCTGCTTCTGCCCTCCAAACTGAAGAAAAGGAAAAAGACAAATAAGAGCAAAGGTTTTACAATTTACAATTTTACAATTTACAATTCAATGCATAGTGAAAAAAAAAAAAAAACCTAAATCCCATAGTGGCTATGATAAAAAAAAAAAAGTATTCACTTATTCTGCATCTTGAATCCATCACTTCTATGTAAAAAGTAAGGAGTATGCTTCAATGTTAATCCTCTGGAATCACAATTATTAAGAATGTTAATTAGCCATATGTTTCAAAATAGTTTTTCTTTGTGATGTTGTTATTGCTGGATGGTTGTTCTAGTTCTGCTTATTTCATAACATCAATCCATCTTGTTCTTCCTGATTTATTTGTTTGTTTTTAAAATCCTTACATTCTGCCTCAGAATCACTACTGTTCCAAAGAAGAAGAGAGATAAGGGTTAGGCAATAGGATTTAGTAACTTTCCAGAGTTAAACAGCTAGGAAATGTTTGAAGCCACATTTAAACCCAAGACTTCCCATCTCTGGGCTTGGTTCTCAATCCACTGAGTCATTTTGTTGTCCCTTTCCTGGCTTTCTTTTAAATGATTAATTTTGTCATTGTTTATGGAAAAGTAGTGTGCGTTTTATTTGAATACTAGAATTTGTTTGGTAATTCATGACAAATGGAAACTTTCTTATTTTCTGGTTCTTTATATGACAGAAAAAGCTGCTATCAATATTTTGTACCTATGTGTACTTTTCTTCTTTTGATGATGTTATTGTTTTTCTCATTGGACGATAAGCCTTATACTGATATCACTGAGCTTCACTAAGAGTTTTTGGGGGGCCACTGGACCTAGGATCATCTAAGTCCTAATATACTGACCTCTTTCCACAATCATTTTTGTCTCTGCTTAACTATCTTTGTGAGGCTTTTTTTCTGTGTTCATCCATTGTATCTTGACACAACAGAAAGTGTTCAACTAACAACTCTCTCCCTCCAGATATATACAAATACCTTCCCCCAAAAAATAAGGTTAACTTTTTTTAAATGAAACCCAAAACACTGCCAACCACAGAGAGATACTTATCAGTATATGTTTCTCTGAATGATGATTCTAATTCCTGTGGCAAGTACACTTCAGCATGACAAAACTGGTAAATTAAAGTTGTCAGACAGGCTGTAATAAACCTGAATCAGCCCAGACAGGTAAATATCTCCTTGACTCCATTTTTGTTGGTGATTTTGTGAGTCTGACCATTATTTCTTTATGGGTGATTATATTTTCTTAGGCTCTCTATGCCATCATTACTTTCTGAGTAATATGGGTTTCCCTCATTATTGTAAACAGTGTTTCTGTCTATTTAATAGTCATACTCGATCACCGAGAGACTACCACTAGTTTCTATCTACTTAATGAAATTTGTGATAAAATTTTAATACTTTCCATGGGGTAGTGGATAGAGAACTGGATGAGGTTGAGGCAAGGATTCTAGGCCTGATTCTGCAGATACTTCACTGTCAGTCTGTCAAGAAATATTTTTAAGTACTTAATGATGTGCCAAGCACTGCTCTAAGTAAGCACTAGGGATATACTAAAGGCAAAAACAGTCCCTGATCTCAAGGAGTTCACACTCTAATTGGGGAGACAACATGCAAACAACTATGTACATACAAGATTTAGATAGTTCTACTATAACATATATGTGTGTTTGGAAAATTACACAAAGTCCTACAATAAAAACCCCAGGGTTTAAGGAGAGAATGAGGTTAAGGGCACAACCCTAAAAGTTAACCAGAAACATTAAAATAATTTGGGAACCTAATAAAAAGGTAGCCTAGTTTTATACATAATGGTCAAAGAAATACATAAAAACTATAATATATAGTGTCAATAAGTGAGACTTTAGGATACTGCTCAGCATGTTCCCTACTTCCCACAGAATTCAGGTTGGCATAGTTGAGGCACTATAAGAGAGAGTGCAGCCTTCGTTTATCACAACTCCAAGACTAGGAGATTGTGCCATCGTGGAAAAGGAGGAGACAGAAATGGTAAGATCAGCCCACCTCAGCACATAGCTCCTACAGCACCCAAACATATACAATAAATATGGAACCATCTCTTTAAAAAGATTTTATATTTGCCCATGGAAGTGGATGATAGAAGGCCTCTAGCATGTGAATTATTCTGAAGTGGTAAAATTTTCTGTGTTTTCTTGCTGTTTCATATAGATGAAAATGTATATAAGCCAATACAAAAATTAATGTTATGTACAAATTGATTCCTGATATATCATGTAACAAATTCATATTTTCAAAATAAGTGTTAGAAGTAATTACATAGAAAAAGCATAAATAATTACAAAAGGAAAAAAAACTAATACTAAAAAGGGATGGGGTCGAGGAAAGGCTTGTACTTTAGAAAGTGGGAGTTGAGCCATGACTTAAGGAAACCAGGTAAGCAGAGAGGTAGTAATGAAGAGAAAGAAAATCCATGGCATGGAGAACAGCCAATGAAAATGCTAGTCAGAAGATGAAGTATTCAAGGAGAAGAACAAAGAGCCTGGAGTTACTTGATCTCATTGACTCTAGAGGGGGAAAAGATATAAGAATATTGGTAAGAGAAGAGGAGGCTAAGTTATTGTGGATTTTAAAAGTCACTATATATATATATATATGTGTATGTATATATGTGTGTGTGTGTATATGTATATATAATAGACATTTTCTTGGGTAGAGAACTTTGTCAACTATATAAGAATATGAACCATTCCCTAATTGGCAGATGATCAGAAGATATAAACAGAGTTTTTTTGAAGAAATAAAAGCTATATGTAACTATTTAAAAATGCTGTAAATCATAATTGATTAGAAAAATTGTAACTCAAAACAACTCTGAAATATCATCTCATATCTATCATACTGGCTAATGTGATAAAAGGGTAAGATGATATATTTTGGAGGGGACATGGAAAAGTGAGGACACTAATACACTGTTAGTGGAACTGTGAACTGATTCAACCATTTTGGAAAGCAATATATAGTTAAGCCCAAAAAGTTATAAAATTTTATATACCTTTTGACACAGCAATACCACCATTAGTCTTATTTCCTAGGGTGATCAGGATAGAAAAGAAAAAAACCTGTATGCTCCAAAAATATTTATAACTGCTCCTCTTTTTGGTGGCAAAGAGCTAGAAATTGAAAGAAGGTGCATCAATTGGGGAATGGCTAAAGAGACTGTGGCATGTGATACTTTTAGAATACTACTGCATCCTAAGAAATGATGAACAGATAAACTTTGGAAAAAAAATTGGAAAGACCTACATAAAATTATGAAGACTGAAATAAGGAGAACCTAGAAAATTTTAATAGAAATATTGTTTGAAGAATGATTTGTGTATGACCACATCCAGACAAAGAATTGATAAATAAAAATAAAACATAATTTTATATACATATATATCTTTTTGTCAAAAGATGCTTTCTCCAATGGGGGCGGAGTACAGAGTTAACTGCATATTTTAATGTACTTAATGAATAAATTTCAATTTTTTTTAAAATCCAGACTGAACACTCTATATTTGATCTAGAGGCAATAATACAAGCCATAGGAGTTTAGTAAATGATGGTGAGAAGAAAGGATACCATAATCAGACCTGCATACTAAGATTACTTTGATAGATGGGGGGAGCATAGATTATTTTAGACAAATTTACATTGAGATATAAAGAAAACCAGAAAAGATAGAAGGTAGAGATGAGGAAAGCGATCTAGGCAATGAAAAATTCAAGCATGGGTAATGGTATCAGAGAAGAGAAGGGTGAATATATGGTAAATATGCTAAAGGTAGAATTCACAAGACTTGGAAACACTAGATAGTAGAGACAAAAAAGAGAGAAGAGTTTTTTTTAAACTGTTTAGTATAACTTGGAATACTCCTCATATTTCTTTCTTTGTAAGTATGTTGTATTCAATAACTGCCATCAGTCCATCCTCCAATACAAGGCAAGGATTATTTCATATTTGTCTTTGTATTTCCTGAACCTAAATAAAGAACTTTGCATTTAGTAGGTGCTTCAAAATTTTTTTAAATGTTTGAATTGAACTTAATGTCTCTTAAGATTTACAAAATGCTTTCCTCTGAATACCATGAGAGAAGTAGAACAAGGCATATTATCTCTAGAATGGTTGCAAGACGTATCCAATAATAATCAGCATTCTTACACAGGTCATCTCTCACTCAACATATAGTATATTTCCTCTTTTATCACATTGCCTTTATATATAAATTTTTCCAAATGCTTTTTAGTTTTAGTTTCCTAAAACCCTATCACTATCCTCATTTAGGAGATTTCTAGCTGAGAACTCAGTGGCTACTAACCACTCACCATCTGCTGTATCACCTGTGATTTCAGGATAAGCCTACCCAAGTTTTTTTAAAGCCATGAGAGACCTCTGTTTATTACTGACAGATCAATGAATCTGGCTAGCTATTTGTGACACAAGCAAAACTCCTATTTGGTGGCCATATAATTTGATGCATGACTGAGAAGTCAATTTTTAAAAAAATCCTGGGGAATAGAGACTCAACAATAGCTACTCCCAGGGGCATTGAAAGTATGTCTGTGACACCCAGTAAGACCCACAAAATGACTGCTTGCTCTTCCTCAGTTCTTTAAAGAGCCAAAAGATGGCATCTCCCCTGGGAATATTTTTCTTTATGGCAAACAAACTTGGAGTCAGCTATTGAGTACACGACATGCTTGAATTGCCACTCTGTGCTTTGTTGAAAACCTTCCTGCCTGGGGTTTTAAAAAATAAATCAAAGGGCATGAATGAAAAACCTTCAGCATATTATTTTTTTTAAAAAAACCACTGGCTGCTCCATAAGAATCTAGTTTAGTTGTGTTTACCACTACAGACAACATCAGCGTTTGTCTCCCTTACATATCAATCTATTCTTCACACTGCAGGTCTTTTCTCCTTGAGCTTCTTCTACAATCTCTACTAAGAAAAGAATAATTCTTCTTTCTGAAGCTTGTAGTAAATGTAAATTCCCAGAGAAGGGCAAAGAGTTAGCTATAATAAACATGATAAGAAATGGGAAAAATGGATGAGATCAAGAAAAAAGTCATAGGTTAGAAAGCTATTTTTCCTAAAACCTGATCAAACTATAACTTGTCATTCAGTTTTTGACCCACATTCAAATGCAATAAATATTTATTAAGCACCTACTACATGCCAGGCATTATATTAAGCACTTGTGGTGGTTGTTCTTCAATTGTATCTGACTCCTCCTGACCCCATGGAAGACACCCCAGGCCCTTCCTTCTATCTTCCACTATCTCTTGAAATCTATCATTGCTTCTAGGACACTCTACATCCATCACATCTTTTGTGATCTTCTTATTCTTTTGAATATTTCCCCAAACTAGGGTTTTTTTTCTAATGGATTCTGTCTTTTCATTATGTGGCCAATATATCTTAGATTCTGTTTCATTATTTGCTTCCAATGACTAGTCTGATTTAGTCTCTTTAAGTACTGACTGATTTGACCTCCTTATCGTCCAAGGGACCCTCAAAAATCTTCAGAATCACAACTTGAAAATGTCACTTCTTCAGAGCTCAACTTTCCTTTTAAGCCATCCATTGCTACTCAAAAATCCATAGCTTTAATTATATGGACCTTTGTTGGCAAGCTGATATCTCTGTGAAGCTCTGGGGTACAATTAATAATAAAAAAGGCAATTCCTACCCTTAAAGATTTTATAATCTAAAAAATGAGACACTAACCAAAAGGAAATAGGTTTGGGGAATTGACACAGCAGTAGATATACAGTGGAGGATCCTAGTGAAATGGGGCACATGGACAGTGGAATGATCCATTTTACACCTTTTAGAAAGAAATACATTGAGTGTAGTTTAGTACTCTGCTCTCCAACTCTTCAATCAGAGGGCAGAGGAAGCTGAGGGAGGTAGTGTCAAACAGAACCTAAATAAGCATCAATGTGGTAAATTTAGAAGAGATTGCCATCATGCCTTTCCTCTAGCAGCAATCCATGTGTATAGAATTAGGCATCGCTTATGATTTGGTGTTCATTATAACAAAAGACCTATGACTGCAAAAAAGCTGACTTGGGAGGGGATACTGTATCTGCAAAATAAAACAAAAGTAAGAGGCCCAGAAAAATAAATAAATAAAAGCTTCTCAAATACAGTAAAAGTCATAGGCTCCTGAGGGGCCAAGGGATATGACTAACCAACTGGAGGAAAAGAAGATGTGTCCCTTTTGATCCTTCCCATGACAACCAATCATGGGTTTGTCTCTATTATAAGTATATATAATGGGAGACCAGTCAAGCTCAGCCCTCATGAGCATGTGCAGGAGGCTTGGCTGACATATTTCTTCTTAAGAACAAAAGGAGCTATTATTCTTTTCTAGTCTTCCAAACATATAGTGAAGAAAAAGACTTTTGTTAGGATGCTGAGCCAGACTTGGGAAAATATACAAAAGACTTCTCTAGAGACAACTCAACTCTTTTTGATTCCCTAGTGACAAATAAGGAAGATGAGCACTTATGGGCTTCCTCTGGGTAGGAGAGAAGCCATGGGCTCTCTCTGAGTCAGAGCCCCCAGGCAGATGAAAGCATCTGGCCCTGCTGTTGAAAAGTCTTCTGCTAGCTAACTCTCTTCCTTGGGTCTCCTTGTGTTGAATGAATCTGTATTTTTGCCTCTTGGCTTTTGCTTTTGCCTGCAATCAAATGATGGAGTATTAAATTAAGCTTTAATGATAAGAATTTCAAGAGGGTGAGAGTCTCCTGAGATCTGAAAGATAGACTTTATGCCATACTTTGATGGTGACAACCAAAGTTTCAGTGTTTAACCCAGACTAAAAGTTCATCAAAGGCTGTTAAAAAGAAATAAGAGAAATTTATCCACTAGATATGCCACATGCCACTCAAAAGGGAACTTAGAGGGGTGAAATTTGAACCCACTCTCCCCAGGGTCCAAGGTAATATGAGGGAGAGTATGTCCCCTTGTATTTGAAGGAAATGTTGGTATTTCTCTTCTTGCCATATCTCTTCAGTAAACATTCCTTTGTAAAAGATAACTGATGTTAGTTGGTTGAATGAAAATGAGATATGATAAATATTGAGGAAACTGCACCACAATGGGAGCTTAAACTAATAGCACAAGAGAAAGAAACTACCATTGCCTGAGAAGGAAATATAATCTTTTTGAGGGCCCAACTCATCAATCAATCTGTGATTTGGGAAGAGGATCACCAGAATTCTACATAGGCCATATATACTACCCTTTTATACACTTTAGTCCAACACTTCCCCCACCTCCAACACTCTCTCCTTTTCCAACTGTTTTCCCATGGGTATGGGTGTAGACACTCAGAGAAATTCTAACCTAACCAGTTCTCAGGCATTCATGGCAACTGTGCAAGCAAAAATCCCCCAGCTCATCCCAAGGATCTCCACCTTCCGTGTCCAAGATCATCACGTTGCTGCCTGTGGCACTAGTCTTTTTGCTTTCTGACAAGTAGCTAATAAGTAAGTCCTTCCGACACATATACACTTCTCATCTTTTCAGTGGAAATCATTGATTTCCAGAGTGAAATCATTCAAAGAATGAATAGTCATAGATGAGTTGTGATACAATTCACAGGACTCATTACATTATCTCCCCCCTGAAATTGAACTATCTTCTAAAGATTCCTTTTTTATTCTCTTGTCAAAGCCATTACCACGTATATACCCATCCTGGTCCTCTATAGGCAGCACATAGAAATCCAAGAACTTTTTTTTTTTTGCATTATCTGTATATGAAAGAGTTGTGTTTATTGGAAAGAGAAAGAACAAAGGAGCCAGGTGAAAATTCTTTGTGTCAGAGCAATGAAGTTCTAGAGAACTAGTCCTAGAATGCTAGAGAAGAGGGAATAGTTCGGTGCCCAAGAGTGCACAGTAGCTAGTTATAACCTAAAATTATTTAAGATTCATTGAGAATGCCCCCAAATCTTGTGATCACATGTGTTAAGGTGGTGTATGGAAGGAGGCTGAGAAGCATCTGACTTGTAAGTAGAGTGGGAAGAGTGTGTCTGCACAGGTTGTCAAGAGAAGGAAAAAGAAAGGGAAAGGCAGGAAATTCACATGATGAGATGTGTCCAAGTAGAAAATCCATCATAAATTAAGGATAGGATCTATAGATACAATGGGACATGAGTATTTAGCATCATATATGGACATGTGGTGGATACTTGTGCTAGAATCTCTGTTCTGTGTTCCAGGGTCCAGTCTCCATGCATTAATATCAGTATTGGGGAGCCATGATGGGAAAGCTGTGAAAAATTTTGTTGTCTAAAGATGGCAAGTTTTCTAATGATTTGTAGTCTCTGCATGAATAGAAGGTGTGCCTTGGGTGTGGGCTGTTGGGAGGAGGAAATACAGAGAACACAAGGAATTTAGAGAATGAAGTTTGAAGAAAGCAATGTTATCATATGCAAGAGAGTGCCTAACCTCTTGAACAAAAAGTATATCTGAGGACTAATTGATAGTGACTGACACATCAGAGACAGCCACAACTGCATCCTTGACCACAAGTCCACCCTATCCCAATGCTTTCTGAAATGTTTGTTTCAGAATCCTTCATTGTAATAATACATGCTCATTTAGCTTCCACTTTCCCTAAACATGAAGTTTGAGAGGTGCATAGAGAATAATAATAGTTATAATCATAGCTAATATTTATCTGGTGTTTACTATATGAAATATATAGTATGCTATGTAATTAACATAATACTATATAATATACATACTAAGCACTTCACCATTATTCTTATTTTATTCTTACAATGCCCCTGGAAGGAAGGTACTATTATTGTTCCCACTTTACAGATGAGGAAACTGAGGCAAACAGAAGTTAAGTGACTTGCCCAGGGTCACAGAGCTGGTACATGTCTAAAGTTGGATTGGAACTTGTTTCCCAGCTCCAGGCCCAGCACTCTATCACATCATCTAGAGATGAGGATTCATTTCTTTCTGAATCCGGAATCACAAGCCTTCCCCACTTAAGGATCAATTGAGAGATATTCTTGTCAGACTTTTTGCAATGTCAGCTAGAGCAGACATTCATTATAAGAACAGTAGCCTGACATACATTTGACAAAGGCTTTAATTGAAGTGTTTTGGTTAGAAAATCTTTGCTGAGAAAACATCAGAAATCCTATGGCCAAATTCTTATATATATTTTAAGTATCTTCAAAGTAAGTGAAATTCTTGAGTTTTATGTTGGGTATAACCAGGGAGCAAGACCTTTGCTCCCATACATTTTTAAGTTCTACCAGCATGATTAGGGTTAGGAAAAGGGACCTTTCATGTTGATTCCCAAAATAGGGTTAAATGAACAAGTCCAAAACTCATTGGCAGGATTCTCGCTTCAGATAATCCATTAGAATGAGAAGACCCTTATGAGTCATCCTTCTGAATGACATACTAGTGACTAGAAAAGAAGAGGTACTCAGTACTGAGGAGGAGGAATGCTGAAGTATGGGCAAGAGGAAGTAGGGGATCAGTAATATTGGTAAATTTGCCAGAATTGATGATACCAGATTCACTTTGGTTAATATAGTTTTTCAACACCTACTGCCTATATATATATATATATATATATATATATATATATTCTATTAGATACCCATAGTTATGATCATCCTCCAGATGCCATCATCACCTATAATTTTGGTACCTCAACTATTTTGAATGCTGAAAACCTTTCACCATAAAATTCTCTCATTCAATTTGCCTCACACCTCCTAAACCAAATTTTGTATTTTACTACAGTCTCCAGTTCCATAAAGCCTCCCTTTTGCTTGGTCTATCTCCCTCTTACTCTGGTTTCACTTCTATCCTTTAACTATCTTGACTCTGCAGTTAATGGTTCAACTTTACATATTCTTCCCTTGCCACCAGCCCTATCATTATCCCTTTTCGCGTTCTTCCAGTTGTCAAATCTACAACTCCCCTGCCATCTTCCTTCTCCCCTTGAACTCCCAAAGTGCTGAATATAGCTATGGGGAGCACCTACAGGTAGAATGAATGCTCCTCAAAGTCATCCTCTTCTCCTTTGTTCATATCTCAGATAAAGTGACTTTGTTCTTAGTAAAGCTAATTTTTCTATCTGTGCCCTGTAGTATATCCTTTCCTACTTCATTCTCCATTGACAATTTTCCTTCCTTCCTTCCTCTCCTCTCTTTCAACTCCTCCCTCTTTTCTCTCCTTCTCTTTCATATATTTCATGTTTGCTCCATTTATTTCTCCTGTTTCTGTCTCCCCACTCTATTTTCTCATTTTTTAAATTTCTCCCTATCTCTTTTACCTTTCCAAAATTTATATAAACAAATTTAAGTCTGCTGTATTAAAAATCTTTACAGCTATCTGATTGATTAAAATGTTAAAAGAGCAAAATGACAAATGTTGGAAGGAATGTGAATAAATGGGGAGGACTATTACATTGTTGGTGCTACTATGAACTGATCTAACCATTTTGAATACTAATCTGGAATTACACTTAAAGAGTTATAAAACTGTAGATACCCTTTGTTCCAGAAATAACACTATTAGGTTTATTTCCTAACATGATCAAGGAAAAAGGAAGGGAAACTATATGTTCTAAAATATTTGTAGTAGCTTTTTTGGTGTGGTGGCAAAGAAATGGAAACTGAAGGAATGTCCATCAATTGGGGAATGGCTGATCAAATCATCATATATGATTGTAATGGATTGCTATTGTGCCATAAGAAATAACAAACATGATGACCACAAAAAAAAAAACTTGGAAAGACTCCTATAAAGTGATGCAAAATGAAGTGAGCAGAACCAGGATAATGTTGTACACAGTAACAGCAATAAAGTATGATGATCAACTATAAATGATTTAACTATTATCAACAAGGCAAGGTCCAGAACCCCTACAAGGGACTCATGATGAAAAAGGATATCTAATGCCATAGAAGGAATAGATTGTAACATACCATTCTCCACCTTATTTTCCCCATGGATTTTTCTCTAGTGTAAGCAATATGTGTCTTGTTTCACATGACAAATAGGGAAATATATATTATGTGATATACAACCTATGTCATATTACCTGCCCTCTAGGGAAGAGGGAGAGGCAATAAGGAAGGGAAAAAACATGGATTGCTAAAAGACAAAAATGAATATTGAAAATTATATTGAAATGTAATCTGGAAAAAATTATTGCTTTAAAAAATCTTCATTTTTCTTACCATTATCCTTTTAAACCATTATCCTATTTCCTTTTTTCACTGCCCAAATTCTGTAAAAAATAATTTATACTCCTTTCCTCTACTTCTCACTTCTCAACCCCTTGCAATCTGATTTCATATACCACCACTTAAATTAAATTGCTTTTCCCATGATTTCCAGTTCATAACTAGTAAATCTGATAGTCTTTTTCCAGCTTTACTCTCTCTTTACCTCTCTGGATTTTGATAATGTTGATATCCTTCTTCTGTGATAATTCTATACCTTTTTCTTTGCCACCTCCTCTTACTCCTCTTACCTTTTTGGACAGTCTTTTCCAATCTTATTTTTCCCCTGCTGATTTTTTCCCCATCTGTCTCCCACCTTTAGTGTGGATGTCTACTAGGGTTCTGTCCTGTACCTTCTTATTTCCTTTTCAATCTACTCCTTGAAGATCTCATCATCTCCTCTAGAAGCAAATATCATTCCTACCTAGATAATGCCAAGTCTATACATCCAATCCAAATCTCTCTCATGGCCTCAACTCACAAATCTTCATCATCACGTAGGCATGGCAAACTGAATCATTTTAAAAACAGAACTTAACATAACCCTCCTACACCTATCCTTCTTCCAAACATCTCTCTATCTATTGAGTGTACCTCCATTCACACCATCATCTTGATTTATAACTTTAGATTGATCCTTGACTTGATATACTTCCTTATCACTTCCCAAAGTCAATCACTTGTAAAGTCTTATTTTTCTTAACCCTATGACATCTTTTCTATTCCTCCTCTTTCCATTCTAGTTTGAGTCTTTATAATTTCTTTGTACTGCTGTAAAGTCTCTTAACTGGTCTCCATTCTTCTAACTTTCCCCTTCTCTAATCTAGGTACCCTGTTTTCCTAAAGCATAGGTCTGATCATGTCATTCATTTTGATCTGTCTCTCTTCTCCTCATAAACTCTCAATAGTCTCTTTTACCTATAGTGGTGATCTCCAATATTTTTCTTTTATCATGAATCTCTATTTTTTTTAAAGGACATATAGGAGGGAAGACAAAAGGGAATAAACACTTATATAGTGCTTCCTATGTGCCAGACACTTTTTATAATTATTTTTTCATTTGATCCTCACAATCATGCAAAGAAAATGTTATCATTATCCTTGTGTTATAGTTGAGGGAGCTGAGGCAAACAGAAATTAAGTGACTTGCCCAGGATCACATAATTAGTAAATATCTAAGCCTGGATTTGAACTCAGTCTTCATGACTCTAGGTTCAGCATTCTATTTACTGGGTCAGAAGCTGACTCTACATTTATACCCAATATGTGTTTATTGATAAATTTTCATGTACTGCCAAAGTACAAAATTATATATTTACAAAAATAGAAATTTAAAAGGATAAGACAAAGATGAAATAAATTTGCATGTTATTTATTAATGATACAAAGATATTCTGCATTCATTAAATTATTATAATTAATATAATCAGATTAATGGTATAATGTGCATTATAATTTTGCATTAATGAGAATGACTTAATTAAATATGCTCCCTTTTCAAATTCTATCTTACATTTTGAAATTTAGAGATTCAAAAGTCTGGTTCTAAATTCAGTTTATTTTCATACTTGTTTTTATCATAGTTTAAAGAATAAAGACAACTCAAGAAATATCTATGGCTAATTGAAAGAAATCTATCCTTAGCTGTTCTTAATAAATTATGGTATTTATTTTTCAATCTCCTCCAATAATTTATGCAATTTTTGTTGAAATTCAGTTAGTTTCCATCTTCTCTGATGTCAATCAGTTCTTCTCACAATCTAGTCAGAAATGTTGTATTTAATTTTCTTTTAACAAATTAGTTCAAACTCCACTGAAACTCTTCATTTTTAGGATTTTAAAAAATAGTTCAGAAAATCTGTTCCCAAGTTTTTTATTCAGAAAGTTTGATGAGTAACACATTATCTTACACCACAGAAGTTTAATTTTTTAAATAACTTGCTATTAATGAAGGCTTCCTACTGTAATTAACTAACACCTCAAAGCACAAATATACTTAGAAGAAGATTAGTTATTATAACTGGATATAAGTCCATATTTTGAATAGTCTTTTCTAATTTGGCTAATGTCTGGTTCTTTTTATCTCATAATATTGCTAACAAAGGAGCTGAATATAGTATAAGAAATTTCAGCTCTGAAATATTCTTGTTTTCAACTTGTATATTATTAAAATCACACACTCCATGGTTTCTTAGCAGGAATCTTTTTGTGCCTTTTTCTGCTCTACAAAGGTTAGTTTAATTAAAATGAAATAATTTAATCAGAAATCCACTTACTTGGTGGAAGAAAGAATGTTGCTTTGGGGGTCAGAGGACTCCAGTTCTTTTCAGTTCAAATACAATTTCAGCCACTTGCTACCTACTAAACTTGAGCAAGTTTTATTTGAGGTTTCTGAGATCTCTAAATCTAAGCTCATAGGCAATATGCTAAAAGTGTGCTAAAAGCCAATTAGTTTTAAAATCTGCTATGAAATTATCACTGCTCTGGATATCTAATAGACAGTGAATGGCACATAGGATCCAAGTGAGAGTACCTGCATACGAAAGATTAGTAAAACTATTTTTTTTAGATTGAAACTGAAAGTAAATAGAAGTTCAAGATTTCCTTCCCAAATCAAAATGGATTGTTTCATATATACTTTCCCGTCACTATGCCAGTCAACAAGAGTTGTACCACCAGCACTTTCTGTAGGGATCTTCCCATTCCCCAACCCAATCACCATTGCTCAGTTCTCATCAAGTATTTGAAGTACTTAATCTTGGGTGGACTGTGCCCACCATTCCCACTTTTGTCAGTGGTAATCCTGAGCCCCCACTTCACTCCAAACATTTGACACACTACTTTCTTCTCAATAATCATCAGTGAGCTATTTATTTGCCTTATTATTGCTCTCCAAGCTTCACCAAGTTTGGAGGTCATGTAGCCTGCCAAACACCAAGTAATCCTGAAACCTTTCCTGACACTTCCCTCTTCCATGAAATGGAATCATCCTTCAAATGTTATCTTTCTCACATTAGGATGTGAGTCCCTTAAGAACAGAGATCTTATTTCTCTTTGTAACCATTTAGCACTTAGCATAGTGCTTTCCACATAATAAATGCTTAATAATTATTTTTCTTGGGAAAATACTGCCCTACAGGATAAAATATGAACTTATTAGCCTGGCATTTAAGCCCTTCCCTTTAGATCCCAAATCCCTCGCTAGCCTTATTTTATATTATACCCCATCTATTTTCCAGAATTCAGCATTCCATCTTCTCTCTTCATGGATTATACAAATCATTATCCATTGTTGAAATACATTACTTCTACATCTCCACCTCTCAGTATCTTTGTCTTTAAGGCTCAGTTCAAGCAGGAACTCCTCCATGAATCCTTCCCAGATGCCCACATATATTAGAAACCCCCCCCATTCTCTCTCTCTCTCTCTCTCTCTCTCTCTCTCTCTCTCTCTCTCTCTCTCTCTCTCTCTCTCTCTCTCTCTCTCTCTCTCTCTCTTTCTTCTCTCTCTCTCTTTGATATTCTCATACTATACTTTTTAGACATGCTTATACCAACCCCATCCCCAATGAAATATAATCTCCTCCTGAACAGAAGTTTTTTTCATTTATTTTTTTTCTATTTTCAATTCAGAGCATCTTGCACCCAATAGGAGTTGAATAAATATTTGTTGAACTGAAGACTATTTATTTTCTAATTGTTCTAGTTAGGTCCTAGTAAAAGCCAAAATCTAAAACAATTATTCTTCTCTGGGAAAATAACTTACAGGGTTCAGTGTAAATTTGGTGACTCCCAAAGAGCTGGGTCTTCCAGAATGATCTCCCAAAAAAGGGGGTGAGAACACAATGCTTCACCACCCTCTCAGTTCTCTACATCCTAAACTGGGAAGTTACAATGGCCCCAAAGACAGCTCTGGCAGAGATTTGCAACCACCATGGTCAGAAAGCAGTGATAGGCTGCTCACTCCAGAGGCCGAAATGATAGCTACAAAGGTGGAGTCTAGATTCAACAGATGGTGGCTGTGGAATTGGAATGGAGTGGCAGCAACAAATACCTACAGGAATTATGAGAGGCAGAGCAGATAAACAGCCAGGCATACCTGGTAGCTGGGACACCGAGCCAGGAATGATATGTCAGACTTGAGAGAAATCTTTTCCCCCAAGAGTATGAGTTTTCCAAGGAGTGATGCCTTTCCTCCTACTGTAATAGACTATACTATTGTATATTGGGAGGGTTGGGGAGGATACTTAGAATGATTCCACTGTTTAATCTCTTGTCATTTTCTTTATTATTCTTTCAAATTAAATACTTACAATTTTATTAAGAAGTGACTTGTGCTATCGATACCTATGCTATATGTCTTTAAGGTAGAACCATAGACATGCCTGTGCCTATTTATTTCTTATGGTATGAAAATAATCCATGTTCCTAATTTAATGGAGATATTTTATTATAGAAAAAGCCATCTTGCATGGATCATGAGCTTTATTTAACAGTTCTCAACTTATGAAACCTGGCGAAAGCTTAATTTGTCTTGGCCGTCATACACAATGCATTACTGTCCACTTGGCAGCACCTGCTGTCATTATGAGCTTAGTACCCAAAAGAAAATGATGAAGCCTTAGTTATATGTGAATATAAGTTTCAGTGGATGTGAATTTTGTTGAGATAATAAGCAGAACAGGATGAGGGAGAGGGGAAGGAAGATGCCTTGCAAATATAATTCATTTTAATCCCAAGATAATTTTGTGTTATGTACTTAGGAAGGCTTTTGCAAGGGTTCATTTGACTTGGAAATCTAGAAAAAATAACTTTGAGTCTAGTTTAAATAACTTGACTAAACTAAAAGAAAAAAATCAATTATCTAAATTCTTGGAATGCATCATTCCAAATTAATCTTTTGTAGTAAAAATCTTTAGAGAGGAAGGAGGAAGGAATAGACTAGTGAGATCTCAACAGGCATATATGTATCACCTTCAACCCATTTCAATAACATACAGAATGAGACTGGACAGGATCAGAAGAATAGATTGACATGTACAGAGTTGTAAGCAGTACTGAAATAGTACCTAACAATTAGCAGTGTTGCATAGGATTGA
Organism: Monodelphis domestica; assembly: GCF_027887165.1. Classification (NCBI taxonomy): domain Eukaryota; kingdom Metazoa; phylum Chordata; class Mammalia; order Didelphimorphia; family Didelphidae; genus Monodelphis; species Monodelphis domestica. The sequence continues at coordinate 220,651,950 of NC_077231.1, read as the reverse complement.
GCCAATGACCACATCCATAGGTCTATTTTGCATTTTACCTTGACTGGGTTTTATGCCATAAGGAAAGTGGGTGAAATTCAATAGTCACTAATATTTCCAAGAACTTATACACTATATCACAAAATAATGTTTGTTTCATTTTTAAAAGTCAACTTAATATCTAGTACCTGCCTAGAATTTTGCCTACAAAAATTATATAAAATGTTTTATACAATTTGTACAATTGTTTATATTGGGGCAGGCTGGTGGCAGAAAGAATATAGTGCTGGGCTTGAAGTCAGGAAGATTCATATTTCTGGATTTAAATTCAGACTCAAACACTAACTGTGTGATACTGGGCAAGTCATTTCACCCTGTTTGACTCCATTTCTTCAACTGTAAAATGTCCTAAAGAAGGAAATTGCAAACTAGTCCAATGTCTTTGCCAAGAAAACCCCAAATGAGATCACAAAGAGTTGGACATGACTGAAAAATGACTGAACAACATGTTTATATTAGATTTTTATGTGGCTTCTGTATTTCTAATTATTATTAAGATTCTCCATGCTAATTCATCTATAAAATGAAAGGGTTGAACTAGATCAGCTTTAAAGTCATTCACATCATTCTAGCATTCCAGGAGGTTGTAAAACTGGTAAATCTCTTGCTGTATTTTTTTATGAGTGTTTTTCACAAACTTCTCTTGAGTTGGTATAATCAGTGCAACATCCCAGAATAGCTCTGGGCCACTTCAGCATCTTCCTACTGTAGATCATGACTTTGGTCTTATCAGAGTTCATTAAAGATGGAAATCTACAAACACCTATCTGATTCCTGATGGACAGTTGGATGTCTGAGAAACTCTTTCTTTCTGTGCTTAATGAAAGCCATAAGTAGTTAAAGTGTGATTTGCAGGATGATTTTGGAGTTGTTGGGTTTTTATAGAGCTTTTCTGCTTATTCAGAAAAAAATTATGAACTAAAGAAGTACTGACTTTTAGCTATTCCGTAAGCATTACAACTTTCCCCCACAGATTCATTTTTCAGATCTGAAACTTAACTAAAACCAGAGAAGCAACACATCAATGTCATTGTCATCGTCATCCTAATATATGATTTTATAGTATTTTTTGCTTTTTAAAAAAATGTCTTAACTACATTATTTCACATGTAAGGTTTGATTTTATTGCTTTACTTACTATTAGAACATAAGAAAACAAGACTGAATTAATATCAATTGAAGGCCATGTCAGAGTCATTACAAACTGGTTTCTTTGGAAGATACGGGACATTAAATGAAGTAGGAATAAGAAACCTATTGACTGGGGGGACTTGGGTATATCCTGATTATCTAATGAAATAATTCAAAAAGCATTTATTAAATACTAATTTGTTTTAAGCACTGTATACATGAAAGAACTCCTCAGAAGGATCCTTAAGCTATCACACCTTAGCTCTGTTAGTATCAGTGAACTTCTCTTAAGTTTCCTCATGCTCCTGACACTTTTTGCCCAGGATCTATAAATTGCCTTGCAGCTTTCTAAAGCTCCAAAAGGTACTTAGCAAAATGAAGAGGAGAAATAGAAGCAAAAATCTTTTCCCTTCCTTCTTGAGACTATGGCAGATATGACTATCCTCTTTAAAAGTCTAAAATCAACTTCTAATACAAATATAGTTACTGGGTGACTAATTCATTGTGGTAAGAAGCTCTGTTTTCCTTTTTCTTCTATTTCCCACTGAAATAATTTTTCTTATCCTTCCTTCCTGGTCATTGGGGTGAAATGGAAAGCAGAGTAATAGATAGGAAAGAGCACTGAATGAACCACTATCTAAAAACTTTTGATTCAAGCCTCAGATCTATAGCTATGACAGCTTGGATGAATCACTAAATATCTCTGTGACTCAGTTTCCTTAGCAGTAAAATTATGGTTTATCAAAATTAGATAATCTATAAGATCTGCTCTACCAATAAATATAAGATGATTCTATACGGCTAATTAGTCTCTTAGCTAATCTATATTCTCAAAGACTTAGCAGAATTGTACAGTATTTTAGTTCTTAAAGGGATCAATCTCTTTTTCCTTCTCCATGTTTTAAATATTCTTGAACATAATTTTCCACCAAACTCTTATTCTACTGGCTCGTTATGATTTAGGGGGTGGTCTTTGGTTCTTAAGACTATACCAAGAAAGTATAATATCTTGTAGATGTTACTCAAGCTGTAAAGACTTTGATTATGGGTCTACAAATGATCATATATCTGATATCAGATATAATTACCATTAATAATAACCAACATTTATATAGTCCTTGACACATTCCAGGTACTTTGCAAAGCACATTACAATTATTAGGCAAACAGAGATTAACTCATTTACTCAGAGTCACACATCTAATAAGGTTATTAAGTTGGATTTGAATTCAGGTCTTCTTAACTCTAGACCCAGTCTTCTTGCTACTGCACTACCTAAACCTAAAAGTTAAACCCTTTTTTTTTAATGTTCAAAGTTATTCATAACTTGGCTCTTCCTTTTCACCTTTCCTGTATTCTTAGACCTTCCCCATTTCCCCAAGTATTCTTCCATGTAGTCACGATAGCTTCCTTGCTATTATGCCAATAAAACACTCTATCACCCAACTGGACGTATCTTCTCTGGATGTTACCCATGCCCAGAATATTCATCCTCCTCACCTCTCCCTTCTACTTTCTCTGGTTTGCTTCAAGGTTCTAAAATGTGACCTTCTACAGGAACCTTCTTTAGATCTCTCCAAATTCTACCATCTTCTCTCTGTTGATTCTTTCTTATTTATCTCATATATCATTTGTTTGTTTGCATGTAGCTTTTTGCTCACTGTCTCCCCCATTACCCTCACTGAGCTCCTCAGGGTCAGGGATTTTATTTCACCTTTCATTGTATATCCCATTTAGCAGAGTGCTGTCACAAAGTAGGTGCTTAATGAGTGTTTATAGACTGGTTGACTGGCATGAAAGAAATAGCCTAAATAAGCCTTAATAGTATTAGGGAAAGATTTTATGCCAAGTGATGATTTGGTTTTTATTCCATAGTAACTCAAGTAGACTAAATGCTAGGTCAAGGAAAAGGCTTGATCTACATTAGTGACTAAAGTACCTATAAATGTGAAATCACAGGTGTTTTTGAGGTATTTTCATAGAAAAAAAATGTAGTTTGCTCATAATTCTATGCAATTTTATTTATAGTATATGCTAGGGTAAAGGAAAGATGCTAGGGCATAATTAGTTGCCAAAACAAAGCACAGAGTTCTTTTTCTCACTGTAACCAATGCAATTCATTTTTTAATTCATATGTATAACTGGGTTGTGTGTCAAGTACTTAGATAATAAATATGTCTTATTTAACTAATCCTCTTAGTTGGAAACTTCCAAGGTCATCTAATTCAGTTTGTATCTAGATAATATACCAACCTAGGATTGCATATTAAAGCTAAAATATTGTAGTTAGAATTTTAGTAAAAATATAAGACAGTTTCAACATACTCCAAGGATTAGTGTCATCTATGATTAAATACTAGTGGGGGATTCCTTTTGAGATTTACTCTAAACGTCTAATAAAAGCAGAGAAAACTTAGGGAGAAAATTAAACAAACCAAAAAAGGAGACATTTCAATAAGCAAATACTTCATTACCAAAAAAAAAAAACTGAGGCAAAAACTCCCAAGGAAGGTGAAGATAAAAGTAAGAATTCCACAAGGTCCTGAAAATGACAACTGAGCAAGTCTATGATCCTTCAATGTAAATCAGAAAAGCAATCTAACATTCTAGTGAAAATATCAAAAAATGAAGACAGAAATTAGAGCTCTCAAGGAAAAAATGAAAAAAATAAATTAGGAAATGGGTAGAAATTCAGAACACTTTGCAGAAGCACTTTCCAAAATAATTAATTCTTTGAAAAATAGAACAACAATGGAAGGCATAGGTAAAGAGTCAGAGTGAAAATTGATCGAACAAAATCAAAAGATTAGAAGACAGAGAACTTAAAGAGACAATATAAAGCTTATACAGTTATATTTGGAACATAGAATTAAAAAGAAAATAATAATGCCATGTGTTGAAAAATAATACAGAAAATCCCCAGAAGTATCAAGAGAAAAGTAAAATATCATTCTATGGACTAAACTGTAAACCAACACAAACATTAAATTTAACTTACCAAGAAATATCAAAATAACACTTTAGAACATTCCAAAAATAGTCATAATCTTATATATTTATTCTTGATTTTATTGAACCAAATAAAAAGTATAATGATAGTCTGAAAAGCAAGTAATGATATTAATAAGAAATCTAGCACTTTCAGGTATGCAAAGCATTTCTCATATATTATCTCACTTGATAAGGTAACTCAAATATGAATGATCAGCACCCCAAAATTTTTTCATTCTGCAAATTTTAGTTTAAAATATCAAAGGAAAAATCTAAATGCTCAGTACCAAAAGAGAAATCAAGCCACATCTTCAAAATTGCCCAGGGATTAACAGGGTAGTAAAAATATGAACTGATAAAACATAAGAAATGTGAAGACATCCTGATAAGAAAAGACAAAGAAATTAAGTTATTGTTTTTGTGGATAGAACAAAACAAGGTTATATCTATAAAATGAGGGATTTTTAAAGCATATATTGTCTGTCAAACATTGAGAAAAAATTAAAAATCCAGAGGCCAAATGTCAAAAGAAGAAAAAGACAGAAGGGGAAAAACAGGAGCAAAATAACTAAAAAAAGAACTAATTTAGGGAAAATTCTATTACCTTATTAGTAAATAAGATTCCTCATACAATTTCTCCACCTCTTCATCCTCTGCAATAGATGTTGTTTGGCAAGTTACAATTATCTTCATAATAGTCTTTTTACTTGTGCCCACTCTGAGCACTGCAAGTTAGGATGATCAATTCTCCTATAACATGATTTTCTTCTTGCCTTTGAAAGGTGCTTGATGAAATCAACTCTAACTACTATTCTACCCTTCTCTTCCCACGAACCTATGGAACATCTTTCCATTTAGCTGCAACTTCCTTCTCTCATCTGGTTTCTTTTTTCAGGAGATTATCCATGGATGGGATTAAATTCTCCTATGTGAGTTTGTTGGTCATTGGGCAAGTTTCTCATCTTTAGAGTTTTTGTAAAATATATGATTTTATTAGTGTAGGGCACTCTAAGTGTAGAAATTCCTTCCATCAAAAGAGATCACCAACTTGTCCAGCATTTAAAATAGTGAGTATTTATGTAATACTTTAAGGTGGTGTAAAGCACTTTACATATCGATTCATTTGATCTTCACCACAACTCTGTGAAATAGATACCATTATTATCCCAATTTTGCAGTGGAGGAAACTGAGGGACAGAGAAGTTAATCCATGCTCAGGGCCACATATTTTGACAGTCTCTGAGGCAGCATTCAGAATAAGGTCTTCTTGATTCCAAGTCCAGTATTTTAACCACTAAGCCACCTGGCATAGAGTATTATCTGAGGCACTGATAAGGGGAATGATTATCCAAGAGTCATATCATCAGTATGAGTCCAAAGTTTTAATTTAGCCATTCTTAATTTCAAGGGCCAAGCTGGTTTTCCTTGTTGTTTCTCCCCATTTAGAGAACCTTTAGATAATTTAGTGTTTCTAGGACACTAAAAATTCTGTGATTCTTAACATTCTATATTCCTTTTTCTTCCCTCTAGTACTAATACCATGGTACCATGAAAGAAGTTAAATGCTACATTCCTTTTTTTTCTCTTTGTCTTTAATTCATGTATTTTAATGACCAAAGAATTTATCACCTTAAGAGGAAAATCTGTCTGTTAGGATCCTCTATATTCTTAGCATGATTGGCCTCAGGACAGATAATTTGGTCTGTTACTAGGACAACCATGGTGGAACACATTTTAAACCCCTGCTACTGAGAAATTGGAGGCTTTTGGATTGCATGAGCTCTGGAGTTCTGAGCTTCAGCAGGTCTAAAACTGATTAGTCATCTGCAATAAATCTGGTATAATTATAGGGAGCTCCTAAAAGAGTGGCACCAGCCTGTTCAAATAGGAGAAAACCAACCATGGTTAAAAATAAAGCAGATCAGAACTTTTGTGAGAATTCGTAATGGAACTGGGTATGGGAGTGGTGGTTGCACATTCTGCTTAAATATGATGGGAAAATTCAGTCTCAAAAATATATTATTGGGATGATAATGCACAAGCAGCTCTAGGTATTTTGTTAGATTTTTTGGTGGCCTCCAAGTATAATGAAATTAATTTTAATAGGTGAAGAGATAGCATTATTGTGATTTATTTTACTGCATTGTAACACAGAAGTGCCTCTGTGATGTTTTGCAGCACAACCATAGATTTCAAGGTCAAAATAAATTCAAAGATCACTTTTTCTAACTTCATTTTAGAGAGGAGAAAAATGAGTCTTACTGATTTTAAATAATTTGCTCAACATTGCTGAGATACCATATGACAAGTCAGATGTTGGACTCATTGCTCTTTCAGTTGTGACATACTGCCTTTTTAGATGTACTTTGTCTTTTTGTTTTGTGTTCCCAGACCCATCTCCAGCCGCAACTGCCAAACTGGGACTCTTTGTAACACAGTAGAACTTCCTAAGAGCTATCTATAAATATGTGTGATTATACATCTTTCCATGGTGGAAACAGTGCTAGATTTGCAGACAAGGAAGGGCTTCAAATCCCAGTTAACTCACTCATTATATTGCCTGTGTGACTTTGTACAAACTACCTAATCTCTCTAGGCTCAGTTTCCTTACTTGTCAAAAGGAAGAATTGGATCAAACTTCTTCTAAAGTACCAAAAGGATCTCACTCTATAACATTATAATTCCATGAACCCTTTTGGCTTCTCTAGATGCCTTATAGTTTATAGGCCTTTTAGCCTGACCCATTGAAGATTTCAGAAGCTACTAAGGCAAATTGGGCTGTTGGCTTCTATACTGCAAAATTGTTCTTCCATCTCCTTAGGAACAATTGTCTTTTTTCTACTCTCATATCTTTTTAATGGTAAGTTATGTCCTTTTTATCAGTTCTTATCTTGAGTATTATTCCAAGTCTGACAATTCTGTTGTTTGTCCTTCTATCTTTTTTTTTCCTTTCCCCCAGGCTTTTTTCCCATCTCTCCTTTCTCTTTTCCATTTAGTCTCCTTAATACCTCTTGACTTACTTGGCTTTCATAACCAATATCTAAGTCTAAGTGTAAATTCTACTTTTGTTCTAAGTAGCCAATCAGCAATAACATTTTGTCATATACAATCTTGAGCCATTTTTGTTATAAATGCTCAGACACTGTTGCTTTTTATTATTTCTAGAGTTAATTCTGTTTCAAATTGTTGCTCTAATCAGTAGCCTGATGTCTGTACCAGTGAGGCATTACATTTCTTTAAATATTGTTATGCTATGTATCAGCTATTATAGCATAATGTTTATGCTAATGTTAGTTGAATGTTTATGCTTAACTATTTTAAGATTTCTTTTTATTTTAAAGCATATTTGAGTGGGAATCTATGCTAAACTTTTATCCTTCCTTAAACATGTCTATGAGAAACCTGACTGCCCAAACCCCTAGGTTAAAATCAAGACACAACTATATAGTTGTATAGGGTAGTGTGTTAAGTGCTTAGGTTGGAAAATGTAAAAAACACAATATGTTGTTTTTCCTTTCCCACAAGGACCTCCCAATTTTTTAGGAAAATTAAAGTAGTCCTAATTATCTATCAAGTACTGAAGAGGAATTAATTTGCCTACAAAATACTGATTTTCCAAATCTAAACTTAATGGTATTTTCTTGTTAAAGTAATAATAATAAAGACATCACTTACATAATGCCTACTATGTACCTGGCATTGTGCTAAGGACTTTACAGATATTAGCTCATTTGATCTCCACAATAACTTTGAAAGGTAGGTACTGTTATTACCCCCAATTTACATTTAAGGAAACTGAGTCAAATAGGTTAAGTGACTTGTTAAAGGTCATACAGCTAGTCATTTTTATTTGAATTCAGATCTTCCTGACTCAAGTTTCTGCATTCTGCTCACTCTGCCACCTAGCTATCATTATTCCAAGAATACATAATACATAGCTAATAGTTTTACCTAATTGTCATTCTATTCATTTGTTACTTTGTTGGATTAAACTCATATCCTAAAATTATTTGCATTTAAGGGACTCTGTATACATAGAAACATAGATTTATACCTTCAAAGACCTTTAGAGGTTATTCATTCCAAATTTCTTATTTGAAAGATAAGTAAAACAAGATTGCAAGTGTAGTGTTCTGGCTATTACACCAAACTGCCTTTCATAATTTTACTTTACAAATTCTTATCTATACTGAGACTTAAATTTCATAAAAGGATCTAGTACTGAAAGACATGTTAGAGATCATAGTCCAGCTCCCTCATTTTATAGATGAAGACAGTGAAGCCTAGAGAAGTGAAATTACTTTCTCAAGTAAGTCCACAAAGAATTTAATTGATTACAACAAATTTTATATACCAAATATGCTCATAACACTACATAAAGGGACATATGGGAAAAAATAAAATTATTCTGATTCTCAAGAGATCATATATCTGATAGAGGCTATGCAGCATAGAGAAATAAAAGGAAGACTCATATGCCACACAAGTCAAACCAGTCACCAAATTGACCACCATCTTTGTTCTGACCATGATGGAGACTGCCCAAGATCCTGAACCATGACCCTTTGAAAAAGCAATAGTTCCAGACTAGGACCTACAGCCATTATCCTAAGAACAATTTTCTGTCAAGATGCAGCCTTTAAGCTACTCCTGTAGGTACTACAGATATCTATTGAAGATGAAGAAGGAGAAAAAAAAGGTTTTTTTGTTTTTTTTTTTATCCAAGTTGTTGGCACTATCCCTTGATTGGACATCAGAAATCGGTGTGATTTTTATCAGACTTAGAGGATTACCATGAGTCCTAGTTAGGACAATGATAAGGGAATAAGGGAGGGGAAAGGATTAAAAAGTGAAACCCAATTCAGATAGTAAATATCTAACCTGAGACTTAAGCACAGATGGTTCAACTACAATTCCCTTGTTTCTTCTACTACATACCATAATTGTTCTACAAGGTTTGGGTTTGTATTTCTCAAATGTTAGCCTCCCGCTATTCCCACATTTTATCTCTTCTGCCTTGTTATTCAAGAACAGTTAACCATTCTCTTTGTCCTCTGGAAAAGCCAGAGCCAAAATAACTGTTTAACAAATCTACTGCCTTTATCCCTGTCTCCCATGTCCTACTATCATTTTTAGTAGACCAATTTTCTCCTTTATTGTCTGTCTACAGAGAATATATGGGAGCAGCACTTTATTGTTATTTGAAATGTTCTCTGCATTTGGGGAAGAATCAGGTTTTCTTTTTGTGCCTCTAATTGTGAAAGTGAAGATAGGCACATCACAATCAAAGACTTCAAAGTACTATTAAAGAAAATTTCTCAGATCCTTTTGATTCATTAATGCACACACATACACACAATCTCTCTCTCTTTTTATGTGTGTGTGTGTGTGTGTGTGTGTCTGTCTCTCTCTCCTCCTTTCTAAGGAATGATCAGAAAATCTCCAAAAGACATGGTATTTTTGGATCAGTTTGATACTTTCTCCAGTAACCAACTTTTACTTCCACCCCCAAATAATTCCAAAGAAAAGCAAAAAGTTATGTAACTTTCTGATTGTTCACAAAACTATCTCTGAGTAAATAGTTTCTCAGTTTCAAATGCTATGAATTTCCCATGAAGATCCATTTTAGTGGTTAGGTAAAGTCTTCTTAAAGCAAAGAGATTCTAATTTGAATTTATTTCATCTTGTCCTCTTGGAAATTCCTCTAGCTCAGTCCAACAGCTGGCCAAAACACAGCTTCTAAATGTAGGAACATAAATTCAGAACTGGAAGGGATTCCAGGGATTACCACTCAAGCACTAAGTAAACAGAAACTCTAGCTTGGAGGTACTATCACAGAAGGATAATTCTTCCTGACTTTGATGTGACTGCAATAAGGTATTAGCATCTAATCGCCATAGGGGAAAAACAATTTCTTGGCCAATTCAATAAAGCCAATAACAGATATCACTTTATTTTTTAATTACTTTACAAATAAGATATCTTTTGATCATCACAATAACCTTGTGAGGCATGTGCTATTATTTATCCCTCTTTTACAGAAAAGACAATTAAGGCTGAGAGGTTCAGTGACTTGCCCAAAGTTATAATGATACAAAGTATGAGAGGTGATAGCTGGGTGACTCAGTGGACTAAAAGCCAGGTTCAGAAATAGGAAATCCTAGGTTCAAATCTTGTCTCAGAAACTTCCTAGATTTATGATCCTAAAAAAAGTATCCGAGATAGGACTTGAGCTCATACCGTCTTAATTCTATATTGATTTAGAATTTTGCACCCCAAGTTATTGTTATGAACTTTGACTTGATTTTGAGCCAAATTTAGAACAAGAGACTACCTCCCAAAATCTAGACAGAGCAATGATGATGCCTGCAGAGACCACATGCTGTATCAGAAGATCCAGAGTGAACTTTGAGATGGGGTGAATTTTAACTTTGGAGGGGTTGAATGCTTTTGTTTTGGAATGTACACTGTTATGCCAAAAGGGGACTGCCCCCTAATTGGTTTTTTGTCAATCCACCTATTATTGGTTTTGTTCCTTTTCCCTTTTATTTTCCTCTTATACCCAAATTATTGTAATTTTCCTTTAAAAACTGTAACATTTGTATATACCTGTAGTTCAAATTATAAGTTAGTTATGTTTTCATGATCCATTGGGGAGACTGGTCTCCCAAAGGATCACAGAGGGGATGTATTGATTTAGAATCTTGAACCCTAGAGACTACATTTCCCACAATCCATGTTTCCTTTTCCTATTTGTGCATCTCCTTACATAGAGGGAATTCTGAGTTTCTGTTTCCACCCACAGGGCTCTCCCTGGCTCCTACTAGAGGGAAGGAGGGAGCCTTTCGGGTGCTTGACGGAGGTTTTTTTTTTTTTAATTTTAATAAATATTATTAAAGTAATAATTGAAGTATTGGATATTAATTTTAATCTTTACATTTTCAAGTAGTGCTCTAGCTACCTCACCATTCAGTTGTTAGGTCTTCCTAACTTATGAATGGAAGGGGCAGCTAGGTGATGTAGTAGGTAGAGTACAAGACCTAAAGTCAGGAAGACTCATCTTCTGAGTTCAAATCTGGCACCTTGTATACATCTCTTAACCCCATTTCCCTCAGTTTCCTCATCTGTAAAATGTGCTGGTGTAGGAAATAGCAAACTAATCCAATATCTCTGCCAAGATCCTAATTGGAGTTGTGAAGAGTTGAACACAACTGAGCAACATATAAAGAGCTAGTTTTACAAGTAGGGAGAAGAACTGCCTACAGAGTATGATTTAGGAGCCCATGAAAACAATAGCCACCTCCTCCAAAGTATTTGTCCCAATAACTAGTGAAATTCTTAATTCTTGCCTTCTCTGTGAAAATAAAGAAAATCATATTTTTAGAGCTAAAGGGGACCTAGGCCTATAAGGGTTCTAGATCTATATGTTCCCTGTACCTCTAATGTTATAGATCTATAAGGGACCTAGACCCAAAGAGTCCTAGATCTATAAAAGACCTAGACCCATAAGGTCCTAGATTTATAAGGTACCTAGACCCATTAGGTCTTAGATCTGTTGGGGACCCTATATTTAAGGGACCTAGACCTCTAACAATCTAGATCTATAAGATCCTTTTGGGCAACACCAAAAACTTAATAAGCTACTCAGATTTTTTAGAAAGTATTCCTATAAAGAGGAGAACAGTCACACATTGACATGAATGAATTTGCTAGGTTCTTTTCCTCTCTGAGAACAAGCTTTCCTTGTGGGAGAAATGAAGTAAACTTCACCTCCTTTATGACCTTGCCTAGAGACCTCAATGCTTGAAACCAAACTTGATTTTTATTTTTTCCCCGTTCAAGTCCCTGAGCTCAACTAGGGTGTAAGGGGAGATGCGATTAGGCATGCACTCTACTCCTTCAGGAATACAAACACTTGGTTGATATTCATGGACATTTTGATCAAATTAAATCTGAAGGGAACACCCACCTGGATGCTTTCTGTCTGCAATAATTTTAAGTGCACACTTTATGTCTTCTCAGACACAAAAGAGCATTGCAATAAAAAGGTTACAATTTGCCACTTGCATGCAACTGAAAGGCAGAAAATTACTCCAACCGGGCAGAATAAATTTTTTTTTCTCCTTTGAAACTAATATTAGAATAGCTTCCTTTGAGGAGTCTGCAGTTTTGAGAGTGCAACTCCCAAAGAATAAAAGTTAAGCTCCACAATTAGAGGCCATAAAATAATTTAAAGGAGCCACAAGGCCTTTGAGTCCATTAGTAAAATTAACTTCCCCCCACCTCCCATTGCTTGCACCAGGTGTCAACAGAAGCTGGCATGTTATTAGAATGATTATTTCCGCTGCTCACTGGCTGCCTGCTTCCAAGACTTCGATCAGTCAATCCTCACAAGAGCCTAGGCAGTTGGGTCAGTATGATTAACCTATGAGGAGAGTTGAAACACTCTAAGGTTAAATGATTTGTTTCAGCAACCCAAATCAGTGGTAGAGCCAGATCTGAAGTCCAGAGTTCTTCATTCTGATGTTGTTCTTATCCAGGGTGACATATGTAGTAATGAAAATGCTTTGTTCTTTCTGAGGATAATTGAGAGCTGCCAGAAAGGGAGTACAACTAATGTCCAGGGCTGTCAGCATAGGAAGTAATTAAATCCCTGAATGAGTTATCTCTCTGAGAAAATGGGCACCTTATTCAAATGATTTAATATGTCTCTGTATATACCACAGTGGCCAATGGAAGCTTAAGACTTGAAGTACTTTAGAAATGGAAATAGGGATTGAATATTGGATTTCATCATATTAGGGCACTCACAGACTCTCCTCTTTTTTCAAGGGATTACACATTTTATTTGTTTAACTTTAGATGTAAAATTAGCAGAAAATTTTGGGAAAAAATTTAATTTGGAGTTATCCTTTAAGCATTGGTTTTTTTTTTGTTTGGGGTCTAGAATATATGTACTCTGATTTCTAATACAAGTCCTGAAATATAAGTGGAATCTCAAACATTTCCTCCTGGATCCATCTCTTCTTCTATTTACTGCTCTTACTTCCTTAACTCTGCCAGTGCTCAGGGTTCCATCTTTGATGGGTTGGCAGAGGAGAAAGAATGAGCCCTCTTATTTGGAGTCAGAATATCTAGGTTTGAGTCTTGATTCCATTGTTAGCTAGCTACCTACCCACCAGTGTAATCTTGGGAATTTGACCCCTGTGTACATTAATCTGTAAAAATGAAGTCACTGGATGGCAGATAGTAAGTATTTAATGCCATTCCTCCTTTGTTTTTGGAGCTTTGTCAGCCCTCTTGGCACAGTCTCTAGGGGAGGAATTTTAGCTTCCCTGTCCTCTGGAGGCTTTTGATCAGGTTAAGTTCACCTGGCTTGGACTGTATGTGCTCTGAGGCTGGTGCCACTCAGGCTCTCTCCAGTTCTCTCCAGATGCTTCTCTGCTGTCCCCAAGGTTCCCCAGTGCCTTTGTCCACCCCTAGGTTCCTGTCCTTGCGGGAGGCCCTGCACTCTAGTGGGGGGAGGGGTCTTGGAGTCCTGATGGGATTAGATTCAACTGGGTTGGTCTGGATGTGCCCTGAGGCAAAAACCTCCAGTGAGACTGGGGCCAGATGGAAAGACCCAGCCAAGGGGCTTCAGGCTCTCCTGTCTCTCCCTGGCTTCATCCCTGCTGCATGGGCTGGATGCTCCAAGCCCGGCACCCTGCTGCTCACAAGGTAGACACTCCAAACCAGCACCTTTGCCCACCCCGAGGTTCCTGCTGCCACTGAGGGCTCAGCACTCTGGGTTAGGGGGGAGGGGTCCTGGGACCTTCCTTCTGCCTTCCCCTTAGACCCCAGTGTTCTTGGATTCCAGCTTTTGGGGGGGGTGTACCTTTTGATTTAAGTATAGAAGGAAGGTTCCCCACCTCTGTCCTATTGTTAAGTTTGAATTTCAGTCCCCTAGGAACATTCAGTTTGTGATCAGTAAGGAAGGGTTTTCAGAGGTCTGAACTTTTGCTGCTTCAAAGCTTCCATCTTGACTCCCCTCCCTTTTGTTTTTGAAGAGAACCAATGATATCATGGAGTGATTTCTTGACTTGTATTGAATTAAATTTAAGTGAGGCAGAGTTGCACAAGTTCATATGCCTCATTCTCAGTTCCAAAGTCATCAGAGCCCAATGTGGCAAGATAAAAGTCCAGATGACTAGCAATAGCCTGGGATGTCATGGATGGGCTTGGTGCCTTCAATGTTTAAAAAAGTTCTAAGTACTCCATAGCCACCTTCATGGTTGTTGGAACAAACTGTTCTCAGGCACCCATTCCTTTGGAAGAAGTTTTTGCATACTTGGGGTAGACATTCCCCTAGCTTACTGATGAGTTTCGGGTCTATAAGTTATTCTCAACTTGGTTTAGCTCAGCTTCTTAAATGGTTTTACTGAGGTATGGCCACTGCCCATATTACAGATTCTTGGAGCCACAGGTGAGAGTTGGGTGAAATGGGGACACCAAAAGTAGATGAGTAGCCTTGATAAGGGCTTGGCAAACCCTTACATCAGAGAGTCTAGTCCTTCTTGAACACCCCAATACTTCCCAATGTTACTATGTACTAGTTGATTGATTATTAAGGTAGATGACCTATTAGGACAGTTTTATTTCTCCAGTCTTAACTGCCCTAACCTCTAAAACTCATATCTCTAACTGGTTATCTATCATCTGAAGCTGAATATCCTATAGACATCTTAAACTCAGCATAGGCAAAAATGAACTTACATTTCCTCCTATGACTTTCTCGCCTTTGGACAGAACTACTAAAAAGAGGCAATGTTATAGGGCCTAAAATTTCCATCATTGGCCATTCCTTTGGACTATGGCATTGAAGGATAACCCTTTTTAAATGCAAATGTCCTATAAATATAGTGAGAAATTTAGTCTTAAAAAAGAGTGCTAGATCTGGAATCAGAATAACTGAAGTTGAATACGAGCTTTGACACTTATTAGCTATATGACCGTGTAAAAATTTTTCAATGTCTACTTAATGTTCTCTCATCTATAAAACAGTGATAATAAGTGGACTACCTACTTTTCAGAGTTTGGAGTAAAAGGAAAAGGTCTATGTAAACCTAAAATTTCAAAATTTAAAATGCTACAGAAAGAGAATAGGGATTGAACATTTTATTTTATCTCATTAGGATATTCACAAAAGACAATTCCCCTTCCAAAGAAAGTATTCACCTTATCTATAATTTATAGTTTTTAAAACATTCCCAGAGAACTGAGAGATTAAAAGATTTGACATGGAGCAGATAGGTGGATCAGGGGATTGACATACAGGCCTGGAGGGGGCAAGTCTTGGGTTCAGATGTGACCTTAGATATTCCCTGGGTGACCCTGGGAAAGTCACTTAATTCCAATTGCCTAGCATTTACTACCTTTCTGTCTGAAAAACCAACTTAACATTGGTTTTCAGATGGAAGGTAAGGATTTAGGGAAAAAATGATTTGTCTAGGTGTACACAGCAAGCATGTATCAGAGACAGGATTTGAAATTATGTCTTCAAGCTTCCGAGGAGGGCTCACCTTGCCCTCAATGTCCTATTGCCTCTTTTGGATATAAATTATTATTCATTGAATTGGGGGGGATATCTCCCCCAACCATGTGAAGACTTCCCCCAGAGGAAAGGGAAAGGATTTACAACAATTTGTTCCAGGAGCCCTGAAGGCAGTTGAACCAGGTGGTATGGACTGCCTAGAGCCTCATCAGTCTTGGAAAGACATCAAGATCATCCACTGCATCCTGGGTCATTGTTGTCCTGACTTTTGTCCTGCCACTGGACTTCAATAACTAGAAAAGAGAGTAAGGCTGATGACTTTAAGCAACTCTACCTCACTTAAATTCAATTCACTCACAAATCAAGACGTTATCATATGTCAACAGTCCTCTTCAAAAATGAACGAAAAAGAACAATTATTCAATGATAATAGACATGAGTGATTTAGTGGTTAGAAAGCTGACTTGTGGGTAATAGAAACCAGGTTCAAGTCCCTGATTCTGACATATATTCCTAGCTGTGTGGCTCTGGCCAAGTTATTTTATCTCTCAGTGCCCCTGGGCAAGTCTCTAAAAACTATAAATTATAGTGAATATGTTCATCTAATCTATATTAGTAGAAGAAGTTATTCACAAGGAGTTCTATACACAGATAAAATACACTGTTGGGTTTTAAATTAAAATGTTGTAATATATGCATAATATTTTGTAAACCTTAAAGTGTTAAATATTAGCCAATTTTGTTATCATGATTATATCTGAAAGAGGTAAAGAGTTAGTCATTAACACTAAATTAAAATTCAATTTAATTAGTATTCATTAAGTTCTGATTATGTGAAAGGTATTACGATGAGTCTGGTGATAAAGGCAAAAATCAATCAGTTCTTGCCTTCAAAGACCTTACCTTCTGAGAGAGAGAAACAATAAAACATGTGTACATATGTGAGGAAGAAGGAAGGACAGAGTAATAATAATTCGGGTGAGGCCAATCTGGAATTCACAGAGAAAAGAAAACCTGAGCAGAGCCCGGTTGGAAGATAACAGAAATAAGGAGGAGGAGGAGGAGTTCTGGGTATGAGGAAAGCCAGCACAAATTGAAGGAGGCAGAAGAGGGAAAGGGAGTGCTGAGGTAGGGGAAAAGAAAACCCTTTTCCACTGTCACCATAACTCAAAGCTATAAGCAAATAGTGCATGAAACCTTAATGTTAAAAGATAGAAGTGAAGGACAAGTCACAGTAACTTTAACCTTGCACACAGAGAAAAAACAAAACAACAATGACATGACTGGTGGACTGTTGGAGGCAGTGTGGTAAAATAGAAAAGATAATCAGCTTTGGAGCTAGAGATCCTGGGATGCAAATGTGGACTCTACACTTTGCGTGGCTGATTTGAGGCAAGTCTCTTCATTTCTCTGGGCTTCTGCTTCCACATCTAGAAAGTAAGGGAGAGAGATTGGACTAGACAAGTGGTATCAAACTCAAAGAGCAATGGTGGGGGGGAGGGTGTTGCTAAAAATATATACAGATCCTTGCAGGGACATATCAATTTAGAAATCCACGTTTTAACATTATCTGTGTCTAACTGTATTTTTACTTATTTTATTAAATAGTTCTTAATTAAATTTTAATCCAGTAACACTCAGGAAGGTTGCATGTAACAAGCTAGCCTAGCTGTCTGTTAGCCATCTCTGGAATAAATTTCTTTTGAAGCCCTTTTCAGCCCTAAATCCTAAGACTTGAGGAATCTAGTTTGGTACTTGGCACAATACTGGAGATAAAAGGGAGAATGAAGTAGAACTCAAAAGAAGAGATTGCCATTCGGGTCAGAGGTAGACAAGTTAAATTGAGGGTGTTTTCAAAGAAAAAGTTAATTCTGAGTATATCTGGAGCCCTAGAAAAATTTTCATTTGTCTCTTTTGCACAGGGAGCCAGTTTATGTGTGTATATGTATATATGTAATATATAAATATATATACATACACACACACACATATATATAATATGTGCTCTGTTTTAATTTTATTTTTAAAAGTTTGATGAATTTCATATTAAAGTTGGGAATTTTATACTGGCTAAAAAATATAATGCAGAACTGATCTCCATCTGCACCTCTTTGGTTGTACAGGCTTCCCTTCTACCACCTGGTGGCAGCTTAAAATATTTCAGGGGAAGACAGCAAATTGCACAATAAGCTCTCTGCCACCAAAATCTAACCCAAGATTGTAGTTGTTTAATGGAACAAACATTTTATCTGTTTGATCTGGTCAGATGAGCAGAGTCTGAAGTACATAAGGCACTCTTCCTCCTCATTAAAAGCCAATAGATGGGGACAGCTGGGTGGATCAGGGGATTGAGACCCAGGTCTAGAGATGGAATGTCCTGGGTTTAAATTGGCCTCAGACACTTCCCAGCTGTGTGGTCCTAGGCAAGTCACTTAATCCCCAATGCCTAGCCTTAGAATCAATACACAGTGTTGATTCCAAGGCAGAAGGCAAGAGTTTTAAAAAAACAATAGATATTTCATCTTGTTCTCTCTAATTTTAGTCATTTGAATGACTAAATACACACTTGGGAGGAGGGCATTGATGTAATGTTGGTGTAGCTGTGAATTGGTGCAGCCATTCAAGAAAGCAATTTGTGACTATGTAAAAAAAAAAAAAGTTACTGAACTGGGTAGATCCTTTGATTCAGCGATAGTACTCCTTGATTTATATGAATAATAACAAATTAAAAAACAATAATACTAGCTGGCAATTACATAGTGCTTTATTGTTCAGAACACTTTATATATATATATATACACATAAATATATATGTTATCTCATTCATTTCTCATCACAACCTTGTGATGTTTAGATGTGATTATTATTATCCCCATTTTGCAGATGAAAAAGCTGAGATCAAGAGTAGTTCAATGATTTATCTGGGATCCCAAGTGCTATTAAATATCTGAAGCAAGATTTAAACTCATGTCCTCCTTTCTCCAAGGTCACAATTCTATCACCTGTGCCTGAAGGTTCTAAGAGTCAGGAATAACAAGGAGTAACACATTCTAGGCATGGGGAGAGCTTGCACAAATTGAGGGAGGCAACAGATGAAGACAGAATATTGAAATAAGGGGAAAAAAACCTTTTTTGTTGTCACTATAAATCAGAGATAACCAAATAAGACATGAAGTCTAAATGCTAAAATTTAGAAGTGAAGGAGGAGTTGGAATAACTTTAAGCTTGTCCCACAAAGGGGAGGGGGATATAATCTGTGGACTCCTGGAGGTGGTGTAGAGTAATGGAAAAAATCATCAGCTTTGAAGTCAAGAAATCTCAGAGTTTGAGTCTAGACTGAACAAAGCATGATACAAGGAATACCATTGTACTTTTTTTAAGTTTTGTTGTTTTTCTCAGATTAAATGCTGGTATAATTTTTGATAGTCCTTTTCCAACATTTTACAATCCATGTTCCCTCCTTCCTTCCCACCCCAACTCCTTCCTCAAGATGATAGCTATTATGATATACATTACATACATGTTATTGTACAATATATATTTCTATATTCATCATGTTGTAAAAGAAGAAGCATAAAGTTTATACTAGAGAAAAATTCATGGAGGAAATTAAGTGAAGAATGGCATGCTTCAATCTGCAATTCAGACCCTGTCAGTTCTTTCTATGGCATAATGAGTCTTGGAGTTGTCCTGGATCCTTACATTGCTGGTAATCATTAGCCATCACAGTTGATCATCGCACATTAGTGCTGTTACTGTGTACAACATTCTCCTGGTTCTACTCACTTCACTTAAGATCACTTCATGTAAGCTTTTCCAGGTTTTTTTATGATAATCTTGTTTTTCCTTTTCTTACGGCACAATAGCATTCCATTACAAGTATATACCACAACTTGTTCAGCCATCCCCCAATGGATGGACATTCCTTCATTTTCTGGTTCTTTGTCACCCCAAAAAGAGCTGTTATAAATATTTTCATACAAGTAAATCCTTTCCCCTATCTTTGATCTCTTTGGGACACAGACTAAGTAGTGATATTGCTGGATCAAAGGGTATGCACATTTTGATGGTGCCTTGAACATGGTTCCATACTCTCCTGAATGGTTGAATCAGTTCATGGTTCCACCAACAGTGTATTAGTGTCTCAATTTTTTTCGGCATTCCCTCCAAAATTCATCAAAGTTTTTGTGTTATATTAGCCAATCTGATAGGTAGGAGGTAGAACCTCAGAGTAGTTTTAATTTTGTTTAATTGTTTTTAATTTTCATTTCTCTAATTAATAGTGATTTGTGGCATTTTAAATGCTTAAATATGGTTTCAATCTGAAAATTATCTGTTTATATCTTTGGACCTCTCATCAAATGAGGAATGCTTTGTAGTCTCCTCAATTTGACTCAGTTATCTATATATTTTAGAAATAAACACTTTGTCAGAGATACTTGCTTAAAAATTTTTTTAATTTTTTTCATTTCTTTTTTAAGCTTGTTTGTATTGATTTTGTTGTGCAAACACTATTTTAATTTAATGTAGTAAAAATTATTGGCTCAAGCTACCCATGAGCAGTTATTTTTTTTCCAATTTTTTAGGTTTGACTTTGTGTGAAAAGGGTTTCATAGTTTTGATCAAATATTACTTGGATTTGTCTTGATAGGTGTACTTCCAGGTATTTTTATACTGTGGAAAGGAAATAAGACTGACAGTTTGTGGGGGAAGGGGCAAACTGGGAGTGGCAGTTGGGTCTTGTGACTAGCACTTCCTTCCTGCTGGGTGTGGCAGTTGGGTCTTGTGACTAGTACTTCCTGCCTGCCATGTGGACTTGCTTCCGGATGGTGGAGGAGGTAGGAGCTCATTCAGCCCAGTCTGGAGTGGCATGCTCTTCTTGGTTCAGCCTGAAGACACAGGCTTCTGAAGGTTAGAACTGTTCTCGTTTGCTTTCTGTCTACTGCTAAGATTCTGAATTATGCAAAACTGGACTGATACAGAGTAGACAGAAGTGGAAGAACCCTCTGCCAGCCTCTGGGCCTGGCCTCAGGTCTGAAGCTGAGAAAAAACTCCAATTCCAACTGGTTATTAAATGTTATATTATTTTAATTCGCAGTCAGATAAGTGTACTATCTTTTCTGGCCATAGAGGGAGATGAGTCATAGAGAGAGTCAAGTCAACGACAAACAGGCCTTATCAGACCCCTGTTGTTTCCTCTCAGTAGGGGGCATCTCCCTCCCTTGCCTCACCAAGCAATATACCCTCTCTCCCCTCTCTCTTCCATACCCCATACAGACCTCCCTTTATCCCCCATTATTAACATTTATTGGGAAAGGAAATAGGATTTGAAAAATGGGGGATAAAGGGAGGTCTGTATGGGGTATGGAAGAGAGAGGGGAGAGAGGGTATATTGCTTGGTGAGGCAAGGGCTGAGAGGAAACAGCAGGGGTCCAATAGGGCCTGTTTGTCATTGACTTGACTGAACTGAAGTTCAGCTCCCTCTATGACCAGAAAAGATAGTCCACTTATCTGACTGCGAATTAAAATAATATAACATTTAATAACCAGTTGGAATTGGAGTTTTTTTCTCAGCTTCAGACCTGAAGCCAGGCCTAGAGGCTGGCAGAGGGTTCTCCCACTCCTGTCTATTCTATATCAGTCCAGTTTTATATAATTTGGAATCTTAGCAGTAGACAGAAAGCAAACGAGAACAGTTCTAACCTTCAGAAGCCTGTGTCTTCAGGCTGAACCAAGAAGAGCATGCCACTCCAGACTGGGCTGAATGAGCTCCTACCTCCTCCACCACCCGGAAGCAAGTCCACATGGCAGGCAGGAAGTACTAGTCACAAGACCCAACTGCCACTCCCAGTTTGCCCCTTCCCCCACAGTCAGTCTTATTTCCTTTCCACAATACAACCTACAGTTATTTTAAGTGGAATTTCTCTGTATATCTCTTGCTTTTGGATTTTATTGATAGAATAGAGAAATGCTAATGATTTATATTAGTTCATTTTATATGCTGCAACTTTGCTAAAGTTGTTAATTGTTTCAATTAATTTTTTGGTTGATTCTTCAGGACTTTCTACATATACCATCATATCATCTACAGAGTTATGACTTTATTTCCTAATTAACTATTCTAATTCCTTTAATTTCTTCTTTTCTGTTACTGTAGGTAATATTTCTAGTATAATATTGAATAGTAGTAGTGACAATGGACATCCTTGCTTCACCCAGATTTTATTCGGTAGGCTTCTAGTTCATGCCCATTGCAGATAGTGTTTGCTGATGGTTATAGATATATGTTTATCAGTTTGGGGGAATTTTCCATTTATTCTGTTGTTCTCTACTGCTTTTGAAAAGAATGGGTGTTGAATTTTGTCAAAGCTTTTTCTTCCTCTATTGAGATAATCATATGGTTTTATTATCAATATATCAAATTATGCTAATGCTTTTTCAAATGTTGAACCATTTCAGCAATCCTAATATAAAACCCACCTAATCAGAGTATATGATCCTTGTGATATACTGCTGTAATGACTTTGCTAGTATTTTATTTAAAATTTGTGCATTACAATTCATTAGGGATATAGATCTACATTTTTCTTTATCTTTTATTTTTCCTTCCCAGTTTAGGTATCAATACCACATTTGCATCATAAAATGAATTTGGCAGAATCCCTTTCTCAGCTATTTTTCCAAATGGTTTTTATGGTATTTCAATCAAATGTTCTTTAAATATTGGTAGAATTGATTTGTGAATCCATCTGACCCTGAGGTCTTTTTCTTAGGGAATTCATTGATGACTTGTTCAATTTATTTTTTTTTTTGAGATGGGGTGGTTTATTCTATCCGCTTTTAATTTGGCCAGTTTATATTTTTAATATTGATTTATTTTGCTTAGATTTTCAGATTTATTGGGAAATAACTCCTAATAATTGCTTTCATTTCTTCTTCATTGGTTGTGAATTCACCAATCTCATTTTTGATACTAATAATTTGACTTTCTGTGCTTTAAGAAATAATTAACAGGCTAGTTTTACAGAAACCTGAGAAAACCTGAATGAACTATTATAAAGTGAACACAATCAGGAGAACAAATTTTACTACAGCAACAATAATGTAAAAGAGAAAAACTTTGAACAGTTTTTAATGCTGGTCAATGTGATAACCTACCATGTTTTTTGAGGAACAATATTGGAGCATACTACCTACCACCTCCAGACAGAGACAGGATGGATACAAATTGTAGACATGTTTGGACACGTCCAGTTTGAACGTGTTTTGTATGACTATGCATATTTTGTATGAAGGTTTTTTCTTTTTTAATTGTACATAAGGGGGATGAAATGTAGGGAAAATAAATGTTTATCAGTTTAAAAATTAATTATAAAACATGGTCATGAATGGTAATGTTCTTTTGAACTTTGCCCTTAATATACCACATAGTAATTATTATTATGTCCCATTCTAAGCATCTCATTTTCAGAAATTGCATTGGTAAGTTGAAGAGCATGCAAAGTTAGGGAATAGGAAAGAAGAGTGAAATCATGCTACAGGAAGATATTGAGCAAAGTGACGGTGTTTATGCTTGAAAAGTTGTTTGCTTCTGTTTTCTAGGTGGGGAAAGAATGTGATATCTTCCTTATAGTATTTTAAGGACTGTTACGTTGGAGGGAAACTAAATATGTTCTGTTGTTTTCCAGTCATTTTTCAGGTGTATCTAACTCTTTGTGATCCCATTTGGGGCATTCTTGGCAAAAATACTAGAGTGATTTGCCATTTCTTTCTCCAGCTCATTTATTGATGAGACAACTGAGGCAAACATAGTTAAGTGGTTTGCCCAGGACCACACAGTTAATAAGTATCCAAAGTAATATTTGAACCCAGGAAAAGAATCTTCCTGATCATAGACCTGGCACTCTATCCACTGTCCCATCTGGCTATCCAAAAAGCTGCTTATTCAAATATGCTCCATATGACCTCAAATAGCAGAACTGGGAAAAATGATACAACATTGCAGAGAGGCAGATTTAGGATAAATATAATGAAATTTCCTAACAATTGGAGCTATCAAAAAATTAAATGAATTTATATGGGGGTTCCCTCTCTAGAAGTCTTCACACAACAGCTTAATTACTATTCATCAGGTATGTTGCAAGGGGAGCCTTGCCCTATCATGAGTTGGACTACCTGACACCTGGGGTCTCTTCTAACTCAATGATTCTGGGCTTTTTTTTAAATGACTCACATCCAAAATCAAATTTTTTAGAGCTATGTGCATTTCATTTTCCCTCTAAATTTCATAGCTAGTAGAATTTTCACTCTTCGAAACTAGAGTAAAACTGTACAAAAATGAGCTTTTTCATACTTATAACAAAAATACTAGCAGCTATCTTCTTATTAGGATTATTTTTATTATGATAATTGCTAATCAGGGAATGTAAATGCTAACTACATTCATGTTCTCTCTCTCCCCCCTCAAAAAAAAAGCTGTGGGGCGAGGAGGATTGCCCCTAGTTAAAGCTTTATCACCGATACAAAGTATAGATAAATGAAGCTGATATTGCATAACCTAGAGTATCTATCCCATTTATTGTGTACTGGTGTTCTTCTGGAAACTTTCTGAGAAATGCAGATGACTCATCTGAGGAGGGTATGGCATTTTGAGAAAAGCAATTAGTTCCCTTTTTTTCCACTGAACTGATAAAGATGCTTTGCTTCCATAACCTAAGGACCATGCAACTGAAACTCTCTTTTTTGTATTGTTTCCCCCTAGTACATGACCTCTGTTACTCTTTTGTTTTTCTACTTATATCTCTAGTGCTTTACAGATAGTGTTACTACTTAATTTGTTCTTTCATCAAAATAGGTTTCATTTATGGTCATGACTTTCTTTCAGTGCTGGGCTGGATAAATAGATTTCTGTTGCTAAAAAAAAAAAAAAGAACTTTATTTTTACTGAAAGGGGAAATATCGTGGCACCAAGCTTCATAGAATTGTATAATATTAAAATTGGGCATTAGTGATAAAATAGTTCAGACTCTTTATTTTGAAAATACAGAAAATAGGGCCAAGGAAGGCAAAGTAATTTGCCCAAGGTCAAAGTATCGTTAGCATGAATTGTTCTTATTTCATTTTTTAAAGTATCAGGTTGACTTAGCTTCTAATGGTTGGAGCCCTTGGCCAGAAGATACTAAGCCATATTTTTTATTCCAAGGTTTATTAATGCCCGAAATACCTAAACCATCTTTTATGTTTCATAAATATTATTGGTGATAAGCTGAGCATGGTAATATCTTTTCAACCAGATGGAATAAATATTAATGAAGTCATTTATGTGAATCATTCTTCAGTCTATTCAGAAAGCCTAATATAAATATATTAGAGATGACATTACTGATATCTTCAATATAATTGTTAATTGAATTGGAATTTTCTTGTGGCATAGCATAGAATTTAGTGGTCTTTTTCCCTTTTTTAAAAATTGATTCTCCTTATCTTTCTCAGGCTAGAAAATAAAGATGCTAATCATGGGCTCAATCCAAATGCCGATTGGCATGAAAGCTTTGATCTGCTCCACTTCTATCTGGGCCAATTTGCCCCCTTGTTAGGCAATCTGGCAACTCTCTGTTTCCAGGGATTCACCATACTGGTGCCAGACATAGTAAGTATTGTACCTTATCAACTAAATCCCCATGGCAGCTCAGAACTTCTGAATTCAAGCTATCCACTAGTCTCAGATCCCTGGTAACAGGAATTATAGGCATCTGCTACTATAAATAGCAGTGATTTTCTTCTATAAAAATTATAGTGAAGCAAAGATGGCCACTGTCACCATTATTATCTGACATACTTAGAAATAGTGGCTATAGAAATAAAGCAAGAAATCAATTATGAGGGAAAGCTTGGGAAAAAGAGGAATCAAAATTATCTCTATTTGTAGAAAATTATAGTTTACTTAGAAAACTTTAGAATCAACAAATAATAAATCAAGATACTTCTATCAAAGTGATAAGATAAAATACAAAACTATTAACATTTCTGTATATTTTAACAAAAGCAAGGAAAAAGAATAGATAAAAAGTAATATCATTTAAAATAGAATGCATTTAATATATGGGAATTAACCATCTGTAACAAATGGAATTTATATAAATGCAACCATCCAGCCCTTTTTACAGAAATAAAAGCCTAAATGATAGGAGAAGCAAGGTCTTTTACGTAAAGAAGAGATCACAATTTGTCTATAGATTGAATGCTGGAGCCATCAGCTTTGTCTATATTTGTTTGTGTCTCATCTTCCCTGTTAGATTGTAAGCTCCTTGAAGGTAGGAGATGTCTTTTGTCTATTTTTCTGTCTCTAATGCTTAGCATAGTGTCCAGCACATAATAGGTTCCTGGTAAATGTTGATTGATTGGATAAAGCAGTTATATGTACAGACTCATACCTAAACTAAAGGAATTTAGGGAGTCAGAAGGCATCATTAGGTAAACCAAAGATATTCATGGTTTCTTAAATCCTTTTTTTTCCAATTTTTAATAGTTTTCATTTATCAAGTAAATATTTTTCTCCTTTCTACCTTCTCCATTTATGAGGAAAAGGAGTATAAAAAAGAAAAAAGAAACTCCTGTGACACATATACATAATCAAATAAACTCAATCCCATTATTGGTCATAATGAAATGTGGTCACTTTATTCTCCATATTCATATATCACCTCCCTTTATCAGGAGATATTTGAGCTTCATTTTTGGTACTCTGGAATCAGGCTGGATCATTGAATAGAATTGTTGTTTTTTTAAAATTGTTTCCTTTCACAATGTCAATGTTATAGTATAAAGTATTGTTTCTGCTGACTTCTGCCCGCTCAGTCTATGGAAATTTTCCTGTTCTTCTACAACTATGTTTCTTATTACCTGTGTCCTTTCTTGCATAAATATATGCCCAGTTATATGTACACATCATTTTTCAGTTAAAAAGTATTTTTTTTTCTTTTTATCTCCACCCCACCTCTACCAATTAAGAAGCAGAAAAATATTCCTTTTTGCAAAGATACATACCTGCCACATTGGTCATGTCAAAAAAAACCATGTCTCATTCAACATCTTAAGGCATCATCTCTATCATAAAGGTAGATTTCATTCTTCATTAACAATCCTCTGAAATCCTTTTTTGTCACTGTGTTTAACAGAGTCCTTATGTCTTATAATTTTATTATCTAATTCTTTTTTCCTGATTCTCACTTCATTCAGCATCAGTTCTTATACATAAATCTCTCCAGGATATTCTGAATCTGGTCATTCCTCATTTTTGTGATAAAATAGAATTCCATTCCATTACTATACCATACAGTTTTCAGTCATTCACCAATGCATGAGCATATTTCCTTAGTTTCAAGTTTTTTGCCAGCACAGAAAATGCTACCCTAAATGTCTTTGTAGGTATGCACTATTTCCTTCTTTCTTTGTTCTGGTACAAGATGAATCTTGTAGTAGTTTCACTGGGTTAAAGTGCATGCACATTTTAGCAACTTTTGAGATATAATTCCAAATTGCTTTCCAGAGTGGCTGGACCAGTTCACAGCTCTACCATTTTGTGCATTAAAGTATCCATTTCCCCACAGTCCCTCTGACACTTGTTATTTTCCTTTGAGTTAACTTGGCTAATCAGATGGGTATGAAATGAAGCCTCAGAGTTGTTTTAACCTATTTCTTTATATTTCTGATTTTACAGCATTTTTTTCCATATGATTATTGACAACTTCAATTTCTTTCCTTAAAAACTGTCTGCTTGTATCCTTCACCATTTATCAGTTGGAGGGCAGAACTTTTTCTTGTTCATTTGAATTAGTTCCTTCTATATCTTAGAAATTGGATTTTTATCAGGTAAATTTCTGGAATATTTTTCCATTAATTGTTTACCTTCTAATTGTTACCCTTCTAATCTTAGCTTCATCCAGAGATTTTTTGCGTGTAAAACAAATGAATTTATGTAATCAAAATTGTCTTTCAGATTTCTGTTTTCACTTACATCATGAATTTTTCTCTCTCCTTACATCCAACTATGTCATATAATGAATAGAGAGACAGGCCTGGAGTTAGGATGCCTCATCTTATTGAGTTAAAATCCAATCTCTGACTTGTACTAGATATGTGACCCTGAACAAGTCATTTAACCATTTCCTTCAGTTTCCTTTCAAATGAACCAGAGAAGGAAATGGCAAACTACTCTAATTTTTTTACCCAGAAAATCTAAATGGAGTCATAGTCAGACATGATCAAAAAACTACTGAACAACAATAAAGATAATTTCTTCCTTGCTTCATTCATTTCCTTATATGACTTTTTAATCTCAATCATATATTCATTTGGATATTATTGTATTTTAATTTAAAATCCAAGAATTTTTATTTTTTGTTTGAGATTGTATTTTAATATGAAATCCAAGATTTTGATTTTGTTCGAGAAAAGATCTTCAAGGAAGAAGCTTGCTAACTCCTAAATACAGAGAATGAATTGTTGCAGAAAGATGCTGGAAAATCCACACTACATCAAGTAAATCAAGAATGAACTTTGGATATGGTTGATTGAACTCAAGTTTGATTGAACATTTATTGTAAATGTATACTTTTTATGACAAAAGGGACTGCCCCTAATTTGGTTTTCTGTCAATGCGCGTAGCAAAACATTGGTTTTGTTTTCTTTCTTTTCTATTTCCTCCCACACTACTCTAATTTCCTCTTAGAAAATTGAATATTGTATGAATCTGTAGTTAAAAGTGCATTTAGGACTACAAGATGATTATGTTAAATGATCAATGGGGAGACTAGTCTCCCAATGATCATGGGGGGGGGGGGATTGTGAATCTTAAAGTTTCTCAGACTTGTGAATGTTAAAAATTCTCAGACTCTACCTTAGAACATTTGGTTAAGACCATTCTCCATTTTAAACAATGAAGGTACTTGATCAGGAATGTGAGAACTCTAACATTACTCCACCCATACTTAAGCATACTTTAGGGGAAGATAAATTTGTAAACTCCTTACTGAACAATGAAAAGTACTTAATCCATACTTAAAGTAAAGCTAAAACCCTTAAGCTGGGTCTATTTTTATATCTAATACAAAAAAGTTCTAAGCACCTATGAAGGTCAAATTAATCACTAAAAGTTCAAGCAAGCTTAGCAAGAGGTGTGAGGTTTTAGTCTACTCCGGTGTGAATTACTCAAAAGTTTAGTCTACTCAGGTGTGAATTAAGAATGGCCTGTCCTTTGAAAAATGTGTACTGTGATTGGTAGATGTGAAAACTTAGGGGAGGTGACATAAGAGAAAATTCTCTTTAAAAGGAGGTCAGAAAGGCCTCTGAAATGAATTCAGCTATGGAGCTGAATTGGAGGCTGGTCTCTCTCTCTCTCTGTGGCTGAAATGAATTCAGCCTTGGAAGCTGAAGTGGAGCTCAGGAGCTGAACTGGAGGGTCTCTCTGAACACTAGAATTTTGCTTGGAAGTATCTTGTGGTGAGTGATAAAAGACTGACTACTCTCTCTCTTAAGGCTCAGGCCCTTCATACTATATCTCTCTTATTCTCTCTCCTTTTTTAAATTCCTTTAATTGGATTAATTAAAATCTCCATAAAACCCAGCTGACTTGGGTATTTCATATTTGGGAATTAATTCCCATGGTGACCACTTTATTTTTAATATAAAGCCAAGACATTAAAAATTATCTCCATGCTTTTGGCAATTCAAACTCCTGAAACCATATTTTCATGGTCACAGTTTATGGCAACCACTCTTTTAACTGTAACATTATCTTAGAATATGATCTAAACTTGATTTCTCTCAGACTGCTTTCCATTTTTCCCAGTTCTTATTGAATTATAAATTCTTTTTCATGTGTACTTTTGATTTTTAAACAATATATTCTATATTTTACTACTTATTTAGTCTCTTTTAGTGATCTGCCTCTCTATTTTTCAATGAGCAAGAAATTATTTTGATGACTACTTCTTTGTAGTATATAATTTGAGAATCAGAATGGCTAAGTCCTATTCCTTCTCTATTTTTTCATTATTTCCCTTGAGATACTTGACATTTATTCCTCTAAAAATGTTTTTCATAGATCTATAATGTAAGCCTTTGGTAGACTGATTAGTGTGGCACTAAATGTAGATAAAATAATTTGGGTGGTATTAATAAGTATTCCTTTCCATGAACAATTAATATTTATTAAATTATTTAGATTGGTTCATCCTTATATCTCAGAATAAATATTTTATAGTTGTAATCATATAGCTCATGTATAAATATAGTAGGTAAACATTCAAGTATTTTATATATTTTATAGTTATTTTAAATCTAATTTCTCTAATTCTTCTTGGCTTTGCTAATAATATATAGAAATCTGGATGACTGATGTGGATTTTTTTTATATCCTAGTACTTGGATGAAGTTTTTATTATTTATTAATTTTTAGTTGACCATGGTTCTCTAAATAAACTATTGTCATATGCAAAAAAAAAAGATAAATTTGTTTCCATTTTCACTATAATTATTATATCAATTTCCTGTCTTGTGTTATTGCTCTAGCTAAGATTTCGAATACTATATTGAATAATACTGGTGATAATAGACATCCTTGCTTCATCTCTGATCTTATTACATATAATTTTTCTTCTTCAGGGCTTTAAACAGATACTCATTTTCATATTAAGGAATGACATGTATTTCTGTGCTTTCTATGTTTTTTTTAAATAAAAATGGGATTCAAATGTGCCAAAAGATTTTTCTGTATTGATATAATCATATAATTTTGTAGTTTTCTTTTTAAAAAATCTCTTATAAGCTGAATAGAATCACTACAGTACCTTGGTTCCAATGCAGACAAAGAGCATTAAGAGCTGTGCAATGGACAAGTTGCTTTGTCTAGGGTCATACACCTAGGAGTTAGTTATCTGAGGTGAAATTTGAGTCTAGGACCGCTTATCTCTGGGTCTGGTTCTCAATCCATTGAGCAACCTAGTTGCCCCCAATTTTTGTCATTTTCAATATTAATATCAATATTAATAAAATTAACTAGGTATAAACCTAGTTTTCCTAATATTGAATCAATCCAGTTTTCCAAAGATAAATATGGTATATATTCATTTTTATACATGTATGCATTAATGTTTATTAGTATTATTAATCTATACTTTATTGGGATCTTTTCTGTTTTGTTTTTCTGTTTTATCTTTCATTTTGGTAGGTAGAAAGACCATATAATAAGAGGGAATTAGTAGAACCCTTTCTTTTCCTACTTTTTTCAAACAATTTATGCAATGTTGGAATTAATTCTTCTTTGATTATTTGATAGAATTCACTTGTCAATTCAATTCGATCCAGAATTTTTTGCATGGAAATTCAGTTTTATCTTGATTGGTTTCTTTGTTTGAGATTGTTACTTAAATTATTTGTTTCTTATTTTGTTAATATGTGAACTTTGTATCTATTTTTTTGGCAAACACTGATCCATTTCATTTAAATTGTTGGTTTCTTTCATATATATTTGAGCAAAATAGTCCCTTAAAAACTTTTTGATTAATTCTTCATTGGTCTGAGAATTTTCATTTTTCAGTGTACATCATGATAATTTTGTTATCTTTTTCCAAAAATAAGAAATTAACTAGTGTTTTATCTATTAAAAAAACAGCTCCTACTATTGTTTATTAATTTGTGTAGGTATTTTATCTTCTTTCAATTTTATTAACCTCTTTAATTTTTCAGAATTTCTATCTTGTTATACACTTCTGGTATTTGATTAGATTTTCTTGGTTTTTAAAAATCTTATCCTTAAATAACCACTCTATATGATCTCTCTTTTGTAAAATGACAGTCTATATATTTTACTAAGGACTTCCTTAGCAGCATCCTAAAATTTTTGGTCTATTGTTTTAATGTCATTATTTTTAATAAAATGACCTATTATGTCAATAGTTTGCTTTTTAGCCCACTAATTATTTAATATTATTAGTCTCCAATTAACTTAAATTCTTTCCTTAACAATCCTTTATTGAATATAATTATTGAATGTAATATTATTGGCTTATGGTCAGTAAAAAGTGTAATCTGATAGCTCTTCCTTTATCCTTTTTTTAATGAACATTTCATACCCTAATACCTGGTCATTTTATAAAGATGCTTTGCACACATGAGAAATATGTACCTCTTCCCATCCAAAAATGACTAGAGAGCTGTGATATCCAGTTTTATTTTTAATTATCTTCATCTCCTTAAATTTTTTTCTTGTTTATATTTTTGTTAGATGTGTCTATAGCTAACGAGTATATTTTGATGTTCCCCACTATTATAGATTTATGATTGCTCTATTAATTCATTTAAATTTTCCATCAAGTCTTTAGATATTATGTGTACATATATATACATATATTATTTTTAAGGAGGAAGTGTGAAAGAATATAGGATAGGAAAAAAAAAGAAAATGAAATTGATAAAGTAAATAAAAACACAGGTCCACTTATTTAACTCTATATACACTGTTAATGATCTCAGGGTTCTGAGGGAGCATTTATGTCATCTTCCTCTATCAGAAGATAAAGATTTCATTCTTGTGTTATCCTGCTGATTATTTTTTTGTTTTTTGTTTGTATATTTATTTCTCTTAACTACTGTATTTGCATTTCAAAGCTTCTTCTCAGCTCTGGTCTTTCCATCTGGAATTCTTAGAAGTCTTTTTCATTAAAGGTACTTAATTTTTTTTACTATAAAACAATATTCAGTTTTCCTGGACAAGTTTATTTTTCATGATAAACTTATTTTCTTTTTGAGGGAATATTATATTCTAAATTTTTCACTTCTTTAAAAGTCACTAAGTTCCTATGTGTTTCCTATTATATATTGTGTAATTTGAAGGGTAATTCTTTCTGGCTAGTTACAATGCTTTTTCTTTTACCTGGAAACTGAATTTTAACTTTGAAATTCATAAGAGATTTCATTCAGAATTTTCTTTCATGAGGATCAGTTGATTCTTTATATTTTTTACTTTACCCTCTGTTTCTAACAGATCTGGATAATTTTATTTCATGATTTCATGAAATATTATATGGGACTCTTTTTTGGGTAATCAAAGGATTCTTAAATTTTGCCTCCCTTATCTTTTTTTCTGTCAGTTATATTTATTTGAAATATCTAATATTTTATCATCTCAATATTTTATTTTTGTTTTAATATTTCTGCTTGTCTTGTAGAGTCTTTAACTACTAATTAGTTCTATTCTAATTTTTAAGGAAATCATTTGCTTGGATAAGATTTTGTACCTCATGCTTAGCTGTTAATTTTTCCTCCAAGTCTTTCCTTGAAAGTGCTTATTTCTTTTCCAGTTCTTTCCTCTAATACCTTCACTTTACTTATAGTAACTTTTCAAAAAATTCTTGCTTTAATTCTTATAGGAATTCTTTTGACTCAGATGTGTTTTCCTTTGAAGTTGTGCTTATATTTGTTCTGTAATTCTTTCCTTCTGAATTTCTGTCTTAGTCCTAGCAACTATAGGTCTTTTGCTTATTTCCTTGCTTGTTCATTCTTCCAGCTTTATTTCAAAGATTCTAGAGAATAAGGTCCTATATAGTTTTAGTCTATATCATCTGGATTCTTTAACTATTAAATGATATGCTTTTTCAAGAAAACAGGTGAATTTTAAGTCACAGAGCTTCATATTTTCAATGAGCCCTAAGTAGTCTGATCTAAAATGCTGAAGTCATTTCTGGAATTTCTAATCACTAGAACCTAGTTTGGGCCTAAGTGCCATCCCTGTGGACTTTCCCCTTGGTGAAGTTCCAACAGACAGATGGTGGGCAAACTTGAAGACTTTTCAGGGTAATAGCAAAAAAGTTACAGGCTTACTTCTATTTCATAGGACTTGCCCTATGGGCAGAATTCATTATGTTGACCTGGAAAAAATGATCCACAATGGTTTTTCTTCAGATTTCTAGATCATTTTTCAGCCTGACATTATTCAAAGATCTTTGTTGGAGCATTCGTGGGGTGAGTTGGGCTGTACTGCTTCCTTTTACTTTACCATTATTGCAGGTGCTCCTGGTTTATATCTAATTCAATAAAATCTGTAGCTGGACTTTTATAGACACTAAGATACATGTGATATATTTAGAAAGTTTTGCATCACTACATAGTTTGAACATTGCTGGATTTTGTTTTGTTTTGTTTTTCTATTCTTTAAGGAATAATCTTTTCCTGAAAACTCAGTTGTGATGAATTTCTCAGTCCCTGACAATGCCAAATAAACAAAATATTACCATAACAGTTCTTAAAACATGGAGCTCCAAACACATTTGATTAAAAGACGGATTAAAGAGCAACGTGCCTTGTTTCTTGGAGTTTAATTGGGAGCAAAGGGACTTCTAGTCTCAATAATTATCTATTAAGTTGGGCAAGATTTCATAAAGGATTGCTTTTATTACTCAAAGCAAGCATTTTTTTAAAGTTATTATTCAGTTGCAGCTTTCCTTTGGTCTAGCTGTTAAAAATGTAAATTTATGACTGATTTCTTCTTTAACATAAATATTCTCATTTTGAACTGAAAGCAAGTTGTTTTTCAGATACTTTTAGTGGTGTTCACAGAGGAAGATGAGTGCTTCTCTGCTTCCCAGAAGCCTGTCTTCTCCAGCATGTGAGCAGCCTCCATGGATCTTTGATGCTACGGTGCCCCATCAAATTAATGACGAAGCATTCTGCTTCACCACAGGGCATTCTGCATCTGGCCCACTAATGTATGCAGGGCCCTAGTAATATGGAGGAGCAACTGCTAATAGCATGCAAACTTGCAGCCTAGATTGGTTTTCATTTCTACAGTGTGCTGTATTTAACAAGATTTGTATCTTGGGTAAGATCGACCCAAGTGCTGATAAAACATTCCCTGAGTGAGCTATTACTTTGTATAGCAAAATGATGTCTCTTAAACAACATTCACCATTAAACATTCACCACTTTGATTCATTGGAGAGGAAGCAAAATTAATGATTTCTGCTACAAATATTTTTGCATTTTTCAGTATCAAAAGGATTTTTCTTTAATCTGCTAACAAAAGGAGAAGAGAGAGTTCTAAGACCTCCAGGGTCCAGCCTTTGAAGGAGCCTTGAGGGTCACCAGAGAAGCTACAAGTCAGGATTTTAAGAGGTGGAACCTGGGGACCTCATTACAAGGCTAAAGTGTACCCTGCTCTCACCTGAGGCCAACCCTTAGGGGTAGAACTATGCTGACCAGTCTCTGTCTAAGCCTTCCAGTCTAACTCGGACAGAATAAATGGCCAGCCAGCCCTTTTGGAAGCTTCCTTTCATGAAGAATCCTATCTTCCCTTCTGTTTGTGAGAATCACCATCAGCCCTCCTCTGTCATTGACTGTACAAGCTTTTTTAAACCATCAGTATCTATGATTTTTTTGTGGAATTTGGGGGACTGGAAAAAAAAGGAATAAAAACACTGGGTTTGTTTTGTTTTGTTTTGTTTTACTTTGGGAGGAGAAAGGGTAAAAAGGAGCACTAGTTGAGCACTAGCTCCCTTCATTATGCCATTCCTCCACTTAAATGATAAATTTGATAATTTCCTAAAGCACACATTGCTCAAAATCCTTCAATGGCTCCCTGCCACTAGGATAAAATACATATTCCTCAGTCTGACATTTAAAGATCTCCAAATTCTACTGCATCTTATCTTTCCTACCTTATTTAAAATTACTTGGCTTTAAACATTCTGTGTTCTAGCCAAACCCCTCTAATGTTTATTCTCTAATCTCAACATGCCTCTTTTCCTTGCACAAACACGGGTCCACCTTGGTCTGGAATATAATCACTCCTTATCCCTGACTTTTAGAATCCTCAGTTACTTCATGGCTCCTCTGAAATACCACCTGTTCTGCAAAGCCCCACAGTTGTGAGCTCTGTCTTTCTCAATTTTGCCTAAAATGCTTTGTCTTTTCCCTCCCTTTTAGTAACCCCTAAAAGAAAGCAAGGACTTGAAAGCAAACTCTAGACTCCAGAAAAGAAGTGAGAAAATGTACTTTCTGTCTTTCCTCAAAGAGGAGGGAGACTGGAGGCATATAATAATGTAAATATGCACTCTATTTTGATTTGGGGGGCTTTAATTTTTTGAAAGGAAAAGCTAAATGGGTTGCAATGGGGCATGGGGCATAGAATTGGGGTGGACATATCAGGAAATGATGGTGACATTAAAAAAAGGCATCAGCAAAACTTTAATTTTATTTTTTAAAAATTTGAATGGCAAGATTTTCAAGGAAATAGCAGCAAATAATACATCAGTATGGCAATAGGAATACCAAAAGGTTACTAAGAATTAATGCAACACCATAAAAACATGTGTTTGAATGCACAATCCATAGTTTCCATCATTTCACTTACACTATCCATAATTACACATACTGAGCTGTAATTGGTTTGGATTATTTCTCCATTTTGTATAAGAAACTATTGTCAGCTTCAACTCTATGTGGCAAATATGCCTTCATCCAGGATTTACAAGGCACTCATGCCTTAATTAACAGACCTTAATTCCAATGAGTGCTAAACTCATTTAAATTTCAATAAAACTAAGTGCCCATGTTTACACAGTCTTTTATCTAAATGCTGCCATTTTAATAGCAACATCTATTTCATTTTTTCCCCTGATTAAACTTGTGCTTGACAGTGCTGACTTTGGATCTCCCATGAAGCATTCTGGAAGTGAAGTTCATGGTGCTAAAACTCATTAAAAGAAAAGTTTCTGGGGGCAAATTTTATAAATGTTTCAAATCTTTCTCCATGAAACTAAAAAATTAGAAAATATTGGCTCAGATTCCTCTAGGATGGCTTTGTGGGAATGAACTAATTTATGATGTCCAGATCCCACAGAATAGGAATGTGATCTCTCTCCTTTGGGTTCTTTTCTTGAGTAGGGAAGCTTAGGGGCAACTTGGTGGTGCAGTGGAAAGAGTGCTGGGCCTGAGAATCAGGAAGACTCCTTTTCCTGGGATCAAATATGACTTCAGCTGTGTGAACGTGGGGCAAGAATCTTAAAACTGTTTGCCTCAGTTTCTTCATCTGTAAAATGAGCTGGAGAAGGAAATGATAAGCCACTCCAGTATCTTCACTAAGAAACCCCCCAATGGGATCACAAAGCGTCAGACACAACTGAACAACAAAAAGCAAGCTTTGGTGGATTTTTTCCAAGGGAATGATTAGGATACTGGAGGTAAAAGAATGAGGAAAACTAATAGTTAGCCTCACTTTTTCTTTCACTTTTCCTTCATATAGAGCAGAAAGCTACAAAGGATTCTCACTGAACTAAATGGATAAAGGACCTTGGAGTACTTTTTTTTTCTTTTAAGATTGTGAACAAATGAGCAGACGTACACATTAAAAGTA
Organism: Monodelphis domestica; assembly: GCF_027887165.1. Classification (NCBI taxonomy): domain Eukaryota; kingdom Metazoa; phylum Chordata; class Mammalia; order Didelphimorphia; family Didelphidae; genus Monodelphis; species Monodelphis domestica. The sequence goes on along the minus strand of NC_077231.1, from coordinate 220,614,850 downwards.
ATAGTAACAATAATATTTAAATAGTTTTAAGGTTTGAAAAGTGGCTTTATATATATTTTCTCCTATCACTATTAAAGATCTTGATTAAATATAATAAAATTCATCTGAAAGAACAAAAAACCAAGAATATCAAAGTAATTCATGGAAAAAAATATATACAGAGAAGCTTAGCTGTACCTGACCTCAAACTGAATTATAAAGCATCAATCATGAAAACAAAATTGTACAGCCTAGGAAATAGAGTAGTAGATCAATGGAACAAATTAGGCACTCAACACACAGTAGTAAATGACCATGGTAACCTAGTGTTTGACAAACCCAAAGACCTAACCTTTTGAAAGAAGAATTCACTATTCGGCAAAAACTACAAAACAGTATGGCAAATACTAGGCAGAGAACAATACCTCATACCATATACTAAAGTAAATTGGATATATAATTTAGAAATAAAGAGGGACATCAAAAATAAATTAGGGGAGCACAAAATAGTTTTATTTGTTATATCTACAGATAATAGAAAAATTTTTGTACAAGAGAGAAAATTATATGAGAAATGATAAATAATTTGACTACATTAAATTTAAAAGATTATGCACAAACAAAATCAAAGCAATCAAGAATAGAAGGAAAACAACAAACTGGAAAAAAAATTATAGCAAATATCTCTGTAAGGCCTCATTTCTCAAATATTTAGAAAACTTAGTTAAAATATATCAGAATACAAAGTGTTCCCAAATTGACAAATGGTCAAAGATTATATGAATAGCCAATTCACAAATGAAAAAAACAAAACTACCTTATTCGTATGAAAAATGCCCCAAATCACTATTCATTAAAGAAATGCAAATTAAAACAACTCTGGGATACCACCACTTCATGCCTAATAAATTGGCTAATGTGTCAAAAAAGGAAAATGATGAACGTGGAAGAGGATGTGGAAAAATTGGGACACTAATATATTCTTCATGGAACTGTGAACTGGTACAACCATTCTAGAGAACAATTTGGAACCATGCCCAAAAGACCATCAAACTATATATTTTGACCCAGCAAGACCACTACTAGGTTTATATCATAAAAATAAAGTTGGGGATAAAGAACCAACTTATACAAAAATATTTATAACAGCTCTTTTTGTGGCAGCAAAGAATTAGAAACTGAAGGAATGTATGTCAGTTGGTGAATGGCTGAACAAGTTGTATATGATTAAGATGGAATATTATTTTGTTATTAGAAATGACAATACAATCACAAAAAAACTCAAAAGACGTATATGAAGTGATGCAAAGTGAAGTAAGCAGAAGCAGAGGAACATTTGCACACAGTAACAGTAATAAAGAATGATGATCAACTGTGAATGAATTAACTATTATTATCAATACAAGCATCCAAGACAACTCCAAAGAACTCAAGTCAAAAAAAAAAAGGTTATCCACTCCCATAGAAGAACTGACAGAGTTTGAATAGAGATTGAAGCATGCCATTCTTCACTTCATTTCCTCCATGAATTTTTCCCTAGTGGAAGCAATATATGTCTTCTTTCCCAATATGATGAACATGAAAATAGGTATTATATGATAACACATGTACAATCTATATCATATTACTTGCTATCTTGGGGAAGGGGTGAAGAGTGGGAGGAAGAGAGGGAACATGGATTATAAAATGTCAGAAAGTAATTATTAAAAATACCATTGACTTTTTTTAATAAACTAAAATCTTGATTATTTATTGCCCTTAAGAAAAAAAAAAGAAAACCATACCTGTTGGTGATGGAATACTATTATGCTAAAAGGAATGAACTGGAGAAATTCCATGTGGACTGGAATGACCTCCAGGAAGTAATGCAGAGTGAAAGGAGCAGAACCAGGAGAACATCATACACAGAGACTGATACACTGTGGTACAATCGAATGTAATGGACTTCTCTACTAGCAGCACTGCAATGATACAGGACAATTCTGAGGGACTTATGAGAAAGAACAATATCCACAGTCAGAGAAAGAACTGTGGGAGTAGAACCAGAGAAGAAAAACAACTGCTTGATCACATGCTTCAATGGGGATATGACTGGGGATGTAGACTCTAAATTACTCTAGTGCAAATATCAATAATAAGGAAATGGGTCTTGATCAATGACACATGTAAAACCCAATGGAGTTACGCATTGACTATGGGAGCAGGGTGGGAGGTGGGAAGGGAAAGAACATAAATCATGTAACCATGAAAAAATTCTCTTAATTAATTAAATAAAATTTAAAAGAAACAACAACAACAACAAAAAGAAAACCATGATGTCAAGAAACTGAAGGACAGAGTTCCAAGCATGATAAATTTATTAGCAAAGCTGGGAATTGCCAACAAATATGTTCCAGGTCTTCCCAGTAGACATTGATGGATCTGACAATCCAGGAAGCTCCTTTATAGTTATCTTGAGAAAATGTAAAAATAGTCAACAAGAACAATCTGATGCAACAAAGGCACATCCCCCCCTTCTGAGTGGTCAGTGCTGAGATTGCTAATCACAAATTACATCATTTTATTTCCATCTGGACTGATATCCTCTGGAGATCTTGGCACTTTCAATGGAACATTGTGCTCTGGTTGATGCTTTCTGAGTGTGCATGCTGTTGATCCCTAATAGGCTTAGAAATTTGAGAAGAGAGTACCCAGAAAAGGGGAACTAATACTCAGGACTCTTTATTTGGTTGTTAGGTAGAAATTGGGACAGGGTCAAACTGCTTCTTATTGTGGTTGTTAAAATATACATGAGGCAACCGTATTTAAAATCAATAAAAGAATATCTTAGCTAGCAGTGTATAACATAATTACCTTTACTTAAAGAGCAAATTATAATAAATTGAAAATCTGATCAAATGAATACAAAATGATAATCAGTATCTAAGTAAAGTCCCATCTTCATTTGATCCTCACAACAAACTTATACAGTAATGGCTATCATAATCTCCATTTCATAGATGGGGAAATAAGAGATTAAATAACTGACCCATGGTTGCATAGCTAGGAAGCAAATGAAACAGGTTTTGAATTCAGATGTTTTTTACTTCAAATCCAGCACTGTATATACCATACCACCTAGCTATAATAAATGAAGAAACTGAATGTGAAAGAAAAGAATTAATGACTTGGAAGGGAGATTAATTATAGTGACAACCCAGTTCCTCTAATATCAAATCCACTTCTCAAAAATTAATTCCCCTGTTCAGAAGTATCCCATCCAGAGCAAAAATAGGATTAGAAATGACTTTCATGGTCAGAGGCCAAGGAAGACAGAAACTTGGCTCCAAATTCACTCAATGAGTCACAGGTTGCTGTCCAGATACCATTCCATATTTCATTCATCTCAAGCTCTACATTTCAGTGAAATTAGCCAGGTCTTGAATACCATCCTTGACTTTTGTGAATTTATACAAGCTATACTCCAAGTCTGAAATATACTTACTCTACTTCATCTCTTAAAATTTGTATCTTCCTCTTGAGACCAACTCAGGTAAAACAATAGTGTGGTTATAGAATTTGAAAACATCAGACCTGGGTTCAAACCGTGGCTTGGTTACTTATTTACTGTATGATACTGGGTAAGTTGTCTAACTTTAATGATCTTTAACTTACTCATAAGTAAAAATGAAAGGCTTAAAGTTGATGGCCTTAATGTAACCAAGCCTTCAAAGTCTATGATTTTCTCTTCTTGATCAAGTTTTCCCCTTTTCTCAATGCTTGCCCCTATTTTTCTGGTACTATACTAAATATGTATAAATTTTGTGATGCCTCTCCCCCAGTGTAATATAAGCTCTTTGCGAGTACCAGGATTATTTCTTTTTTTGTCTTTGTATCCTCAGGACCCAGCATAGCACCTTGAACATAAGTACTTAATAAATTTTGAGGACCTTTAAGAAATAGAGAAAAGGGAGAAGTTTCTGGACTTCACTATGAGAGGGAATGAGAAAGAAGGAGAAAGCTACTCTGACGTCTCTTTGAAGACTGTGATCTAACCAGCTCAGAATCATCTTTTCCATCTTCTGACTAATTTTAATAGCTGGATTTTCACTAAAACCTGAGACTGGTTGCTGTGTAAGAATGAAGAAGAGTGACCCAGGACTGGCAGATAAAATGCTGAAAATAAGATGAAATTTATTACTCGTACAAGAAATGAAGTTTGTAAGGTTCTTGGAATAGAAACACACGTGGTTCAAAAGTATAATTCTGACTGCCTTACAAATATAGAATTATCTTGAAAGATCTACTTTATAAAATCAATTAGAATTGTTTGCATTGACTGACCTTTTTAAAAATGTAAATACTTTGTAAGATGTCTAAGGATCTATTGGAATTTAGTATGTCAATAAAATTAAATTGCTTTTTCTTTTTAAAAAAGCTGAGATGAGCAACAAAATGAATGAGAATTATGGATAGATATATTAAAGGGGAAGATTGTTTGCAGTGGGGGAGGGACAAAAAAATAGATGGTGAATGGGGCACCTGGAAGGCTCAATAGATAGTGAACCAGGCCTAGAGATGGTAGGTCTTGGGTTCAGAAATGGTCTCAGGCACTTCCTAGCTGTGTGACTCCAGCCAAGTCACTTAAGCCCAATTATCTTATTGCTCTTTTGCATTGGAACCATACTTAGAATTGATTCTAAGACATAAGATAAAGATTTTTTTAAAAAAATAGAATTAATGAGGAAGGTAAGCCTGAGTAGACTACCATAATAGATTCCAGATTTTATATATCTTATGATTAAAAAAGAAAGAAAGAAGCTACCAGGAAGTGGGAGAAGTTTCCTCAAACATATTAGTGAGGAAAGCATGAGAAAAGGGAGAAAAGAGGAAGGGATATGCCTTAGTTAATAAAATGTGATAGTGAGCTATCAGTTTATCGAGGGTGAATTCTGTGCTTTTCCTTTCTTCCAAAGATGAGGTCTTTAGGGTTTGGTCTTCCCTTAGAAAGACTGATGAAGAACTTAAGAGTAAGCCCAGTGTTAGGGTCTTGACATGGAGAGACAAGTGGTAGGGAAAACGGTAGGATAGAATACGTTCCATCTCAGAGTAGATAAAGTAGCTGCCAACTCCTTTAGTTACTGGATCATAGGATTATAGGAGTATAGATTTAGAATGGGGCAGGGCCATGGGGTCATCATCAGGTCCACAACTTCATTATGCATATGAGGAAATTTAGTCTCAGTCAGGAGAAATAAACTCCCCAAGTTCACATGAGCAATAGGGAGACAGAAGCAGAATTTAGTCCTGGGTCTTTTTGAGTCTGCATTCAGAAAACTTATATGATTCCTTCCCTAGAACATGAAGCTCTTTTAAACTGAAGGACTAAAGTAGATCTTCCCCAACAAAGCTCTTCTATAGGAATCTGCTTAGTTTACACACATGCACACACACACACACACACACACACACACACACACACACACACACATCCGTTAACCTACCTCTATTTTCCAATTTTTATCTGCCACGAGAGATGTGGTTCCATGACACAGTACACACAAGCTTTTAAAGGTAGATTCAGGGTTTGCTCTCCATGAAAAAAAGAACATATATATACTCTAGTTTCTTGAGGGCAAATGCTATGGTTTTGCCTTTCTTTGTATGCCTTTGTTATGTAAGCACAGTAATTGGTACAAAATAAGGGTTTAAAACTGACAATTGACTAACAAGTATATTTTGCCTTTTACAGTAGTATATACAGTTTCTAGAAGAAAGCTGAACCTGGGTAGGAAGGAGCCACTCTTTGTTCCTGCTGCTTCTGCTTTGCTTTCACCTTGCCTAGAATGGCTACTTACTCACTACTGCTTTGTTAGCCATGACTAATGGGAACAAGAATCGTTAAGTTCTCTTTTTCCATTTGGCACATACTGTTAGTTTGTTCCATTTAAGGTAGGCTATTTTTAAACAGAAAAGGTTTCTTACATACTGGCTCACCTTTTTAAAGTTCATGGGCATTTGTGAATAAAGGAATGCAATATTTGGAATATCAATGTTTACTTATTATGCTCTAAAACATAAGAATCTATGCAAGTGACATGGAACAGGAAGAAAGATTGGAGGGAGGAATAAAAGAAAACAAAAAGGAAGGGAAAGAAGAGAAAAGGGACATTAGAAAGAAAGAAAAGGTGGGACAAGAACAAAAAAGGGGGAAAGAAGGAAGGGGAAGGAAAAGAGAGAGGGGGAGAAACAGAGAGACAGAGTGAGAGAATGGGGGAGAAAGAGAGAGAGAAAGAAAGGGAGAGAAAGAGAGAGAGATTGAGAGATAGAGAGAGAAAGGGGGAAAAAGAGAGAGAGATGCCTCAACTAGTTAAATGTGATAGTATGCTATAAATTTGATTAAATGTAGGACAATCCTGGGAAGACTAGGCGGATCAATGGATAGAGCCTCAGGACTTAGAGTCTGGTAAACTTATCTTCTAAGTTCAAATCTGACCTCATAACCTTGTTGGACTCAGTTTCCTCATCTGTAAAATGAACTGGAGAAGGAAATGGCAAACCACTTCATCATTTTGCCAAGAAATCCAGTCCCCAAAAGGGTGAAAAAGAGACAGACACAACTAAAAAACAACACTGTGATAAAATGGGGTATTCTATCATTTTTCATCCGCAGCAGAGATCTCAGGCTTCTTCAGTGTTACCAACTAGTGCAATAGGGAGGAGACTGGGAGTGCTGCTTGCATGAAAAGCCAAATTCCAAGTCTTGATCTTTCTCTAATTCCTGAACTTAGTGGCACCACTTTGTCTTTACTCTCTCCCTTCTGGCCTGTTTTCCTATAACATTGGATCTCAAGAGCAAATGGCATATAATTGAGTAAAAGCTCAAGTATAGTTTGTGTTAATTGGTTAGCTTGGCTCAGTTTGTATAAATTGGTTATTCTGGCTCAGTTTGAAAGCACAGTATCACCCAGACTGTGCTACAGGGGTAGGTGACAGTGCTAACAAACTACAGACAGTTTCCACTTACATATAATAGTACATTACTGGAGTGGACACAGAGAGGCCATTCACTTTAAAAATGACAAAGCTTAAACCATTAGGAAGTCCCATCTATTTGGTCCTCTTTTATTGATCTCTACTTGGAGTTCACCTAGTTTAGATAAAATGAAAAAAAGAAAGAGGTGATCAAGAGTCAGTGAAGTGAAAAGCATGTGGTTTTATGAGTGGGTCAATGTTATCATAGAATGAGCAGGAGAAAGGTAGCAAGAAAACATATATGTTTACTAGATGATGTCAAAGGGATAAATAAATAAGTAAAAAAGCTTTTCTTAAATGCTTACTATGTGCTACACCCTGGAGAAAAGGAAAACCATTCCTCTTCCCAAGGAGCTCTGACTGGTATGGGGGAAACAACCCACACAGGAGGTTTCAGTAGGGCATAATAGCAGAGAAGGCAGTTATGACTCTTCTTTAGTTTCCTTTCCATGAATAAAACCATGTTGGTTCCAAAAACAGATTGGAAGCAGGGCTCGTGTGTTGGGGGACAGGCTTGCTACTATTCCTAGGTTGCTTAGCTCTTCATCTCTGGCAGTTGGCCAATAATTGGTGATGGGGGCAGTAGGGATGGTAGGCACCTTCTCCAAGAGGTTCAAACCCATTCTCCCAAGAGTGGCTCTCCTCAATGATGGCTACAAAGGCCAAACTACAAACCAGGGACTGAGGTTAATCAATAATCAGCGTTTGAATCTCCAAAATTATGGTATATCTTCCTCTCCCAAAGTGTCATTTGGTCTGCGTTTGATAACACTTCTCCACTTCTCCAGTTCCCCCAGTCAGTTTTCTAGGATTATAATTGGAAAATCATTTGCCAGTCTGCCCTGATAAAAGAAATTTCATTAGTTGAGAATTTCTATATCAATTAAATCAGAAGTCCTAGGAAAAAACAAAGTTTAAAATGTCGGTCCCTCCCTGATGCCTTTGTAGGAATGGGCAAGAAGTGAACTGGAGAAGAGGGCATTTCTGTTCCCAGGGACTTCTTCTTTGCAGGACCTTGAGGTCAGGGACTTTCTTTCTTTTTATTAGTTGTATCCTTAGTATAGTGCCTAGCATATCATAGCAGCTTAATAAATGCTGTTTGGATTATATTGGAATTAATTGTTTTATATACACAGTGCTTGCCTATGGATGTTCCATTTTGGTTTTGTTTCTGTAGCTCCCTCTTCTTCTAGGCTCAGCTTTCCTCTCCCCCATCATGTTTGTCCAAAGCTATAGCATGTTGATTTCAGTCACTTTCCTATGACTAATTTGGAATTTTTCTCCTCGCACCCTGGAAAAAAACAGTCTTTTATACTATGTCCCATTTTAGAGCCCCCAAAGTAGGCAAAAATGCATTTTAAAGGCAATTTTCATCAATGTCCATTGCGCTTTTGAAATAGAAATAATATAGCAAATCCCACATTAATATTTTAAAGGAAACACTTTGTGACCACCCCTATACTCGTAATTTGCCATTCCATTTTACCAACAAGGTATTTTATCACACAATTGTTTTTTCCAAGTAGTCTTGAACCTGTCCTCACCTCTCAATTAAAATAAGTGGCCAAGCTGTAACTGCAGAAGTTGTCAGTTGTCATGTGTTTAAAATGGAAGCTTATGAATATTGATAGATTTTATGCAGACTCTTTGATTCTGCTAAATACTATGGCTGATGCTTAAAGACCCAAATATTTATTTGAAAAATAAGATTAAAGAAATAAAAATAATAACTAACCACACAGGTAAGTGGTACTTTGTGGTTTAAAGCATTTCCCTCATAACCCCCAAATGCTGACCCTGAGGGACAACCAAAGGACCTTAATATTCTTGAAACTGTACTCATTTTTTGCAGAAAATTTTTGTACCCCAAATGTGAGCATTTATTTTATGTAATATCTGAAATTAAGACAGCATTTTATAGTTTGCAAAGTACCTTGTATACATTATCTTATTTGATCCTCACAACAATTCTGTAAGGGAAGATATTAGAGTGGCATTGTGATCTCCATTTGACAAAGAGACATCTGAGTGATTTCCCCATGGTCACACCGACATTAAGTTTCAAAGAAAGGATTCAAGCTCCGTTTGACTCCATCTCAAATACTCCTTGGAGTGCCCCAAAATGTCACAATATACATTAGCTCCATTTAACTAGTGGATGACTTCCAAAAAAAGAAGTAAGCTTTTGAATCTCATCAAAGCCCCAATACTGAGAACAGTAAATGGGAAACTGAAACTATTTCAAGATTCTAAAATGAATGACTAAAAGCTCCAGTTTATTGCTTCATTTATAAACTATAAAATATTTGCAATTCCATGTTAAACTAAATTTTAATTTAAAAATTATTTGAAGAGAAAAGAAATGCTTAAAAACTAGTGCTGAGAAGGCACTGTAGTTTACTAAATAGAGAGCCAGTCTCTGAAGCAAACTAACCAAAGCTGAGTGACCTTAGGCAAGTCATTTAACCTCTAGTTCCCCCAGTCAGTTTTCTAGGATTATAATTGGAAAATCATTTGCTCAGTCTGACCTGATAAAAGAAATCTCTTCAGTTGATAATTTCTGTACCAATTAAATCAGAAGTCCTAGGAAAAAACAAAGTTTAAAAAAATAATTCAGGAAGACTAAAAGCATTGAACTATTTTAAAAACATTTAAGGTTTTCTCACTTTTCACAAGTATTTTGATAGTTTTTTCATCTTTCATGTTTTGCATCTCAGTGCAAATGAAATAGAATAATTCACTTATAAGTTCACTCGAGAAGAATGAATATGATTTGCTTAAATATGGCATTAAGATGACAAAAACATTTCAGCCAGCTTAAGAAAAACAGCATCTACTTTACATTTCAGGAAAAAAAATAGACTGATAGGGTCTTAGGCTGTGTTGTACAAATAAAACACTCATCTTCCTCTCTGTCAGTTTGCCTGTGTTTCAGAGTGACTTCTTATCAGATTAATCAAAATTAGTCTTCTTGAATGCATGATCCTGGGTGTGTTGAATTGATTCACAAACTTGAAAATTCAAGACAACATTTGATTTGAATTCAGGGAATTTGACTTAAAGTTAATGACTTGCCAAACTTAATTCAACACATATTACATGGCATCAAATCACAATGAGATCTATAGATAAGCATACAAAAGCTTAAACTGATCTCTGGATTGAGGGGAAAATGCCATTACTATCAAAGAATTTTTAGTTCTTTCTATATAATTCTGAGATGCACAGTTATTTTGCCATAAGCATTTTGTGTCACTAATGCATATTATACTTATTAACATCTGTTAATAAGTATTTATCCTCTTTAGTACAACATAACCTCTGTGAGAATAAGAAAAAACTAAGTTTCATCTAAATGTTAAATCTCTTGTCTAGAACAATATAATGCCCCCTATAAGTATTAAGAAGTGTTTATTGAATTAAAACAAATGCAGCCACATGGGAGTAATTTTCTCCCCACTCAGCCCAGCACCCTTTTTACTGGAAAGCAAATCTAAACATAGAGTGTTGTCTCACGTAAGGAAACTTCTGTAGATAGCCTCCTTTTCTCATCTGACAGTCCCAGAAACAAAAGCTAACCCAAAAAATCACATATTCTTCCTCCTTCAAAGGTGACCTTTATTAGGTTGGGTTTCCTCTCATTCATGTCTGCTTTTGACTGGTGTCATATAACCATCATAGACCAGGTAATTCAATGATTCAATGACTGTTGGCTGAATAGAATGGATGAGTCAGTTCTTGTTGAAGAATTATTAATATCATTATAATGATAAGTACAAAAACATAGATTTAGAGCTAGAAGAGGGTTCAAAGGAAAACTAATCCAACCCATTCATTTTGCCATTGAAAAAACTGAAGCACAGAGAGGGCAAAAGATTTAACCACAACCATAGATATAGTGTATTATCGGGGGCAGAATTTGATACTAGGTCTTCTTGACTCCAAGACCAGCACTATATCCATTACTCCACACTCTTCCAATTACTTCAATATGTCCAAAGTCGTGATTTTATACATTTTTGAAAGTAAAAATCAAAATCTTATCACATTTCTTCTCATTTCAAACTAATGGTGTTGATATTGTTTGAATAATAGTTTCAACTTTTTAAAAGTTTTCTTTAGGAATTCTAGTCTCATTAGCTTTGTTTTTTATGGCAATGCTTGCAAAGGAAAGAAGAGGAAGGAAAGAAAGGAATGGATGGAGGTGGAATAAGAAAAGACAGGGAGGGAGAGAAGAACAGAAAGGAGAGGGATAGATGAGGATAGATAATGAGTGAGAGGAGAGAGGGAGAAAAGGAGAGAGAGAGAAAGAGAGAAGGAGGAGACAGAGAGGTAGAGGGAGAGGGAAAGGAAGAGGGAGAAGAGAAAAAGGGAGGGAGGGGAGAAACTTTAGACCTTTGTTTCATTTCTTCGTACTGATAGAGATTAACAATTTGTCTGTAATAAATATGACCTTAGAGATTTTCTCTAAGCACTGAAAGATTATGTGTCTTGCCCATGGTTATATAAGTATGTCATAGAAATGACTTGAACTCAGATCTTTTTAACTCCAAAGCTGGATTTCTCTCTAATATGTAGTGTTCAAGGGCTATCAGGAGGATAAAATCAAGTAACATTTTTGTACTTCAGATATATTTTTCCAGGGTACAGTTTTAAGATTTTTTCAGTTTTGGTTAATCACAATTCACATTTAAATGATGGATTAAGATTTACAAAGCACTTTCCCCACAACAACCCCATGAACCAGGTAGGGCAAGTATTATTATAGATATTTACAGTTGAGGAAACCAAGGCTTTAGGAGGTTAGATAGTTTTCCTGTTGTTATAACATGAGAAATATCTGAGTTAGAACCCAATTCACATTTCCTTATTCCAAGTCCAGCATTCTAATCACTATGACATATTATCTCTCCGTGTCACATATTAACTCTCAAAACTGATCATTCTCTTATAGCAGGCCCTGAAACTGACACAATGAGCTCTATGAAGCTTGACACTGACCCTTTTTTCCTTTATTTTTTTTTCTATCTTAAGTTGTAAAGTGCATCGTAGACATATTCTAACTTCTTTATTTTTTTCATCTCTCAGAATAATTTCTTTCAGCCTTCTATCAAATCTGACTTCCTAATGGCAGCTGATGAATACCTTTGTCATGCCTTAACCTTATTTCTAACTTATCTCAAGCTATTTTATATTATTTCTCTCTGGAGCTTTCTTTGGTTGGCAATGCCATTCCCCTGAGGGTAGTATGCCACTCAATCATTTCCTTGGAGCCATGGGAAACTGAAAATTTACTTCTCTCTTGTAGTCCATAGTTTCTATGCAATGGGGAGGAATGCCCCATTTTACATCCAGAACCCAAGTAGTTCGGGGGAATTCCCAGGTCTAACTTAATCTCTGAAACTTCTTGTGCTAAGGTAGGACCAAGAAATTTTCAAAAAGATTGATAGAGCAGAAGAACTGAATTTGGAGGCAGAGGACATGAGTTACATTCCCTCTTCTGCTCTTTTACTAGCTGAGGTAAGACTTTCTCTTAATCTTCACTTCTCCTAGCTTATTTTTCTTTTCTGAAAAATAAGGCATTAAGATTCAATGATCTCTAAGACTTCTTATATTTCAAAATACTAGAACAAGAACTCCAATGATTATAAACCTACTATGGGGCAGGAAATGAGTCCCAGGGAGACTAACTGCTTGAATGAATAAGTGAATTTTTAAAAGACATTTATTTGGGAATTATTTCTCCAAGTAGAAAAAAAATGTCATAATGAAGATGGTCACCCACTGTTTCCTACATAATGTGGAAGATTTTATAAAACATCTTGAGGCAATGTGATTTGGTATATATCATTAAAGATATAGATATATTCAAGGTATTTTGTCTTTATTATGTCACATTTTTGGCAAACCAAAGTACAAAAAGGTTTGTTTCATATTAATATATTAACTCGATTTTTGTTCAAATAAATAGGGATCTCTCTTTAAATAATGATCTTCTCATATTTTGGATGGTTGAAGAAATCAAAGTGAATTAATGCATACTGGGGAGAGTCACCAATTAGGCCTGTGATTCAAAGAGATGAGAACTGAATTTGGACTGACAACAGGAACCTTTTTTATTTAGGATTAAGCCAGGTTCCAAGGTTTAACAAACCCCTGGCCCCAGGTACACCTGATTTCTACTTAGAAAAGGGACAGAAGGAGAAGGGGATAAGGTGGCCACAATCATCAGTTGTGATCCTAGGTGTTTCTCTGGGAAGAGGAGGGAACTTCAAATCTTCTAAAAGCATGAGTTAAAAGTACAAGCAGTCATATATATGTTTTCTCCCTAAATGAGCAATTTTTCCTGTATTCTCCCTCCACCAGCTCTGGGCATTGTAGGTTCATGATCAAAAACTACAGCGATGTGGTAGGGATACAAAAGGAAAAGTAGAAAGAGAATGAACAAGTATGGCACCCCAAAAGGGATTAAAATGGAAAAGATGGGACTCTTGAGGGCACACTTGCCCAATTTTATGGTCACAATAAAAACCCAGATTAGATTTCACAGTTGGAGAGACTAGAGATGTGATGGAACCTGGATAGAGGCTGGAAGAGGATACCTGGGGGATGAGTTCAAGCCACCTTCCCAGGCCTGAGAGCTACATACACCTCTGCTTAGAGCAGGGAGCCACAAGTTTAGCCCAAAATGAATGAATGTATATTTGCTTGCGTGATGTCATCCTTCTCAACTATCTCCTGCTTCTGCCTTCTCTGTTCCCCTATGTAGTGTGCGACAAACACAGAATACTTGATCTTATAGTCCAGTAGGGAAAATGGCGTCATGAATGGCTGTATGGAATCTTTTTCCCTTGGGCAGAAAAATAACTCTCTAGTCAAAAATCTCTGCCTTTCTTGAATTCTTTGGAGTCATCTATCATGTGATTCATGTCACTGAAGTAGAGCTCCATATGATCGTGGGACATTGGAATGTTCTCCATGTTGTAGATAATCATTCTGCTCCCTGAGTGGTTCCTATTGAGCCTCCAAGAATAGTGTCCCATGATATGTTAAAAGGGAAGCCATTTCACTTTGAGTCTCAGTTTCCTCATCTGCCCATGGGCATAATAATACTTATCTACCTCAAAGAGGCATAAGGAAAGTGTTTTGTAAACTTTAAAATGATATATATATAAATATAAATAAATATAAATCATATATATATATATATATATATGTTACCTTAAGCTACTTCCTATGACAGCACATAGTATAATCGGCATTCAAATAAATATTTGTTGATTTGATTTATATTTATCAGGGAACATTACTGAGAATGAAAGAAAAGTTATAGAAAAGAATAAGATTTTGGGTTTATAGAATCATTTCTTTCCAAAATGATCCACTTGGGGTATATATATCAATATGGAGATGTTCTTTTCTTATCTAGTTCTTTATAAACCTAAACAATGTAATCCATTTCTAACAAATATGACTGTGTATATGTGTGTACACAAAGACATTATTTTACATCCAAATAGCCTTCTTGACTTTCAAATAGTTTTTCATTAAAAATAATGAAATAAATGTCTATCTGTAACTCGAATATCCTCATTTTAAGATATTCACATAATTTACAAAACTTCAAGATTCCAAGTCCATAAGTTTCAAATGTGATGTGAATTACAGTGAAATTTCAATTCATTTTTGCCTATCAAAGACATAAAGCCTTTGAAAAATTCACATAGAACACATACATAATTTCAAGCTTAAATGAGAGACTCAAAAAGTGCTTATTTCCTTAGTAGCCTTTCTTGAGCCTAACCTGATCTAGATATCTAACTCCAGCCTTGCATCCTTGGACAAGTCCAAGTGACCACCTGTTTGCTGGTTGCCAAACGGGGAATCAAAATAAATTCCCAAAGCACACAATAAAATTGGACGATAAGCTAGACCATCCTCTATTTCTCAACTCTGTCAACATATTCTAATTGTAGCAGAAACTGGAATATTTTACCATCTTCTAAGAGCAAAAGTATCAAACTTCTACTTACCACCTTAAGCAACCATAAATCTCTCAGAGAGGCCCCAAACTAAATTAAACTATAATTAGGAAATGTTTAAAATTTTTTAAAATACAAAAGGACACAGAGAATGTTCATTTGTGATTTTTCTAAGTTGATATGCAAACTAGAGAGATCAGTTTCTAGGGGACCAAAAAGTTATACAATTAGATTTTTGTCTCCATTAGAAACTACAATGACTTGATAAACTATAATTTGAGTAAGTAGGCTAAGTTAACTGATATGTTATCTTTATAATTGTTCAGTCCCTATATGTACATAAGACTACTTATATATCATAAAATCAACATATAATCTTGTTCCTTTATTGTACTTACCTACAATGATGCTCCATTTCCACTAACTTCCTATAATTTCTTGTTTCCTTAGCATGAGAGTCAAATAATGAGGTAAAAGATTTAGGAAAAGACTTTTCATAAGAAAAAAATAACATCCGAGAAAACTGATGGGGTAATATGGTAGATGGAGTGAGTAGTACTAAGGAATAGAACCCAATGAAAGATGTTGAAAATACTGTTTCACTCATTTAAATTGTTTTAATTTAAAAGTCAACACAAATTTAAGTTGTTGTAGGCACTATTCTAAATAGTGAGGATATGAAAAAATTGCACTATTCAAGAGCTCAAAATATAAAAGAAAAGACAACATACAAACAACTACTTGAAAACAAGGATAAATGGGAGCTAATCACAGAAGAAAGGAATTTACATTAAGAGGATCAATATTAGGCTTCTTACAGAAGGTGGGATTGCAGCTTAGACTTGAAAGAAACTAAAGAAGAGGAGGTAGAACACGTTAAGCAAAAAGAAAATGCATGCAAGTATCAGATACATGTGTTGGGAAAATCCTCGAGGTCAGTGTCACTGGACATTGCTTTTTCTAATGACACAGTGAACCTAACGCTATTTCCAGTGAAAAATGACTTTTCACTTTGACATATTGAAATGTTTAGTACTTATCTACCAAATCTTAGATGGGCTATTGGTAGAGTTTCCACACCAAGAATTCTCTAGAGAGTAAATCCACAGATCTGTCACTCATCACATTCACATGTATTTATAGAACCATGTATGCATAAAAAGAAAACAAAGAAAGCCTAATAGTCAGTTTTCTTGATAATTTTTAAAATTCCTTTTTCCTTATTCCCACCATTATCACCCCAGGACAGAACAATATTGCCTTATTTATATGAGAAGCAGAGTGACATTGCTCTTGTCAATCTATCATTCCAACCTGCCCTGTACTTTGTGACTAGATTGGCTCAAAAACACACATTTTAGGAAACCTGAATATTTAAGTAAATACTTAGAATCATCTAGGATCTAATCCATAGTAGTACTCCTTCTACTGGTATAATAACCTCCAGCCCATCCATACCTGTTCACCTTGTGGGGCTCTTTTCTATTTGTTTCCCTAAATTCTTTTCATAGTGCCCATGCGATTTGCTGAGCTGTGATCTAATTATCCATAAAGGGAAGAAAAAAACCAAATGGATGAAAAGTGTTCACTGTCTACACTTCAATATGAACTTGAATGGACAAATTATCGAAATTGTCTGTCATTATCTATTCTATCTATTGTTAAAAGTGAATTTTTAGGAGAATATAACTGACTCCATTTTATATATTTGCCATTTTTATCCCTATAAGAACTGTTATACTATCTGCAGTAGCTAGTTCCTTTTAATGTCTTCTCTCCTTAATTGGAGTCAAATATCTTAATTGATTTATTTTTAAATGGCATTTTAGAGTCTCTAGAACATCCCCTTCCCTTACCTATCTTGATAGGCAATTCCCTTTGATTTAGTGAAACAAAATATACTAACAATGACTCCTTTCTTATCTATATTCTGTAGCTAATAATATACATTTTCCTTATCAAGCATACCATATCTCCTTTGTATAGCCAGCTGCATTGTAATGAGCAGCCATTTTTTTCCTTTGTGTCCTATAATATATAAATATTACTTGCTGAATAGTGAATAACACATTCCCTAACAACTGCTGGTGGAATGTGCCATAATATGAATAGAATAAAATCTTTTTTTCTGATTAATTCTGGTTTATTGCTGTTATTTCATCTAATTTTTAAAATTAATGCAATGGGAGCATCTGGATAGCTCAGTAGATCAATAGCCAAGCCCATAGATGGGAGGTTCTGGCTCCAGATATTTCCTAGCTGAGTGATCCTGGGCAAGTCATTTAACCCCCATTCCCTAGCTCTTCTCTTCTGCCTTGGAACCAGTATACAGTATTGATTCTAAGGCAGAAGATAAAAGGTTATTTGTTGCTTTTGTTTTAATTAATGTAACACTGTTGGTTAACAGACAGATAAATCAGATATTGGACAGACATTGGATCTGGATCCAAAAATGAACAGGAGGAAAGGAATATGTTTTCCCTTTAGACTATTGCAAAGTTCTTTGACTTAGTACTTGCATATTATTTAAATACACATGGCTATTACAGTGACACATGAAATACAAGTCTCTGATGAATTGAAAATGGAGACTTGATGGGTCTGCATATTTCAGGCTTGATTTGGGGACAAAATGAGGTACTTGTAAGTCATTGAACAGGTAACAAAAGAAAGTTTACTTTACCTAAACAAAGCAAGTATTTGCAACAAGAACTCCATGGCACTTCACTTTTATAGTTATGGTTCCCCTTATCTCCTGGTCTGAGGGGTAGGTTATGATGTAACTCATGTTGTCTTCAAACTTCCATCACGTTAAAGGGAATAATAAATAACTTTAAGGGAGTGGGAGTTTATACCCCTAGGAAACCAGGGAGCTACAACCAGGGAAAGAAAAGGCAATCTGATCATAAACATAGCTTTGCAACCATTTGGACAAAAAATCCCTATTGTGGGGAAATGGGAAGACCCTGGTCCTATCATAGGATGGAACACATTACAAGCAAGGAATTTTGAAAGATAAGAAGTAAAAAGATATCATCAAAGAAATGGGTAAGCAAAAAGCAATATGAACTGGTTATAGAGAAAGATCAAGAGAGAACTCGTATGCAATTATGTACTTCATGATGTGAGAATAACAAGAAAAAGTACCCAATTTATGTTTCTTTGTTTTTAAACCCTTACCTCCCATCTTAGAATCAATACTAAGTACTGACTTCAAGAGAGAAGAATGGTAAGGAATAGGCAATAAGAGTTAAGTGACTTACCCAAGATCACACAACCTAAAAAGTATCTCATATTTTAATCAAGGAACTACTTCCCTCTCTAGGCCCTCCTCCATTTAGCCATTGAGCTGTCCCCTCCAATTTATCTTTCTGAAATGTTTTGATCATATTATGGCTTTGCTCAAGAACCATTTCCAAAAGGATAAAATATGTTATTTTCCCTGGCATTTAGCTTCATCCAACCTTATGTCTATCCAAAAGAATTTAATCCCTTTGCTTTTTTTGGCTTGTATTGGCTTATAGTGGATGGTTAATAAATATTTGTTAATCAATTAATGAATGTCAGCATTTTTATTTCTCATCCAATTAGACCATAATCTCATGAAAATCATACTCATTTCTATAACTGTAACTTTCTACATGCCTTTGAGCATGATCTGACTGAGACTTTCTTTATCCTCTATGACAAGGCACATTCTCCACATAAAATTAATTAAGAACAGTCCACAAACATTTATAAAGCACCTACATTCATTAAGATCCTACTTATATTCAATCTTCACCATGAATTCTGGCTCATGATCCCTTGTGAAGATTTCCCTTCTCTACATTGATTTATATTTATCACCTGGACTACATCACACCATTGCTTCATCCAGCCTTGCCTGTGGTTTTATAAAATGCTTCTTTGTTGATTGATTGGGAAAAGAGAAAGGAAAAAACCACCAGAGAAAGCTGGATATACCCAAGTTGACAGCTCAGCAAGAATGGACTTATCACTAACTTTGCCTGACCAGTCATGCCAGAGAAGAGAGATAAGAACAAAATGAATTACAAGATCATTAACTTTACTTAACAACCTTGTAATTTGGTAAAGAAATGGTGCTATTATTTGGGAGAAAGGAAATAATCAGTAAGAGACACTTTCTGAGTGAAAACCATTATTTAACACCAAATGAAAACTAAAAATGCGTCATGATCAATTTTTGGGGGGGAAAAGGAAAGAGTTCTTAGAATGCCAAAATTATAGCTAAATTTAAAGTAAAGGGGATGGGATTTAACTTGACATTGGGATAAAAGGCATTTTTTTCCTTAATATAAACCCTGGGAACTTCCTAGGGATGTGGACATTTCATCAATCCCCAAAAAGCTACACTTAGTTTGAGTCTTTCTGGGTACCAACTCAAAACTGTAATGCATGAATTCCAACCAATGCAGTTACTTTCATCAACCAGGGTAAGAACACCAGCATTTTTAAAGATATTTAGTCTAATATCATAACAAATAAAATGGCAAGAAAATAGTCTTCCAATAAAGTATTCTTTCCATAGATTATTGAACATTCAGTAAAGAGAGCAGACACAGAAAGAAGAAATTTGGTCAAGGATGATGCATGAAGGGCACACAATATGGGAAAATATATAAAACCATAGAACATACAAAAAGAGACATATACATGTATACTATTCTGTGTTTGCCTAATTTACTTATAGTTTCCTTCTTTATATTCAAGTCATTCGCCCATTTTGAATTTATCTTGGTGTAGGGTGTGAGGTGTTGATCCAAACCTAATCTCTCCCATACTGCCTTACAATTTTCCCAGCAGTTTTTATTGAATAGTGGTTTTTGTCCAAAGAACTGGGATCTTTGGGTTTATCTTATCCTGTCTTGCTGAGGTCATTTGCCCCAAGTCTATTCCACTGATCTTCCTTTCTGTCTCTTAGCCAGTACCAAATTGTTTTGATGACTGCTGCTTTGTAATATAGTTTGAGATCTGGGACTGCAAGGCCCCCTTCCTTTGTATTTTTTTTTCATTATTTCCCTGGATATCCTTGATCCTTGTTCTTCCAAATGAACTTTATGGCTTTTTTTCCCTAAATCAGTAAAGAAATTTTTTGGAAGTTCAATGGGTATGGCACTAAATAGATAAATAAGTTTGGGTAGGATGTTCATTTTCATTATATTGGCTCGTCCTACCCATGAGCAGTTAATGTTTTTTTCCAATTGCTCAAGTCTAGTTTTAGTTGTGTGGAGAGTGTTTTGTATTTGTGTTCATATAGTTCCTGTGTTTGTCTCAGGAGATAGATTCCTAGGTATTTTATTTTGTCTAAGGTGATTTTGAATGGGATTTTTCTTTCTAGTTTTTGCTGCTGAGCTGTGTTGGAGATATATAGAAATGCTGATGACTTATGTGGGTTTATTTTGTATCTTGCAACTTTGCTAAAGTTGTTGATTATTTCCATTAGCTTTTTGGTTGAATCTCTAGGATTCTTTAAGTAGACCATCATGTCATCCGCAAAAGGTGATAACTTGGTCTCCTCCTTGCCTATTTTAATGCCTTCAATTTCTTTTTCTTCTCTAATTGCTACTGCTAGTGTTTCTAGTACAATGTCAAATAATAGAGGTGATAATGGGCATCCTTGTTTCACTCCTGATCTTATTGGGAATGCATCTAGTTTGTCCCCATTGCAGATGATATTACCTGATGGTTTTAAATATATACTGTTTATTATTTTTAGGAACAACCCTTCTAGTCTTATGCTTTCTAATGTTTTTAATAGGAATGGGTATTGCATTTTATCAAAGGCTTTTTCTGCATCTATTGAAATAATCATGTGATATTTGTTTTTTTGCTTGTTGATATGGTCAATTATGTGGATAGTTTTCCTAATATTGAACCAGACCTGCATCCCTGGTATAAATCCCACTTGATCATGGTGGATGACCCTACTGATTACTTGCTGGAGTCTTTTTGCTAGTATCCTATTTAAGATTTTTGCATCTATATTCATTAGGGAGATTGGTCTATAATTTTCTTTCTCTGTTTTTGACCTGCCTGGTTTTGGAATCAGTACCATGTTTGTGTCATAAAAGGAGTTTGGGAAGGGAAAGACTTTAAAACCAAGCAAGACTTAGAAAGAGTCACAAAATGTAAAATAAATAATTTTGACTATATCAAATTAAAAAGCTTTTGTACAAAGAAAACCAATGTAACTAAAATCAGAAGGGAAGCAACAAATTGGGAAACAATATTCATAAAAACCTCTGACAAAGGTTTAATTACTCAAATTTACAAAGAGCTAAATCAACTGTACAAAAAATCAAGCCATTCTCCAATTGATAAATGGGCAAGGGACATGAATAGGCAGTTTTCAGATAAAGAAATCAAAACTACTAATAAGAACATGAAAAAGTGTTCTAAATCTCTTATAATCTGAGAGATGCAAATCAAAACAACTCTGAGGTATCACCTCATACCTAGCAGATTGGCTAACATGACAGCAAAGGAAAGTAGTGAATGCTAGAGGGGATGTGGAAAAGTAGGGACATTAATTCATTGCTGGTGGAGTTGTGAATTGATCCAGCCATTCTGGAGGGCAATTTGGAACTATGCCCAAAGGGCGATAAAAGAATGTCTACCCTTTGATCCAGCCATAGCTCTGCTGGGTTTGTACCCCAAAGAGATAATAAGGAAAAAGATTTGTACAAGAATATTCATAGCTGGGTTTTTTGTGGTGGCCAAAAATTGGAAAACGAGGGGATGCCCATCAATTGGGGAATGGCTGAACAAATTGCGGTATATGTTGGTGATGGAATACTATTGTGCTAAAAGGAATAATAAAGTGGAGGAATTCCATGGAGACTGGAACAACCTCCAGGAAGTGATGCAGAGCAAAAGGAGCAGAACCAGGAAACCATTGTACACAGAGACTGATACACTGTGGTACAATCGAATGTAATGGAATTCTCCATTAGTGTCAATGCAATGTCCCTGAACAATCTGCAGGGATCTAGGATAAAAAACACTATCCACAAGCAGAGGACAAACTGTGGGAGTAAAAATACAGAGGAAAAGCAACTGCTTTACTACAGGGGTTAAGGGGACATGTCTGAGGAGAGACTCTAAATGAACATTCTAATGCAAATACCAACAATATGGAAATGGGTTCGAATCAAGAACACATATGAAACCCAGTGGAATCACGAGTTTTCTGGGGGGAGGGGGGGAATTATCTTTGTCTCCAATGAATAATGTTTTGGAATGACCAAATAAAATATTGTTTAAAAAAAAAGGAGTTTAAAAAAAAAAAGAGAGACATATACATACTAGAACCCTAAATGACTAGGATTCACATCTGGATGAGGGCAAGTTATACCTCCAACATTACAGAGCTGTCAGTGTTCTCTATTAGTATCATCAAGCTGATATTTGCTATTCTCTGCTATGAATCATATCTGTTTTCCCTAGCATCAGCCACCTCTAAGTTAAACAATGCATGTTTACACTCCACTGTCCTCTGTGGGCACTGAACTGCTGTTTTGCTATATACTGGGCTTCCACTCTCTACTGTCTATTGTCCTTATTCTAATCTTCAGTGTCATTGTTAGAAAACCCCTTCCTGATAAGGGCAAGCAGAGCTTTTTAAGCAGGAAGCAGCCAGGGATATGAGCCACTATATGTATTAAGGCACTTAACAAAAACCTCTTGGGATTCTGCAGGCTAAGATATAATTTATATATCATACTTATATTTAAATAATTTATAGAAGGTATAATTATTTACCTATGTAAGGTGCTAATTTGTAATCTATAATCCCAATAACTACCTCTCCTCGAATTTAGAAGTTTCTTAATGATATTAATGTTGTTCAGTAATTTTTCAGTGTTCTACAACACTTTATGATCCCATTTTAGAATTTTCTTGGCAGATATTTTAGAATGGTTTGCCATTTCCTTCTCCAGCTCATTTTACAGATGAAGAAATCAAGGCAAACTGTGTTAAGTTACTTATTCAAGGACACACATAGCTATTAAGTATCAGATCATATTTGATCTCAGGAGAATGTATCTTCATTCTTTCGAGTCCAATACTCATCCACTAAGCCACCTATCTGCCTCTTCCTTATGATATAAAACTACTGATAAGCAAAATGATCCATCATAATTCCAGAGGACAGATGGTGAAATTTGCTGCCCTTCTAATGAGAGACTTATGTTTCAGACACAGTTGGTGTAGGAACTTATTTTGCTTGCCTGTGAATATTTATCAAAAGGCCTTTGGGTTTCTTTTTCTTTTATTCCTTTTTAAAATTTGTATTAGGTAAGTATAAAGGAGAAGAGGAATAAGAATAAAGAAGTAAAAAAAAAACAAGAAAAAGAGGATTTTTGGATTTTTGAGCTCACAGAAAAAAAAAAACACAAGAAAGAATTCCAGACAAATAGGGTAGTTGTAAATGATATGTGTAGAATTATTTTATATTTTATAAGGGAAAAAAACTGCATATATTGGAGATCCATACTTTTATGTTACAATTCTCTTTTTCTATTCTACTATGTATATGGAAATGCTAATATTATTTGATGGTTAAGTTCAGAATAAATGAATTAAATTAAATAAAACAAATCCAAAAAAGAATAGTTTGTGACACCCACATAGACACTGATGCCCCAAAATCTATTTCAGAAACTCTGACAAGAAAAAACCCTGGGAGCAAAATTATAAAGTCAGTGTTCTCACCTCTCCCTCCTTATTCTCCCCTACCCTCCTCGCTCTCATTTTCACTATATTCTAGACATTGCAAACACAGAAATCCCCTTACATTAGAAAATATCAAATAAAAAGATCATGTTTTCATAAAATAATGTTTGTCTGGCATAGTTTTTGATGCTATACTAGGTAATTAAAAATAGATCACATAAAAAGTAAGTAAAGAAAAAGTAATATTGAAAGAAAAATCAATCATCAAATTTCTAAATGAAAACAACTAAATCCTTACTCTAGTTTTATAGTATTTCTTAACGACAAATTCAATTGTGAAATAAGCTGCCAGGTTACCTGTGGTTCTACAGTTATTGGCAGAAATGGGATTTGATCCCAGGTTACTTCTGAGTCCAAACATTGCTTGCTTTCTACTATCCCATAGGACATCTCCTATTTGTCTATGATCATTTCCACTTATGGATTGTGGTCCTTTGATTTACCTCAAGCTTGTTTCAATGGCCAAATTTTTTTTATTACTACAGCTTAGCAACTATGTAGGCTACACTTATAGGTTCACAGAATTTAAAATGAAAAAGAATGAAAAATAAAACTCAATCTGTGAAAAGTTCAAATTAAAGTCAAGACAAATCAACAAACATTTATTAAGCAGGCACTATGTTAAATGCTGGGGATACCCCCCCAAAAAAGCAGAAACAGTCCTTGTCATCAAGGAACCCACAATGAAATTGAGAGACAGCATGCCACCAATTATATCCAAACATCATATATATATATATGTTTGTATACTGGTAAACTGGTATACTGGTAAACTGGTAAACTGGAGATAGTCACAGAGTGAAGACATTAGCATTAGGAATGATCAGAAAAGGTTTTGGGGTTTTTTTTTGCAGAAGCTTGAATATCAGCTGGGATTTGAAGGAAGCCAGGGAAGCTAGGAGATGGAAAAGAGAAGAGAGAAAATTTCAGGCATGATGGAACAGCCAGTGAAAACAAATGGAATCAGAAGATGCAGTGCAATAGCAAGGAAACACACATCACTGGATCATGAAGAATATGAAGAAGAATAATGTATAAGGAGAGTGGAAAAGAAGAAGGGGACCATATTATGAAAGACTTTAAAAGGGAAAGT
Source organism: Monodelphis domestica (assembly GCF_027887165.1). Lineage (NCBI taxonomy): Eukaryota > Metazoa > Chordata > Mammalia > Didelphimorphia > Didelphidae > Monodelphis > Monodelphis domestica. The sequence goes on along the minus strand of NC_077231.1, from coordinate 220,590,022 downwards.
ATTTTATATTTGATCCTAGAGATAACAGAAGCCCCTGGAGTTTACTGAAAATGGGAGATATAATCAGATATGCCATTTAGTAAAAATGGATCACTTTGACAACTGAGTGGAAGAGCCTGGGGTGAGGAGATATTTGTGGTAGGACAATGGAAACAAGAGTGCTCTTTCAAGAGTCCAGGCTTGATTTGATAAAGGACTGCCCCCAAGGGGGTAGCAGTCAGATTAATTTAAAATGGAACACAGAAGAGGTGTTGTGAAGGTAAAATTGACAGGGCTTGGCAACAGATTAGATATGGCAGCAAGAATGATGAATCAAGGGTGACACCTCAGTTATATGTGTGGATGACTTAGAGAACAGTGGTGTTCCTGATAGTAATAGGGAAATTAGGAAAAGGGGAGAGCTGACATGAAAGAAAAATGAGTTAAGGTTTGGACATGTTGAGTGTAAGGACTTCTAATTTGAGGTGTCCTAAAGTTGGACATCTGGTTTAAGATGTAAGAACTCAGGATTCCATTTAAGTATATGTGAAATAGAATATAAAATTGATAATGGAGTCCCTAGGAACTATTGAAAACAGTAAGTAAAATAGTACAAAGGGACAAACAGGCAGATAGGTGGCTCAGGGAGTAGAGTACTAGTATTGAAGACAGGAAGATTCATCTTCTCAGGTTCAAATCTAGCCTCAGATACTTAATAGCTGAATTACCCTGGGCAAGATGCTTAATCCTGTTTGCCTCAGATCCCTGGAACTGGAGAAGGAAATGGCATATCACTCTAGCATCTTTGTCAAGAAAACTTGAAATGGGCTCATGAAGAATTATATGTGAACTGAAAATAAGTCAATAACAACAAAGAAGAAGGGCCAAGAGAGATATCCATCCATCACAGATATCATCTGGACAAAGATCCAGTAAAAGAGACTGAGAAGGAATGGTCAGACAAGTTGGAAGAAAACTGGGAAAGAGCAATGTTAAAGAAAACCTGAAAAGAAGGGAGTATCAAAGTCAAGAGCGTCATAGTCAAAGGCTACAAAATGATCAGGAAGGATGAGGATTGAAATAAAATTGTTAGAAGTGGTGATTAAGAGATCTGGGAAGTTCAAGATGCTACATTAAGGCTCTCCAGCCTTTCCTAAGTTTCAGGTAGAGTCTCAGGACACTGGAATAGCAGAAGTACAATGTCCTCTGCCAAAGCAAAGCTTCATCATCAATTACTCTTCCCAATAATAGAAGGCTGGTCATATCCAACAGGGCAGCATCAGACACAACTATGTCACAAAATAAAGGATTATAAAGCCCCAAGTGGAGATTAAAAGGAACATTGACAACAAAAGGCTCTCTTGTTGACCTTATGAGGGAACTTAACTTATTAAATTTAGAGGTCACATTCAGCAACCACTAACAAGATTGCAAAATATATAGCCTGAATGGCTTATGGTGAATCCCCATTATTGTACTTCACTGTAATGTAGTGATATCCTCGGGGGCTATTAAGGTGTTGAAGGCAGTTTGCCTCTACACTAATGACCAACTAAGACTGCCAAGCTTTTTCATTTCTTGTGTCAGTTATTAGAGTTTTTTCTTCCTCTCCCTAAAATTGTCACCTGTCATTTCTTACAGCTGTCAGTGAATTTCCTTTACCAGCTCCCCTCCCTTTCTACTTGCTCCCTCTCCCTTTTGACTTGGACACTTCTAATCTCCCCTGAGTTGAGCAGCCCAATAATGAAGCTTAATAGATTTTTCCCAAAAAAAGTAAGAACCCAAAAGTCAGCAAACTCTGAATGAGTGCAAGAAAGGCTCTCCTATAAGTAACCTGTAATAATTGTAGTACATGAACTTTGGGTCATCAACTTTGGTCACTTTGGAGTTTACACACTTATTCCATATAAGACTGCCAGATAAAGGACCTGGAAAGAAGCAAGACCACAAAGTTTAATATTATAAGATTTTCCCCCTCTCATTTTACTTCATTTCTTAACCACGGGCTTATCTTATTCTGAATATGTCCTCTATGCTAATATAGAAATGAATATAAATGCTTTAGAAATGTTAGCAACTGGTTAACAAAATCCCGAGATATTTTGCCTTTAAACTGGCATATTAGGGACTTTGCAGACAGTCCTGAATATTGTCAGGAAAATCCACAGAACCCTCCACAGGTTTCATAGCTTCAAACCTACTCTCTGGCTCCCAGCCAAGTAAGCATTAGAGGGCACACATAACCATCTGCCTGTGGGAATGAATTCCTATTAAATGAGGGTAAAAGCAAGTACTACATTCTATGTCTTTTTATAATCCACTTTTCCAGAGGATGTTTATTTTAAAAAATCCTATTGTCTGTTTGGGGGGTTATTTCTCCCTATTCCTGTGGTATGCCATATAAATAACTACTTTCGCTTTTATTGGAAATATAGATCGATATTGTACTTTCTGGATAATGGTATCTCTTGTTCCCAAAGTGTGGATTTTTCCTTCCTGAGTATAATGCTGATGATTTTTTATATTTCTGGGTTAGATTTTGGAGTATTAGTAGTTTAGTAACCATTTTTCTCCTACTATATTGTGTCCAGCTGAAATCCTGATGCCATCAGAAGAGTATTGGTAAAGAACACAAAGAAGGTACTTAATAAATACTTGTTTAACTAAACTGAATTGCTTTTAACTTCATGGCTTAAAGACTCAGTTTCACCAATGACAGGACGAACAAAGAGAAATTATATCATGTTATCCCATTTACTTTATATGGTTTCCCAAGAAAATTAAGTATTATGTACTTGTACTGCCTATTTAATAGTGATATTAGGAACAAAATACTTTGTTAAAATAGAGATATTGAAATGTCAGAGAGTGGAGGTAGCTGGGTGTCTCAGTGGATTGGGAGCCAGGCCCAGAGATGGGATATTTTGGGTTCAAATCCAGCCTCAGACACTTCCTAGCTGGGTGACCCTGGGCAAGTCACTTAAGCCCTATTGCCTACTCCTTACCATTCTTCTACCTTGAAACCAATACACAGTATTGAGTCTAAGACAAAATGTAAGGGTTTAAATATATATATATATATTATATATATATATATATAATATATATATATATATAAATAACATATCAGAGAGTGACCATAAACTGTTACTTTGATGATGACATCATTTCCTAAAACTATGTGCAGATCACAGCCTTCTCATGCTATTTTTTGAGGTTGCAGATCACAGCTCATCTAGGACTTCCTCACATAATCAGTTTGCCTAAGGAATATCAATGACCTATTCATGCTGTTCACCTACTGCCTCTCAGTCTTCCTACATGACTGCCCCCCCCACCTTCTCCTATCATACATATTAAAATTTTTCAAATTACTATTCATGAACAAATCATTATTATGAAAATTCTGCAACCTGCTCACATCTACTCTACATCTTTTTATTGTACTTTAGAGTTCCCTATCATACTGAGTCTTCTAAGATTGCCAGTTTCCATGTTCCAAAGTCATATCCAGGCTGGCAACTGTTATGGAAATTTTGATATCAAAGAATTAGGCAAAAATTATCAATTAATTTACTACCACTCTGATGGACTTTGATTTCATTAGTAAAAGTCTTCCCATCACCACAGACTGGAACCTTTTTGTTTTCTCACTTAGGATAATTTTATAGATTTTATTATTACAGTAAAACTCTAAATTATTTACCTATTAAAAAGAATGGTAATATCTAAGTAAAATTAAATACCTTTCCCCATTAATCAAAATGTTATTTCTAAATAATCTAGTTCTTATTCTCTCCATCTCTCCAACTTGAAGACAGCTAGATTTCTTCTATTCAGTAGAAAGAACTAGAATGGTATAAAAAAAAATCTAGTTCCGGGAATCAGAAAAAGTGAGTTTTAACTTTTTTGTTGTTTTTCAGTCATTTTAGAGTAACTACATTTGGAATTTTCTTGGCAAAGATTCTAGAGTGATTTGTCATCTTCTCCTCCAGGTCATTTTACAGATGATGAAACTGAGGCAGAGGGTTAAGTGACTTGCCCAGCTATAACATAGCTAATAAAGCTATAACATAGCTAATAATTATCTGAGGTCAGATTTGAGCTCGGGAAGATAAGTCTTCCTGACTCGATCTAGCACACTATCCACTGTACCACCTAGCTGCTCTTGTTTTCTAACATTGAATATCACCAAACATCAATCTCCTCATGTTCAAAATAGGGATAATATTTTACTATTTCACATATTTGTTCTGAGAATTAAATGAGATAAAATCTATGGAAGCACTGTGTAATTTTAAAATTAAATATATGCACATATATCATGAGTTATATATATGTAAATATAAATTATTAGATTAAAATTAATTCATTAATTATTTCACCCTTGGTATTAATTGACTTTCAAACTTTTCTTCATCACATGCTATAATCCATGCCCTGTGTTTAGGTTGTTTGAACAAATAATACGATCTTATTTCTAAGTTTTTTGGATCAGCTAGAAAATGGTTTCTTTGGGGGGGGGGAGGTACTGTGGGAACCAAGGGGAAATCATCTTGCTAACTTATACCTTTTAAAAATGCATATAAAGAGGATATGCTATTTCTTCCTGTGAATTATCAGTTGCCTCTTCCACTATTCTTTCTATTCCATACCTGATGTTCTCTAGCTTATCAAGATGCATTGTTTTATCTGGGCAGTTAATTCCCCCTGCTCCTCTAGTTTTTGTTTTAATACATTCTTCTCAGTATTTATAATATATACCTTATTTATTGCAAGACCTGATCCTCATCCCTACTTCTGAAGTCATGATCCCCAAAAGAGCACATCATTTTTGAGGGAATCCATGTTACCAGATGATGTTCTCTTGCTTTTCTTATCTAGTGCTCCAACTTTCAATTGAAAGTAAAAAAGAAAAAAATATTTATAATTCTAAATTTCATTATTCTACCTAAGACTCCATAGTCACTAGAAATGCTCTCTAGCTTCCTTTTCAAGTTTTTTTTATTCATTTCTGCATGAGCCACTAAAAGTGATTAGCTGTCAGCAAGTTTGAAAAGAATTTTTGCTTTATGATCCTGGTTCTATTAATACTTAACCTAATTCTTCCCCACCCCTATTTGATGTTGCCGATGATTAGCTAATTTGTCAACAGGTTGGTGACCAATAATTTGGCAACCCAACTTCCAGATAGAGAAAAGATAGATTCATAGTACAGAATGAGACATGAATTTTTTGACGTGGCAAATGAGAGAATTTGATTTGCTCAATTATAAATATTTATTATAGGGTTTTCCTTTTCCAGTGTGGTAGGGATGGAAGGAAGAGGGAATAATTTTCTATTTTAAAAATTAAATTTAGTTAAAAAGGAAAAAGGCTATTTGCTAAAATAGGCTACAATTAGTAACCTCTTCCACCTTATTGTCAGCTCGTTTTCTGCTTCTTACTTCCAGTGCCCTTCATTTTACAGAGAGAAAAACTATATTAGGACTAAAAGTAGAACCAGGTCTCTTAAGGCACAACCTAGTGTTCTTTCCTCTACATTAAGTGGCCAGCTTGGTATTATGAGAAGTAGTAGCTAAGTAGTGAGGATTGCCTAGTTAAATGTGAACACAATCACTGGGAATTTGGGGACACAGTCACTGGGAATTTCATCTGTAAAACTGATTTTTAAAATCATGTTCTTTTTGGATACTACATTTAAGAAACAGAAAAAGAAAAGAAAAGAAAAAGTATGGAAAGAGAAAGCACCAAAACCAAATTCATTCAATATTATTTATAAATATCTAATTCATAAACTGACTCTCTAATGCAAGTGAATACACATTTTATTATTTGCCTACCACATAGTATGTTCTTAATAAATGTTATTTGCAAAACATATATGATAGGATAAAATTAAATATGTAGAAAGTTTTATGAAGGATTGCTTTTGTCAGCAAGGAGAATTCTGATTATGGGAACTTCCTTTACTAATGAAAAGCATGCCCCTCTTTAGCTTAGTGAAGATGTATGAAAACATAGCCATTGTGACAGCCACACTCTGGCCTCATTGGAAACAGGTCAAAATGTAATTGGGAAATAAATAGCAAAATTCACGAAAAATAAAACAGAACATAGATAATGTTAACATATGGTTTTCTAAGTGAATGTGTAATCTGTAATGTTTGATTTCATTACCCCCATTTCTACCTGAGCTTGGCATCACTAGCTTAGTAGTCTTAGCAACTATAACTAAGAGACAGGGGTTCAGTCACTTGCCCTGGGTAACAGAATTCTAAGTAACAAAAGCACAATTTGAGTCTTTGTGTTTCTGCTTCTAAACCCAACTCTCTTATCTCCTGTAACTTGCCTTTACACACAAATATGGAAATGTTCAAATGGCCCCACGGTATTGCAGTAATAGTTGCTATACCTTGCCCTGGAAATGCTGACGTTGGATAGAATGAGTTACATCATGATAGTGGCTTCTTGACATGCCAGAAATGTGTCTCTGACATGATTTTTTTAAGCTCCAGGGGCTGTCAAAAAAGAATCTTTGGGGTTATTAGTTGTTCACATTCTGACAGTTAGAAATGTTCTCCTGAGACATAGGAAAGTCAATGTGAGCTTGACATTAGAGGGCTGAATTTCTTCCTTAACAGAAACTGTCTTCTATGAGAAGTCAATCCACGAGACACAGGAAGGAGAAAGTAAATAAATTTACTTACATATTCAAATCCCAACTACTTTACCATGATCGACTAGTTAATTCTAGTCTAACATAATTGCATGTTATGAAAAATAGAGCAATAAATTTGGAATCAGAGGGCATAGGTAATACTTCTGTTTCTCCAGGTACTACTCTGTGACTTGGGGCAAGACACTTCACCACTGCGGACCTCAGTTGTCTGATCTGTAAAAGCAATGGGTTGAAAGAGATGATTTTTATAGTCTAAAAATCGATGACTTTACAATTCATTTTATGCTTTTTCTTTACTTTTTATCCTCTCCTAAATTATATAGAATATTATTCTATGTTAAACATTATGACCCATGGTCTTTAAAATGATACCAGATGCAACTAAGCACCTTAAATAAATATCCTTTTAATGTATCAATATGGCAGAGATTTGTGATTTTATTAGACTGGTAATTTCCCTCCACTAGATTTCAATCATCTGTGCCTTAGTAGGTAAGTCTTGGTTTCCAAAAACTAGAAGAGTTTGTGTCTTTTCCAGGATCACTCAAGCAATAAGAGATAAAGCTTGATCCTACTTTGTTTCACTGGGGGTTTGATTGATTTCAGAAGTTCTCTATTTTCTCATAAAAAAAAACTGCTATAATAACTCTAACAGTCAATGATATATACCTTTAAAGAGCTAAAACTTTTGCATCTTTGCTTTCATCAGCAAAAGTCCTTTAAAATCAGAAAATTAAAAACACAACAAAATGGAGCAATGGCCATGAAAGTGGTAAAATAATCCAGCAGTCAACTGGACAGAACTAAAAGAGGGAAAACTAATTCAGTTTACCTGAACAAAAAAACAAGCATTTTGAGTCAGTTAATAGAATTGCCCTTTTATTATCACTGCTATCACAAAATGAAAATCCTATCAAAAGTACCAATTTTCCAAATAATTTGCACATTAGTGTGTCATATGTGTAACTCATTTTAATACTTAATTACACATAGTTTTTAATAATTCTTAATTGTTTGGTGGCCAAAATATCCTTTACAATAGGCCAGTATTTTTTAAGTTTATTAGTCCGTTTATTTGTTACTTCAAAATTCCCAGATATCTTCCTTCCTCTTTCCCCTCCCTGCGATAGAGAAGGTATCATTTAACCAAAAAAAAAAAAGTGTACTTGTAAACTATGTCTCTCGAGACAAGGAAGTGACATGATATGTGTGTGAAATTGTCATGGGATCATGGGAAGTAATAGGATGTCCAAACTTTTTTCTATGTTTCCAAACAATCAAGTGTTCAGTTAACTCAATCAAACATGCAGGTATATCTGTGTCGGTATTACCCATTGGAAAAGACAAGCAGCAGCTGCTATTGGTTATATATAATCAGGAGCTAAAGAAATAGTTAGATCTGCCTTTTAATTTACATACTCCTGGAGAAATGAAATTTTTCACTTTATTTTTCATATTTGTTTTTTTTAATCTTCCTTAACATCTAGCCTCATGAAAGGGAGCTTAATAAATAATTCCTGAATGACTAAAATCATCACATTTTTAATTGTCTTATATAATGATAGAACTTCAGAACATGTAGTTTACTTAAGTAGTTCAATTACCTAATTTTTTTAATATCTTTTATTTTTAGAAAATTTTATTTAGTAAATTTAGAACACTATTCCTTGGTTACAAGAATCATATTCTTTCCCTCTCTTCCCTCCTCTCACCCCTTTCTGTAATGGACACATAGTTCCACTGGGTTTTACATGTGTCCTTGATCAGAACCTATTTCCATGTTGTTGATATTTGCACTAGGATGATCATTTAGAGTCTATATCCCCAATCATACCCCCTCAACCCATGTAATCAAGCAGTTGTTTTTCTTCAGTGTTTCTACTCCCACAGTTTTTCCTCTGAATGTGGTTAGTGATATTTCTCATAAATCCTTCTGAGTTGTTCAGGATCATTGCATTGCCACTAATGGAGAAGTCCATTACATTCATTTGTACCACAGTGTATCAGTCTCTGTGTATAATGCTCTCCTGGTTCTGCTCCTTTCACTCTGTATCAATTCCTGAAGGTCCTTCCAGTTCATATGGAATTCCTCCACTTCATTATTCCTTTGAGCACAACAGTGTTCCATCACCAACAGATACCACAATTTGTTCAGCCATTCCCCAATTGAAGGGCATCCCCTCATTTTCCAATTTTTTTGCCACCACAAAAAACCCAGCTATGAATATTCTTGTACAAGTTGTTTTTTTTTCCTTATTATCTCTTTGGGGTACAAACCCAGCAGTGCTATGACTGGATCAAAGGGCAGACAGTCTTTTATCACCCTTTGGGCATAGTCCCAAATTGCTCTCCAGAATGGTTGGATCAATTCACAAATCCACCAGCAATGAATTAATGTCCCAACTTTGTCACATCCCCTCCAACATTCATTACTTTCCTTTGCTGTCATGTTAGCCAATCTGCTAAGTGTGAGTTACCTTAGAGTTGTTTTGATTCGCATCTCTCTGATTGTAAGAGATTTAGGACAGTTTTTCATGTGCTTATTAATAATTTTGATTTCTTTATCTGAAAATTGCCTATTCATGTCCCTTGCCCATTTATCAATTGGAGAATGGCTTGAATTTTTGTACAATTCATTTAGCTCTTTATAAATTTGAGTAATTAGACAAAGTTTGTCAGAGGTTTTTGTTATGAAGATTGTGTCCTAATTTGTTGCTTCCCTCCTAATTTTGGATGCATTAGTTTTGTTAGTACAAAACCTTTTTAATTTAATGTAATCAAAATTATTTATTTTACATTTTGTAATTTTTTCTAACTCTTGCTTGGTCTTATAATCTTTCCTTCCCCAAAGATCTGACATGTATACTATACTATGTTCACCTAATTTACTTATAGTTTCTTTCTTTATATTCAGGTCATTCGCCCATTCTGAGTTTATCTTGGTGTAGTGTGTGAGATGTTGATCCAAACCTAATCTCTCCCATACTGTCTTTCAATTTTCCCATCAGTTTTTATCAAATAGTGGATTTTTGTCCCAAAAGCTAGATCTTTGGTCTTCTCATAGACTGTCTTGCTGAGGCCACTTACCCAAAGTCAATTCCACTGATCCTCCTTTCTGTCTCTTAGCCAGTACTGTATTGTTTTGATGACCACTGCTTTATAGTATAGTTTGAGATCTGTTACTACAAGACCCACTTCCTTCACATTTTTTTCATTATTTCCTAGATATCCTTGATCTTTTGTTGTTCCAAATGAACTTTGTTATGCTCTTTAACATTCAGTAAAAAAGTTTTTTGGTAGTTTGATAGGTATGGCACTGAATAAGTAAATTAATTTGGGTAGGATTGTCATTTTTATTATCTTAGCTCATCCTACCCATGAGCAATCAATGTTTTTCCAATTGTTTAGATCTAGTTTTAATTGTGTGGAGAGTGTTTTGTAGTTGTGTTCATATAGTTCCTGTGTTTGTCTCAGCAGATAGATTCCGAAGTATTTTATATTGTCTTGGGTGACTTTATATGGAATTCCTCTTTCTAATTCTTGCTGCTGAGATGTGTTGGAAATATACAGAAATGCTGATGACTTATGTGTGTTTATTTTGTATCTTGCAATTTTGCTATAGTTGTTGATTATTTTGACTAGATTTTTAGTTGATTCTCTAGGATTCTTTAAGTAGGCCATCATATCATCCACAAAGAGTGACAGCTTGGTCTCCTCATTGCCTATTTTGATACCTTTAATTTCTTTTTCTTCTCTAATCGCTACAGCTAATATTTCTAGAACAATGTCAAATAGCAGAGGTGATAATGGGCATCCTTGTTTCACGCCTGATCTTATTGGGAATGCATCTAGTTTATCCCCATTGCATATGATTTTTGCTGATGGTTTTAGATATATACTGTTTATTATTTTTAGGAATGATCCTTCTATTCCTATGCTTTCTAGTGTTTTCAATAGGAATGAAGGTATTTTGCAATGACCTCATATTTAGATAAGGAAATATTCTTATAAAGTGACTTGCCCAGGGTTACAGGGATATTATTATTACTTATTGATACTGTTATCCATAATAACAATACTACTAATAATAATAATAGTTACCATTTATGTAACACTTTAAACTTTGCAAAGGACTTTGAAAATATGATCTAATTTTATCCTCACAAAAACCCTGGGAGATAAGTACTATAATTACCTCTATTTTATAGATGAAGAAATTGAGGCAGATTTTCTTGACTTAAGATCCAATATTCCATCCACTATTTTACCTAGCTAACATGCTCATATTTGATTCTATATCTGATTTCAATTTCTGTGTATGTTCTATTATATCATGTTTTAATATAAAAATATATATTCATAGAAAACCTTTAATGGCAATTTGGGATCTCAGACCATCACAGGAGTCTCCTAACTGCTATCACACTCATTTTTTTGTGTTTATTTTTTTTTTTTGGTGTTTGAAATATTTGGTGATCTTGTGAAGTTCTTTTTTTTTAATTTTTATTTATTTATTTAAAATATATTTCCATATCTACATGATTCATGTTTCCCACCCATCTTGACTCCCCCCTCCCTAAGCTAATAAGCAATTCTACTGGGTTATATATGTATCACTCAAAACCTATTTCCATGTTATTCATATTTGCAAGAGTGATCTTTTAATGTCAAAATTTCAATCATATCCCCATAAAACCATGTGATCAATCATATGTTTGTCTTCTGCATTTCTGCTCCCACAGTTCTTTCTCTGGATGTTGAGAGTGTTCTTTCTCATAAGTTCCTCTGTATTATCCTGGATCACTGCATTGCTGCTAGTAGAAAAGTCTGTTAAATTTGATTATGCCATAATGTATCAGTCTCTGTGTACTATGTTCTCCTGATTCTGCTCCTCTCACTCTGCATCAATTCCAGGAGGTTGTTCCAGGCTCCATGGAATTCCTCCACTTTATTATTCCTTTGAGCACAATAGAATTCCATCACCAACATATACCACAATTTGTTCAGCCATTTCCCCAATTGAAGGGCATCCCCTCATTTTCCAATTTTTTTGCCACCACAAAGAGCTATGAATATTTTTATACAAGTATTTTTCCCTTATCATCTCTTTAGAGTTATCACACTCACATCATGGAAAAATGTACCAGCTCCTGGAGAAGATATACATTGTAGGCAGAGAGAAACAGAAATATCAGCTACTAAAACAAATCATTCTCTAAAAATTATTATTATTATGGACTTGCATAGAGAATTCCTAATGATTACCATAAAAAATTCTTATGCCAGTTCTGATTAGTAACTAATCCATAATGTACAGTCTTGGATTCTTGCCTGATTGGCTAAGTAAATTGCCCAGCTATACAATTCTAACTCATCTGAATCAGGACTTCTACCTTGGACTTCTTAACTCTCTCATTATGCCATGCTGCTGTTTATGCAATATCTCATTTTACTAATGGGGAATTTGAATATATTTGTAGTTCAGAACTGTAATTATATTGATTTTGAGAACTTGGGTTAGTGAAACCCCTTCCTCAAATGTAGTTCAGCAAATGCTCAGCAATTTGTAGCTTAAAAGAGTTGTTTGGATATATTGAAAGGTTAAAAGCTGACCTGGGGCAAAGAACTGGAAATTGAGAGGATGCCCCTCAATTGAAGAATGGCTGAACAAGTTGTGGCATATGATTACTCTGGAATGTTACTGTGCCATAAGAAATAATGAGTAGACATTAAAAAAACATGGAAAACCTACATGAAATTATGAATATTAAAATGAATAGAATTAAGCAAATATCATATATAGTGACTAAATTAATGTTGGAAGAATGACTTGTGTTCATCCGTCTCCATAGGAAGAGGTGATTAAATAGTAACACAAAAGACATAGTTTATATAAACATTTTTTTGTCAAATAATGACTTTCTTAGGGAGTGGGGGAGGAAGGGAAATATCTGAGAATTTTAATGTAACAAACAAGCAGATAAAATTCTCAACAAAAAATGGCCTGTTGTAAAACATTGAAACTTGAACCCAGTTCTTCGTGACTCCAAGACTTTGTTTTTCAAGCAAATATAGCCTTCAAGTCTTCACCCTTCCTAACCTGAAGTATGCCACAGCTAAAGTTAGACACGTGACTAGGGAATATTGTTTAATCCCAATGATTTGAGTCTTATTCTTTTTTTAGATAGGAAAACTGGCACTGAAATCCTTAAATCATTTGCCTACAACTTCAGTTAATCAAAGTATCCTTAGCTCCTAAAACTTTTGGAATGACTGTAGTCTGTTCCTCTGAAACATTAGCAGAAGAAATGGGATCATTCCCATGTTCACAGGACTCCTGCAGCACTAGTTGGAAGAAAAGGATCAGAAAATAAATGAAGGAACACAGCTGGGGAGGGAGTGGAAATCAATGAGTGGAAAATTCCCCAGGAATGTTAATAGCTCCACCCACACACAGATGAAGCCTAAATGAAAACCTGAACAGTAGTTTTCACTTTTGCCTCATTTGCTCCTGTTGCTTATGTAGTGTTCCTGGCCTCCTTAAGATTGTTCATTTGCTTTAGAGTTTTTTCTCACTCATTTCTCCAGCTTTTCTACTTCTTGCTTTTACCTGCTTTGTTCTTCATTTGTCAGATGGAGATAATAACTGTCCTAGCTACCCAAAGAATTGTTCTGAAGATAAAATGAACATACATGAAAATGCTTTGAAAAAGTGAAAAGCTCTTTACAAATGCAAGCTATTATTATTATTTATCACTCCCCTCTGGCTAACTACAATCACCTTAATGCAACCAAACAGATGGTGTGCTTCACAGAAGCAAAAGACTATTCCAGGAATGAAAAAATGATGGAGGGGGAGGGATTAAATTTAGAACATCTGTGTTGTAGTCTGCAAAAACCCTTATTTTTCTGGCCAGTCAGCTGACTTTCCCTCAGCCACAACTTCTACCTCGTATTCCATTTTTTCAGTTTTTCCCTTCTTTTCTTGAACCTCTAAAATTTGAATCTTTTATATATTTCAGTTGCTTAGCTGGTCGCAAAATCAGCATGAACAAGACACTTACACTACCAAAAAACTGGAGCAATCCTAATACCTGAGTTGCTGCCCTAGTGCATGGAGCCTAGTGCATGGACCAATAAGAGCCAGAACGAATTGGAATACAGTCATTTGTCAAGTCCCAGGTTCAATTTCTCATAAAACCATCATAGCCTGACTCATCCTCCTGCCATGGCCCAAAGATTGTTGTGCCTGATTCTCTCCAGTGATATCCCCCCTTTATAGCACTTTCCTACCTTTTTCTAGCTCTACTTTGCTAGGTCTAGCCACCAACATCCTTCTCTTGCTATCCCTACCTCTTCTCCCTTGGGCATTTTCAGTTAAGCCATGAGGCCTCCCCTTGAACTCTTCAGCGAAAGGATTCACTATTTTGGGCATTATCTGGACCAAATAATTCTTCTATTTTAATCTATTTTAATATCTTAATAATATTTTTAATATTAATTTAATATTAATATTTTAATAATCTATTTTAATCCCAACCATGGGTCTGGACAGTCTGCTAGACTAAAACAAAGATCACAGAGAAGGGAAAAGAAATTGTCCAGAAATCTTTGGGACAAGATTCTTTACTTTTTTTGGATATGTCACAGATAACTTTGATGGTTTGTAAAGCCTTTGGATCCCTTCTCAGTGAAATGTTTTTAAGTGAAGATAAAATATATGAGTACAAGTGAAATCAACTCTACTGGAAACCAAATTTATTGAAATATAATTCTGACATACATGATATATATGTGTATATATATACACATATGTGTATATATACATGTATATTTATATATTTATCACAGATCCAAGGTTAAGAATAATTATTTAAATATATTATCAAAATTGTGAGAATCAGAAGTGATCCCACCACCTAAGGATTGAAGATTATTCTTTTCCTTTTCCCAATTTTTTTTATTTTTTCCAGTTACATGTCGAAACAATGTTTAACAATTTTTCTGACATTTTAGAATTCAGATTTTCTCCTTTCTACCCTCCCTGCCCTGAAGTGGTAAATAGTCATATATGTCATGATAAAAGACAGATCACACATACAATAGACATCTCATAAAGGAAATATAGTGGAAATAGCATGCTTTGACAGCATTGAGATTCCAACATTTCCTTCTTTGGCTGTTGATGACATTTTCATCATAAGTCTTTTGTGGTTTTCTTGGAGACTTGCTTTGCTGATAATGGTTTAGTTTCAGCTAATCATTGTATTTCAGTTACTGTATATATTGTTTTCCTGGTTCCTACTAACTTCAGTTTGCAATAGTTCATATAAGACCTTACAAGTTTTTTGGAACTCATCCTATTCAATATTCGTTATGGCACAATAATATTCCATTATTCCATTACAACCATATAGACAACTTGTCCAACCATTCTGCAAGTGATAGGCAACCCCACAGTTTCCAGTTCTTTGCCACTACAAAAAAATTGCTAAAAATATTTTTGTATGAGTAGGTCCTTTCCCCTTTTCTCTGATCTCTTTGGGATATAGATCCAGTAGTGGTATTACCATGTCGAGGTATGCATAGTTTTGTGACCTTTTGAACCTCTGTTCCATATTGCTCTCCAGAATGGTTGTATCAGTTCACCATTTCACCCAACAGTGTATTAGTGTCCCAATGTTCTCACATCCCCACTAACATTTATCATTTTCCTTTTTGGTCACGTTAGCCAATTTGGCAGATGTGGAATAGTATCTCAGAACTGTATTAATTTTCATTTTTTTAATCAATAGTGACTTGGAACATTTTTTCATATGACTGTGGAAATTTTTATTTCTTCTTCTGAGAACTTCTTATTCATATCCTTTGAACATTTTCTGATTGGGGAATGCTTTGCATTCTCATAAATTTGATTCAATTCTCTATACATTTGAGAAATGAAGCTCTTGTCAGAAACTCTGGTTATATTTTTTTCTAAATCTCTTTTTTACCTTCTAATCTTGGTTGTATTAGTTTTAGTAATACAAAACCTTTTTTATTTTATGTTATTAAAATTATCTATTTCATTTTTGGTAAAGTTACCTATGTCTTGCTTCATCATAAATTCTTCCCTTATAAATAAGTCTGAAAGGTAAAATTGTCCATGTTTCCCTAATTTGTTTATGGTATCACCCTTAATTTCTGGATTAATTATCCATTTTTACTTTATCCTGGTGTGTGGTATGAGATGTTGGCCCATGCCTAGTCTCTGCCATATTGCTTTCCAGTTTTACCAGCATTTTTTATCAATAATGAGTGCTTCCCAAAAAAACTTTGGGTTTATTGGACACTAAGTTGCTATAGACATTATCTGATATGTGTTGATTACCTAATCTATTCTATTGATCCACTACTCTATTTCTTAGCCAGTACCATATTGTTTTGATGATTACCACTTTATAGTATAGTTTGAAATCTGGTAAGGCCAGAATTTGGAGTCATTCTTGTGGCTACAGTGTGCAGAACATAATCCTTCCCATTTCTCCTCATTGTATCTTAACTTTCTCATTGTAAGTCATCACCGCAGCAGTACAGGTCAGTTTTGAGTGAAATAGAAATTATTTTAACAAAGTTTATCATGGAGTGTCAGGAAGAACAAAGGATTTGGAGTCAAGGGACCAGTTTTTGAGCAGTATCTCTGACAGTCACTACCATGATTTGCAAGTAAAATGTTTTTGTATAATGTCTAGTCTTTGGTCACTTTTCTTACCAAGAACCTTATCTTCCCTATCTTTGTTCATCTGTCCTCCTCTTTTCCCAGTTTTACCTCTCTGGACCTGGTCAGAACTAAATAGTCTCAAGACCCTTTCCAGACACAAATCCTTTTATCCTGTATTATTCAATGATAGTAATAACAGATTAAGTGATATAGGTTATATATTTTAAATGTCTCATAAAACATTTTCTATGCCTACACTAATTTTGTTAACTACATGATATATAATCAACATCAACAAACATTTATTAAAACAATTCTAAATGCCCGGTACAAGGAATACAGAGATAAAAATGGAAGAGGCTCTGTAACCAATAGTTAATCAAGGCTTGAAGGTGGTTTCAGTGCCTTTGAGGTAAAAAAATAAAGTTATTTCTCATGGGGATAATAGGAGGACAACTCTAAAAGAGCAGAGGAGTGGGTGGAATATGAAATCGATCTTTAATGAATAAAGGACTTTCAAACATTCCTGGTAAAAAGGACAAAGTTAAGTTGAAACTCTTAAATGCAAACAGAAGAGTCAAGAGAAACCTAAAAAGATAAATTTATCTGAGCAATTAGAAGGGGAAATATGATAATGCAGTCTATCATTCTTGTATAAGAATAAAATAATAAGTATACCTTCAGAACCTAGATAACCCCAAAGGGTACTGAAGGAAGTAAAAAAGGAAAAACTGAGAACCTGGAGGCAGGAGGGTCTGTTATGGAGGTTTTAAGAAGTGTATAGGGGAAAGAGGAGGAATGCAAGTGAAGGATTTTGTTTGTTTTTGAAGTATACTACTGTCAAAAGGAGAAATAACATTCTCTCTCATAATGAGGTATATGAAAAGAAGAATATACAAATATAAAGGAAGAGGGGGAGCAGGAAAAAAAGATGAATCTCATGGCTATCTGAAGCAGACAAAGGAGGGTAAATACACAACTAACAGGGCATGTGGGGGGGAGAAGGGAAATACATCAAGCTCAATGGGAAAAAGGTGGGAATAGGGAAAAGCAGGTAAAGAGGAAGGAAACTACCAAGGAAATCACAGTTATAAGCAAAACAAACTTCATCATCTTGAAACTATCTTCTTTATAATTACCAATGATATATATGTATATATGGATTTAAATTAATTAATTTGTTTCTTTCTCACACTTAAAACACTCACTTAAATCTCTCCCTTCCTTCCCTCCCTTAGAGAAGACATCATTTGACTAATATCCTTTTTGTTTCATTCTTTTAAAAATATTTTATTTTTCCCCAATTACATGTAAAAACAATTTTAATATTCATTTGTTCTCCCTTCCCCCTTTCCAAGAATGACTAATGATATCTTAATTGCTAAGTCTAAATAACTTTTTTCATTCCTAATGCATCTGGACATCTAGGCAGAATTCCACACTGCTAATCATCTTCTCTTGGATACCCTTTCATCTCTTAAATTTTTACAATATTGCTCTCTCTATTTTCTTCTCTAACAGTGTAACCTTTATTCCATCTCCTGTGCTTGTACTTCAGTGGTGTTACTCTCCACTAACCACAACATCTTTGCTATGGCCCTTCTCCTTTCCTTCCATACTATCTCATTTGGTGACTATATCAACTCTCTTTGATTCAATTATCATCTGTATGTAGGTGATTCTCAGATCCAAATAATCTACATTAAGCCATCTCCTGAGCTAAATAAGACAACAATACAGAGAGGGACTGTGATGGAATGACTTTTCCATATAAGCAAGCAGGAACTGGCCAAACCAGGTGGAAGGAACATGATGGAATGGCATGTATGTTTCTGATCCCTGCAGGCAAGGAAAGACAGGGAGGGAGACTAACACACTGTGGGAAGATATATATGTGGACACATGTCTATTCCTTATGGGCAGCAAAAGACCAGATGAGGAGGCCTAAGATGGAATTGTATCTCTCTTTCACCCCTGAAGGCAGAATGAGTGTAAATGAGGAATACTGACTCCTCAATTTTTCATGGATCAATTAGTCTCTTAACCTACAAATGTATAATTAATATCTCCAAGCAGAAAGAGAAACATATCTCTTTTACATGCTAACAATGAAACATTTAATATATATATATATTATTATACATCATATGATGGTACTGCTATAGTTACACTGAATAATAAAATAAAGTTGATATACTATATAAAAGTAAATAGGTTTATTTTTAATTAGGATAATGTATACACAAAATATAGCATACTATGGCATCATACCTGACTCATGGATTAGCCTCTAAAGTTTATGTGTAATGTGAAAATTGCACATAGTCAAAATTACCCACCTTCTGACTTGAACCTCTTTATTTTTTCATAAGGTATAGTAGGCATGGTTTTGCAACTAGTTGATCAAAAGAGTCAGTAAGGTTTGGATTGCTAATGCCAGAGGGGCACAGACAACCCCATGAGGCATTCAGTATGGAAACACAACCAATCCTGAAAAAAAATCTCTTTTCTTTATGAAGGGAAGAGCTTCCCCGGGAATGAAATCACACCAAGGACTACCATTGCTAATGGTGTTCAGAGAGCTTTCCCTGACAGTAACCCAATATCTAACTATGATCCCTAAGTACTTATGATAAAGAATTTATCTACTTTCTGAAAAGAGGGATAATGGACCCAATATACAGAATTCTGGGGCATTGCTAATGTAGAAATTTGTTGTGCTTGACTATGCATATTTGTCACTTTTTTCTCTCTTTTAGTAGGAGATGGAAGTGGGAGCAAGAAAAAATAAATCCCCATTCTCTGAAAAAAATTTAAAATTTCTAGGAAAGAGGAATAAATATTATGCAAGGCCATACCCCTAACACCACAAAATGCTTCCAAAGTGAACAGCCTCTAGGAAGAATCAGAAAGACTGATCCATAACTTTGAGATAAGTATTTATTCTCAGACCTGCATCATTTGGAAGAGTACCCATAACTCCTCTGTCTAATATTCAGTCTTTGATGTAATCACTTTAAGAAGGAATCCACTATTTCTATAGGCTCCCCATTCTACTTTTAAATAGTTATAACTGTTAGGTATTTTTCCCCTTTAGGTCAATATAAAATTTGCCTCTTTTCAATTTATACTCATTGCTTTTATTTCTGCCCTTTGGGACCAATCTTGTTTTGATATGACAATAGTTCAGATAATTGAAGAAAACTATTATGATCTCTATTTTCCCCCACCCCACTCCAAGTATTTCTTCTTTGAACAAAATATTTACTACCCTTTCAATCAGCCCCAGGCTCTTAAACATTGTGATTATCAATATATTTTGTAAAATATGGCTACCAGAACTGAACACATTATTCTACAAGGGTTCAAAACAAGACAGACTATAGTAGTACTATCACATCCCTAGTCCTGAACACTATGTTTCAGTTAATGAAGATTAAATGTCATTAACTTTTTTGATATTCATAACATAATGGGCTTGTGGTCTACTATAATTGTCCACAGTTAAACTTCTATCTACCTACCTTTTCTTATATTTGTGAGGGTAATTTTACAAGTATTAGGCTTTTTATTTATCTTCTATTAAATTTCATTTTATTAAATTCTATTCAAGATATTTTTGAATCCTGATTCTGTCATAAAAGTGCAACAGAAATATTAGTCAACAAGCATTTGTTGAATACTTTATACTAAATCATAGAGAGGCAGCTAGGTGACCCAGTGAATAGAGCTCTAGACCTAGAATCTGGAAGACTTGGTTTCAAATCCTACCTCAGACAATCACTAGCTGTGTGACCCTGGGCAAATGACTTAACCTCTGAGTTAATCTTCTGGAGAAGGAAATGGCAAACCACTCCAATGCCTTTGCCAAGAAAACACCAAGAAAACACCAAAACAGCATTGGTGTGCTCTGGTCCACATAATCATGAAAAATGTACCAAATACAGAGGATACAAAGACAAAAATGAAACAATATCTAATATCAATGTGACTTCCAACTTCATCATTCAACTGATATGACTCTCTCCAAAGACATCAATGATATCTTACTTGTCAAATCTAAAGGCATGTTCTCCATTCTTATCCTTTTTGACCTCTCTGCATCCTTAGACACTATTAACCATCCTCTTTCCCTCATATTTTTAGCCCAGAAAAAAGCTATGCAGACATTAGATACTCAGCATATACTTGATGAATTTAGACTCAACCAACTTAATAAACTTATATTTGGTGCAGGGCTGTATGAGCTAGATTTACTGAGCCAAATAAGTCTGTAAGTCAAGGGTGGGACAAGATCTATACCTGAGAAAATTTTAAGCCCATCATTGTACAGAAGAAACAACTCAAAACACCACATCTTTTCCATATGCTTATTGTGCATTCCTTAATAACATTAATCATCAAATAAGTTATCCTTTAATTCTACAAAGAAATCTCCCAGGACATACATTAAAGGGTTGGTCCTGCCTTAAGATGTATTTGTTTATTGTTCTCCCCTCTTCTTGTACCTTCTATGGCCATTCTTCCCCCTCAGTGCATCAGTAAGTTGCCAAATAACTCATATGGAATTTTTATTAGACCCATTGTGAGTTTCAGGTTCATTTATTCAAGATGAAAATTAGATAGTAGATACTATCAAACCTCTTATTGTTATTGTGAGGGGGCAGGTCAGTGATTATTAGTAAAGGTCTCCGGGCTGTTGTTACTTTTCTTTACATAAGTTTTGCTCTCTTGGATGCATTATAATTTTATGTTTCATAACCTCAGCTGGACCCTCAATGTTGCTTGGCAATCCATTTATTTCATTCTTAATGTGTCTTTGTCTCATTCTCCATGCACAGTAACACTTCAAACCTTTTTCTTCTCTTCTCAATACCACAACCCTGTGGCCACACAAATAGCAGAGCTAGCCTCCTACTATTCTGAGACTTTGACCATCCATCATTTACCACTTCACTAGTCTTTCCTCCACACTGAAAAACTTTGTAATGTCTTCACCATTTAACTTCAAACCCTCCCACCTGTACCAGGATTGTGTGTCAGAGATCAATCTCTTAACTGTCATTTCCACATAGCTTAAAGATCTGTGCCTCTATCCCTCATCACTCTGCAAAGCTCAAAGACCCACACCTTGATCTCTGTTCTGGAATTTTCATTTAAATATCCAAGCAGCATTTCAAATATTGCATGTACAAAGTCAAAACAATTATCTTTCCCTGAAAATCTATTATTCAACTATTTTTAAAATATTTTTTAGAAACCTGCTACATGCAAGAGGCTATGCTAGGCTCTGGAGATGTAAAAGCAGGAATGAAATGGTTCTGGAGGTGAAGGATCTTGCTGTTTACTAAGGG
This sequence comes from Monodelphis domestica, assembly GCF_027887165.1. Classification (NCBI taxonomy): domain Eukaryota; kingdom Metazoa; phylum Chordata; class Mammalia; order Didelphimorphia; family Didelphidae; genus Monodelphis; species Monodelphis domestica. The sequence continues at coordinate 220,568,307 of NC_077231.1, read as the reverse complement.
AATAAAATACATTAAGTAAATTTAGACAGCTAGGTGGCACAGTGGATAGAACCCAGGACTTGAAATCAAGAAGACATCTTCCTTAGTTCAAATCTGTCTGCAGACAGTTACTAACTATGTGACATTGGACAAGTCACTTAACCCTGTTTGCCTCAGTTACTCATCTGTAAATCAAGGAGAAGAAAATAGCAAATCACTTTAGTATCTTTGCCAAGAAAACTCCAAGTGGGATCTCAAAGCATCAGAAAAGACTGAAACAACTGAGCCACAAGTAAATTCAAGTAGATGATGGAAAGAACACTAACCAAAAAAGACCTCAAGACCATTGTTACTTTTTTGTATATAAGTTTTGGTCTCTCTGGTCCATTTAAATTTTATGTTTAATAGAATCCACAAGGAAAACTTGATGATGATGATGAAGGAGATGGAAACTGACCTAAATCTTGAAGGAAATCATGTTAAGGACCATGTAAAGTACCAAATACAAGTGATACAATGAAAAAAATGAAACCATACTTAATATCAGTGTGGCTTCTGACTTTATCATTCAACTGATATTACTCTCTCCAACAACACCAGTGACCATTTACTCACCAAATCTAGAGACTTCTCACCCATTCCTATTCTTTTTGGCCTCTCTGCCCCTTTATACACTGTTGATTATACTCTTTCCCTCTATTTTTAGCCCAGAAAAGGGCTATGCACATTAATTCATCACAGGTATGGAGAATATACTAATGCGCCAAGGTGAGAGATGGAATGGTGTGTTCTAAAAAAGGTAATATCCTACTTTGATTAGAATAGTGTGGGCAAATGGGGTAATGGGAAAGGAAGCTGGAAAGCTAGATTGGAACCAGGTTGAGGAAGGCCTTGAATACTAAACCAAAAAATTTTTATGTTCTTCTAAGGGAAATAGTCAAAAACTGAAGGACATCACGTCAGAGATTGCCACAGTCAAACTTTTCTCTGGGAGACTATTTTGGGAGATTTATAAAGGGTAGATTAGAAAAGTGATAGACTAGATATAAAAAGACCAATTAGGAAGTAATTACATGAAGGCTTAAGCTAGGGTGTTAGCTTATGAGTTATAGATAAATATTGTGGATGTAAAATCTCCTGGTAATTGGTTTTATATGAGATTTGAATGAAAAAGGAGAGTTGAAGATAACTATGATATCATGAAACTGGGTAACTAGAAGGATGAAAGTGCCTTTAACAAAAACTGGGAAGTCTATGTCAGAGGTAAATTTAAAGAAAAGATGATGAAATCCCAATGGATTTTCCAGGCACAGATGTCCAGAATGTAGTTGGCAATGTGATAATTAAATTTAGCTGAGAAATTAGGATTGATTACATAGATTTTGGAGTCATCTGTATAAAAATGATACTTGAACCTTGTAAGCTTCTAAGAGAGTTAAAGGGAAATGTTTAGAGAGAAGAGAATGGGGCTCAGGACAGGGCCTTCAGGGAAATTCATACTTAAAGGCCAGGAGATAGATAATGAAGCTACAAAAGAAATGGAAAAATTATCAAACAGGTTAGGAAAAACAGCAGGGACTCATGTCATGTATGCTATGACAGAATGTTTTGGAAGAAAAATAAGTCAACGGTGTTAAATGCTGCAAAGAGGTTAAGGAGGACAAAGACTAAAAAATTGTCCTTAGATTTAGTATTTAAGTGATCATTAGTACATTTAATAAAAGCATTTTCAGTAGAGTGGTAAGGTCAGAACCCAACTGAAAGGGCTTGTTAGGAAGTGAGTCAGTAATGAAGAAAAAGAGAAAGAAAGTGTAAACGTTTCTTTTTAGGAGTTTGGCACTAAAAAGTAAGAGTAAGAGAAAATCATAGCTTAAGATGATGACAAGATCAAGTGACCACTTTAAATATGGGTAAGGTCTGGGCATGTCTGTAGACAGCAGAGAAGAATCAGGTAAAAGGAAATCATTTAAGGATTGCTCTGTCTCCTAAGAAAACACATATGGATGTGATCAAGACATAAAAATGAGAATTACCCTTGTTATGCAGAAGGGTCTTTTCCTTTTAAACTAGAGGAGAGAGAGAGAGAGAGAGAGACAGAGAGAGAGAGAGAGAGACAGAGAGAGAGAGAGAGAGAGAGAGAGAGAGAGAGAGAGAGAGAGAGAGAGAGAGAGAGAGAAGGACAGGCAACTTCAAATACCTTAATACTACACTCTTCACTTGCATTTCAAAATACCTACTGGACCTCTCTATTTCCATCATGGCAACATCTCTCTCCCCATCCTCCCACCTCTGCCTGCCATATTCCCAGGACACCTTTACCTCTCAAAATAGAAAACCCAAAAAGGTTCTATTCCCACTTGAGGAACTCACTAGTCAGTATCTTGTGTGACATTAGCCTGCCTCAGGATGCTTGCAAGATGTTATATGAATTCCTCCCTATAAAAGTAAGGCCAAATGCTAAATCAAGCCTCTATGTAGGATTAGATCCATTTGTGGCTTATCACTCTATCAGCATTAGCCACATTTTGAAAAACACTTCCCCATAGTAGAAGAAATATTTGTGCATCAGTAAGTCAAGCATATTGTAACTTCTTTTATTCCTTGATAAAAATTAAAAGATTTTCTTGGCAAACTAACATCCTTAAATTTTAAGTGAAATCTCATTGTTCATATCATCCAAGCAAAAATAATGTGGCCTTGTAAAGCCAAACCCAAGTTTAGTGAATGTGATAGAGCCAAGGCACCCCTGAAACACTGATCATTAACTCATCAAACTGCATCCTGCTTAATCATTGTCTCCAGTACATCATATTGCCATTTATTCAGTCATGTAATCTCAAAATCTTACCTTTAATTTCCCCTATCCCTCTTCCCCAACCAATTACCAATTACCAGGTCCTATCAATTCTGTCTTCACATCTCTGGAACTCATCCTCTCCTTCCAATTGCCACACAAGTCTTGGGTATCAATATCAATTGCTTGAGCCACTGCAATAGACACTTAATCAGCAGCAACCTTTCCAACTATGCCCAATAATTCTTGACACTATAACATCAATCCTTATCATTTACAAATTTGATCATATTCTTCCCTACTTAACACACTTCAGTGATTCCCTATTGCCTATCAAGTAAAGTTTAGATTTCATAGCAAGGTGTTCCCATCTCTGCTGACTGCTTTTTTCTGGAGAATCAGCAGCTATAACCTTACAAATTAGTAGAATTCAAAAAGAATATCACCTGGTTTCATCCAATCACATTAACCATGTTTCATATTACTAGCCACCATGTACATTCTGCTTTCAACAAACTAATCAAGTCATCATTTCTTAGAAACATTCAATACTCCATAGAAGGGATAGAATGAGAATGCAAATTGGAACATACCATTCTTTATTTCCCCCAAAAGCAGTATGTGTCCTCTTTCTCAACATGAACATGAAAATATGTATTAAATTTATATATATGTACACATATATACATGTACATGTATACATGTACAATCTATATCATATTACCTTCCTTTTTAGGGGGAGAGGAGAACATGGATTGCAACACAATCAGAAAATGAAATGAATTGGCATGTAATCTGGATAAAAATAAAAAATTATTATCATTTTTAAAAATAAAAGAAAGAGAAAGAAAGGAAGAAGGAAAAAAGGAAAGAAAGAAAGAATCAATCATTTATTGCCTTCATATTTTTGCTCATGTTGCTCCCTTTGTCTGGAATAAATGCCCATCCCCCTTCTCCCTTCTTTACCTCCTGCAATATAACATGTTCTTCAAGACTAAGATCGATTATTCTTTTTCTTTCTTGAGTCAGTAATGGTTTTTCTTCCCCTTTTTTGTACCTGGGTTTATAGAATCTTAGTAGTGGAAGGAACATTATATATTAACCAGTCAACATTTACAATTGACTGTTGAGTAAGCTGAAGACCTGAAAATCTAAATCACTTTCATAAGATTCATATGGGTAGAAAATTGCAGAGGTGGAATTTGAACCCAGGTCCTTTAATTACATCAGTGGTTTTATGCATTTAACATGTTCTGTTTTGTATTAAAAATGTATTTACCTGCAAATGACATTATAATACTTCATATTTATATTGTGCTTTTAAGTTTCACAAAATGTTTTCCTCACAAAAACCTAAAGAACTGGGAAGTGAAAGTATTAGTACCCTCTCTTCACTAGAAAGAAAACTGAGACTCATAAGTTATATGATTTACCTGGTATCTTATGGCTAGTTTCAGAGCTGGAATTCAAACTTAGATTTCTGAGTCTAAGGTCCTTGCTCTTTACTCTCCACCACACAGCCTCTTATACTTCACATCCTCTCAACTAGATTATAAATTCCATGACCACAATGTCTTCTTTATATTTGACCTATATGGTAAATCTTTACCTATATGGTAATCTTCATGGTGTGCTGAGTATAGCAAGAACTTCGTAAATGTTTACTGAATTTGGATTTTAAATCTGAAACCCTTATTTAGAGCTTACCCAGGTGTTATCAGGCTCTGAGAAATTTACTCCAGAAGCCCAAACTTTCACAAGGCTAATTCATAGCAAGCCAATTTAATAATCAATTTACAGACAGCAATATAGCTGCCAAGCAGACCAATATTCATGAAAGATGGTTAGCACACTCACGACATAATAATAATAGCTGACATTTATATAATAAATGTTTGTTGAATGAATGAGTATTGCACTTTACATGCATAATCTCATTTGATCCTCCCAACGACATAATAAGTACCATAGATATTGTTATCACCATATTTACAAATGATAAAGGCAGCCTAGTGAAGAGAGTGTTGACTTAGGCATCAAGGCATCGAGGAGACCTGCATTTAAACCAGCCCTGAGAGTTACTAAATGTGGGAGAAGAGAAACAGTCAACCTCTGAGCATAATTAGGACTTACTTTTTTGAAATTTTTCTTTCAAAAAGTAATCATTGGTTTCTTCCTACTTTCACTTTGCCCTTGGGTTCTAAGAGTTCTAGATAATTTTCATTTAAAATTTCCTGAAACTTGATATCCAGTCTTTTTTTTTAATCATGATTTTTGGGTTATTTGATAATTCTTAGCATATCTCTGGACCTATTTTCCAGGTCAATTGTTTTGTGTATTATATTTATTTCTTCAGTTTGCATTCAATCTTTTGATTTTAAGATTTCTTATTGTCTTGGTTTTCTGTGTGGCCCATGACCCTTTTCAGGGCATTCAGCTACTGCTGTCAAGTTTCTACCACCTGTTCTAAAGTGACTGTTTCTTTGCCATTATTTACTCTCTAGCTTTATCATTCTCTTTCATTTTATTTCTTCCAGGTACTCCTTCAACCCCTGTGAATAGGAGACTTTTTGTTCCTCTGAGGATTTATGTGAGCATGATATATAGTTGCTATCTTCTTCAGGGTTCACCCACTGGGCTTCTCTCAAATCGAAATTTTCCTTGTTTTGCTTATCTTATCCACTTCAGTATCTCTGGGAGGAAAGAGACTTCGCTCAGGTCAGGTGTCTACAAATGAATCACCTGGGCAGGGCCTGATAAACCCTGAGCATAACATGATAGACTAGAGACTCCCTCCTTCAAAAGAATCCCCATGGCTCTGGTGCTGAGCTCCTTCTTGCCATGGGGCTCTGAGATCTCCCCTTCTTCAAGTTCTGCCTTTATCTGTTCCTCTGACTCTCAGGATCTAAGGGCCTGTCCATGTTGGGTCACTGCCACAGGCTTCAGGGAATTCTTAGGATGCATTTAGCCAAGGGCTCTTCTCTCCCAACTGGGCTCAGGCCCCTGGTACAGCCAGCTACATGTAGCTGAGGCTCAGGCTGAGCTCCTGCAGCTGTTAGGAGCTGTTCAGCCTGACTCTGGCCTTCGGGACCTGTTTTCTTCATGCAGACTGGACCTGAATCAGAGCCACCTGAATGAAATTATTCTTCTGTAGTCCTGGGCCTCAGAAGGACCAGAATCAGACTTAGCACTGCCCAGCTCAAGCAGGGAAGGAGAACTGAGCCTGAATGAAATCTTTAGGGGCTACCTGCAATCTATTCTCAGCCCTCACCTTGTTTCTCTTTGTTCTCAATCTACTCTGGCTTGCCTAGTCTATGATCTTTAAAGGACTCCAGCACTCCCAATGTGGATCCTTGGTTTGCATGGAAGAATCAAGAGGCAATTATTTTTTTCTTCCCAAAAAAGTGTATTTCTAATCACTGAGAGTCATTTTATTTTTGGCAAGGTCAAGGTGTGTGTGTGTGTGCATACATGCATGTGTGCACATGTGTGTATGTGTGTGCGCATGAGAGACAGAGAGACAGAAACAGAGACAGACAGACAGACAGAGAGTTGTCTGTAATCCTCTGTGTCCTACCTCTGCAACTTAACCTATCAAGACAACATTAGCATCTGACCCTTATGGAATTTGGAAGAAGGAATTTACACACAGAAGTTGTTGCACTTGCAGATCCAGTAAAAAATGATAAAACTAAGACTTAGGGAGATTAAAAAAATTGATTTTCCCATGACCATATATCTAGTACAATTAAGGAGCTACGTCTAAAGGTTTTGTTTGTTTGTTACTTTAAGTTGATCACTGTTCCTTATATTCCATGCCATTTTAATTAAGATTAAAATGCTTTCTAAGTGATGTAAGGAATGAGGATAAGGCAGGTAGGTGGTATAAACCACTGGATATGGAGCTAAGAAATGTGAGTTTATTTCTAGTTTCAGATACTTATTAGCTATATGACTCTGGTCAAGTCACTAAACCTCACTTTTTTTCAGCTTCCTCATTTGTAAAATGGAAATAATATTAGCATTTACCACCCAGGGTTATTGTGAAGAGAAAATGAGATCTTTATAAAGCATTTTCCAAACCTTAAAGCACTACATAAATGATAGATATTATTATTATTAAGTTTCCTAAGGGAAGATCTAGATAAGATACTGCTATAACTTGTTCTGTATAATCCTTTCCTTAGTATTAGAAATAACTCTCCCCAAATTTTCTCCTAAGCCCCCCATTTTCAGGATTCCAAGCAGCCCTTTTAAATCATTTGCATCTAATGTCCAATTGCACTGGCCTACTTAATATTCTTCATATATGATATTACATCTTTTATTTCCATGCTTTTGCAAGGACTATCCTTCAAGCCTGGAATGCACTCCCGTCTTACCTCTGTCTAACCCCCGTCTATTGGAATCCCTAATTTCCTTCAATATTCAGCTCAAGTACCACCTTATATTTGAAAAGTTTCATAATCCTGGTGGCTGCTAGTGTCCCCAAATTCCCTGTTATTCATTTTGCATATATTCTGTATGTACTTGTATAGGAATTATAGATAAGCACCCCAAATGTAGCCTGTATGAGTTGTCATTGTAAACTAAATTAGTCAACAACCACACAAGTCCCACCCCTCTCTATCAGTGACTGTCATATTTCCTTATTCTCTACTATTATAAATACTATAATGGAAAGAATCAAATATTTGTCATCAGGAAGGCCTGGGTTTGAGTCCTCTTTCAGAGACATTAGCAACATTACCCTGGTCAAATCACATAACCTGCTTTAGCCTCATCTGTAAAATATAAAATAATAATAACCTCACAGATATATTGAAGGAATTGAATGAAAGAATATACTCAATTTTCAACTTTTATAAGGGTAACATTCCTAGATAACAGTGTGAATCAAAAATATAAATTTTGATACATTGAATCCATAGGAAATTGGAGGTTAGGTTCCTATGAATACAAATTATAATCCTTCACTAGAGAATAAAAAACCTTTCTATTATATAGTTCTTTATAACAAAACATTAATTCTGACAATACTTTTCCTACACAGTAACCATGAAATGACCCATAAAATGCAGTACACAAAATAAAACTGGTAACATGCAAAACATTTTTCTTGCTAGAAATTAACTAGAATTCTATCACCTTCACTGTTAACATCTAAATTTTTAAAAGTGATTTCAGATGTTATACACTTTTTCATAATATATGCAATCTATAATACCATAAATACTGTACTGCAAATAAAATTCTGAAGGTTAAAATATTTTTTTAAATCTGAATCTTACTTCCCACTGTGTTAGATGACAGTATGAAGGTATTATATTTTATACTTTACTGCTATAAATTTCTTTACTTTGGCCACCTTCTGAAAACCAAGTGAAAAGTTACTGGAACTTTAATCACTACTTTCAGAAGATGCTAAGGCTGCAGAGGTCTATACATGACCGCCAATATTCTGTCCTTCATGGCTAGTTTATGCTGTGGGAAATCATGAAGGATCTTTAATTGGAAAACAAAACTTGAGTTTTAAGGGCAAACAATGAAATGTGCCAAGAACACACAGAGATCCCGTTACAACAAGAAGATGAACTAGATCAAGGAAGCACCCAGTAAGATATCAGCTACTTCACAAACTTTCGTGCATCATGCCTCTTAGTTTTTTCTCTACTTGTGCATAGCTAGAAATGTGAGTAGCTGCCATTTTGAAAAAAGAAGTGAGATTACTAACAAAACAATGTGAATACTTAAAGTAGCAAAAATCAAACCCACAAATTTTGAAGATTTATAAAGCAAATCTTAAAGCACTATCTACACTTAAGCTATTATAATTAAGGGGCAAGTCCTAATATTTCCTCAGAAATTAATAGAAATTCACAATTTTATTAATGGATCAATAAGCTCTTAGTCTTTACTCCAATTTACAGAGAAACTCAAGAAACTGATTTTCTCCTTAGCTATTTTTATTTAGCTCCTCCCCATACCATAGCAGGCATAGTCCAAAAAATATATAGATTTTAATTTTCTTGCTTCTACTTCTCAGTTCATTCTCTCGAGGTGAACATTCTTTGTATTCTTCAGATATTAAATACATAGCTGCATATGATGTTCATTTGTTTCTATTCATTCCACTCTTCATTATCTCATATAGTTCTTTCCAATTTTTTAGAAAAATTAATATGCTCATTGTTTCTTACAGTGCATTAGCATTCCATCACTTTCATATACCACAATTTGTTTAGCCATTCTCCAACTGATGAGCATCCCCTCATTTCCAATTCTTGACACCACAAAGAGAAATGCTATAACTATTTTGAAAATTATAGGTGCCTTACCTTTTTTCCTGAACTTCTTGGTAAATAAACCCAGGAATGGTATCCATGGGCTCTCTCCATAGGTTTTTGCTCATCTCTCTCTCAATATTGATCTTGGGTCCTACAGACTTGATCATTAATATAACTGTATTTAGAATTAATAGTGTAACTTCTTCCATTCCCCCCCCCAAAAACTAAGATAATTTAAGTAGTTCAATGATATGTCAGCTTTTAAAAAAAAAATCACAACCATAGAGACTTTTATCAATTGCAACTGCTTGTTTCTCCACAAACTCTAGAAGCCCAGCGTCACCATCTAGCTCTCTAAAGATAGCATTAAAAGTCTTTCAAGAATTACCTCTTCAGGATATCTTTTCTACATGATAATAAACTCAATTCCTTCAAAATGTCTGTTCACAATCTTTCTCCTTGATGAACTCAGACTCTCTGAGAAGTCTTTTCTGTGTTTTATGGTCTTGACTTTGACAAGTTAGTTTCTCCACATAATAATTGAATTGCTTCTCACAAATTTTCCATTTTCCCTTAAAGACACAACAATTATATGCACAGATTCTTTAAGAGATTATTAAAGCTGGTGTTGCATCTACAGGGTGTTGTGAGTTTTAAGCTATCAAAGCTTAAAACTACTTGTTTTCCTCTTTTGAAATGTAAGCTTCTTGAGGACACAAAAGGTGTAATGTAATATAATGTAATGTAATATAATATAATATAACATAACATAATATAATGTAATGTAATATAATATAATATAACATAACATAATATAATGTAATGTAATATAATGTAATGTAAATGTAATACAATATAATATAATATAACATAATGTAATATAATAAATATAACATAGCATGACATTGGCATGACATGGCATGGCATGGCATGGTGTGATATGACATAATATTATATGATATGATATGGTGTGATATGATATGATATAACATAATATGATATGACATGACATGACATGGTATTGTATGATATGACATGATATGGCATGATGTGATGTGATGTGATATAATATGATATGATATGATATGATATGATGTGATATGATGTGATGTGATGTGATATCATGTCATATAATATAATATAACATAACATAACATAACATAACATAACATAACATAACATAACATAACATAACATAACATAACATAACATAATATAATATAATATAATATAATATAATATAATATAATATAATATAATATAATATAATATAATATAATATAATATAATATAATATAATATAATATAATACTGGGACATAATATCACCTTAATAAATGCTTGATAATTGATTGATGGATTGATTGACCTGCTTTCCCCCATAATATCCAGTGTTATCTCTTTAATTCTTTGTAGCTCATGGTAGAACCGAATGGGTAATGGAATGACTTTATCTAAAATAATTATAAGGAAAATGTAATGAGCAATTCTCTGTAGAGGAGGGATATGAATATTGAAAGAGTCTTGAAAAGGTATGTATCTTTCTCTTGCCCTAGTTCATGATGCACATATAATAACTAGAATAATTTAATTACAAGCAAGTTAAGATGCATATTTTACATGTTCAGAAACCTTGCAGTAGTCACTGATGAAAGCTTTTTATGAGAAATACAGGCCCAGAATCAAATCAAAATTTCAGCCTAATCCACTCAACTTTTAAAATATATGTTTCTCCAATCTATTTTTATGTTCAGTGGAACAAGAAAGAGGCAAAAGACTTGAAAGGCAGATACTGCCTTTCTTTGCTGTAGGCTGGATAAGCTTCAGGGAATGTCAAAGTGAGTCCCTTGGGTTATTAAGAGTTTGTATTAGGAAGATGTATTCTCACAGAGAAGAATGATGCTCTTAAGGAGGGGAAGGGGAATAGGAAGCTGACAAACTGTCACTAGAATGAAGTTTTAAATTTGGTCAAGCATATTTTGGCAGGGCCAAATTCTGAAGCCTCAATCCAAAAATGATTTCTTCCTGTGGACAGAGTTTTACTTATAGCAAGAGAAATCTTGAAAGGCTGATTTTTTTAAAAAGCCATCATTACACTTGCTGAGACTTCCAGCAATAGCACAGAATGACCCTATTGACAGAGGTTGTCCAAGCTCATTTCCTATTGAGTACAGGTCACAAATGTCCTTCTAAAATATGCATTATCTTCAACTCTGAGGCAATCATTTAAAGTACTTTGGGTGAGTAAAAATTGCTTTTGATTTACAAATTTCAGAACATCTTCTTTATGTCCTTATAATGCAAACTTTCAAGTAAAAGATCTTCATCCCTGAACATTCAACCTAGTATTAGGAAGTATACATTGGCTGAATAGGCAGCCGTCTATGCAGTCAGATTTTATGATTTAACTTAGGTTTTATGTGGGTCCTAAATTAAGCTGAAAGAATATTCACTCCTTGACATATGAATTTCCATATTAGAAAGTTATTTCTTTGGCGGAGTTCTATACTAGCTAGTAAAATAAATAGAAATGTCCCCAAAAGGTCAAAGCATTGATACTTAACCATCATTTACTCCTCAGTGTGAATTGATGGAAACATAGTATCAAAGACTATTAGACTTGGAGGTTCAACTCCCTCTTTCTAAAAATAAGATACCTTAGTTGAGATGAAATAACTCATGAAATGACTTATCAGTGAGATGCAGGACAGCCCAAAAGTCAAAGTCTCTTAACTTGGTCCAGGGTTCTTTACTGATTACTACATTGCTTCATTTCATTGTTATAAATACAGTTTTTCTTCAAACATTGCTAGACCGACATCATTGCCTTTCCTGAGAGCAAATTTTATCAGTACACTTAGATCCCACAAACTTTGTTATTCCCTATATTGTTGCAATGACAACTCCATTTCTACCTGGAATCCACTTTCCCTTTCTATTCAATTTCACATTTCATCTCTTCATTTAAGTTTTAACATGTTATTCTCAAACCTCTATTTTTTTTAAACCCTCACCTTCCATCTTGGAATCAATACTGTGTATAGTTTCCAAGGCAGAAGAGTGGTAAGAGCTAGGCAATAGGGGTCAAGTGACTTGCCCAGGGTCACACAGCTGGGAAGTGTCTGAGGTCAGATTTGAACCCAGGACCTCTCATATCTAGGCCTGGCTCTCAATCCACTGAGCTACCCAGCTGCCCCCTCAAACCTCTATTTTCATTGGGTCTTCTGACACTAATTTTAAAGTACATTCATGCTCCACAATTTATTTAATTTTCCAAGCAATAGACACCTACTTTATTTCTAATTCTTTACTACCACAGAAAGTGCCACTATGAACACTTTAGTATAGAATATACCAACATATGATATAATAAAAACCAAATTTTAATATATATTAAATCTTTCTGTATTTTACATTCTTGAGGTGTAGGATTCAAATCTCTCTGTTTAAAAATGTGGATATTTTGGCCAACTTTTTGCCATAATTCCAAATTGTTTTCCAGAATTCTTGGAGTAATTCATGGCTTCACCAATAGTCCATTATTATCTCAATCTTGCTATTATTCCTTCAACATTAATTCATCAGTTTTCCAGGCAAGAAAAACTTGTCAAGCACTTGTTATATGTCAGGCACTGTGTTAAGTGTTGGGGATACAAACAGAAAGTCTCTGCCCTCATAGAACTTACATAGAAGTAGAAAACATTTTGGCCTTCAGCATGCCTTACTATTTTTGAATGGTAGTATTCTTTTATATTTCTTCCCTATTACCTGTTCTTAATTTCATTCTCAAGTTTCCGTCACTCCTGAACTCCACCTTATACTGGAAAGAGTATACAATCTATTTGATGTCAAATATTCAGAATGCCTTCTTCCCTTCTTTTGGTCACATCCTTTAATCCATCCCTCTCCAAACATGGGCTCTCTTTTCAGAGTCCCCTGCTCCAGATTTGTTTTCCTTTTGATTTATTTCAAATTATTTCCTCCTTTATTTTAAGGAATTCCACAGAGTCTCAGAGGGAAAAAGCAAAAGACTCTAGTCTGCTCTCACATCTCTCTCAATCTTATTCATCTTACTTAAAAACTCAGAATGGATTTAAATTTAATTCACTGGTAGATGCCCTAAGAAAAGACCTTAGAAAAAAGTTAATAATTCTTACCAAAACCAAGTCGTAGGAGATGTCCAGCACTCTTGTTACCATTTATTTTAAGAGCCTTTGCTGTGCTGCAAGGCAGCACGAAAAAAAATGGTCCATAATGAAAAACATTGGCATGGGAGGCAGGTACCTGCCTTCTAGTTCCATTTATACCCCTAACTTGTAGTTTGACTCTGGAAAAGAATTTCACCACTCTAGACCTTGGTTTTCTAAATTGTAAAGTAAAGGGGTTGGAGTAGGTGATCTCTAAGCCCTTCCTAACTTGTAGTTTGACTCTGGAAAAGAATTTCACCACTATAGACCTTGGTTTTCTAAATTGTAAAGTAAAGGGGTTGGAGTAGGTGATCTCTAAGCCCTTCCAATTCCAAAATTCTATTCTATGAAAAAAAATTCCCAAACAGCCTGGGAAGGCATATTTGTTAAAGGTGTAAGTAGGGAAGATTACTACCTCCACTATTTTTTTCCCTAAAGTTTAGCTTTGTAATGGCTCAACTAGAGAAAATTGTTGATTTGCGATCTAGGACACTGCCAGCCATGACACTTGTTTAATCTACTTCTAATAGACGATAAAAAGGAGTGAGAATAAGTACCATTTTTTTTTGCACCTGAAACTAGCTTTTTTTAAGCTTCTCTCCATCTTGTAAAATTCCAGAAAATATCCACCTTTCCTCCAGCCACAAAAAAAAATGATTACATTGTCTTTTCAAAGACCCCTAAGATAGCTTTAATGACAAATTCCAAGACAGTTTAGAAGAATCAAGGAACTTTAGAAGAATGGATGCAAGATGCAAGATTACTGAATGAAGAGCTTCTATTCTCTTATTTTAAAATAAATTGTATGCAAAAATGAACATTACTAGAACAAGCCAAACTTTTACCATCTAAAATCCAAAAATCTATTGTAATGAGACAGATTAATCTGATAATATGTGCTGTAGTAGGATTACATGTAATGTCTCTAATAGACACCTTGCCACGACTATAGAAAAATAAAGTTTGAAATGTCTTATGTTTTGCTCTTAAGGAAAAAGTCTTTGCTTTAAAGAACTTCTAAAGGGAACATTGAAGAAGCTACCTGACCTTAACAATCATAAAAAGAAGGTCAAAGAAACTAAATTTTAAATAATTTCTTTTGAAATTTCTATCACCCATTGCTCTACATCCATACATTTACATCTTCTCCTGCTTTTTTCTCTTTTTCTCCCTTTGACAAATGTAACTCAAGTATAAAATCAAATTTACCAAATATATATAAATACATATACATACTTATGTATATTTATATATGTATATGTTTTACTGAAAAATTCACCATAGATCTCTGTTACAAATATTCCAGAGGGCAGCTGGATGGCACTGTGGATTGAGAGCCAGGCCTAGAGATGGAAGGTCCTGGGTTCAAATCTGACCTCAGACACTTCCCAGCTGTGTGACCCTGGGCAAGTCACTTAGCTCGAATTGCCTAAAAAAATCTTATTGAATTGTGGGTTATCATGAAAAATTCAGAATGGAATAAGTAGAAATAGATTAATAATAATCATAGTCATATAGTTTGTAATGATGTAAAGTTTTGAATTATACTCAGGCATTTTAAAAATATTAACTCACAGTAATTAATTAGGAAATGAAGATCCATAGAGGACATAATGGATAAAATGCTAGACTCAAAATGAGAAAAAACTAGATTTAAATTATGACTGACAATTAGTAATTGTGTGATCATAAGTTATTTAATTGATCTATAAAATGGAGATAGTGATAATTATAATACCAACATCACAGGGTTGTGAGGTTCAAATGAAATAATACATGTAAGATATTTTCACATTTTGAGATTTTAAACTGCTACATAAATCTCATTTTCAATATTTATTGTTATTGTTGTCATTATTACTTATCATGCCATTAAAGTGAATTCAAGTCTCAACTCCAAATACTATTATTTATTTTATGACTATGCCATACTTGCTTTCAACTGAACATTTTTCTTTCTTTTCATTTTAATTCTAATGAATAGAGCTATATTTTCATTTAATTGTAATGTAATGCCTACAAAGAAAAGAAGAAACTCAATTTAAGCATTATGTAGTAGTTGACTCTATTCGTGTCTTTATTATCAAGATAAAATGATGAAATTAAGAGGAATATCAGACATGATCAAACTGAACACGGTGCTTTGTATATTCTGTACATTTACCAAGTGTAACAGAGTTACAAGAGGCAGTATAGCACAATCAGAGTCAGGAAGACATAATCTATATTGACCATGTTACCTCTAGTACCTAAAAATTTCTCTATGTTATAGGCAACTCTGTAAGATTATAAATTTCAGAAAACATGCCAACCTGAATTTGAAGGAGTTTCAACAGTAGGGAGTTCTCTGTCCAATGAAATCACAGGTCTATTAATTCTCTCTTCTTAAAAGAGTAGCATTGTCCAATGCTTAATGTGCCAGGTGACATTGACAATGCCCCAGATGCACCTGGAAAATCAATAGATGAATGTCTTTTTAGGAATAATAACTATTTGGGCAAAATACCACCTTAATATTTTAAAAAATTGTGCTGATTTCCACGTACTCGGGCAGGGGAAAGTGACCACTAAAAGTCATTCTGAACTGAAAACCCTATGTGCTAAGGAAATTTGTCTAGATAATTATACCTAGTGGTTTTTTCATTCAAAAAGGAGCAGCTGGGTGGCTGAATGGACAGAGAGTGAGGCCTAGAGATAGGAGGTCCTGGGTTAAAATCTGAAATCAGAAACTTCGGAACTGCATCACCCCAGGCAAGTCATTTAATCTCCATTGACTACCTCTTACTTGTGCCTTTAAACTAATATATACAGTATCAATTATAAGACATAAGGTACAGTTGGGTTTTTTTAAGGCAAATTTTGTGTGGAAGTTTAATAAAAAGGCAGTGAATGTCCATTAGTTAATTTTAATTTTAATGAACTAAAATTAACATTAATATTGAAAGATTTCATTGCTTTGCATGTCAAGGGCCTAAGAGAAAAGAGGTTGAGTCAGTTTTATTCATTCTATTTATTTGAGATCTAGACTTAAAGGCAAATATCTCATTGATTAATTGGGAATCACACTACCAGATTGGAAGCACAATGACAGTAAGGACCAGCTCTTATTTAACTTCTTATTCCCCAATAACAAATGACATGATCTATATTTGGAATAAATGTTTGTCCAATAAAGAGAAAAACTGGACCAATGCTCATAAGAGAGAGCCTTTTAACCTCTAAAGGTTGAGACAATTAGTACAATGAAATTCTTTTTTGCAGAATATAAACTAATAGATTTGGGAAAACTGATATTATTCAATAGAAGAATCTTGTCCACTTGCTTAAGCAAATTGAAAGATAATTTAACAGCCTTGCAAGCAATAATGAAAAGACAATTAGGTATTCACTTTGGGAGAAAACACAAAAGATAAAATGTTTAGAAAGATTTCATGTCTGCATTAACTGGTTAGAACACAGTGCTAATGAGGCCAAGGTCAAACAAGTTATATTTACTCTTTTCCATGGCCATATGCTGACCTCTTCACCCCAGTTAACCATCCTCCAAATATTTGCCTTTTTTCTCTGGGGAAATTAGATGATAGAGGGTGAATGGAATAGTGCAAATCTAGTGCTACAAGGAAGAAAGAAAGAAAGAAAGAAAGAAAGAAAGAAAGAAAGAAAGAAAGAAAGAAAGAAAGAAAGAAAGAAAGAAAGAAAGAAAGAAAGGAAGAAAGGAAGAAAGGAAGAAAGGAAGGAAGGAAGGAAGGAAGGAAGGAAGGAAGGAAGGAAGGAAGGAAGGAAGGAAGGAAGGAAGGAAGGAAGGAAGGAAGGAAGGAAGGAAGGAAGGAAGGAAGGAAGGAAGGAAGGAAGGAAGGAAGGAAGGAAGGAAGGAAGGAAGAAACAATTTTTAACATTTGTTTACCAAAATGTTGAGTTCCAAATTTTCTCCTTCTTTGTTCCTCCTCAACTTAGCAAACTACTTAATCTAGACTATACACATGTAATCATGCAAAACATATTTTTATTGGTCATGCTGTAGAATAAGACTGATAAAATATTCTTTTTTTAGTATTATATTCTTCAGTATTTTTGTTCCTGCTTTAACAAGTTGTTGATTTTCTTTTTCATAATGTTCTTTTGTCACTGTCGTTTCTTTCCCCAAGTTCTCCATATACTTCTTTTAAAAAAATTTTTTTTTAATCTTTTTGTGAACACTTCCAGGAATTTATTTTGGGCCTGAGTCCAATTCGCATATTGCTATGAGGCTTTGGATATGGATCTTTTAATTTTGTTGTCTTCTTCTGAGTTTGTGTTTTGATTTTTGTTATTTATATAGTAACTACATATGGTCTTTTTTGTTTGTTTGCAAATGGATGCTTTCAGAGCTATATTTGGGGACCTATAAAGTTTCAGTTCTTATAAGGTGTTATAAGGTCTAAGAAGGGGCATAGATACTTTTGTCCTGTCTTGAACTCTTATCTAGGAGCAACAGCAAATACTCTAGGCTGGGCTTCATTGCATTCTACTCTCACTTCAATAGGACAAATCTTTCCTGTCAATCTTCTAACTTGTTAGGCTGAAAATTGGATAACGCTATTCTAGAATTTTTTTGAGTTGTTACTTTGAAGTTGTTTGGGAGAGAATTTGAGGGATATCAAGTGGATCCCTGCCTTTTCTTCGCCATATTGGCTCTGTTCTCCTCTAACCTATTTCTTAGTATGATTCAGTAGATGTCAGGTAATTATTACATATAAATAAAGTAAGAATTATCTATCTGATATTGATGTATTTGGGCCAAGAAAATTCCCTGCTAACCAAAAGTAATAATTGCTCATGCTACCTACAATATTATAGTTATAAAATGTTTTCACATATCTTATCTCTTTGGATCCACATTATAATCTGATGTGAATAAATAATACAAATATTATTAAATCTTGATATCACATTACTTTTTTAAATATGTATGTCTTGATTGACAGAAGAAATTTTTTATATGACCATTGATTTAAAACAACATAATCCTTTTAATTCTCTATAAGAGTAGTCTAAAAGTGTTTTAGAAGGGGAGAAAGAAACCCCTGTTGGTGGAGTGGGGTAGTGGCATGACCTTAAGAGGTGTGAAATCAGTCAGAGGGCAGGAAACTGGGTCCATCTTCCCTATGGTTTATCTATCCCCAGGGTTTATCTATAATACAACTGCATCTCTATCATTACCTTCTAGTATTCCTCCACTTCCTCTTTTCCACATCTATACATGCTCCCAACTTCTCCCCACCTTCCCTGAGTGAGCCCCCCCCAAGATGGCTATAACCTAATCTTGACCTGTGCAACCTTACCAGTAAGTAAACTTCAGTAGATGCTACCCCTTTAATCCAAGATTACTACATTCCATTACCCGGTTATTTGGGACTGAAGGTGTTTGTAGACAAGAGGATAACTTAACATCTATACTTTAGGACAGTGATCAATGAGTAAGAGTCTTTCCCCAAACCCTTTTCATTTTTAGTAAGACAGATTGAGTCACATAGATTGAATATTCATGAATATTCTATAATTTGTTTAGCATATCATATTGTTTTCCCTTCAAACATGTCTTCCTTCTAAAATTCCTTATTATTCATGAAGAAGCCACCATCCTTCAAAGTTTATAAAATGAATTTGAATTTTTCAACTACATATTCTCACTCCCCACACATATCCAATCAGTTGCCAAATTTTGTTTTTACTTCAACAACATCTTTCACATCTACCCCCTTCTCTCTATTAATACAGCCACTATTCTAATTCAGGATCTCAGGATGTCTCACCTGAACTACCACAATAGACTTCCAATTGATTTCCCTATTCCTTCTTTTTCTTGGTCAATTCGTTTTCCATAGAGATGCTAAAATGATTTTCTAAATGTCCAAATTTGACTCTATTGTTCTTCTACTTAGTAAATTCCAGTGCCTCCCTATTGGTTCTAAAATTAAGTATTAAGATTTCATCTTTATCTCATCCTGGTTAATTTCTAATTATTAGTAGAGCATATATGGGCAAATAGTGCAATGAATAGATTGCCAAGGTTGGAGTCAGAAAGAGTAAGCTTTGGAAATTCAAATCTGACTTTGCATAGTTAATAGCTGTAAGATCCTAGGCTAGTCACTTTCTTCATCTATAAAATGAGCTGGAGAGGGAAAAGACAAACCACTTTAGAGTCTGTCAAGAAAACTTTAAAATATGGTTTTCAACAGTCAGAATGGCTGAATAACAATATATTATATAACTTACAAATAAGTAAAGATACATATATTGGAGCGTTACCAAATTTTTATTACTAACAAAGGTATATAATAAAAAAGATTTTGGAAATCACATCAATCATTAAATGATATGCCAACATCCCTATCATATTGTATGCTGTAATCAGCTTTACTCAATCTATTACTAATTGGGAATCTATATAGTTGTCTACATGCTATTGCTATGAATTAAGAATGGGTAGATTATTCTTTCACAATATTATAAACTTGGAAATATGAATTTTATGATAAAACATGTACAACCTCTATCAAATTTCCTGCCATCTTGGGGATCTGGGAGGGATAGAACAGAGAGAGAGAAAACATTGATCACAAAATGTCAGAAAATAATTAAAAATTAAATCAATGTATGATCTGGAAAAATTAAAATTAAAAAATAATGATTCATTTATATATTATAGGCCAGCGATTAGCAGAATTTTGCAACTTCTCTGTCCCAGGCCAAAGATGATTTGGGGATAAGGGAGGTTCTAAGACACCCACAAATATTTAGCACGCATGACTTACTGTACTTGCTAAACTAAGTGGAAATAAAAGTGAAGAAAAAAGCACTTCATCCACATCAGATTGGTTGAGAAGGTTGGACAATAACTATGAATTTAGGATATCAGGAGAAAGTAGTTAGAGAGGCAGTGTGAGGAATGAATGACACTCAGTGGCTGGCTGTCACTTAACCTCTTATAGCCCCAGTTTCCTCATTCACCAAATGACCATAACAACAGTTAAAATACCTACCTCATCTTGTTAGAGTGTTAAAGAAGTGAGTAGAAAGCCAGTCTTAGAGCCAGAAAGACCTGATTGCAGTTCTCATTTCTGACATCCCAGTGATATGATTCTAAATATGTCAGATACCTTTTCAGTGTCCCTAAGTAAATACTTAGGTCTACAAATTGCTGAGAAGAGGCTAATCTTCACTATGCAGTGGGGGATACTTTATTAGGTGTTTTATACACCAATGAAATCACAGGTCTGTGCAAAATTTTAAAAATACAGAAACAAAAACACACACACAAAAAAACACAAAAAAAAAAAACTCATGCATTTCAATATATGCAAAACTCTTCAGAATTCTAAAGCTCATTCTGTGCATGTGGGTGTATTTGCTATTGCCATTTCAGTTGTGTCCAGCTCTTCATGACCTCTATTTGACATATTCTTAGCAAAAACATTAGAGACTTTTACCATTTCATTCTCCAGCTCACTTTACAGATGAGGAAACTGAGGTAAACAGGGTGAAGCAATTTGCCAGGATCACACAGCTAGTAAGTGTCTGAGACTGGATTTGAACTCAGGTCTTCCTGACTCTAGATCTTGAACTCTAGCCATTGTACCAGCTAATTGCCTCATGTTTGTGTATATATACACTCAAGTGGATTTCATCTGAGATCTTCCTGACTCCTGATCCAGTGCTCTATCTACTATACCACAGATCTACTTACATATTATTCTATGTTATATACTACAGAATATTACCAATACAGCATGAGCTCTGTAAGGGAAGAGAATGTTTCATTTTTTGTCTTTGTATCCCCCCACTTAGTACCTTTACTCATCATAGGTACTTTATGAATGTTTGTTGAATTAAATTGAATCCATGCATTCTTCGATCAGCCTCATAAAAATTCTTTTCATGTAAGCCCATAGAAGAAAAAGATAAGTTAGCCTAGAGAAATGGGTGGGAAGAAGTTGTTAAATCAAAATGAGAGGCTGATCTAATATAGATAGGCTATTCTTAAAAATGCCTTTTGTGCTGCATAAAATCACTGGGATTGCATTAATTGAATAGAAATGATAGTTCCTGGTTTTTTTCCTATGGTAAAAAAAAACATGGCCTAGAGCTAAATTAAGATATCCTTTGAATACTTTTGGCATAACATTTCTCTTGGAACAGCTGGTTTCAGTTAATAGGCATATACTTGCCGCCAGAGCAAGCACATTTGTAATCCCCATCATGCTTACAGTATGAACTGGCCCAGAGCACATAATCACAGAGTACATTCTTGTTGCCTTACAAGGTTTTTTTTCCTCCCAAGTTATACTTTTGGGAGACACACCATCTATTTTGCACTCCTATTTCATGCTTTGCTTTAATTATCATCTGTGATATTTATGGGGATGAATAGGAGATTGCCTATTGTGCATCCTTAGCTCAATTTAAAATCTATAGGATTACAAATCTTCACAGTGTGAAGCTCTGAGTGCTTTACTTGGGAAACATCAATTAAAGTGCATATACAGCTCTCAATGCACAATTATGCAGGTAGAAGTAATAAACTAAGGTTGTGATATTGTCAAAGCCTGATATGTCCTGAAATAAATTGACAGGTAGTCACATGACTACCTGATAGAAGCTTGGAAAAGATATTTCCTGAATGTTCTTCGTGATTTAGAATCCAGTTGTTCATCATTATTACTCAAGGGAATGCTGGCTATCACATCTTCAATTACAAAGCCTTGGGTAGTTAGTAGAAAGCAAATATGAAAATTGTTGGGGGAAAAAGAAACCCAAAAACAGAGGAGATCAGAACAGAGAAAATGACCTTATTTTCTGAAAACAATTTTAAAACATAGATACACCTTTTTCCTTTAAAAGAATTTTCCTAATCATTGATTATCTAATGAAAAGGAAAATTAGAATATTTATAAAATAGGGTAAGTTAACTAAATGAAATAATAACTCTGTCCAATTTCAGTAAATAGTTGCATCTTCAAATTTGGTTCCAGATTCATATTAGAACATATGTCATTGCACCTCCAATTTAAATTAGTTCATTAGGCTTAAGGGTAAAATTTTTTTTAAAAAATTCACCATTTGCTTTTAAAATTTTAATATAAGAACTCAATTCTCAGTTCAGCAAATTAGTATTATTCATGCTACTTTGAAGTTTGTGATTCCATTTGGCTAGATTGGTGTTATATAGATGTAAAAATTGTAATCAAATTTTATTTATTTATTTGAATTACTCTAGTTCAGAACATTTAGAAATTTGAAAGGATCTGAGCTTAAATTAAACTTTGTACCATCTTTAGAAGAGGATTTTCCAAAGGGTTTAACTGTAAACAAGTTGTCACATGATTTATTTTACCATGTTTAAGAGAAAATAAAAATTTAATCACATTAAAAAAACATTCTCCCACATGAAAATAATTGATATAATAATGATACATCCTTATCCTTTCACTTAAGTAAATATATGAAAGATTTGTACTCAATACGTAAAAGCCTAGATTGAACTCACTTCCAAGAAATTGTAAAACATTATCATCTGGACATCCCATTAACACCTAACATCCAACACTTCCAAAACAGAACATTATCTTTCCTTCTAAACCTATCCCTTGACCTGGCTTCCCTATATCCATCATTGGCACCACCATTCCCCTCAAATACCCAAGCTGTAAACCTCAGAAAAACTTTGGCTCCTATGCTCCTTTCATTTTATTCATAAACGTCATCAGTTCTACCTCTTAAGTAGTTCCCCAGTATTATCTATCAATTCTGGCTCCAAATTAGACAGACCTCTTTTTCAATTCCCCTGGCATTATTCTGTGATAGCCTCCATTTATATGGACTCTAAAGTTAGCAAAGTACTTTACATATATTATCACATCCAGTCTTCACAATAACCTGATAAAGGAGGTATGGCAGATATTTTTATCATCATCTTTCAAAAGATTAAACTAAGGAACTGAGAGGTTAAGGAAATTGCTCATCATCACAAAGGTTGTAAATCACAAAGGAAAGGTGTGGATAAGGATTTTCCTGATTGTAAGTCCAACATCCTATTCATTGGGATGTACTGCCTCTGAGGCAGTATGTAGAGAATTCGTCCTTCATTTATACAGAATGTGTGTGGGTTTTTTTTTTTCCAAATTACATGCTCATACAATTTTTAATAGTTTTCTGAGGGGGCAGCTGGGTAGCTCAGGAAGTCCTAGGTTCAAATCTGGCCTCAGACACTTCCTACCTGTGTGACTCTGGGAAAGTCACTTAACCCCCATTACCTAGCCCTTACCATTCTTCTGCCTTGGGTATTGATTCCAAGATGGAAGGTAAGGGTTTAAAAAAAATAATAATTTTCTGACACTTTGTAATCCATTTTCTCTCTCTTCCACAACACTCTCTTCCCAAAGCAGCAGGTAATATCATATATGTTTTACATGTCTTATCATGCAATACATATTTCCAGATTAATCATGTTGTGAAAGAAGATATATATCACTTAAACTAGAGAAAAATTCAGAGTTAATAAAGTAAAGAATGGTAGCCTTCAATCCGCATTCATACTTTGTCAGTTTCCTCTGTCCGTGGATAGCCTTTTTCATCATGAGTCTCAGAACTGTCCTCAGTCCTTGTATTGCTGATAATAGTTAAGTCATTCACAACTGACCATTGTAAATTATTGCTGTTACTTTATACAATGTTCTTTCTTTTGGTTCTGCTCACTTCATTTTGCACAAGTTCATATATGTCTTTCCAGATTCTTTTGTGATTGTCTTGTTTATTATTTATTATGGAACAATAATTTCCATTAAAATTATATACCACAACTGGTTCAGCCGTTCCCCAATTGATGGATATTCCTTCAGTTTCCAGTTTTTTGCCACCACAAAAAGAGTTACCATAAATATATTTTTAGATTATTTTCTTTTATTTGTTTGAGATACAGACCTAGTAGTGGCATTTCTGGATAAAAGGATATGCAGAGTTTGATGGTCCTTTGGGTATTGTTCCAAATTGTTTTCTAGGATAGTCGTATAAATTCACATGTCCACCAACAATATAAAATTTTTCCAATTTTTTCATATCACCTACAACATTTATCATTTTCTTTTTTTGTCGTATTAGCAAGGCTGATAGTTGTGAGGTGGTCCTTCAGAATTCTTGATATTGGCATTTAGAAATTTTTATAAGCAAGAAATTTTATTGAAATATTTTTTAAATTGGGTATGTAATTAATAAAGAAAAATGTAGGGAGGCTTGGCATAGTCCTAGGAAGGCGGAGAAGGAATCAGAACAAAATCCATGGCTTCCTGCCTCTACCAGCATTTGCCTAACAGATACTTACAGATCCTCTGCAGGCCAAGAATGCCTCATCCCATATAGAAAGCACACTGGTCATCCAGGCAACCTTCATAGAGGAGTCTTGTCTATTAACTAGAAAGTTAATAGTAATTTGGAATATTTTTTCACATGATTTAAAATAGTTTTAGTTTCTTTATTTGAGAATTATATTTTGACTGTCAGGGAATGCCTTGTATTCTTATAAATTTAACTTAATTCACTATATATTTGAGAAATGAAAACTTTGTCAGAGACACAATATTTAAAAAATTTCCAACTTTGTTTTCTCCCTTCTAATCTTAGTTGCATTGGTTTGCACAAAACTTTTTAAATTTAATGTAGTCAAAGTCAACTATTTTACATCTCATAATGTTCTCTCTGTCTTATTTTGACCTAAATTCTTCTCTTATCCATAGGTCTGACAGGTAAATTGTTTTTATGTTTCTATAATTTTTTCATAGTATCACCCTTCATTTCTAAATCAACCAGTTTGAATGTGGAACAATCAAATGTATTCAAATTAGTTACTAGTAGCAATGCAGTGATCCAGGACAATCCTGAGGGACCTATGAGAAAGAATGCTATCCACATCGAGAGAAAGAATTGTGGGAGTAGAAACAAAAAAGAAAAACATATGATTTATCATTTCCTTATACAGGTATATGATTTGGGATTTTGGTTTTAAAAGATTACTCTCTTACAAAAATGAATAATATGGAAATGGGTATCAAGTGATAACACATATTTATGTATGCCTTGTATATACAAGCCAGTAGAATGGCTTGTCATCTCTGGGAGGAGAGAAGAAAAGGGGAGGGGGAGAAAATTAATCAGATAACCATGGAAAAATACTTAAAAATTAAAAATAAAAATAAATAAATCACCCAGTTTGATTTTATGTTTGTATATGGCATGAAGTGTTGGCCTATGCCTAGTTTCTGCCATATGGTTTTCCAGTTTTTCTAGCAATTTTTATCAAATAATGAATTCTTCTTCCAAAAACTTGACTTTTTTGATTTGTCAAACACTAGGTTTCTATGTTCATTTAATACTGTGTTGAATGCCTCATCTATTATATCAATCTACTACTATCCACTCAATTTCTTAATTAGTAGCAGATTATTTTGATGATTGTCACTTTATAATATAGGTTGAGATTTGGCACACCTAAACTACCCCCTTCATATGTTTTTTTATTAATTCCCTTCATATTCTTGGAGTTTTGTTCTTCCAAATTAATTTTGTTATTTTTTTCTAGCCCTATAAAATAATTTTTTAGTAGTTTGATTGGTATAGCACTAAAGGTAGTAGTCTCTTGGTAACCGAGGATGACGATATAGCACCGAAGAGATCAATTAATTTAGGTAGAATTGTCATTTTAGTTATATTGGCTTTGCCTATCCATGAGCAATTAATGTTTTTTTAATTGTTCAGATCTAACTTTACTTATGTAAAAATTATTTTGTAGTTATGTTCATATAGTTCTTGGATTTGTCTTGGCAGTTTGACTCCAAGGTATTTTATGTTGTCTACAGTTATTTTAAGTAAGATTTGTCTTCAATCTGTTGCTTTTAAACTTGTAGTACAAAAAAATGCTTTTGATTTATGTGCATTTGTTTAATATGCTGTGTCACTCGGTTAAAGTTGTTAATTATTTCAATTAGTTTTGGGGGAGTTATAGTTTTAGTTCTTCATTGCCTATTCTAATTCCTTTAATTCTCTTCTTTTTTCTATTATTGCTCTCACAGCATTTCTAATGCAATATTGAATAGTAGTGGTGATAATGGGCAAACCTTGCTTCACTTCTAGTCTTATTGAGAATATTGTGATTGTTCAGTCCCTTCATATGTATTTAATTCCTTGTGACCCCTTTGTGCTTTTCATGACAAAAAAAAAAAGGAGTGGTTTACTATTTCTTCCTCCAGCTCATTTTATATAAGAGGAAACGAAAGCAAAGAGGGTTAATTTGTTTGGCCTGTATCATCCAGGAATTAAGTTTATAAGACTGGATTTGAGCTCAGCTTTTCCTATCTCCAGAACTAGCACTCTTATTACCTGCATCACTTGCTACAATAACCCAATATGTCTTTTCTCCCTTTCCCTCTGAAGTGATTCTCTTCCTCTAAATTATCCTGAACACCACTGTCAAATACATAGTTCCAATAATGCCATTGCCTGAAAAAATATATAAATAAACCTTCCATAGCTCCTCATTGTTCACCAAATGAAAACCAGTTTCTTTTGCCTGGCATTCAAGGCTCTCTACACTAAATCCAAATTACTGGATTTAATGCTTTTCCCCTTCACATGCACTTCATTATAATCAAATCCTACTGTTCAACATTCCTCAAAATTATCCTGCCCTTTCTATTCTTTCTCACTTCAGTTTCTGAACTGAAACTTAACCACTGTTTCTGTTTGTTCCTGTTCTTCCATTCTTTAAGTCAGTTCAGGTTCCACTGCCTCCAAAAAGAATATTTTTGCTCTCTTCTAAAAACACTAATGGCCTTTTGCTTGTACCTATCCTCTGTAACTATACTCTAATTTGAAAATTTGGTATTTGCATATGCCTCTAGTCTTTCCAAACTACAGATAGGTCTCAATTAGTGTGAATAATGAAGAACATGAAGTGGTTCAATTATTTGAATTCACACTGCATATTTCCACTGGGCTAGAATAAATTATAATAATTTATATAATTATAATTTTGAGTATTTCACATTTTAATACATGAGGCCACTACACTGGAATCATTATTTGAATTAACTGGGAACTTTGTATAAATGGTAAGCTTCCAAATGTCTTAAAGATATATTAATCCAGTCATAGTACCTACGAGTGGTACCTACAGTACCTACAGAATCATAGGAATATAAATTTGAGGAGAGCTTAGAAGTCATCAAAGTCGATTATTTCTATTTATTTTAATAAAATGTCATTTTATTAGTAGTAATTAATCATATAAAATGGGATTTTGTAGAAAACTGAAGCCCAGGGATGCTAACAGATCTAAAATCACATAACTAGCTTCCAGCAAAGACAGAACCAGAACCCAGTTATGCGGTTATCCAATCTACAGTGCTTTCCATTGTATCAGACTATTCACTATCCCTTTTGTAATTTCTTACTTCTTTTTTCCTAAAGTGAGTTTTGTTATTTAGCATACAATGTAACCAAGGTTCTTGTTTCTGTTAGGTCTAGAAGCTTAATGTCTACCACCACCACTCCCAGCTTATATTTCCTTTATAACTGCCTTTTCTTAAAGGGTTTTTATCTTTTTTTCATTTTGAAGATTAAACCTATCAGTACTAACTCATATTTAGATGGTACTTTCAGTTTTGCAAAGAACTTTCCTCAATGACTCAATGAAACAAACATTTTACCCATTTTACAGATAAGGAAAATGCATTTCTAAAAGGGTAAGTAATTGACTATGGCAATATAGCCAAGAAATAAATTTCATCTGTTCAGCAAGATAACTTTCTCAAATCATAATACCCATAATTAAAAAAATATTATTTATTATGAATCTAAATACAAAAAGGGTTTTAGAAAAAGCTATGCTATATTCTAAAAGTAAGAAAATAAATTATTATTCTTCGTCTACTTTGGACTATATTTATAGAATTAACTGTAGACTATAAACTAAGACATTAGTTCAGAATAGATGAATGATTTCCTGCCTGCATCCAAAATCATTGATTCCTAGAATTCTAACAATAGTATCTCTAAAACACCCTTCTCTAAAGCAACTTAGATTAATTTGAATAATGTGATCCACTAAAGAATAACTGAACTGACTTGTAGGCAACTGATCAGTAAATATAGGGTTGAGAGGTTAGATACAATGACCTTTGAGGTTCTTTCCAACTCTTGAGATTCTATAGTTCTGTGATGCTAATGGAGTGAGACAATGAACTGGAAACAAAAATAGCATTTATAGGCAGCAACCACTTTCCAAAGAATGAATTGCATTTTTGATTAACCCAAGGAAAGAGAATTAATACTTGCCATACATAGGAATTTTATATTGATGGTGTCAAATGTGCACTTGGAAAATTTGCCACACTTGAGCTACATTCACAGCTTCCTTTTAAGTTATGTCCTCATTTTATGTAAGGATGCTTGGGAGATAAATTTGGCTGAGACCCACACTGCAGGGCTTTTTTTCAGAGTTTATGCTTTTGGTAAAGTGCTGCAGGTGTGAGTCTCTGTCTCTCTTTGCTCTGCTCACTTGACTGAAAGAACCTTTTATTTCTTTCTCCTCTCTTTTAATTATTATTAAAAATCCTACAAAATTTTGGCAACCACAAAGGGATTAAGAATTAGAGGAATCAGATTTTTTTCTCCTGCCATGGTTTTCCCTCTCCCCTCTCCCCTTTTCCTTCTCCCTCAGGCTCACTACCTACACCTGCCTACCAAGAGAGCCAGGTAGCCAGGTCTCTCCCTCACAGAGGCAGTTCCTACTAAGTCCTTCTGCTGTCACTAATGCTTGCTGTTCCTAATACTGGTAAGCCTAAAATTCCCTGCCCCCAAAACCCCAGTCCAGTGGAGGGGGGTTCATTTTCTTTTCCCTTTTCAGGGGGTTACTGGTCCTCTCTCCTAACTAAATCCTGTTCAAAAAATCCAGCTTCCTATACTCCCTCTTAAAAAAAAAAAAACTCTTCCCACTCCACCTAAAAGAAGTCCTCACCCTTAAAAGCAGCCCATAATCCTTGATTTAAACTTCCTTACCCCTGCCACTAAAAGCTAATAATGAGCACTCAGTTTTTGTTTTGTTTTTGTTTTTTTCCCCTTTTCTGCTGACCTGCAGTGCTACCTTTCTGATCTGTAAAGGCAGAAATATATATATATACATATATATATATGTGTGTATATATATATATATATATGTGTGTGTGTGTGTGTGTACAGATAGCAACTAAAAACATATTCAATAGAGCCACACTATATCATTGTAGAGAATAAAAACAGAACATGATCACTACAAGAAAGCCTTTTGGCTTTTGTCAAATTGGAAACCATTAAGGTTCCTGAATGGCTCCTTTTCCTACTTATCAATATTATGATGCAAAAGGCTGAAAATCAGAAATTGCAAACAAAAATACAAGCAGTAGAAATTCAAATGGAAATTTTTAAAACATTCTTCATATCATCCAGTAGAAAAGGAGGATCCTATTCAAATTTTTATGAGCCTGTTCCCAAACTACTCAGAAAAGAAAATCCAATTTCTCTTGAAATATAGACAGACTCTTCTCATATGTCTCAGATAGAAAACATCCTCTCTTGCTCCTTCTCCTGATTCCCCTTCCTGCCCTTTCCCTCCTCCCACCCCATTACCAATCCCAGCCCCCAAAAACCCTCTTCCCCCTACCATACAGGTTCCTACTTGTACTACCTCAGTGTCCACACAGACACCTCCGAGAAAACCACAATCATTGACTGATTCCTATGAATTTCTTTTCCCCTTAAGGGAAGTACCCATATTAGCACCAAATGGGGATATCTTAACATTAAGAAAACAGAGACCTTTCACACCACAGGATATTAAAGAATTTAAACAAGATGTTCCCAGTTACAAAGATGAACCTATCTTTGTCACAAAAAAGATGGCCGATATATTCTTTCATTCTGATCCTTCTTATAAGGATGTTGAACAATTGCTCCATGCCTTTTTGACAACACGTGAGAGGGTTAAGATTATCTCTCATATTTATAAGGCCCCAGGGCACAATTCACCACACTAGCCACCTGTAGATCCTCATTGGGACTATAACGATCATGATGAACATATACAACTACAATGTGCTAGGAGCCATTTTAAAATCAATGAGGGAGTGTTCAGAAATACATGATGGTTGGACTAAATTTGAATGCTTGAAACAATCTGATGATGAGACACTCTCCCAATTTATGAATAGGTTCATTGAACTGGGAGCTAGGTACCTAGACCTTGATATTTCTATAAAAAGTGGTATTGGACATATAAAAAGACATTTTGTAAACAACTGTTCCACAGTACTCCAAGATTATTTTAAAACAAATTGCCCAAAGTGGCCTGAAATAAACATTGATGAGTTAAGGTGAACTGCTGCTTATGTCTTCAAAGGCATGATCTACTAGAAATGATCTACTAGAAAAGATACAGGAAGAATTAAAATCTTTAATTGAAAGAATTGATAAACAAGAAAAATGGAATGAAACTCAACCAATGAAACTTGCCCCTCTCTAAGAACCTAATTATTGATCCCTTACCTGCCACTTCTGTGGAAAGAAGGTTCACATAATGATGAATTGTAGAAATTTCTTCCTAGCAATTAGAAATAATAATCAATGGAATAATCGATATAGAAATTATCATTACAATAATGAATTTAGAAATCATAATTTTAGAACTGATAGCATTTTTAGAAATTTAAATGAAATAACAGGTAACTCAAACCAAATGACACCACAACAATATTTCTTAAGTGCAGCTTGTCCACAAATGCTCAGGGTGCTAATGCCACTTCATGTCGGACAGAAGGTAGTACCCCTTAAACTCTTACATTTGTTGTTTTGTTGCTATTAACCCTTT
This sequence comes from Monodelphis domestica, assembly GCF_027887165.1. Lineage (NCBI taxonomy): Eukaryota > Metazoa > Chordata > Mammalia > Didelphimorphia > Didelphidae > Monodelphis > Monodelphis domestica. The sequence continues at coordinate 220,537,132 of NC_077231.1, read as the reverse complement.
GCAGTTTTCTCTCCCCTTAAACATAGCAAAGAAGGCGAATTTGTCTACCCTCTTACTTTATTGTGACATCCTGTGTTTGACCCCCTTATCTTTATTTGTGTCTTTATGGAAGTCTATAAAAACTTGAATTTAGAAAACTTGTATTTTGTGAATTTTGAATATTTGTACCTATATTGCTTCACAGAAAAAAACTGTATTAGTGACTTGTATTAGAGATCTGTACTAACTTGATTTGCATTTTGTACTTTTTTGTGTGTGAAAATTTTGTATCTCATTTGCACTCATACTGTGGACCATGACTAAGGTAAGAGAAAAAGCATATAAATTCTTGGATAAGAACCTTTTTATTCTATACCTCCTTAAGTGACACTGTTTGTAAGATATATTTTTTTATTGTCACTGATTATATGAGATATATATTTTTGTATTTTAGCACATTTTTATAATTGCATGTGAAATTTAATTTTCCTAAGCACACATGTCATCTCCCTAAATTGAGAGATTTTAGAATATTAAATTAGTGTATTTTTTCAATGTCCATTAGTTCTAACTATAAATGCCTGCCCAAAAAGCCTTAGACTACTGAAACTACCATTAGTATTTAAATATTATGGGACTTAGTATATATGTCTGATTCGAAGAAACGGAAACAAAAAGGAGCACAAAGCTGATCTTCACAGTGCCAAAGAAGCACAGATATTTACACAGTGCCACCGAAGCATGTATTTAACTTGAATGGTGCCAAAAGAGCACACAGGTCAAAAAAAAAAGAGAAACCAATCGTACTAGGATTGCTGAGACTTATTGAGACTTCTTCTCCAATAAAAAAAAAGAACTTGAACCTAGTGTGAGACTCAAGGTTGCAGCGCTTAACATATGTTAAGACACAGGACTCCTTGTACTACACTCCTTGTGAAATTTATGTCAAGTACCTAACAATTGGCCACCCTGGCTCCATATTCAATTGCTGAGAAGAAACAACAAAAGAAGAAATATTTCAGACCAAAAAAAAAAAAAATCTAGTCACTTTTCCTAACTTTCTTGCTGTGGCAGTTGACTGTGGTCCTGGCTGCTGAGTGGGTAAGTGCATGCTGTTGGACATAGATTACTTTAATTGAGCTTTATTCCAAGTCCTGTTGTAATTTTGTATTTAGAATTTTTCATATAAAATTTAGGATTGGATGTTTAGAAATTTCATCCAAAGGTTATTTAGCTTTTTCAATTTTTTTTTGCAATTTTTTCTGATGATTTTAATTAGCAGTGATTCATATGCCTCATACCTCAGACATGTTTTCCTGTGTGATTTCCTTGTTTTCTTGATATCCTCCTCCAAGGAGAATGTGTTTTTATTTTGTAATTAAAAGTTTTAAGTTCCTTTTATGAAAAAAAATTTTAAGGATAAAAATATTTGCTACCTCCTGGAATTCAGAGACTGCTTTCCTTGTGGAAGATGCCATGGAGATGCCCGTGGGAATCACATGCTGCTCCAGGAGTTCCTGAGCAAAAACTGAATGTGTAGAACTGAACTTTGGGGGATTAAATACATTTGTTTATATGTACTTTGTTGTTCCAAAGGGGACTACCCATAATTGGTTTTGTTTTTGATTCCCTTTTGTTTCCTTATCCCCAAGTTGTTGTATTTTTGCTGTGTAAAATTGTATATATTTAGTTAATTATGTTTAAAATGATCCATTAGGGAGATTGGTCTCCCAAAGGATCACAGGGGGTTTGTGCAGGTGGAAAATTTGCCATACCTGAGCTACATTCCCAGCATCCTTTTAAGTTAAATCCTCATTTTATGTAAGGATGCTTGGGAGATAAATTTGGCTGAGACCCACACTGCAGGGCTCTTTTTTCGAAGCTTGTGCTTTTGGTAAAGTGCTGCAGGTGTGAGTCTGTTTCTCTTTGCTCTGCTCACTTGACTGAAAGAACTTTTTTTTCCTCTCTTTTACTTATTATTAAAAATCCTACACAAAGCAAAAATGAATTGAAATATGTGTTACTAAGACACTTTAGCCTTTGAAACATGGGTCCATAAATGTTCTTCTTGAATAGTGATTCTGAATAGATAGATGTTGTCAAAAAAAAAAAAAGAGAAACACTGATTTCTAATTCCAAATTAGAATTCAGACAATAAGGAAGTTCTAAACATACATTCTCCATTGAAAGCATCCCAGCCCACTCCATGCCACCATGATTTTTCTTTCTTCTAAACTCATAGACTTAATTGCCTATACCACTTTTCTATTTTATTATTATTTCACTATTTAGTTATTTAAATCTTGAAGTGTTGAGGAAAGGGAGACCTTGAAGAAGGACTTTTTTAGAATGCAAGGGAAAAACCTTCTGGAAAGGAAAACTGTGAATCAAACTTTTGCATTTCTGCCCACTGAGATTGAGCAGTCATCATTTGGAATGTGACAGGAGAGGGAGTGACAGTTGAAGTGAGAGAAGAGGATCGTGGGAGAAACTGCTAAACAGAAAGGGTCTTTGCCCTCTGAACTCAGTTGAATGTGGAGCAAAGATTTGGAGTTCTAGATTCCAAGCTGTGGAACAACCTTGCTTCCATTTCTCTTATCCAATAGAAGAATAAGATTCTTATATGTCTGAGAGCATCCATTAGAGGAAGAACCAAACAACAACAGCAGCTGAAAGGGACTGATCCCTTAACTTCAGAGTGTCACCCTAAAGATCCTTTCCATCCCTTGACCTTCCCAAGAAGGTCATTTGTTTAAGTTGGGATAGAGATAGTGACTAGCTAAGAAGAAGATAGACAAGCTGAAGCTGAGTCATCTTGGCTCAGATGAAGAAGAAGCAAGGGTCCCCTATTCCCACATACCTATCCCCTTTCTTGATTTACTATAATTATTAAACTACTTGAAAAACAGAATATCCCAGTCAGATTCAAATTGTAGGAGGAACAAAGAAAGAGAGGGTGGTGGGCTGGGCTAGCCATTAGTCTAGGCTAAACAACAAAAACAACAGTGACAGTTGACTTGCCAGACAAAGGGGATGTCTAGGGTTTCAACTACCAGTCAAGCCTTGAAGAGTAAACTCCACTATTGTCAGGAGTCTACTCAAAGATACTGGTCCTGTCATCCTTAACCTAACCTTACCCAGGCTACCTCTCTTGTCGGTTGAGTGAGAGGAAATTACAAAGATTGTCTCTCAGCAGAGGGGTACCTCTCTCCTTTTATCTTACCAACCCTCCATAGGGCTCTCTCTGTCCTGTGACCACCTCCATTCCCCTTTACCAGCCCTTCTTTATCCCCTGTACCTTCAATCCTTACAACCCCAAGCCACCACTTTGGGATAGAGAACTTGTATTCACTCTCATGTGATAAAGGTGCAAAGTTCATTTCCCTCTACTCAAGTACCATCTTTCCAATTTTAAGATTAAAATTCTCTGAAAACTATGTTAATTAATAATTATTTATTAAATAGTGAAAGCAGGTTGGAGTGAGAAAAGGCACACAATCACATGGATTTTCAAACTCTCCTTTTAGAAAGGAAAGAGGAATGTAGATTTATGTTAAACTCACACACCAAGAAAGGGGCAGTTTATTCCACTGAGTCTAACTTATACTCCCTGTACCTAGAAGACCCAAGAGAAGACTGAGAAGAGAGTTAGCAGCCAGGAAGTGTACAATAGAAGAAAGCATATTGATAGTCATCAATCTTGACTCCTAGATGTAAAATTACTTTTCTAGCATAATGTGTCAGACCCCAGGACAAAACTTCTCAAGGAATAGTGACTCTAGACTTGATGACAGAGAAAGGCAGCTGTGCCACAAATATGACCATTGCTACAATACTGTAAAAGCCACAAAAATAAAGGGCTAACCAGAGACAGAAAAACACTGGCAAGCTTTTGGGACACCTTGAGGAAATCTCTGATAACTTCACACTAGTTTATAGCCTTCTCTCTGCCCAGGAAGGTTGTAAAATACTTGAGGCCAAAGACCATATATTATTCTTATTTTATATTTCCAAAAAGGCCTAGCATATTTAGGTAGTTCATAAATATGTTCTAATCAGTTTGTTTTAAAAATATGAGACCTTGTTAAAGATTAGACTTTTAAAGAAACACATTTATCTCCATTCCTCACCTTTTCTTGGATCTTTTCCATTATACTTATTTCCCATCAGAGTTATGGTATGAGAAATGAGAAGGTGATGATCAAGAAAAATGTTTCCCTTTTGTACTCTAAGAATATCAATCAGTTGGATATTTTTTAAGCACCCACCGTGTGCCTAGGTCTGTTCTGGAATATTCCCTTCCTTTTTATCCCTTTGGCACAGGGCTCATAAAAACCATATGTACTGATTCAAAGTAAAAAAGAAGATTTTTATCCATAAATCTTTTTTTCTTTTTAATGAAGTTACCTGCTTGGCCATGAAGAGCCTTCTATCTAGAAGGTTAGTCTCTAAGTCTCTCGAGTTTGCCTTTGAGGGACTGAATACAGATGCCAAAGCCGGGGCTTTTCTATCACACAAGCTTTCAGGGAGAATAATTCAGTCAGATGTACTGCCACATATGTTGTTTTTTTTTTAATTAAAAAAAAAACCTAGTTTGCAATTACAAGAAACAGCATAGACCATTACTGTTGCAAGTTTTACTACTTTTGGAGAATTCTGATGCTCATCAAACCTTTGCCTCTCCCACAAAACTGAATTTTAAGTGGAAATGTTGATCCGTTTTCTCTGCTATCCATGTGATAAATGTATGAAGCAAAATGCAGTACTTTCTGGGATAAAATATTCTCTACACTTGAAACTATTTTCCCTTCTTTTTTTCTGTTTAGAGACAAATGCACAAGTGCAGGCCATTTTATCTATCGTCATCAAGAGGAGAATGGGGGAAATTTTTTCCCCCTTTGCTTCTAACACCTCGATTCATTCCTTGGGTTCCAGTATTTTTTTCATCTCTCTTACAGTTTTTCTGAGGTTGCTAGCATCTTTCCATTTTTAAGCATTATTTTTTTTCAATAGTGACATACTTTGCAGCTTGCATAGATGTCCCTCAGGAGCAAGTACTGCCCTCTTCATTAAAAGCAAGTTGATGCTGGCAGAGAGCCCAGATTATGTAGCAATACCTTGGAGCTGAAGAAGGGGCCAGGGATCTCCTAGAGGGGTGGTACGGAGAACATTTGCAGGCACCTGGTGTGAAGTCCAGAAGCTGTTTGTCCTGCTACTCCTCCCGTTCACCCTGCTCCTTGCACACAGCTGTTTATTGATCCATGTCTCACTGCAAAAGGGAATGTGTCAACTGACTCATGGAATTTACAGCTCATAGAGATCAGAGGAGTAGCATAATCCATCCATGTCAGACATACTGGCACTTTGGGTTTTTAAGACCCTATTTCTGTGTCCCACTTTCTATATTCATCTCAACGGCTGAATTTCCTTAATCAGCTGATGGATTTTACCCTTTATACCTCCACAACATCTCTCAGATCCATAACTTTTGCTCTACTCCCATGGCTACCACCCTAGTTTTTGCCCTTGTAGTCTTTCACCTTGACTTCTATAAGTCTTCAAATTGGCCTCCTTGCCTTAAATTTCTCTGCTTCATTTTCCACACATCTGCCAAAGTGATTTTCATTCAATGAAGATTTGGTCATGTAGCTACCCAACACAATAAACTATTGTGGCCCCCTCTTACCTTAGAATCAAATATAAAAGCACATTAGGGCCCCCTTATACCCAGTTTCACTTATATGTGGTCAACCCCAAGCACTGGAAGTTCGGCTGTAGCAATGGTCTGCTGCTGAAAATGATCTCTTCTGTTTCCAATTTTATTTTGGGGGGTCTTTTTTATTGCTGGGGAGAGGATGGGAGCACCCTATCTATTACGCTGGAGAAGAGAGAAAGAGCACATATATATGGGGATCCACAGGTATTTGAATCTGTGATTTCAACCATCCTTGGTAGGTTTTGGAATGTATCCTGGACAGATATGGGGCAATGCTATACTCTAACTTTTAAAGCCCTTCACAAAATGTTCACCTAATACGTGTCCAACCTCCTTTCATATTACTCTTTTTCTTATGGTCTCTGGTATAGCTCTTCTTGATACATAATATTCCGTCTCCATCCATTTTTACTGTCTTCCCCTTCTAGATTGTACCTCTTCCTCGGACCTTTATCTGAGAATCCCTCATTGCCTTCAAAACTGAACTCAACCACCAACTTCTGCATGAAACTTTCATTGTCCTGTCCAGTGGCTAGTAGCTACTACTTCTCCCTCCTAAAAATTGTGTTGTAATCATTTTCCAAACTATGTACTAAATATATATATATGGTAGTTGTTGCATCAATCCCTAATAGGTGGCACAGTCCTAAAAGGATCTTCAAGTGACTTGACCATCCAAATGAGAAAGACTAAATGAATGAAGAATCTCTATTGATCATATTTTAATACCTGTCTGAATGAATAGTCATGAATATGTGTATCCTGGACAGACAGTGCAGATTGACAATGATCTGGGAAGAGGATTGAAAAGGAGATCAAGTGTGCTGCTTTTAGGAAGTTATAAAGCATGTTTTTCAACCCTAAGCTTTGCATAACCACAAAGATCTATCTTCTCAATACCAACATTATTATCTCCTTCAGAGACAAAAAATGAGTATCATAGAGAGCACTAGGAAGGTACATAGTGGATGTGAGCAGGCTTCAACATAGAAAGAATGAGAAGCTCCTAGAAGAATAAAAAAATTAGTCAAATAATTGTATGACAGAACAAGACGAGTCAGTCATCTGGAAAAACTGATGAATGAGAGGTGGGCAGATAAAGTACTCCATTGTTACCTTCACAATGTTGAGGTAAAGGGAGGAAAGGGGAGTGATCCCTCAGTGGAAAAACTTTGGGAAGACAGAAAAGAATCACATAGGATGTATAGATAGATACAGATGTGTTGGAATCTGCATTATTGAAGGGAACTCCCAAGCTGATGAGATGAGAGATTCCATTGAGAATATTTTTGTCTATATCTGTGTTATCACTCCTTAATAATTTTAAGCTACTTGAGGGATTATTTCCTTTTTTTTACTTTATATCCTCAGTAACAATGTTCTGTCTTGGAACCTAATAAATGTTTGCTGATTATTTCATTGTTAGGTGCCCTAACCTGACTTAATATTGATTTGCCTTATTTTAGATCCTGTGTTTCTGCCTTTAATGATAGAATATGATCCAATTCATACTGCTACTAAATATTTCCTTTGGTCTTGGACTTTCAGAAACCTCTTTGGAAGGATCTTCTGGTTTGTTTTCAGTCCATCTTCCTAGATTTTAACTCCTTGGTGTTTGGGTATTTGTAGTCCTGACTGGTTACCATCTTGACCTGAAAGGCAAGACAGTTCAACTGATGATATTACATGTTTACAGATGGTGAAGATACAATACAAGTGCCTCATTAGAAGTGACATTCTTTACATTGATAGGAATTAGATCACTGATAAGGACCACATGATTTTCTGGCAAAATGTAGAAAAAGTAATCCAACTTTCACTATGGCTTGACTTCATAAGATGTGTAAATCCCTCAAGAGGATTTATGGAATCAGAAACAAGAATTTCACAGGATAGAAAGGTGTGAATAGGTTATGATCTATACCCGTGGAGGAAATACCCACATTTACAAATTCAAAGAGTCCTAGGAGTATTTTGTATAAATGGAATTATCCTCCTTTTTATCTTAACTTAATCAATCAAGTACTTGGAGTGCCCCTTCTTTCACACTTAGTCAGTCAGACTCTTAAAGAATCTTTTATTAGAAGAGGAAGTTCTCATAGGAAGTGGATGCCACAAACACTGCCCCCTAGAAAGTGGTAGGCAAATTAAGAAACTATGATTGGTTCCTGAGATGTGATAGACCAGCCCACAATGAAAGGAAGTAAAAACCAGAGAGATAGAAAGTGACATGAAAAAGGGGCTTATAAAAGTTGAGACCAGATTTCTTTTTTTTTTTTGCATTTTATTTTTTTTATTTTTTTTGTTTTTTTTAAATAGTATTTTATTTGATCATTTCCATGCATTATTCATTAAAGACAAAGATCATTTTCTTTTCCTCCCTCCCACCCCCCCCTCCGTAGCCGACGCGTGATTCCACTGGGTATCACATGTGTTCTTGATTCGAACCCATTGCCATGTTGTTAGTATTTGCATTAGAGTGTTCATTTAGAGTCTCTCCTCTGTCATGTCCCCTCAGCCATTGTAGTCAGGCAGTTGTTTTTCCTTGGTGTTTCTACTCCCTCAGTTTGTCCTCTGCTTATGGATAGTGTTTTTTCTCCTAGATCCCTGCAGATCGTTCAGGGACATTACACCTCCACTAATGGAGAAGTCCATTACGTTCGATTATACCACAGTGTATTAGTTTCTGTGTACAATGTTCTCCTGGTTCTGCTCCTCTCGCTCTGCATCACTTCCTGGAGGTCGTTCCAGTCTCCATGGAATTCCTCCACTTTATTATTCCTTTTTGCACAATAATATTCCATCACCAACATATACCACAATTTGTTCAGCCATTCCCCAATTGATGGGCATCCCCTTGTTTTCCAATTTTTGGCCACCACAAAGAGCACAGCTATAAATATTTTTGTACAAGTCTTTTTGTCCATTATATCTTTGGGGTACAGAGACCAGATTTCTGATATTCATTCTGGGTTAGTCACTTCTGCCTTGGTGGCTCTTGCTGAAAAGGCACTTGTACATTGGAGGGATTCTTCTGTATTGGAGGGATTCTACATAGGTGATTCTGCATTGGATTCTGCATTGATGGCTCTTGCTAAAGAGACTATCATGATTCCTGGTTGGAGATCAAGACCTGAGGTAGCCTAGAGTTGAGCTGGATTTCCCAAGATTGGCAGTTATAGGGTATTTATCTAGGTCCTTCCTACACTTTCCTCTCTTTACTATCTCTATTTTGCTGTAATAAAGCTACAAAAGTTACTAACAGCCTTGTGACTTGAGTTAATTTTTATAAATGGAGACCACAACAATTTTTATAACTCTTAATTTGACCAAAACCAATTTTAGCTCTTACAATATGGAGGACTTGTATAATTTCCTATATGGGAGCTTTTTAAATATTTTATTTTCTCTAAATAGTTCACATGTATATATTAGTATTTAAAGTTAATAAAACACATTTATCTTAACACCCATCCTCATGAAGTAGATAACTTCAATACTGTTATTTCATTTTATACATCATAAAAACTAAAGGTCTGAGAAGCAAGCTAAAAGGTGCATGTTCTCACAGTCAATGTGTTAAACTAGTAATTTGAACCCAGTTCATAAGAATATATGCTTAGAGCTAAAAAAAAAAGCAGAGAACAATGCTACCCCCATGCTCACATTTTGCAGAAGATAAAAATCAGGGCTAGAGAGGTAAGTGACTTGTACATGATCATATAAGTAGTTATGAGCTGATTACTCTGATTCTGCTTATTCCATCAACTGCTCTTTCCATCCAACACACTTACTATGAAAACTCAACTAGTATTGGAATTCCAGAATGCTATTATAATCTGAATGCATTCTGCTTTCACTTATGATATTATTTATTATTTTATGAGAGTCTATGAAGAGAATTGGAATTATTGAATAAACTCTTTTTTCCCCTCAAGAATTATTCTGGGCATAACTACCTAAGACTTACTTAGGGCAAGTCATTTAGCCTCTCTAGGCCTCAAAGTTAACATCTGTAAAATAAGTGAGGTTGGACTAAATGGCCTTTAACTGTCACTACCAAAGTTAAATCTATAATCCTATGATTGACAACACTCCAAGCCACCTTAAATGTCATCTTGTTCTTTCTGCTGCCTCTACAAAACACAATACATACTCTAGTTATCCATACTCCATTCATCTGATTCTCAGGAAGCTTAGCAATATTTATTCCCATTTAAATTTTTACTAGCTCACAAATTGATATACAAAATATTTTTTCTAGAAGTGTAAAATAAATCTCTTCTACTGCAATTTAAGCTTATTTTGCTTTAAAAAAAAAACTCATCCTCAATCTTAGAATTAGTACTGTGTATTGGTTCAATTCTAGAAGAGTAGTAAGAACTAGAAAATAGGAGTTGAGTAACTTGCCTAGGATCACACAGTGAGGGAGATTGTAAGACCATATTTGAACCCAGAACCTCCCATCTTTAGGTTTGGCTTTCCTACTTTACATCTTACAGGAACTGTTTACTGTTCTGTCCTTAGGGGATACCAAGAAAAGCCATTCATTATCACTTATTCAGTATCTCTTCTTATATTTGAAATCCCCATATTTTACACACACACACATTCTCACAGTTGTTTCTGGATTAAATAGAACTTTCTCATAGAAGCTCTTCCCAAAACCTATAATAACAACTGTTTCAATTCTCTAGATTATATTCACATTCCATATATGGTATACTTATCTTGCAATGAAAATGTGATCTCAAAGATCTGAATTCTCCCCATTGATATATTTGGACATGACCATAAAGGAATCAAAATTCTGAAGGTATACTGCTTTAAAGTGTCTGGGTAGAGTTCCTAAGGAGCAAAAAAAGAAAACTGGCCCCAGAGGTGACTTTGTCTTAAAATATATGAAGGTCATTTGGAAAAGGGAAGGAAAACAATTTAGAAATGAAAATATAATTACAACTGAGTGACTGACATATAATCAGATGATGTCTATTATACGATTGACACAGATCTTCATTTAGGTGGTTTCTAGGTCTATCTATCACATTGAATCTCCTTATATATACTCCTCATTCCTATCAAAAGTTCCTCCTTTAGACTCCCACCTCCAATTTTTTATTCACACTATCCTTCATCCCACAAATGCTTTCCCTCTTTCCCTCTACCTCTAGGAATCTTAAGCTGTTCCATTCAGGAGTTAACTACTCTATAAATAAAGGTTTGTCTGATGTTAGCATGTGTCCCCTTCCACCAAAATTACTTTGCATTATTTTGTAAATATCTTGTATACATTTTTCTGATTACATGTTATGTTCCCCGAATAGATTTTATTTATCTCCTTGACCTTTTTTCTTATTTTTTGTTGGTTTTTCCAGTTCTAAGAGAGGAAGGTGAAAATCCTCCACTATTATACTTTTTACATCTATTTCCACCTGTAATTCTTTTAGCTTTTCCTTAAAAATTTGGATGCTATGATATTTGGTGTACATAGGTTTTGTATTAACAATGTTTCATTATCTATGGTCCTTTTAATATAATATCGTTTCCTTGTTTATCTGTTTTAATTATGTCTTGTTATTGTTCCCCCTGCTTTTTTATCTGATAAATAATATATTTTACTCTATCCCTCAATTTTTACACTATGTGTGCCTTATTTTTTAATATGTTTCTTGTAAGCTACATATTATTGAGTTTTGGGGGTTTTTATCCATTCTGTTCTCCGTTTGTAGAAAATAAACTCTTTGAGTTAGAAAGTATTTTAATTTTTATCTTTAAATCCAAGGGCCTATCAGAGTGGGCACTTAGCAAAATGCTTAACAAATTAGCTTTAATTGAACTAAGTTCCAGAATACTATTATAATTTTACTAAGTTCTGCCATCACCTATATTATTTATTGTATTTGAGTGCCCATTATGTTTCATTCAAAAACTACCCAGCAAACATTAGTAATTAACATTCTGCAATATATCATTGATAGAAAACTCATAAGATCACATATATGAAACTCTTTGCAAACTTTGACATTCTATATAAATGCTAGCTACTGCTACTACTATTACTATGATGATGACAATAATGATTACAACTATTAAAATAAAGATATTGGAAGGTTCTATTTCTTTTTAGATCTTGGCATCTATTAGTGAAGGTATTCATATAATGAGCCTTTTTATTACAATTTTGTGAGCAACTGACAGGAGGGCAAAGAATAGTGCCCTTGGTGTCAAAAAACTGTCATTAAATATCTTTTTCTTTCACTTAAAAGTTGTGACAAAGAATATCAACAGCTCTCAAAAGAACTGCAAACAAATTCAAAACCATATGAAATAATGCCCCAAAGCACTAATAATAAGAGAAATGCAAATCAAAACAACCCTAAGATTCTTTCTATACTGTATACTGGAAAAGATGAAAAAAGAGGGAATTAGTCAATGTTAGAGAGATTGTGGCCAGATAAGTATAATTTTTGGTGCAATTCAATCAATATGTGCCTTTTGTTAACTCTTTAGAATTATGTAAATAAAGTGAGTAATATATCCATCCCCTTTTATCCAGAGCTTCTATTGCTAGGCTTGTAATCAAAGACGATCATTGTTAAGAAAGTCCTCATATACCTAAAATATTTAAAGCAGTACTTAGAGTAGCAATGAATTGTAAATATATTGCCTGACCATCAATTGAGGAATGGTTAAACAAAATGTTGTACATTCATGTTGTACATTCATGTAATATATAATATATAATAATAATGTTATAAGAAATTAAAAATATAATGAATATAGAGAATAATGGAAAGACTTCATGTAATTGATTCAGAGTGAAGTAAACAGAACCAAGAAAATGATATACACAATGACTACAGTCATGTAAATAGAAAAGGCAACTATAATACAATTATAAAGTAAATGTTTCAAAATTACAAGATTAAGAATGGTCCCCCAAATAAAAGAAATATGAAAATTTTCTCCCCCACTCCTTTCTGGGGGTGAGAAATCTCCAGGTACAGAATACTGGGTATAGGCTCAGACTTTTTTAGATATATTGTTTTCTTTTTGCTGATTTCATGACTTTCGCGTTAAAATACTGCCATATGAGATTATCTTCTGGGCATGGGAAGGAGAGACATAGAAAATTTTTAGTAATGTAAAAAAAAACACAAAAAATATTTTAAAATTATGTTAAATTTTGTGGCAATTTTGATGTAGATTGCTATAGGGAGTATTCCACAATGATGAAATCTTGAATTCATCAAAGTAAAGTAACAAATTTGGGAAAAGGCAAATTAGTATTGGATGGCATGATCAGGACTTGAAGGAGGAACTAGAATGTGAGATGAGCCTTGAAGGATGATTAAATTTTTGATTGAAATAAGAAGGAATCAATTTCCAAACTAGAATCAAAAAGATTACATATAAAAGAGGAATGAATGTGGTAAGTATGGATGAACAAACTAGTATAAACCCCCTAGTTCCTGGTCCTAATGTCACTGATTAATCTTGCGACAATTGTATATTTTCCTACTGTTGACCATAAAAACATTTTTGTATTTAATAATGATTAACAATTTTCATAGTGCTTTCAAAAATTATTTACTTTGATTCTTTTTCAGAGCAAGAAAATACTTGTTCTGTCCCCAGCAAATGGTTCTCTCTTCTTGTTACTGTTATTACTCTTTGAAAAGGATGAGGTCATAATGATTATTCCTACCTGTATGGGTAACAATCTTCATATACTTTTTACATTCAGCATTTGCGATGGATATATATTCAGGGAATATTAAGGGTTACAATCTCTGCCTTCTTAGCTCCCCAGATGACAACCCCATGAGGTGGTGGTATAATCCTGTTTGTGCAAATGAGAAAAGTGAAGATCAGCAAAGTTAAATTATTTGCCCAAAGTCACATACCTAGTAAGTGGTAGACCCAGAGATTGAATCAAAGCTCTGTGATTCCAAAGCCAAAGCCCCATGTTGCTTCCTAAAGTCAACGTAGCATCTTAAAGTGCCAACTTGCTCCTTTAAAAAAAATCACTGTAATTCTAGCCAAAAGGGCAGTAGGATATTTTTAGAATTTGTTTTTTTAAGATCAGTTTTACATCCTGCAATGTTGACTATAGCTATATGGTAGCATCATGCTGTTTTTCCATTTTTTTCCTAGTTTATCATGAAATTAAGGGAGGAAAATAAAAATTAATTTATGTTTCTTTAAATGAGTATATCACCTGAGAATCTCTTTAGTAACCCATTGCATAGTTAAATGTTTCTCTGTAAGAAACTGAACAGCTGAATTAACAACACTACAACATTATTCTCTTTGGTAAAGAAATAATTGAAAGCTGCCATGTTAAAACCAGTTATAAAAACAAAAATAACAATGAATAATAGTGATTATATATATATATATATATATATATATATATAAATAAAATCTAAGAGGCTCAAAATACTTTTGTAAATATTGATTCAGATTCTCCTAGCACTTACTTTATCTTAGGATGGAAGTAAATTCAGTCTTAAAATTGATCTAAACTTTTCTGCATAGAAATTCAGGTTCTGACCTATAGATTGACTTCTGTCCCACTATTGTTATACATGTATAGCCAGTGGGCAGCAGAGCTTCCTCCAGTCTAGTGCTTAAGCAACCCCTAATGGACTAAAATCACCCCAGCTCCAGTTCTTGCCCCCAATTATGTTCAGTAGTACTATAGAGAAACCACCATATATTGATATTTTAAAATCTAGCTGTATTCCATTTCAATGTATTTTCAAGCACATTTTCTAGGGGGAAAAATGTGTATGTAAGAAAGAATATATAAAAGTTAAGTGGCAACTCATTAGCAAAGAAGTATATTATATGTAGATGTAGATAATCAATTGTTTACAGGAAATCTGTATCCACAGAATAGAGAATTGAAGGCACATTGATAATTGTTAAGATATAAGGAAATATTCTCATAATTAGAAAAGGAGGGTCACAATATGTATATGGAGATATGTGGTCAATTTAATTCAAACTAGTGAACCTTATTAAGCGCCTACTATGTACAAGTGATAGTATTAGTGACTGGGGATAGAAAACTGAAAAATGTTACAAATTCATTGCCTTAAAATAATTTCATTAATGGGAGAAGAAGTACTAGTACACAAATAAATAGGATAAAAGAAAAAATTGTGATGATAGCACAGGAAAGTTTAAGGCAAAATACTGTGGAAAAATTGAAGTGTGAGAGATCATTTTGATTAGGTCAATCAGGGAAGACTTTGTGGTGGCATTTGAACTCAGCTATAACTTAAGGAAAGAGTGCATACCATACAATACTGAATAATTTAAATAAAAATACTGAATTAAATTTAAAATAAAAAATAAACCAAAAGAATTGTCTTTTATTCCTAGCGGTAGTGGGGAACTGCTAGAATTTATTGAGTAGGGGGTTGACATGATAAGATCTGAATTTAAGAAAATTCACTTTGGCAATGTTTAGAGGATGTTTTGGAGAGAGGAGAGATGAAGGAAGCAAACCATTTAAGAGGATATTGCAATAGTCAGGAATAGTGATGAGGACCTTTATGTTCTTGTTTCACTGAATTTAATTCTTCATAAAAGACTTATTCATAAACTTTTTTAAATGTTCTTCTAAAAATAAGTCAGAAGAATCACTTTTCAAATACTTTTATTTTGTAGATTGATATTACATTGATATTTCATGGCAGCATCACTACGTCAAACAAGATTTGAATAATATTTAGGAGAGAAAACAAGTGTATTGGGAGGAAGTTAGGAATATGATGTGAAGGGCCTCTCTTTCATTAATACCTTGAGATACTTAAACATATTTCAAAGTACCCCTAAGTTCCTTTCCTTTTAAGAATACACATTTTAATAGTTTATCATGCTCAAGTTCAAATTGCTTTCTGTCCCCTGACTTTCATAGTGATCAGGAAATCTGTGTCCCTTGGCCCTTTCTGGAATTCTAATGAGTATCTTTTTTGTTTATGTAGAATCTTTCATTTTTGAATATCAAGGAACTGCTTAAATATCATCTAATGTTAGGATCTTATATGTTTCCAAAGAAATAGAACTGTAGTTTTATATTGGAGGATTACCCTAACCATCCTCAGTTGTGTCTTTTCTCATTATGTGTGCTTTGCGTGAACATCCAAATTATTCTAGGCATCACTAAGCCTAGAGTATTATCATCATTTTCAAAGTAAACCAAGTAAAAAGCAATAAAACTAGATACATGATTGGATGGGGGGCAAATATTCATACATTTCATTTAGGCTCTATGTCAAAATGCATATTATCTACATTCAAATAAAAGCTACAAAACTCATTTCAAATAGGAAAGTTAATTTTTGTTAAATGGGAAGAGCTTGTTTTGATCAATAAGCAACTATTTAGGAAGCCAAAAGAAGAGATCACTATACAATAAATTTTCACCTTAGACTTTCTTGATTGTATAAAATATATTCAATAAAGATCACTTAATTTCATTATTCTTAAAGAAAGGTAAGAGGAAAATAGGTTACTGCTGAAATTTGAATCTCTGTAGAGATTGCTTATTTATTTATAAAATGAAAAATTATGTCTCTGAATCATTATACTGTAAACTCCTTAAAAGTAAGGTCTGTATTATATCTTTTCATACCTAGTCCTTGGGACAATGCCTTGGACATAATAGGTTCTGTATAAATAAATTGAATTCCTGAAGTTTTCTTTTATTCTTATTGTTGTCAATTACATTATAACACATGTACCTTAATATTAACATACGGAAACAAGGTATCCTCAGACTTTCTTTAACCAATGAAACATTATCAAGCCTATGATGTTCAGATCTTCTTTGCAAAATCTTCCTGGAGCCCCATCAACAATTAGAAGTGACTTCTTCCTTTTCTTAAGTCCCATAGCCTTCCATTTCTTCTACTCTTTGGACATTTATTCCATACTGCTTTGTATTGTGTCTATTTTGTCTGTTCTATTATAAAAGAATCTAAAATAATAATTCAGAGCTAGAGCAGTTCTTAGAAGACATCTAGTCCAATCCATTCATTTTACAATGAAATAACAAGCCTATAGAAGATAAGTAATTTGCCCAGTCGTGCAGGCAGTAACAAAGGAGGAATTCAAATTTCAATCTTCCAACTTCAAGTCCAATGCTCTTTCTCACGGATCATTATTTTCAGAATACCTCATTCTTCTTTGTATGCTCCTTCATCCTAACATGGTACCTCCAATGGTATAAGTGATCAACAAAAATTTCTCAAACCAATTAAGAATTTGTGCAATTGAGTCTTTGAGTGAAAAATATGCCAATAAACTGATAGCCACCTAAAACAATTATTTAAAAGTTGTACAGTATATTTATTCCCAAATGTTTGCTTTTAGAGTGAATCTTCATAAAGCTTATCTTAATATCTTTTCTTTTAAAAATGCCCACTCAAGTTCTGAATACTTCATTATATTGGGTTCAATATGAGAATATTCTGGCTAATCTCAATTATGTAAATAAGTCTCAAACAACAAACCCAGAACACAAATACCTTTCTCAAGCTATGCAAGAACCAAAATTGAAATACCAAATATTTAATTAAAACATGCATAGCTTCACCTAATATGAATGGATCATATGTGAGCCTGGCTACTAGACAGACTTCTTTAGTGACTCACTATTAGTTCAACTTTCTTATCATTTTCTCTGATCCTCTGGCTTGACCTCAATCCATGAGTGGCCTGGGCTAAATACCACTTTCTCTGGTACCTAATGACCTAGACTAAATAGGTAACCTTATCTCCCTACTAGAATAGATGATAAAGGGGTAACCCCTATTGCAGTCCTCTTAATCTTCTAGTTAAAAGAATTGTCTCAGGTCAAGGCCATCTTAGCAGAGTCCCTTGACTTTTTGCAAGTGGACATATATATAAAGGTCTCATCATTAGCCCCAGTGCTACTCTCTCTCTCTCACTCCTCTCTGTCTCTCTCTGTCTCTCTCTGTCTCTCTCTCTCTCTCTCTGTCTCTCTCTCTCTCTCTCTCTCTCTCTCTCTCTCTCTCTCTGTCTCTCTCTCTCTCTCTCTCTCATTGTCTAGCAATAACTGTCTATTCGCATCTCATAGATGTCATTCTTGAAGCCTGTTTAAATGTAGTTCACTCCTAACTTATGGGGCACCAGGATGTCTGATTAACTCCTTGTATGTGGAAGATAATTACTATAAATCAACTTTGCAAGGTCCTAGATGATCTCCAATGTTTTTGTTTGGACTGGAAAATTATCCAATCTTCCAACTATTTGGTATGAGGTGGCACTTTACCAGTCTACTATCTTTTATTTTCCCAGACCACAAATATTTTACAGCAGGATGATTTTTTACCACAGTTCTTGACAGTGAATTCCAATCATACCAGTATTTTTCCTCCAACATGAGGTAATGACAGTTAGGAAACAAGACTATTTCTAATGATCTCTCAGCCAAGGCATATATTGGTAATGTGTCTTCCTATCTCTGTTTTCTGAAACTGTAAAACACAATCAGTAGACAAATAAGGCTCAGAGGAAATATCATCATATAGGATATAATATCATAAAGTTGCTACTGTGATTTTACTGGTATCATATAGGTAAACTAAAAAGGGTCCATGCTAACTCCACTAAACCTTGACTACTTCAAGATCCTTAACAGGCTGGCAAATATAAAATTAAAATGGCCTTATTGGGAACAATATTGAAGGGGAGGGGGTTGTAGAACTCTAGATTCCCTCTAAGACTAATATCTCCTTCATATTCTTTCCCTCAGTTTTGATCCTTGTTGAAATTGATCCCAGCAAAAAAAAAAAGCATATATAAAGAAATACATCACTGATAATGTTTTGACTACTGGGAAATCCTTATTGTTTCTTGTTGAGTGGATCTATACATATCAAATGAAATATTCTGGCACTATTTTGTTGTTTGCTTCCTATAGCTTTCCAAAGGAATGAAAGCCAAGCTCCAAAGACTGTCTTGTTCATGGGTTCTTATAGGCATTATGAGTTAGTGCTGTCTTTTAAATACAATGATACAGACCTAGAGGCGGGAGGTCCAAGGTTCAAATCTGGCCTCAGACACTTCCCAGCTGTGTGACCCTGGGCAAGTCACTTGACCCCCATTGCCTAGCCCTTACCACTCTTCTGCCTTGGAACCAATGCACAGTACTGATTCCAAGATGGAAGGTAAGAGTTTTAAAAAATAAAAACAAATAAATAAATAAATACAATGATACAGTTTTCACATTACACACACACACACACACACACACACACACACACACACACACACAGAGTATATATATTCCTGGTGCCATCTTGGAGCAATATAATCCATTACATATTCAGGTCCAGAGTTGTCCCTGGGCTTAAATATTGAGAATCATCACTCAGTTCTTTCATATCCAATGCTTTGAGTAACACCAACTGCCTTGCTATACTTTGTGTGGTGTACAATACTCCATTGCTTAGGTTGAAATCTGCCTTTCTTTACACAGAATTCTGTCTTTTGTGGAACTAAGCTGGAGTCCCCAAGAGCCATGCTCCCTTTTCTTGACCTGTATCATCTCTTAAAAATCAAAAACCTTTTATCCTACAGCTTTTTTCACCATACTCAATAGAAAGAAAAGTGTGCAGGGAGGACATTATAGTATTTTTGTCAACTGATAGAACAGTTGCTGGGGAAATTTGAAGTTATCAGATGTACTTTCTTGGGTCACCTGCAGTTCATGCACTCAATTAATACTGTTTATGGTGACCACCAAGGTGTCTAATATCTTGGGGCCTATGCATACATCCACTGACTTTTCCTGGCTGTTAAGATACACAATGAACTCATATTTGGCAGGTATGACTATGAATATCTGGCTGGAAGCATATCATTGAGTGCTATTGAAAATATGCCAATAGATTGTATTACATCCAACTTGAAATTAAGCTCTACATACACACATTCTTGGAACTTAAGAGTATCACTAATTGCCTACTTCAAGGCCAAGAATTCTAGTTGTGGGTGGGATAACAGGTCTCATATTCTAGTTATTTACATGCATATTTCATTGCCACTCTGGATTGAAGCACCTTGAAGAAAGGATATCTTTTTCCTCTTTGTATTTCCTGAGTCTAGCAGAGTGCCTTACATATGGCAGTCACTTAATCATTTTGTTGAATTGAATTATTAAAGTGTAGGAGTCATCATATTGAAACTTCCTCATATTAAACAATTGAAATTGCTTTCTCCTGCCCACTGAAAGACAGGTTGGGAGATGTCTGTACTTCTATATAGATGAGAGTCTTAGAAATTCTCAAATGTGTAATATAAATCAATACTTTGAAAATGTGGGTGTCTTATTTACCAATTAGGTGGTAGTTTTCTTATGTAAAGTAGCAGTAGTTACCTTGCTAGTGCTGGCAAGTGCCCCCATCTATAGCAGTTTCACATTTAAGAATGTGCTCTTTAATTTAGGAATATCAGGAACAGAAAGATAAGAGAGAAGAAAAGTAATAAATATTTGTTCTTTTCCCCCTTAGAATGAGATCTCCAAAAACTAGGGATGAGACATTGAGAAGAAGTTGGAGAATTATAATACCAGATAGTCAGAAGACCTTGGAACTGGTAGAGAATAAGAAAGATTCACACCAGTTAGAGAGAGTAAGTTGGTAAGTAAAATAGATTCTAAGGCTGGAAGAATACTAGAAAGCTAGTCTTTGACCCAGGAGAATAACAAATCCAACGATCAATAGGCTGGGCAGACAACAGTGGCACCTGGAGGTGCCCTGGTGGCTTTTTCAGGGGACAAAAGCTATACAGGGTGATGGAGTGCAGTTTGAACTTGGGCAAACAACATTAACTCAAGTAGTTAAGGTTACTATTGACTATAAATACTCCCTACCCTGAAATACACACATACACCTTGATAGTAAAAGTTAGTGTGCCCTGAAACCATCTCTGCATGCTATACTACACTTCAGTGAAGGGGAATGGTGAGACAGAAGCATGGCCAGAACTCATAAAAAAAAAAAATTTGTGAAGAGAACTGAGATTCAGTGCATAACTCTGAAGGGAGGACTTACCTTATTTCTTCTGAATTGCAGCAACACCAATTTGAATGAAATGGGAGTTACAGGGCAGAGAGTAGCAGCCCTCCATTCTATTTTACTACTTTTTCTCACTCTCCTTTCTCTGTTAAGGAAGGGATTCAAATGATGTCTGTGCCTGGATCAAGATTGCACAGATATCTAAGATAGTTGCTTATTTTAAAGCCACATATGATAAGTCTGTCAGTTTGGTACTGATGCTATTTCTGCCTCTATGATTCGCTAAGTTCTTAGAGCAATAGACTCATGAGATCTTAATCAATCTATCAATAAACATTTTTAAGTACTGAAATTGTGCCAGGCACAATACTTTAAGTTGGGGATATAAAAACAAGAAAAAGGCAGCCCCAGAGAAGTCTGAGGAGTCATCTAGAGCTATCATTTCTCTTTTTTTATTAATTCATTTGTTACATTAAAATACCCAATTAACTCCCTCCCTGCCTTCCCATCCCTACATTAAAGAAGACATCATTTGATAAAAAGATCATTTAGGGCAATCACACCAGAGCTGCTGGAATTATTGCATGTAATGAACAGAATACTTGGCATATAATCATAGTTCACAAGCCAAAGATACAAGGATACACTGCAGAACTTAGCATATAGCAACACATGACAGAACTACATTTCATCCTCATGTACATAAATTGTAATTGGAAACAGGTACCACAGCAATCGTTCAGAACAAAACTGCATCACAGTAGCAATAATGAATAACATAGGTATACCTCGCATGGCATATAGGCTCACAGGATCTCCTGAGTGCTTATAAATAAAGCATTTACTACAGTGGATGTTGCTCATCTCCAGTGGTAACTCCTTCCATCTCTCTTAAGTATCACTTACACTGACTTAAAGGTCTGACACTTCTGTTGAGATCTCCTAGGCTAGACCCAGGATCTTTGTCCTATCATTGTCAAGCTGTCTTCACAAGCAGAATGTTAGACAAGAAAGAAGCTGCCTGGTCCAAACAACCTCTCAGTATTCTGTTGGCCTCTAGCCCTGGTTCTGAGCTAGTAGACGACTAGCCAACTCATTCTATTGCCAAACTCAATAGGTTCCCTCTTTTCCCTGAATATTTTCAAACTTGAGTATTAAGCAAAATATGAAACTATTTCTGGCCTCGGCTCTTCTCCTCTCTGAACAAACATTCCTCTGTGATCCAGAGAATCTTCAACCTTCTGATTTTGAAGACACAAGATGTGCTTGATTTGATAAGAAGTCACATAATTAATGGCAAAATTCCTAGGACTTAAAAATAATTTTAATACTTTAGATTAAAACTTGTCAGCATATACTTTATAGCACCAAAGGAGAACTAGAAAGCTCTTTTAGATATTATCTAGTATAACATCTTGATTTTATAATCTCACATACAGAAGATTGTTGTGTGGTGCAAGAGATCATGGAATTAGAGCAGAAAAGGCCCTCCAGAGATCACCTCCTCTAATTAGTTCAATTTAAAGTTAGGGAAATGGGTCCAGAGGAATTAAAAGTTAATGCATTTTATTCTCTTTCATGTACTCTACAACTTGACTCCATGGGATCCCTTACTCTTCCTCATGTATGTCACTCCATCTTCTAACTCTATGCTGTGCCTATCCTGCATGCCTAGATCTTTCTTCCTCACTGCTTCTAGCTCCTAACTTCTTTACCTTCCTGCAACACTTACCTCAGCTGGGAAAGAAAAAAAAAGATTGTAAGCCTCTTGAAGGTGAAACAAAATTTTCTGAAGACTGTATCTTAATTTTATAATTATTATTTATTAAATAGCTAAAAGCAAGCTAGAGAAATAGAGAGAGAAGAATGAGCTGCTTGGTTAGCTAGCTGGGAGAGCAAGAGCTTGGGGCCAGCTTGTCAGCCAGGCTTCCTTCCAGGTGTCTGCTCCACCAGCAGCTGAACAAACCCAGAACAGTACCCCATGACCTTCTATGTCCATGGTTCTCAGAAAAACAAAAAACCCTTCCTGTCCCCTCCATCAATTTATGCTCTTTGGTGCTGCCCCTTTAGAGGATCTCTCTGATTGGAGTACTTGGACCTCATTCAGGATAAGAGGTGGGTTTTCTGGATGCCACGTTTCCAAGCAAGGCAGCTAAAGTTAGATTATTTCAGTCCTTACCAAAAACAAAAGATGTAGACAAAAGGAGGAAGGACCCAACCCAGAACCACAACCTGAGGAAAAATAGTTCTTAGTTTTTAGTTTTAAAATCAAATCAATATGGCAGGCGAAGGAAAGAAGAGGGAGGGCTACAAAGGGGGAAAATGATTTTTCAATAATATCCCAATTCAACATTAACTTTCCACAAAGGATGAGAACAGCTAGGTGGCTCAACAGATTGAGAGTCAGGCCTAGAAACAGTAGGTTCTGGATTCAAATGTGGCCAAAGATACTTCCTAGGTGTGTGACCCAAGGCAAGACACTTAACTCCCATTGCCTAGCCCTTACCATTGTTCTGCCTTGGAACCAGTATGCAGTATTCTAAGAAGAAAAATAAGGGTTAACACAAAAGTTCCCACAAAGACAAGGGCTATCTTTTTTTTTTTATATTGGCATACCCAGAGCTTAACACAGTGCTCGATACCTAATAGGTCCTTGATAAATGTTCATTGAAAAAAAAAAAAAAGCTCAACTCTTTTCCCCTCCTTTGGAAGAGGTTTTCTAGACCTTTCCTTTGCAATTACATTCTATTTACATAGCATGTGTTTTGTGTTTATGTGTACAGTGATTATGTAGTGGGGGAGGGGGATTGTCTCCTCCATTAGAATGTGAATTTCTTGAGATCATAGACTATGGTTTTGTCTTTCTACAGAGCTTTCCATAGTTTCTGGAATATATAAGCAATCAATAAATGCTTGTCAACTCACTGGCTTTATTTTATAGTGTACTCTCTTTCTCCACCAGTATCACATAAGTAATACATAGAAGCATGGGGGATTCAAACCCAAGTCCTTTGACTCTCAATCCAATATCTTCTGCTCCTACTCCATATCTAACTGAACTAGAAACTAGATCCAAATTTCTAAAGAGAAAATTCTCAAAATAAAAAATAAAACATTTTTTTAAAATACATTCATCCAGTTATGTTGGCACATGCCTCTGATCCCTACTGACTAGAAGGCTGAAGCTGGAACATCTCTTGAGTTTGGGAATTCTGAGTTGTAGTGTCTAGATTTCCAACCATAAGCAAAGTATCAGTGTGGTAAGCTTTCAGGAAGGTACTAGGCTACCTAAGGAGGTTAAGCCACTTCAGGAACAAAGCAGATTGAAGATCCAGTGTTAATCATTGGTGAAGAGCCTGTGCAATTCCAGCCTAGGTGAGATATGGAGACTAAGTTTAAAAAATAAATGATGGATGACAAAGAGAGGAAGAAACAGAAAGGAATAAGTAGATAGATGATAGAGTGATAAAAATAAATAAATACTCCATAATAGGATGCAACAATCATCACATTTTCCAACTGGGCAATCTTCCAAGATCTACATTACAGCACAGTAAGAACCATCTATAAGAAAGCTAACTCTCTTCTTGAAGAGATTTCAGACCTCTTCAACATTTCTTAATATCTCTACTTTGTGAGAGTATGTGTTATTGTACAACCCCACTATATTCTTCTTTAGAGCAGAATACTTGCTTATTGCCTGAAATCAGTGCTAAGAAAGAAGGGTCTCGCCATTCCTAAATGAGTGTTCCCTGAGTGCCTCTTGAAAAGCTACCAGGTGTTCTTTAAAGTGCACTACTGCAGAAAAGGAGCTGAATATCCTTTTGATGAAAGAGTTTTTCTCCCTATCTCTAGCTATGGTTTTAAGGGAATAACTTTAAAATAACCTTTCACAAATACATTTAGGCAGAAATTCTATATCTGTTATTGGCAGAACATCTGTCTCCTCTCCTTGTTCTTCCTGAGTATCTAGAGTATTTTAATTACAAAAATGCCCTTGAAGGATTTATTCAGACATCTAATGAATTAATTTGTATCTCATATGTAGTCTGTTGGTTGGAACACCAATTTTTAAAAACCTTTCTATTCCCATTATTGTCCTAATATTTATATGTCTAAGACCTCCTCTTAAAATAACCAAAATCTATGTTAAATAAAATTCTGATGCTCATCTCCAAAGTGAATAGCTCCAGGCAGAAAGAAAATATATCACAACTCCCATCCATAAAGGATCCATCCCACATCCCTATGAAGTATGGCATCTTGTTCCATTTATCATTTAAAATACACTGTAACCTATAAAACAGAAGCAGATAGAAAAGTGGATTAAAAACTAAAACACTGTGATGTCATTTACAAGAAACATATTTGAGGTAGGTAGACACACAAAGGGTAAAGGTAAGGGGGTGGAGCAGAATGGACTGGGCTTCAAGTGAGTTTAAAAAAAGGAGTAACAATCATGATCTCAGACAAAGCTAAAGCAAAAATAAATCTAATTCAAAGAGACTAAGAAGGAAATTATGTCTTGATAAAATATACTATAGATAATGAAATAATATCAGTACATATCTATGTACCAAACAGTATATAACCTCTAGATTTTTAAGGGAGAAACAATGAACTTAAGGAGGAAATAGACAATAAAACTATAATAGTGAGAGATCTCAACCTTCCCCTCTCAGAACTAGACAAATCTAACCAAAAAATAAATAAGGAAGAAGTAAAGGAAGTGAATGAAATTTTATAAAAGTTAGATATAATAGAACTCAGGAGAAAATTGAATGGATATTAAAAAAGGAATATGTATTCTTTCTAGCCACACATGTTATGTACATAAAAATTGACCATGTACTAGGACATTATAATTTCACAATCAAATGCAGAAAAGCAGAAATAATAAATGAAACCTTTTCAGATCATAATGCAATGAAAATAATAATCAATAAGAGTACATAGAAAAATAAATTAAAAATTAAATTGGAAACTAAATAATCTAATCCAAAAAAGGGTGAATCAAAGAACAAGTTATAGAATAGATGATTTCATTAAAGAGAATGACAATGAGGTGACAATATATCAAAATTTATATATCTTTGAATGCTTATATCAATAAAATAGACAAAGAATAAATCAATTAATTAGATATGCAACTAAAAAATACTTAGAATAGAATAAATTTAAAATGCCCAATTAAAGAATAACTTGAAAATCCTAAAATTCAAAGGAGAAATTAATAAAAAGTAAAAGTAAAAGAACTATTGAGGTAATAAATAAGACTTAGAGCTAATTTTATGTTAAAAATTTTTTTAATTAGATCAAAAAAAGGAGAAAAAAACTACCAGTATCAGAAATGAAGAGGGTAAATTCACCTCTAATGAAGAGGAAATTAAAGCAATCATTAGAAGCTATTTTAGCCAATTATGTGACTCTAGGTGTGACAATCTAGATGAAATGAATGAGTATTTACAAAAATGTAAATTACCAAGATTAACAAAAGAGGAAATGGAACACTTAATCCTCTAGGAAAAGGAAAGTAAACAATCCATTTCTATGTATTACCATGACATCAAGCAGCAAGAAAGAGAAATTCCATTTAAAATACCTCTAGACAATATAAATACTTGGGAATCCATTTGCCAAGACAAACACAGGAATTATATGAATACAATTACAAAACAGTTTTTATACAAATAAAGTTAGATCTAATGATTAGAAAAACATTAATTGCTCATGGATACTATGGACTAATATAATAAAAATGACAATTCAACCTAAATTAATTTACTGCCATAACAATCAAACTATCAAAAAATTATTTTAGAGAACTAGAAACAATAATAGTAAAATTAGTCTGGAAGAAAAAAGATCAATAATATTAAGGGAATTAATGAAAAAAAAAGAATATAGAGGATGGCGATCTAGCAGTAACAGATCTCAAAATGTACTATAAAGCTGTAATCATCAAGACAATCTGGTACTAAGAAATAGAATGGTGGATCAATGGAATATATATGGGGTAAATGACTTAAGCAATATAGCGTTTGTGAAAAGAACTTACTATTTGACAAAAACTGTTTGGAAACTGGAAAACAATATAGCAGAAACTAGGTATAGACTAATAACTCACATCTTATAGCAAAATAAAATCAAAATGGATATATGATTTAGACATAAAGGGTGATACCATAAATAAATTAGGGGAATATTGAATAATGTACTTGCCATATCCATGGATAAGAGTAGAATTTTTGACCAAACAAGAACATTAGAAATTATAAAATGAATAATTTGACTATATTAAAATAGAAATGGGTTGCACAAAGAAAGCCAATGTAACCAATATTAGAAGAAAAGCAACAAACTTGAAAAAAAATTTATGACAAATTTTTCTGATAAAGATTTCATTTCACAAATATTTAGATAATTACATAAAATTTATAAGAATAAGACTAAATATTAAAGAAATGACAAATGGTCAAAAGATATAATCAGTTTTCAGATGAAGAAATCAAAGCTATCAATAATCATATGAAAATTGTTCTAAATGATTCTTGATTAGAGACTTGCAAATTAAAAACAACTCTGAGGTACCACTCACACTTACCAGATTTGGCCAATATGACACTTAAAGAAAGTGATAGATGTTGAAGGGGGTATAGCAAAATTTGGACACTAATCTATTGTTGGTGGAATTATAAACTGATCAACCTAATTTGAAAGGGAATTTTTTATTCCCTTTGTCTATTTTAAGTTAATCAACCAGGAATTTGTGAATCCATTTGATGAGTTCACACCCTCAGAGGAGAGGATGTGGATCCCACAGACACTGATCCCTGGGCAGTGCTAGGCAAACTGAGAGACTTTGATTGGTTCCTGAGATATTATAGATCAGCCCACAGTGAAAGGAAGGAGGAACCAGAGAGACAGGAAGTGAGAAGAGCATTCTGGGTCACTTCTTCTTTTGCTGCGTTGGTGGCTTTTGCTGAGGGAAGACTTCTGCTTCTGCTGTGCTGGTGGCTCTTGCTGAGGATCTTCTGCTTCTGCTGCACCGGTGGCCCTTGCTTAGGGAGGACCTCTGTATTGGTGTCTCTGTGGTAGAGGATTTTCTGCGTTGGAGAATTTCTGCTTTGGAGGCTGAGACTCTCCCATTCCTCTTGCCAGAGATTGGAACTTCGTCAGGAAGGGAGTTAGATTTCTATGAAGCAGTCTTAGAGTGGGTAGGCTAGACAATTCCCCTATCACCTACTTACATTTCCCTCTTTACTATCTCTACCCTGCTATAATAAAGCTACTAAAGCTGCTAACATTTTACCACTTAAGAGTTTATTTTATAAATGGCAACCACAACAGTATTTTTAATTCTTATATTTTTCAAACTCATTTTTAATTATTACACTAGCTACAACACAGGGCACTGAAATAGGAAGGTCAGCTAAAAAATATCTTACATGTCAACCTCAGTGGAACTAGGAGGATGCATTTACCTTGCATAATAATTTACCCTGGCACCCTGTCCCCTTTTTACAATTCAGAACCTAAAATGTTTAGTGACTTGTCCAAGGCAACACACAAATACACACACACACACACACAAACACACACACACACACACACAGAGTGTTAACCCAGACTTTCTGGCTATATTCAGTTTTTGTTTTGTTTTGTTTTTTTCCTCTGTATAATCTGCTTCTTTTTCCTAGTAAAGACCTTTCAAATTCTGATGAGTTGTCCAGAGTTTGTTTTTACAATGCCCTAGTTCTTCAGCATTATTTTGGGATTGGCTTCAAGCTTTTCTTTTACCTTTGAACAGCTCCAAAGTTTATTTGTGAAATAAAAAGTTTATTTGCCCCATGGATTTTCATTGTACATATGAAACAATCACTCTGGGCTTTTTAGAAATTTATTTTTAAAACCTAACGATATCTTCAGTTTATAAAACCTAGGTTAGAAGCCTTATTAACATTCAAAAGCTATTCATTGGTTTAATCTTTCTCCTTTGGGAGACTAGGTACCATTTGGTCCAAAATGTAGAACAGAGCAACAACATACTCCTAGGTGATGTTTTTCTCATTTTTTTAGTATACTATTCAAAAAATCCTATGGATATCTTTTGGCATCATGGTTCACTACTTTATTTAAATTTATTTGCAAGCCTGTGCATTGAGTAGTTGGATTTTATTTTTTAATTAAATTTTATTATTTTCAATTATCAAGCACTTAGTTTTTCTCCCTTGTCTCCCTCTCTGAAAAAGAAAAGAAAATCACAATCCTTGTAACAAATAGCAGTTAGAGTTTATAATCGCTTCCTTGTCTCCTAGCTTCCAGTCTCTCCCCTCTCCAAACCATCCTTCACACAGTTGCTACAATCAACTTCCCAGGGCATTGCTCTGATCATGTTACTTCCTGCTCCAAATCCTTTGATTGTTCCCTATTGCCTCTAGAACAAGATATAAACTCCTTAGCCTGGCACTAAAGTCTCTCCACAGTTGGGATCCATCTTAACTTCTATACCTCATTTCACCTCATTTCTCTAGTCTAGAGTGGGACCAGCTGGACCATTAGACGTTGTTCCCTTGTCTCTTGCCATCTCCTGCCTCTTTGCAATCATATGGGCCAATTTCCATGCTTGATACTCTTCATACACATTATATCTGTATGTAGCTCAGGCACTAGCACCTTCTTTCATAAAATATTCCTTGATCCACAGAGCTAGAATTATTTTCTCCTTAAACAACCATGTCCCCCCATCAAACTCTTCCTAGAGTTATATTTAAGTATTCATCATGTATATATCCCTTTTAAGCCTCTTGAGGCCAGAAACTCTGTTATTTCTCATCTCATCCTAACTCTAGTATTTAATATAATGTTGGGCACATGCTAAGTACTTAATTTCTTCTTGTTATTTAGTCGCTTTAGTTGTTTCTAATTCTTTATAACCCCGTTTGGGGTTTTCTTGGTGAAAATAGTAGAATAGTTTTCCATTTCCTTATCCAGCTCATTTTAGAGATGATAAAACTGAGGCAAACAGTTTGTAACTTACCTGAAGAAATACAATTTGATTCTCTTAAAATTTTCCTAACTTCTTCTGTGGCTTTTCCACATAGCCAAAGATACTTGAAACATTTGATTAGATGTAAACAAGTGCATAGATGTATCTCAACAGTGGTTTTTGCCTTAATAGTTTTATCCTCTAATTATTGTCTTGGGATTACTCACTGGGAAACTGAGCAGCAAGGCTTGACTCAAGAGTTCTGAAATGAGACAAACCTTTGGGTTGCTCTTTTCAGTTTTAAAGTGAGATAATTTTCGTGAAGATCTTAAAATACTAAAAGACCTAGAAATTGAAAGAATATCTATCAGTTGGGGAATGGCTGAAAAACTGGTATCTAATTGTAATGAAATACTATTATTTCATATGAAATGACAAACAAGATGATCATATACCAGAGTGACAATATCTGAAAGACCCACCATGTCTCTTGAGTTCATTTCCTGTGTGGCTGCTGTCCAAAAAGAAATATCTTGGGATGTGTTGGTGAGGGACTGGATGATTACATATTTATTAGGAGTTACTAAATGCCAGGCATTGTGTCAAGCTCTGGGGATGAAAAGAAAAGTAAAAGAGACAAAAACACACATATGTCACATAAATATGCCATACACACAAATAAACAAACACACATGCAACAGTCCTAACTCTGAAAAAATATCAGTGCTTTAAAAAAATAGTGACTTAAGCTATTATACTGAGTAGGCATTTATTAATCCCCAACTATATGAAGTACATTCTACTAGGTCACTTGGATATAAAAACAATTATTAACACGCATTAAGTACTCAATCAGTGACAAACATTGTGTTATATGGTTCTGTGGCAAAAAAGTCCTTGTCAGCACAAAAGGGAAAAATCCCCAGTTGGTCAAATGATATGAATGGGCAATTCTCAGATGAAGAAATAAAAATTATCTTTAGTCAGATGATAAAAATATTCTCAATCACTATTAAATAGGAAAATGCTAATAAAAAAAACTGAGGTACCACCTCACATCTAGCTGACTGGCTAATATGACAAAAAAAAAAAGAAAATGATAAATATTAGAGTGAACGTAGAAAGTTGGAACCTAAAGAGCCATAAAACAGCATATCCCTTGACTTAGCAATACCACTACTAGGTCTGTATCCCACAGAGGACAAAGATAAGGGAAAGGGACCTACTTGTACAGAAAAATTTATAGCAACTCTTTTTGGACTGGCAGAGACCTGGAAACTAAAAGGATATCTATTGATTGGGGAATGGCTAAAAAACCGGTATCTAATTTTAAAGAAATACTATTGTTTCATAAGAAATGACAAACAAGATGATCACAAAAAAAGCCTGGAAAGATTAATTTGAAATGAAGCAAAGTGAAGTCAGCAGAACCAGAAGAAAATTGTAAAACAATAACAACAATCTATGATCAACTATGAAGGGCATAACTATTATCAGCAATTCAAGAATCCAGGACAACTTGATAGCTTGGTCTCCTCATTGCCTATTTTAATACCATCAATTTCTTTTTTCTTCTATAATTGCTACTGCTAGCTTTTCTAGAACAATATTAAATAATAAAGGTGATAATGGCCATCCTTGTTTCATTATTGATCTTATTGAGAAGGCTTCTAGTTTATTCCCCATTTCAGATGATGTTTGCTGATGGTTTTAGATATATACTGTTTATTATTTTTAGGAAAGGCCCTTCTATTCCTATGCTTTCTGATATTTATAATAAGAATGAGTGTTGTGTTTTGTCAAAGGCTTTTTCTGTATCTATTGAGATAATCATGTCATTTCTGTTGGTTTGGTTGATGATATGGTCAATTATGTGGATGCTTTTCTTAATATTGAACCAGCCTCACATTCCTGGTATAAATTTTACCTGATCATAGTGAATAATCCTCATAATCACTTGCTGGAGTCTTTTTGCTAGTATTCTATTTAAGATTTTTGCATCTATGTTCACTAAGGAGATTGGTCTATAGTTTTCCTTCTTGGTTTTTGATCTGCCAGGCTTTGGAATCAGTACCATATTTATTTCATAGAAGGAATTTGGTAGAACTCCTTCTTTGCTTATTTTGTAAAATACTTTGATTGCTATTGGGGTTAGTTGTTCTTTACATGTTTGGTAGAAATCACTTGTGAATCCAACTGAACCTGGAAATTTGTTCTTAGGGATTTCTTTGATAGATTGTTTAATTTCTTTTTCTGACATGGGATTATTTAAGTATTCTATTTCTTCTATTAATCTAGGCAATTTATATCTTTGTAAATAATCATCCATATCACCTATATTGCCATATTTATTGCCATATAATTTGGCAAAATAGTTCTTAATAATTACCTTAATCTCACCTTCATTAGAGGTGAGGTTGCCTTTTCTGTCTTTGATACTATTAATTTGGTTTTCTACTTTCCGTTTTTTAAAATTAGATTAACCAGTACTTTATCTATTTTATTTATTTTTAAAGTACCAGCTTCTAATCTTATTTATTATTTCAATAGTACTTTCACTTTCAATTTTATTAATTTTTAGGATTTCTAATTTTGTTTTTATCTAGGGATTTTTAATTTGTTCTTTTTCTAGTTTTTTTTTTTATTTGCATGCCCAATCCATTGACCTCTTCTCTCCCTGATTTGTTAATCTATGCAGGCAGGGATATAAATTTCCCCCTGAGTACTGATTTGGCTGCATTCCATAGATTTTGATAGGATATCTCATCATTGTCATTTTCTTCAATGAAATTATTAATTGTTTCTATGATTTGTTCTTTAACCAACTGATTTTGGAGAATCATATTATTTAATTTCCAATTGATTTTTTATTTGCCTCTCCATGTGCCTTATGCAGATGGAAAACTTGCAGTACCTGAGCTACATTCCCAGCATCCTTTTAAGTTACATCCTCATTTTACACAAGGATGTTTAGGAGATAAATTTAGATGAGACCCACACTAAAGGGCTCTTTTTTTAGAGCTTATGCACCCTGTGGAAGAGTCCCTTCACCCATCTGATTTGGATTTTTGTCTTTTTGAGGTGCTTTATATTGGTATATGGTGAGGTAAGGAAGCCCTTTGCCTCTACACTGTGGCCATTTTAGCCCAGAATTTCCCCCTATTTTTTTAATATTTTATTTTCCCCAAATTACATGTAAAAATTATTTTTAACATTCTTTTATAAAAGTTTTGAATTCTAAATTCTCTCCCTCCCTCATTTCCTCTCACCCCTCTCCCATTCCTGAGATGTAAAAAAATCTGATACAGAGTTTGTGTGTGCAAGCTCCCTACTCTTAAATGTCCAATTGGCTAAGACAATTGCAGACCTATTATCCCCACTCAATGAATGTTTATAATTATTATAAGTATATATTCTTATTAATCACCTGTCTGCCTTATCTTCCATAATATATTATAAAAATCAAATCATGTTTATTAAGTACCTACTATTCATAAGCTTTTCTGTTAGATATTGTGGGGGACAAAAAAAATTAAGATCATGTCCTTGGGTACAGTTTCTCAGCCTATTATTTATTGTACTTTCCTTAAACACAAAGAATACTTCCATATACCCCAAGGGCATTAATTAAATTCTTGTTGACTTAATACGACAAGCACAAAAACTACAAAATACATGTGTGTTCATTAACTAACAGCATCTGGGACATAATGTGGATTTTTTTTTTGGCCATAGTCCAAAGTATCAGTCCTTTGAGATAAAAAAGATAGTCTATAAATTTATGGAAATTTCATATTGGGATACATAAGGGAAGAGGGAGGGAGCAAGTATATATTAAGTACCTATTATTTGCTATGTGTCAGGCACTGTGCAACAATCCTGTGAAGTATATATTATACTATTATCCTCATTTTTTAGTTGATAGTAAACATGACAAAATTTGAACTTAGGGTCTCTATGACTCCATTCACTTTAACATCTAACTTCCTAAAAGCTACCTCAAATTTAACAAAATTTTATGGGAACAAACATTTTGATCTTTCTTCTGTTCCCATTAATCCTTTGGAGATTGTATTTGAGGGGTTGTTTAGTTATAACCAAGGGGTTCAGTCTTTCAGTATAGAGAGGGGAAAAAGAGTGGAGAACCTTCCTTCTCAAAGTGGGGTTCAGGGGAGACAACTGATGTTTAGGGCTGACTCAGAGAAAGGAGAGGGGGTTTGAAAATTTTCCCCCTTCTGCCTTCTCTCCTTAGCTAAGGCAATTCTCCCAGATTCACTCTTGTCCCTCTTGTCTCCCCTCCATGATTTGAGACCAAAGTGTCTCCCCTTGATCTGTTTACTCACACTTGATTCATACCTTGGGGGACAGATATCTATTTTAATGTCAACTCAATCAGGATAATACAAAGGAATAACTGGCAGGGAAAGAATGGGAGAGGAAGGTAGGAAAAGGGGGTCCCTTTCTCTATCAAAAATTCTTTTCTGGGGAGTTGGGGAGAGGCTGAGTCAAGATGGCAGCTTAGGAGGAGCAATAGTTCAGACCTATAAAAATCCTTCTTACCGATTACAAACTAAATGCTCCTAAGGGACTAAAAATCAAACCTAACAACAAGACAGAGCCAAGGAACCCTCCTGCTGGACTCAATTCAAAAGGTACGCCTCCCCCCCCAAAAAAGCTGGAATCCAAGAACACTCACTTTTACAGGGAAGGCAGAAGGAAGGTCCCAGTACCCCTCCCCCACCCCACCTAGGGCGCTGAGGCCCAGAGGCAGCGGGAACCTCTGAGCAGGCAAAGGTGCTGGTGTAGAGGGTGTACTTTGTGGGCAGGGCTGTGCTAGGCTCAGAGCATCCAACACAGGTGGCAGGGAAGCAGCCAGAGAGAGATTGAAGAGCTGGCAGCCTGGGCAGCTGGATCCTTCCATTTGGCTCCAGGCTTACAGGAGGCACATCCAGACCAACCCAGCTGAACTTAATCCCATAAGGAGTCCTCAGAGCTCAGGGAGGCCAGTACCCCTCCCTTCTAGAGTGCTGGGCCTCCCAAAAGGACAGGAACCGCTGGGCAGGCAAAGGCAGTGGTCTAGAGGGTGTACCTTGCTGGCAGGGCTGTACAAGGCTCAGAGCATTGAACACAGGCAGCAGGGAAGCAGCTGGAGAGAACTGGAGAGAGCCTGGGCAGCTGAGACCTTCCATTTGGCTCCAGCCTTCCAGGAGGTTTTGCCCTCAAAGCACATACAGCCTAACCCAGATGAATTTAATCCCTTCAAAAGCCTCCAGAGGACAGGGAATCCAACACTCCTCCCCCAGAGACTGCACTGAGAGATCTGGAAAAGCTCCAAGAGGGGAGACTCAGAGAAAGTCCCAAATCCAAAAAAATGAGAGGAGCAAGAGCACAGACAAATACAGGGAGCAAAAAAAGGGTAAATATGAGCAAACAACAGAAAAATAAGAAAGAAATTACAATAGACAGCTTCTATTCAACAAACAGAACAGAGGGGGGGAGATCACCAAACAATAAATCAGAAATCCCAGTGAATTAGATACAAGCTGTGGAAGAACTCAAAACACAATTAAGAGAAGCTGAAGGCAATTGGGAAAATAACTTAAAAACTAAGATAAGTCATCTGGAAACAGAGGAACTTGAACTAAAATGAGAAAATAGTGTCTTGAAAGTCAAAATCTTCCAGCTGGAAAATGAGGCAAAGGAGATGAAAGATGAGCAAAGGAGATGAAAGATGAGGTAAAGAGGATGAAAGATGACCTCCAAAGAAAATCATACCAAAAATAAAAGGATGACCAAAAAGCCAGGGATGAAATTCAGTCTTTAAGAATCAGAATACAAAAACTGGAATCAAGTGACCTCACAAGGCAGTAGGACACTATAAAATGAAATGAAAAGAATGGAAAAATTGAGGAAAATATGAAGCATCTCATTCACAAAACAGAGGATTCAGAAAATCTTTCAAGGAGAGACAATTTAAGAATGATTGGTCTACCAGAAGACCATGACAAAAGAAAAAGATTGGACATAATGCAAAAGGAAATTATTCAAGAAAACTGCACCAATATCCTAAAACAAGAAGGAAAAGTGGAGATTGAAAGAATCCACAGATTACCTCCTGTACTTAATCCCCAATTGAAAACACCCAAGAATGTTATAGCCAAATTAAAGAACAATCAGACCAAAGAAAAGATATTACAAGCTGCCAAGAATAAGTCATTCAGATACCATGGAAACACAATGAGGATAACGCAGGATCTGGCTGCATCCACACTAAAGGACCAAAAGACAAGGAATATGATATTCCAGAAAGTAAGGGAACTAGGTCTACAACCAAGAATCAACTACCCAGCAAAACTGATTATATTCTTACAGGGGAAAGTATGGTCATTCAACAAAATAGAACAATTCCAAGAATTTGTAAAGAAAAGACCAGACCTGAACAGAAAATTTGATGTCCAAGCACAGAACTCAAGAGAATCATCAAAAGGTAATTTAAAAAGAAGGGAAAAAGAAAAACAAAACAAAACAACACAAAAGAAATTGGGGGGGGGGACACAATAAATTAAAATGATATGTATCCCTATAATAAAAGAGGTCATTGGTAACTCTTAAAAACTTTTATCACCTGGGCAGCTAAAAGAATTACACTTAGAGGGAACAATGACAAACTGTATAGTATGAAAGGACAAGACATAAATAGGTATATAGATATATTCATGCATAAATACATACACATGTGTGTCTGTGTGTGTGTATATATATATATATATATATATATATATATATATTTATATACAACTAGAGCTAAAAAGAGGTTAATACTAAAAGAAATGGGAAAAGAAACAAATGGGGGTAAATTTATATGTCACAAAGAAGCTCATGGGGAGAACATCAATACAATGGAAGGGTAAAGAGGTTGGAGATAGGAAATACTCAACTATTACGTGCTTTGAAATTGACCCAAAGAGGGAAGAACAATTCAATCCATTGAGGCAGAGAATAGATTTGCACCCTATAGGAGAGGAGAAGGGTAACAAAACAACTGGTGGGGAGGGAAGCAGTACAAGGGAGAGAAGGGATGGGGGTAATTTTAGAATGACTACAGGGAAAATAAGAAGGGAAATAAGAAGGGAGGGGGTAGAAAGGGAAGTTAAATAAGGGTAGGAATTAGGGGGACTGACTAAAAACAAACATTGGTGTAGAAGGAAATAGTGAAAGAAGAAAAGGCATGACCAGGAGTAGAAATCAAAATGCTGGGAAATACACAGCTAGTAATCATAACTCTGAATGTGAATGGAATGAACTCACCCATAAAATGCAAGCAAAAGCAGAGTGGATTAGATTCCAAAACCATATGCTGTCTCCAAGAAACACACATGAAGAAGGTAGATACACATAGGGTCAAAGTAAGAGAATGGAGTCAAATCTTTGGGGCATCAACTGATAAAAAGAAGGCAGAAGTTTCAATCATATTATCTGAAAAGGCCAAAGTAAAAGTAAATATAGTTAAAAGAGATAGGGAAGGTGATTACATCCTGATAAAAGGCAGTATAGACAATGAGGAAATATCTGTACTCTACATGTATGCACCAAATGACATAGCATCCAAATTTCTAAAGGAAAAACTAGAATAGCTCAAGGATGAAATAGACAGAAAAACTATAGTTCTGGGAGACCTGAACCTTCCTAGAACCTGAACTAGACAAATCAAACCAAAAAATAAATAAGAAAGAGGTAAGAGAAGTGAATGAAATCTTGGAAAAATTAGAGTTAGTAGACATGTGGAGAAAAATAAATAGGGACAAAAAGGAATATACCTTCTTTTCAGCAGCATATGGTACATTCACAAAAATTGACCATGTATTAGGGCATAAAAACATTGCAAACAAGTGCAAAAGAGCAGAAATAATAAATGCAAACTTCTCAGACCACAATGCAATGAAAATAATAATAAGTGAGGGTACATAGAGAGGTAAATCAAAAATTAATTGGAAATTAAACAATATGATTCTCCAAAACCAGTTAAAGAACAAATTGAAGAAACAATTAATAACTTCATTGAAGAAAATGACAATGATGAGACATGCTTTCAAAACCTATGGGATGCAGCCAAAGCAGTTCTCAGGAGGAAATTTATATCCTTGAATTCATGTAATAACAAATTAAGAAGGGGAGAGGTCAATGAATTGGGCATGCAAATTAAAAAAACTAGAAAGCAAACAAATTAAAAATCCTCAGATGAAGACTAAATTACAGATCCTAAAAATCAAAGGAAAAATTAACAAAATTGAAAGTCAAAGAACTATTGATTTAATAAACAAGACTAGAAGCTGGTACTTTGAAAAAACAAATAAAATAGACAAAGTACTAGTCAGTCTAATTAAAAAAAGGAAAGAAAAAAAATTGACAGTATCCAAGATGAAAAGGGAGACCTCACCTCTAATGAAGGGGAAATTAAGGCAATCATTAATAATTACTATGACCAATTATATTGCAACAAATATGGCAATCTAGGTGATATGGATGAATACTTACAAAAATATAAATTGCCTAGACTAAAAGAGGAAGAAATAAATTACCTAAATAACCTCATATCAGAAAAAGAAATTGAACAAGCCATCAAAGAACTCCCTAAGAAAAAATCCCCAGGTCCAGATGGATTCACAAATGAATTCTATCAAACATTCAAAGAACAACTGATCCCAATATTATACAAACTATTTGACAGAATAAGCAAAGGAGGAGTTCTACCAAATTCATTTTACAACACAAACATGATACTGATCCCAAAGCCAGGCAGATCAAAAACAGAGAAAGAAAACTATAGACCAATCTCCCTAATGAATATAGATGCAAAAATCTTAAATAGGATACTAGCAAAAAGACTCCAGTAAGTCATCACAAGGATTATCCACTATGGCCAGGTAGGATTCATACCAAGAATGCAAGGATGGTTCAATATTAGGAAAACCATTCACATAATTGACCATATTAACAAGCAAACTGACAAAAATGACATGATTATCTCAATAGATGCAGAAAAAGTCTTTGATAAAATACAATATGCATTCCTATGGAAAACACTAGAAAGTATAGGAATAGTAGTGTCTTTCCTAAAAATAATAGTGTATATATCTAAAACGATCAGCAAACATCACCTGCAATGGGTTCAAACTAGAAGCCTTCCCAATAAGATCAGAAGTAAAACAAGGATGCCCATTGTCACCTCTATTATTTAACAGAAACCCTAGCAGTAGCAATTAGAGAAGAAACAGAAATTGAAGGTATTAAAATTGGCAATGAGGAGACCAAGCTATCACTCTTTGCAGATGATATGATGGTTTGCTTAAAGAATCCTAGAGAATCAACCAAAAACCTAACTGAAATAATCAACAACTTTAACAAAGTCACAGGATACAAAATAAATCTGCATACATCATCAGCATTTCTATATATCCCCAACCCATTTCAGCAGCAAGTATTAGAAAGAGAAATACCCTTTAAAATCACCCTAGACAATATAATACTTACGAATCTATCTGCCAAGACAAACACAGGAACTATATGAACACAACTACAAAACACTCTCCATACAGTTAAAACTAGATCTGAACAATTGGAAAAACATTGATTGCTCATGAGTGGGACGAGCTAACATAATAAAAATGACAATCCTACCCAAATTACTTTACTTATTTTGTGCCATACCCATTCAACTACCAAAAAACTTCTTTACTGAATTAGAAAAAACATAACAAAGTTCATTTGGAAGAACAAAAGATCAAGGATATCCAGGGAAATCATGAAAAAAATACAAAGGAAGGAGGACTTGCAGTCCCAGATCTCAAACTATACTATAAAGCAGTGATCATCAAAACAATTTGGTACTGGCTAAGAGACAGAAAGGAGGATCAGTGGAATGGATTTGGCGTAAATGACCTCAGCAGGACAGTCTATGATAAACCCAAGGATCCCAGTTTTGGGGACCAAAACCCACTTTTTGACATAAAAAAACTGCTGGGAAAATTGGAAGACAGTATGGGAGAGATTAGGTTTGGATCAACACCTCACACCCTACACCAAGATAAACTCAGAATGGGTGAATGACTTGAATATAAAGAAGGAAACTATAAGCAAATTAGGTGAATACAGAATATTATACTTGTCAGATCTTTGGGAATGGAAAGACTTTAAAATCAAACAAGAGCTAGAAAAAATCACAAAATATAAAATCAATAACTTTGATTACATAAAATTAAAAAGGTTTTGTACAAACAAAACTAATGCATACAAAATTAGAAAGGAAGCAATATATTGGGAAACAATCTTCATTACAAAAAATGTCTGACAACGGTCTAAGTACTCAAATTTATAAAGAGCTAAACCAGTTGTACAAAAAATCAGGCCATTCTCCAATTGAAAAATGGGCAAGGGACATGAATAGGCAATTTTCAGTTAAAGAAATCAAAACTATTAATAAGCACATGAAAAAGTGTTCTAAATCTCTTATAATCAAAGAAATGCAAATGAAAACATCTCTGAGGTATCACCTCACACCTAGCAGATTGGCTAACATGACAGCAAAGGAAACTAATGAATGTTGGAGGGGATGTGGCAAAGATGAGACATTAATGCATTGCTGGTGGAGCTGTGAATTGATCCAGCCATTTGGGAGGGCAATTTGGAATTATGCCCAAAGGGCAATAAAAGACTGTCTGCCCTTTGATCCATCCATAGCACTGATGTGTTTGTACCCCAAAAAGATAATAAGGAAAAAGATTTGTACAAAAATATTCATAGCTGCGCTCTTTGTGGTGGCAACAAATTGGAAAATGAGGGGATGCCCTTCAATTGGGGCATGGCTGAACAAATTGTGGTATATGTTGGTGATGGAATACTATTGTGTTCAAAGGAATAATAAAGTGGAGAAATTCCATGGGGACTGGAACAACCTCCAGGTATTGATGCAGAGTGAGAGGAGCAGAACCAGGAAAACATTGTACACAGAGACTGATACACTGTGGTACAATCGAATGTAATGGACTTCTCCATTAGTGGCAATGCAATGACCCTGAACAACTTGGAGGAACCTACGAGAAAAACCACTATCCGCATTCAGAGGAAACACTGTGGGAGTAAAAACACTGAAGAAAAACAACTGCTTGGGTCAAAGGGGTATGGTTGGGGATGTAGACTCTAAATGAATATCCTAGTGTAAACAAGAACATGGAAATAGGTTCTGATCAAGGACACAAATAATAACCAATGAAATTGCATGTTGGCTGCCAGAATAGTGGGTGTAGGGGAGGGAGGGAAATAATGTGATTATTGTAACCGAGGAATAATGTTCTAAATTGACTAAATAAATTCATTCAAAATAAAATAAAATAAAATTTCTTTCCCTCCCTCTTCGAGTTTGGGGGGAAACTCAGGCCTTGGCAGCCTGAGCCCCCTGAGAGAAAGTCAAGTTCACTCATCCTGGATTTGGCCCTTTGTCCATAGTTCAGGCTCAGGGCAACAGGAGCTGAGGTAAAGTTGGACAGAAATTTAAAATGTCTTTCCTGGGTTTCCTCTTCAATAGTCTTTTCAAGTGAGAAATGTTGGTGGGAAAGATTTCCAGTCACCAACAGAAAAAATAGTCAACCCTCAGAAGAAAGTCTTTTTTCACCTTCTCTCTTCAGCTTCTCAAGACTGAGAGACCAGCTCCTCCTCCAGCCAGAGTCTTCTCCTTTTCCTGATTCCCAACTCCTGGGGCCCCTCCTCCATGAAGGTGATCAGTTCCACACACTCTTCAGCCTAGCACTTTTTCTTTAGTGCCAGCCTCTGTCACAAGATTAAATGCAATAAGGATGTGGTTCAAAGTAGGAGTCCTGGGATGGGGATGGGATGGGTGGTGTGTATGTTTGTGTGTGTGTGTGTGTGTGTGTGTGTGTGTGTGTGTGTGCATGCGTGTATGTTTTGAATAAACCCATGGTACTCAGTTTAATTTATTTCACCTATTAAGTGCCTTAGGTTATGGTATAAAGGGAATTGTTGATAAAGAGAATGGATTTGTGAATATTTATCATTTATTGGTGTTTTTAAACCTTCCTTCATGTGTTTGGAAAATATTCTAACCCAAAAATATTAATGAAGAGACCAGGCTCAGAGATATTCCAGGGAAGTCAGATGGTTGTAAGGAAGGTTGAGATCTCACATCGCATTTGTTTTCAGTACCCTCAGGACTGCTTATGGGTCTACTCAAAACTCGTATTTTGGGTTTCCCAAATTAGACTGCTTTTCTTGCTCATGTACATCTCAATTTGCTCTCCTGAAGACTATCTACTGTCTAATTTGGGGCCAATTCAGCAAATATGCTTGCCTGTTTGTCTGGACTCCATATAATAACACAACCTCACAAACACTTGTAGAGAGAGTCATCCCTTCTTTCTAGTGCTCTCTCTATACCAAATGACAATAAATTTCTTTCTAAACCTCAATTTGGAGGCTTTGTTCTGGGGAACAACAATTCAGAGCTAGTAATATAGGGTAGGAAGAAATAAGCAACTGGTACCCTTTACTAGTGCTTAGTAGTGAATTATGTAATGGCAAGCTGTCCAGGAATTCCAGTCCTTTTGAGCTTGCAGAGAGTGAGTTATCATCTGAGCTGATGCCATTCTCTGTATGGATGAGTCTGAGTAACCTGCTTCCCATAGAAACAGAAAGAATTTAGCAATGAAATGTGGAAGTAATTATAAAAATGTGGGAGTATATAGGGACAAAAGGTGAACAAAAGAAAAATAACTTTTCATATTTGGACCAAACCATTTCTTGTATTATATGTAATCTGAAGAAAATGATCCCAACTTGTGTCTTCCAATCCCTGAGCCAACACATTTTCCACAGAATTATTCTGATATTTCTTCATTGATTCCAGGGATTTCATTCTTAGATTATAAATGTCAATTCATTATCATCCTATCTCTTCCTGTTCTTTCCAGGGATTATATTTCAGTCATCAGTCAGTTCAAACATTTTCAACATTTACTGGACTTACATGATAAATTGTTTCCTGCTTGTTTACAACTTATAATCATTGATTTTTCCATATTATTTTTAAAATTTTGTAAAACAATAGTGAGTGCTTAATGGGCTCATTATCATGTGGTTAATTCATTGTGTCTCCTTTATGGTATTTTAAAAGGCAACACAGGAGTTAGGTTGTCTTTTGTCTAATACTATCAACTTAAGTCCCATATTGGTTGTGTTTTACACAGTTGTGGACATATGACATGTGTCATTTCTATTATTTAAATAATGTCAATTTTTTTTAGTTTCACCAACAACTATATTATTTAATTTATTTTTAAAATATTTTTCCATGATTCATGTTTTCTCCCTCCCAAAGTTCCTTCTCTCACTGTGGATAACATTCTTTCTCATAAATTCCTCCTAGACTAACAGTTGGTGGAGGAAGGGGCAACTGGGAATGTCAGTTGGGTCTTGTGACTAGCACTTCCTGCCTGCCAGGTTGGACTGGCTTCCTAGTGTGGGTGGAGAGAGGATCTTGTTCAGCCCTGTCTGGTGTGTTGTGCCTCTTCTTGGTTCAGCCCAAAGATTCAGGTCCAATTACTTCTGAAAGTCAGAATTATTCTTGTTTCCTTTCTGTCTACTGCTAAGATTCTGAATTAGACAAAGTGAGGACTGATATAGAGTAGACAGGAGTGGGAAAAACCCCCCGCCAGCCAGTGGGGCCTGGCCTCAACTCCAAAAGCTGAGGAAAAAACTCTAATCCCAACTGGTTATTAAACTTTATATTATTTCAATTCACAGTCAGATAAGTGGACTATCTTTTCTGGTCAGAGAGGAAGCTGAACTTCAGTTCAGTCATTCCAGGACAAACAGTCCTTATTGGACCCCTGCTGTTTCCTCTCAGCAGGGGGTATCTCTCCCCTCAACTCCTCCATACCCTGCTACAGACCTTCCCTTTATCCCCCATTTTTCCAGTCCTTTCCCAATAAATATTACACTGTGGATAACATTCATTCTCATAAATTCCTCAGAATCATACTGGATCATTACATTGCTTTTAATAGCAATGTAAATGTATGATTACATATAATTGTCCCATAAAGTTTCAATCTCTATGTACAATGTTCTCCTGGTTCTGCTCATTTTACTTTAAATCAATTTGTGAAAGTTTTTCTAGTACAATGGTGTTCCTTTACCATAAAATACCACCATTTGTTCAGCCATTCCCCTGTAAACACCCTCCAGGACTATGGATATTTTCGTACAAACATTTTTCATTATTATCTTTTGGGGAGTACAAACCCAGCAGTGGTTTGGCTGGATCAAAGGGCAGGCAGTTTTTTTAAAGCCCGTTGAGCATAATTCCAAATTGCCTTCCAGAATAGTTCTATCAATTCACAACTTTACCAGCAGTACATTAATGTCCCAATTTTCCCAAATCCCCTCCAATATTTATTATTTTCCTTTACTGTCTTATTGGACAATATGCTAGGTATGAGGTAGTACCTCAGAGTTGTTTGGATTCGCATTTCTCTAATCAGGAGGGAGTTAGAACACTTTTTCATGTGATTATTGACAGTTTTGATTTCTTCATCTGAAAACTACCTATTTATATCTCTTGACCACTTGTCAAATGAGGAATGGCTTTATTTCTTGTACATTTGACTAAGTTCCTTATATATTTGGGAAATTAGACCTCTGTCAGAGATTTTTGTCATAAAAATTTGTTCCCAGTATGTTGCTTCCTTCTAATTTTGGTTGCATTGGTTTTGTTTTTTAATTTAATATACTCAAAATTATTCATTTTACATCTTGTAATGTTCTCAATCTCTTGCTTGGTCTTAAATCCTTTCCTTTCCCATATATCTGACAGGTATTCTATTCTA
This sequence comes from Monodelphis domestica, assembly GCF_027887165.1. Classification (NCBI taxonomy): domain Eukaryota; kingdom Metazoa; phylum Chordata; class Mammalia; order Didelphimorphia; family Didelphidae; genus Monodelphis; species Monodelphis domestica. The sequence goes on along the minus strand of NC_077231.1, from coordinate 220,492,492 downwards.
TATTCACCTAATTTATTTATAATTTCCCTCTTTATATTTAAATCATTTACCCATTTTTTATTTATCATGGCATAGGTTGTGAGATTTTGATCAAAACCTAATTTCTCCCATTTTTTTTTTTACCAATTTTCCCAGCAGTTTTCGTCAAATAGTTGGTTTTTGTCTCAAAGCTGGGATCTTTGAGTTTATCAAACACTAGCTTTCTGAGGTCACTTACCCAAAGTCTGTTCCATTGATCTACCCTTCTATCTCTTAGCCAGTACCATATTGTTTTGATGATTACAGTTTTATAGTATAGTTTGAGATCTGGTAAAGCTAGGCCTCAATCCTTCACATTTTTTTTATTTGTTCCCTTGATATTCTTGATCTTTTACTCTTCCAGTTGAACTTTGTTCTATTTTTTTCTAATTCCATAAAAAAGTTTTTTGGTGGTTTGATAGATATGGTATTGAATCATTAAATTAATTTGGGTAGGATATATATTTTTATTATGTTAGTTGAGCCCATCCGTGAGTAATTAATGCTTTTCTAATTGTTTAGATCTTGTTTTATTTGTGTGAAAAGAGTTTTATAATTGTGTTCAAATAATTCCTAAGTTTGTCTTGGCAAATATATTCCCAAATATTTTATATTGTCTAGAGTGATTTGAAATGGTTTCCCTTTCTAACTCTTGCTACTAAGTTTTGTTGGAAATCTATAGAAATGCTGATGCTTTATGTGGATTTATTTTGTACCCTGCAACTTTGCTAAAGTGGTTAATTTTTCCATTAGTTTTTTAGTTGATTTTCTAGGATTCTTTAAGTAGACCATCATATTATCTGCAAAGAGTGATAGTTTAGTTTCATCATTGCCTACTTAAATCCTTTCAACTTCTTTTTCCTTCTCTAATTGTTACTGCTAGCATTTCTAGTACAATGCTAAATAGTAGTGGTGATAACGGGCATCCCTGCTTCACTCCTGATCTTATTGGAAAGGCTTCTAACTTATCCCCATTGCATATGATATTTGCCCATGGTTTTAAATAAATACAGCTTATTATTTTGAAGAAAATCTCTTTCTATTCTATACTTTCTAATGTTTTCAATAGGACTAGGTGTATATTGTCAAACACTGTTTCTGCATCTATTAAGATAATCATTTTATTTCTATTACTTTATTTGCTGATATGGTTAAATATGTGGATGGTTTTCCTAATATTGAACCAGTCTTGCATTCCTGGTATAAATTGTGCCTGGTCATAGTGAATAATTCCTGTGATGACTTATTGTACTCTTTTTGCTAGTATTTTATTTTATTTTTTTTAATTTTAAACATTATTTTATTTGGTCATTTCCAAACATTATTCACTGGAAACAAAGATCATTTTCTTTTTGTCCCCACCCCCCTCCCACCACCTTTCCCTCTCCCATAGCCGACGCATGATTTCACTGGTTATCACATGTATTCTTGGCTCGAACCCATTTCCCTGTTGTTGGTATTTGCATTAGAGTGTTCATTTAGTCTCTCCTCAGTCATATCCCCTCAACCCCTTTGGTCAAGCAGTTGCTTTTCATCGGTGTTTTTACTCCCACAGTTAATCCTCTGCTTGTGGATAGTGTTTTTCAGATCCCTGCAGATTGTTCAGCAACATTGCATTGCCACTAATGGAGAAGTCCATCACCTTCGATTATACCACAATGTATCAGTCTCGGTGTACAATGTTTTCCTGGTTCTGCTCCTTTCGCTCTGCATCACTTCCTGGAGGTTGTTCCAGTCTCCATGGAATTCCTCTACTTTATTATTCCTTTTAGCACAATAGTATTCCATCACCAACATATACCACAATTTGTTCAGCCATTCCCCAATTGATGGGCATCCCCTTGTTTTCCAATTTTTGGCCACTACAAAGAGTGCAGCGATAAATATTCTTGTACAAGTCTTTTTCCTTATTATCTCTTTGGGGTACAAGCCCAGTAGTGCTATGGCTGGATCAAAGGGCAGGCAGTCTTTTATCACCCTACGGGCATAATTCCAAATTGCCCTCCAGAAGGGCTGGATCAATTCACAACTCCACCAGCAATGAATTAGTGTCCCCACTTTGCCACATCCCCTCCAGCATTCATTACTTTCCATAGCTGTCATGTTAGCCAATCTGCTAGGTATGAGGTGATACCTCAGAGTTGTTTTGATTTGCATCTCTGATTATAAGAGATGTAGAACATTTTTTCATGTGCTTATTAATAGTTTTGATTTCTTTGGCTGCGAACTGCCTGTCATGTCCCTTGCCCATTTATCAATTGGAGAATGGCTTGATTTTTTGTATAATTGATTTAGTTCTTTGTAAATTTGAGTAATTAAACCTTTGTCAGAGGTTTTTATGAAGATTGTTTCCCAATTTGTTGCTACCCTTCTGATTTTAGTTACATTGGTTTTGTTTGTACAAAAACTTTTTAATTTGATGTATTCCAGATTATTTATTTTGCATTTTGTAACTCTTTCTAATTCTTGCTTGGTTTTGAAGTCTTTCCCTTCCCAGAGGTCTGACATGTATGCTATTCTGTGTTCGCCTAATTTTCTTATAGTTTTCTTCTTTTTGTTCAAGTCATTCACCCATTTTGAATTTATCTTGGTGTAGGGTGTGAGGTGTTGATCTAAACCTAATCTTTCCACACTGTCCTCCAATTTTCCCAGCTGTTTTTATGAAATAGTGGATTTTTGTCCCAAAAGCTGGGATCTTTGGGTTTGTCATATACTGTCTTGCTGAGGTCGCTTGCCCCCAGTCTATTCCACTGATCCTCTTTTCTTTCTCTTAGCCAGTACCAAATTGTTTTGATGACCGCTGCATTATAATATAGTCTGAGATCTGGGACTGCAAGACCCCCTTCCTTTGTATTTTTTTTTTCATTATTTCCCTGGATATCCTTGATCTTTTGTTCTTCCCAATGAACTTTGTTATGGTTTTTTCTAAATCAGTAAAAAAAATTTTTGGAAGTTCCATGGGTATGGCACTAAATAGATGGATGAGTTTGGGTAGGATGGTCATTTTTATTATATTGGCTAGTCCTACCCATGAGCAGTTAATGTTCTTCCAATTGTTCAAGTCTAGTTTTAGTTGTGTGGAAAGTGTTTTGTAGTTGTGTTCATATAGTTCCTGTGTTTGTCTCGGGAGATAGATTCCTAAGTATTTTATTTTGTCTAAGGTAATTTTGAATGGGATTTCTCTTTCTAGTTCTTGCTGCTGAGCTGTGTTGGAATTATATAGAAATGCTGATGACTTATATGGGTTTATTTTGTATCCTGTAACTTTGCTAAAGTTGTTGATTATTTTGATTAGCTTTTTTGTTGAATCTCTAGGAATCTTTAAGTAGACCATCATGTCATCTGCAAAGAGTGATAATTTGGTCCCCTCCTTGCCAATGCCTTCAATTTCTTTCTCTTCTCTAATTGCTACTGCTAGTGTTTCTAATACAATGTCAAATAATAGAGGTGGTAAGGAGCATCCTTGTTTCACTCCTGATCTTATTGGGAATGGATTTAGTTTATCCCCATTGCAGATGATATTAGTTGATGGATTTAGATATTTAGATATTTAGATAGATAGATGTATTTTATCAAAGGCTTTTTCTGCATCTACTAAGATAATCATGTGGTTCTTATTGGTTTGCTTGTTGATGTGGTCAATTATGTGGATAGTTTTCCTAATATTGAACCAGCCCTGCATCCCTGGTATAAATCCTACTTGATCATGGTGGCTGACCCTTCTGATCACTTGCTGGAGTCTTTTTGCTAGTATCCTATTTAAGATTTTTGCATCTATATTCATTAGGGAGATTGGTCTATAATTTTCTTTCTCTGTTTTTGGCCTGTCTGGCTTTGGAATTAGTACCATGTTTGTGTCATAAAAGGAGTTTGGTAGAACTCCCTCTTTGCTTATTATGTCAAATAGTTTGTATAGTATTGGGATTAACTGTTCTCTGAATGTTTGATAGAATTCACTGGTGAATCCGTCAGGCCCTGGGGACTTTTTCTTAGGAAGTTCTTTGATGGCCTGTTGGATTTCATTTTCTGATATGGGATTATTTAAGAAATCTATTTCTTCTTCTGTTAGTCTAGGCAATTTAAATTTTTGTAAATATTCATCCATATCACCTAGGTTGGTATATTTATTGCCATATAGTTAGGCAAAGTAGTTTTTAATGATTGCCTTAATTTCCTCTTCATTGGAGGTGAGATCCCCTTTTCATCCTTGATGCTGTTAATTTGCCTTTCCTCTTTCCTTTTTTTTAATTAGATTGACCAGTACTTTGTCTATTTTGTCTGTTTTTTTCAAAGTACCAACTTCTAGTCTTGTTTGTTAGCTCAATAGTTCTGTCACTTTCAATTTTATTAATTTCTCCCTTAATTTATAGGATCTCTGGTTTTCTTCTGGGGGGGGGGTTAATTTGTTTGTTCTCAAGATTTTTGATTTGCATTTCCAATTCCTTGATCTCTGTCCTCCCTAATTTGTTAATATATGCACTCAGGGATATGAATATTCCTCTAAGTACTGCCTTGGCTGCATCCCATAAGGTTTGAAAGGATGTCTTGCCATTGTCATTTTCTTCAACAAAATTATTAATTGCTTCTATGATTTCTTCTCTAACTAACTGATTTTGGAGTATCATATTATTTAATTTCCAATTAATTTTTGATTTGGCTCTCCATGTACCCTTACCGATCAATATTTTTATTGCCTTGTGATCTGAAAAGGCTGCATTTATTATTTCTGCTTTTCTGCATTTGAGTGCCATGTTTCTGTGACCTAGTGTATGATCTATTTTTGTAAATGTGCCATGTGATGCTGAAAAGAAGGTGTATTCCTTTTTGTCCCTATTTATTTTTCTCCATATGTCTATTAACTCTAATTTTTCTAAGATTTCATTTACCTCTTTTACCTCTTTCTTGTTTATTTTTTGGTTTGATTTATCTAAATTTGATAGTGGTTGGTTCAAGTCTCCCACTAATATGGTTTTATTGTCTATTTCCTCCTTCAATTCTCCTAGTTTCTCTATTAAAAATTTGGATGCTATATTATTTGGTGCATACATGTTGATTAGTGATATTTCCTCATTGTCTATACTCCCTTTTAACAGAATATATTTACCTTCCCTATCCCTTTTGATCAGGTCTATTTTTGTTTTGGCTTTGTCAGATATCATGATTGCAACTCCTGCCTTCTTGCTATCAGTTGAGGCCCAAAAGGTCTTACTCCAACCTTTAATTCTAACCTTGTGAATGTCAACCCGCTTCATATGTGTTTCTTGAAGAAAACAAATGGTAGGATTTTGGGTTCTAATCCAATCTGCTGTTTGTCTACATTTTATGGGTGAGTTCATCCCATTCACGTTCAAAGTTATGATTGTCATTTGTGGATTCGCTGGCATTTTGATACCTTCCCCTAGTTCTGACCTTTCTTCTTTAGCTAACTCCTTTTGAACCAGTGATTTACTTTAGGTCAGTCCCCCTAGTCCCCTCCCTTGAGATGCTTCCCTTTCTAGCCCCTCCCTTTTTATGCTCCCTTCCCCTCCCCCGTCTCCTTCTCTCTCTTTTTATACTCCCTCTCCCCCCCCCCTTAATTTTCCTTTCTTTCTTGCCCTAATGGATAAGATAGAATTCAGGATCCCACTGGATCTAGATGTTCTTCCCTCTCAGATTTGATTTCACTGAGAGTAAGGTTTAAGTAATTCCACTTCACGCTCTCTTCCTCTCCTTCTCATATGAGAGTTCTTCCCCTCCCCTTCCCATGTGTATCTTTATATGGGAAAGATTAAGTTCCCACGTATTTCTCGAAGTAAATCTTAGTGTTATTGATGGTTCCCCCCCTTTTCCTTTCTATGCCCCCACTTTCCCCAAATCTTCTTAATGCCCCAATCTTTCCCTATGCATGTTTCTTCTAACTACTCTTATGATGCTACAATTTTTGAGAGTTACACAAAACATTTTCCCCACATATTTATATATATAATTTGATGTAAATGTAGTCCTTATAGAAGAGAGTTTGACTTAAAGAAAAAGATAAGATTTATCTCCTTTTCCCTTTCTTTCATATTTACCTTTTCATGTTTCTCTTGCTTTCTGTGCTTGGATATCAAATTTTCCACTAAGTTCTGGTCTTTTCTCAGCAAATGTTTGGAAATCTTCTATTTTGTTGAATGCCCATACTTTCCCCTGGAAGTATATAGTCAGTTTTGCTGGGTAGTTGATACTTGGTGGGAGACCCAGCTCTCTTGACTTTCTAAATATCGTGTTCCATGCTTTGAGGTCTCTTAGTGTGTTAGCCGCTAGGTCGTGTGTGATCCTTATGGGAGGCCCCTTATATCTGAAGCTCCTCTTCTTGGCTTCTTGTAGGATTTTCTCCTTTTCTTGGAAGCTCTTGAATTTGGCAATTACATTCCTAGGGGTTGTCTTTTGGGGATTTAGTATAGAAGGTGTTCTATGAATCCTTTCTATTTCTATTTTGCCCCCTTGCTCCAGAACGTGAGGGCAATTTTCTTTTATAATCTCCTGTAGAATAATATCGAGTTTATTGTTTATCTCTGGTTTTTCTGGGAGACCAATAATTTGGAGGTTTTCTCTTCTCCTTCAGTTTTCCAAATCTGTGACCTTCTCAGTGAGATATTTTATGTTTTCTTCTAATTCATTAATTTTTTGGGTTTGCTTTATTGATTCTTGCTGTTTTATGATATCACTTTCTTCGAGTTGCTTAATTCTGGTTGTTAGGGACTGGTTTTGCTTTTCAGCTTTGTCTGCCCTTCTATTGGATGCTTCAAGCTCTTTTTCCAATTGAGCAGTCTTATCTGTCAGACTGCTTATCTCTTTCTCCCATTTTTCTTTCCAGGTTTCCATCTTTTGGATAAGTTCCAGTTTGAGATCTTCCAGAGCTTGTTGATAGTTTCCATTTTGGGAAGCATGTTCTGATTTTTTTTGGATTTCCTCCTCATTCTCTTCTTTTCCTTGGGTACTCCCACCATAAAAGTTTTCAATAGTCACCTTTTTCCCTTTCTTCCTGGAGGCTTGATTTTGGGCCATGTGAGCCATTCCTTTGGTGGTTTTATTCCCCTTTCCTTTTTGGTCTGGGGTCTGGGTGATATGGACGGGTTTTCAGTGAATTTAGGTTACCTCAGACTAGTTTTTCCCAGCCTCCGAGGTTTCTTAGAGCGCTGGGACCCTGATCACATCCAAACTGCCCAGGTGTTCAGCTCTGCACAGATAATCAGCAGGTAGTCTGCCCCTGGTGTTTAGCTCCGCCCAGATGCTCAGCACAACAGCCCAGAGTAAGGCTCCGCAGCCTGTGCTCAGCACCGGGTTCTCTCGTGAAACCCCTCTGAGAGGTTGTTTCCTGGCAGTCCCCAGATCCCAAGGACCCTGGAGTGACCCCCCCCAGACAGAGACATTCCCCACTCACTCGGTGTCCCAGTGAGAGCTCCAGTAGCTCGCTCTGGTTTGGTTGGGGAGGTGGGGGGTGGGGGGAATGGCGATTCAGTTCACGTTTCTGTACAAGCTTTCCCTCCTTCTTATTATAGTGTGGAAATGTTCAAACCCCATGTACCTTTGCCTCTGTGGGGTACTGGGGAGTCCTGTTCCACCAAAGGTGATTTTTATGCTCCTTTGATGTAGTCTATTTCGTTCAGTGCCGGGGAGAGGAAGCGTGTGGTGTCTAGATTGCAGCCATGATTACCCTGCTAGTATTTTATTGAAGATTTTTGTATCAATATTTATTAATGAGATTGGTATATAGTTTTCTTTCTCTGTTTTTTGTCTTCCTGGTTTGGGAATAAGTACCATATTTGTGTCATAAAAAGAATTTGATAAGACTCCTTCTTTGCTTATTTTGTCAAGTATTTTGTAGAGTATTGAGATTAGTTCTTTAAATGTTTGATAGAATTCACTTGTGAATCTATATGGCCCTGGGGATTTTTTTCTTAGAGAGTTCCTTAATTGCTTGTTCACTTTCTTTTTCTGATGAGATTATTTAAGTATTTTATTTCTTCTTCTGTTAATCTAGGCCATTTATATTTTTGCAAATTTCACCTAAATTGTCATATTTATTGTTATATAATAAGGCAAAATAGCTCTTAGTAATTGCCTTAATTTCCTCTTCACTAGAGTTAAGATTGCCTTCTTTGTTTGATACTTGTTTGCCTTCATGTTTGATACTACTAATTTGATTCTCTTCTTTCTTTTTTAATTAGATTAACCAATAATTTATTTTATTTGTGTTTATTTTCAAAATGCCAGCTACTAGTCGCACTTATTAGTTCAATAGTTCTTTTGCTTTTAATTTTATTAATTTCTCCTTTAATTTTTAGGATCTCTCATTTAGTTTTCTTCTACTGTGGTTGGGGGGGGGTTAATCTGCACTTTTCCTTTTTTTATTTTTTTATTTTTTTATTTTATTTTTTTTAATTTTTATTTGGTCATTTCCAAACATTATTCATTGGAAACAAAGATCATTTTCTTTTCTTCCCTCCCCCCCCCCTCCCACCACCTCTCCCATAGCCCACGTGCAATTCCACTGGGTATCACATGTGTTCTTGATTCAAACCCATTTCCATGTTGTTGGTATTTGCATTAGAGTGTTCATTTAGCATCTCTCCTCAATCAAGTCCCCTCCACCCCTGTAGTCAAGCAGTTGCTTTTCATCGGTGTTTTTACTCCCACAGTTTATCTTCTGCTTGTGGGTAGTGTTTTTTAGATCCCTGCAGATTGTTCAGGGATATTGCATTGACACTAATGGAGAAGTCCATTGCCTTTGATTGTACCACAATGTATCAGTCTCGGTGTATAATGTTTTCCTGGTTCTGCTCCTTTTGCTCTGCATCACTTCCTGGAGGTTGTTCCAGTCTCCATGGAATTCCTCTACTTTATTATTCCTTTTAGCACAATAGTATTCCATCACCAACATATACCGCAATTTGTTCAGCCATTCCCCAATTGATGGGCATCCCCTCGTTTTCCAATTTTTGGCCACCACAAAGAGTGCAGCTATGAATATTCTTGTACAAGTCTTTTTCCTTATTATCTCTTTAGGATACAAGCCCAGTAGTGCTATGGCTGAATCAAAAGGCGAGACAGTCTTTTATCGCCCTTTGGGCATAGTTCCAAATTGCCCTCCAAAATGGTTGGATTAATTCACAACTCCACCAGCAATGAATTAGTGTCCCTGCTTTGCCACATCCCCTCCAGCATTCATTACTTTCCATAGCTGTTATGTTATCCAATCTGCTAGATGTGAGGTGATACCTCAGAGTTGTTTTGATTTGCATTTCTCTGATTATAAGAGATTTAGAACACTTTTTTCATGTGCTTATTAATAGTTTTGATTTCTTTGGCTGAGAACTGCCTGTCATGTCCCTTGCCCATTTATCATTTGGAGAATGGCTTGATTTTTTGTATAATTGATTTAGTTCTTTGTAAATTTGAGTAATTAAACCTTTGTCAGAGGTTTTTATGAAGATTGTTTCCCAATTTGTTGCTACCCTTCTGATTTTAGTTACATTGGTTTTGTTTGTACAAAAACTTTTTATTTTGATGTAGTCAAAATTATTTATTTTACATTTTGTGACTCTTTATAAGTCTTGCTTAGTTTTAAAATCTTTCCCTTCCCAAAGGTCTGACATGTATACTATTCTGTGTTCACCTAATTTACTTATAGTTTCCTTCTTTATGGTTAAGTCATTCACCCATTCTGAATTTATCTTGGTGTAGGGTGTGAGGTATTGATCCAAACCTAATCTCTCCCACACTGTCTTCCAATTTCCCCAGCAGTTTTTATCAAATAATGGATCTTTGTCCCAGAAGCTGGGGTCTTTGGATTTGTCATAAACTATCTTGCTGAGATCATTTATGCCAAGTCTATTCCACTGATCCTCCTTTCTGTCTCTTAGTCAGTACCAAATTGTTTCGATAACCACTGCTTTGTAGTATAGTTTGAGAACTGGGACTGCAAGTCCTCCTTCCTTTGCATTTTTTTTCATGATTTCCCTGGATATCCTTGATATTTTGTTCTTCCAAATGAACTTAGTTATGTTTTTTTTCTAATTCAGTAAAGAAGTTTTTTGGTAGTTCAATGGGTATGGCACTAAATAAGTAAATTAATTTGGGTAGGATTGTCATTTTTATTATGTTAGCTCATCCCACCCATGAGCAATCAATGTTTTTCCAATTGTTTAGATCTAGTTTTAGCTGTGTGGAAAGTGTTTTGTAGTTGTGTTCATATAGTTCCTGTGTTTGTCTCAGCAGATAGATTACTAAGTATTTTATATTGTCTAGGGTGATTTTGAATGATATTTTGCTTTCTATTTCTTGCTGCTGAAATGGGTTAGAGATATATAGAAATGCTGATGACTTATGTGGGTTTATTTTGTATCCTGCAACTTTGTTAAAGTTGTTGATTATTTCGAGTAACTTTTTGGTTGATTCTCTAAGATTCTTTAAGTAAACCATCATATCATCTGCAAAGAGTGATAGTTTGGTCTCCTCATTGCCAATTTTAATACCTTCAATTTCTGTTTCTTCTCTAATTGCTATTGCTAGGGTTTCTAGTACAATGTTAAATAATAGAGGTGATAATGGGCATCCTTCTTTTACTCCTGATCTTATTGGGAAGGATTCTAGTTTATCCCCATTGCAGATGATGTGTGCTGATGGTTTTAGATATATACTGTTTATTATTTTTAGGAAAGGCCCTTCTATTCCTATACTTTCTAGTGTTTTCAATAGGAATGGGTGTTGTATTTTATCAAAGGCTTTTTCTCCATCTATTGAGATAATCATGTGATTTTTGTCAGTTTGCTTGTTAATATGGTCAATTAGGTGGATGGTTTTCCTAATATTGAACCATCCTTGCATTCCTGGTATGAATCCTGCCTGGTCATAGTGGATGACCCTTGTGATGACTTGCTGGAGTCTTTTTGCTAGTATCCTATTTAAGATTTTTGCGTCTATATTCATTAGGGAGATTGGTCTATAGTTTTCTTTCTCTGTTTTTGACCTGCCTGACTTTGGGATCAGTACCATGTTTGTGTCATAGAATGAATTTGGTAGAACTCCTTCTTGGCCTATTCTGTCAAATAATTTGTTTAATATTGGGATTAGTTGTTCTTTGAATGTTTGATAGAATTCATTTGTGAATCCATCTGGACCTGGGGATTTTTTCTTAGGGAGTTCTTTGATGGCTTGTTTAATTTCTTTTTCTGAAATGGGGTTTTTAAGGTAATTTATTTCTTCCTCTTTTAGTCTAGGCAATTTATATTTTTGTAAGTATTCATCCATATTACCTAGATTGCCATTTTTGTTTCCATATAATTGGGCATAGTAGTTTTGAATGATTGCCTTAATTTCCTCTTCATTAGAGGTGAGGTCTCCTTTTTCATCTTGGATACTGTCAATTTGGTTTATTTCTTTCCTTTTTTTAATTAGACTGACTAGTACTTTATCTATTTTATTTGTTTTTTCATAGTACCAGCTTCTAGTCTCATTTATCAAATCAATAGTTCTTTGACTTGCAATTTTATTAATTTCTCCTTTGAGTTTTAGGATCTGTAATTTAGTCTTCATCTGAGGATTTTTAATTAGTTCACTTTCTAATTTTTTAATTTGCATGCCCAATTCATTGACCTCTGCCCTTCTTATGCACTTTTCCTTTTGAAGTTTTACCCCATTATAATGTGGAAAACCCTTTTCTCAGCCTACCCTTCATGCTTTGTTCTGTGGGAGAGCCCCTTTACTTGTCCTGCTTTGACTTCTGTCTTTTTGAGATGCTTTTTATAGATTGGTTTGGAAGGATATTCAGAAGAGTTTTAGGATTTCCCTGCTACTACAGTGACATCTTGACTCCACCCCCCTCAATTAATTTTTATTAAGGAATAATTATTCTGAAGATATGACAAGAACAGGTATATAAACATTTCCTCTCAATACATGGGGCACACTCTCTTCTATATTGCCTCAGTTTCTGAGTAGAGCAAGCTTAATCTTGACACAATTTCTGCATAACATTGTTCACTCCAAGTTTGTGCTCTAAAGTAGCATCAGTGCTTTAATGTTTTTTGTCTGAAGTCCTTATCCTATTAAACTGGGGTCTGGAGAATATCCCTCACTAACTCCTTGGGACATTCTGAGCTGGTTGTGTGAAAGAGAATTCTTTACTCTATTGTCTATCCTGAGTTAACACTAACTTAATTACCTCACCATATTGTGAAGACAAGATTAACTCTCCTTTGTCCACCTTTTGATTGAATCAACAGAAACTTGAACTAGGTGGAAGAGCTTCCAAACCACTTAGTGAATTCACACCCTCAAAAACTCAATCATTCAAGATGAGTATTCACCTCTCCAGAAGGTGAATTTTAGAAAATTCATACCCTTAGATGAGAACTTAACTTTCAGAAGGTGAGAAATTAAGCTTCAGAAGGTAAGAAATAGATTCCACAGACACTGCCCCCTGGAAAGTGCTAGACAATTTGGAAACTGTGATTGGCCCCTGTGAAGAGGGGAGATAACAAGAAGTCACCATGTAAGCAAGCCTGAACTCCCTCAGAGGAAATAGTCTTTGAGAAGATAGTCTGAAGGGATTGCCTTCTAGAGAGAGTCTTCTGACTGGGGAAAATCTTCGAGGGAGCTTTGCTGGAGACTGTGGCTTGGAGTTTACTTCAACAACTCTGACTCCTAGACTACTTTGTTGAGTGAATGAAAGGCTGACTCCTTTCCTACTTTCCTAAGAGACTAGCTTCCATCTTGAAGGAGGCACTGGGGTTACTCACCACTAGCCTTCCTGGTTCAGACCTAATTAATCTCTGCCTGGATTAAGCAGACTGGGAGTAAACATTTAGGTTGATAAAATAGATAACCTCTCTAACCTCTTTCCATTTCTCTACCTTATTGTTTCCTCTCCATTTTGTAAATATTTGTAAATAAATTTCTGACTTGAGATATAATAAATATTGGAGACCACATGATTTCATAATATTATGGTTCAACCATTAATTTTCACGTTTACAGTTGAAAACCCTGACGTGGACTCAACAAGACAAGCTCCTAGACTGTTCTTGATGACTCACTCTCTGGACCTTTTTGAAATTCACCACATTGCAGCTATTGAATTCTTTCACCTAATTGAAAGTAAAAACACTGATTCAGGCAGAGAACTAAGCCTCACTCACTTGCTTGAAATTCAGTTTTGTATGATCATTTGCTTTTTGGACCTTTCAAACTGGATGTCCCAGAAACATCTCAACCTCTATAAGTCCAAAACTTATTATCTTCCTACAATCCTCTGCCTTTTCAAAGTATTCACTCTACTTTGGCTCTTTGTCCTATGTTTTTAAAAAAATACCTACCAAGTAATATCATTTGACATTTAGCTGATTTTTCAAAACCTCACATTTTCAAAACCTATTTATTCCAAAAGAAGCAATAGAATCAACATAATTTTCTTCATTTTATTTTTTTATCAATTGCATATAATAAATTTTCACACAAGTTTTCCTGTTATATCATAGAACTTATCTCCTCCCTCATTTCTCTTCCCCCTCCTAGTGCTGTCAGAAAATTCAGTCTGGGTTTTCCATGTATAATCATGCAAAACATATTTTCATATTATTCATTTGTGTAATCCTATAAAACCAAAATCTCAAAACATAAACCTAAATAAACAATTAAAAAATCATATGTGTTCATGTGCATTCTGACTCCAACTCTTTCTCTGGAAGTGGATAGCATTCTTTGTTATAAGTCTCTCAGAATTGTCCTAGATCATTGTATTGCTGAGAGTAGCTAAGTCTATCACATTTGATCATTCCACAAGATTGCAGTTGTTATGTAGAATTTTCTTCTGGTTCTGCTTATTTCACTCTGCTTCAGTTCATAAAGGTCTTTCCAACTCTTTCTGAATTCATCCAGTTCAACATTCCTTATAGCACAATATTATTCCATTACTATCATATACCACAATTTGTGTAGTCATTCCCCAATTGATGAATATCCCTTTAATTTCCAATTTTTTGCCACCACAAAAAGAGGAGCTATAAATATTTTTGAACAAGTATGTATTTCCCCGTTTTTTAAAGAGCTCTCTGGGATACAGACATAGTAATATTATTACTGGATCAAAGGGTATACATTGTTTTATTGTTTTGGGGGGGCAAAATTCTAAATGGCCCTCCTGAATAGTTGGATCAGTAATTCATTAGTATCCTCATTTTGCCATATCCCCTCAGACATTTATCATTTGCCTTTACTGTCATATTGGCCAGTCTGATAGGTATGAGGTGATACCTCAAGGTTAAAAACATCTTCCTTAATAAAAGAGATGGAAATAATGCCTAAAAGGGATTATATAATTGTAAATTATATTAGTGGTACAACTCTCTTTATAAAAGCCCATACAGCAATTTTAACTTTCTCATTTTCTAACATAAAAGAGTATCTTGGATGATTGCTGCAGTTAATTATATTTTAGATTTAACAATTTGATAACATTATTTTAATTTAATCTATTTTGCTTATTAATTCATTTGCGTTTTTGGGGAACCATGTGAGTATTTTCCATTAATGAAATAATGAATACTGTGATCAGAATTACTAAAAGTAAATAGCAGTACTACAAGTAGATCTGTATCCCCCATCCCAAAAAAAAATTTTTTTACAAAAACACAAAAAAATCATCCATTTGTGTAAAAAAACTTAAGCAACTTTTGGGGGGTGGCAAAGAATTGGAAGTCAAAGGGATTTCTATCAACTGGGAAATGGCAGAATAAGTTGTAGCATATTATTGTGATAGAAAACTGCTATGTTATAAAAATAGCATGCAGGATACCTTCAAAAATGGCTGAAAAAACTTATATGATCTGATGGAAAATGAAGTGAACTAGAAACAAAACACCTTTTTTGCAAATAAAGTCAAATCTAAAACAACTCAAAAAACATGAGTTGCTCATGAGTAGGATAAACGAATTTCATAAAAATGCAATTCCATTTAAATTAATTTATTTATTCAAAACCATACCAATTAAACTATCCAAAAATTATTTGATAGAACTAGAAAAAATAATTTAAAAATTCATCTGGAAGAACAAAAGAACTAGAATTTCAAGGGAATTCATGAAAAAATATGAAGGAAGATGGTTTAGCTTTATCAGAATACAAACTATATTATAAAGTGGCAGCCATCAAAACAATCTAGTACTAGCTGAGAAATAACATGATGAACCAATGGAATAGATTAGGTACTCACAATGCAGTGGCAAATAACCATAGTAAACTGGTGTTTGAGAAACCCAAAGATCCAAGTTTTTAGAAGAAAAACTTACTATTCAGCAAAACTACTAGGAAAATTGGAAAACAATATGACAGAAACTAGACATAGACTAACACTTCATGTCATAAACCAAGAGAAAGTCAAAATGAACACATGGTTAAAAAATAAAGATACCATAAACAAATTAGGGGAGCACAATATACTTTACCTGTCAGAATTTATGTCCAAACAAAACATAAAGAACATTCCAAGATATAAAATAGATAATTTTGACTACACTAAATTAAAAAGGTTTTGCACAAGCAAAATCAATTTAACCAAAATTAAAAGGCAAACAGCAAACTGGGAATAAGTCCTTATACCAAGTGTCTCTGACAAAGGCTTCATTTCTCAAATATATAAACCATTGAGTCAAACTTATAAGAGTACAAAAGATTCCCTAATTGACAAGTGATTAAAGAATATGAACAGGTAATTCTCTGATTTTTCTTTAATTTTTATTTTGCAGTAATATAAGTTTAAAATACATTTGTTCTAATATTAATGCATGCCCAAAAAGCTTTACACTATAAAAAATGGTGCCATTGATTGTTTAAAAAAAATATGGCACTTTGCTTAATGATTTTGTCTGATACCAGGAGAAGGGTTTACAAAAAGAGCCATTGCACAGTGCCAAAGAAGCACAAAGCTAATCTGGATAATACCAATCTAGCATAAGGTCAAAGAGATCAACCAATCCCAATGGGATTGATGAAATTTTGAACCAAGACAAGAGGACTTGAACTTGTTTGGGGTTCAAGATTGCGGCTATTTAATATGTGTTAAAGGCAGGTCTTCCTTGTCCCACATTCTACCAAGTATCTCAAATTTGGCTCCTACCTGGCTCCTATAATCTAGTGCCTATTTTGTCTTTCATTGTGTGGCAACACTTTCTGTAGTCTTGGCTGCTGATTGGGTAAATGCATAATTGCTTTAATCACTTTAATTTGGCCCTGATTCAAGGAACTGTTATAGGTTTATTTTTCCTTTACTTAGAATTTTTACACATAAGGCTTTGATAGTCTATATTTCATCCACAAATTATTTTCTCTTTTATTTGGATTTTTTTGGATGTTTTTTTCATTTATCTTGCCAATTGATTCATTTACCTCATAACTCAGCCATGCATCCCTAAGTGATCCCTGTGTTTTTCAACACCCTCTTCGGGAGGGGATGTATAATTATTCTAAAATGCAAAGTTTAAATTCTTTTGAGAGTAATTTTAGGTTAAGAAACATGATAACTCTCTGAATCCAAAAAGTGAACTGTTTGGAGAAGTCACCATGAAGATGCCTACATAGACAACATGTTGCACCAGAAGATACAGAGTGAACTTTGGGATGTGGTGATTGGAACTGTGTGGAGTTAAATGTATTTCTTTTGTATATATAGTCTTATGCCTAAAAGGACTTCCTCCAACTGGCTTTTTGTCAATGCTCTTATTTTTGTTCTCTTTTCCTCTTATCCTCAAATTATTGTAATTTCAAAGTTTGTTATGTTTACAAAATCCAATGGAGAGACCAGTCTTCCACGGATTTCAAGGGGAATATATAATTAAAAATCTGTTACCCTAAAAAAAGAACTACATTTCCCAGGAGCCCACTGACTTCCTGTCATTATGTACTTCCTGTAGACAGGGGATATTAGGTAGAGATGTGAAGTTGTAAAAACTAAATTATAATCTCTAATAATAAAAATATTATATTTTAAGAGATTTATTAATGATCATTAGAAATCAAGTAATAAAGAGGAATCCAAATAAAGACCACATGCCCATAGCTGATTAACCATTTTTTAGTCAACCCCACTCACCACCATCAATGCTGATTCTACATCAGAGAGAGGGAGCCTCCAAAGCCCATGCCCTTTATCCTCTGTCTATAGGAAGTATGTAATGAAAGGAAGTCAGTGGGCTCTTGGGATATGTAGCTCTTTTTTAGGGTAACAGATTTTCTATCATACTGAAGGTCCCACCTCTTTACTTCCTATCCCAAACTTGGTGGTGGTAAGGCAGGCATTTGAACTGGCTGAGCAGCCATGGGCACATGGTCTTTATTTTGTATCCTCTTTATTCCTTTATTTCTAATAATTATTAATAAATCTCCTAAAATATAACATTTTATTATTTGAGATTAACTTTAATTCTTACAATAAGACCTGGCTCTTCTCCCATTGGTGAGTTTCTCCAGAGAAGTCCATTTTGACAAAGGGTCAATATTAGTCTTCATTCCCTTCAAAATATCAATTGGCATTGGATAAGTGTTTTCACTAAGAAAAATTAAAATGCTTCTATAGATAGTCTTTTTCCAGTTGAGGGGTAAAACAATTCTCACTCTGTAGCCAGGACACTGATAAGCCATTGTGGATTTAACTAGGCAATTCTTAGATGATGTATCTATGTACTATGTAGAGGATCATACTTAAAACCTTTACAGTTTAGTAGATTTCCCAGTGCTTATACTCCATTGGGATTGCCTTCAATAATCTATGCCATTTTAAGGTATCAAATAGATCCTTAATGAGGATCTATTCCTTATCATAATTTAAAGGAATAAGACCATCATTGTGGTCACTTTATCTGCTTAGCCTGGTCATTGTCTGTCCACAACTTGGGAACACTCTTGATAAGTATATGTGGACAAAAATAAATTAATTAATTAATTAATTAATTAATTCACCCCCTTGCGGCCAAGCCTGGAATTGAGCACCTCCAAACTAAACCAGTCCTGTCCCCAGATAACAAACATCTGGGAATTTGCTAAGACCTGTGGTTCTTTGTGCATTCTAACATAGCTATGAAGAGACAAGCATTGCCTTCACATTGAACTTTCATGAGTTAGAATGCACAGAACATAAAAAGACAAACCTTATTTTGAGCACTTTTAATAACTGACCTATTGCAATTGAATATATTCTAGCAGTTTTAAACAATAAAAAGGTAAAATATACTATATGAAGGGCAAAATTTATTAGCAGAGAGAGTGCATGTCTAAAAATCAGGAAGACCTCCCCATCTCTCCTGCAGGCTATGTGACTATGGGCAAGGCAATTAGCTTCTCTGGTCTCAGTTTCCTAATATGTTTTTTAAAAATGCTAATACCTATAATTCCTCCCACATATGGTATTGCACTGCTCAAATAAGAATATGTGGATAAAACACTTTGCAAACTTTAAAGCATTACCTAAAAGCAAACTACTATTATTATTATAGAGAACTAGAGATCTGAAAGTTCAGTCCACTGACACTAATAGGTCTGAGTCATTTGTATTGTTGCAAAAAGTCTGTTTTGGCAATCAAACTGTCAAATTTCTGCTACTGACTATTTGAAAATGTTTACCTTATGTTATAAGATTATACACTTAAATTTCAGGTTAAAAAATGCTTTCACTGAATTTGAGTTGGGTTTTTAATCCACTTCTTGGTGACACTTATCCTTCCACATGTATCTTGCTACTCAGGCTGAAGTTTTCAATTTCCAATTCTTAGGCCAATATTTTATCCTTTGGTTTGTTCAAGTGTAGCAGTCATGTATCCAATCCTAGGTAGAATTAAAATGTGTCACCACTTTACTAGAGACATATCCTATTCCTTTTTAAATCTGTCCATCTTCTGTCATGAATAGGCTAGTGCTAGTTCATCTCTGAATAGAAGATATCGATTTAGTAAACCCCAAAGATATTTGACCTTTTTAAAAGATATTCCCACTGCACACGATATTTCAGATTGGCATGGCTTCTGTGCATTGAGATGAAACCACTACCATTTAAAGTGAGTATATTTCCTAAGAGGAACATAGCTGTACCAATTTGCCTTCCAATTATTGTATTATGTAAAATTAGGAGAATTTTGAATAATTTATGCTCTGAATTCTTCTGAAGATAAGAGAAATAAATACAGCAAAATAAATTCCAATAAATAGTCTAAAATGAGAAGAAAAGGGCAGTTGTGGCATAGTGGAAAAGATCAATATTCTAAGAATCAACAGACCTGGGCTATATTCCAGAACTTACCACTAACTAGCTATGTAATACTGGGCTACCTATTAAACCTCTCTTTACTTCCAATTCTTCATCTGTTAAATGAAAGAATTGAACTAGAGAATCTCCAAGATTTTTTTCCTAGGTATCAAATTCTATGAATTTAAGAACTTGAGCTAAGATTTACATAATGAAACTGCAGAAGGAAGCAAAGTATAATAAGTAACTGTTTACATTTACATTGTGCTACATAGTCTCACAGCAGCCCTATAAATATTAGCCAATGAGTGAAAATATTATTATCCCAAATTTAACACTGAGATATGACATCTTAACTCACCTATGGATCCTTCAATTAAGAATGTGCCAAGTTTAAAATACCTGTGAGTCTACATTCACTCAAAAAGCCTAGCTCATGGGCCTCCACTCTGAGTTTACTGATCTAATTATTCAGAGAATGCAATTAATTCAATGCAAAGGCATTTAATGAAATATCATAGAAAAGACTCGGGACAGCATAGTAACCTGAGGCATACTTTTTCCACATGTACATCCCATCAGTGGGAAGACTGATCATAGATAATTCTCATGGAAAATCTCCTTCACAGGAAACACACATGGCTTGAGTACATTGTGGAAGGAAACAAATGTAAGGAACATGAATTTCCACTGAAGAAATATATGTAAGCAACACATGTGAAATGGGGTAATTTCTACTTCTGGTGCTTTAGAGTCCCTGATGTCTTCCCTCTTCTCCTGCTGTCTCAGATCCCCCTTGATTTTGCATAATGTAGTCTCTGCCCAACAAAGTGGTTTTGCTCCATTGGCCTCACATGGTGAATGTTTGATAGTACTCTACTGGTTGTTGTCATTTGTAACTCCACTGTGTATAAGATGGTGATCTGATTTCAGCTAAAATCCTCAGCTGAATTTATTATGATTCTATAAAGGAAAGAGTAGGTACTGCCATCACTCCTTTAACTTAAAGCCCAGAGGCTTCTTTAATCATTCAAAGGGGAAAAACATTAGCCGAGTCTTTCCTATAATAGCAAAGGAAAGGTAGCATTCGGGAAGTTGAAACTATTTTGCTGCATCTCGGTCAGAAAGAACTTTTTCTCCAGAAGGGTATTCTTTGCCCCAAGTGCCAAACTCTGAAATAGAGAGTTATGCCTGGCTAACTACTATAACCAGGATTAGATCCACTTCTTAACCTACTATTTCCTACTCACCAAGGACAGCCTTTCTGTCTGAAGCCTCGGTCTAATTTGTGATGAGAAATATCTCTTGACTTCTTGCTTAATTTCCTATTACTAAAATGCACCCAATTAACATCAGTGTAGTGACTACACTTATAACAAATTTTCAAGGACTGCTAGGCTAGCAGGGTTACACAAAGATTTTCAGTCCATGACCTAAAACTCTTATACTTCCATACAAATGAATGGGAGGAAGGAAGGCTCAGGAAAACAAAATTAAGGCCAGGGAGGGTCAAGATACTGGTCTTCCTCCTGCCCAGTATATCCTTACCTTTAATGTATATAAGTAGTCAGTAACTAGTTGCCTCACAATGGTCATTGGAGGTAAGTTATTAAAATGACTTACAAGCTCACAGAAATAGTGACATAGCCTGTTCTGATTACAAGTCTAGTATTTTTTTTTCCACTACTATCCACAAGAAGAGTAACACCAGGAAGAGTTTGGAATATGAATAATATAAGTTTCTTATATAAAACTGAATGTTTGATACCAGTAATTGATTACTAATGGCATGGGACCTTGGGTTTCCCTTTGTACAACCCAAACTCCACAACTGTTTAAGCAGGAAAATTCCTTTCCTTCCTTGCATTCTTGTTAATACAGAGGAAAAGGTTAATCTGGGCATCAGTGCCTCAAGATAAGGAAAGACCTCTGAGAGAAATATTCCTCTTGGATTCTCCCCTAGATTTTGAGATGGACAGAAATATACATCTTCTGGTTCTATTCTGATATTATTGGACTATAATGTAGGACATCTATTTGTCCCCTAAACTATACCAAGCCAACCCCTGGGTCTTCAGGACACAAACCCTGGTCAGATAACAAACATCCTCCACTCCCACCTAACCTCATTCCATTCCTTCATCCCTGGTCACAAAGCCCATGTTGTCTAAAAGATATAAAAGATCCAGGACACATGTCCTCTGATTGTTCCATTTTATCTGGAATTCTTGCTTTCTGCCTATCTAACCTTGCCCCACCGTTAAAATGCTAGAGACATCCATCTGTCTGACCTTGCAGTTGCCTGATCCATTGTTTCTATTTCACCAGCTGCCAGAATTCAGGATTTCTAGACCTATAACCTGGTATAATAACAGGATGTTTCTAGATGTAACATATTTAATGCTTTTTTGTCTCTATTTCACATGAAAAATAAAGGATATCCCTAGAGATTAATTGAATCTAGAAAAAGAGAAGACACTGAGAAAGGTGGGGGGAATGATAAACTATTTTCAAGTATTTGAAAGGCATGGTGTTGCATTTGGTTCCAAGTAAGAAAAATGGATGTTTGTAACAAAGAGATAGATTTAAGCTTGATGCTAGAGGGAAATACCTAACAATATGAGCTACCAATAAGTAGGATAAGCTTCCCTGGGAGACTGTAGGTCCCTCCTCACTGGAGGTTTTCAACTGAGGCTAGATAAGCATTTGTTGCAGATTTCACAAAGGACCTTTTTTACAAGTTAAATGAGATGGCCTTTGAAGTACCTTCCAACTCTGAAATTCTATGATTCTATAAAAAAAAGGAAATCATTAATCCCGCTGAACAAAACTGAACAAAAATTAAATCAAGTATCCCTCTGTTTAGAGGCAATGTGGTATCTCCATATCCCAAGGCCTGTTGCTAGGCATCCCTTCTAAGGATAGTAATTTGAGCTCAGTAGTGTAAAACCATTTGCATGACTTACAGCCAAATCTACAGAACTTGTTCACATTGCTCAAATCTTTGATGTCTTTTATACATATTCTCCAGAGCAACAGAGGACTTGACTATAGGATTTTTTTTCTGTATAGAGTCCCATTGAATTTCTCATCAAGTTCTTGTTTCCAATTCCCCTCAGGGTATTTCTTATGGACAAACCTGTGATAAAATAAGTTCTGGATAAGGCACAGTTTATCAACTCAGCCTACTTCCTTAGATTCTCATTCTCAAATACCTTTACTCTTAAGGGCCCTTCTTCATTCAAGATATTCATTTCTTATATAGTTGAAATAAGTCCATGATTTAGCATTACTATGGGTGCTCTTTCTACTGAAATAAAATGCAAACACTCTACAGATTAGTAGGTGGTCTTCATGAACTAAAAAAAAAAAAAAACTTTATTATTACTCTTTGGCCCTCTAAATATATCCCTCTGAATTTAACTAGGTTGGTACTCAGCCAAACTTTTTAAATCCTCCACAGTGTGGATCTAACATATTTCCACCCTCGTTTCACATTACTACTCTTCATGTTTTTGGTGTTCCAACCAGATTGGACTATTTTTTTCCCTAAACTGAACATTCTTTCTCCATCCTTCATACATTCACACAGGTCATCTCCCTTGGCTGGCACATATTCCTTTCCCATATTCACCTCTTAGAGAATCCTTGTCTTCTTTCTGTTGTGGGAGGCTTGAGGTGAATCCCCTGGGGTCTGGAAGGGTACTCTTTCTAAGAATGCAAGACTCCATAACAGCTTAGAAATAAAAAGAGAAATTTATTTAGAATGAATGTTGAATTTGGCTGGGAGTGTTATGGGGAGCCTGAGGTGAACCCCCCACATTCGGGAAGGGTATCCTTTGCAAGAATGCAAGAATCTGAAACTTAGCTTAAAAATAAAAAAAGAGAAATTTATTAATTTAGAAAGTAATGTTGAATCCAGCATAGATGGAAAGCTGCCAAATCTGGAATCTATACTCTTTTCCATAGTTAATTTGTGGCTTCGGGTAGTATGCACTTGGTGGGGTGGAGGTTCGCCTGAAAATATAGAGGGTGACCCCCATAGTTTAGGGGACAGATAGATAAATGTCTTACATACAACCTAATGGTATCATTAGTATTAGTGGTAGTCTCTCGGTGACCGAGAATGACGATTGTCTTTGTGCATTATCATCTATTGATGTACCCTCATGTGGCTTTGGAGTCCCAAGGCTGAGGCTCAGAGTTTGTGGCACTTGGGGCCTGGGACGCCAGTTGTTACAGGAGGTGCGGTTGTGGCCTGGTGTCGGCGTTCACGCGCAGCGGCAAGACGTCGACGTCGCTCATCTTCAAAGGTGGCGGCGGCATGGTGAATGTGGGTTCGCCAGCTGCTTCTGACAGAGGCAGCGAGTTCTAGTTGCTTTGGGGTAATGCCAGCCCACTTCAAGTTGGACTTTAGCTGATCCTTGAATCTTTTCTTTGGTCGGCCTTGTTTCCTGAGTCCAGCTGACAGTTCACCATAGAATACCTGTCTTGGTATTCGCTGTGGGTCCATGCGGATGACGTGTCCAGACCATCGTAGCTGGGCTTTGAGGACCAGGACTTCGATGCTGGTGGAGTTGGCTCTGTCGAGGACTTCCTGATGGGTGATTCCGTCCTGCCATCGGATCCGCATGATTGACCCGAGGGAGCGTTGGTGGAATTGCTCCAGCTGCTTCATGTGCTTTCGGTACAGTGTCCATGTCTCACAACCATACAGGAGCGAGCTGAGGACCACTGCGTTGTACACTTTGAGCTTCGTCGCAGTGCTTACACCGCTGTGTTGGAGGACTTTGCAGCGCAGCCGCCTGAGTGCCTGGCTGGCCTTTTGGATCCTGGCATTAATCTCATGGTCTAGGGACCCATCGTTGGCGATGGTGCTGCCCAGGTACTTGAAAGTGTTGACGTTAGAAAGCTGCGTGCCGTCGATTGTAATGCACGGCTGGTTTGTTGGCCTCCCTGGTGCAGGTTGGAACAGCACCTCTGTTTTGCTGAGGCTGATAGTCAGACCAAACAGTTTTGTTGCGGTAGAGAACCTGTCCACAATGGTTTGAAGATGATTTTCTTGGTGGGCCATGAGAGCAGTCATCTGCGAAGAGAGCTTCCAGGATGAGTCTCTCTGTTGTCTTTGTTTTGGCAATCAGGCGGCGAAGGTCGAATAGCGAGCCATCCAGTCAGTATTTGATGTAGACGCCCAGGTCTAGATCCATCACAGCATGTCGTAATACTTGGGTGAAAAATAGGTTGAATAGTACCAGAGCGAGGACACAGCCTTGTTTCACACCATTGGAGATGTTGAAGCAATTGGAAGTCTCTCCACCAGATAGGACTTCCCCTGTCATATTGACATGAAAGAGCTGGATCAGTTTGACGAATTTTGCTGGGCAACCGAGCTTGCTGAGGATCACCCACAATGCGTCCCTGTTCACTGTGTCGAACACCTTTGTCAGGTCTATGAAGACAATGTAGAGACTCAGGTTCTGCTCAAGGCATTTTTCCTGCATTTGCCTCACTGTGAAGACCATGTCAATGGTGCTGTGATCTGGTCAGGAGCCACATTGTGATTCAGGCAGGTTCTGCTCTGAAACAGATGATAGGAGTTTGTTGAGTATAACACGGGCGAGGATCTTTGCAGCAGTGGAGAGTAGTGAAATGCCTCTGTAGTTGTCACAGGCTGCTCCTGCGCCTTTGTTCTTGTCAAAGCATAGCCTAAAGGTGTATCTCTGTGTACATCTCAAATCTTTTTTTCTTTTTTAAACCCTTACCTTCTGTCTTGGAGTCAATACACAGTATTGACTCCAAGACAGAAGAGTGGTAAGGGCTAGGCAATGGGGGTCAAGTGACTTGCCCAGGGTCACACAGCTAGGAAGTGTCTGAGGCCAGATTTGAACCTAGGACCTCCCATCTCTAGGCCTGGTTCTCAATCCACTGAGCTACCCAGGTTCCCCCTCCATCTCAAATCTAAAGGACAATTCAAGGAGAATATTCCTTTTAGGATCTTATCAGAAGTCACAAGGATATAAGAGAGTAAAAGAATTTTCCTGCTCACAGTTTAGCCTGAAATACTTCTACAATTTGGTGATAAATGTCCTATGCCAGGAGGACAGCAGAAAAGGAAAACTGCCTCCTAGAGGACATCAATACTCTTTACAATAGATGATACATGACTTCAGGGGAGTATGCACTCAGGCACAGGATGGGAGTGGGGGGGGTTGTTTGGTCTTCTGACCAGGGTCAACCTGGGATGACCCTCATAGTTTAGGGGACAGATAAATGTCTTCAATATAACCAGATGGTATCAAAGAATAGCCTGGAGATGTATCTCTGTGTCTATCTCAAAATCTAAAGGACAATCCAAGGAGGATAATTCTCTGGAGGGTCTTATCATTAGCCTTGGAAGTCCAGGCCAATCCTTTCTTTAGCCTTAACAAGAATGCAAGGAAGCAAAGGAGTTTTCCAGCCTACAATCTGGTCTGAAGCACTTCTATAATTTGGGGGTGCAAGGTAAACTTAGGGTCCCACATCACTTCATGAAGCCTTCCCTGACCTTTACAGCTATAGGTGAACCTGTTTCCTCTCTTCTCAAATTTCCATAGAGCACTTTTTCCGGACTTTTTTTTGCCTTTGCCCCTATCACTTACTGCCTCATAATTTATTTATCTGCATATGTTATAACCCTCCCATTAGAATGTAATTTTCTTGAAGACAGGAAATGTCATTTTCTCTCCTCATATCCCTAGTATCTAGGCTGTGCCTTGCATATAATTGGTACTTAATACCTCATTGTTGAATCAAATTGAATTCTCAAGATATGTAAAGACATTCACTTTTAAGAACTCATGGTCAGCTGTACACTACAGTGAGTAAGACTTTAATATAGAGGAAACAGGTTCAATTAATTATTAACAGATAATTTTCCCCACAAAGATAAGGCAATAGTACCCAGAAGGAAGAGAATCACCTCTCATCTTGATTATGGTAACTGCCTCATTGGTGGACTCCTTTTCCAGTCTCTTCTTTAATTGATCTACTCACATAGTTGTCACATCCTGGCTCAGTAATATTAGTAACTCTTTATTGTCTTTAGGATCAAATAAAAAATCTCCAACTTGTGTAAAAGAGGAAAATGCCAAAATGAATGGGAAAGACCGGATTTGAAAAGTTGTCTCACAGAAAGATGAGATGGAATTCTGCTATCATCTTGAGCTCACCAAGACATTAAATATAGTCCCAGACTCTTGATTCAAACCTCTAAACCCATCTGTAGAGGGATAATAGTCAGGGACTTCCTGTTTCTTCTACCCTTTTACCCAATAGATATTTTTGGTTCTACTAAAGACTTCATCATCTTCAATGTGTTAGAGGGAGTTATTACAAAATACATCAACTAAAAAGGAAGAGACTAAAGAGAAACTTAATATTGGATGGGATTAGCTGCTCCCACCCAAACTACCAGGATATCCATTGTCTGGTAAGTGGGACCTTCCCTCAGGGGGAAATCTCTCTTGTGACATGGTCAAGACCTGGGGTTTCTACCCTCAAACTAAGTAAACTGGGGATTTCTATATTTCCATGTTGACATGCAGCACTTTAAAGTTTGCAAAGCACTTAACATACATTAATTCATTTAATCCTCACCATTAAGTAAGATACTCTCATTTTTATTGTCTCTATTTTACAAATGAGACAACTAAAATCCATAAGGATTCAAAGTGGTGTCCTGATCCTGTCATCACATACGGAATATCTCAGATCAAGTTTGAAACCAGGTCTTTCAGTTATCAAAGTCTAGCAAGCTATCCTCTATGCTATACTGCCTCTAATAATCAAAAAGTCTCAGTAATCATAGTGTATGGAGTGAAAAATTAGTGTTATTCTCAAGTTATTAATATCTAAAGACTGGTATTTCCCCCACTCACCATTCTTACAAAAGCTTTACAGCTTTAAGTGAGCCTGTCTGGGAATTGCCCAGGTAGGAGTCCCATGCTTAGATCCTGAAGTACTCCTTAAGTACTAATCTTAAGTACCCTTTTGTCTTAGAAGATTCTCCTATTGTGTCTTTGTATTTGGATTATTGAAGCTTCTAATAAGGGGTCAAACCCTGTAAAGATTAAAATTTGGAGAAATTTTGGGGAAGCTGAGGCAGGTAGAAATTAGTTTCTCTCTGCAAGGAGTATTATATTTTTAGAGGTTTATTGAAGATTAAGGATTAAAGAAAATACAGGATAAGAAAGCACGTATCTAGGCCCATGGCCCTAGACAACCTCACCTACATTATGAAAAGAGCCGCATCTGCTTACAAGCGGAAACAGGAAAGGGGTCCACAAAAGCCTTTCCAATCAGGTTAAATACCCCTTCTCCATCTTGGCCCAGGTGAGAATTCAGTGATATTACAAAGCATTCTGGGGAAATGGAGCAAGGAATTCTGGGGATTGAAGTCCTGGATTCAAGTTCATGGATGGAAATAAATAAAACACATTAAGAAACTGAGTTCATGAATGAATTCAAAAGTAATAATTCAAGAATTTCAACCTAATAGAAGAATTGTGCATGATCCAAGTGCTTGAAGCAATATTCTGTAAGCCTCCAAGGAATTAGATTCTTTTTCTTTTCTTTTGTCTTTATTTTTAATAAGATTCTTAATATGAGGAAGAAGGTGGGGGTGAGGTTTGAAGGGAAAATCAGATTACATATCTGAAAAACATTCTTTTTTTTTTAATCTGGAAAAGTTATGTTACAGTCTTCTCGATTTAAAGAATTCCATCTAACTTTGGCTAAAAAAAAGAATAATAGTTCCTTAGTACAGAGTTAGGACTTGTATTACTTTAATTCATATTAGTTTCTGATCTTGCACTTGCCACATATCCAATTCCATTGTGAATGTAGGAATGCAAAATAGGTTTCTACCTTGTTACATTTCTCTCATCAGCAATGTCATCTAAATTCCAGTATCATAATTCTAGTCTTTCCTATTTGGGGCCAAATTACCCTAAGGAACTATCTAATGTTCATTGTAAACTAAAACACCAAAAACATCCACCCACTTGGGGTGTAAATGCATCTTAGATTTCATGTTTGATGCAGTAAATTAGACTTTTCCTACCTGAAGGAAATGCACTTGTATTGGAGTCTATATTGAATATTTAACATTATCTAGACCCATCAGCTGTTACCCATAATGTACATATAACTACACTTTCCCTTATTATATTTCCTCCATTGAACACAAAACATTTATATTCTAATGGACTGCTGAATGGAATTTATGCATTTGTTTTTGTTTTTTAGAAAGGAAAGAAAACGAATCAGCACAGAAAAAGAATCAGCACTGAGATATTTAATCTAATCATACAATTTAGCCTCAGAAGATGGACATAGGCTCTGTGAGTAATCGAGAACAGAAACTGTCACCCCTCTATCACCCAGAAATAACAATTAAATGTAATCATTAAACAGAAAACACAAAATAGATAATAGAGAACATCAGCTCCAATTGACCATTTGAAATAAGTGAAAATTAATTCTTAGTCCAAATCTTCTCACCCACTGCACAAATCAAGACTGAAACTTTTAAGTCAGGTACTGTGTATTATCTTACACATGTACTTCCCTGTGCATAGAAAAGTACTTCACAAACTCAGGATGATTGATTAGTTTTGTTTTTCAGTTGTGTCAAACTCTTCAGGACCCCATTTGGGGTTTTCTTGGTAATGTAAAGGGGAAATTTAGGTCTCTGGGAGAGGGTTATAATATTGTAATGGCTAAAATGTGGCTACAGGATTTATGTAATATTGAACAATGGCCGCCAAGGAATTTACTTATGAAATTCCTAAAATGAACACTCAAGTCAGAATGGAGTTTATGGAGGTTTAATCACAACGGGAGTAGGGAAAAGGAGAGGGAGAGAAGGAGAGAAGAGAAAAGGGAAAAGGGGCTACTCAACCTCTGACCAAGGCAGAGGGAGTTTAGGCCTAAAGGCCCAGGTGGAAAGAACCTGTCCTTAACTCACGTGACCGATCTGAAGGAAAGCTGTCTGCGGGCGTCCTCTCTCTCCAAGCTCCTAACACCAACCCCCTTCTAGCTCTCTCCACAGGAAGTTCCGTGAATTCCAGAGGCTGTTCCCTACCTCACTTCCTGTGTCTCACAAATCCAATGGTTGGCTCTAGCTTGGCTTAGGACAGCCCAGGTGGGCAGTTAATTATTTCTGATTAGTCATTGACTAGCGCATGCCCGTGTAGGTGGGTGTGCACAATTTTTGGGTGCTAGACCAAGATGGAGACTTTTAAAATTCACAATCCCCCCTGATGATGATTGGGAGACTAGTCTCCCCAATTGATCACTAAACATAAGCATACTGCACCCCAAAAATTTCTAACTATAAGTGTATACAAATTTTTTCCACTAAGAGGACAATTATAATAGTTGTAAATATGGGGAAATAGAGGAGAGAGAAAGACAGCAAAAACCAATGTTTTGCTGGGCGCATTGACAAAAGCCAATTAGGGGGCAGTCCCCTTTGGCATAAGAGTGTACATTCAAAAATGTTCAATCAACCACACCCCAAGGTTCATTCTGGATCTTCCTGTAGTGAAAAGGTTTAGATATCTTTCTGCAAACAGTTCATTCTCTGGATTCAGTTAGTTAGCAAGCTTCTTCTCTGAAGATTTCTCTCGAACAAAATTTAAATCTTGGATTTTATGAAATACAATCCCCCCTGAAGAAAGTGTTGAAAAAAACACTGAGTCCAGCTGAGGATTCAAGTTTTAGTTGTGGGGGTGTATGAGTTAATTCAAAAGAAAAACAAAAAAATATGAAAATAAAATCAAAAATCAAAATCAAAAGAAGAAAAAGGGAAAAAATTAAGGGAAAAATATATAAACCCTTTTTATATGCATATTTATATTAAAGAAGAATTCAAATTCAGTATCAAAATTCAAAAAAAAATCTATGTATACAAAATTTGAGAAAGCAAGAATAAA
The DNA here is from genome assembly GCF_027887165.1 of Monodelphis domestica. NCBI lineage: Eukaryota > Metazoa > Chordata > Mammalia > Didelphimorphia > Didelphidae > Monodelphis > Monodelphis domestica. Next base: position 220,462,243 of record NC_077231.1, on the reverse strand, counting down.
AAAAAAATTTTTTTTTTCCCACAGGCCCCTGTATTAGGGTCCAGTTAAGTAATTTCTAATCCCACAAGTCTGTAGGACAGAATGTAGCATATTTTACTTCCCCATTTGCAGCCAAGGCTACAGGAAGTTGCCATACTATAGGAGAGAAAAAAGAGGACCAGATTTTTTTTTTTTTTTTAGTATCTAGGGAAGTGTCATTCCCTCGTCTGATTTTACCTTCGTTCTCAGGGATGGATGGAGCCAGGACGGTAGCCAACCTTAGGTACTTGTCTGTAGGTACTTTCACGAAGAGTGTGGATACAGGGAAGGCCTACATCTTAACGTCTGTCAAGTGTCGCAACCCCGAGTCTCACACTAGGTTCAAGTCCTTAGTATTGGCTTAGAAATGCATTAATCCTACCTGGATTGGTCTTTTGATTTTTAGACCTGTGAGCTCTTTTGGCATTATCCAGGTTATCTCTGTGCTCCTTGTTTGATCTCATTCCTAGAATCAGACACAAACATTAATCATAGTCCCACAACAATTATCAATAACTGGCAGGTTCCCATAGTCTAAAGCTGTTTGGGTGCGTATTAATAATAACAGCAAGTATATATATTTAAACTAATATTGTAGAATAAAAAATAATATTGATCATATGTACCTTAAGTACATAGAAATGAGAAAAAGGGAAAAAATAAAATAATGTAAAAATAATAATAATAATAAAATAAGGAAAAGAGAAAAAAAAAGGAAAAAAGGAAAAAAAATTAAATTTAGGAATTCAATGTGTCAAAAGCAGAATAAAAACAGTTCCACTTGTCAATGTATAGTTATCTCCAATGCATGTATAGGATAGAGTCAATCAGTCTCAATAGAAGATGCTCTCTTTACATGAGAACAGTGAATCCAAGAGTCCTTTTCTCCAACCTTTATAGATGTTGGAGTAGTTAACAATATTTGGAATGGTCCTTCCCATGAAGGTTCAGTTGCTCCAGTACGCTTGAAATTCTTTATATACACGTTGTCTCCTGGGTTCAGGTCGTGAAGTGAGAAGTCTAGTGGTCCAGCTTGTACTGCAGCTCCGGATTCATGTAGCTCACGCAGTTTGTGCTGTAATTCCTGTATATAGGAAGCAATAGTAGTATCTCCCCCTAATAGCGATGTATAAGCCGGGGAGAAAGGCTTAGCCTGTATAGGCGGATGTCCAAAAAGCATCTCAAATGGTGAAATATGTAAGTCTCCTCTAGGCCTGCTTCTAAGATAAAATAGGGCCAGAGGGAGAATTTCAGGCCATTTTAAATGGGTCTCAGTGCATAATTTTCCAATCATAGTTTTAAGTTCTTTGTTCATCCTCTCAACTTGGCCTGAACTCTGGGGGTGATATGGAACATGGAATTTGGGAGTTATTCCCAAGCAAGAATATATTTGATTTAAAACAGAATCAGTAAAATGACTCCCCCTATCGGAGTCAATACGTGCTGGTAGGCCAAAGCGAGGAATAATTTCTTTTAAAAGCACCTTAGCAACAAAAGCTGCTGTGGCTCGGGCTGTAGGAAATGCTTCTGGCCATCTGGTCAGTTGGTCTACTATGACCAAACAAAATTTATATTGTCCAGCCTTTGGCATCGTTATAAAATCTATCTGCAGGTGCTCAAAAGGTGTGTAAGCCAGAGGACGTCCACCAAAGGCTTTACCACGAAAGGCATGTTGGTTATATGCCTGGCAGGTAGGGCAGGATGAACACACTTTAGAGGCTACGGTAGTTATACCAGGGGCTATCCATACTCTCTTAACAGAGTCCACGATGCCCTGGGTGCCAAAATGACCATTTTTATGAATAGATTGGCAAATTTGGTTATAGAAACTTCTAGGGAGCAGGGGTTTTCCTTCAGATGACACCCATACTCCATTAATCTGTTTTGCTTTAAATTTTTGTTTCCATTTTTCCACTTCCTTTTCATTATAGGAAAGTGATAAATTTAAATCATCAGTAGTTGTTAATGTTAGAAGTAATTCAGGCCCTTCTATGGCTGCTAGCTTTGCAGCAGCATCTGCTCGGTCATTTCCCCTAGAGACAGGGTCAGTGCCACCTGTATGGGCTGAGCAATGAACTACAGCTAGGGCTTCAGGCAGCTGAAGAGCAGAAAGGACTTCATTAATAATTTCAGCATTAGCTATGGATTTTCCAGCTGAGGTTAAAAATCCTCTCTGGAGCCATAGCATCCCGACTGAGTGACAAATGCCAAAAGCGTATCTAGAATCCGTATAAATTGTTGCCTTTTTATCCTTGGCAATTATACAGGCATGTTTCAGAGCTATGAGCTCAGCTCCTTGAGCGCTAATGTTAGAAGGTAATGAGGCTGACCACTCAGTGGCAAATTCTGAGACTACGGCAGCTCCACTGTAGCGTATGCCATCCCTCATGAAAGAAGAACCATCAGTAAATAAGATCAGGTCTGAGTTCTTTAAGGGAGTGTCCAAGAGATCATCTCGAGGTTTTCTGCCATGGACACTAGTGTTTCACAACTGTGTAATGGTTCTCCTGAAGTTGGTAAGTCTGGAAGCAAGGTGGCAGGATTAAGCGTTGAACAGCGTTTCAAAGTAATATTTTCATTATTTAGCAAGGTTATTTCATACCTTGTAATTCGCTGATCAGAAAATGCCTGTGTTCTCTGTCTTAGCAATAATGCTTCTACCTCATGTGGGCACATAATTGTCAATGGGCATCCTAATACTAGATCAACGGTTTTTGTCACTAGTAAAGCAGTAGCAGCCACTCCTCTAAGGCATGGTGGTGCTCCTGAAGCTATTGGGTCCAACTGGGCTGAATAATAAGCAACTGGACGCTGAGAAGGCCCCAGAGTCTGAGTTAAAACGCCTGAGGCTACTCCTCTTCGCTCATGTACATACAAAGTGAATGGCTTGTTGTAATTTGGGATGCCTAGAGCAGGGGCAGATAAGATAGCCTTTTTTAGCTCTGATAGAGCTGACATGTGTTCAGGCTCTAATTTGAGGGGTTCAGGGACTGTATCCCTTGTTAGTGCTATAAGAGGTTTAGTAATTTCCCCATAGCAAGGAATCCATTGTCTGCAAAACCCTGTTGCTCCCAGAATTGCTCTTAACTGTTTTTTAGTAGTAGGAGCACTCAATTTTTGAATATTCTCAATTCGCTTGGGAGAAATAGAGCGGGCACCAGCTGTCAGAATGAACCCCAAATATTCTACTTTGGGGAGACACCACTGGACTTTGTCCTTCGAGATCTTATGACCTCTTTTGTGCAATTCCAAAAGAAGGTGTTTGCTATCTTCTTGACATGTTTTTGCATCTGTTGAAGCCAAGAGTAGATCATCTACATATTTGATTAATTTGCTATTTTTAAATGTTATATTGTCTGTGTCTTGGCTCAAAATTTGCTCAAATAAGCTCGGACTTTCGACATAACCCTGTGGCAGCCGACACCAGGTATATTGTGAGCCCTTCCAGGTGAAAGCAAAAATATGTCTGGAGTTTTCATGTATTGGTATGGAAAAAAAGGCTGAACACAAGTCTACTACTGTAAAGTATGTAGCTGTGCTAGGAATAGATGAAATAATAGTATGTATGTTAGAAACTACGGAGTGTCTTTTTATAACGTGATTATTTACTGCCCTTAGATCCTGTATAAATCTATAGATGTGCTTGCCATCGGGCCCTTTTTTTGGTTTTTTAATTGGTAGGATGGGCGTGTTGTATTCAGATTTGCAAGGGATTATTATTCCCTGTTCTATTAATGAGTTAATAACTGGTGTAATACCCTCAATTGCCTCCTTTGAGAGGGGATACTGAGGGATAGAAGGAGGTGGGCTAGATTTAGTTTTTATCTGCACAGGAACAGCAGATTTAAGTAATCCTACATCAGAAGAAGATGTGGCCCAAAGAGACTCAGGTATATCTTTAGGTATTTGAAAATGGAAGGCTCTTTTGCGTCCTGGTTTTCCGAGAGAAGTACAGGGAGTAATTTTAAAGATTCCTCTGGTACTTCTAATGATAATGAGCCATCTGGGGAGCAGGTTATTGTGGCTCTGAGTTTGCATAGAAGGTCCCTCCCCAGCAAATTTAAAGGGGAGTCAGGCATCAAAAGGAAAGAGTGTTGTACCTCTAGGGGTCCTACAGACACCATTCTAGGAGGAAGTCTTTTAACTCTTTGGGTTATTCCTGATACTCCCATTACATTCTCTGAGCCAATAGAATAACATTGTAAATCAGGTTTTCTCTTTAATACAGACCAGGAAGCTCCGGTGTCTAATAGACAATCATAATAGGTGTTACCCACCTTTAAGGTAACATGGGGTTCATTAGTATGGGGAGGGCAGTGGATAGGGACAACGGGTAGTAGGACATCAGGGTCCGGGAAATCAAAGGTTGTATCCTCTGATTCCTGTGCCCCAGCCCCCCCCGGGCACCATCATTGTTTTTGGGATATTCCTTGGGCACCCCCCTGAAGGGCACCTCTCTGAGGGTCATTAGTACCTCGAGTAGTTTTTGGACGAGCGCCATTTCTCATATATTGTTGAGTATTATCATTAAAATTTTCTTCAATTTGAGCATTGTCATTAATTTCCCAATTCCTATTTCTATAGTTCTGGTTTCTAAAGTTCTTATTTCTATATTCATTATAGTTATTATTTCTAAAACTATTATTAAACTGTGTATTCCTTCCAAACATCTTAAGAAAGGTTCTACATTCCATCATTTTGTGGCCCTTCTTCTCACAGAAGTGGCAAGTAATGGATTGATAATTGGATTTCTGGAGAGGGGCAATTGTCGTTGGTTCATTATCATGCCCACTTTCTAATTTAGTTATCCTATCTATTAAATATTTCATTTTTTTCTTCATTTCCTCCATGTCATCATTATTTTCTATCTCCTTTTCTTCGTTTCCCTTTAAAACATATATAGCTGTTTTTCGCAATTCTTCAAGGTCCATATCTGACCATCTTGGGCATTGTGTTTTGAAGTAATTTTTAATTGCTTTGCAAGAATTGTTTACAAAGATTCTTCTAACTTGTCTTATACTACTCTCTTTAGTTAAGTCCCAATCTAAGTATCTGTCCCCAAACTCGATAATTCTGTCCATAAATCTGGAGGGGGTTTCTTCGGCCTTTTGCTTAATTTTTTCCAGTTCCATCCACTTATCTGTATTGTCTGCACATTCCTTCATGGACGTGAGGATGGCCTCTCTACAACGGTATAGTTGTAGATAATCATCAGGATTGTTATAGTCCCATTCGGGATCCTGAGATGGCCAATGTGCTGCATTACGCCCCCTGGTTTTGTTGACATGAGCAATTATTTTATTTTTTTCACGTTCACTTAAAAAAGCCTGTAGTAAGCTCTCAACGTCCTTGTAAGACGGATTATACTGAAAAAATATGTCTCCCATCTTTTTTGTTACTAGAAAAGGATCTTGTTCATATGTGGGGATATTTCGTGTAAATTCATTTATTTCTTGGGGAGTAAACGGTATCCTATGTCTTAAAGTCACCACATCCCCATTTCGTCCTATTTCAGGTACTTCTCTTAGAGGAAACAGGCCTCTAGTTGAATTTTGCACCTGTGGGTCAGTTTGACAAGAACGGGTTTCTCTAGGAGGACAAGATTTCTCTTGCATTGGAATTTGGTTTTCTGTAGGAGAAGGAACATGAGAAGCTGGGATTGCAGGGGGAGGGTTTTGGGGATTAAATTCAGACAAGATTTGCACTGCACGAGAGAAGCAGTCTGTTAACTGCGCTATAGGGAGGGTGCTTTCCATCTCTATTTCAGGGAAGGAAATTTCCTCATTCAAAGGTTCAGAAACAGGTCTGTTTCTGGTAGAGTGGTTGTTTTCCAATTGATCTTGTAAGAGACTTTTTAGATCTTCTAATTGGGCTTGCATTTTATCCTCAATTTTTTTTATTTTTTCATCTCTAAATATAGTATTGAGGATTACAAAAATGACAGTACCTATTAATATAAAAATTTGGAGGTATCCTTCATTCCTCAATGCCCCTCCTTCAGCTGCCGTATAATTGTCAAAGAATATAGTAGTCATTTTTATATGTATATTTTGTAATTTCACAAAGCAAGTGGGGAGCAGGGCAAAGCAGCAAACTTTCCACAGGCTTTTTCTTTTTACAGTAGGTGGCTCTGAGATACAGGCTAAGGGCCTATTGTATTGTAAATTCTCCTTCTTTACAAAGTGTATGTGGGTGGGTCCCAGCAATCTTCTTTGGCCCTCAGGCTAAAGCCGCTAGGACCATGTGCTATCTTCCTTGAGCAAAGCCCACTTAAATTTTTAAGACTAGAAAGGCCAGGAAACAGAAAAAAAATGGGTTTTAAGTTAGCTCCCTAGCTGTATTCAGCTGTTTTTTGCGGGCTAGGAGCTCCTAAGAGCTCCTTCTCCTGAGGTTCCTCCTTGCTTAGTTGATTAGGTAAGCCTGGCCTGCCTCTCTCTACTGAGCCACCTCCTTAAAGTAAAAGGAGACGGAAATGAGAGACAAAGAGGAGAAGGAAAAAAAAATCCTGTTGACCCCAATTTAACTTAAGGGGTAAAGGGAAAAGAGAAAAGGTGTTTTATACTCACCTGTTCTGGCAGCTGTGTCTTTAAGCCAAGGTATTTGGTAACAGGGCTGACGGAGTGAGCAATAAGTGGGTTGAAAAGGCAAGAAAATTCAGGAAATTTATTGAGGTTCTAGAAACCTTCCAAGCACTAAGGCAGGGCCAAGAGCCAGAGGGGGTAGCCGGGGTGGGATTTCTCCCAGGTGATAGTAAGGAGATCAGAAGACTGATAAGGTTCTTTTGTCCCTTCGTGGTCGCCAAACTGTAAAGGGGAAATTTAGGTCTCTGGGAGAGGGTTATAATATTGTAATGGCTAAAATGTGGCTACAGGATTTATGTAATATTGAACAATGGCCGCCAAGGAATTTACTTATGAAATTCCTAAAATGAACACTCAAGTCAGAATGGAGTTTATGGAGGTTTAATCACAACGGGAGTAGGGAAAAGGAGAGGGAGAGAAGGAGAGAAGAGAAAAGGGAAAAGGGGCTACTCAACCTCTGACCAAGGCAGAGGGAGTTTAGGCCTAAAGGCCCAGGTGGAAAGAACCTGTCCTTAACTCACGTGACCGATCTGAAGGAAAGCTGTCTGCGGGCGTCCTCTCTCTCCAAGCTCCTAACACCAACCCCCTTCTAGCTCTCTCCACAGGAAGTTCCGTGAATTCCAGAGGCTGTTCCCTACCTCACTTCCTGTGTCTCACAAATCCAATGGTTGGCTCTAGCTTGGCTTAGGACAGCCCAGGTGGGCAGTTAATTATTTCTGATTAGTCATTGACTAGCGCATGCCCGTGTAGGTGGGTGTGCACAATTTTTGGGTGCTAGACCAAGATGGAGACTTTTAAAATTCACAGTAAAGAGAGTGGAGTAGCTTGCTATTCCTTCCTCCAATTCATTTTTATAGATGAGGAAACTGAGGCAAACAGAGTAAAGTGATTTGCTCAGGGTCACCCAGCTACTAAGTGTCTGAAGCAGGATTTGACCTCAGGAAGATGAGTCTTCCTGAATTCAGGCTTAACATTCTATCTACTGTGCCAGTCAGCTGCCTATTTAATTGATATTGATTGAACTAAATTAAAACACCTCAGTATCTGAAGATATATATATATATATATAAAGATGTAATTTTATCATATAATGAGCAAAGAATAAATACTAGTTGATGATAGACCTGTTCTAGGAATTTTGTTTTATTTTGGGCCATCTCATATATATTTGTTTATTCCACTATATGCTTCTACAGCAGTGGTTCTCAACCTTTCTAATGATATGACCCCGCAATACAGCTCCTCATGTTGCAGTGACCCCAAACCAAAAAATTATTTTGGTGGCTACTTCAAAACTGTAATTTTGCTACAGTTATGATTCGGAATGTAAATACCTGATATGCATTATGTATTCTCATTGCTACAAATTGAGAGGTTGAGAACCGCTGTTCTACAGGCAGAAACCAAAGAGTACTTCATTTGGAATATCCAGTATCTTTTCAAAAATATTTATCTTATTTTATTTCTTGTTACATTTTGAATTTCCAAAGTGTTCTCCTCTCTCCCCTTTTCTCAATCCCACACTACAGAGGGCCAACATTTGACACAGATATATGTGTGAAACTATGTAATACATGTTTCCACATATCAGTTCTTTCTTTGAAGATAGAGAATATCTTTCTTCATAGGTCCTTTGTAGTTGATTTGAATATTCATATTACTTAGAATAACTTAGTCATTCACAGTTATTCTTTGAACAAAATTGCTGTTACTACATACAATGCTCTCTTGGTTCTGCTTGTCTTGCTCTTCTTAGTTCATCTAAGTCTTTCAATATTTTTTCCTCTTTGACCAACTACCATGTTTCTTTTCTTCTCTTTTACATTTATTAAAAGAATTCATCCACAATACTTCTCTACCCTCCCCAAATAACAGAAAACATCTCCTGGTAGATAGACATATTCATGTAAATTTTCTTTCATGTTTCCACCTCTCAGTTCATTCAGGTAAAATTCACAATTTATTCTTCCAGCTTTAATTCTAAGTCTGTGTATGATGCTCTCTTGGTTCTACTCATTTCACTGTTCATTGTCCTATGTAAGTGTTTCCAAGTTGTTTTTTTAATCAGCCTGCTCATTATTTCTTATGATGCAATACATCGTCATAATACCATCACAATCATATATCACAATTAGCCATTCTCCAATTGATGGGCATCCCCATAATTTCTAGTTCTTTGCCATCACAAAAAGAACTACTATAAATATTCTGGAACAGATAGATTCTTTTCCTTTTTCCTTGATCTCCCTGAAAAACAGATCCAGCAATATTGGTGGGTCCAAGGGTATACACGATTTTATAGCTCTTTGACTGTAATTCCAAATTGCTCCACAAAATGATAGTATCAGTTCACAGCTCCACCAACAGTGTATTAGCATCTCCATTTTCCCACATATCAATGGGTTTTTTTCCCTAAAATCAAACTGCTCATTATTTCTTATAGCATAGTAGTATTTCATCACAATCATATACCACAACTTATTCAGTCAATCCCCAATCAGTGAAGGGATTTGACATAATTTTCAGATCTTTGCCTCCACAAAGAGAACTATTATAAATATTTTACAACATATAGGTCCTTTTCCTTTTTCCCTGACTACTTTGGGAAACAGAACTAAAGTGGTATTGCTCAGTCAAAGAGTTTATGCAATTTTTTTTCACTCTTTGGTTATAATTCCAGATTGATCTCCAAAATGGTCAAATTAGTTCACAGTTCCACCAACAGTGTATTAGTATCTCAATCTAGTTCATTTAATATACTACTCAGTACCAGTCAATAAACATTATTAACTTAGCTCTAAAATTTGGGATGGAGACCATCCCCATTCCGTGTGTGTATGTGTGTGTGTGTTTCAGTCTATCTGTTGTCTGTCTGACTCTTACTTTTTTGTGAATTTTATGGGCCCTAGATTTATCCTGAGGATACTAAAAGAAACCCAGGCATGTAGACAAACTGGACCCCAGGGGATCAAATGAGACCATCTTTTGAAAAGATGTAACAAGGTCAATTAGTTCAGTTTCTCAATAATACAAACCTTTCAGGAAAGTTGGGATAATGTGTTATCAAAGAATTAAGAACAGTTTTTCTTTTACAATGATTGTGGAAAAGCTTAAGCATTTGATATTTAACTTCACAGAGAGAAGAGACTGAAATTTTGCACACATGAGTTTCTTCATTCAGAGACAGAAAAGAGACTTTAGATTTGTTACATAGAATACAGAATATGCTTACAGAATAAATTACAGAGTAAAAAAAAAAACAAATATAAACTATAAAGTCAAGAATTAATTCACACACCATGCCATTTCCTTACTCTCTACCAGCACTGACAACCCAAAAGGTAGGAGTACCAAAAGATAGAATAAGATATAATTTTAATGGTTTATTGGACAGTTGTTAGTCACTAAGGTACAGGGCAAAATTTAGTTTATGTTCTCCTTCCTTTCTACATCCTTCTGTCATGTTCTAGGATATACTTTAAGAGTATTTAATGAATGTCTACTTGTTCAAAGCATCATACTTTGTTATTCCAACTAGATGTACTTTACCCACAAAATACCCAATGTTTTAAAAAGTACTCCTTTCTGCTCTTCTCTTAAAATGCCCTCCCCATTGTCAACATGGAAATCTAGAAATCCCTCTTTATTTAGTTTGAGGGTAGAAACTCCATCAATTTGATAAATATCTCCCAAAATGTTTTGATCTAGGTCTTAGATCAAATTTGTAATTAGTAGTTTTAAAGAAAACCAGAAAATGAATGGAATACTTGCTCAGTAAATAGGAGGGAAAAAAATCTTAAGAAATCTTATTCTTTTTTAAAATGCTAGGTTTTTTTTTTTTAAGCTTGGGTTTCTATTTTCTACCAACATATTTATTTGGGGGGGTTTCTTTCTTTTTAACAACTTTCATCAAAAAGGGTAAAAAAGGATTAACAACAAAAACTTGAGTCCTGAAAAGTAGTAGAAATTTCCTTCATATGCTTTGACCTGAATATTCTTATGTACCAGGAATCTAATCTGACATTTCAGTCTATATCAGAAATTGTCGCAAATCTAAAAGCACTAAACAAATGTCAGCTATTACTACTATTCTTATGAAAATTTGTAAAGAATACTTTCCGTGTTTTACTGCTAATCTGTTGCTCTGTCATCCACATATTTGTGAAAGCCAGAAGAGAGGAAAGGAGAACAAAGATTTTAAACAAAAATAACACAGTTTATAGTAAGTGAGTAGTGAGCACTTCAAGAGAGTACTCCTCTTGAAAGGTTATGCATTCATCTCAATGATGGCATTGCTGTTCAGAATTTCCAAAACTTCTCTGGAATTGCCTTAATTCATGACCCAAAGCACATGCTTTTAAATAGCACCAGCAAGAACAAGTCCTTTGAGGGTCAATTTGATTCTGGGAGACAGCCAAAGGTCCCTCAGAGCCCAGCCTGGCAAGTGATGTGAGTGATCAAGCTGGGAGATACTGGGATAAAGAATTTTTTTTTAATGAAGTAGAGTGCCTCCAAAGTAATGACACTCACTTTCCTATCTACCAAACTACCCTTGCATAATTTATGTATTTGCTTGCAGCCAGAACACTGAGAATTTGCCTGAATTCTTTCCTTCCTCCCAGGAAGAGAAAGCAGGCAGACACAAATCCAGTTAAACCCTTTGTGGCATTTAAACAGTTTTGTAAAAGCCAAAATTTGGCATATTTGTCAGAGGAAGGTTTTCACTCCAAGTTCCTGTTTGGAACACTTTGGGATTACTAGGCAATTAGGTTGTAGATAGAAAGAATTGGGTCAAAAGTCAAGAATATCTCACTACCAGCCTTAGGCACTTTAGTAGCTGTGTGACTTTGAGCAAGTCATTGAATCTCAGTGTCCTCATTTGTAAAATGGGGTAATAATAGCACCTATATCCCAGAGTTTTATATATGAGGATCCAGGTTAAGAGCAACTTTGTACAAAAGTTCTTATCTTTAAAATATGCAGAGGGTAAGATTAGCTAATTAGTATAGATACAGGAAATATTCGATGTTCACCTGATTTTCTTTTTGAGAAAAGATATCCTTAAATTTCCTTTCTCAGAATTCAACTTAATTTATTTTAATTCTATAAGTACATACAATGTACTAAGAAAGTACTGGGATATGAAAGCAAAAAATGAAACACTCTGATCTTGAGAAACTTATTTTCTTCTTGGACAATACAATGAGTTAATACTATTCATCTGAAAATACTATTCCATGAGCATCTCTGCAAATTGCTGTGTTGTAGAATTCTATATAATCTTTCCATGAGAGGATTTAATGATCTATACACAACGAAAACTATAAACCAAAAAGTAGTCGCCTAAATTAACCCAAAGCCCAAACAATTACAAATGTTACTTTTAGGATTTTTAAAAAACTATCTGTGGCAAAAATTTTCTTCTAAGCTATATCACCTAATATTTTACATTCAAATAGACATTTATTAAAAACACTCAACCCAGTATCTGATGAATCAATTGCCATGGTTAAAAAACAGAAGTGGCTAACTCTAAGCCATTCAAACTCTGTAAGGAATTCAGAACCTGTTTCAGCTTTCCAAACCCTTCTTGATACTAGGTTAAGATAAAAATATGTTTGGTAAATGTGTAACAAATAGCTCTACAGGGGACTGGGAAGATGCCTGCAAAACATGCTTTCTTTAAATTTAATCTTTAATTTTTCTTTAATTTAATTTTTAAAATTAAATTTTTAATTTAACATTTTCTCTTTTACTTTCTTAAGTCAAGAAATAAATAAGACATTAAACAAGGTATAACTGCTCATACTGAAATTTTTAAAATCTACTCTCCATAGCCAAACTGAATTGGTCCCAGTACACTACTGGGTAGGTAACTCTTTTAAATTCATCTTACTTTGTTATCAGATAAAATTCTAACTATGGTATCCAAATGAAGAATAGGCCTCCTGCAGTTAGCTGGTCCCCTCACATGGCCTGAAGTGTCACTTAGATTAAGAAATAGCCAATTTTTAATAGCCACTGAAGTATTCTGTAAGGGATTTAGGTGTCTATTGCTTATCAATTGTCTTAATAGCTATTCTTTGGAAATCTATACTAGAATTTACTAAGCATCATCTGATATGTTCCATATTCTTATTTACATTTTCACTGCAAGTGATTATATTATCAGTTCAGAAAGAGTAAATGCAATTAGGTGATCTAATAATAAACTAAACAGTCCTTAGAAAATAAGTAAGCAAATTCCTTCATCTTTGAGGTAAGACAATAAACTCATATACTTCATCTGGTATTATTTGGGACCTGAATTCCTCATCTAAGGCCATTTACCAGGAACCTATATAGCCATAGTGACAAACCTAAGGTACACATGCCAGAGGGAGCACTCAGAGTCCTCTCTGTGGGCATGAGTGCCATTGCCCTCACCCTAGCATAGAGTTTAGTAGCATTCACTACTAGAAAGCCAGAGGGATATGGACTAGACTGGTCCCTGCCCCTCTGCCCAGCAGCCCAATGGGAGTACATCTTCCCCCCACCCCGCCAATTCGGGTACTTGTTCTCTAAAAGGTTCACCATCACTACTATATAGCAATCCAGTGCTAAGACAATTTTAGTAGTTCCTGTTATGTCTCAAAAAATATAAATTCTAGGCATGGATAAGCATGGGTTATAGAAATTAATTTTCTGAAAAACACAGATAAATAACTTGTGCTGTCTGGTTTGGGAGAGGAGACAGAAAAACCACAAGGTTGACAGAGATCTGCTAATCTCCCCCTTTAAAAGTCTTTTCCATCCCTTTGACAATAGACTCAACATAACCTTTTAAATGTAACTGAATGATTGTCACTTCTAGGTGTAGTATACATAGCCATATCAGTCCTAACTAGATTATTTGAAATATATTTGTAAACACAATAGTTATAATTGATTTTTCTCTGGCTGAAAATTGTTCTGATGTTCCTAATTATTCAAATGGTTCCATGCAGAATTGCTACAATGAGCTTCCCTACCTTTTCTTCTCTCAAGTTTTCTACTCTCCATCCTTTCAGATGAGGATCTCACTTCTAACTTTCCAGATAAAATTGAGTCTCTTTGTTTTCATTCTTCATCTCAAAAACACTTGACATCATTCCTATTTTCTGCCCCTTTACTACATCCTCTGATAACCATTCTATCTCTTGACTCTATCTTTTCCTATTTTCTCCCTCAGAGCGTCCTCTCCATCATACCTTCTCTCTAATTTTCTCTAATTTTCCTTTCAATCACTTCAGTCCATAGGAAGACTTAAACTTATAGCACTAGCTACAAACATTTACCCACCAAGTTCACTTACCAAATGTTCCTAGCATGATACAGTATTTTGGACTCTATCCAATGCTGGGATGAATCAAGCAAGTCACTCCTCAGAGATCTTACTAGCATGTCACCAGACTCAGATGCTATTAAACTATGATATGGATTCCATTTCCTGAATCACTGATGGCTCTCCTGACCTTCTGAAACTGACAAAATTTCATTTTAGGAGAATGTATCTGTATTTTGGTTCTTGATATGTCTTCTCAATAAATATACCTCTTTAAAAACTAAATGATGTTAACTGGCTAAATTATAATGGAGCACTAGTCAAAAGTGTCCGTTACATTGACATGTAAACTAGCAGTGGTTAGATAATAGGGAAGAGATGGCTGGCAATTCAGATTGTATACACTAGCATGGGAGCTCAGATTGATAACATTCAAATGCATCCAATACCTTCTGAGTTACTTCTGGGACCTTGGAGAGGAAAGAGGCAATGTAATCAGTTTTGCCCAAGAGAAACCCAACCTGCCAAGGCAAGTGGATTTTAAATAGGGACCCCAGTTCCTATGTAAACTATGCAGTAATTAAAGACTTGAGAATATCTAAATTGCAAGGGAAAATAAGAAAGTGAAACATGGTTTCTGATCTTATAATAATAAGTTAAATGCACATTCAATGATATCTATTAATGGAAAATAGTATATATTTTATCAGAGAAAAGAAGGAAATATAGGGTTAGAGACTATTAAAAGGTAAGCTGTTCCCACCTTACAGTGTGTGTTCCATGAATTCACTTGAAAGTAAGTTGTTCCCAATGTGGGAGGTATTTCCTAACAGAAACAGTTCTATACATTGTAATTAGTTTTCAAAATTAATACAAAATGGTTTTTAAAATCCATAACATGATTGATAACTATATATTTATATATAATATTATATATACAATATATAAAATATTATATTATTTATATTATTATATGTTATATTATGTCTTATAATATAATATAATTATATATAAAGTGTATATTTAAATATATAAATATATTTGCATTTTTCTTTCAAATATTTGCTAAATATTTTTAACATTTTTAGGCTAATCATGATTTGATAACATTTTTATATTTCAATATAAACAAATAATAAATAAAAGTTAAATTATTAAATGTTACATTTTTCTGTCTAACTTTATATTACATACTACATGAAGAAAAATAGGTCAATCTTGAGAATGTATGCATGTCACTAAAGATCTCTCTGAAAATACCTCTCTAGGCTACCTTCCTAACCTCCTCCATACTTTCTCTTCTATGTCATTCAAACCTCTTCCTTCTAGCCCTAGACTTCACCTATTAGAAGTATCTTTGGCACCCCTAAGATTCTCCCTCTGACTATTATCTCCTAGAATCTCCATTTTAAGAAGTATCCTCGGATTAGCCAATTTTTCATTCTCTTCCAGGCTGTATTGATGACTCTCTTCTGGACTTTTTCTACCATGCCCCATGCCAGGTAATACTTTTCAGCTACTTTAAAGTAATTGAAGCTTAACTGCATTTCTTTCTGCTTGTATTTATATTTCCATTGCTTATCTCATAATTTAGTAAATGCTTATTGACATTATTTGGGTTGGAAATTTAGAGGTCATTTATAAGAACTATTGTGTGCAACTTGATAGCACTGATCCTTTATTATAGCAAAATTTATGATTCTCCATTCTTTTTGATATAGGCCCATCATTAGTATGACCTTTATACTTATTAACCATGATAAAGCAGGTTGTTTTTTGTATTGAATATAAAGAGTAATATCACTGCTTTTATTTAAAACCTACAAAGCAAAATTTTCTCAGCCTATAAGTCAACATTTCTCTCAAAATATTTTTTATTATATATATACATATATATATATATATATATATATTCTTTCTGCCTCAGCCTCCTTCACTCGTTCAGTGTTTTCATCTCTGATTGCCATTGTTTTTTTCTTCCCTATAACCTATATTTGGTACAAATAAATATTCTGATCATTAGAAAAGTATATTCCATGGTGAAAAGGAATAACTTATCAGACTACACAGGCTTGATCCCCATACATCTCCCTCAATTGATTTTATTTTCATCACAATAATTTTCTAATTTTTAGATGTCTTTTTTTTCCAGATACTAAAAAAAGAGGGTGGTCCAGATAGCTAATATGAACCTTGTACTTTTTGGAAACTATAAGTCAATAATTCATATTTTGAATCTGTAATCATTCAAAAGCTTGAACATTGTAAGTGATGCATCTCAAGGTCTTCATCAAAGAACCAGAGCTGGTATCAGACTGGCTTCCCATAGCCAAATTTACAACTAATCAGTTTAACTTCAGTTTAACTTCAGGGTCTAATAATCTGAATAAGACTTTTACTCCTCTCTAAATTAATTGATGAAAGCATGAATGAATGCAAGGTTCTATCTGGGATCTGTAGTTTCATCTCTATTCTAATGTAGATTACAACCTAACCACCATTTATAGTTTCATAACTTTGTCTAGAGCTCAGAGAAGAAACATGTCCATGGTCACACAACCAGTAAGTATAAATGAAATATTCAGACTCAGTGCTGTTTGCCTCAAAGTCAACCATTCTCCTATGTCATCTGTCTCTTTGAAAAGTGCTACACTTAGACTATATTGAAGTATATTATTCCTATTCTCATCCCCTTAATTTCCAGACCCTCCCAATTATTTTAGGTTTACTTTTTATTTATTTCATATTTGACTTTTTGTGTACATGTCTTTGTTTTTTGTTTTGGCCAAAGATTATATCTTAAGGACAGGTACTATTTCATTTTGGTCTTTGTCTTCCCAGCACCTAGAACAGTAACTGGCACAGAATCTTGTTGAATGAATGAAAACCCGAGTAAAGTAATACAGTAAAATTCTGCCTCCCTATAGATTCTATCCATTGGCTCTGGGAATAAACAAGTCTAATCTCTTTCCCACATGACCAGCCTGTTACATGCTTCAAGGTAGCTATCATGACCATCTTCATATGACTAAGTATAGCCATCTTCTCCAACTGTTCCTGATATGGCATGACCTCTATATCATTTGCCTTTCTGTTCACTCTTCTGGATTCAATTTAGTATGTCAGTGTGGAATATCTTAAAATATCGCCCCAAGAACTGAACACACAAAATCTGGATACTGAACATAAAATAAAACAAGCTATAATGTCTTATGGCTTATGGTGTTTATGGCAACATTCTTATGGCTCATTAAAATACTGTACAAAATAAGAACAGGTCCATTCTATACAAATCACTTTGCTAGATGATGGAACTGTAAAACCAGATTCAACAGTGGGATCAGATACTGTGTTAATAAGGAAGTTATATATAAATAAGGGGAAGCTAGGTGGGGCTGTGAACAGAGTACCAGGCCTGGAGTCAGGAACCCTCTTCTTCATGAGTTTAAAACTGGACTCAAACATAAGCTGTGTGACCTTGGGCAAGTCACTTAATCTTGTTTGCCTCAGTTTCCTCGTTGGTAAAAAAAAAAAGAGCTGAAGAAGAAAATGGCAAATAATTCCAGTATCTTTGCCAAGAAAATCTCAAAAGGAATCACAAAGAGTCAAATATGATTGAGAAAACAACTAAACAGCAAACATAAATGACATAATAAAATGGGAAAGTTGATGAGTGCTTTTTGACTAATAGATAAGTGCTAAAAAGTCCAGGTAAACTGTTGTAAAAAAATTAAGAAGGCAAAGATCACCTATAGCTTGTAGATATGGGGAGGCTTCCTAAGAGAGTTAACACCTGAGTTTGTCCTTGAAAGAAGGCAGGAACTTCAGTGGTTAGAGATACTTAGATTGTTCATTCCAAGGACAAGACAAGTCAAAAAGTATTTATGAAACACTTATGTGCTAAGCTCTTTGCTACATGTTGGGGATATAAAAAAAACAAAAAGCAAGACAAAGACTGTCCCTGCTCACAAGGAGCTCACAAACTAATGGGGGGAAACAACCTGAAAACGACTATGAACAAACAAGATAGATATTGTTGGAGATAATTGACAGAGGTAAGGCTCTAGCATTCAAAGGGGTCAGGAGATCATTCCTGCAGAAGGAGGGTACATAGTTTGAAGTAAGGCAAGAAAATTAGGAGGTGGAGATGAGGAAGAAGAGAGTTCTAATCAAAGGTGATGGTGTGGGAAAAGTCACAGAGACAGGAGAAACAAGGTAGAAAAGGGATGGGAGGTGAGAATTGTAACTCAATTTGGCTAGGAATAGAGGGCACATAAAGGAGAGTAACATGACATAAAGCTGGAAAATTAGATCAGAGTAAAATTGTGTAATACCTTGAATTCTAGAATGAGGCAATGAATAATTTTTTATTTAATAGGCAAATGGCAGTCACTAAATATTTTGAGTATAGGAGTGAGGGGATCAGAGCGGATCATTAGGAAAATTACTTAGGCAGCTTTGTGAAGGATAAGAGAAGAAATATACTGGTAATAGGAAGACCAGGTGTAAAACTATTATAATATGCTAAACTAGATGGGATAAAGGGGACTACAGTAAAATTACTGTAAAAAGGAATGAATGCATGAAAAAAATTTTGAAGAAAGAGATAGAAATTGACAACTAATTGGATCTGGAGAAGAAAGGAGGAAAAAGCCAAAGACAATGGAAGTTTCAAGAATCAATACAAATAAAAATGTTAGAGAAAGATGGGCTTTGAAGGGAAAGTTAAAAGTACAATTTAGTTTATATTAAATTTTATTTGGAAATATGGGACTAGAATTGTGAAAAAGTATACATCGAGGATAGAGAAGTACATTTGATCATCACCTTTGAGGCAGTGATAATAAAAATGATGAGCATGGATCAGAAAACCAAAGCAAAGAGAAGAGAACATTAGAGAAACTCAAGTTTAAGGAGTGAGAGGAGAATAGGAATCCAACATCTATAATTTTACTACAGATGAACTTGTGATCTGATATATATGTGAGTCATAAATATTAAATTATGGGTTCTTAATATTTTTGTGGATTCAATTTGGAAGTCCAAAGGATAGCTCCTTTCTCATCAGATACATAAAGATAAAACATATAATTACAAAGGAAACTAATTATATTGATACAAAAAATATTTCTAAATTCAAGGACCTCAACTCCTTAATACCTTCTTGAAGCAATGAGTTGCAGTGGATAAAAAGGCAGCCTCAGAGGAACATGAGCTATAAAGTACTACATCTGATGAATAAGGATTATGTGGCCCTGGGCAACTCTATAAAGTGGTTTGCAAAGAGTGTCTATTTGCATTGGTAGAAGTGAGAATTCCCAATTTCAGTGAAATCATGGGTCCAGGATAATAAAAATAATAATTATAAAATATTTGACTTTGTATAGTACTTTTATGCTGGGAGCCATCAGACCATGATGCCTTGACAAAATCACGCTGGTAGCTAAGGAGGGCACAGAGTGGCCCTTGGCAAGATGTGATTGCCCACTCAGTCCCCTTTGCATAACCTCTCTCATCAATGCCCCTACCTATGGAATTGACATGACTATCATTCCCCCTAGTCTCAGAAAGAATAATACAAGAGCAAAATACCTATACCCTAATTCCCCAAAACATCACCAAAAGATCCGACCCTCAAATCCAACCCCAAAAGACTATCATGGGTTAACTTTTACTTAGACATGTAATCCTCAGTAAAACTGCAGGTACAGGCCAAGCCCAGAACTTTCCCACTCACAGAAACTTATTCTCATGAAGCCAGAACACAAATCAATCATAAAGGCCCATACAATACGTACAGGTACACTACAGGTACACTAAGCTTCAATATGGCTCAGTAACTCAATTTCACAAACCAGTAACTCAGAAACTTCCTAGTAAACACTGAAAATGACCAGTCTAATATTAAATATGAATTGTGTTCCCAGCGCCCCTCAACCTCAATGATATGATTGTTGAATTGTCTTTTAAGAACTTCTGATTAATTATTCCTTTTTATTAAAAGTAATAAGTAATTTTCCTTGATTGTTTGTAAGCTCCAAACTTCTCACAGGATAATGAGAAAATTAAGCCACCTGTGACAAAATCATTTATCTTGTGTGAAACCTTTACGCTGTCTGTAATCACAATACAAGAATATAGAATGTTAATCAAGTGATTTGTTAAAAGTTAATGTATCACTTTTCCAATTATCTACATTTAGACATGTGTGTTAGGTAATGTATCTGTGTGCCAAGAAAATGTGTATAAAAATAAACATTAAGACTGGGTATGGAGGAGCAGCTATAAGATGCAAAGCATTCCTATGGCCGTAAAGATACAATTGTCTTCCATTTGTTATTTTCTTGACTGATCGTTCACCACCTGTCGGGAACCACCGGAGTCACGAGTGAGGCTGGACCTTGCCCGCGGCACTTTTATTTTTTAAAAGGTTTTTTTTTTTTAAATATATCTTTCTCGGGGGCAGCTGGGTAGCTCAGTGGATTAAGAGCCAGTCCTAGAGATGGAAGGTCCTAGGTTCAAATCTGACCTCAGCCACTTCCTAGCTGTGTGACCCTGGGCAAGTCACTTGACCCCCATTGCCTAGCCCTTACCACTCTTCTGCCTTGGAGCCAATACACAGTATTGACTCCAAGACGGAAGGTAAGGGTTTTAAAATATATATATATATATATATATATATATATGTGTGTGTGTGTGTTTATATATATATATATATATATATATATATATATATATATCTTTCTCTAGTCTATCTCTGTCTTCTTATCACAGTATAGAAGTTAATTGCCTCCTTAACACTCTTCTAACCCTCCCACCTGGCTCTCTAACTTAAAGAATGTGTGACAGTTTTTACTTTTCCCATTAAACATTTTATTTGGCCATATTCTCTGTGTTATCTACCTTGGGGCTCTCTTAAAAACTCGTGCAAATGGGGCTCTAGATAGAGCATTACATTTGTATTTCCAATGTGACTTCCCATGATGGTCCTTCTACAATCAAAGTTTCATCTCTATTTTTTAACTTGATTCTTACAAAATCTCTAAAGATACTAAAACATTTTTAACTGCAAGTTTTGACACTTAAACAAATCATAATAGGTATTAAACAAAGATTCTTGGGTTGTTTTAATATTTATGTGTACTAAAATCAAAAATGGAAAACAGAAAATACAGGTTGTGCTTTGGAGTCAAGAAGATTTTATCTTGCCTCTGATACATAATAGGCAATTAACCATGTATAAGTCACTTAAACTCTCAATGGAACAGACAAATATCTAAAAACAAATTATGAACAAGTTGCAAATCTGTATCACAGATGAAATTTCCACAACAGGAGTTCTCCACACTCAAAAATCATAAAGGAAGAGGGCAACTGGTTAGTTCAGTAGATTGAGAGCCAGGCCTGGAGACAGGAAGTAATAGGTTCAAATCTGCCCTCAGATATTTCCTATTTATGTGATCTTGGGCAAGTCATTTAACCCCCACTGCCTAACCCTTACCACTCTCTGCCTTGGAACCAATATATAGTATTAATTCTAAGGTGGAAGCTAAGGGTTTTTTTTTTAATCACATTGGAAAAAATTATAAATATATATATATTATCCTAAACTTTGTAAGGGACTAAAATAGAAAGAGAATTATATTAGGAATCTATAATTCTAATTTGACTTATGTGATCTTAAGCAATTAGTGATTTTTGCCTTCTATAAAATGAGTCTAAGAGAAAGAATGCTGGACTTGAAATCAGGAGACGTGTATTACCTCTCTAAAATGGTAATAATTATATTTATAAAACCAGTCATAGATTTGTTCATGGTGTAATGGTGGAAATTTAGGCCTCTGTGAGAGGGTTATAATATAGTAATGGTTAAGAATGTGGCTACAGGATTTATGTAATATTAAACAATAGCCGCCAAGGAATTTACTTATGAAATTCCTAAAATGAAACACTCAAGTCAGAATGAAGTTTATGGAGGTTTAATCACACTGGGAGTAGGGAAAAGGATAGGGAGAGAAGGAGAGAAGGAGAGAAGAGAAAAAGGGAAAGGGGCTACTCAACCTCTGACCAAGGCAGAGGGAGTTTTAGGCCCAAAGGCCCAGGTGGAAAGAGTCAGTCCTTAACTCACGTGACCAATCTGAAGGAAAGCTGTCTGCGGGCGTCCTCTCTGTCCAAGCTCCTAACACCAACTCCTCCTAACACCAACTGGCGTCTCGCTCTCCCCACAGGAAGTGAGCGAATTCCAGAGGCTGTTCCCTACCTCACTTCCTGTGTCTCACAAAATCCAATGGTTGGCTCTAGCTTGGCTTAGGACAGCCCAGGTGGGCAGTTAGTTATTTCTGATTTGTCATTGACTAGCACATGCCCGTGTAGTGTGGGTGTGCACAATTTTTTGGGTGCTAGACCAAGATGGAGACTTTTAAAATTCACAATCCCCCCTGATGATGATTGGGAGACTAGTCTCCCCAATTGATCACTAAACATAAGCATACTGCACCCCAAAAATTTCTAACTGTAAGTGTATACAAAAATTTTTTTTCTACCCACTAAGAGGAAAATTATAATAGTTGTAAATATGGGAAATAGAGGAGAGAGAAAGACAGCAAACCAATGTTTTGCTGGGCGCATTGACAAAAGCCAATTAGGGGGCAGTCCCCTTTGGCATAAGAGTGTACATTCAAAAAAATGTTCAATCAACCACACCCCAAGGTTCATTCTGGATCTTCCTGTAGTGAAAAGGTTTAGATATCTTTCTGCAAACAGTTCATTCTCTGGATTCAGTTAGTTAGCAAGCTTCTTCTCTGAAGATTTATCTCGAACAAAATTTAAATCTTGGATTTGATGAAATACAATCTCCCCTGAAGAAAGTGTTGAAAAAACACTGAGTCCAGCTGAGGATTCAAGTTTTAGTTGTGGGGGTGTGTGAGTTAATTCAAAAGAAAAACAAAACAATATGAAAATAAAATCAAAAATCAAAATCAAAAGAAGAAAAAGGGAAAAAATTAAGGGAAAAAAATATAAACCCTTTATATATGCATATTTATATTAGAGAAGAATTCAAAATCAGTATCAAAATTCAAAAAAATCTATGTATACAAAATTTTAGAAAGCAAGAATAAAATAAAAAAAATTTTTCTTATTTTTACAGGCCCCTGTATTAGGGTCCAGTTAAGTAATTTCTAATCCCACAAGTCTGTAGGACAGAATGTAGCATAATTTTACTTCCCCATTTGCAGCCAAGGCTACAGGAAGTTGCCATACTATAGGAGAGAAAAAAGAGGACCAGATTTTTATTTTATATCTAGGGAAGTGTCATTCCCTCGTATGATTTTAACTTCGTTCTCAGGAATGGATGGAGCCAGGATGGTAGCCAACCTTAGGTACTTGTCTGTAGGTATTTTCACGAAGAGTGTGGATACAGGGAAGGCCTACATCTTAACGTCTGTCAAGTGTCGCAACCCCGAGTCTCACACTAGGTTCAAGTCCTTAGTATTGGCTTAGAAATGCATTAATTCTTCCTGGATTGGTCTTTGATTTTTAGACCTGTGAGCTCTTTTGGCATTATCCAGGTTATCTCTGTGCTCCTTGTTTGATCTCGTTCCTAGAATCAGACACAAACATTAATCATAGTCCCACAACAATTATCAATAAATGGCAGGTTCCCATAGTCTAAAGCTGTTTGGGTGCGTATTAGTAATAACAGCAAGTATATATTTAAACTAATATTGTAGAATAAAATTAATATTGATCATATGTACCTTAAGTACATAGAAATGAGAAAAAGGGAAAAAAATAAAATAATGTAAAAATAATAATAATAAAATAAGGAAAAGAGAAAAAAAGGAAAAAAGGAAAAAAATTAAATTTAGAAATTCAATGTGTCAAAAGCAGAATAAAACAGTTCCACTTGTCAATGTATAGTTATCTCCAATGCATGTATAGGATACAGTCAATCAGTCTCAACAGAAGATGCTCTCTTTACATGAGAACAGTGAATCCAAGAGTCCTTTTCTCCAACCTTTATAGATGTTGGAGTAGTTAACAATATTTGGAATGGTCCTTCCCAGGAAGGCTGGGTTGCTCCTGTACGCTGGAAGTTCTTTATATACACGTTGTCTCCTGGGTTCAGGTCGTGCAGTGAAAAGTCTAGTGGTCCAGCTTGTACTGCAGCTCCGGATTCATGTAGCTCACGCAGTTTGTGCTGTAATTCCTGTATATAGGAAGCAATAGTAGTATCTCCCCCTAATAGCGATGTATAAGCCGGGGAGAAAGGCTTAGCCTGTATAGGCGGATGTCCAAAAAGTATCTCAAATGGTGAAATATGTAAGTCTCCTCTAGGCCTACTTCTAAGATAAAATAGGGCCAGAGGGAGAATTTCAGGCCATTTTAAATGGGTCTCAGTGCATAATTTTCCAATCATAGTTTTAAGTTCTTTGTTCATCCTCTCAACTTGGCCTGAACTCTGGGGATGATATGGAACATGGAATTTTGGAGTTATCCCCAAGCAAGAATATATCTGGTTTAGAACAGAATCAGTAAAATGACTCCCCCTATCGGAGTCAATACGTGCTGGTAGGCCAAAGCGAGGAATAATTTCTTTTAAAAGCACCTTAGCAACAAAAGCTGCTGTGGCTCGGGCTGTAGGAAATTCTTCCGGCCATCTGGTCAGTTGGTCTACTATGACCAAACAAAATTTATATTGTCCAGCCTTTGGCATCGTTATAAAATCTATCTGCAGGTGCTCAAAAGGTGTGTAAGCCAGAGGTCGCCCACCAAAGGCTTTACCACGAAAGGCATGTTGGTTATATGCCTGGCAGGTAGAGCAGGATGAACACACTTTAGAGGCTATGGTAGTTATACCAGGGGCTATCCATACTCTCTTAACAGAGTCCACGATGCCCTGGGTACCAAAGTGGCCAATCTGAAGGAAAGCTGTCTGCGGGCGTCCTCTCTGTCCAAGCTCCTAACACCAACTCCTCCTAACACCAACTGGCGTCTCGCTCTCCCCACAGGAAGTGAGCGAATTCCAGAGGCTGTTCCCTACCTCACTTCCTGTGTCTCACAAAATCCAATGGTTGGCTCTAGCTTGGCTTAGGACAGCCCAGGTGGGCAGTTAGTTATTTCTGATTTGTCATTGACTAGCACATGCCCGTGTAGTGTGGGTGTGCACAATTTTTTGGGTGCTAGACCAAGATGGAGACTTTTAAAATTCACAATGGAGAAAGTCCATTGTAAACCTTAAAACTCTATAACTCGTGGAATCATAGATGAAGAGCTAGTAGAGGTCTCAGAGGCCATAGAAATGTGAATTATTATAATTATGCATCTAACAAGGCTACAGGAGAACAAATGAAATAATGGACATAAAAAAAGCTTTGAACAAATTAAAATGCTCATAAAATGATATATAATGAAAATCAAGAGAAAGGTATATTTTACCTTTCTCTGTTGTGGGATATTTATGTTCTCCTTATTAGGAGAACCTTAGGACAGGCAGCAGCATGAAGAAGTGAATGAAAAACCAGCTTTAGTAAATGAGAGAACTGTGTTCAAGTCCTTCATTTGCTCCATTGTCAACAAACAAGTCAAATCCACAAACATTTACTAAGTGCTTAACTATAGGACAAGCATTGTGCTAAGTACTGATAATACAAGTACAAAAATAAAGGTAGTCCTTTCCTTCAAGAAATTTATATTCTAATAAAGGAAGACAAATGGAGGAAAGGGGCAATAGGATGATAAGAGAAAATCTAGAAAGTACAGAGTGCAACCTGGAGAGGAAGTAAGATATAATGGTCTCAGTGTCTTTCTTAAAATAGAGATTCTCAGTGGAAGAAGGGAGAGAGGCTACAAGAGAGAGGATGCTTCCAAAGTCCAGAGGTGGAGTGAGCTCCCAGGGTAAAAAGGTTTCTAAAACATGGTAGAGAAATATATAAACTGTGTGATTTTCGGTAAGTCACTTAGTTTTCCTAGGCGACTCACTAGGAAGATAAGGTACAATGGTATGGTGATTTTCCTTTTCTAACAATTCTCTGTATCCTTGTAAATGTCAAATTTAGTTCCCATTCCCATATGAAACTATGAAGCATCATTAGTAGTAGCAGTAGTTCTCATCAACTATTATATGATAGAACTACATTCATTTATTAGAATTCCTTGAAGTATCTTCCTATAAGGAGACTAGCCTAAATGGTACAATTTTACCCTGGAAATTCTTCAAAATTATTTGATAGGTGCCATCTCTCTAAGTGATTTCTCTGAGGAAATTTGTTGACTAGATTTTAAATGTATTTATCACTATTTGGCCCCCTCCCCCAGTTTGTCTTTTTCAAAATAGAATTTGAAAATGAAAACTCACCTGATATCTTTCTCAGGAAAGTCTGAGGCAAAGAGTCTATTCTACAACTTCTGGTTTCCTTTTCATCCTTGATCATTCCTTTAGCACTATAGTCATCAAGAAGTCCAGCTGATTTTATAACTGCCTCCTTTCCTTAATATATTTAGATTGCCCCCAGTTTTGAGAGAGAGAGAGTTGCTTTAGGTTCTCCTTAAATTATATTTCTGTATAGCCAAGTTTCTACTTTACACTTGACCTGCCACACTTTTTCAGGCTTCCATGTTCTCTGTATCTGAGAGGGCTTTCTCTGGTTAGAAAGATGCATTTTCTCCTTCAATATCCTCTTTGACTGAGTTAGTTACACATGCAGAGTGTTTGGTGTTTGAGTGCCTAGAGTATTTGATCTTCAACATGAATTTAAGCTAAATTTCTAAGAATGTTTTTTCCTTAAAACAAACAAACAAGAAGACTCCCGGTCAAGATGGCGGCATAGAAGCAGCGAAAGTTCAGACCTTGGAAACCCTTCCTTACCGATCGCAAACAGAGTGCTCCTAGGCCACCGAAATTCAAGCTGAACAACAGGATAGACCTGGGGAAACCTCCTCCTGGATCTGGATCAAAAGGTACCACACCCCAAAAGCCATAACCCTAGATCACTCGGATATAAGGGGTTTACAGAAAGAAGGTCCCAGGGCCCATCCCCCCCGAACCCAGAGTGCTGAGCCCACAGCAGCAGCGGGAGCCTCAGGGCTCTGAGGACTCACCTTGAAAGCAACCTGAGCCAGTCTCCGGGGCGCCCAACACAGACGGCAGGGAAACATAGAGAGAAGGAGGAAGCCTGTAACCCCCTGGCTGGGACCTTCCATCTGAGTCTCAAGGGAGGTCCCAGCTTTAGGGCACCACCTGAACTTAATCCCATCAGGAGCCCTCAGAACCAGGCAAGCCACAACCCCACCCCCCTTAGAGAGCAGGGTCTTCTGAAAGAACTAGCTGAACCTGATCCCATCAGGAGCCCTCAGAGCCCAGAGAGGCCACGCATCTCCCCCCTTAGAGAGCAGGGTCTTCTGAAAAAACAGAAACCTAGAGGTGAAGTCAAGATGGCAGCCTAGAAGGAGCATAGACCTAGCAGCCTGGCCAGAGCTTTGGAGATACTCCATATCTGCTCCAGCCATCCAGGAAGTTTAAAACTCAGAGTAAACCCAGCCCAACTAAGCTGAACTCAATCCCATCAAAAGTCTCCAGAACACAGGGAAGCCCAGGCTTCCCATCCATTCTCATTGACTGCTGGACTTTAAGCCAATCAAAAGCCTCCAGAGGACAGGAAAACTCAAACCCCCAACAACCCTCCCCCAGAGATTACACCAAGAGATCCTCTGTTAAAGCTCCAAGAGGGGAGACTGATAGAAGTCCCCAAAAAACAAAAAAAACAAATGAGAGGAACAAGAGCACAGACAAATACGGGGAGGAAAGAAGGGGTGAATTTGAACAAACAACAGAAACAGAAGAAAGAAATTACAATAGATAGCTACTACTCACCAAATGGAACAGAGGGGGAAGAGATCAGCAAACAATAAACCAGAAATCCCAGCGAATTGGATACAGGCTGTGGAAGAACTCAAAACACGACTAAGAGAGGCTGAAGACAATTGGGAAAAGAACTTAAAAATTAAGATAAGTCATCTGGAAACAAAGGCACTTGAACTAAAACAAGAAAATAGTGTCCTGAAAGCCAAAATCATCCAGCTGGAAAATGAGGCAAAGGAGATGAAAGATGAGGCAAAGGAGATGAAAGACGAGATAAAGAGGATGAAAGACGATCTTCAAAGAAAATCAGACCAGAAGGAAAAAGAAGACCAAAAAGCCAGAGATGAAATCCAATCTTTAAGAACCAGAGTAAAACAACTAGAATCAAGTGACCTCACAAGGCAGCAGGACACTATAAAACAAAACAAAAAGAATGAAAAAATTGAGGAAAATGTGAAGCATCTCATTCACAAAACAGACGACTTAGAAAATCATTCAAGAAGAGACAATTTAAGAATAATTGGACTACCAGAAGACCACGACAAAAGAAAGAGCCTGGACAGAATACTAGAGGAAATTATCCAGGAAAACTGTCCCGAGATCCTAGAACAAGACGGGAAAGTGGAGATTGAAAGAATCGACAGATCACCCCCTGTATTTAATCCCCAACGGACAACACCAAGAAATGTTATAGCCAAATTCAAAAACAATCAGATGAAAGAACAGGTATTACAAGCTGCCAAGAAGAAGCCATTCAGATACCATGGAAACACGGTGAGGATAACCCAGGATCTGTCTGCATCCACACTGAAGGAGGGAAAGGCATGGAATATGATATTCCAGAAAGCAAGGGAACTAGGCCTACAGTCAAGAATAAAATACCCATCAAAACTGACTATATTCTTACAGGGGAAAGTATGGTCATTTAACACAACAGAAGAGTTTCAAGCATTCATAAATAAAAGACCAGACCTGAACAGAAAATTTGAAGTCCAACCGCAGAACTCAAGAGAATCATCAAAAGGTAATTTAAAAAGAGGGGGAAAACAACAACAACAACAACAACAATAAAGTTTTTTTCAAGAGACTCAATAAGTAAAAATGATATGTATCCCTATAGGAAAAGAGGTCATTGGCAACTCTTAAAAACTGTTGCTATCACCTAAGCAACTAGAAGAACTACACTCAGAGGAAACAGTGACAAACTGTATAGGATGAAAGGACAAGACATAAATAGGTATATAGATATATACATGCATAAATACATATACATGTGTATGTATATATATATATACATGACTAAAGCTAAAAAAGAAAAGAGGTTATGACTAAAAGAAATGGGAAAAGAAACAAATGGGGGTGAATTTATATGTCACAAAGAAGCTCATGGCAGGAGGGGGGAGAACATCGATACACTGGAAGGGTAAAGAGGTTGGAGATAGGAAATACTCAACTCTTATGTACTTTGAAACTGACCCAAAGAGGGAAGAAAAATCCAATCCATTGGGGAAGAGAATAGATTTGTGCCCTATAGGGGAGTAGAAGGGTAAAAAACAGACTGGTGGGGAGGGAAGCAGTACAAGGTAGGGAGAGGGTGGGGGGGAAATTTTAAAAAGACTACAGGGGAAAATAAGGGAAGGAATAAGAAGGGAGGGGGGTAGAAAGGGAAATACAAGGGGGACTGATTTTAAAGTAAATCACTAGACTGAAAGGAAGAGCTGAAGAAGAAAGGTTAGAATTAGGGAAGGATATCAAAATGCCAGGGAGTCCAAGTGACAGTCATAACTTTGAACGTGAATGGGATGAACTCACCCATAAAACGTAGACAAATAGAAGAATGGATTAGAATCCAAAACCCTACCATATGTTGTCTCCAAGAAACACACATGAGGCTGGTAGACACCCACAAAGTCAGAATTAAAGGATGGAGTAAGACCTTCTGGGCCTCAACTGACAGAAAGAAGGCAGGAGTGGCAATCATATCTGATAAAGCCAAAGCAAAAATAGACCTGATCAAAAGGGATAGGGAAGGTAATTATATTTTGTTAAAAGGGACTTTAGATAATGAGGAAATATCACTAATCAACATGTATGCACCAAATAATATAGCACCCAAATTTCTAATGGAGAAACTAGGAGAATTGAAGGAAGAAATAGACAGTAAAACCATATTAGTGGGAGACTTGAACCAACCATTATCAAATTTAGATCAATCAAATCAAAAAATAAATAAGAAAGAGGTAAAAGAAGTGAATGAAATCTTAGAAAAATTAGAATTAATAGATATATGGAGAAAAATAAATACGGACAAAAAGGAATACACCTTCTTCTCAGCACCACATGGCACATTCACAAAGATTGACCATACATTAGGTCACAGAAACATGGCACACAAGTGCAGAAAAGCAGAAATAATAAATGCAGCCTTTTCAGATCACAAGGCAATAAAAATAACAATCAGCAATGGTACATGGAAAACCAAATCAAAAACTAATTGGAAACTAAACAATATGATACTCCCAAATCATTTAGTTAAAGAAGAAATCATAGAAACAATTAATAATTTCATCGAGGAAAATGACAATGGCGAAACATCCTTTCAAACCTTTTGGGATGCAGCCAAAGCAGTAATCAGAGGTAAATTCATATCCCTGAGTGCATATATTAACAAACTAGGGAGAGCAAAGATCAATCAATTGGAAATGCAAATAAAAAAACTCAAAAGTGACCAAATTAAAACCCCCCAGCAGAAAACCAAACTAGAAATCCTAAAAATTAAGGGTGAAATTAATAAAATCGAAAGTGATAGAACTATTGATTTAATAAATAAGACAAGAAGATGGTACTTTGAAAAAACAAATAAAATAGACAAAGTACTGGTCAATCTAATTAAAAAAAAGGAAGGAAGAAAAGCAAATTAACAGCATCAAAGATGAAAAGGGGGATATCACCTCTGATGAAGAGGAAATTAATGCAATCATTAAAAATTACTTTGCCCAATTATATGGCAATAAATATACCAATTTAAGTGAAATGGATGAATATATACAAAAATACAAACTGCCTAGACTAACAGAAGAAGAAATATAATTCTTAAATAATTCCATATCAGAAAATGAAATCCAACAGGCCATTAAAGAACTTCCTAAGAAAAAATCCCCAGGGCCTGAGGGATTCACCAGTGAATTCTATCAAACATTCAGAGAACAGTTAATCCCAAAACTATACAAACTATTTGACATAATAAGCAAAGAGGGAGTTCTACCAAACTCCTTTTACAACACAAACATGGTACTGATTCCAAAACCAGGCAGGTCAAAAACAGAGAAAGAAAACTATAGACCAATCTCCCTAATGAATATAGATGCAAAAATCTTAAATAGGATACTAGCAAAAAGACTCCAGCAAGTGATCAGAAGGGTCATCCACAATGACCAAGTGGGATTTATACCAGGGATGCAGGGCTGGTTCAATATTAGGAAAACCATCCACATAATTGACCACATAAACAAGCAAACCAACAAGAACCACATGATTATCTCAATAGATGCAGAAAAAGCCTTTGATAAAATACAACACCCATTCCTATTAAAAACACTAGAAAGCATAGGAATAGAAGGGTCATTCCTAAAAAATAATAAACAGTATATATCTAATACCATCAGCTAATATCATCTGCAATGGGGATAAACTAGACGCATTCCCAATAAGATCAGGAGTGAAACAAGGATGCCCATTATCACCTCTATTATTTGACATTGTACTAGAAACACTAGCAGTAGCAATTAGAGAAGAAAAAGAAATTGAAGACATTAAAATAGGCAAGGAGGAGACCAAGTTATCACCTTTTGCGGATGACATGATGGTCTACTTAAAGAATCCTAGAGATTCAACCAAAAACCTAATCGAAATAATCAACAACTTTAGCAAAGTTGCAGGATACAAAATAAACCCACATAAGTCATCAGCTTTTCTATATATATCCAACACAGCTCAGCAGCAAAAACTAGAAAGAGAAATCCCATTCAAAATCACCTGAGACAAAATAAAATACCTAGGAATCTATCTCCCAAGGCAAACACAGGAACTATATGAACATAACTACAAAACACTCGCCACACAACTAAAACTAGACTTGAGCAATTGGAAAAACATTAACTGCTCATGGATAGGACGAGCCAATATAATAAAAATGACCATCCTACCCAAACTTATTTATCTATTTAGTGCCATACCCATGGAACTCCCAAAAAATTTCTTTACTGATTTAGAAAAAACCATAACAAAGTTCATTTGGAATAACAAAAGATCAAGGATATCCAGGGAAATAATGAAAAAAAAACACAAATGAGGGGGGCCTTGCAGTCCCAGACCTCAAACTATATTACAAAGCAGCAGTCATCAAAACAATTTGGTACTGGCTAAGAGACAGGAAGGAGTATCAGTGGAATAGACTGGGGGCAAGCGACCTCATCAAGACAGTATACGATAAACCCAAAGATCCCAGGTTTTGGGACAAAAATACACTATTCGATAAAAACTGCTGGGAAAATTGGAAGACAGTGTGGGAGAGATTAGGAATTGATCAACACCTCACACCCAACACCAAGATAAATTCAAAATGGGTGAAAGACTTAAACATAAAGAAAGAAACCATAAGTAAATTGGGTAAACACAGAATAGTATACATGTCAGACCTTTGGGAGGGGAATGACTTTAAAACCAAGCAAGACATAGAAAGAATCACAAAATGTAAAATAAATAATTTCGACTACATCAAATTAAAAAGCTTTTGTACAAACAAAACCAATGTAACCAAAATCAGAAGGAAAACAACAAATTGGGAAAAAATCTTCATAAAAACCTCTGACAAAGGTTTAATTACTCAAATTTATAAAGAGCTAAATCAATTGTACAAAAAATCAAGCCATTCCCCAATTGATAAATGGGCAAGGGACATGGATAGGCAGTTCTCAGATAAAGAAATCAAAACTATTAACAAGCACATGAAGAAGTGTTCTAAATCTCTTATAATCAGAGAGATGCAAATCAAAACAACTCTGAGGTATCACCTCACACCTAGCAGATTGGCTAACATAACAGCAAAGGAAAGTAATGAATGCTGGAGGGGATGTGGCAAAGCAGGGACATTAATTCATTGCTGGTGGAGTTATGAACTGATCCAACCATTCTGGAGGGCAATTTGGAACTATGCCCAAAGGGCGATAAAAGAATGTCTACCCTTTGATCCAGCCATAGCACTGCTGGGTCTATACCCCAAAGAGATAATGGACAAAAAGACTTGTACAAAAATATTCATAGCTGCGCTCTTTTTGGTGGCCAGAAATTGGAAAACGAGGGGATGCCCATCAATTGGGGAATGGCTGAACAAACTGTGGTATATGTTGGTGATGGAATATTATTGTGCAAAAAGGAATAATAAAGTGGAGGAATTCCATGGAGACTGGAACGAACTCCAGGAAGTGATGCAGAGCAAAAGGAGCGGAATCAGGAGAACATTGTACACAGAGACTGATACACTGTGGTACAATAGAACATAATGGACTTCTCCATTAGTGGAAGTGTAATGTCCCTGAACAATCTGCAGGGATCTAGGAGAAAAAACACTATCCATAAGCAGAGGACAAACTGTGGGAGTAGAAACACCGAGGTAAAACAACTGCCTGACTACAGCGGTTGAGGGGACATGACAGAGGAGAGACTCGAAAGCAACACTCTAATGTAAATATTAACAACATGGCAATGGGTTCGAATCAAGAACACATGTGATACCCAGTGGAATCACGCGTCGGCTAGGGGGGTTGGGGGGAGGAAAAGAAAATGATCTTTGTCTTTAATGAATAATGCATGGAAATGATCAAATAAAATACTTTAAAATTAAAAAACAAAAAACAGCTTCCAGGCTTCCAATAGATTATTGACTTTTTAAACTCTACCTTTAAAATTTTCTTTAACTTATGTCTAAATTTTGTTGTTTGCTATTATTTTAAAAATCGAAAATCCACATGATGGATTTTTTTGGTCTTTATTCTTCCAAAGGGAAGATGAATTTCTTTGTGTTATAGTTGCTACTACAGAGTAGTACACACTTCCCATATTAGGTCATATCCTTCACACAGAGTCAAGGCTATTTTGTGTTCTTCCCTTTATTAGTTCTAATGTCTAATCTGCAGGGCTAACATTTGTCCTCTCCAAAAATTTGCCAGAACTTCAGTTTATCTGTATGAGATATCTGGTTAATCCCATTTGGGATAATTAAAGTCCCTCACTATTCTGACTTGGATTAATTTGCCTATTTTACTAATTTGATTTTTACACTTCTAGCTCAGGCTTATTTTAGGTATTCTATGAGGCATTCTACCTGTTACATTTTTATTTGTGGAAATATGCCATTTCTGTCTACATAAATTAAGTTGTAGTCTTCTTTTTCAAATTAAATTATTTATCTCATCACTAACTTAAGTTTTCTTCCCAAGATCTGGAGTAAAGAACAGCAAAACATGGGATTTAGATGTCACTGGCTGTCTACACTGAAATGGAGATTTATGCTAACATAACAGACATTTTTTGTTCCTCAAGAAAAGGAAAATACTGTGCCCCTTAATGATGACTTGATATAAACTTGAAGGGAGGTCTGATTGTAGTGGAGTATCCAAAGCACCCACCCTTAATCTTATACTATTTACCATTTTTTATCAGACGTACATGCATAGTTGTCCTGCTTAATACATTTCAAGATGACTCAAAGCTAAGAGAAATAGTCAAGGAAAGAAAATATCTAGTCATCTAATCATTCAGTAACATTTTAGAACATGAAATTTAAATACAAAATTTTGTGCTCAGTCTAGAAGTCATCTTTAAAATTTCAAGATTGGAAAAGCATAAATAGATAGCAATTTTTCTTGGTGCAAATTCAGGGGGAAGGAATAACACTACTGCAAAATAAGAAAGGAAGATTATTTCTTTCATATCTATAAATAAAAAATGAATTTTAATCAGCCACATTGTATAACACAGAGACTATTTTAAAGACTATATTGTTAATATAAAAAATAAAAAACTTTTCCAAAAATCAAGTCAAAAACGACTTGATTAAGAGAGAAAATTAATTGAGAAAAGTTTTGCTTTGAACAATTCTCTCAAAAACCTGACATCTAAAATCTAGAGGAAACTGATACATATCATTATGAACTAGAATTATTTTCCAATAAATGAGTAGTTAAGAGATATGAAAAAAATGGTTGCCAAAAGAAAAAAATTCAAATATAAAACCATTTTAAAAGTTATTGAAATTTCTCATTATTAGAGATATTAAAATCAAACTTTTCCCCCTCGCCACACCAAACTGACAAAGAAGGCAAAAAAACACCACCAACAACAACAACAAAAACAAAAAGGAAGTTCAACATTTGTAGGAAAACTGGAAAAGAGATACACATGTACATCATTGGTTTACCTGTGAATCAGACCATTTGGGGAAACAAAATAAAATAGTCCTTATCCTTAGGGAGTTTCTTGGGCTTTGTACTTCTGTTACCTGACAGAGTGACTTGAACCTAATAAAAACTTAGTAAATTCTTACTGAATTAAATCTTATTAAGCCATGTAATTCCTGCTTGACTTTTCTAAAAGAGCTTCATCATCCAGAATACCATTCCCTGAAGTTGACTGTCTGACATGCCCTACTTTTGAATGCTATTTAATTTGCAATTTTTAATAGCTTAATGACAATTTGGTTCCAGGAAAGCCTGCCTTTCCAATATATCATTTCCAAGGGTTGCAAAAGATTCTTCTTCTTAGTGCCTCAAACCATCTATAAATTGGCCTGAGTCTTCCTTATATAAAGGCAATATCACTGAAAATATCATCTGAGAAGTCCTCACCTTGACGTCTTTTCTTAGTAAATGAAATCTAGCCTCCTAGATTTGATCATCATCCACAAATACTATAGTGACCACTCCTCCCTCCACTACCCACCTTAAAAACTTTTTTCATGGCTGAATGGATAGAGATTCTAAATCAGAGGATCTGAGAATCTGTCCTGCCTCAGAAACTTAGCAGCTGTGTAAGTCTATGCAAATTATCTAACCTCTCAGTCTGTTTTCTCATCTGTTGAAGGGATTTTCAGCATCTTCTTCACAGAATTATTGTAAGACTCAAACAAGATAATTTGTGTAAAACACTTTGTAGACCTTAATATACTATATAAGTATATTATTATTTATTAAAGTCAAAAGGTAAATCATTCAGCATTGTCAATAAGTCATTACTAGTCTCCCATGATCTTTATAAACTATTTTTCTAATAGTTTAATCTTTCACTAACTCTGCCTATTCTATATTCTTCTTTCATAAGCATATTATAGCTTAGGAAGATACCATAGAATCTGGTGAAAGGCAATTCCTTTATAATAATTGCTTCTATGACCCTATGTTTTGCTCCTCAAGAATTAGGAGGTTTCCTATCAAATTGGTTAATGTGACAGCAAAGGAAAATAATAAATGTTGAAATGCATGTGGGGAAACTGGGATGCTATGCATTTCTGGTAGTGTTGTAAGCTGATTCAACCATTCTGGAGGACAATATGAAACAATGTTCAAAGGGCTATAAAACTGTGCAAACCCTTTGATCCAGAAATACTGATGCTGGGTCTGTATCCCAAAGAGACAAAGAAAAAGGACCTACTTGTACAAAAATAATTATAGCAGCTCTTTTTGTGATAACAAAGAATTAGAAATTGAGGGGATGTCCAATTGAGGAATAGCTGAATAAATTGTGGTATATGATGGTGATAGAATAGGATGATTTCAGAAAGAACTGGAAAGACCTACATGAATTGATGCAGAGTGAAATAAGCAGAACCAGAAGAACACTGTGCATGGTAACAGCAATACTGTTGTATGATCAACAGTTGTGAAAGATTACTTACTCTCAGCAATACAATGATTCAGGACTAGTCTGAGAAAATTATAACAAAGAATACTATTCATCTCTAGAGAAGGAACTGTTGGAGTCAGAATGCAAGTAAAAATATATAATTTTTCATTTTACTTTGGATTTTTATTTGAGGGGTTTTGTTTTATCTGAATGTTTTCTTACAAAAATGGACAATATGTAAATTTGTTTTATATGATAATACATGTAAAAAAACCCAGATCATATCACATACCATCTCTGACAGGGAGAAGGAAAGGAGGGGGAGATACCAATAAGGATCACATAACTTCAGAAAAATTATGTGGAAAACTGCTACTATATATAACTGCTAAAATAAAATGTCTTTGCAAAAAAAAAAGAATAAGGTTTTTTCCTTCTATGGTGTGGAGAGAGAAGGAAGTGGTTTTAATAATGAATATTTGAAAGCACAATTAATTGTCTTTTGTTCAGATGATGCTAATAAAATGTTGGGAAGAAAATCATCATTATTTGGCAGTATTTAAAGCATTGCAAGGATCATTTGATGATTCAATATCTGAAATAAAATAAGTCAATCATTTATAAATATTTCTGGATACAACTTATTTTATTTATCACCAATATAATAAAAATTAAACTGTTAGAAACTGTACTTAAAGAATTTGAAATTGAAACAATTAAAATTGGTCAAGTACTAAGATCCAGATGACTGGCATATAATTTATGCACTTATACTGCAATATGGTACATACATCCTACATTACATATGCATTTTTCCTTTATTATTCTGGTTTGACAAAGAGACTAGCTAACATTAATTTCTTGCAAAACTTTGCTTTAATGACTG
The DNA here is from genome assembly GCF_027887165.1 of Monodelphis domestica. Classification (NCBI taxonomy): domain Eukaryota; kingdom Metazoa; phylum Chordata; class Mammalia; order Didelphimorphia; family Didelphidae; genus Monodelphis; species Monodelphis domestica. The sequence goes on along the minus strand of NC_077231.1, from coordinate 220,424,696 downwards.
ACATTCCTGAAGGATTTCCATTACTTTCAAATCCATTGCAGTCAAGATCAACTAATATTCAGAGTATAAAAAAAAATTAATCAAAGGTACCAGAAGAGGTTTGGAAAATTAAAGATTCATCTTGGAAAACACAAATCTAATAATGAAGATTTGATTAACTCAGATAAATTTAAAGACATCCCATTTAATAAAAATAATAAATTTATTCTTCTTCCTGGAAATATTACTAGAATATTTAAATCAATACCTGAAGTTACATCTTTATCACAAAGCAATGATTTAAGTGTTTTTAGTTATTTTGATTTATTAAAACTATTTCTTTTTGTTGTTCAATTATTTCAGTCAAATCTAAATCTTCATGATCCCATTTGGACTTTTCCTAACAAGATAACATTATTTTCTCTATGGTATTAGAACCATACACTTGGATTTAAGAACTCGCTCCACCAAGCATAGTGTTGAAGAAAATTCTATGATTTGGGTAAAATTTAAAACATGAATTAGATTTAAATAATTTTGAGAATTTCTTGGATAATAATGTAGAAATAAAGAATACTCCAATCCCTATGACCATTTGAAGAGCTGAAAAGATAGTTAGCACTATTATAATCAATAGTGCTAATGCTGAAGGAGTTTTCAGTTTTATTAATATAATTTTATAGAAGGGAGTAATAGTTTAACATTAAATAATATATCAGATTTAATGACAAAAAATTATTGGGGGGAAAAAGTAGATGGATTGAGATGCCAATCACAGTCTAATTGCAACCACAGGTTAACTGTTGATATAAATGTTAAGGGAAAAAATTGGTGAAAGCATTTCCTAAGAATCAATTGGCTATTTGGAGTTCAATATAAAGAGGATTGCTTTTTCAAATTAATTTTAAATTGGGTGCTATTTTTATATCAGTAAAATTTATAATAAACTTGTGTGTGAATATATGTATATATTTCCCCCCAGAAATCCAGTTCTTAAACTTGCTTTATGCAGCATACTACTGCATATAAACATATGTCATGGCCTATATATAGGTATATGTATAGATATAGTGTATATTTATGTTTATAAGCTATAGTCTATATATGTATATTTACATGTTTGAGTATTATGTATAGATATAAATTCTATATTAGTAAATCAATATTCATCAATATGATTATACCTAACAGAATGTATTGAAGATATTCTATTGCCCACCTGAACATATCAGGTATGTTTCAGTCAATCCCAGGCATCTTTTCTAAGGAATTATGACAAATGTAAATGCACTGAAAAGAGATTGACCAGGAGGATGTAAAAATGGAGATTTGAATCCCGGACTTCAATCCCCAGAAGTCCTTGGCCACTTCCCAGAATTCTCTCTAATCTCCCTGAGTGTGAGATCACAAATTATTATTTAAAGGAGCTCTCCGCCTACTGGGCTCTCTTCCTACTTCCACTTCGGAGCACACATGGCTCTCTACCTAGCAGGCAAGATGTGAGCAGTTGTGAATGGGCTCTCTGGGCCTAAACACATGCTTTCTTATTCGGTATTTTCTTTAATTCTTAACCTTTAATAAACCTCTAAAAATATAATACTTTTAGCAGAGAAACTAATTTTTACCTGCCACCATTTGGCAATTTTAATTTTAACAGTTTGGCTTACCACATCAAAAAAATGAAATACTCTCAATCTTCTGATTATTTTCTTTACTGATCTTTAGTTCAGCCTTTAATAGCTAGTGCCTAGTTTGTTTGTTTGTTTTTTCCTAGGCCATGTTTCTCTAAGATGCTTTTTTAGAAAACTGTCTTCATCAGCTCTGGCCTGCAGCCATCCGATTCCGACTTTCTTGAGCCCTTTCCGCCGGCCCGGCTCCCGGCAGTTATTTAGGGTTCCTGTATGACTGCTTGCATTCCTGCCTGCAGCCATCTGCTCGAGACCTATTTGCTGTTTGACCCAGATTGCCACTCACCTGGTCCCCTGCTTGCCTGCATTCCTGTCCTGGTCCTGGCCCTGCACACCCCGGTGGTCTCTCTCTCACTCACCTGGCCCAGCTGATCACCCAGGCTGCTAGTAGCAGACCCAATTTCTTCAGGATCAAAAACCAGCTGGAAACAAAAAAAAAGGGGGGTGGGTCACAGAAGGGGAGAAAGAAGAAGAGACTTTTCCAAACATGAACTTACAAGCAATGGGATATTTAAAATGATATATTTTAACTATATTGATAATTTCATCTACTTCACCTGCATGCTAGAGAAAAAATTCAGTTCCCAGCAACTCTTGGGGAATCAGTTCAGTGGCACAGTGAACTGAGAGCCAGGCCTAAAGACAGGAAGTCCTGGGTTAAAAATCTGGCCTCGAAGACTTCCTGGCAGTGTGGCCCCAGACAAGCCATTTAACCTCCATTGCCTAACCATTACCAATCTGCCTTCTGACAATAGGAATCTAAATGGCTAAAAACCCAAGTAGCTTTAATGAGACTGGAGGTTATATTTTTTTAAACCCTTACCTTCCATCTTGGAGTCAATACTGTGTATTGGCTCCAAGGCAGAAGAGTGGTAAGGGCTAGGCAATGGGGGTCAAGTGACTTGCCCAGGGTCACACAGCTAGGAAGTGGCTGAGGCCAGATTTGAACCTAGGACCTCCCGTCTCTAGGCCTGGATCTCAATCCACTGAGCTACCCAGCTGCCCTCTGGAGGTTATATTTTTAAGACATTTCAGACTCCAATGGTTTATAAAAATCTCTGTATTCTATTGCATTTTACTGTTTGTTTTCTTTATGGTTTAACTTTGTGATTTTAAGTTCATATATCACTACATTCCATACTATTCTGTTATACTGTTCATTTTAATGTACTGAGTTTTAACTACTGTTATATTCTGTTGCTTTTCCCCTATGACCATACTGAACAAACATTGAATAAGCCCATAAAAAAAAAAACAGCTTTTCTAATTTTGACTTTTCAAATTGTCACATAGAGGATAAATGGACTCCATCAGAAAAATTGCTATAACAACCTTTGGAAAAATTTACTGTGCTAAATATATCAATTGAGTTTAAGGTTTTTTTAGACATGATTTTTAGAATTTTCTTAACAATCTCTGGTCATTTTTGCCTGCCCCTAACATGAGGTATAAGGCCCATTCTAGTAGCTGAAATGAAATACAATTATAACCCCAACCTTCCCACATTTCTAAATATGTGAATGGAAGTTGGGCAGTTAATCTCAGGGAATTTGTACCCCTAAAAAGCCTCCAAAAAAGGAGCATCACACATTTATACTCTTCAGCTCACTATTTTACTTCCACCAGAATGATATCTAGATTTCTTGATGATGTTCTTAACCCAAAATAAGTTTTAATTTGCTTAAATACCATGGTTGAAAGATTTGCTACATTTGTAAAAACTTGTAACAAATAACCATCAGTTCATAGGCTTTTAAAAAATGCCATATAGCAACTTATGTAAAATATGATAGGGGGTTTGTTTGTTATTGTATTTAACTGGGCTATTGAGAATTTTGGGAATACCAATATCTGCATATTTGTACTACTGCTCAATTCATTTGCTTGCACTCACAGTGGATCATGGCCAGATATGATGAGGAAATGGATCTCATTTTTGGTGAGAAAGCCTTGATTTCTGTATTTTCTTAGCTGACACAGTGTATCAATGATTATAAGCTACATTTTTGAATTATTTTTAAAACTATTTTATTATATTTTTCTTGCATTTGCAATATACTATTTCAGTTTTTTTAATTTTATTTTTTCTATCCTTTTTATATTTGAAGCACATGCCACCAGTATTAAGATTTTCTTTAACTTTCTTCATTTTTCAGTAATATAAGTTTAAAATACATTTGCTATAATGTCAATTCATGCCCCAAAAGCTTGAGACTATAAAAATGACACCACTAATTATTAAAAAAATTATAGACTTTGCTTAATAATTCTGTCTGATTCCAGGACAAGATATACACAAAAGAGCCACTGCATAGGGCCAAAGATAAGCCAATCCAGGACAGATTGATGCACTTCCAAGTCAATACAAAGGTCTTGAACCTAGTGTGAAGACTCGAGGTTGCTGTGTTTAACATTTGTTATGACATAGGCCTTCCTTGTGTATCCACACTCTTCGTGAAAATACTTACAGACGAGTATCCCAAACCTTGGCTCCTACCTGGCTCCTATAATCTGGTCCCTTTTCTATCTTTCATAGAGTGGAAACTTTCTGTAGTCCTGGCTACTGACTAGGTAAATGCATCATTGCTTAGATCATTTTAACTGGGCCCTGATTCAAGGACCTGTTATAGATTTATTTTTCCTTTACTTGGAATTTTTACACATAAGACTTTGATAGTCTAAATTTTCATCCAGAAATTTTCTTTTTTATTTGGATTTTTCTGATGTCTTTTTAATTTCTCTTGCCAATTGATTCATATACCTCATAACTCAGCCATGCATCCCTAAGTGATCCTGTATTTTTCAATCACCCTCAAGACGGGGAAATGTAAAAAATATTATTTAAATTGCAAAGTTTAAATTCCTTTTAAGAAGAATTTTAGGTAAAGAAAGATGATACCTCTCTGAATCCAGAATCTGAACTGTTGGAGAAGACACCATGAAGAAGCCTCCAGACAACAAGCTGCACAAGATCAAGAATGAACTTTGGGTGTGCTTGATTGAACATTTATTTGTATCTATACTTTCATACCAAAGTGGACTGCCCCCAACTGGCTTTTTGGCAATGCTTCTAGCGATTATTGATTTTGTTTTTATTTTTCCTCTTATCCTCAAACTATTGTAATCCTTAAGTTTATTATGTTTTCATGATCCTTTTGGGGAAAATTTTTTTTTCACAATGAGGATCATACAGGGAATTGTAAAAATGGATATCTGAACCCCGGACTTCAATCCCCAGAAGTCCTTGGCCACTTCCCAGAACACTTTGTAATCTCACTGAGATTTCCACCTGGGCAAGATCAAAATTTCTATTTAACTGGCTGTAAATGTCTACTGGGGACTCTTGCTACTTCCACTTCCAAGCAGATGCGTCTCTCATGATGTAAGTGAAATTGAATGGGTCTTTCAGCCCTCCTAGGCACATACTTTCTTACTTGTATTTTCTTAAATTCTTAATCTTTAATAAACCTCTAAAAAAACATAATATTTCTAGCAGAGAAACAGTTTTTAACTGCTACAGGATGAAAATTCAGGAAATTTGTCATATGAGAAATAATTAAAGGGACCAGTTGACTTAGGAGAAATATAAGAAATGTCTATAAAAATTAAATGGAAAACATATGAAAGGAAAAAATAAGACTTGCTTTTTCTTATAGAAAACATAATGTTGATCAATGAATGAAAGTTATAGTGAAGTAGAGGTCAACTCATTCCACAGGAACATTTTCTAAAAATTACAGCTAATCAATAATGGATCTGACTACCATGAAAAATAAGGAGCTCTCAACCCATGGAATCATTTGTAAAGGCTCAATGACCATTCTTCTTCCTATCCCCAAGGTGTGTAAATAATCTATATATTTATGTTTCCATATGCATACTATGCATTTATAAAAAGCTAGTTGTTCCACATACATTATTGTAATAATTAAAAATAAAAATATTTCTTGCTACCTAGAGGTTCCTCTGTCTGCCAAGGTTGCTGAATATGAAGGCAGGCTAGCTAACTGAAGCACTTCTATCTTACTTAAGCTTAAACTTTACCTAAGACTCAAAACTTCTCTCAGAAGAAAATTAAGGTTCTAAAATAATCCTTTCATGGTTGCCAAAACTATAAAGATAATTTTAGCATTGTGACTTAAAATCTAAATTTAATTGGTCACCAGGGAAAATCCCAAATAATAAAATACCCAAGTCAGCTGGAAATTTATGGTGATCTAATTGATATAGTGGAAAGAAACTAAGAAAAAGGGAGAAGGAAAGGGTGAAGGATTTCTCCCACCTGGATTGTATCGGGAAGATTAGGGGATCTAGAAAGTAAGGTTTTGGAGTGTGAAGGATAAAAGAATCAGCCTGAACTCCAAAAGGGCTCAGCCAAGATGTCTGAGACTGAATCAGCTCAAAGCTCACCACCAAATCCAGACAAATAGCTGCCACCATGCCAAGATGTCGGAACACTTAGCAAGCTGCCAGCCAGAGTTGCCTCTCCAGGGAAAGAGGGAGAGAGAGGAAGTGATGTGCCTTATATAGACAGTTTTATGCCACTTTCCTGCATCTCATCTATACCAATGATAGCTTAGCTTGACTTAGGACAGCCCAGGGGTCTGTCCACTGTTTCTGATTTGTCATTTGCTAGCACATGCCCATGTAATGTGGGTGTACACATTCCTGAGTGCTAGACCATGCAAGATGGAGAGAATCTAAAAATCACATTATCCTATTTACCTGTCTTGCTTATCCATTGCTGGGAAAAATGTTTGTTTTGGTCATCAATAAAATGTTGGCTATTAGAGTAAGAACCAGGAATCATGACTTTGGGGATTCTATTCCCATTACCAACTTCAAGTCAATTCAATTCAACCATTCCTTGGCTGCCAAATGAGGCCAACACTGCTTATTTCAATGCATGTAGGCCCTTTAGGCAGATAATTTCAGTGTTCTTTTAACTGTCAATAAATTCGAGAATATAAATGAGATCTTTTTTCTGTTAACTTATATAACTATTTCAGAAGTGCTTTATTTTCTTCATTTTTTTGAATAGGATAAATGGGTTTCAATCCACCCTAGTTATGGAATTCTCTACACTGATAAGATTGCATATCCATCTGACTCTTGAAGTATCCAACATAACTCTTCAGAACTTTGGGACAATGGGGGAGTTGGGTTTAGTTGATATAGAAATTTGAGAAAATGTGCAATGATGTTCCCTTTAAGTGAGAATTGAAAGAATGGTCAACTTGCATTTTTTTTACATTTGTGTACTTTGAACAAGGACTGTTTCTAATTGATGAATTTTTAACTTTGCTACTAGGACAAAATAGAAGACTTCTTTCCATATAAATGAAGTTCATGAAGTTTCCTATCATTTTTCAAATATTCATCCTCACACTAACCCCAAAGTGCAAACTAATTGGTAGGGCTGGGCACTAGACTGGTCAGCTCAATAAAATCTTCAATTAAATGCAACATATCAGTTTACTTTCTAATCTGTAATCATCTCAGGTAAGTCTATCAGAGTTCCTTTCTGGATTGTAGTTAAGTACCTCCATAGTATAATATTAGAAATTACATCATTATTATTTCAAAATCATTGATAGAATTTTGAAAGGATCATAATTTAAAGAAAGAGATAATATTGCAGCATTTTATCACCATCTCATAAAACAATGCTTCTTTTTACTAACCACAGAAATTATAACACACTCTAGTATAGTGCTTGGAACATAGTAAGCATTTAATAAATGTTTATTTTCTAACTAAAGTTTCCTGATGCATAGTATTTAGGCAGTAGGCAGGGAGGGAATTGAAGTGAAGGTGGAGCAAAAAAAAGTTGATGCTACATCAGAATTAGTCATGAAATATGCTTTGGAATAGGTTCATACTTGACTTATCATATTCCATTTTATTGTGTAAACAAAAAATAAGAAAGACAAGATGAAAACATAATACTGGGAAAGTATTCCTAATTCTTTGGTACTTTCTAAAATATTCTGATTCAAAATACATAAGGGAAATGGAATAATAAAAAGCTTTCTTGACATAACCTTTGAGAATCCAAGGTCACTTCTACACAATAATGAGGCATCAAAGACTTTAGTGATGATGATTCTTTTTTGTTAATTAATTTTATTTGTTTGTTTGTTGCATTAAAATTCTCAGATATCTCCCTCCCTTCCCCAACCTGCAAAGGGCACCACTTGAGTATATATGTGTATATGTATGTATATATATAAATAAAAATACATATATAATATACAAATATAAAACATAGAAACACCTATGTGTATAGATATAAATTATGCCTTTCATGTCACTATTAGTTCTTTCTCTGAAGAATATTCATAAATTATTCATAAAACTTTAGTTCTATAGCTATATATAATGTTCTCTCAGCTCTACTAGTGTCACTTTTCATAATTTCATGTTTTTCCATGTTTTTTTTAATTAACCTGATCATCATTTCTTATGGTGCAGTAGTATCTGATCACAGTCATTTGCTAGACTTGTTCAGCCATTCCCTAGTTGAAAGGCAGTCCCTCAATTTGCAGTGTGTTTGTTTTTATCACAAAGAAAACTTCTATAAATATTTTAGAACATATAGGCTCTTTTCCTTTTTCCATGAACACCCTGGGAAACATAGCCAGCAGGGGTATTGCTGGGTCTAAGAGTATATACATCTTTTTATAACTCTCAGGGCATAATTCCAGGTTGCTCTCCATAATGGTTAGATCAGTTCACAGTTCCACCAAGAGTATATTTAGTATCCCTGTTTTCCACATCCCCTCCAATATTTGTCATTTTGCCCTTTTATCATTTTAACCAATCAGATAGGTGTGAGATGATACCTCAGAACTGCTTTGATTTCCATTTCTCTAATCAGTAATGATTTAGAACATTTTATATGACTACATATGAGTTTTATTTCATTATCCAAAAACTGTTTCCATATCTGTTTACTATTTATCATTTGAGGGACGGTAATTATTTTAAAATCTTGACATTTCTCTATATATTTTAGATGAGACTGCTATCTGAGAATCTGTCTTATAAAAATTTCCCCAATTTTCTGCTTTCCTTCTATTCTTGGCTACATTAGTTTTATTTGTATAGTATGGTACTAATTTTACAAAGGGGTTTAAAAGGTCTTAAAATTTTCGCTTACCAGGCATTTTTGCCCCCAAGATATTTTTTCTTACCAATAATTCTCAGTTTTACCCCAAGACAAAAGTTAGGTTTAATTTTCCAATAAAATTTACCAAAGAGCAATATGTCACAATCTGTCATGCTGAGTTAATGAACTAGGCTATTAATCTGTATTGAAAGGTCCATTCCAGTTTCTTTGGGCATCCATCATTGGCCACCTCCCCAGAGATTGATGCAGAATAGCTGATATCAGTACAGTCTCAAGACCAAAACAGAAACAGGCTTTTTGCGTGATGTGATTTGTCTAAACCAGAGTGCAGTACCATTATAGATACAACATCCAAAAAGGGAAAAAAACCTAACCTAACAACTAAGGAATATTCAGAAGGGAAAGTGTCACATAGGAAGATGGTACTAAGGAGGAAACAGGGTAAATAAGCTGTTGCATTGGTGAATATTCCATTGGTATTCAAGCCAGGAATATGTATGTATACCTATGTGATGGGGAAGAGTGGGGAAATGTAAAGACAAAATCAGAGAGAGCCAGCACCAAAGATCAAGGAAGCAGTGGGTTAGGGTTAAGGTTGAAAAAAGGTTTAGCAGAGTTGTAACAAGGAAGTTGGCTACAAGGTTATAAGGTATCAAAATGGAAGCAGGGGCAATTTATTTTCTGGGATATAAAATGCTTTATCTCCAAAATAATCTGTTACAGTCTTTCAACTATCATGGCAGAAACTAGATATAGACCATTATCTTACACCATTTACCAAGATAAGATCAAAATGTATTTATGACCTTAGCATAAAGGGAGCTATCATAAGCAAATTAAAAGAACATGGAATATCGTGCCTATCAGATTTATGGATAGAAGAATTTACAAATAAACAAGAGTTAGAAAACATTGTGAGATGTAAAATGGTTAATTCTAAATACATAAAAAGGGGACTGTGCAAATAAAAAACTAATTTTTCCAAGACTAGAAGGAAAGCAGTAAGTTGAAGGGGGAAAAATGTATAGATAGTTTTTCAGAAAGAGGTATCAGGATCAAATTTTCAAGCAATCCTTCCTCCAGAGCCATATTTTCTCCATCAACCCCTATTATGGTCAACATCACACTCTATGGGATAGGTCAACCTTTTACAACACAATTGTACCCAGGTAATGTCTTAACTCAGTGCTAAAAATTCCTTCTTTCTCCCATCCCCTCCCAACTAAAAAAAAAGCAAAAATCAAACAACAACCACCCATACAAGCTGAATTTTCCTCAGGGATAGTTATGATTAGTTATGATTCTGTCAAGGGACCTTGGGTTTCCTTTGGATACCCCCAAACCTAGAAGTGTTTTAGGTCAAACAGAAAGCAGGAAAATTCTTCTCCTTCCTTGCATTCTTGTAATGCTGAGGAAAAGGTGACTGGCATCAAAGACTCACAATAAGGAAAGACCCTTGAGAGAAATATTCCCCTTGGATTCTCTCCTAGATTTTGAGATGAACACAGATATACATTTTCCAGTTACCATCAGGATTTAATCTAGGACATTTCCTTGTTCCCTAAAATACGCCTGGCCAAACCCTGTTTCTTTGGGACACTAAATATCACTCTAGACCCACTCAGGTGACAAACACCCACCCCCCAACACCCACCCCACACACCCCACCCCACCCCCTCTTCTGCCAAATCTCATTCCATTCCCTCATCCTTGGTCATGTAGCCCCTGCTTTCAAAAGGTTATACAAAGCCCAGAATCCATCCCCTCTAGGAGGCAATGAGTGTCCCACCTACACTGTCCTCCAAGTCAAATTCAACATGAATACCAAATTAATAAATCTCTTTTAATTTTTAAGCTAAGTTTTGGTGTCTTTTATTCTTGTAAAGGATACCTATCCTGAACCTGGGATTCACCTCTAGTCCCCCCATAACATTTTCAGGATTTAAAATATAACCAAATTAGGTCAGTTTATAAAATAGCTTCAAAAGGGAGCAAGCAACACATCTTCCTCTTTTTGTGCTGGACACCGTGGGTACATGAATGTAGCCCATGGGCTTTTAAAGGACTATTGATTATGGAGTTGTGATAGAGGAATGATCCAGAGACTTTGAGGGACAGGATATGCTGAGGTTTGCATCCACAGTGGGGGATGCTAAAGGAGGTGTGGAATCTGGGAAGAGGACATTCCAGGAGGAGACAGTTGATCTCTCTCTGGCTTGAGAAAGCCAAGGGTGACAGGCTGAACAGAGATTTCTCTCCTAAACCATACAAAATCCTTCATTGATCCTAATCACCATTCCCCCACCACCACCAAAGACACCAAGAGTTGTGGCAAACCTGAGAAGAAGAATAGTATTAGAAGATCTCACACAGCTCCTATGACACCCTGAGTCTGGACATTAGCTCTGCTGTGCTAAGACCAGGGGTCACCAAACCCTGAGCCTCTTAGAGACCAGGCTGACAAAGCCTGGGTCTCTCAACTTTAGGGGGAGGGAAAAAGATATTTTAGACAGATAAGGACTTTCCTTACCCTCTTTCCTATAAACTCCAACCTGCAGACATATTGTTTATCTTACCCCTAAACACCATTTGTTAGAATAAAGTGTCAGCTATCTTAAATTGACTTCCTTGTCATTTTGAAGGAGGAGAGAGCAGATTTCTCTCTCTTTAACCAAGGTAAAAGGTTCACGCATTAATCAGTTATTAAACGGGAGTAAATGCAGGGTTAGTGGAGAGACATACTTGAAGAAGACTGAAGGGGGAATCCATCTCACCCTCCTTCTACTTTCTGAGATCATCTACTTTTTCTCCATTATACCCAGATCAACCCTCTAATACAAGTCATTGTAGAAGCAGACAGTCAGAAAAAAATTAAAGGATATACAGTAAGTTTCATTTGAAAACCTGATAGGATACTCAAAACATTCATGGAGGTGGATGCCAACTTTGTATTTTAATACTAGCACTGCCATCATCAATTGATTCACTTGGTAAATGTGTTTGAGTACTCAGTTATTTAAACTGCCTTCAAGGAAATTGCATTCTAGTAGTAGAATATACATATCTGTTGGTTGGAGGATGAAACAATTTTCCTTGTATAAATATTATAAACAGTGGTTAGGTCCCCAGACTAAACCAAAGAATACTGTTTATCCCATAATATTTTTAAATACCCTATATTTCCAAGTAATAAAGATAACTGAAATTAATATACTAATTCAAGACTTACAAATTACATTACAAACATGATATGAGACCCTTACAACCATTCTATGTGATAGGTACTATAGACATTAATTACTATCTTCTTTTTCCAAATGAGAAAACTTAGACTTAGAGATAATAAGTGACTCATCCATTGTTACACAAATAGTAAATTTCAGGGACAGGGTGTGAATTCAGGTATCTCTGTACTCTAAATCAAGCTCAATTTCAACTATGCCATGTTGCCTCTCATTGAATTGTACAGAAAAAGATACTGTTCTTTCCATATTAGATCAAAGAATTGCAGAATGCCAAAGATGGAAAAGATTTTTCAGGTCATGAAGTACTCTCATTTTCCATATAAGGAAACTCTGGTCCCATGTCCAAGGTCACATACAAATCAATGGCCAGCCTGGGATTCAAACTCCAGCCTTGAAATTCTAATTCCAATATTCCTCCTTTACATCAAAAGTACATCTAGGAATAACAGCTTCTTGTTCTTTTCTGCTTTTTTTTTAACTGAATTCATAGAGCTTCAAGAAAGGCAGATTTAATTAGAGGAGGATGAAAAAGTAAATAGATACTTTTGTGGAGATTCTCACCAAGGATTCTGGGTACCTGCAAGGCTTTAGAAACTGAAGACACTGGTTCTTTATTATGAGTATATTCAATTCAGAACTTCTGGCTTTCTTTCTCATTGATAGAGGTTTTTCATTATCTCTGCTCTTGTACTCAAACATACTGAGAATCAGGAATAAAAAAAAAGGTGTGGGATGGATTGAGAAAGGAGAGAATTAGAAAATAAAGGGGAAGACTTTAGGTTTGTCACACACAAATTTCCTACCTACTCCACCCCCACTCTACTAGTTTTTCCATTAGCAAGTTTGATGCCCACTTATGACCCCTTCTGGTTTCCAGCTGATATCACTACACTCCAAATTACCTGAGTCAGAGGACACAAGTTCATTTGCCCCAACCCCCTTTCCTTCAATCCCACTATAACATCATCATCAACTTCTCAAGTTATTTGTAGGAAATGTACTGTGAAGCATTAACAATGGGGATGGAGAAAGATTTAATCACGAATTATAGTTAATACGTTCTCAGTTTTGAGGTATCCTTGTAGTTAATTCCAGTCATTAGTAAGAACTACATTATATTTATTCATTATATTTTACTCCCTCTAGACTATTTTTTAAGCCTGAACCTGACCTTTGATATTAACTCAGTCCTAATTCTGTTTCTGTAGTGTTGACCAAAATTAATTTCTCCAGTGAGTATAGAATAGTGGGACAAACAAGGGACTTGTTCTCAGATGGCTTGGGTTAAAATCCTAGCTCTACTACTTACTGCCAGTGGGCAGTTACTTAACTTTTCCATTTCCTAATTTGTAAAATGAGGGTCATTGATTATGTTAAACTGGGAAAAATAACACAGAACTATTAAATAGTCAGAAAAAAAAAACACATTTTTAATCAGGAGAGGAGTTCAGCACAATTTCTTAGGCCTCCACACAGAGCCCCAAGGCTCTGGCTACTCTGGCTACTGACCCCTGAGAGAAATCACAGTGCTAGAGGACAACTCCAAGGAACCATGAAAATTGGAGAACTTATATACCTCTTGGGGACCTGAGGATGGGAGAGTATGGTTGACTGAATTTACAATGGCTACAAAGACATGAGTGGTCCTAGACAGGACTATCAGGGAAAGGCTCATGCTTTACTATAGACAGGAAAGGGAAAGACCCAGCCAAGAGCAGGCAGGGTACCTTAGAAAGGACTTTGTCACAAAGGGAGAAACTACCAGGACAAAAAAAGGGTACTTAAAACCTGACTGAGTCTGCTAGCTCCACCTAAAATACTTTTAGGTTTATTGTTAATCTGGACCAAGAAGTTGTGACTTCCCTCCCTGAGAAATTCTCATGTGACAAGGTCAAGCCTGCAGTCTTCAGACCTTACACTGCTACAAACTTGGGGTTCTCAAGACTGGGGTTTTTAAGATTCTGAGTTGACAATTAGATGATCTCTAAGCTCTTATTCAGGGACCTAAGCAAAGATACTCTTTCTACAACTGCAGGTCTCGGTTATCTCAGGATTCATCATCTTTAATGTACTAGCTCAAATTTGGAAAGCAAATTCTGAATCTAGGTTCTGTATAAATGGAGATTTTATACCTTTGGACTTCATTTCCCAGAAGTCCCTAGTATTTCCCAAAATTCCATTTTCCTAAGTCCTCCTGTTACATGTGATTGTATTTAAGTAGCTGAAAATGCCTCCCTCTCTCTTTTTGACCTGTGACCCAGTTGAGTTTAGGCAGTTCTTTTGCTTTAGTTATTATTAATAAAACTTTATAAAATATAACATTTAGTTATTGTGTATTAATTTTAATCTTTTCTCAGGGATTCCCAGTAAAAATTGGCATGGAAAGCTACTGTCCCTGAGGTTCAAGCCTTGGTGCTCCCCTTACCTTTTCTAGGTATCTTTATACTCTAGTCCTTTTAGAACCAGCTTGTCTTCTAAATTCCCCCTCTCTCATTGCTCTGACTATTCCCTTAGAGGAGACGGATCTTTCAGCAGATCCATCCCTTAATGGAAAAATTGTCTCACCCACCTATGTCGTAGGGACCCTGGAACCAGAAAACCCACCTCACACAGAATGCTTCTCACCACACACCTCCAAACTGAACTTTTTCCATCAGGCTCTTTAAGAGGACACAAATTCAAATACTACCATTGATGCCCTGTGTGACTTTGGGCAAGCTGTTTAAACTCCTGGGTCTCAGTTTCCTCATCTATAAATTAAGAACTAGAAGAGTTCTAAGGTTCCATCCAACTTGACATCTATAATCCTATGATCATTCTAAACTAACTTTCCCAAATTGATCTATCAGGGGTACAATGTAAGAAACATGAATCGAGAAAAATTACCCCAATTTCAGGGAAAGCCACAAGGTATCTAACATTTATCTGCAAGATCTCTTTGTTTTTAAGGTCTAGTACCAGAACTCTGTAACGTTGGTCCTTGGCATAGCAAAGCTCTCTAATAGCCACAAAGTTCAGGCCCTTTCTGCCCTGCCCTTGTCCAGTGCTTCCAGGATTTTATTAAAAAGCCATAGATCAGATTCTTCTAAGTAATCAAATGCCCAAAGGTTAATGAGGCATCTCATTCATATTTCATTGTTGCTATTCCTTGGAGCCCACCATGTAGCATTCTAATCAATACCATAATCTCAAGAAGCTACAGACAATTAGAAGCTACTAGAAATAATCTATAGACTCTTACTGTACTTAAAGTAAACCCACTGAGTTAATAACTGATAAGCACAGGTCAATGTCCCATCAGAATGGACCTTTCTTTTTTCTAAAAGTTTAATATGCCAGATTTTTAAAAAAAGAAACAAAATGTGTAGATTTAATTTCTCCAGTTATTTCCTCCTCTATATGCCTGCCTTGATGTCTATTCCAATAACTAGTCATTGAGGCACTCATTCTTTTGCTCTGTTCTTTGTATTAAAAAACTTTAGAAAAATATTCCTGTTCCAAGCTATTCAGATTTACCTGGTGAAGAAATATCAGATGAAGGTGACAATTCCTATGTTAAAGGTTGAACATCTATGTTTTTCATGGTTCATAATTACCTTTGTAATACCTGGTCATTTTTCCAAATATTTTAGAATATAATGTTTGTACGTCATATCCTCACCTAAAGTCCTTCTTATCCTCTTTATCATTGGCCGCAGATGAAGAGGCATTGGAACCCAGATGGAGTCATGAAATGGGAATTAATGTCCAGAATAAATGTCAGTTTTGACCTGCTGTCAGTGTTTGGTATATGCCTGATCAGATCAACTCATTATTACAAAAGAGTCACACTGCAGTGTTAGAGAACTAATTGTGTTCATTCATGCTCCAAAATCAAGTTGTACTGGGTTCTCCTTCCCTTTGGGGGTTCTATTTTCCCATGCAAATCTTACAAAGAGCTGAAAACCACAACTGATTCACATAAAGGAAAGAAGAATAGCTGATTGTTATATCCATCATGGATATATCCTACATCCAATACTGGAACTGCTGTATAGAGAAGGCATTAGGACCCAGATTCCCAAACACAATCCCCGTCACTTCTGGACTCAATGCAGAGCCAGAAACCACCAGCCTCTGAATTGCCCTAATGTTTGTTTGTTCAGTCATTCTCCCATACACAGACATACTCCTAAACCTCTGTTATAAACTCACTCATACTTGCCCTGATTGCAGGCAGAGTTCAATATCTAAATCCATTTGCCTCCCCAGGCACTAAGTCCTCTCTTTTCTCACACTGAGACTCCAGGGAGCTCAGAACTGTGTCATTCATTTTTATTTCAAAGGACTCTCCTCACAGTCCCTAAAATTTTGGAGTTGTCCTAGGGATAATGTGCTGGGTTCCAGTGTGTGTACAATTTTACCAGTTAGTTACACAGACCTGGATGTAGGAAGGGGAATTCTAGGAGGTATGGCTCACTCTATGGGTCAATCCAACCTCCTGAAGATCTGCATCTGAACATATGCTTATCCACTCACACACTGCCTCCAAATCTAACCAAATCAGTCACTCCATCAAAAATATTTCATTTCCATCCCTATTCAGCCCTCCAGATTCTCTTCAATCCATTCTCTATCTACTCTGTCATAAGTGCTCAGAATCCAAAGGATTAGCATGCTGTCAAGCTGGATAGCTCCAGACTAACAAACACCCCTGACTTCATATAAATGTTCATTCTTCATCCTGTTCTAAGATCCTTCTTTCTCTTCACAGTTTGGTTTACAATACTTTGAGATTAGTCTCTACCATCAGAGTACCTGAGTGGCAGCCTCAAAGATATCTCACAACATATGATAAACAATAGATGTATGTAAATTGAGTTAGTATATTAGTCTATAATTTTGAATATTTGGACAGGCTCTAAAAATAGATAATTTGTTAGACTCAGAATGAAATAGAAAGAAGAGTGGAGATAGATGTGATCCTATTATACTTGCTTTATAGACCTCTAATTTGAAGGGGTCAAAGAAAGTCATAAACTTCTCTATGTTTTTACTACTTGAAAAAAAAATGTGTTGGAATTTAACAAGTATGCTTTTCTGTACTCTTCACACACATTAAAATGTCCTCTCCGGTGACTTTCAAAGACTGTTTGAGAGGAATCAAACTTTCCCCCTTTGATCTTTTTTTTTCCTCTGCTATCAAACTCTTCTCATGATCTAAAAGCTGCTGAAGGTCAAGACTCAGTCATTCCTTTTGCTGGACAAGTTGAAGTCCATAACTGTGAAGCCTCTATTGAATGCTGGTCTTAGTTCAAGTTGCTTCTAACTTGGGCTTTTCAGAGACTGCTATTGATTTCCTTCTACAAAGGGATAAATCCTTTCATGTTGTAATTCCATAAGCATTGCAGAGGTTCTGGGGGAAGGGGGGAAGGGGCTGAGTGTAGAATTTTCATCTGATTAAACAATTTCAACTCTCAAATAAATTGTTCCCTTAGCTCTTAATGTCAGTTTGGCAGGGACTAAATCATTTCTCCCTACCATTAAATCTAATATGGCAGGTATATATTAATTTTGGTGTGTTTCGGTGACACCTGTCATGGAAGCTATATGGATAGGTGAATGGGAATTATTAGATGATTTGATATTTTTCATTAATGAGAAATGGATTAGACACTTAATAAATTTTAGTGATTCCTTATTTTACTCTAACTTCTTAGTAACAGGCAGCTATATATAATGGTGAGGAACAATTTGGGTAAGCAAGTCATAAAAATGAGTATGCATAATTCTGTTGCTGTTCAGCTGTTTTTCAAGGTGTTGTGTGAGGGGTTGGTTGTTTGGGGTTTTTTTTGTGGTTTTACCCACCTCATGGGAGCTTTATGAGGATTACTACCTGTCAGTCAATTAAGTTTTGCGAAGTGACTTGGGAATCTCATAGAAAAAGATTTTTTTAATGCAGAGTAGTAATAATTTCCCTGACAGAATGAAATGTACCAACTATACTAAATGAGTAAAATAACATGCTAAATCTCTTCTTCAAAAGAAAGCATTTTTCAAAATGTATTCCTAGACCCCAAAAATGGCAATATGAAGCAGTGGTCATTGTTATAAGTATATAGGATCAGGGAATTGCAGACTTTTAGAGTTGTGAGGAAACTTAGAGATCAGCTGGTCCACACTCAA
Source organism: Monodelphis domestica (assembly GCF_027887165.1). Taxonomy (NCBI): domain Eukaryota; kingdom Metazoa; phylum Chordata; class Mammalia; order Didelphimorphia; family Didelphidae; genus Monodelphis; species Monodelphis domestica. The sequence goes on along the minus strand of NC_077231.1, from coordinate 220,406,487 downwards.
TCATCTTTCAGCTGAGGAAACTTGGGCAGACAAAGATTAAATGACTTGCCTGAGGTCTTATTAATGTGCTGTTGATATTTTCGAAAAAATAGCCAAAGTATCATTGTGTTTTGCTGGCTAATGAGTCTAGTCTGTGAGGCAGCTCTGAGGTTACAATAGTTGAGACAGAGGAAGAGTTTCATTAGGGATAAGTCACAAGATTTAAAGCAACTTGCCATATACAGAGCATTGGGCTTAGAGTCATGAAGACCTGAGTTCAAATCCAATCCTACATTGGCTGTGTGACCCTTGGAAAGTCACTTAACCTCTGTTTGCCACAGTTTCCTGAACCATAAACTTGAGATAAAAAATATCACCTTCCTCACAGGGTATTTTTGAGGATAAAGTGAGTTTATACTTATAAAACACTTTGCTGGTTTTAAAGCTCTATATAAATGCTATTATTATTAAGATGATCCATCACTGTAAAAACCAGAGAATCTAATGATTCAGAACCAGGAAGTATGATCAGGAATACTAAAGTTTAATCAGAAAAAAAGAATCAGAAACAATTGGTTATAGGCTGTAAGTCCTATCAAGGGAAGCAGACTAAATGTTTATTTACTGGAGATGTGGCAGGTATTGGTGGTGGAGATAACATGGTACCTAAGGTAAGTGGCTGGACAGGATGGAAATCATGACCTAGGATGAGCTATATATAAATGGTAAATAATGTGAATTTATATTCCATCTTCAATCAGGACACTTCATCCCCAATGTAGAATTAAATCTGATTGGATTAACACTCATCTGTGTAGGCAGGAGTGAGAGTCAGTCAACAAGCATTTATTCAGTATCTACTATGTGCAGAGGGCCAGGGATACAAATGAAAAGTCAAAGAGAGCCCCCACTCCCAAGAAGCTCTCAGTTTAATGGGTGGATCTGACCAGGAGCATGTTATTAAAGGTGAGTATGACAAAGGGATACAGTTGGGGCAAATGATAAGACGCTTAAGGTAGAGGGTCTTTTATATCCCATGAGTGGCTTGCAGCCCTTTGATGCATTGTTACCATATTTTCAATAACCTCCCTCTTCAGGAAGTCCATACCCAGAGGACTATAGGTGCAAGGCATGTCAGGGTTAGAAGAGGGAAGGTTCAGTTATTTTTCCATTTCCTTCTCCCACTCATTTTACAGATGAGGAAAACTGAGGCAATCTGGATTAAATGACTCATACAGGGTCGTAGAACTAATAAATGTCTAAGGCCAGATTTGAGCTCAGGAAGTCTAGTCTTCCTGACTCCAGCCTCAGCACTCAATCTCTACAGGTGGTAGTGATGGCTACCTCCTCTGGAGTTATGTGGCTGGGATTTTCTTAAGAGATTGGGTTATGCAAATAATGGTAACATTATTCAAAAGGGAACAGCATATGTCCATTGGACTAGAAACAATCACCAACCACATTTACATAATGATAACATTCAAAAAATGTGTATTTGAATGCTGGTGGCCATTTAAGGGTATCCATTATTCACACTGATCAGGGCTAATCAGTAGATGCATTTCTGGGATTGAGGGTCCAATTCTAGGCTTGATGGAGGAGGAAGGTTTCAGTGTCATGAGTATTATGCAGTAGTTTTATTTTTTTTTTTGACCTTGCCATCAGATAGATAGAGGAGTGGAAGCATTGTGCCTAGTCAGGAGTGTTGGAGTTCAAATTCAGCTTCAGGCACATATTACCTGTGTGATTTTAGGCAAGTCACTAACTTCTGTTTGACTCAATTAAATAGGGATAAAATAGCACCTTCTGTGCAGGGTGGTAGTGAGGAATAAATAAGGTAATGTTTATAAAGTGCTTAGCACAGTTTGGGGCCATAGTAGGTTCTGTATAAATTCTCATTACCTTCCCTATTGGTATTCCCAGCCCTGCGATAAATTAATATGTCAGTGCTTCAAGGATCTCTGACTTCATTAATGAGACTATTTCCTAGAAGTATGGAACACTAGAAAGATTACTGACTCTAAGAGTCAAAGGTGCTAAAGCCAAGTCCTGCTTCCTACCATCAGGGGACCTTTGACAAGTGACTTCACAAATCTCTGGATCTGTTTTCTCTTTTATAAAATGTGGGGGTGGAATTGATAGCCCCTGAAGTCCCTTCCAGCTCAGGATCTGTGCCAAAGCAGACTTTAAACTCCTTTGTCAACGAGTAGGTATCCTTTGAGAGTTGTTTTGACCCCCCCCCCCCAAAAAAAAAAAAACCAACCAAACCACCAAACCAAAAACAAAACAGCAAAATGTGGCCAGACATAGAATCATAGTGTGAGAGCTGGAAATAACCTTAAAGACCATGTAGTCCAAAACTCTTCCTTTTATCAAGTGAAGAAATATACATCCAGCATGGTTAAGGGACTTGCCTCCAGTCACCCAGTCAGTAAATGTCTGAGGTAGGATTTGAACCCAGTTATTCCCTACTCTGCTATGCTACCTCAAAAAAGGTAGGATGGGGACAGTCATTAAATATGTTTATGATTTGTGGAAATTAGCTTATATAGAATAAATTAATATGATGGTGGGAAGCTATTTACTGAGTGTCAGTGGAGATCATATACCCAAATGTCAGCATAGTTGATACACAAAACCAAAGTGGATGGGACCAGAAAGTCCAAAATGGAAGCCACAGCCATGCTATTTGGTCCTGGGGCGTCTTCCCTTACATGTCATTGCCATCTGTATGTGGGTTAGGCTTTGAGTTTCACTTCCTTTAGAACTCAATTCACATGCCTCTCCCTATCTAGGGTTATTAACACAGAATTTCTGAATTTGGTTGTTTTCTAAAACAATTTTAACAACTACATTTCAACATAATTGGTTTTCTTTGTAATATTCTGTATTTTATAGTATGCATTTAAGCATATGATTCAGAGAACTATATGTTTTACCAAACTGCCAAAGGGGTCTATAACAACAACAACAAAAAAAGTTAATATCTCTTGCTATATAAACATGAAACCTTTTTCGATTCCTTCAGCAGCTAAAAGTGCTCAATCTCTCAAAATTGCCTCTTTTATTCAGTGTACATTTTAGGCATAAATATATTAGACAGAATGTTAGCTTTCGAGTGTAGAGACTGTTTTAGATTTTTCTTGTATCCCCAGTGCACGGCTTAATAGTTGCATAATAGATGCTTGTTGATTAATTGATTCTTGATAATATTTTGCGCCATTCCAGTGCCAGCATACAAAATGCTTTCTCAGAAATGGAAAAAGTCAGTGATGAATTTGTGTTCCTTTCTAGTTGAGAATGGACCTCTTTATTTGTCTGTAGAGAAAGGAGGTAGGGCAAAATGTAACAATGGAGAGATGTAATTGGAACATTGATGGGATCACAGAATTGTGGAATTTAAAGCTTAAAGGGATTTTAGAAATTATTTAATTCAACCTTCCTCCTCTAATCTTAATAATCCAATTCAATTCACCAGCATTTACTAAATTCATATTATGTGCAAGACTCTTAACCAAATGCTGGGATATAAAGACAGATGCAGACAAGACAGTAAGAAAGCTTCCATCTCTTTTCCCAAAAAATCAAGAATTAGGGTCTTTTAGGATAGTTTATGAAGTCTAAATCTCAATCCTTTATAAGATGTGGGCCAGTAATAATCTTTTTTTTCTTTTATTCAACCTTATGCATGCATTGACATAGGATTTAATCTGCAAAGGACCTTCACTTATAGCCATATAAATCTGTGAGATAAACAGAGCAATATTTTTATCCACATTTAACAGATAAAGTAACTGAGGTTTATAGAGATAAGTGATTTGCCCAAAGCCACATGATTATTATATAAGGGAGCTACAGGGGGAAAAAATAACACAAAAATCTTAACCCTCAAATTTTTGATGCAATGCTTTAAGTATCTTTCCCCCACTAAAGAAAATCAAGATAGTACTAAAAAATATAGAAGCTCTCCAAAAATCCTCATAGGATACCTTATTAGCATTCTCCTTCAAAATATTATTGGCTCTATTTCATTTATATTTTGATATGCTATGGTTATTTTTACTTAATGAAATCCCCATCCACTCTTTGTTTTTCTTCATTAAATACTAATTTCTTCCTAAATCTTGCAATGGTTTAGAAAATTACATTTATTTGCAAAAACAAACTTTCAATAATTTTTTCATACTATTTAGTGGGAAATCCAGTTATAATTATTTTTTCAGTTTTTAGTAAGTAAAACATATTTACAATAATTCATTTTTCATTTTGTTATTCTAATTTTTTTGCATTTTGATTCAACACATACATATGACCATATCTTTGATAATATATGCCATTTATTGACTTTTCAAAAAATGTCTGTTTCTAGACTTATAACATTATTCATTTTTACTAAAGTCAGAATATGAGGAAAAGTACTACAAACAACAACCTAGAAAAATATTAATCCAGATGGAAAAAAATAAGCAGACTTTACCAGTTAAAAACAAACTTGTTAAAACAAAAGAAGTTAGTATGCAAAATCATAGCCTTGTGTTGCAAATAGTAACCATAGTTTTCTAGGGATTGATTTACTCCCAGAGATGAATTTTTAATATAATGCAATAAATATGAAAATATTTTCAACTCTTCATAAAAAAGGGGAAAGACACATTTAAAATAACCTAATTTTCTTTGGGTCAATAATAGAGTAATTTTCAATTGAAAGTGCCATTCTATTTGTAAGTTATATTATTATATATTTTATTTCACAAAGGATTCTGAAGCAGGAACTGAAACTACTTTAGAAAATTGTGACCTCATAATGAACCTAAATATAGAGTGCAATTATTCATTAATCTGGTGGGCAAATTAGACTTTTCATTAAGACTATCTCTATCAAAATCCAGACTCTTAACACTTCACATCCTGATCATGACAGTAACTATCTCGCTCATCTCCCTGCCTCTATCCATTCTTCTCTTTGTTCAATGCTTCATAAGCTCCATTTTATTGATGTGGATGATCCCTCCACAAGTAAGAGAAAGGAACATGTCTTTCTTAAGAATCTATTATGTGCTAGTCACTTAAATAAACACTTTATAAATATTTCACTTGATCCTTACAACCACTGTGTGAAATAAGTGCTATAATGACCAACATTTTACAGTAGAGAAAATAGATTTAGAGAAGTTAATTGATTTGCTTGGGGTCATACAACTACTATCTGAGATTGGCTTTCCTCAATGTTCTCTACTGTCTTGTGGGACATGGATATCAAACTCTCCATGCCTTATGATCTTGTCACTATGCTCATATATTTTCCACTAAGAATCTACCCAATAAACTATAGATCAGAATCACAGAATCAGCATCAAACAAGAGTTTGGTCCTGTTAGGTCCACAGGGATGGAAACTCAGGTTCTAAGTACCAATCCTAGAATAGCTGGGTCTCTAATGAGAAGGGTTGGTTTCCCTTTCCTAATTATCTTTGGTTAATTAAACCACTTCCCTAGTGCCCATTGGATGATTTACTTAAGATTGGATTATGACTCATGTCCAAGTCTCTACAAAGGGTATTCAATGTGCAATGTGATACAAGTATAGGTCAGCTCTTTATTTCCTATAGATAAAGTAAATACTAAAAGACACAAAAGATCCACAATTTGTATGGAAAGAAAAGATTTAAAACAGGATTCAGTAAGCAACCTTATATATCATGATCTTTCCCCCCTTTCTTTGGTCAAAGGACATGCACAGTTTAGTGACTTTGGGGGTATAGTTCTGAATTGAGCCCATTTGGGGAGTGGTTTGCCATTTCCTTTTCCAGCTCATTTTACAGATAAAGAAATTGAGGCAAAAGGGTTAAGTGACTTGTGTAAAGTCCCATAGCTAGTAAGTGTTTGAGGCCAGATTCAAACTCTTCCTGACTCCATGCCTGGTACTTTTATCCAGTATGCTACCTAGCTGTGTGCTACAAAATAGATATTCGCATTTAACTCAGTTTATCAGTATTCAAATAATTCCTGAATTGCCCAATTTACCTTGTGGCAAATGTGACCAGATGTGGATCCATCTTGATGGTAGTCTTCTCTAAGAGTACTAGAGTCTAAAAAACATTTTTTTTTTATAGAAGAGTACTGAGTGGTTGCAGGGACTCCTATACTTGTTGCCAGTTGGACTTCTAAACCAATTGAATTCACAAGTTTATTTCCAAGCAATCTCAAGACATATACTCATTTGCCTAAGATCAGGAAAGAACAAACACAAAAGAAACCCCTGCAAACTCAGGATCAGACTTGCCTAGATAGAATATGGGCTCTAGCTGCCATGTACTCAGAGTGGTAAGAGATATGGTAAGCCAGCTCTACCCAAAGTCTAAAGCCACCTCTCACTTACCCCTCATGGGAAGCTAATTAAAATAGTCTTGGCATGTTAAGCAGCTGGTAAGGAATAGAGAACTGAAAATGGGAGTCGTTCTTTTTTAAATATCTACTGAGTCATTAGCTCTTCTTGACTAGTGTTCAATAAAGACGCTGATTTACCATCTCAAAATACCACATGTCCAGAAGTATCCATGAAGTTCACCATTCCAAAAGGACCAAAACACTCTTACCATGTCCTTGAGTCTCTAGAAATGTCCAGCAGAGATCTGGAAGCACACTTCCTGAGATGGCTCCTATAGGTCAGTTCATTAACTACTTACTGCCATAAGATTATAGATTTAGAGTGAGAAGCAAGAGATTTCAGCAATAATTTTCATTTTACAAAATGAAACTGAGGATCAGATTGGTTAAGAAACTCATTTATGGTCAGAAACATAATGTTAAAGATAGATTTTGACCCTAGACTCTCATTTTTACATTTTCATTATACCATATTGCCAACTCAAGTTTTTACTATAAATATTTTTGTGTATATTGATCTTTCCCCCCTTTCTTTGGTCAAAGGACATGCACAGTTTAGTGACTTTGGGGGTATAGTTCTGAATTGATTTCCAGAACAACTAGACCAATTCATGGCTCCAATAAGAGCAAGTTAATATGTCTTTTGTCAAATAGCCTCTTGGAAAAACTGTCGTTTCCTCCCTGTTTTTTAAAAAATCTTTGCCAATCTGATGTATCACAAATGTTTTAATAGTTAACATGGTGGAGGCACTGTTAGTGACAGAGGAAGAGGAGTGCTGGGTAAATTTATCATTTAAGTGATTTGCTATTAGAAGCTATAGTAGAAGATTTTAGGTAGCTACACATACATAGAAGAGACTCAACTTCCATGCTTTGAATGGCATGACAATGTGACCACAAACCTTTCTTCTAATGGTTTTGAGAGGCAGTGGTCAAATGGAAAAAGAACTTAGCTCCTGATGATTGTTCAGCCCAGGAAAAGAAACGTACAGCTTAGTGTATATCTAGTGCACACTTTCCCTTGCAAGAAAGCTTTACCTTAACTACTTTGATACTTCTGCAGATTCACAATCTAAATGATGTGGATTCAGTATCTAAATTCATACAAATCCACAATCTAAATTCCTTTCACAAAAGGCAGATTACCACCCCTTTTCATTCACCTCATTCATGACCACTTATATCTTCCCATAAATATTGTATAGGGACACCTTTTTCTAGATCTCTAACCATTATTTGGGTACCAAGGGAACATACAGGATCTCCACCAATGAATGATCTCTTGCTCTTGCTTCACCTTTACCTTCTTTTCCAGTTGTACATCTCTTGTCCATATTTGTTACTCTTGTAAAACACTCCTTTGGCAGATTCCAAAAGAACATTATTACAACAGCTCAGCATTGTTCCTTTTTTCCCTCCTTTCCTCCCTGCAATCTCCCAATTTGCATCTATTATAATTGCATATCCTCTGTTTTGTTGTATGGAACTGTCTTTCTTATTGTGGAGGAAAGGAATAAAAGGATGCACAGTAAGGAATCCAAGGTAATAAATGTATCCCTTTTGTTATTCTGACAACCCAAATATGCTCACATAAGATTGGTTTAGATGCCGTTAAAATCATTTAGACACAAAAAAAAATATTTAAATCAATCAGTAGTATATCATATTATTTTCCTTACCATAATAACAACAATAACAAAAGATTATATATTAGGAAAAATATGAGATAGGAATCAGCAGAAGTGGATTCTTATAACTCAAGCACTAACGAGCTGGAGAACCTCAGCCAAGTCACTGAATCTTTGCTGACCTCAATATTCACATTATTTTTCTTTTTGGATAATTAAAATGTCTTTAAAGGAATAATTATAATTATTATTATACTTCCAAAAATACTAAAAGCAGTTTTCTATTTTATTAAATTGATATCCTAAAATAAAAATAAGGTAATTTTTTTTAAACCCTTACCTTCTGTCTTGGAGTCAATACTGTGTATTGGCTCCAAGGCAGAAGAGTGGTAAGGGCTAGGCAATGGGGGTCAAGTGACTTGCCCAGGGTCACACAGCTGGGAAGTGTCTGAGGCCGGATTTGAACCTAGGACCTCCCGTCTCTAGGCCTGGTTCTCAATCCACTGAGCTACCCAGCTGCCCCCAAGGTAATTTTTAAAAATGGAATTTTAGAGTTGTTAAGTGACTATATGGTCTTGTTTAGTCCATGTGAGAAAACTGAGACCTAGGAAACTTTTTGATTTAATAAGCTAATTGGTCCATGCATTCTATAAACATATGTTGAAGAACAAAGAACGATTGAACATCATTTCCCTATATGTCATCTCACTAGCACAGTAGATAAACGAATAATCATTGCCTTGGTCTTATATTATAGATATATTAATATATCATTTAATAATTCTCCATATAGTATTCACCCTGTTTTGTGGCAGCAATTCACTAAAAACTCATGTTGAATTTATTGAGTACTAGCACCCTAGGGTTTTTTCCCTTAGTGATGATTCCTGACTGGCAATTTTCTGTTTTATTCTATATATTTTTTCACCATCAGATTCTGCCTTTCCCTAGTGAATTAACTTGCATTTATCTTGATTAAACCTTACTCTATTGATTGTTGTCCCTTCCTCTAACATCTCAAGATCTTGCTATATATTAATTCTGTTTTCCATGGTATTAACTTTCCCTCCAGGCACCTGATGACATTTAGCAAAGTTTTTTAATCTGCCAACATGGAATAACATCCTTTTCAGTTTCCATACATTCCCTTCGACTCTAAAAAGACCAAAGAAGGATATGTGTCTTACACATTTCACCTTGCTAGGAGGCATTTCTTTCCACTTATTTATGGTTTCAAATTATTTCTCATCTTCATATCCTACCTATCTCCTAGTAGGGTATGGGTTCAGAGAAGAAAAATGAGGCTAACCAATGCAAGAATTAGTTTTATTTGATTATTCATGTTTGTATCAAGGATTTTTATTTTTATTGCTTTCTTAATTGGTAGGGAATGAGAAAAGAGAGCGAGGAAGATCTTAATATGAAGTAAAAGATAACTAAAAAATACTTCCCTCATATTTCCAAGAAAAAAATACAGATTGGCATAGAACCAATTGGATACCAAGGGCACCTTCCTCTAGGCCTACAAAGACTAGTCCGATCTTTGGTAACACACCAAAATAGCAATAATCCTTTAGCTCTTTATTTCCCACCACTCAGATTTTATCCTAGCCAAATATTTTAACACAACTTCTGCTTAGATTCCCACAGGAGTAAATAACAAGATCTCCAGTACCTATGGAAGTACAGAACAACCATTTTTTCAGTCCAAGGGAGAAAAAAAAAATCAGAAAACGCAAAGGATCTGAAGAAACCCAAAAAACAGAAAAAGGAACTCTTGGAAGGTCACAAACAATCCATAGAATTTTTCTCCTCCATGTCAAAAATTGGATCCCAATTTTCCACAGGATTCTAGAGTCTTCCAGGCTCTGAGTTTTTCTGTACTTAATTACAAAACTACCAGAAAGAAAAGCCAATGATTTTTTGATCCCACACATTGTGACTTCATTCCCTTACTGATCCTCTAGCTTGCAGAGGCCACATAAGCAATCCTTTTCTCACTCAAGTAGATGGGATGTTTAGGAAATGATGCTCAGGTTGTGGTATATGTAGTAACTTCATGTTTTTTTTTTTTTTTTAAGGAAGACTAAAGAAGAGAGAGACTCTTACGAGTAAGTGGTGGGAAGGGAGAACCTTCAGGCATGGGGAAAAGTCAGTTGAAAGGTCCTGAAATAGATGGAAGACTGGCTTGTTGAATTAAGAGCAAGGTGGCCCTCTGGCTGGATAGTTGAGTCTAGGGAGGGGAAGAGAAGGCTAAAGGACTTGCTATTTGATCCTGAAGTGAATTGAGTAGTGAGGTAATAACCTATTGTTTAGGATAATTGGCTGACAACTTTTGTGTTCCATTGGCATGAGGAATGTCCTGGATATGTTGAATGAACTCCTTGTGGTGAATAGATGAAAAGACATGAACAATATTTGTAAGAGAAAGTATGGACAGGGTGATGGGGATAATAAGAGCATTCATCTCCAAGGATCAAATAAAACACTATTTGTAAAGCATTTAATACAGGGCTGGATACATAGTAAATAGACGCTTAATAAATCCCCTCTGTCATGGTCCCTCCCACCTCCTCTTCTCCTCTCCTGTTGGTTCATTCAAACACAAACACCTGGGGAGCTCTTAAATCGTTTTTCCCTACTCCTGCTACTTTTTCTGGCTCTGAATCGGCTTTTCCTAGGCCCTAGGGTTTGATGCAGCAGAAATTGAGCAATGGAGTTGTTGGATTGCCTGGAACATAAGTGATAGCTAGATAAAGGTCAGGGGAAAGACGACTCAGATTATAGGAATGGGATGAGAGATGGCCAAGCTTCTTGCCACAGAGGGAAGAAAAAGGAGGCATAAATGTTAAGGAGGAGGAGAGGGAAAAGGAGACTGCTCTAGATACCTCAATATTTCCTTTGCCCCAGGATCCTAAAAACAACTAAAACTGATTTAGGTATATGGTTTTCAGAACCAGTTTAAGGTATAATTTAATATTATTACATGATTTAGGGGGAGGGAGAAGGTTCCCTGACCTTCCCTCTCAAAAAAATAAACAAATAAAGTTTCCATCTCCTTGCTAATGCTTGATATTCCATTCACTGAAGGGGAACCAATAACAGAAAGGGAAGACTGGGGGGATCCTAAATTCAAGAACTCTTCAAAGGGAGCCTCAGATCCTTACTAGTTGTGTGGTCCTGGGCAGGTCATTTAACTCTTTTTGCCTCAGTTTCTTATTTGTAAAATGAGCAGGAAAAGGAAATGGCAAAATAATTTAGTATCTTTGCCAAAAAAAAAAACAAAAACAAAAACAAATGAAATCACAAAGTCAAACCCAATTGAAATGACTGAACATGTATATGTGTGTATCTGAAGGACATGAATATTTAGAGTTTATACATGTCTGTATATAGATATATAGGATATGTGTGTATATATAGATGGGATATACATCCATACATTCACATTTAACAGTTTTTAAAGCTTTTTCATACATTGTTTCATCCGACCCTCAAAAACAGTATAACAAAATTAGTTCAATCATTAATATCCTCTTTTGGGGGGTGAAAAAATGGCAATCAGAAAACTTTTCATTTATCCAATATCCTAGAGTCACAGAATTTTAGAGCTAAAAAAAAAAAAAGACCTTCAGAATCATCTCATCCAACTCTTCATTTGACCAATGAAGTTAGGGTCTAGAGCACTGAAGTGACTTACCTTCTACTCAGGGTCCTACAGCTACCTGATAGTACAGTAAGAACTATAGTCCCAGCCCTCCTGGTTCCAAAGACAGCGTTCCAACAATTTTACCATACTGCCTTTTCCTACAACCATTTAGCAATGGATCCAGAATATTAAAACCAGTTCTACCCTGTGTGCTAAATCTTCGTGGAAGACCATAATAAAAGATGACCAAAACATAATCCATGCACCTGGGTAAACTGTATTGAGAGCCCTTACGGATGTGTTGGGCTAAGGGAATCCGAGTCTTGAAAATGATTTAATTAATTGAGTTTTTAGTACTGCTCAAACCACTGCAACAAAGTTACCTACTTTATTATGAATAAGGCTAGCTTTACATCACCTCTCCCTAAATCAGCCTGAATTCCTCTGGTAGCAAATTTTGGGGGCCAGTTTAGTTTGTTGTATATCTCCTCCAGCTAAGATCAGATCCATAGTGTGGGCCTGTAAGTATTATTCTGATTATAATGCCCAAGAGAAACATTTTGCTTTTGCACTGAGTGATCCAGTTTTTTGCAAGCAAATTTGAATTGCAAAATCCATTGCTTGTGTACCCAGGCAAGCCCTGTCCCCTGCAGATGGAAGAAACAGAAAAAAAGTTCTCAATTTATAGTCAAGTGTTATGATGCACAAGGCAGTCATAGCTTCCCTGGAAGGAAAGCAGGGACTTGACACAGCAATCTAGACTTTTATGGTTAGTATTATGTTCTTGTTAATGAATCCACTGATGATCATTATGTTGGACAGTAAAAATTTGGTTTTGACTTTACTTTGTAATTCCTGTATTTTTAGTTCATTTTTTCTCTTTTTCATTCAATCATAGAATCTGACTGCTACAAGATTGTAAGAGGCCCTAAAGATGAACTAATCCAAATCCCCACTTAAAGAAAAACTGACAAGGAATCAAGGTCACCCAACTAGTTAATTCCAGAGTAACCAATTCTGGGGAATTGGAAAGGCCTCAGAGACCCTCTAGTCCAATCTACATCTAAACAAGAATCTGCTCAAAGACCAACCTGAGAAGGTCATTCAACTATTTCTTGAAGAATTTCAGTGAGGAAGAAACTACTCCCTCCTGGTGCAGCCCATTCCACTTTTGGAAAGCTCTAGTTATTAAGAATAATAGTAGAATTATTAAGAATGATAGAATATTTCATTATAAAATCAAGTTTGAATTGCTAAAAATAACATTGAAATTCCAATAAATTCATTTCCTGGAAAAGCTGAGATTAGAACCCACATTTATTTATTTATAGCCCTCTGCCCATTTTACCCCATCGCTTAATGTACTTTATTCCTTAGATCCTACTTTTACTTGTTTCTTAATACCACAGTCCAATCACTGGACACAGAGTAGTTGCCTAAACAGGAGGTCTTCTTGGCAGCTAGAAAGGTGGTACAAAGGGTTACAAGAGGTAAAGGTGAGTAATATCCCTTCCTCTCCTTGCCCAACTCACTCCCCAAGAGATATTTGGTTAGTGAGTTATGTCTAGTGTTCTGGAAGGAAATTAATTCTTTCCTCTGTATATAGCTCTATATACATTATCATGTGTTATATCCCTTGCTTTTACGAGAAATATAAGGTCAAATGTTATGCTGCAAAAAAGCAGAACTGCAAGTACCAATTTCATGTTAGATAGACAAGAGAATCATTCACTTTCAGCACCCTAAAAGAAATAAAAATTAGTCATTAATTCCCTTGATAACTTCAATATCTTCCCTACCCATAGATATATGCTCAGTAAGTACTTTCTGAAAGTCCCCATAACAAAAGGAACATAAATCCAATGAAAAGCTAGACTAGAATTCATTAGTAAGAAATCACAGATAGGAGGCTTCAAAGACAAGATAACTATCACATAGTTCCTTCCAACTCTGGGATTCTATGAGTCCATGACATAAAGATTCATACTGGCCTTTCATTAGAAGCTGATTAAGAGTCTAACAAAGAATGGGAATGACTGAAAGTTTAAAAAGGAAAAAAATTGCTCACCAAAGTAGGTGTGATTGATTGTACCCTATTTACTCACACATTTCCCCCCCATCTTGGTTATTATCCTCCCACCTTCCTCCATGCTCGATCCTTCCCAGCATCTAATTTTAAAAAGGAAATATCGAATTTGTTTTTCTTTAGTTATTTCTCTCCCCAGCCAGTTGTTTCAGTTGTTAGTAGTAGCTGAAGTATCTTTGAAGGCTGGATTGCAGAAGCTAAAGAGGTATGAATAATCTTGTTTATTTAAAGTAAGAATCTTATGAAAGTGCCAGCAGTAGCTGACTGCTTTAGCAAAAAATCTTTAGAGCCTCTTCGCAGGAGACTGGTAATTCCATTAGTGGCTAAAAAGGCCAGGAATACCAGGAACTATTATGGTCCCACCATAGCAATATGGTAGCAAGGAATAAGTTGCTAATATAATTCTCTTCCTAAACTCACCATGGCTCTGTACTTGAAAGACTAAGAAAATGATAGTGCTATTTATAGGACTAGACTTGTAGAAAAGAAAATTTGGTTTTCAGGAACTGAAGAGTTCATTTTTTGACATGTTTGGGACTTTTTGAGGAAATTCAAGTTGAAATATTCAGCATGAATTTGGAAATACTGGGTTGCAAGCTGGGAGAGAGGTCAGGGCAAGAGGTAAGAATGTCCCAGAAGCCAAGAGATGAATGAGTTTCAAGAAAATAGGGTGCTAGATAGTGTCATATGTCAAAAGGACAAGTAAAATGAGGACAGGAAAAAAAGACTACTGAAAATTCAAGTTGATTTGTTAGTTGACAATTAAGATCACTGGTGACCTTGGAAAGTTCAGCTGCACCAGGAAGGGGCAGATTTTAGGGTGTTCATGAGAGCAGAGCAATGAGGAAATAGAAGGAGTATTGAAAGACTGGTATTTTTAGAAATAGGTTAGTAGTTGAAATAAGAGATAATTAAAGGAGGCAGCAGGGTCAAGTGAAAGAATACATCTGTCCGTTTTAATAAACAGAAGAGAAAGAACAAGGGGAGAGAAAGAAATACAAATGTTGGCGTGAAGGGAATAATTGAAAGAGTGGGATCTCAAAATGGGGAGTGGGGTTAAGGCAATAGACAAAGAGTTAGAAAGAGAGACAAAAAGCCTTCTCTAATAAAGGAAGGAAGAGGTAATAGTTCAGATAGAATTCAACCAGAGCCATCCTTTAGTGGGATAATTCAGAAGAAAGTAGGATCTACTAAAAGATTATATTCTGCTATTAGTACCATTCTTAAAGGGATCAGGAGTTGGAAAAGGGTACTGAGTATGAGTTCAAGTGAGGATTCAAAGAAAGTATACAAATACATATGTGTATGTATATAAATGTATATGTATCTATAACTATACATATATTGGATACATTAGGAGAGTAGAATATAATCCCAATTTATGTATGTATTTTAATTTATGTATTATTCATGAATTTGTTCAAATGAGTACTTGTGATATTATTTCTTTTTCTTTGTTAGTATTGATTGGTTATGTTTAAGATTTGAAAGTATCAATATTTTAAGTGAGTGCTTTTGTGTAAATAGAAACACATCAATGGATCCCATGAGCTGAAGTGAGAGGAGTTTATTCCCCCATAAATTACTTTTAGGATCCTTGGAGAATTTAAATTTAATCATGTGATGATAGTCTGTCTCTGGAAACCTAAATCTCTCAGTATATGTAAGAGCAGATTGGAATAAACCAATTCATTGTCCATATCCTCTGGATGAGAATTGTGAGGTATTAAATATATGTGGCTACCCCATATACACATTACACTTAGTATTTACAACTAATTATTATTCTGTTCAATAATGGTAATGCAGATGATTAAATATCTATCGTAGTAATTTTTTTTGTAGATTTTATTAGATTTTAACATTTTGCTCATGCTCAACTTTCATAATTCATTGCCCATAAAACATAATTGCCCATTCATTTTTTTAAAAGAACATTGCATAATACCTCTTTATCTTAAGAGTTTGCACACAAAAAGCATACCCAAATTCCATATCTGTGACTATGTATATCAAATTGAACTGTCTTCATAAACACTTAAGAAAGTATTCTAAAAAATTTTTTTAATCTAGGAGACTGCAGGGTGAAATATTAGAAATAATATTCTATAAGATGATGACACAGCTTATTATTCCAGCATCTTAAAATTGAAGAAAAATGAGATGAAGATAGTATCTAATAATGTAATTTTGTATTTATCCTGAATTCTGTTAAAATATCCTACTTAAAAATGAGTGCATGCAATTTTCTTTTTCTTCACAAAGCACTTGTTCAGAGAATTGCAGTCTTTCTAAGCAAATGGTTAACTTACTTCTTTATAAGAGAATACATCTATTACTTAAAATTCAATCTGATTTTTTGACCTTGGGATAACATAACTTTTCTATTCCTACCCAGAGGTTTATGGAACAATTTCATGACTAATCTAATAATTAGTTATTCACAGTATTCCTTGTTTAGTCTTGAGGACAACAAAATGTTTTGCTTCTGGTGGAAAGGAATTATGAGAACCCAAATGCTATACAAGTCATCAATGATGGATAAAAAAAATAATAAAAGTTTATCTGTTCCATAGTATGTGTAGCTCTGCCCATCATAGGAGACAATTTTTTACAGGTGTCTTTGGTTCTAGATACCTCTGTATAACCTCCTAAGCATAGCCTATATTTAAAAAATCTATATCAGCTTTTAAAAAAATTTTAATATCTTTCTCTTGCTGGTCTAGGGTGTAATTCTTCTCTACAAGCCATATTTCTCTTGGTTTCTACCTCCTACACTATTAGCTAAGCTCTCAACTGAATTCTCTTAGAAGTATTTGTATCTCCAGGATCTAGCCCATTGTCTGAAACACAATAGATGTCTAGTAAATAGTTGTTCATTTAATCATTCATTCATTCAAGAAGCAAGCCCATTCTAATCCTAAACTTCCACTAAATCATCTATCTTTCTAAATTTCTTCTGTTCAAGCCAAGGAAATGGAGCTCCTTCCTTATTTATTTTACTGAAATGGAAAGGAACCAAATACACATTAGCAATGATTATAAATTAACAATTTCCTCTTAAAATGTCATGACAATTTCATGTATATCTAAGAGAGACCTTCCCATGGATATTGCAAGCTCCAGTGACTGCAATGGAAGACTCTGTAACAAATCAAAATCTTATAGTTTCCAATTTGTTATATGTAGAATTATAAAATAACAGCACCTTTATATGCTTTTCGGATCATCTAATCAATTACTTTATCCCCAAACCCTGCCTCATTTTAGAGATGAGAATATCAGAGACTAAGATAAGTGAAGTAGTATTAGGCTGTGAGCTAAGAGTTACTATAACAACTAGTAATTAAATTTTCAATACAACTTGAAGTTTTGTTTTGGAGCAGAGAGGAAGGTTTGGAAGAAATGAGCCTAAAAATGAGACAAAAGACATTTATCATCAATCCAAAGACCTTTGTAGCATAGATTTGAAAAACACTTAAATTATTCATGTGGTAAAAGAAAATAGTAACGAAAAAACAAAACCTTTACTTATGAAATTTTCATTCTTTAGATACTGGCACAAATTACTTGGAAGTTTCTTTAACAAACAGATGAATTAAAATTTTGATATATGTTTTAGCTAATCATTGGTTTTGTCTTAATGGCTTTGTCTTAAACTCAAAGTTGTTAAAATGCAGGTAATTTAATGGAGTTGAAGGGATTTTTTTTGTTTTACCTTCTACCTTTCTTTTAACAGCAAAAATCAATTTAACATATATTGAAAATTAAGTTCTTTGTTCTATTTTAGACTTGATGAAATACAAAACACTTAATTTGAGTAAAAAGTATTCTGCTGTTTGTTAAGGTCTTGTCTGCTTCAGCAACTTGCCTAATATCTAAGTTGAAAAGGGATCTTAAAAGTATTTAATTCAAGCCCCATACTCTAGATGTGAAGAAATCAAGTCACAGAAAGTTTATCCAACTTGTCTATATATCTAAAAATACAGATAGCAGCAAATAGCAATTTGAGTTCTCAATCTCAGGATCTCAAATGCTAAGAACAATGTTCTTGGTCTTTCCCAAGGCCTAAACAAGTAAAACCTCATGGTCAGCTTAATCAAGAGTGACCAGACTTTAGCAAAATTCTCTTAAATCATCCACACTTCCATGAAACTGGACTGTACTAAATATACAATTTATTCTTTTATGGTAAGAAATATAATTGCCAAATAGTCCAGAAAATATCAAGTACCAAAATGTATAGTCAGATAGAAAGAGAAGAAGATTATTCCTAAAGGAAATGAAATTTTTGAAGGCCTTTCATAATGAACACATTTGGGAGAAGTGGGAAGAAGGGCCCTTTATGGAAAAAATAATAATTGCTGACCATCTGAACAGTGCTTAGCAAGATGCCTGCCACATAATAAGGACTTAATGAGTATTTGTTAATGGACTGATTGACTGCTATACAAAATTTTTAAGGATTGCAAAATGTTCTAGAAATATTCTCTCACAAATGCCCTGTGATGTGGTTCCTCCAGATATTATTCTTAATTTTTAAAATTATTTTCTAAATAACAGAAATCTATATTTTTTGTTTACCACTTCCACCCCACTGGAAAAAAGAAAAACAAAAATTCCTTGTAACCAATATGCATAAACAACAAAATCCCGAATCACCCATGTTAATAAAATAAATGTTTCATTCTATACTCTGAATCTATCACTCCCTATAAGCATAACTTATGGATAAATAGTGGTCCTCTGGAATTATGGATGTTCATTGCATCATGACCATACAATTGATCATAGTTTGTCTTTATGTATCTGTTGTTGTGATGTAAATAGTTCTCTAACTTCTCATTTTATCCTTTACTGTTCCATTTTCTAATATTGGTTTGAAAATTATTCTTCTGGTTCTGCTTACTTCATTCTATATCAGTTCATAAAAGTCTTTCAATAGCTCTTTGAAATCATCTATTTCCTCATTTCTTATGGCACAAGAGTTTTCCATCACATTCATATATAACAAATTTTTAGTCATTCCTCATTTTATAGTTAAGGAAACTAAGGCTCAGAAAGCTTAAATATCTTCCCCATAGTGACACAGTAACTGTCAAAAGTGGGATTCAAATTCCAGTCTCCTTTCACTCAAGAATACTTTTTTTTATATTCTAGTGCACTTCCTTTTTGATCATGGCAATGGAATCATGAAATAAGTAATTCAGTTTGGTTAGAAATTCTTGGGAAAGAGATACTGTATCTCTGACCATTATATAATTATATATGCATACATATGATATATAATCTAATAACTAATTAATATTGCATTTATAAAATAAAAAATACTGCTAGGATGCCTGTGCTTAGATGGAATATGATCTCCTCAAGTCCTAACCTTCTCTCCTGACTCTTTGTTTTGATTCCAGAGTTTACCAAAACTCAGGGAAATCACAAATAGTTCATCTATGCTAGGACTGTCTGGCTTAGGTGTCCCTTGGCCTCAACCTTGGGGTACATTCCATTATACTTGGAAGCAAAGATCAAGTGTGCTCTTCAAATGTACTACTCTAATATTTGAATACCATATCTGCCATTAACAGCTTAGATAATCATGGGCTGTACCAATTCCTATGAAATTTTAAAAGAGCTAGAGGAATTAGGCTAGGATGCTCGATGAATCGTACAACTTGGCAACTGTGTGATTTGAAGCACGACATTTTACTTCTATAGGTCTCTGTTCTTGGTCTATGAAATGACTGTGTTAGACCAAATGATCTTTAATGTTCCTTCTTATAAGGAAAGATGAAAAGGAGGAATAATATAGTTAACATTATGTGGTTCTCTTTCTGAAGAGGTGGGCACAATGGATAGAGTGCTAGTCTGGAGTGAGGAAGACTTGAGTTAAAATCTGATCTCAGACATTTACTAGTTGTGCAACCCTAGGCAAATCACTTAACCCAATTTGCCTCAGTTTCCTTATCTGTGAAATAAGCTGGAGAAGAAAATAGCAAAGCACTCTAGTATCTTTTCAAGAAAACCCAGAGGAGGGTCCCAAAGAGTCAGACATGACTGGAAAAAAATCACTGACCACCAATCAAAAGTATCCACTATGGCATAATAAAAAGAAAACCAGTCTAAGGGGGGCACAAAGTCTTTTAGGATTTAAGTTTCCCCTTCAGATACATATTTTATTCATTACCTTATGCAAGTCACTAAACCTCCCAACTATATAGACAGTTCTGATCAACTAACTCTCTATGACTATAAGTTGAAGAGCAGGTAGATATCTAAATTGGTAGGGAGCTTCCAAGCTGATGAAATGAGTTCTAATGCCTACCACCACACACACACACACACACACACACACACACACACAAAAATGGAGAATTTAAGGAAATGAATAAGAAGGAAAATGGCTTTAAGACATCATTTTTATAAAAGACTATTCTCTTGAGTTGAGAAAATGCATGAAACAAATTAGCTCTTTACCAAAAGTGAGATTTCCCTCATAGTCTGTCATTTCTTCTGGCACATTAGTATTCCATTCCATTCCAATCATATAACTCAACTTGTTGAGCCATTGTTCATTCTGACTCTGAGAGTCCTGGTGGTCAACAGGGAGTGTCATGAAGCACATTTGATACTTTCCCTAAGCATGCAGGAGAAATCGGTATGACTTTTGTCTGAGGGCTGATATAATACATTCATGTGTATTGATATATAAATATGGAGAGAGACAGAGAGAGAGAATTTTCCATAGGCTGCCCAAAAAGTTGTTTCTGGTCTTAGGGCATAATCTGTCCAGTAGTACTATTTTTGGACCTTAGAGTTTTCTAGTCCAAGACTATAGATGCTTTTTCAGAATTTTATGGGGTCGGTCCCTCATTGAAAAGAATAAATATATAGTAGAAAAGGTGTTAGGTTTGTCATTGGATGTCAAATTCATATTAGGGTTCTCTCACTGAATACCTTGGTAACTTTGGTCAAATTATAGCCTATCTCTATCTCAGTTTTATCATCTGTAAAATGGAGTTAGATTAGATGATCTTTAAAGTCTGTCAAATTCTACATGTATGGTTATTTCCCAAAATACAGTATTATTACACTGTGCTGTTAAAACACAATTTGTTCAGTTATTTCCCAATTTTTAGACTCAGGTTGATTCCATTTTTTTTTGCTTTTGGCAATTACCAGTTGTGAATATTTTTATTAAGAAGAATCCTTTTAGGACAGAGTCTTAGTAAGTAGAGGGATTGCTAAGTCAAAGGGTAAGCATTGCATTTTGCCACATTACTGTATTCCAAAAGCATTAGATTGTCTGTATCCCCAGTGCTTTGCATTAATCAGAGTCTTAGTAAGAATTTCCTGAATTAAAATTAATTGAATTTACAATTCTACCAGTGGTCTTGTAATAATATTTCCCAGAACTCACAAATTTTGACTGCTGTTTATTATAATTCTGTCAATTTGATGGGTTTATGGTGATCCTTTAGGACTTGTATTTCTCTGATTTTAGTGGGGTTTTAAAATCATTATTCAAGTGATTATTGACAACTTAATATTTGTTTCTTAGATATGTACTTTCTTCTCTTCTTTGGCAGTTTGGTTTAATAGAAATGGCATGAGATTTAGAATCCAAAATATTGGATTCAAATCCTCACTCTGCTATTTATTGCCTATTTGACACTGGGAAAATCACATCAGGTCCTTGGACCTCACTTTCCTGATCAGTGAAATGAGAGTATTAGACCATATGAGTTTTTCCTGGCCTACAATCATTTTCAGTGGAGAATAGAATAGAAATTGCTCTTATAAATATATAAATTCTTTGTGGATTTCAAATGTCAGGATTTTTTTAGATTTATTTATTGAAAAAAGTTTTGCTGTTTCCTTTTATTTTAATATTGCTTTTTGTTCTTGAAAAACATTCTATTTTTATATTATCAAAAACATTTATTTTGTCTACTAAAATTTTGTCCATTTGTTCAATAAATTTAAAGACACCACAATTTTGACAAACATATTGTAATGTTCTCTTCTAATTTTTATACTTGCAGCATTTACAATTAGTTTTAATATGATTCAAAATATAGCTCTATCCTACATTTCACTATGTTGTTATATAATTTTCCCAATAATTTTTCTTGAATAATGATTTCTCTATCTGATGATTTATAACACTGTTTTGGTTTTCATTGGTCTACTGTGTGTATATCTTTTATTCTAATTTTAGTTAGTTATCCCATTCCTTTGATGTATTTTTCTTACCTTTTATATAATAGCAATATTTTTATCATGACCCCTTTCATGCTAACATTTTATATGATTACTCCTTTTAACATATAATTTGAGAAAAGATAGGACAAGACCCTTTTCTTGATAATTTTAATTCCATAATTTTCAAGTATATATGTGCATACATATATATATATACATATGAAATAATTTATCATACTGAAAATGACTTTATCATACTGAAATTTGTTCCTTCCATCAACTTCTTGTTTCTATCTGTGATATACAGAGCTAGATATAGGTTTCATAGGTATATCTTATATTTTGTTATATCAAAGCAATAGTTTATGACCTTGCTTGTTAGGATCTCAGATATTTTTTAATTGAATTTCTCAGTTTTCCTAAATGCCATCAAATCATCTGCAAGCAGATATATTTTAACTTCTTTTGCCAATTACTATTTACTTAATTCATTGTTTCCTTCTGTCGCTTCCATAATTATGTTGAATATTAATGGTGAGAGTGGACAGCAACCTATTTTTAATGAGACTGCCTATGTTTCATGACTACATATAATGCTAGCTTTAGTTTCAGATATGTTTTGCCATATAAGGGGGGGGGGATTGCTCTGTTCATATGCTTTTTCAGTATTTAACAAAAATAGATATTGTATTTTGTCAATTTTTTGAACATCTATTGATGTTTTTAAATGATTTAATAGTTTTATTATTGATATAAATTATTATACTGATTATTTTCTTAATGAGAAAACCATTCTTGTTTTTCTGATATAAATCTTACTTGAGCTTAATGAATACTTAAAATAGATTGCTGTGTTCTATTTGATGCTTTCACTTTCACTATTTATTAACATTGCCCCAAATCATTGTCTTCTACTGCAATAATGTGACCATGACCTTGTGTTCTTGAAAGCTGTATGGACACTAGAGGTCTTCCTGTATGCTAGTCTCTAGCATCTCACCAGTCAGGAAGAGAGTCCGAGTCCTGAAGAAAGCCAAGGAAGCCAGAAAGCACAGGTGGGGATGGAATCTTTGTGCTTCCTCCTCCGGGGATACAGGTTGCTTCATCTACCCCATGTGTAGCAATTGAGCAAACAAGTTATCTGTCAGTTGTCACTCACTCTAACCAAGTGTCTTAATCATCTTTTTTTTAATCATAATTTTTTTACATGATACTTTTTATTCTGCTTCTCCTACATATTTTTGTTATTGTGTATATAACATGCTGTTTCCTTTCTGTCTAGTAAAAAGTAGTTCCTTAAGGACAGAGACAGTTGAGGTTTTATTTTGCACAGCTTTCTCTCTGGGGGAAGACCTCATCATCTCACATCTGTCGTGTTCCAATAACCTTTGCTGGTCCATCTCCCTGCCTCAAATCTTTTCCTGTTTTAGCCAGTCCTCCACTCATATATCAAATTGATATTCCTAATGCACACACAGATCTGATCATATTACCCCCACATAAACATTCAGTAAAATTTAGTGGCTCCCTATTGCCTCTAAGGTCATATGTAAAATCACTCGTTTGGCTTTTAAAGTCCCTCACAATCCAGCCTTTTCCCGCCTTT
Organism: Monodelphis domestica; assembly: GCF_027887165.1. Classification (NCBI taxonomy): domain Eukaryota; kingdom Metazoa; phylum Chordata; class Mammalia; order Didelphimorphia; family Didelphidae; genus Monodelphis; species Monodelphis domestica. The sequence continues at coordinate 220,382,951 of NC_077231.1, read as the reverse complement.
CTAGTGTTCTTATTTATTACTCTTGTCCAAGTATTCTCCAATAGAGCAACACTGATCTCCTTGCTTTTCCTCATACACAACATTCCATCTACCAACTTGCCATTTTTTTTACCAGCTGTCTCCCATGCCTGGAAAGGTTTTCCTCTTCACTTCTATGTCCTGGCTTCCCTGGCTCCCTTCAAGACTCAGATCAAATCTTGCTTTCTACAAGAGGTCTTCTTGGTTCTCTTTTTCTCCCCCCCCCCAGGGCCTTCACCCTGAAATTCTCATATGTACCTAGTTGTTTGCACATTGGTCCTCTCTGCCCATTAGAATATGAACCCCTTCAGAAAAAGAATTGAGTGTTTGCCTTTCCCTGTATCCCTAGTATTTAATGTAATGCCTGGAACGCTTAATAAATTATCATTGACTTGGCTTGATTTTGCAATTGCAGCACCTTTGCCTACCACATAATAAGTACTTAGTGAAAGATGGCTGAACTGAATTGAAATGAATCAACTTGCATCAAAGGCTATTCATGCCTACTTTATGCCCTTTGAATTATTATCAAATTCTAAAATTCACTTCTTTGGAAATTTTATTTCCAAATAAAATATTTGGAAATCTTACTTCTTTAGCCATCTTAGCATGTGTCTTACCACCATACAACATCACTGGAGAAAATTGTATTAACAAGAAAAAAACCCTTGTTTTAGGGGAAATCTTGGAGTCCTCTTAAAAAAAAATCTTCAACTTTCAAAAAACAATGAACTTATGCTCCTTTAACTTCTCAATTCTGCTACCATCTCATTGTCAATTTGTGGTCTCAATGAAACAACCATCTTTAGATGGTCCATATGCCTACATTTTATTGCCCAAATGAAAATTTTTCTTTATCCACTTGATTCTTCCCTATAATTAGAACAAAATTTGGATTAATTATGAATCTCAATTAGAAGGCTTTGATTACTTGATCTGATGCAGTATTTCTTGAAGCATTCCTGAATCAATAATCTGTGTACAATCGATGTTTTCTGGAAAAGATCTATAACCATACCAAAGAATTTTGGCCTAACCATTCACAAAGGAAAATATATGTGGATAAAGAAAGTCATATTTTTCAGATTATGACATTCAGTTGCATAAGAGGTCTATAGGAATTGTCCATTAAGAGAAAATGTGTACATACCCAGAAATGTATATATATATATATATATGTTTATGTATATATGTTTATGTGCCTATATAGTATGTTAGTTATCCAGGAATATGTGTGAATATATATATATATATATATAAATACACACATATATAGTATATGCACATTGTTATATTGCATGTGTCTTTGCATAAATGTGTCTGCACATGGATATGCATGTATAACATGCACTGTATTGTACATATATTAACATGTGTATATATATGTGCAAATATATGGTTTCCTTCTAGTAGAAAACATCTATACAAATAGATAACATATGTTCATGTTTGTGTAATTATTGTTCATCCTTTGTTTTCAAAGAGGACCAATAACATCATAGAGTAATTGACTTACACATGAATTGGATTTAAGCAAAAGAGAGTTGTGCAAAATTGTCAGCCTCACTCTCTCTTCCAAAGGCATCCAAGTCCAGTAGCAAGACAAAAGTCAAGACAACTCACAATGGCAGTCCAGGAAATCTCTAAGCACTCTACATTGCCATTTTAGTTGTCACCATAGCCATTATAACAAATTATTTTCATCTGCCCATTTTCCCTAGGAAAGTCTTCACATACTTGGGGTAGACACCCCCCTAATTCAGCAATAAATTTAAGGCCTGTTGGTTACCCTCAATCTAGTTTAGCCCATCTGCCAAGATGTTTTCCCTTGAGGTCTTGCAGTTTCTTGAAGCCAAAGGTGAGAGTTAGACAAGAGGCAGACACCAAAGATGATTAAGCAGCCCAAAAAAGGACTTGACAAGTCACACCAGAGGTGCTAGTCCTCCTTGAACACCCTACTTACCCCATAATATATGATTTCAAATGTGCGTGTATATAGTTTTCTTCTGGTAGATAAATTTTTATTAGAATATAGCTATCTGTTTTTATGTCTATATTTGAGAGATATTTAGATATTTCTGTATCTGAAGGGGGAGAAAGAGAGAGAGAGAGAGAGAGAGAGAGAGAGAGAGAGAGAGAGAGAGAGAGAGAGAGAAAGAGAGAGAGAGAGATTTTTAATGGTCAATTCCTATAGGTTTTCTATTGTGTAATTCAAATGGACAATGAATTGGATCCATAATTAAGCAGGAGAAGAGCAGTATGAAACTTAGCAATATCAAACTTCTCCCAGAAATAAAGGATGATTTTTTTAAATACTGATATTCTACCAGCATTGTTTCATGGCTGCAAGTCACAGAACATTGCCATCTTTGAAGAATTAAAAATGAATATCACACAAAGGACAATGAAGAGACATATGACTGGCATGAGCATCATGAAGTTTATAACACAGAATTTGAAAGTTTCTGAGTAGTCTTCACGGTTTGGGGCTCTTTTTCTTAATCCTGAACCACATTTTCAAATATTTTTGTTGTTTTCCCCTTTGCCCATAGTTCCATCAAAGTCACTAAGTATTACAGAATATATATTTTGATTTTAATTCTGAACATCTTAGCAAATAACACATCAACTGTTTCTACCTCTCTATCCTCTGCACAAGATGGTACCATAAAGATTCAGTTACATTCATGAAGATCTTTTTCATTTTTATTCATCATGAAAACTGCAAGTTGAAATGGTCAAGTCTTTCATAACATGATGTTTCTTTATAACAGCCCTTCCAGGGTCTGTGATGGTGCTAACATCAATTTCGCTTGCAGATTTTGTAGAATAATAAGACTGTGAACTTTTGTGGGGCATGGGACAGATTCAGGCATGGTTGGTGAATATAACGAGAAAAGTGAGAAGGCAGTGTTTGGGAACTGTAGCATTTAGCAGAGCTGGAAGTAATTGGAGCCAAGTCAGGAACTAAACCTACACAAAGCTTGTCTAGAAGGTGCCATGAATTTCTATACTGTGCCCAAATGACTTTCAAACTCAAGATGCTGTGTCTTCTGCAGGAATGAATGAGGCGAATGTGCCACTGAAAACCCAACAGAATTTAGCCTTTATCATCCAATTGTTGGAGCATTTGGAAGAATGGTGTGGTTTATATTATGGGATTAAAACTTGTGACTGGGTAAATGGATGAATGATTTATGTTGACCCTCATTTATACTTTATAATTTTACCATGATTTATTGCTTTGATTAAATATTTATTTTAACAATGCATGGAAGCTTGAGTTATTATAAGAAGCAGAGTGGGTGGCAGGCCAAAGGGAAAACTTTTTATAGAAAAGGCTAGGGGCATAAAGAGCCGTGATCCAATTGGATAATTTATATACAGATCCATGACCAAGAAGAGAAAGGTGTTACTACCCTCAAAGGAGGTATAGTTAAGCAAAAAGAATAATAAACTCTTTGAGATCCAGAGAGATCTTGCCAGTTACCCTAGACTACTATTTGCCATTAAGTCAAACATTAGTCACAGTGAATAGGGTCAAGCACTAGTCACAGTGGCCCTTACTGGCTACATCATCTAGGATTTGCATATACAATGAATTGACTCCATTAGCCCTTTTATTTTCCTTTTTAGAAAGAGCTAGTGATCCAGCCTTTCATTTAACTGAAGCTTCTTTATAACTTATGGTTTCATACAGAGCAAGAATGGAAAAAATACCATACGTCATTTATTCTAGTATATATCATTCCATTGGTCATTGGACCAGACTTTCATATTTAGAATGCTGGTATTAAATTAACATTTATGAGCAACTGAAAAACTGTGTGCTCCTTGGCATCCTCAATATCTTTCCTGCTATTCTATTATTGTCACAAAAAAGGAAGAAAAAAAGCTATATAGAACAGAGCTCCCTTCTGCAGTTTACTGTTTCATGTATTGCTAAGGCCAAAAAATTGTTGCCTGATAGCCAGCCAGTTAGAGGCAAGCTTTGCTGATCTTCAAACAAGAAACACGGCCAGGGATCAGGGCTCTGCTGAATAAGAAGTCATTTCAACCTAACGCAGCACATGTAATACTGTCATGCCCTCAAGATCTTCAGATAACCTCCATGACCATGAGGAGACATTTGGTAGACTTTAGCAAACATTGCAAGGGTAAAATAATGGGCATATCTTCCCTTCCCCCATACATTTTTATCTTGGGCAGGTGGTCAAATATCTGGTAATTCAAAGAATATAATAGCATGGAGAGAAAAACTGGGATGGCTTTACCTTAGGATATAAATGAGAATTAAAATGAGACCAAACAGGATTATTTTTTTAGTTCATGCCATCTTTTTTGGATGGACAACACCAACTGGAAAAGATGATTATTCATTCTGGAATAGATTGCCCTAGGTAGTCTGGCCACAGTTGACAGTGTGGATACCCTAGAACATTGACTAGACATGGTCAAAACAATTCCAGTAGCTTTTCAAGACTTGGACAGAGTGGAAATGTCGTCTGTCCTCTTGAAACCAGTCCTAAGTCATAATTTTGTGGTGCCTGCGCAGTTTGGCTGCTATTTCTGGGATGTCTTTTTTTTTTTAACCCTTACCTTCCATCTTGGAATCAATACTCTGTATTGGTTCCAAGGCAGAAGAGTGGCAAGAGCTAGGCAATGGGGGTCAAGTGACTTGCACAGGGTCACATATCTAGGAAGTGTCTGAGATAAGATTTGAACCCAGGACCACCCATCTCTGGACCTGACTCTCAATCCACTGAGCCACCCAGCTCTGGGATGTCTTGATGACCACCTCAGGGCTCCAGTAGGCAATCTTCCCCTCCTTAGTCTCCTACATCTTCAACCTAATATGATTTCACAATGCTACATACTCTTAGATATATTGAAGTATGTAACTATTTTACTTCAGTGTGTATGTTTGTGTTTGTGTGTTTGTGTGTGTGTGTGTGTGTGTATACAAACTGATAATTACAGGGTCATAAAATCATTTCTGAGTCCAGATTTGGAAATTCCTTGGTTAGATCTTGGTCTAGCCCCTGATTTCAAATCAATTCCTGACTTCTGGTCTTACTGTCTTCCCAAGCTTTCCAAGCTTCCCAAGAAGTCTATTTTCTCTGGAGACCCATTCTCTTTCTTTCTCACTTGAAGCAGAGCTTAATTCCCCAAGCCATATGAGAAATCCATGTCTTTATTAGTCCCCAGCTTCAAAATAACTAAAACATTTTCTCTTGCTCAATTTTCTGTTTCTATATGGAAATAAAGATTTCCTTAATCTTAATTGTTTTAAAATTTTGGAGTCATTTGCTCTCTCCTATAGAAGAAAAGAAGAGAAATGTAAATATATATATATATATATATATAATCATTTAAAATATAAAAGCAGAATTAACTGAATTATAATTCAAGTATGGAAAGGGGGAAACTTAAGTCCATCCACCTAGAGCTATGTGGAATTTAGATGAAGCTCCTCCTCTATCCTCTTGAAACAGCAGTCTAAATGAGAACATAACCCTAACCCAGTAAAGAAGAATGGTTGGGAAGGCTGGAGAGACAAAAGCTTTCCTTCTCAGCCTAAATGAACCAGAAACTTACCTGGCTCATTAAAGGGATGATGATACTAAAATTCCTTCCAGAAAATTAGTAGTTTACCCACAGTCAAGTATAAGCACCAGACCAGGATGCTACATAAAAAGACAGATATTCTGAACAGTTCGTTGTAAAAGGCAGCCTGATCATAAGATTTAGTCACAAAAAAACTTATGATGACAGATTTCAGAGAAGGAAAATGAGATATATAAAGATTGATTAGCTAGAAGTCATAAAGGTAGCTTTTGAACCCAAGGAAGGTCTTTGATTCTGAATCCAGGAATCTTTCCATTTTTTAATGCTTTTAAAGACTGCCTCCAACAGTGCCTCAGTTTCTCCATCTTTAAAGTAAGGCTCCTACTGCTATGTTGCCTAGCCTATAGGGCTACGTGAGGTTTTATTAAAATAGTATATGTAGGAGACTTCCGGTCAAGATGGCAGTGTAGAAGCAGCAAAAGTTCAGACCTCCGAAACCTTTCCCTACCGATCGCAAACAAAGTGCTCCTAGGCCACCGAAATTCAAGCTGAACAACAGGATAGACCTGGGGAAACCTCCTCCTGGACCTGGATCAAAAGGTACCGCACCCCAAAAGCCAGAACCCTAGATCACTCGGATCTAAGGGGTAGACAGAAAAAAAGGTCCCAGGACCCATCCCCCCCAACCCAGAGTGCTGAGCCCAAGGCAGCAGCGGGAACCTCAGGGCTCTGAGGACTCACCTTGAAAGCAACCCGAGCCAGTCTCTGGAGCGCCCAACACAGATGGCAGGGAAGCATAGAGAGAAGGGGGAAGCCTGTGGCCCCCTGGCTGGGTTCTTCCCTCTGGGTCTCGGGGGAGGTCCCAGCTTTGGGGCACCAGCTGAGCCCAATCCCATTGGGAGCCCTCAGAGCTACTGAAAGGACAGAGGGCTCAGGGCTGGCAAAGGGGTGGCTCCGAAGAGCCTACCTTGAAAGTAACCCGGGCCAGTTTCTGGGCACTCAACTCAGACTGAGGAAGAGGAGGTTGCTGCTTTTCTTTTTCTTCCTTTTTTTGGCTCCGGGATCTTTCCACCCACACTACCTGAACCTAATCCCATCAGGAGCCATCAGAGTCCAGGCAAGCCACTACCCCTCCCCCCTTAGAGAGCAGGGTCTTCTGAAAGAACCAGCTGAACCTAATCCCATCAGGAGCCCTTAGAGCTGCTGAGAGGACGGAGAACTCAGGGCTGGCAAGGGGGTTGCTCCGAGGAGCTTGCCTTGAAAGTAACCCAGGCCAGTTTCCGGGCACTCAACACAGACTGTGGAAGAGGAGGTGGCTGCTTTATTTTTTTTTCTTCCTTTTTTTGGCTCTGGGATCTTTCGGCCCACACCACCTGAACCTAATCTCATCAGGAGCCCTCAGAGTCCAGGCAAGCCACAACCCCTCCCCCCTCTAGGGGGGGCCTAGCAGTCCCAGACCTCAAACTATATTACAAAGCAGCAGTCATCAAAACAATTTGGTACTGGCTAAGAGACAGAAAGGAGGATCAGTGGAATAGACTGGGGGCAAGTGACCTCAGCCAGATAGTATACGATAAACCCAAAGATCCCAGGTCTTGGGACAAAAATTCACTATTTGATAAGAACTGCTGGGAAAATTGGAAGACAGTGTGGGAGAGATTAGGAATTGATCAACACCTGACACCCAGCACCAAGATAAATTCAAAATGGGTGAAAGACTTATAAACATAAAGAAGGAAACCATAAGTAAATTGGGTAAACACAGAATAGTATACATGTCAGACCTTTGGGAAGGGAAAGACTTTAAAACCAAGCAAGACATAGAAAGAATCACAAAATGTAAAATAAATAATTTCGACTACATCAAATTAAAAGGCTTTTGCACAAACAAAACCAATGTAACTAAAATCAGAAGGAAAACAACAAATTGGGAAAAAATCTTCATAAAAACCTCTGACAAAGGTTTAATTACTCAAATTTATAAAGAGCTAAATCAATTGTACAAAAAATCAAGCCATTCCCCAATTGATAAATGGGCAAGGGACATGGATAGGCAGTTTTCAGATAAAGAAATCAAAACTATTAATAAGCACATGAAGAAGTGTTCTAAATCTCTTATAATCAGAGAGATGCAAATCAAAACAACTCTGAGGTATCACCTCACACCTAGCAGATTGGCTAACATGATAGCAAAGGAAAGTAATGAATGCTGGAGGGGATGTGGCAAAGTAGGGACATTAATTCATTGCTGGTGGAGTTGTGAACTGATCCAACCATTCTGGAGGGCAATTTGGAACTATGCCCAGAGAGCGATAAAAGAATGTCTACCCTTTGATCCAGCCATAGCACTGCTGGGTTTGTACCACAAAGAGATAATAAGGAAAAAGATTTGTACAAGAATATTCATAGCTGTACTCTTTGTGGTGGCCAAAAATTGGAAAACGAGGGGATAACCATCAATTGGGGAATGGCTGAACAAATTGTGGTATATGTTGGTGATGGAATATTATTGTGCAAAAAGGAATAATAAAGTGGAGGAGTTCCATGGAGACTGGAACAACCTCCAGGAAGTGATGCAGAGCGAGAGGAGCAGAACCAGGAGAACATTGTACACAGAGACTAATACACTGTGGTATAATCGAATATAATGGACTTCTCCATTAGTGGCGGTGTAATGTCCCTGCACAATCTGCAGGGATCAAGGAGAAAAAAACACTATCCATAAGCAGAGGACAAACTGAGGGAGTAGAAACACCAAGGAAAAGCAACTGCCTGACTACAATGGCTGAGGGGACATGACAGAGGAAAGACTCTGAGCGAACACTCTGATGCAAATACTAACAACATGGCAATGGGTTCAAGTCAAGAACACATATGATACCAGTGGAATCACGTGTCGGCCACGGGGGGGTGGGAGGGAGGAAAAGAAAATGATCTTTGTCTTTAATGAAAAATGCATGGAAATGATCAAATAAAATACTATAAAATTTAAAAAAATAGTATATGTATATGTAAAGTTTTTTTTTTTTGCAAAACAAAGCATATAAATTTTAGTTATTTTATCATTTTGGGGAATAATAATTGAAAGTACCTTTCACTTCTCAAGGACTATTTCTCCTATTTTTTTAAATATTCGATTAGTCATTGGTATGTCAAAATTCTTATAGGCTGTCATGACTACCACTGACCACAAAACACTGTTGGCAGAATTAATATTTGGGACTCATGATATATAGCCATTAAGTCATTAGCTAGATGACATTGTGCCCTCAAACTGTTATAAATAAAAATCAAATCTGAAACTCTGGTTGAAGACTGATTTGGGACCTTGAGTGCACATATTTTGATCTATGGTTGCCAGAGTATGCTTAGAATTAGATTTCTGTAAACTGGTCACTATTTGTTTGAGTTAGTGGGGATTTTTCCCTTTCTTTTCCTCTCACAAATCTCTTATTTTCCCTCTTCTTCCAATCTAGTTCAATAATGCCTTTCCCACATTATTATATTGTTTGGGAGTTTTCCAGTCAAATAAGACTCTTTGTGACCCCATTTGGGGTTTTCTTGGCAGAGACACTTGAGTGGTTTGGTATTTCCTTCTCCAGCTCATTTTATAGATGAGGAACTGAGGCAAAAAAAAGGTTAAATGACTTGCTCAGGATCCAGAGCTAGTAAATATCTATTGCTGGATTTGAACTCAGAAAGATGAGACTTCCTGATTCCAGGTCTTACACTCTATCTACTGGAATCTTGGGAATGCAATACATTGCATCAGCAGACATATAAGGACATGACAGACACATAAATTCATTAAATTGTACATATCTCCTTACAAATGCAGAAAAGCTATATTCAGACACACACACACACACAAAAGGGTTTGGTAGATTAGGAAACCAGAAAATCTGTTTACTGGTTCTGATTTTGCCTTTAAGCAGCCATGTGATATAAGGGAAGAATTAAACTTCTTCAAGCATCAGGTTCTTCAGGAGGACAGAAATACTCTATTTCCCTTTGTGGCTCTATTTCTCTTTGAAAATTGGCTTTCTTATTAATCAGCCTGATGAGTGAAGGCACCATTAAATAATTTTCTCCAGATCTTTTATCAGATCTGAGTGACCTGTCTGAAATCTGAAATAATCAGACTGAGGGCAACCAAGCTGGCACAGTGGACAGGGAGCTAGGTCTGGAGTCAGGAAGACCCGAGTTCAAATCTATCATTAGACACTTAGTAGCTGTATTATAATTCAGCAAGTTACCCTCCATTTGCCATTTCTTCATCTGTAAAATGGGAATAGGGATAGTACTTACTCCTCTTCCCTCGTTATTTGTGAGGGAGAAATGATGTAATATTTATAAGGCATTTTATAAACCTTAAAGCATTACATAAAAATGTTTCATATTTTTGTTATTCTAAATGATAGAAGACGAGAGTTAATATCAAAACTTCAAGCCTAGACCAAACAGCCTCCCTCCTCCTATCAGAATAAGTGAAAGCATGATTTCTCCTTTTAAAAACTGCACATTTGTTTTTTAAATGACACTTTTATGAGTCATTCGTGTCTGTGAGTATTTGGAAAGATCACACTTAATTGTCTAAAAGAGAGAACAAGTTGTGCATTTTGAATCCCTTCTCTGTCATTTCAGTAACTTATGCCTAAATGATGGGAAGATGAAAATAAAATGAGGCATAAAAGATTACCAAGAGAAAACAGAAATTAAAAAGTACAAAAGAAGAGGAAAAAGGGGAGGAGAAAGAATGAGAGGAAAAAGAAGAATCTGCCAAACCCACAATTAATTCCTCTCTAACATAAATGAAATGTGTCTAATACTATGTTTAAAAAAATGAAGGCTACTCTACAGAATTAAGGAAAATTACACCATGGATTCAGTATGAGCAAGTAGCTGACCTGCATATGAATTTAGGGTAGATGACTATCTATCCTGTCACTTCCTACTGTTTTTTAAACCCTTCCCTTCTTTCTTAGAATTGATATTAAGTATTGGTTCCGAGGCAGAAGAGCAGTAAGGGCTAGGCAAGGGGGTTAAGTGACTTTCCCAAGGTCACACAGCTAGGCACCACTTCCTATTCTTAAACCTCGCTGGTACACATTTTCACATTGCTTGCTCCTTCTGAACTCATTTTGTTCAACTCAACAAACACTTATGAAGAACACAGGAAGAAAAAGGCTTCATACTATGGATAAGAAAACAAAACAAAACAAAAAATCCAACCCCTCCTCTCAAGGAGCATACTGTAACTTGCCCTCTTTCCTGTGCTGGATGGTTTTTCCTGTATAAAAGTTTAAATGTAGTTGTTAGCATGTTGTCTCCCCACTGGACTGCCAACATTTTGAAAGATTGGACTCCTTGTTTTTATTTTTCTTCTCTCTGTCTCCCCATCATTTATCACAATGCCTGATATATAGGAAAGGATTAATAAATCCTAGTTAACAGACTGACATCATCCCTTGGCATGCCTGGCCCTTGGACTTCCCTTCTGCCCATCTTCATGGAATAATTCCATTTTGGTCAACTTTCATTGATCAATAGTTAAGTGACCAACTTCCCACTGTTACCAGACCTTCCTATTTCCATCCCCTATGGCACAGGAATGCCAGTGTAAACAAAGGCATCTCTGAGGCTACACAGTCAGTGTGGGGACTATCCCCACAGAATATGGGCAGAAATGTGTTTAGGGACATAAGTACCCATCCGTTTTGTGACAGTCCAAGATACAGTAAAGAGGATATGATAGAATGGAGGGGACTGACATTACACTTTGATGTCATTAGTTAGGATGTTGGATTTTAAATGGTGGAAATGGAAGAACATCTTCCAGTTTTGAAGAAGTGTGATGTGGTCAAAGGGCAGGTCCAAAGTTACCCCCAAAGTGCCTGATTCTCCATTGATGCATGTTGGACTTAATCTTGAATTTTTCCCATTCACCCTCCCCCACCCCCAAATTCTTACACCCCTGCCATAAAATGGGAAAGTCATTTCTTTGAAACTTCTCTCATTTTCTATGGAAGGGCTTATGCCTCAGAAAGCTTTATACCTTCATTAAAAGGGGTTGGGATACTCCCCTAGATAAAGAGAAAGGGACTCCCTTTCTCCAACTCTCAGAGAGGATTTCTTCTCTGCTTCTAAAAGAAAATCCTTTAAAGATGTTTAAGAAATGCTATCCTGGGGTTGAATACAGTAGTGCAACTCTTCCAAGTTGTTCTAATAGTATCTTTCAGGATATTTAATTAATGTGTTGGTTAAGAGGCTGGCCACACCATATCCTTGTGGTCTTCAAGGGGCTTTGCTTCCTTTGAAATCAGCTAATGGGGCTTCACTAGCCTCTTAAACCCATGAGTCCTTTGGGTCAGTGAATGAAAGAATATCTTCTGGTAATGCAAGAACCTGCTCAGTTATTAAGTGGTAAGAACCTCTCCATCTCTTCAGAGACCTCTTGTTTTGTTTTTTCCCCACTGGGACCCCAAGAGGAAAATGAACCAGACCTGATAATTCCTAGGCTTAAGAGCAAGGGACAGAGCTTTTCCTCTATATTCATATTGGGTTGTCCAGTTGTCTTAAGGACCCAGGATACATGAAGCAGAAGGAATCAATTCCAGTGTGGCAGTGCCCAGTGTTCCATGCAACTTCCCTGAGAATCATTCTATTCTCCTGACCTCTCTGATGGAAAAAACAGACAAGCTCTTTCTTCAAAGCAAGCCAATATTATGGACTACTGGCTATATTAGTTCTTTCCTCTCTATTGCTAAAGTGGGGCCAAAAGACAGAGCGATGAACTTCTCTGCCTAGATGAAAGGATCCATAGAGAGCACCTGGACTCACCTGGTCAGTAGGAGGAAAAAGTCAGTGCCATCTTTTCAAAATGTATGGATGTGCTCCTTCCTCTTGGACTAATGGATTTTTGTGGCATCTATGATAATTCTGAGAGTCATGTCCAAATATAAGAGCTTTTGAGAGAGAAAAGAGTAATGATAACAACCAGCTGATGTCTAGCTTGGCTCTGGGTTGCCCTGGCATAGAATCATTTAAGCACTGACCCTTTATAATGAAGGTGAGGCTAAGTACTGGAGTCAGAACTTTTGAAATGGATGATTCTTGGTTCATGTGAATATATGTCGTCATCAGGAAAGCAAGCAGGTACCCTCCTATTGGTGTATTCATCATGTGTGTAGTGTTTAAGCTTTCCAAATTTATATTTGGAATTTGTTCATCTCCAGATTTCCCTCCCTGAAAATTAAGGAATTTGAGGTAGGATTGAATAAAAGTCTCAGCTTATGACTCAGTTTATCACTAATGTATAGATATTAATATGCTGTAGTTTCTTTTTATCATTTTAAATTCTGTTTAAAGAAACTTTATTAATAGATATAACCACATGAAACCCATGCAAATAAGGATTTGGGAGTTGTTCTTGGGTAGGGGCAAATGAGCCACATGATTTGATCAGGAGCTATATTTATACAATCAGAGAATTATAGATTTAGAGCTAGAAAGGATTTTGGACATGATTTAGACCAATTTCCTCCATTTACAGATCAGGAGACTGAGAACTAGAGAGATAAGAGAGGTACTTAGGCTCAGAGGAAATAAAAAAATGGGGGAATTAGGATTTGAACTCAAGTCCAAAGACTTTACATATAGTTTCTATTCTGATATGCTGACACGGAGGAAGAGGTATTTCGCCTAGGTGGCACTTACCTTGCCTGTTTTAAAATAAAATTTAAAACCTCTCAACCAAGGAAAAAAACTTCCCATCCATGTCAAGAATGCTTGAAATTTTACCTATAGAAATTCACATCTCTACTTTAAAGATACTGCTCTGTCCCAAATCCCCACAGAGGTAACATGTTAGGCTTCCTTAGTCAAGGACACCTTTCCCTGAATTAACATAGCAAATCCTAACCTAAAAACAGATTTTAATTGGGGGTGGAGAAATAGAAAAGACCTTAAGGTCAATGTGTCTCTGCATGGAGAAAGTTTGCAAGGAAGAAGAAAGAGATCAGAAAGGTAAGACCAGAAACAAACTTCCCAGTTCACAATTTTGCAGTGATTTATTCTATTTGCCTTCAACTGTTTCAGGACAAATAGAAACTCTAGACAATGGTCTTTTCTGTCCTGCTTATTGGGAGCATTGTCTGGTTTGAAAGCTTCTTGGGATCTGTAAAGATTGTCTTTGCTTTTTAAATATGATCCTTCTAATAGAGGTACTTTGTCCCCAGAGAATTGGCAATCAGGGTATCACTCTAATTTAGCTGCTTACTAGAATTAACACAACCAGTAATTTATTGGTTCCAGCTTCCTGGAATCTAAGCTTTTTGGCTATGATTTCTCTGCTCTTTTTTCCTTACCTGGTCAAAACAATCACAAAAGAAAAGAAAGGGTATGTTAGTTTTCCTTCATTCCCTGCCATTTAAAACCAGCAATTGTCCTTTCCTTTAGCAGCCAAAACTTTCATTACTACCAAGTTATTAGCTCATTTCTGCCATTAGAATGGGGACAGTTAGATGGGGTGGTCGGTAGGGGACAGACTCTGGAGTCAGGAAGACCTGAGTTCAAATTTGACCTCAGACACTAACTACTTGTGTGATTGTGGGGAAATCATTTAACCCTGTTTACCTCAGTTTCTTCATCTGTAAAATGATCTGGAGAAAATAATGGCAAACCACTCCAGTATATTTGCCAAGAAAACCCCAGATGGTCTCATAAAGAGCCTCAGACACAATTAAAAAAAATACTGAAACAGCAACAAAAAACTCTTTAGAATGATGATAGCAAGAATTGACCTTAGAGTAATCAAGGTCCAGACAAGTGAAATTCCTTTCCCTGTCTCACACATAGTAAGTAGCAGAGTCAAGATGAGAACCCAGCTCTTCTGATTCCAAATTTATGATTTCTCTTAGGACTTATTCTTCTTCAGAAGATGGCAGGAGGCTTTTTGCCACAGCAGCACATTTTCCAACATGTGACTGTCTTCTGAAAGAACTACTTTTCAGAAAAGTAGTTCTAATACTGGACTTGTCCTTTCCTCAGCGAACATGTGAAAACACAATTTAAATAGAGCAGAGCTATACAATGATTTCCTTCTAGTCTATTTTCTTCTTCCTGAAAAAATATCTTCTAAACAATGATTTAAATCACCCTGTGATATTTAGATAAACTAATCATATGACAAGTCGTGGCTTTGTTGCTTTTATTTTTTGCCAGTGCTATGAAGCACTGTAAAATGAGAGCAAATTATGTATACTATATCCATAAATTATACCTTAAATAATAGGCTAAGATTATGTTGATTGGTGATAAAGAGTTCAAGTAGCAAGCACAACAATCGAGTCATTTTCCAAGTGGGATTATTATTGCAGAAAAAAAAGAAGCACACAGATGAGAAATTGAATGAATGTTATTGGTTGCAGAAAAAGAACAAACACTCCATGTATTCTTATAAGAAAAAAGCAAATAATAATAAAGAAGAAACTTATAATCAACTACTAAAGTCCCAGAACATTATAATCCCAAATCCCAAACTCTATTATGTGTAATAAAATTCCCAAAATGGAAATCACAATTGCAGCCCACATAAAGAACCTACTGCACATCATTCCAATTATCACATATATGAAAGGCACCATGTTAGGCATTAGGGATAGAAAGAAGGGAAGGAAGTACCTGTTCTCAAGGATATTGCATTCTATAGAATGATTTATGTTAATTATGGAATTGGATGGATTATGGAAATGTTGGATAAGGTGAGGATTAGCAGTCTGTGTGGAAGAGTATATGAACAAGAGTATTATGGGGAAATGGGAAAAGCCATTTGTAGCTAGTTTAGATTGGAATCCTAATTCTGACACTTAATGAATGTCTGAATTTGTACAAGTCACTTAATCTCTGGTCCCTGGTTTCTTCTTTTGAACAATATGAGCATAGAACTAAATAACCTCTGAGATCCCTTAGACTATTTTAGATTGATGAAGACTATATCATCAAAGCAGAGCCATTAATGGGAATTTTTTCATCTGGGTCAAGAACAGTTGTTGAGAAGAGAGTTATAAATGTTAGCCATTATTATAATTATTATTAGCAGAAAGAGAATTTTCCTAAGAGTCAGAAAATGAGAGTTCTATTTTGTCTCAGAACTGCTATCACCTGAGTGACTTTTCCACCAAGAGCCCTTTTCTGAAGCTCAGTTATTTCTTCTGCTAAAAGATGTTAGACTGGATGATCTTTGAGTTCTCTTCCCCAATTCTAAATCCTATTATCCAGTAGGCTAAAAGAAGTCTCCAAAAGGCAACTTAGTTAAAACACTGAGTAAAGCCTCAGCCATACTGAGAAGCATCACCAGGGAATGCTAGCCAAGAAAGCTGATCTATTGATAATTAAAGCAAGCCTCCTTCCTCTTGTTAAGTGGTAATGGTCTAGAGGTGCAAAAGATGAGACACATTTCTAGACATCGACAATGTCTTGATTTCGTTCTTCTCTCTCTCTCTGTTTCTCTCTCTGTTTTTCTCTTTCTCTTTCTCTCTCTCTTTCTCTCTCTCTCTGTCTCTCTGTCTCTCTGTCTCTCTGTCTCTCTCTCTCTCTGTCTCTCTGTCTCTCTCCTTCCCTCCCTCTCTCATTATCTCTCTCTGTCTCAAGTCATATGAGACATATATATCAAAAAGATAAATTGATAGATTTTTTTTAATAAGGGACATCACTGTTGGCATGAAAGTAGGGAGAATTAGTGGGCAGTGATAAAGATAAAAAAGAAAAAAGAATCAGAACAACATTAAAAATACACATAGGAAATAAAACAAGTTGAGAAAAGAAAAGAAAAAAAGGAGTAAAAAAAGATTTTTTTTTAGGAAATTTAGGATGTTTAGGAAACAGACTGCCTTTCATACACATCGTGATTGCAAACAGAAGGAAAAAAATTCAGAAAAGGCCCAAAAAAGCCAGGGTGATCATGTTCCTATCTTGTTAATTTTAACATATATTTTTTAAGAAATGAATAATACCTTACAGGATTTTTCCCTGTCTTTGGATGTTGAAATGATTGTGTTTGTTAATGGTTGTTAAGTTGGAAATAAAAAATGAAAATTGGAAAAAAATACAAAAAGATGTCAGAGCTAACAACTTGGCCCAATGGATATAGCCAATCCTGACCTGGAATGATGATCTCCAAAGAAACTTTCTTTTGGATAGAGAGATTTGGCTTTTCCTGGAATTATTGTGTTAGAATCACTTAGGCTTCTTAAAGAGAACTTTGTCATTGTATTTTTGTTAGAACCATTAAAGGCTTTCCTTAAATAACTCCCATTTGAAGTAAAGCACACATTCAAAAGCAAGCTTTTGTTCCTCCTATCAGGCAATGAAGTTTCCCTGTGAATATTTTTTGAAGTAAAAACCAGAAAAAAAAAACAAGGCCAAGCTCTAATAGCCCCATTAAATTGTTCAGTGCTTGGTCTAGCACTTAGAGTAATACTCAAAGTGTTCCCCCAAGGCCTATCAAAACAGAACTGAGATATTATGTTCATTCAAACAAATGCCTTGTAATTCATACCTAATGAAACCTTATCTTTAACTTTGTTTCCCTTCTCTCTCATTAATGAATTAGGAGGAAAGGAAAGGGAAAAGCCAGGAGAGCAAAAAGAGTCTCAGTTATCCGGGTCTTCATAATTAGGGGAACAAGAAAATGGCACATGTTTTTATGTATTAACAATACATCAAAGAAGAGAGGAAATTCAGTGTGAGTGTGGGGAAAATAATACAGACAATACTGTCCATCAAGAAGCAAATCTTGGGCGTGTTTTCTACTCTTATGATTTTGAAATTATTGGCTCCTTTTATGAACTTTTCCAGTAAAATAATTCTAGTTTTATTACCATCTGTGTCCTGTGGTTTTATTTTCTAATAAAAAGAAGCTTGGTGTTAGTGTTGTCCTGAAGAATAATTGATTTTTGAGAGGTATAATTCCTGATCTAAGAAATGGCCTTTTGAGTTTCTATAAAAAATAATTCAGGGATGAATGAAATCCTAAGAAACAGAGCATTGCTAGAAAGTGACAATAAGAATAAATATTATTTTTTGTTATTTTAGTATTGGCTTGTTATATCCCTAATTTACTAAGCTTTTTGAAGCTTTTGGGAGAAAGTACATATTTCATTAGCTACTTTCACAAATCTTTTTCATTGTATAAAATCATTATGTTAGAAGTAATTTTAGGGTGAATTGAATTTTAAAATAATATTCAAATTTAGATGTCTGGCAAAAAAAAAAAAACTATGCTGATAGGATAAAATGCAACTGAGACTACTCCTTATATCAAAAAAAAAAGAAAAAGGAAAAAATCTGGTGTTTCCTGGCTATTTGGGGTACTTTTTTACCGTCCATTATATTCATATGTAAAACAATCAATTCACATTTATTGAGTGTCTGGCTTATGTAAGGTGCTATGATAAGAATTAGGAGTAATACTCAGAAGCAGGAGAGACAAACTTCGTCCTGGAGGGACTGACATGCTAATCATAAACACATGACAGACACAAACTTCTGAGAAAGTGATCACAAGACAAGGGGATACTAGTAGAGGGCTTGTGTCCAACTTTCAAATAAATGGTATCTTCAAAGAGAACTCTGAGATCAAAGGAGGAAGACCTCACTATGGGTTGGAGTGTGCTTAGGTTCCAGGGAACCATCAAAATGGGATGAGAAAGAGGAAAATGAAGAGAAAGAACAAGGGAAGAAAGACTTGCATTTGACCTTAAAAGACGAACATAATTTTGTGTAGTAGAGAGGTGGAAAAAGGCAGAGAGCATTCAGACCAAAGGAATTATATGACTAAGGGCAAGGGAGCAGGAAATTACAAAGCATATTTAGAAGGTAATGGATTCCTAGACCAATTTGGCTGACAATGAGGGTTCATGTATCGAAGTAGCAAAAGTCACGGCTGGAATGGGGTGCAGGAGCAAGATAACAAGTGATGATGTGCCCACCATCTTTGTTTTCCATTCTTCATGAACTGTCTCCCTAACCTGTTTGTTTGAGTTCAATGTCAGCCATTGAAAACCCATAGACCATTTTCCTAGAAGACAAGACAATTGTTAAGCACAAACTATATGCAAAATTGTCAAGTGACAGGAAGCTGAAGCTTTTATAAGTCAGTTCCAGTTTCATGTCCTAGTTAACTTATATTTTGTTGGCCAGCACATGTCTACAACAATTTTCTCTCATCTCTCCAAATTTCTCCTGAAGTATAATTAATCCTGTCTGGACTCATTCTATTGCCTAAGTCTCAGTTAAAAACTTCTTTGTGCAGTTTTCAAAATCCTAATTCCTAGTTGATTGAATGTATTCTATTTTAATTTCTAATAATGTTACTGCTGGGTATTTTTGTTTCCCTACCTCTGTATTGGGTAATTATATTATGATCATAAACACATGAAAGACTACAAATATATAAGAAAGAAACAAGATAACATGATTAATTGTCAGATAAATGATATATTATCTGAGAACTCTGAGTTCAAAGAAGAAGAAATCACTTTGGCTTGGAGTGATTTTCTAAAGTGAAGTTGGTTGAAAGTCATTTTATGGCATTAAATGACTATCACATGGAGGCTTTTTCATCCCATGCCTACTTACTGATACCTACCTAACACAACCTCAATAAACATCTAGAGTCAAATATTAATGCTTCAGCTAAAACCCCAAATCATGAAAAATGTATTCCTTTCTCCCATTCATTGAGATAAATGCATTTCATAAAAACAGTTGAAATGATACTATCAATTGAACAGAGTGAATAATATTTATTCATAAGGGATTTTTTCCCCACTGAAATTCTTTTTGTTATCATTTCTACTAGTACTGCATTAGAACAACAACCAAAAAAAAAAAATCCACCAAAACAAAGCAAAAAAATCTCCTAGATTCAGCTTGAATAAAAACAGAAATAGAGACCAGGCCTGTTATTGTATTAGTACAGGGAACTCCCAGTTGAGAAAATCCCTCATACCAATGCAGGTCAGTATCTTCTCTGCAACTGATGGTCTTAGAAAGTCGTCTGGAACATAAATAATCAATACGTGGTTTTCTAAGTCTTTGCTTTCACAGAGATCCTCGTATATGGTTTAGTGGCCTGTTTCTATTTGAGTTTGACACCATTGGCTTAGAGCACTGAGAAGTAAAAGATTTACCCAACCATGGTCACAGTGCCTGCATATATGTGAGGGGTAGGATGTGAATGCAGGTCTTCTTGGCTTCAAGCAAAAATTGTTCTCCAACCACAACATTGCTGATTTCAAATGTCACCATCCAACATGGTGGAATGAGGCAGTACTAATCATGCAAAGAACAAAAAGAAGGCAGTATGGCCAGTTTTAGTCAAAGAGACTGTAAGACAAGTGCTTATAAATTCTAGCCTCATCTAAGGATTAAATAATTATTTCAGGTACTTGCAAGATCTTCAGAATTTGGGAAAGTGTATTTCCAGATACATTTTTTAGACCAGAAAGTTTTCAACTGATAAAAAGGTCATTGAAATTCAATAATAATTAGTGATAATTTGCCCCCCCCAAAAAAGGAAGAGCAGAATAATTAGCTTTATCTAACACATTGAATCAATCTGTTGGAAAGAATATTGTGGGGCAGCTAAGTAGCACAGTGAATAGAGCTCCAGGAGATGGAGATGGGAGATGGGAGGTCTTAGGTTTTATTTGACCTCAGACACTTCCTGGCTGTGTGACCTGGGCAAGTTACTTAATCCCGATTGCCTATTTCTTGCTGCTTTTCTGTCTTAGAATTGATACTAAGACAAATGATACAGGTTTAAGGTGGGGGGAAGAGAAGGAAGGAAGGAAGGAAGGAAGGAAGGAAGGAAGGAAGGAAGGAAGGAAGGAAGGAAGGAAGGAAGGAAGGAAGGAAGGAAGGAAGGAAGGAAGGAAGGAAGGAAGGAAGGAAGGAAGGAAGGAAGGAAGGAAGGAAGGAAAAAGAGAAAAGAAAAGAAAAGAAAAGAAAAGAAAAGAAAAGAAAAGAAGAGAAGAGAAGAGAAGAGAAGAGAAGAGAAGAGAAGAGAAGAGAAGAGAAGAGAAGAGAAGAGAAGAGAAGAGAAGAGAAGAGAAGAGAAGAGAAGAGAAGAGAAAAGAAGAGAAAAGAAAAGAAAAGAAAAGAAAAGAAAAGAAAAGAAAAGAAAAGAAAAGAAAAGAAAAGAAAAGAAAAGAAAAGAAAAGAAAAGAAAAGAAAAGAAAAGAAAAGAGAAATGAAATTTGAATAGTAATCCTGAGCTCCAGGTTCTAGTTCCAATTCAGTCAATAACTTGTGCAACCTGAAACAAGTTACTTATCCTCTCTCTACCTCTGGTGATTCTCCTCTAAAATGAGAATAACATCTATATTTTACAGGATTGCTGGAACAAATGATATAAGTGCAAAATAATTTGAGAAGAATTATGTAAATGTAAGATAGTATTACTGAAACCTACTCTGTCTCCCTTTGGTCATCAGGCTTTGTTCCTTCTTTTACAGTCTCTCTCTTGCTTTTATTCCATCCTTATGATTTTATTTGTGACTTTAGTCGCTGCTATATTTGCGAAATATTATTTTGTATTACCTACTCTTGATTTTTAAAGTGAGTAGATTGAATTTTTAATTTTTTTTCTTTTTAAAAATTAATTAAGTTTTTACTTTTCTGTAAAATACAGGTGATTTTCCCCCCTTTATGGGTCAGGAATTCACAGTAGGAAAAAGACTTCCCACTTCTGATTTAGAAGAATCATCTTCAAGCTTATGAAACAAGAGTCACTATGTCAGTTGAGCACTGCTGTGAAGTTGCAAAGATTGAGACCCGTTAATGATGTTTCTTACTGAAATATTGAACCAAATACCATATATTTTTCTAGGTTTTTTTCAGTGTGCTGCCCCTAGGAAGGATGTATGCTATTGCTTTTCTCTTCCTGATCACATTCTGAAGGCTAAATAAGATGCTGGGATTTCTCACTCATTGAAATTGGTCAATTGAAACTTATTGCATTAGCTCTTTGGGATAATATTATCAGTGTATCTATCTGCCAAACTATCTATCTTTCTATAGGTATATATATATATATATATATATATATATATATATATATATATGTGTGTGTGTGTGTGTGTGTGTGTGTATGTGTGTGTATATATACATAAGCACAAATGTATAATAAAGTAGCAAAGAAAATAATCAATAAACATATACATATAAAGGTTGTAAGAATATATAGCCTATTGGGTTTTGGGGACACATCTATATATCTATTATATTATTTATCTCTAAAAATATAAATAAGTACATATTATAGTAAAGTAGAAAAGGAAAAATTAGCATTATACATATGGGTGTGTGCATGTTTTAATATATACACACATATAATACTGATTATTTCCTCTGCTACTTTACCATAGATATGTGCTTTTACATATATATACACACAAACATAATATATAATGCTAATTATTTCATCTACTATCAACACATAATATAGTAAGTTGTAAGTTCCAAGAGGACAGTATTTTATCTAAAAATTCTAAAGCATTTAGTACAGTGATTGACATAGTAGATAATAAATGTTTCCTTCTCTCCTTTTCCTCAATATCTAGCTTAATGTTCTTCTCATAGTATGAGTGTTGAATATGAGTAGTTTGGGGCAAGAATAGAAGAGTTAGGGATTATGCAGATGTGTTTAGAAGATGGATAGGGTTAATCAAGGGAAGCTTCCTGGTGAAAATATAATAGAAGAGAAACCATTTTTCTTATCAATGAGAGAGATGGTCCTATATATATATATATATATATATATATATATATATATAGGTAAATTGACCATTTTTAGTCTAATCAGTGAATGACCAACCATGGGAAAGGGAACTAAGGATGAAAAGTATAACTAGAGGTAGGATTGAGAGAGTTATTTGATGGAAAGAGGGAGGGAGGAGAGAAAGAAAGAAAACAGAGGATGTGAGAAGAGAAGTATGTCTCTCACCTAGAGACAAAATTCCAGCAATTTCTGTTTTCTTTTCTAAATCTATTCCTCTCATTTCACTTATATTTGTATATATAGGCTTTCTTCAAGGCTACATTCATAACTTGTTCCTTAAGCAATGAAATAGAAATGTAAACTGTGTGTCACTATTACTTGTTGCAATAACTGGATGCTCTGGCTTGTGACTAGAGAGCAGCTGCTGGTATGGGACACTTGCTACAGAGATGCTGATACAGAGTAATGCTGCCACAGGGATACTGCCAAAGGGGAATGCTCTAGGGTTTGCCTATTGATCCCTACTGATGACTAGTGGATCAATATTTCTCCTAATCTCCTCCTACCCTCTCTCCCCCCCTCCTTCACCCTCTCCTCCCCCTCTCTCTCTCACTTCCCAGTTCTTGAAGCCTTTGGCTTCTTCCCTCCCTCCTGAGTGAACTATAAAGATACTCTTCTCTTTTCCTTTTCAAGTCAGGGGGTTTATTAGGAAACAGGATGGGAAACTAAGGCAAGAGGGATGAGGGTGTCCCTAACCTAAAATGAAGATTACGAGGGCTTGGGAAGTCACAACTGTGACAGAAGGACAATCAGAGATGGAGGACAACAGTTAAAATCTTCTTTCTTCTTCACAAAGTCACCAATTTCAGAAGCCCCCCTCAAGAGTCCTTCAGTCTGGGACAGAAACTAAATAAGAACAGTTCAGCTTCTTCCCCCTAGCCAGCTTCAAATCCCAGAGCCAGATACAGAATCAGTGTCCCAGTTTCTCCCCTAGTCAACTTCAATTCTCAGAGAGAAACAAAAACCAAAGTCCAAGTTCCTGCTTCTTCTCCTCTCTGGCCAGACCATCAACTGCCTCTCCTGGGAACATTCCATTTGGAACCCTCTTCTTGATTGACAGGCAGGTCAGGTCCCCAGCTTGTTTCTTGCATCTTGGCTTACAAGTCCTCTCTCTCTCCATGCCTCTACCACAGCAATCACCTCTAGACACCTTTTAACAATTTCCTCATTCTACTGACTTTCTCCATCAGTCCCTCAGTGTAGATTTCTCTAGCCTTGACTAGGGGAAAATAAATAAAATAATTAGCTGAGAGTCATTCCCTTTTGAGGAACTGAAGAACCACTATCTAATTCTTGGGGTAAAAAGACTTCTCTTCAGCCTTCATGATAAATGAAAGGGAAGCTCAAAGTCAGAATGTGTAAGCCTTGTTCCTTTCTGTTTCATTGTGCTGTTTGTCTCATTTTATCTTTAATTCTTAGGGAGAGAACATATCTTCTGCTTGGGTTTTGTAGAATTCATATGCTATGAATATTCAATAAACAACCACAAAGCAGAGCTTTAATAAGTGCTGAAAGCCGTATCGTGTGGTAGAAATATTTGATTTATAGTCAGAAGAAGTCGGTTCAAGTCCTATCTCAGACACATCTTGAGTAAATGACTTTTTCCTTCTGTGTTGTCACCTGCCTTATCTATTAATCAAGTAAACTAAAAAGAAATGAATGGTTTAGATAGAAGATCTCTAAAGCACCATCAAGTTCTAAATCTATAATCTTTGCCTAAAATACAGTTATTACTGTCATACATTCTCTATTAGAGAAGTTGGTGACACTGAAGAACCATGTAGAACCATTATGGACTCTTCACAGGTCATAAAAGACTGAAAATTGCAAGAATTCATAGTATCCCAGGAAATGCATGTCTTTTTCCATTTATAATCCATGGTGTTCAAGAGGCCAACTCTATAGAATTATCTGGATGAACCTTTGACATGTCATTGACTCGAGAATTGATCGACCACTCTCAATTCAATTACAAATTGATTCCTTCACATTTAGTCATTATTTTTTAAAAATTGACTTGATCCCAGGTTAGAGGACTAGAGAATATGAACAAATTCTGTCGTAAGTTTCAGTGAGTTCCCCAACCAGGTGGATAAATCATGATTGAATGGAAGACACAAAGAGGGAAACCCTATATCAACCTTTAAGACGTGACAAGCCTACAATATGGCTTTTCATCTTTCAATGACACTGAGAAACCAGAAAATGTATGAGGATAGGGTGAACACTCTGCAATATTATGGTAAATGGAGAACTTCCTCACCTACTAGAACAGCGAGTGCCCCTCACTCGTGAAACAGAGCATCATTTCTGTTCAGTAAGAAATCCCCATGCTATGTTTAAGCATATTTCCTTGGAATTTAGAATTTAACATTGTTTTCCAATAAGCAAGTTTCTCTGGTCCCCAAAGCATTATGAAAACATAGCAATCTTAGGAAGAAGGGTCTCTGAGGAAGTCACACTCTATGGCATAAGAGATACTCATTCCTTGGAGAGTCACAAAGAAGAATTACTTTAGCAATATGTCAACCTGGGGTAGATTAACAGTAAGAACTGATATCTATATAGCTATACTTTTTGGAGCATGTTATATTCATTACCAACTTTCATCCTCCCAATGACCGCATGAAGGAAATAGTGCAGGAATTACAATGTTAGGTTTTGTTTCAGATTAAATTGAGTCTTAGGTGACTTGCCCCAGAATAGCTGGTCAGAAGAGAGGCAAGAGTCAAAACAAGGACCCTCTTAAGGGTAAGCCCAAAGTCATTCCATTACAACATGCATTCAAGGCCAATGGAATCCAGATCTCTTGTGCTGAATTGCCTCTACATAATATAGAAGTTCCTTCCATATGATGACTTCCCCCATCACAGTTTCAATATATCATGGGTCAGCATAAGAAATTAAATGAGAATTTTTGGAGAGTTTTGGGGAAGTTACAAATGACACATAAAGGCCAGAAGATGACCCAGAAAATGTTTGGAAACTCAGAAATGCATAAAAAAATTTATATATATATAGAATTATATAATATCAACATGTCTTTATCAAAAGAAAAAATTCAGACTTCTTCCAGAAGGACCTGAAAATTTTAAGCAGATTTTCTAGTTGGTAGGGGTACCACACCTTTAACCTCCATGATATGGAAAGAATACCTATATATTTTGACAAGTCATGGAGCCCTCAGAAAATTGTGATCCTGGATCAGAAAGAGAACATTCACCTTGCTCATCAAGTCTTAAAGGCTTTCTAAAGCCACTGGTTACAAAGGGTAACTGAATTCATTTTTTCAAATCATTTTCAATATTTCCTCTCATAATTTCCTTTAAATTTAATTTAAACAGCTGTCATTCTTTCTCCAGCACAGTAATATGCATGTCTTCCCTCCTGCTGATATTTTTAAGCAATGACAAAATGATATTAAAAATGCAATCAAAATGTCTTTTTTTTACTTGAATATTTGACTAGTTTCACTGTAACTGTGAAGAATGGTCTTTCCCTCCACAAGAGAGAAGACATTAAAACCTATCACTAAGCCCCCCAGGGTAGCTCTTAAATATCCAGTGTACTGTATCTACTGGAAAGTGACAGTTTTTCTGACTGGGCATGACATATTGATGATACCATAAGCTATTAAAATGTTTATAATATGTAACAGGCATGCCTTGAGTAGTGGGAGAAGGGATCCCAAGAGTTTTAGCTATTGACTGTCAAAACAATCAGGAGATAAGTCAAAGGAAGAGCAAAGAATACAACTGGAGGAGAAAGTAGCCCTTGACCAGCACATATGTTTCAAGAAAAAAAAGAGCAGAAAAAGAGAAAAGAAATAATAGCTTCTAATTCAAGAAGCATGTCAGGTAATAAACATTTATTAATAAGAGCTTATTATGTGCTGTGAATTATGCTAATAATAATAGTTAATAATAGCTAGCATTTAGGATACTCAGAGGTTCACAAAGTGTTTTTAAATATGTTATTTTATTTAATCCTTGTGAGGCAGGTGCTGCTGTTATTCCCATTTTACAAATGAGGAGACTGCAGCTGAGAGATTAAGGGATTTACCCTATGTCGCTTAGCTGTGGAGTTTCAATAAAGCATTAAAAAAAATCCTCCAGGTCTGACCTCGAAGGGCTCATCTTCCAATGAGGGAGACTACATGCTTGCAAGGCAATGTAATATGGCCAATAGGTAGATTCATTGCTCAGGTATATCAAGCAGATTTCTCCTTAAAGCTGGTTCCTTCCTTGGGCCTCTGATGGCTCTTCTGGCTTTTCCCCATAAAATCTCATACTGAAGAAAAGAAGAAATAAACAAAAAGTGGTCCCATCCCAGATATAGGCTTGCTTAAGAGACCATTTGCTCATAGACCCTCCAGAATTCAGAATTTTCCTTTTACTTTTTGCCTAGCAGGAAAGAGAAATGAAAGTCATTTGGCTGGTTAATGCCTTTTGTTTGAAGTCAATTAAAAGACTTTTCTTTACTAAGTAAATGGCATCAGGGACAGAATCCCGCCATTACACATACTATGAAATTGGAGAAACATCCATGTGTGTTGGCAACAGGCAGAGCCATCTTCTCAGAATTGGGCCCTCGTTGGCCAGTCTTTATTATATTCATATACTACTGCAGGAAGAAAGTAGCAATATAGACTAGAATGATGGGCAGACTGGCAGTAGGAACTAGTTGTGATTGTGTACCAGGCTACAGGTTTTATTGGCAATGCCTCAAGAAAGAAGACAAGTGTAAGACAAACTATAGTTATATTATACTGCTCACTGGGACAGGGCTGGGAGAAGAGGCATAAGTAGGAGAAGTTTTTATTTCTAGTTTTTATTCTATTCTTTAATAACTGTACTAATGACTAAGTCTATGACTTAGAGCTGGAAAAGATCTTTGAGGTTTCCAGATTTATACTTGAGCCTGAGCAGAAAATAGAAGGAAAGCATTAGAAACCTAGAAGTAAAGTAGTGATGGAATCAGTTCATTTCGGCTCAGAAGGATCAATTGTTCCATTTTTAGTGTGAATATTTGCTTCTTGGAAATTGGTAAAAAAAAAAAACAAACAAACCTAAAGGGTTGTTGATGTACTCTTTATTTCCTAGGCATAATAATATGGTGGGGGAAATAATAATTCAGATTAAATTTAAAAGTATGTCATGGCATGCCAATATTTTTTTTTTATTTCAGGGACCTGATTAACATTTACTCCCAAATCCCTGCTTAAAGTTCTAGTTCTTAGACTGGACAGCATTTCTTCTGTACTGAGTATTAAAGGAATAAGCATGCTCAAAGATTTGCAATTTCCTTTCATTTCTATGTCTGAAAACTGGAAACTCCAAGTGCCTTTGACATTCTATTAAGACTAAATAGTATTGCACAAAAGAATTATTAAGAGAGGAATGGATGGACATGATTGACTAAGGAGAACTGCAAAGTGGAAATGTGTGGACAGCATTGGGCAATGGTAAGAGTAATGAATTTAGAATTCAGAGGACCTGGATTTGACTCCCCATTTATAACCAAGGTCTAGTGCCCTTTTCTAAAAATTATTGTGTGACTTTTCTCAAAAGTACTCAACGAATAACTGCAAATTTGCAGTTCTTTAACAAAGAACAAACATATAAACAAAATAAAAGAAAATATCCCACAGATCCTAGAAGGTGACAATGAGATCTGCAACTAAAGACTGTTCTCCCTTTTCTTTTGGTTATGATTCCTTAGACAAATCATTTCTCCTCTCTGAGTGTCAACTTCATCACCTGGAAAATGAGAAGGCTGTGTACTACACTATACCTTGTCATCAAGAATATCTGGGTTCAAAACCTGGCTCATATCATTAGCCATCTAACATTAAGTAAGTCAATTAACCTGTGTCTCCTTTTTTTCCTAATCTTTTAAGTGAGGGATTTGGACTTGATGACCTCTAAGGTTCTCTCCGTCTCTGAATCTGTGATGCTAAGTAGTCTCAAAGATCCTTCCAGCTGTAATTGTAAGTTAAGTCTGTAATTGTATGACCTCCATTCATTAGAGTTCATTAGTTCTAGATAAATAAGTGACCCATAAATCAATAACTCTTTTTCTATGAGGATATTTGTAGAGTTTATTGTTTGTCTTGGTTCTTTGTTAGATAAAGTAATGTGCAAAGATGTTATTGTTGCATGTGTATTCTTGAAAAAAAGTCATGCAATGATGAAATAAGCAATAGAACTTGGTTATGAAAAGTTCCTTTAACCCTTAGAACCACAGTTCTGCCAAATTTCAAATGGAAAATGTCATCCCCATTACTTTTTTTAAGCTTACTCAGCAATTTAGCTATATTTACCAACTGTAGTACATATATGTAGTGATTCTGAAAAGATCTTAGTTCCTATTTTCATCAATTATGCAAGTAGAACATAGTTGGAAAAGACAATTAGTACTTTTTCCCAGTATAGTCAGGTTTATAGAGGTAGGTAACCTCTTTATGAGAGAATTAAACTCATTCATAAAACTGTCACCTTGTGTTATTTCTTTTTCATGATCCACCAATTAAAAGGAATAGTTTCTCCCTGACTTTTCTGTTAAAATGTTAGCACATTACCCCCAGGTGGTGACAGTGCATCACAGTCAGGTATAGTTTTGACCCCAAGAGAGTGGTCTCAACTCAAACCCACCCAGAGGAGCAACAACATGTTCCTTTAACTTTATGTGGAAAAGATCACTATACGAAAATCAAAAAAGATCATTCCTCCCCCACCCCCAAGAAAATAGAACTCTGGTGACATAGATATGTATTTTTCCATTTTACCTGTTCTAAAAAGTTGAGTAATTTGTACCAACGTTGATTATATAGTTTCATAATTAGAATACTAAATCTTCGTGAGAATTCACCTTAAAATGTTAAGTTGGTGCTAAGCCCCTCATGGCTGCTTCTCCTTCCTGCTCCAGGCTTTAGACTTCAATACCTTTGGTAGCCCACAGTTCTCTCTTGGATTTTACCTATTTCCCTTTGGAGATTTTTTTTTAATGCTTACTCCCTGAACTTCCAGAAGAGAGAGCCTGTGTCTCTCAGTTTCTGCAATTGGGGTTTCATCACCCTAAAGCTTACTCATGTTGAGGAACAAACAATAAAAACAACTAACACCACCATAACCAGAAACTTTTCCTTCCAAGCCACTTAACACCTACAGCAAGCTTTCTCATATTCTTTCTTTTCTCTTTCTCTTAGGTTCTGTGTTTCATGCACTCTCTCTTTCATACTTCTGTCTCTGAGGGTCTCCTTTTCTATTTCTGTCTGTCTCTGTTCCTCTTCCTCCCCCCCATCCTATTTGTGTAGGGCATTTCTTTCATTCAGAATGGTTACTTAATTTACCAATCTTGCTTAGAATTAGCTGATTCCACCCAATAAGAGAGGCAGTGCAATGCAGTGGAAACAGCACAAGCTTTTCAGGCAAAGGATCTAGATTCTTACTCTACCTGTGTTACTTACCAGCTGGGTGACCATAGGGAAATTGCTTCTTCTCTCTGGGACTCAGCTTACTCTTCTGAAAAAAAAAGAAGTTAGAATAGATGACCTCTACAGTCACTTCTAGTCCAAAGTATATGCTCCTATGACTTTAGTTCATATCCTGGTTCTATCACTTTCCACCTGTATGACCTTGGGCAAGTCATTTAACTTATTGGGATATTTAAAATGAAAGTTTTGAACTAGATAATCTCTAAGGTGACTTCATTTAAGTTTATGAACATATTAACTGTAGGCTTTAAAGATATATATTAACTTTTCTTTTCATATCATTTTCACTTCTAACACAGTCCCACCCCCAGAGAATCATCCCTTATAAAACACAGAATTGAAAAAAGAGAAGAAAAAACTGTTCGACAAAATTAACCAATACATGTCTGAAATCCAACATATATGCAATATTCTGCAAACATATTCCCCCACCTCTACAAAGAAAGAAAGGATAGACATGTTCATATATATTCTTTGAGGAAAGTTTGGTTATTATTGCTTTAATAACAAATTACTAGAGCAGGGAGGTGGCACAATGGATAGAATCCTGGGTCTGGAGACAGGAAGACTCATATTCCTAATTTCAAATTGGCTTCAGATATTTACTTGCTGTGGAACTGCAGGAAAGTCACTTAACCATGTTTGCCTCAGTTTCCTTATCTGTAAAATAAGTTGGGGAAAGAAAAGGGCAAGAATATCAAGGAAATATATTTAAAAGTGAAATAAGAGAGCTTAGATGTATCTCAAAATATTTTATAAAGCAACAATAAACAAAACAATTTGGTCCTGGTTAAGTAATAGTAGATCAGTGGAAGAGATTAGGCATTCAACATGGAGCAGTAAATGACCATAATACCCTACTATTTGACAAACCCAAAGATCCAATTTGGAAGAATTCACTATTCCACAAGAACTGCTGGGAAAACTGGAAAATAGTATGGCAGAAACAAGATACAGACCTAAACTCACACCATGTACCAACGTAAAGTCAAAATGGATACATGATTTAGAAATTAAAGGTGATTTCATAAACGAATCAGGGTAATGTGGAATATTTTACCTGTCAGATCTATGGATAAGGGAAGAATTTTGTTCAAAGAAGACATAGAAAGCATTATAAGATATAAAATAGGTAACTTGGACTACATCAAATTAAAAAAGTTATTTCACAAACAAAATAAACCCAGCCAGTATTAGAAGGGAAATATCAAATTGGGAAAAATGTTTTATAGCAAGGATCTCTGATAAAGACCTCATTGCTCATATTGAGAACTGAATCAAATTTATAAAAACAATTTTCTCTGATAAATGGTCAAAGGACATGAACAGGGAATTCTCAAATGAGAACATTAAAATGATCTTTAGTCACATGAAAAAATGTTCCAAATCACTATTAATTAGAGAAACATTAATTAAAATAACTGAGATATCACCTCACACCCACCAGACTAGTTAATATGACCAAAAAAAGGGAAGTGCTAGAGGGGATATGGTAAAACTATTGCAATGAAATACACTGCTGGTTGAGCTATAAACTGATACAGTCATTCTGGAGAGTAATCTGTATAGCCTAAATGGCCAGACAACCACGCATACCCTTTGACTCAGCAATACCACTACTAGGTCTGTATCACAAAGAGAGCAAAGATAGGGGTAAAGGACCTAGTTGTCCAAAAAAATATTTTGAGCAGCTTTTTTATGGTGGCAAAGAACTAGAAACTGCATGGGGGGGGGGGGGGAGGAAGGGGTTATTTTAAAAGGGTTGGGTTTGATTATTTAAGAGTGGTCACCAGGAATTTAATTAATTCCAAAGACATTTATTTTAGAATTTATTTACAAAATATAGAGAAGAATGAAGAAAGAAACCAGAGTGAGGATAGGGTAAGATATCTATCCTAAGCACCAAGTAATTTACTCTACCTCCCTGCCCCCAGGAAGGGAGAGTTAGTTTTATCCAGCCTCAGCAAACCAAGGTCCCTGGGAAGTCTCTCAAGCAAATAGGTCTTTCCTGAGGCCAGTCTCTTCAGAAAAAAAAACAGCAGTTTTTTCACTCACCACATGTCAGTCCAGTCAGCATATTCTTTATCAGCCTCCACTCCAAGAGGAACTCCCAGTAGAGCTCTCAGTAGAACTCTCTCTCACACTCTCTCTCCAAGAGAGAGTTCCAAGTAGAACTGCACTCAGGCAATTGTCACTCCCTTTTAAAGGAAGTTTCTTTTGTGTCACTTCCCCTAATTTTACATCTACCAATCACAGTTGACGCTTTTGCTTTTAGGATTGCCCAGGGGCAGTCAGTTGATTTTGATTCACCACCCACTATTTCACACGTGGGTCACAGACCTCCCACTTAATATGTGAAATGGGGTGTTTACACCTTTGGTGACTAAATCTAAAAAAATGGGTAGATCTCCCCATTGCTGTAAATATGGTGTTTACACTTTTGGTGATTAAATCTAAAAACAGGCAGAGGTTACAATTTAATCTTCACAATCAGGGGAGAGTTAATTAATTTCATTGTTATAATCAGAAAAGAGTGAAATTTAATCTTCACAGTTGAAAGGTTGTCCACGTGTCATAGCATATGATTGCAATGGAATAATATTATGCCATAAGAAATGACAAACAAGATGATTACAAAAACGTCCTGGAAAGACTGCAAAGGGAAAGAGCAAAACCAGGAGGTTGTATACAGTAACAGCAATAATATGTAGTGATGAACTGTGAATGACTTAACTGTTATCAACAATGCAGGAATCCAGGACGATTCCAAGGGAATCTTGATGAAACAGACTATCTACTGCTATGAAAGGAACTGATAGAGTTTGAATGCAGACTGAAGCATACCATTCTTCATATTATTTACTCCATGAATTTTTCTCCAGTGTAAGCAATATGTGACTTCTTTCACAACATGATCAACATTGAAATATGTATTGTATAATAAGACATACAAGCATGCACGATTTTTATCATATTGCCTGCCATATAGGGGAGAGGGAATAGGTGGGAAGAAAAGAGAGAACATGGATCACAAAATGTCAGAAAATGACTATTAAAAATTGTAACAACTTGTAAAATATTTTAAATTAGTTTAATTTTTTTTTAATGAGTTGGAGAAGGAAATAGTAAACTACTCCAGTATCTTTGCCAAGAAAACTCCAGATGGGGTGATGAAGAATTGGAAGAGACTGAAACAACTGAACCGCAAGAGAAAATTATTCCTTGTAGGACAGAATTAGATCTAAAACATGAATTCCTTTTATTACTTCTACCACCTCTTGAAGAATAACATTTATCCTGCAGACATTGTCATATAGTAAGAGTGACGGATAGCAGATGAATAATTTAAGTACTTCACTGGAATAGAAATATATTTTTAAACTTTAATAATGTCCACCTCACAGAATTATTGTAAGGATTAAATGAGATAATGTTTGTAAAACAGAACACAGTGCCTAGCACAGGGTATGCACTATACACATTCTATTCCTACCACTGTTACTATATCTTCTTTTTAAGAAAACAGTAAAGATTAAGAAATCATATTTTCTCTTAACAAGCCTTTTCCAAAACTTTTGGAAAAGTCTCTTGGAAAGGTAGGTGATCAGTCAAAGACAAAAATACTTTTATTAAGTAAATGGATTAAGGGCAGTACTCTCATTTTCCACCAGCCACTCAACTTCAATTTCACTCCAAGAATGTCAAATCTTATCACCATGGAGATTATCTCAGTTTTTACCTTCAACACCAAAAGTTGCCCCACTATTGTTTTCCCTTTCTTCTTGGAGTACTGAACAATAAACCCTCACCAAAACTGCCTTTATAGAGGATTCAGAACTTTCCATCTAACTCCATTTTTTTCCAGCAGTGACTTCTTAGATTAATAATATTTAAAGGAGCATATATATTTGGTATTACCTCTTTCTGAGGAGAGAAGAGTAGTGGTAGTCTCTGTCCTCCCTCTTCCTCTCTTAGCAGGGAATAAAGTCTCTTCTGGAGACAGACAGGGACAGATAGGCTAGGCATTTCTATTCTGCTTCCCCTGTCACATGCTAGATATAAAAAAGCATCAATATAGAGATTCAAGGATCAGGAGATTTTTCATATGAACATAATAGTGTGAAGGAAAATAGTTTGCCACATTTCAAGGAGCTGCATTTATGTTGTTGCTGTTTTAATAGAAATTTTAGATATATCTACCTAGTTTCCTGTCTTAAAAGAGATACTTCACAGAATCTGGGGCAAGGAAATCATATAGGGATTTTATTTCCATTTACTTATGTTAAAATGTATTTAAATTACAAATTCCTATCACCAAAACTATAGTGATGAGGAATAAAACAAAGGAGAATCATAGCAATTATTATATTTACTATTAATATTATTCATTATAATTACTAACATTTAAGTTCTTTTGAGTTTTTTGGTACCATTTTTTAAATTATTAAAATGTTTTGTAAAAATTAATAATTTCACCTTTAAGAACGCTTTTTTTTAATTTTATAGTATTTTATTTGATCATTTCCATGCATTATTCATTAAAGACAATTATCATTTTCTTTTCCTCCCCCCCACCCCCACCCCCATAGCCTATGCATTATTCCACTAGGTATCACATGTGTTCTTGCTTCGAACCCATTGCCATGTTGTTAATATTTGCATTAGAGTGTTTGTTTAGAGTCTCTCCTCTGTCATGTCCCCTCAACCGCTGTAGTGAGGCAGTTGCTCCTCCTCGGTGTTTCTACTCCCACAGTTTGTCCTCTGCTTATGGATAGTGTTTTTTCTCCTAGATCCCTGCAGATTGTTCAGGGACATTACACCGCCACTAATGGAGAAGTCCATTACCTTCGATTATACCACAGTGTGTTTGTCTCTGTGTACAATGTTCTCCTGGTTCTGCTCCTCTCTCTCTGCATCACTTCCTGGAGGTCGTTCCAGTCTCCATGGAATTCCTCCACTTTATTATTCCTTTTAGCACAATAATATTCCATCACCAACATATACCACAATTTGTTCAGCCATTCCCCAAATGATGGGCATCCCCTCATTTTCCAATTTTTGGCCACCACAAAGAGCGCAGCTATGAATATTTTTGTACAAGTCTTTTTGTAAGAACCCTCTTTTAAGGGCACTAGTCAGGAAGAACCTTGCCAGCAAAGCTGTACCAGGCTCAGGACTTAGAACACAGTTCAAAGAAGGCAGCCCAGTCGCAGCAAAAAAGTTCCATCTTGCCCCACCACCACCACCCTTTTCTGGAGGTTTTAGCCTCAGGGCCCAGCCAGCTTTGCTAATCAACTCCACCCTGGCTCAATCTCATCAATAAAGGAAGATAAGAAGCCTTCAGAGGACAGGGAAGCTCAAGCTCCAACACCCCTCCCCCACAGACTGATCTAAGAGCCTCACTGACTGAGCTCCAAGGGCAAAGGTTTCAACAAACTACAGGCAACAACCTTGACAACAGGGAGGTAAGCCCTGCTCTTTTTCAACTTCTGCTGTCAGCTGAGGAATATCAGACTACCTGATCAAACAGCAGAACAGAGAAGAGCCCCTTAAGGACAGAACAGTCCAAACTCACAAATCCAGCACAAAATGAGAGGAGCAAGACTACAGGCAAATACATTGGGGAGAGAAGGGGAGAATGTGATTAAACAACAGAAAAAGAAAAAAGAAATCACAGCCGACAGCTTCTATCCAGGCAATGACCAAAGAGCAAATGAAACTGAGGAGGATCTATGAACATCAAAGAACACAGAAACTAGTGAATTGGACACAGCCTTTAGAAGAACTCAAAATACAATTCAAAAAACAATTAAAAGAAGCTAAAGACAACCGGGGAAAAAAGAACTTAAAAAGCAAAAATCATCTGGAAACAGAAAGCAGAGTCATGAAAGCCAAAATTAATCAGCTTGAAAATAAGGCAAAGGAGATGAAAGATGAGACAAGGAAGATGAAAGGTGACCTCCAAAGAAAATCAGACCAGAAGGAAAAGGAAGACCAAAAAGCCAGGGATGAAATTCAGTCTTTAAAAACTAGATTATAACAACTAAAAGCAAACAACTTCACAAGGCAGTAAGAAACTATAAAACAAAATCAAAAGAATGAAAAAAATCGAGGAAAATATGACACACCTCATCCTCAAAATGGAAGATTTAGAAAACAGGTCCAGGAGAGGTAAGGGATTCTAGAAGTCAGATTTTTTTCTTCCTTTTCTTTAAAGCCGACAAATCATTTACAGCCAAGCAACCCGGAAGTTTAAAATGGCTAGTGATTTGCAACCAAAGTGCTTTTCTGCTGGGAGTTTTCAAATCCCCTCTCCAGCATCCCAGCTGTAGCTCATTCCTCTAGCTCTCCTTCCACCTTCAGAGCTTCTGGAAGCTGTGAGTATTTATATACCCTGGCCTGCCTGTTGCTCTCCTACTGGACCAGCTGCCTTAATTTAGGAGATTTGGTGGAGAAGCTGCTGCTTGCCCACAGCCTGGAGAGCAGCCCAATCAGCCTGATTGAACATTCTTGCCCACAGCTTGGCCAAACCTCAGCTAAGCAGCAGGCCTATTCCTCCCCCCACTGCCTCAAACTATTACATCAGCCACAGCACCTGGGCCCACCCTGATGCTACTACTGCATCCTGCAGCTGCTGAAGCCTAGTTACACCTGGCTTGGCTTCTCCTACCCAAGGCCCAAAGGTGCTTTTAGGTTTGTTTTTTTTTTTTTTTTAACCAGAGCTAGTTCCAGCCTGGCCCCCACACCCATGTTGCTGCTGCTTCTGCCACTTCTGCTGCCCTGATCCCCATTCAAGTTGGTGGAAGCCCCTTTCCCTGCTGGACAGCTGATTGCCTTCTAGGCTCCACCAGGTTCTTTGCCTTGGCTGGGAGGGACCTAGCTCTCTTTTAATCATCCCAGCATAACTCCTAACCCTCCTTGCTTTACCAAATTTGTCCTGCCTCCATATCTTGTTCTCCACCCGATTTTGAAGTCTTATCCTCCATTTTAGTTTCTGGCAATCCCTAACCACACCCCTTACCCTGAAAAACCACCCCTAACCATGTCCCTAACCCCTCCCAGTTGTAGTGCTGTCTCTTGGCCGTTAGAGGCATCAATATTTAGCATTGAATTTTTCCTACCTTTTTTTTCTTCTGTTTTTTCTTCTTCCTTTTTTTCTTCTCTTTTATTTTTTCCCTTTTCCTGTTTAACTTCAGTGGTTGTTTGCTGCCACTAGAAGGCAGCAATAAAAAAAAAAATCAAAATAATTTTCCCCTTTCTTCTTTTTTAAAATAAAAATTCAATAAATCATAAAAAATAAATTAAAATAAGTTAAATACCCTCACCTTCTACCCCACCCATTATAATAATAATAACTAAAAAATAAAAAATATGTACATTATTTTTCCTTTTTTTGATCAAAATGCTACCAGTCATGAAAGCCTTTTGCTTTTTACCCAATTAGAAGTATGTAAAATTCAAAATTCCCTCCTCCTCCTTGTACTCCTAGGAAATTTTATTTTTCTGTTCTTCATTCTAAAGACAAAAGATGCTTCTATATAAAAGATTAAAGAAGAAATGCAGGCCAACAGGAAAATAAAATCAAAAAATTTCAAACACTGACATGACCTAATGAAAAATATTGATCCCATCCAAAACAAGTCTGAATTTTTCAAGCCTGTTCCTAAGCCACAAATAGAAGATGATCCTTTTTCTCCCAAAATGATGATGAGACACCCCTCTCATATACATCAGGTGCAGACCCTTCTCTCTTATACTCTACATCTCTCCCATGTTCTGCAACTCCTGACTTATCTTATCTCCCCTGATCCTTCTTCTAACCCCCCCATCCTCTCCTGCCATTTCTCTCATCCCACAACCAGCCCAAATTCCAAAGAAATCTTGTTCTGCTAACATACCTGTTCCTACCCATGTTGCCTTAGCACCCCCACAGTCAACTTCTAAGGAATCACAGACATCAGATGACTACTATAAATTCATTTTCCCCTTAAGGGAAGTGCCTGAAATAGGACACAATGTGGATGTGGTGACCCTAAGACATCATATTCCTTTTATTCCCCAAGAAATTAGAGAACTGAAATAAAATGTACCTTCCTTTGAACACAAACCTTTGGTTGTGACCAGAAGATGGCTGATTTTTTTTATCAATATGACCCATCCTATAAGGATGTTGAGAATTTGCTCGATGCTTTCCTAACAGAATATGAGAAAAATATAATCATCTCTCATGTTAACAAGGTCCAGGGGCATGGTGTAGCACACTAGCCAGCTCAGGATCCTGCATGGTATTATAACAGTACTATGGACTGGTTGCAATTACATTATTGTAGGGATGCCATTAAAACAGCTATGTGAGAATTCTCTGAAGATATGGAAGAATGTTCAATATTTGAAAGGCTTAGACAATCAGAAAATTAGAAACCCTCACAATTCATGGATAAACTCATTGATCTTGGGAGTCTTTATCTAGACCTTGATATTTCTAAAGACAAAGATATTAAGCAAATAAAGAGACATTTTGTCAACAACTCCTACAGGGTGGTCCAAGATTATTTTAAGATGCATTTCCCACAATGGCCACAGATGGACCTTGAAGAGTTGAGAAACACTGCTTCTTATGTCTTTAAAGGCCAAAAGGAAAAACAGGAAGAGATTAATAATGTCATAGAAACCTTGAGAAAACAAATCAAATTTTTGG
The DNA here is from genome assembly GCF_027887165.1 of Monodelphis domestica. NCBI lineage: Eukaryota > Metazoa > Chordata > Mammalia > Didelphimorphia > Didelphidae > Monodelphis > Monodelphis domestica. The sequence continues at coordinate 220,344,329 of NC_077231.1, read as the reverse complement.
AGCATAAGATTGATAAACAAAACAAAGGGTATGATGGCTAATACCAATGGCTCTAGTCCCTCTCCAAGAACCTATCAGACCCTTACCTGCCAATTCTATCAAAAGAAGGACCACATAATGATGAACTGTAGGAATTTTTCCCAGGTAATGATGAACTATGTCAACTGGAGAAATTCTCATAGGAACAACTACAAGAAAATTTATAATGGTGATTTCAGGAATCATAATATTAGGACTAATGATAATCCTAGGGATATAAATCAGGCAACTGATAGCTCATAACAAGTGACCCTACAGCAGAGTGGAGCTCACCCCTGAAACACCCAGGGGGTTACTGCTCTTCAGGGGGGGAGCACAAGGTACTACCCAAGATTATGAATGTGTATGAGAGGGGTTGGGGCACAGGAATCAGAGGATACAACCTTTGATTTTCCAGACCCTGACATTTTACTAACCATTGTCCCTATCCACTGCCCCCCCATACTAATGAGCCCCATGTAAAATTAAAGGTTGATAACACCTATTATGATTGTATTTTGGACACTGGAGCTTCCTTGTCTGTATTGAAGAATACACATGATTAGGATTGCACTTCCATTGGCCCAGTTAATGTCAGAGGGTTATCAGGGACACCCCTAAAAGTTCCCAAGTTTTCCCCTAGAATAGTGTCTGTAGGACCCCTTGGTGTGGAACATTCCTTCCTCTTAATGCCTGGGTTCCCTTTAAATTTGCTGGGGAGAGACCTTTTGTACAAGGTTAGGGCCACAATAACTTGCTCTCCAAAAGGCTCTATGACACTGGAACTGCCTGAGGAATCCTTAACTTTACTCATGGTACCTCTTTCAGATACTAATGAAATGAAGGAGATTCCTATTTTTGAGATCCCAACTGATATACCTGAGTCTCTCTGAACCACATTATCTTCTGATGTTGGCCTACTTAAATCAGCTGTCACTGTCCAAATTCAAACAAAATCTAGCCCACCTCCTTCCATTTCAAAGTACCCCCTTTCAAAGGAGGCAATTGATGGCATTACACCAGTAATAAATTCCCTGATTGACCAAGGCATCATAATTCCCTGTAAATCTGAATACAATATGCCCATCCTTCCTGTTAAAAAGCCAAAACTGGGCCGGGATTTGAGAGCTGTGAACAAAATGTTATAAAGAGACACCCTGTAGTTTCCAACATAAATAGTGTTATTTCTTCTATTCCTAGAACAGTTAGATATTTTACAGTAGTAGACTGGTGCTCACCTTTCTTCTCTATACCCATACATGAGAACTCCAGGCATATCTTTGCTTTCACCTGAAAGGGTTAATTGAGGACTTGGGCTTGTCTGCCCCAAGGTTTCCTGGACATCCCTACTCTGTTCACACAATTCTTAACTACTGATATAGATGCCATAAAATTTAAATACAGTCATTTAATTCAGTATATGCATGATTTACTCTTGGCCTCACCAAATGCTGTAGAATTCCAAATGGATAGCAAATACATCCTCTTAGAGTTACATAAGAGAGGCCACTAAGTCCCCAAGGACAAAGTTCACTGGTGTCTCCCAAGGTACAATATTTAGACTGCATTTTAACTGCTGGGTTCTGTTTAATTTCTCCCAAGCATATTGAAAATATCAAAAGTTAAGTGCTCCTACCACTAAAAAGCAATTGAGAGCTATTCTTGGAGCAATAGGATTTTGTCGGCAGTAAATCCCTTGCTATGGGGAAATCACTAAGCCCCTTGTAGCACTTACAAAAAACTCAGTCCCTGAACCACTTAAATTGGAAACAAACACCTAAAAGCTCTTTTAAATTTAAAACAAGCTATCCTGTCTGCCTCTGCTATAGGCATACCAAATTATGATAAACCATTTACCTTATGTCCATAAACAAAAAGGGGAAGCTTTAAGTGTTCTAACCCAACTTTTGGGACCTGCTCAACACCCAGTAGCCTATTATTCAGCCCATCTTGACCCAGTAGCTGCCAAAACACCACCATGACTTAGAGGAGTAGCTGCTATAGCTTCACTGGTAACCAAATTTGTCAATCTGATATTAGAATGCCCTCTGATCATAATGTGCCTACACAAAGTCAGGGCATTATTATTAAGACATAAGCCACAGGTGTTTACTGACCAAAGGATTAGTAGGTATGAAATAACCCTATTAAATAATGAACATATCACACTAAAATTCTGTGGAGTTCTTAATCCTGCAACCTTGCTCCCTGATTTACCAATTTCCAGAGAACCTTTACACGATTGTACATCTTCAGTGTCCACTGTTGATAAACCTCATAATGATTTATTGGACACCCCTTTGGATGATTCAGATTTAATACTATTTAAAGATGGTTCTTCATTCATGAGGAATGGTTAAACAAGAGCTGCGGTAGTTACTGAATTTGATACTCTGTGGTCAGCTTCCTTGCCTTCAAATATAAGCGCACAGGGTGCAGAACTCACCGATTTTAAACAGGCCTGAATCATTGCAAAGGATAAAAGAGTCATAATTTATACAGACTCCCACTACACCTTTGGCCAATGTCACGCTGTTGGCATGCTATGGCTTCAGATGGGATTCTTAACGTCAGCTGGAAAATGTATTGCCAATACAAACCTTATTACTGAACTCCTTTCTGCCATCCAGCTCCCCAAAGCTATAACTGTCATTCACTGCCCTGCACATACAGGTGACAGTGACCCTGTCTCCAGGGGAAGTAACCAAGTAGATATCATAGCAAAACTAGCAGCCTTAGAAGGCTCTGAATTAATTATGCCACTAACAATTACTGATGATTTGGATCTATCATTTTCTTATAATGACAAGTAAAATGGAAAAATGGAAGCAGAAATTTAAAGCAAAACAGATAAATGAAATATGGGTATCATCAGATGGCAAACCCTTACTCCTTAGAGCTTTCTATAACAAGATTTGTCACTCTCTTCATAAACATGGTCATTTTGGTACCTAATGCATTGTAGACTCTGTTAAAAGAGTATGGATAGCACCTGGAATAACTACAATTGTCTCCAAAGTATGTACAGCTTGTCCTACCTGCCAGGCCTTTAATCAACATATCTTTCAAGAAAAAGCCTTTGGTGGATGTCCTCTTGCTTACATACCATATAAGCATCTACAAATTGACTTTATCTCTATGTCAAAAGCTGGACAGTATAAATTTTGTCTGGTCATAGTCAATCAACTAACCAGGTGACCTGAAGCATTTCTTGCTGCTCATGCCACAGAAGCTTTTGTTGCTAAAATCCTTTTGAAAGAAATTATTCCTCATTTTGGCCTGCCAGCACATATTGATTCAGATAAAGGAACTCATTTTACCAATTCGATGTTATCTCAAATTTATTCATGTCTGGGGATAATAACTCCTAAATTTCATGCACCATATCATCCCCATCGATCTTATCAAGTTAAATGAATGAATAAAGAACTTTAAACCGTGATTGGCAAATTATGCACAGAAACTCACTTAAAGTGACCTGAAATTCTACCTCTGGCCCTATTTTATCTCAAAAACAGACCCAGAGGTGATTTACACATCTTATCATTTGATATGCTATTTGGGCATCCACCTATTCAGGCACAACCATTTGCCCCTGCCTATACCTCACTGTTAGGGGGGGATACAACCATTGCTACATACATCAGACAATTACAAAAAAAAATTGAAAGAACTCCACAACTCTGGAGCTGCTGTTCAAACAGGCCCCATTGATTTCTCACTTCATGATTTAAACCCACATACTAGTGTGTACATAAATAATTTCAAAAGTACTGGATTAACTGAACCTGCTTATGACAGACTATTCCAGGTCCTATTAACTATACCAAAAGCCAAAAAAAATGGAGAGAGGGACTCGTGGATTCATTGTAGACATGTAAAATGAGTACCTTCTGTTGATGGTGAATAATTGCTTGCACTGATTGTATTTGACTACCGATTGTGATTGGACTTCTTTTCCACTGGATTTGTACTATTTTGTTGCACTTTATTTGATTGATCCTTGTATTTGCACAAATTACCTTGTAGGGAAACACATATACTACCTCATAGAAGAAAATCTGTATTAGTGACCTATATTGGCTTGATGTGCCTTTTGTAACATTGTGTTCCTTTATTATTTTTTGCATTTTTTGAATGTATTATTGTTTTATCTGCCTTATTTGCACTCACACTGAGAATCATGTTAAACATTCAAAGGACAACTAATCCCAACATTATACAAACTATTTGACAGAATAAGTAAAGAAGGAGTTCTACCAAATTCCTTTTATAACACAAATATGGTACTGATTCCAAAGCAAGGCAGGTCAAAAACAGAGAAAGAAAACGATAGACCAATCTCCTTAATGAACATAGATGCAAAAATCTTAACTAGAATACTAGCAAAAAGACTCCAGCAAGTAATCATGAGGGTTATTCACTATTACCAGGTAGGATTTATACCAGGAATGCAAAGATGGTTCAATATTAGGAAAACCATCCACATAATTGACCACATTGACAAGCAAAACAACAAAAATGACATGATTATCTCAATAGATGCAGAAAAGACCTTTGACAAAATACAAAACCCATTCCTATTGAAAACACTAGAAAGCATAGGAATAAAAGGGTCTTTCCTAAAAATAGTAAACAATATATATCTAACACCATCAGCAAACATCATCTGCAATGGGGATAAACTAAATGCTTTCCCAATAAAATCAGGAGTGAAACAAGGATGCCCATTATCATTTCTATTATTTAACATTGTACTAGAAACACTAGCAGTAGCAATTAGAGAAGAAAAAGAAATTGAAGGTATTAAAATTAGCAATGAGGAAACCAAGCTATCACTCTTTGTAGATGATATGTTGGTCTACTTAAAGAATCCTAGATAATCAACATAAAGCTAGTCAAAATAATCAACAGCTTTAGCAAAGTTTCAGGATACAAAATAAACCCACATAAGTCATCAGCATTTCTATATATTTCCAATACATCTCAGCAGCAAGAATTTGAAAAAGAAATTCCATTTAAAATCATCCTAGACAATATAAAATACTTGGGAATCTATCTGCTGAGCCAAACACAGGAACTATATGAGCACAATTACAAAACACTCTCCACACAATTAAAACTAGACCTAAAAAATTAGAAAAACATTAACTGCTCATGGGTAGGATGAGCTAACATAATAAAAATGACAATCCTACCCAAAATAATTTATTTATTCAGGGCCATACCCATTGAACTACCAAAAAAACTTTTTTACTGAATTAGAAAAAAAAAAAAAACGTAACAAAGTTCATTTGGAATATCCAAAATATCCAGGGAAATAATAAAAAAAAATGTGAAGGAAGGTGGCCTTGCAGTACCAGATCTCAAACTATATTATAAAGCAGTGGTCATCAAAATAATATGGTACTGACTAAGAGACAGAAAGGAAGATCAGTGGAATAGACTTCGGATAAGTGACCTTAGCAAGACAGTCTATGATAAGCCCAAAGTTCCCAGCTTTTGGGACCAAAATCCACTATTTGATAAAAACTGCTGGGAAAATTAGATGATGGTATGAGAGAGATTGGGTTTAGATCAACATCTCACACCCTACACCAAGATAAACTCAGAATGGGTAAATGACTTGAATGTAAAGGAAACTATAAATAAATTAGATGAACACAGAATAGTATACATGTCAGATTTTTGGGAAAGGAAAGATTTCAAGACCAAGCAAGAGTTGGAAAAAATCACAAAATGTAAAATAAATAATTTTTATTACATTAAATTAAAAAGGTTTTGTACAAACAAAATCAATAAAACCAAAATTAGAAGGGAAGCAACAAAATGGGGAAAAAATCTTCATAACAAAAGCCTCTGACAAAGTGCTAATTATTCAAATTTATGAAGAGCTACAAAAAATCAAGCCATTCCCCAATTGATAAATGGGCAAGGGACATGAATAGGCCATTTTCAGATAAAGAAATCAAAACTTAATAAGCACATGAAAAAGTGATCTAAATCTCTTATAATCAGTGAGATACAAATCAAAACAACTCTGAGGCATCACCTCACACCTTGGCTAACATGACAACAAAGGAAAATAGAGAATGTTGGAGTAGATGTGGCAACCTAGGGACAATAATACATTGCTGGTGGAGTTGTGAATTGATCCAAGCATTCTGGATGGCAATTTGGTACTATGCCCAAAGGATGCTAAAAGACTGTTTGCCCTTTGATCCAGCCATAGCACTGCTGGGTTTGTGCCTGAAAGAGATAATAAGGAAAAAGGCTTGTATGAGAATATTAATAATTGAGCTCTTTGTGATGGCAAAAAATTAGAAAATGAGGGGATGCTATCCAATTGGGGAATGGCTGAACAAATTGTGGTATCTGTTGGTGATGGAATACTATTGTGCTCAAAGGAATAATAAATTGGAGGAATTCCATACAAACTGGAATGACCTCCAGGAATTGATGCGAGTGAGAGGAGCAGAACCAGGGGAACATTGTACATAGAGACTGATACACTGTGGTACAATCAAATGTAATGGACTTCTCCATTAGTGGCAATGCAATGATCCTGAACAACCTGGAGGGATGTATGAGAAAAAACACTATCCACATTCAGAGGAGTAGAAACACAGAAGAAAAACAACTGCTTGATTACATGATTCAATCACGATATGATTGGGGATGTGAATTCTAAATGATCATTCTAGTGCAAACATCAACAACATGGAAATAGGTTTTGATCAAGGACACATGTAAAACCCAGTGGAATTGCGTGTCCTCTATGGGATGGGGTGTGGTGAGGGGAGGGAAAGAATATGATTCTTGTAACCAAGGAATAATGTTCTAAATTGACTAATTAAATAAATTTTTTTAAAAAGAACCTTTTTTTTTCTTCAACATTTTCCTCTCTCTTCACACATCCTAATCCCCAATAACATCTTATGCTTTAAGAATTTGAGTGTGACTGAATGATATTACAAAAAGCACTGGTTACCCAAGATGACTAAGAATTTCTTTCATTTTCTCTCCTGTTTTCTTACTTTCCTCTCCTCTCCCCTTTGTACCATCTTTCCTTTTTCCTTGCCTCTCTCTATAGCTCCCACTTTACTTAATCTTTTTCTTTTTTATGTTTTTTCTTCTTTACTACCTTCTCTTCCTCCCTCTCCTTCCTCCCCACTCTCCTCCTTCAGCATGTTCCTGCCATTGGCTTTATCCTCTCTCCCCATCCCTGATTGCCTCACTAAAAGTCTTCTTCCTTTGAATTTGAAATTGGACCTACTCTCTAGAATGATGTTCTTCAATATTAAACTGTACACTCCACTTTCCCACTCCATCAGTAAGTGAGAAGTTGGATATGACTTGAGCATCCTTATTCTGAACATCAGAATTATTTATATCTGTAATTTTCTGGGTGTTTGTATAAGACATCATTTCAGTGACATAATACTGAGCTGCCAGATTCCTAAGACTTTGTTTTAGGTATTCACCTTTCAGGTAAAGCGTGCATGAGCACTTATAAAAGAAAGAGAACTTTTTAAGTTAAAACTTAAAAACCTGAAAACAGGGGCATATTCTGAAGTATCTTCTGAAGCATAACGATCACACTTCAGTATAATAAGATTGCATATTAAAATAGCTGAAGTAGAAAAGAAATATATAGATATATACGTGTGTGTGTGTGTAAAATATGCTGCCTACCAAAGTAATTATTACTTTACCATTTCTTTCACTGCTATAACTGCCAAATATGACCTTGTTTATCCTTGGAACTTCTCTTCTAGAGGCAGAAAGGATTGTGTGGGCTGTGAGGAAACAGCAGGATTCCTGACTTCCTACAATGGTGTTGATTTTAATAGATGGCCAGAGTGGGGCCTTTCACACTTTCAGTAACTGGTTTGATTTTTTTTTTCTTTTCTTTTTCTTTTTGAGAGCCTAATCAACCAAAACAGCTTAGTCGGTACAAGTATGGTAGTTTTAGCTTTTTTTTTTTTAAACTTTAGACGAGTGGCTGACAGGGACTTGAAAGCATTTTCTAATACCCACTATATATAAAATAACTGGCAAATAAATAGAGAGGGGAAGAAAAGAGTATTAGGAGAAAGAAAAAATATAAATGAAAAATATGCTACTTCGCTAAATGAAAAATGAAGCTTCTTCACTTCAGAAAAGAGCATCCAAACTAGTCTCAAAATTATGCACAATTAAGCAATCACTTATGTGACATGATTTTAAGGGGAAGCCTAACCTGGTTCCTTAAATTTCTGGAATACTGACTCAAATTTATAAGATGAGTCATTCCCCTGTTGATAAATGGTCAAAGGATATGAACAGACATTTTCCAGACAAAGAAACTGAAGTTATCTATAGTCATATGAAAATATATTCTAAATCACTATTGATTGGAAAAATGCACATTTTAAAACCATCCTGAGGTAACACTTCATACCTATCAGATTGGCTAATAAGATAAGAAAAGAAAATGACAAATGTCAGAAGGGATGCGGAAAAATTAGGACCCTAATGCACTATTGGTGATGTTGTGAAATGATCCAACTATTCTGGAGAAAAAACTGGAAATGTGCCCAAAGTGCTACAAAACTGTGTTTACCCTTTCACCCATCATACCATTAATAGATACCATCCCAAAGTGATGAGAGAAAAAAGGAAAAGGACTTATTTGTTTTAAAGTATTTATAGCAGCTCTTTTTGTAGCAGTAAAGAATTGGAACTTGATGATGGAGGAAGGTTGAGGTCACCATAAGTAGGTATGGAGAAAGAAGAGCAAATAAAAAGAATGGGCAGCTAGGTGGTACAGTAATATAGCCCTGGCCTTGTACTAAGGATAAAACTGAGTTCCAAGTAATGGAAAATCACTCCAATAATTTTTTTTCCAAGAAAATCCCAAATGAGGTCACAAAGAATCAGATACCATTAAAACAACTAAACACCATCCAATTCAAACTCAGTTTTATGCGGTGCATTCCCACATAACTATATTCTTCCTTAATACTTAAAATCTTTTTATCTTAAATTATTTCTCATTCCTTTATATTCTATGAGAAACTGAATCACTGCCAGAATTCTCAAGATGGTTTTAAACATGCTGTTATAACCCCTGAGTATATGAGTTCTTGCTTTCACTGTGAAGTTTTATTTCTGATAATTTTAGAAAACTGTATTTTCAAGATTTAATCATAATCCTAGTTTAAAAACCTTATTATATTATTAATTATGAAATTATACCTTTTACTGAATGGCTCAGTAGTAAGTAGTTTATATGACAATTAATAGGTTAGGCTGCACTTGCAATTAGAAACACTGGGACTAGCTGGGATCCTTCTAAGCCACTGACTATAATAAACTGGATCCCTGATGCAGAGGTGGGTGTTGAAAAGGATGAAAAAGAACTACTCAGTTCAACAGGAGAATAAGGGAAAGTGATGACTTTTGGAGAGACTTAAAATGTGCTTTTTAAGGACAGAAATAAAAAGAACTGCCAGTTTTTTCAGGAGTGAAGTCTACTGATAAATGCCTTCATTTTCACTGATTTTATAAGAGGTGAACTAACATTTCTATAGCGCTAAAATGTTTGTAAAATGTTTTATTCACATTTTCTCATTTGAACCTCACCAAGCTTACATACTAAGTGATTGAATCAAGATTCAAGCTCTTTTTTATCCAAGTCCAATAATCTCTATTCCTCTTGACTTGAAATAAATGCCTTAGAAATATTTGGGGTGGGGGAGTGGAAATTAGCTGATTTTGATTGAATTTATGCTGAATGAACACTTGGTTTTGGTCACTTTTTGCTTCCTGATAAAATTCTTCCTATGAAAAAGAATTTGTGGTCTCCTGAGTCTCAAGTTGCTCTAGGGTTGTTTCATAACTGAGTTTGAAAATTGTCTTTCTTTGTATATTTAAATATTTTTATTTGCTGATAATAAGAATTATTATAGCTAACATTTACATCACTCTTTAGCGTTTGCAGAGCTCTGTGACCCTAACAACAATCATATGAAGTAGAAGCTATCATTATCTCCATTTTCCAGATAAAGAAACTGAAACTAAGAGGCTATTAACCAGGTTTACAGAGCTAGTAAGCAGAATTTGAACCTTAATTTTCCAGATTTTCATACCAATGTCCCATTAACTGAAATAAATACTTTTTTAATATACAGTAAGCTTAAAAATCACCAGACCATAAACTTGGTCATTTGAGAATGAATATTTGACTTTTAGAGTTGGTCACACTTATGTTTCTTATTTAAAAAGTCATCTTTTATAGAGGAGTCTGATATTTCTTAGGATTCATAATTCTCATAGGTTAGTTTGTTTCATGATTGAGCATTTTCTTTGCATGTTAAAGAGATTGTTTGTTAATAATTCTTAAATACACATTAAAAAAAATAAAAATTTAAAAGAAAGACACCAGAACTATAATCAGGCAACTAGGAAGGGTAATGGATACAGTAGTGAGCCTTCAGTTAGGAAAATCTGAGTTCAAATTCAATTCAGACACTAGCTGTGAGACCCTAGGCAAGTCACATAAAAACTATATTGCCTTAATTTCCTCAACTGTAATTTGAGGATCCTATAGCATTTATCTTTCTTATCTGTTGTGAAGTTAAAATGAAATAATATTTGTAAAGTGCTTAGCACAGTGCCTGAGATATAGGTACTTAATAAACTTCTTTCCTTCCTTCCCTCTCTCCTTCCCTTCATCTTTATTTGTTTTTTCTTTAAAACCCTTATCTTCCATCTTGGAAGCAATACTGTGTATTGGTTCTGAGGCAGAAGAGTGGTAAGGGCTAGGCAATGGGGGTCAAGTGACTTGCCCAGGGTCACACAGTTGGGAAGTGTCTGAGGCCAGATTTGAACCTAGGACCTCCCATCTCTAGGCCTGTCCTTCCCTTCTTCTTCACCTCCTTTTTGCCTTCCTTCCTCACTCCCTTCCTTCCTTTCTTCCTTCCTTCTTTCCTTTTGTCCTTCCTTCCTTCCTTTTTTCCTTCCTTCAGTGTCTGGTCTTGACTTCAGAGGGCTGTCATGTACTAAAAGTACACAATAGCATGTAAAATTTCAGACATAACAAATTCTAGTATGTTTTAATTAACTGTAAATTTTTATGAGGAAGGGTTCTATTGGGGATGAGGAAAGTCACTGAGAAAGGATAGCAATTTTTAAGCAAAAAAATAATGATTCTTTTAAAAATGAATGGTGAGAAGGTAGTGGTGCAGGAATGAAAGCTGAAGTACCAATTTGAAGACTATTTTAATAGTACCTGTGTTTCATACTGAAGCCTGTAGGAATAGAGTAATAACAAGAATGCAAGAGATAGAATTGATGGAACTTGACAAATGACAAGAACTAAATCTGAGATTAAAAAGTTTAGAAGTCCATCACATAATGTTTGATTGAAATTATATTTTTAATGCAAAATTATGCCAAAAAAGTATTTACTATAAGGGCCAAAAATTTGGAAATGGACTAGACCTCAGAATTCACTTAGTCTAATCCCCTCATTTGATAAATGAGAAAATTGAAGCACAGAGAGATTAATTGAATTGCTTAAGGTCCCATACAACTAGTGCATTGAATTAATATTCTGAAATAAAGCAATTTGATGACATGAGTGAGACAGAACAGTTCTTAGCCTGGAGTATATGAATTTTTTAAATATTATACTAGCTATTGCAGGACATTTAGTTCATTTTGTTACATATCTATAATATACATTTATTACATAAATAATCTTTTTGAAAATTTTATAATTAAACATTCATAAGAGTCTAGAAAAGGCATTCTCAAAAACTCACATGTCACGGTCAAGAATCTTTAAGTTAGATGAATAAAAACATTTTCAGAACCCAAAATACTGTATTTTATTAAAAGTTGTACTCAAAAAGTCCAGCATAGTAATGATATTATTTTGAATATCTAGTCAATTAACCACTATAGTCACAGCTGATCACTACTATAAACATTGCAAAATAAGGATCAAGAAAAAGTTACTGTCCGTGGAAATATTTGACCATTGTATTGTTTTCTGATATTTATAAGAATATTCCATCCATGCTGGCAAATAAACAAAACCAATGTTACAGACTATGTAAAGGATAAAAAAGTAGTTATTCTTCCATCCTCAGTTTAATTAGACCTGGACAGGATTGATTATAAAGGTAAAGGGAATCAGTGAGAAGGTGAAAGAAGTAATGCTGAGGGTAGATTATCTATGCAGGATGTACATATACTTATAAATCCACTGGGTTCTTTTAACTCAGCAAATAACCTTATTTTTCTACTGCTGTAACAACTGCTTCTTCTTTAGAAAATAAATTTCTTTAAACAATAGGGACACTTATTTGAATATAGGAACTGACTCCATGGTGGTTCAAAGTGGATCATAAATCAAGAGATTCTCACTATATATCTGAAATCTATGACCAGCAATGTAATGCAATGGATCTAAAAAGTCTGCCATCCTCAAACAGTTATTGCTCTCCTGCACTTAATTCTGGAAGATATACGTTCTAAATCATGAGACCCCTCTCACTTTCTTGCTCTTAAAATTGTGATTATCCTGGGGGCTGTGATGGGGGGTGGAATAATAACATTGTGTCTGATCTCATGGTAAGATAAGATGATTAAATTACCTTCTAAGACTAAAGGGGTCCTAAATTAAGACAAAACAACAACAATAGTGACCTATTCTAGGCTATTATTCAGTTCTGGCCATGACAGAATCCACTATTTATTTAATGGGATTCATTGTCCAATAGTTATGAATGGCAATAAAAGATTTTGAAGCTGGAGGTAATCTTAGTCCTCTTGATTTTATTATTTTATTTTTTAAATCCAACCAATACAATTCTTCCTTTATTATATCAATCAATAATCTATCAAAAATCATTTATCTCAAAGAGATTAAAAAAAGTGGGAAAGGACCTGTTTGTACAAGAATATTTATAGCTCTGCACTTTTTGTGGTGGCAAAGAATTGGAAACTAAAAAGATATCCCTCAAATGGGGAACAGCTGAACAAGCTGTGGTATCTGATGGTGATGTAATACTATTGTGCTATAAGGAATGAAGACCTGGAGGATTTCAGAAAAAAACTAGAAAGACCTACATGAAGTGATGAAGAGTGAAAAAAAGCAGAACCAGAACATCATTATATGCAGTAACTGGAAAGTTGAAGGATGATAAAATGTGATAGATTTTGCTAACAGCAATGCAATGACTCAGGACAACTCTGAGGGACTTGTGAAATAGAAGGCTATCTGCAAATGAAAACATATAATTTATCACTTGTTTTTTTGGATATATGATTTGGGATTTGGGTTTTATAAGATGACTTTTTTACAAAAATGAATAATATGGAAATAACCCAGTGGAATTGCTTGTCAGCTCTAAGATTGGGAAGAAAAGATGGGAAGGAGACAACATGAATCGTGTAATTTTGGAAAACCTATGTGTAGATTTGTTATTGGAATAAAATAAAGGGGGAAAAGAAAAATCATTTATTAATGATATTTTATTAATTTTATTTATTATGATTTATTAATGATACTTGCCAGGCATTATGCTAAGTTCTGGGAATACAATGAAAGGCAAAAGACAAGCCCCTGTCCTCAAGGAATTCACAGCTTTATGAGGGAGAAAATAAGCAAACAATTATTTATAAATAAGCCAAAACAGGATAAATAAGACATAATCAAGAGGGAAGGTACTAGAATGGCAAGGGTTTGCAATGCTTCTTATTATTAAGCAGAGGATTTTAGATGGAGCTTGAAGAAAGCCAGGGAAGAAAGGAGGTTCAGGTTGGGGGGGGGGGGGCTTTCCAGGCAAGGGGGATAGCCAGAGAAAATGCCTGAGCCAAGAGATGGAGTTCTTCATGAAACAGCAAAGAGTCCAGTGTTACTGGATCAAGTATAAAGAGTGGTGGAATAAGGTAAAAGATAATTGGACTAGGCTATGGAGGACTTTGAATGCCAAACATTTTGTGTATAATTCTGGAGAAGAAAAGGAGCCAGTGGAGTAAGTAGGGTAACATGGTCAGATCTGTACTTTAGGAAAATCTTGAATAATGTTCTGGTCCCAGATCATTCCTCTTTTGATTATTTCCATTAATCCTGCTTATGTCATGCTTATGCAGCCTTGTTTGTATGAAGTCTCCCTAGTTAGACTGTAAGCTCCTTGGGATCAGAAACTACCTTTTGCCTTTTTTTTTTAATGTCTTTGACATTTAGTGCATTTCCTGGTGAGCACTTAATAAATACTTATTGACTGCCTGGCTAGCTGACTCAGAATTGAACAAGAAGAAAGTTGCCTGGATTGATTTTGGGAAAATGCTCCAATCTTTTAATGAAGCTTCTCCCTGAAACAAAGACTCCTCTTTTTAATTAAAGAATTCTTCTACTGATGTTGCATGTCTGTGAGTCGTGGAATGCCATAATCTTCAAAGAACTGAGTTTGTGGATCATCCAGAGGGAAACAGAGAGATTCATGGTAGGTGTGAACGGGCTACATCACATTACTTACCAGAAATTACACAATAGAAATAGCATTAAAGATGTCATTAAAGAAATTCAAAGAGAAGATGAATGGGTCACATGGCTCATGATTTGGCATAACCAACATACAGTCCACAGGACCCTTAATATCTTTGCCTTGTTAGGAGTACTTGAGGAGGGTGTCTAACACATTCAAGTATATGCCCTGTGATAAACATATAATGATACAGACAAGAATCTCATAGAATGAGCAAACATGCATGGATTGTAATTATTACCCAATGAAGGGAATATATAAAATGAAGAAATCACAAGTTCATTAAAATATTTTTCATTCAATAATCTTAAGCATCAGCCACAGCTAAGAAGACAGAGAAAAAAATTATACCTTGTCCTCCAGAAACATATTTATTGGAGGAAGAAAGGTAATAAGAAATATAACATATAGAAAGATAAAGCAAGATAATTTGCAGGAGAGAGTACTAAGAGCTGGAACATTAAGAGGAAGTTTCAGGGAGAAGAAGATAGTACTTAAGCTGGTTGACAATTGTGAGAGTTCACAGAATTTTAGAGTTAGAAAGGAAAACTTCATAAATGATCTGGTCTGTCTCTTACCTGAACCAGAATCCTGTCTGCAAGATGTCTGGCAGGCAGTCATTCTGACATTCTTCAAAAAACATCATCAAAGGGGAATCTCTCCTTAGTGGAAGCAACCCAACTTTGCAAGCCCTGAATTTACAGAAATTACAGATGAGGAAACTGACACCCGGATAATAAAAAATCCAAGGGCTGGCCTTCAAGCCCAGGGCTTCTCACTTTAAACTTGGGGCTATGTTACATTATATTACAAACTGAGTAAAGTTTACTGAGTCTGTCTCAAGAAAAATGGATTTCTTTCTTTGAAAGAGATTATGGGGTTTAGAATGGTCATTTGCTTTCTTTGATAGCATTTTAAGCCATTTCTCTGAGGAAAGAAAAAAATAACATATCACTTCAAACATGCAAGAGTCATTTTCTGTGAATGTGGGAGAGCTCTGGGGAGGTTAGAAGCAATTAGTTAAGTAGGCCCTCAGAACCACAGGATTCAAATGCAGATTGCTTTCAATGTCATGTCAAAAGTGTCTTTCAATATTTTGTTAAAAATCTGGAACATTATGTCCTTGAATACTCATTAGAGTCCTAGAAGAGAGCTACGGGGAATTCGATTCCTATATTTTGGACTTTTTTGTTTGAACTTTTAACTAACCTATTTTTTCCCATTTCTTTTTCACTCCACTTACATTCTGTTGCTGTAGTAGCTGGCATTTATACAGCTGTTTTTTCCCCTGATCTGCTGAATAAGGTCCTGATTATTTTCAAACAACTTTTGTAATTAGCTTTGAAGAAGCAAATTGCTATGTTATGTACTGTATATCTGTGATTACGATAAACTGTTCTTTTTATCACACTGCAGTGTGGGCTTTAATTGGCAAGCTCCAGCAGTCTGGTGATCATTCCATGAACTCACTTCTATATGTTGGGGAAAAAAATACAAAACAAGACCATGCAACAAGCAGTAGGGCAAGACCAATATTTTATGCTGACCTGGGGTTTAAAAATTTCTTTCAATTCAAAAATCCCCAAATGATATAAAGGTGGGATTTAACACTGGCAGAGATCCCTATGGCCCAGAGATCATTAACAGGAGCTGCACCTTTGTATAAATTGCTGTAACTAATTCACTCTCTTTTCCTTGGCGACTTGGAATGGTTTCCTTTAAGCTTCAGGTCAAGTGCCAATAGAAGGCTTCTCCTAACACTCTGTGTATAAACACCTTCCTTCTACCCTTCTCCAGTTATTTTGCATTTTTCTTTATATATATATTGCATTTATTTAAGTACATGCCATTTCTTGTCTCCAAAAGAATGAATGCTTCTGGAAGGTAGGAACTATTTGGTTTTTGTCTTTGAATTCTGGCTCCTAACAATGATTGAAACAAAGGACTGTAGTCACTTAAATCCTTGCTGAATATAACTAGTTGACTCTGGTATTTCTAGTTAAGATGGGAAGTTCCTAGAGGAGTCAGACAAACCTCAGCACCATCTAAAAAGGCACAAAATGGAATAATGGACCTATCAGATTAGCTAAAATGATAAAAGGGCAAAATAACAAATGTTGGAGGAGATTCTACACTGCTGGTGGAACTATGATGTGATCCAACCATTTTGGAGAGCAATCTGGAATTATGCTCAAAGAGTTCTAAATTTATGTATATCTTTGACCCAGAATTACCACTATCCTAAGGTGATCAAGTTAAAAGGGGGAGAAAAAAACCATGTGTTCTAAAATATTTATAGCAACTCTCTTTGTGGTGGCAAAGAACTGGAAATTGAGGAGATGACCATCAATTGGGGAATGATTAAACAAATTGTGGTATACAATTATGATAGAATACTTCTGAACTTCAGGAAATGATGAGCAGATTAATTTTAGAAAAACACAGAAAGGCCAACATGAAATTATTAACAGTGAAATGAGAAGAACCAAGAGAACATTATATATAGCAGAAGAAATATTGTTTGAAGAATGACTTGTATATGTCCACTTCCAAGGAAAGAATTGATAAATAGTGATAAGACATAGTTTCATATATTCACATCTCTTTTTGTCAAATGATGCCTTCTATAATAGGAGGAGGAAAGGAAGGAAAGATGGAAGTAAAGTGTGTATTTTAATGTGATAAAAAGATAAATAAGTAAATTTTAATTTTAGAAAAGAACAGAAAGACTCAAGAGAATCAGCAACAAGCCTTTCCATCTATTCTTTGATTAGTCAAACATGGAAGACATCAAAATTCAAACATGGACAAAAGCCAGTGATTACTCAAAAAAAGAACACACTAGGGAAACAGAAGCCAGACCAAGCTCCATTAAGACTAAGGTAGAGAGCTGTACCTTCCTATAAAATTTCTAACACCCGACTGAGGTCTGCCAAGATTACAAGATGGAACCAGCTCCCAATGGAACAGGAGATGAATAAGATGAGGCTAGATCCCGTACTGGTCCACAAAGACACAGAAGGAGATCCCTGCAATTGTGGAAGTAGATGAATCCTAATCTCCAGCCACTCTAAATAGCATTGTAGCAACAGCAGCATCCTGACTAGGTATTCAAGAGGCAAAAAAAAAAAAAGAGGGAAAGCATTCTAGAAAAGCTTGTACAAAGGCAAAGAGGTGAAAGAGAGCACCAGCCACTCCCCATCCTGTACTCATTTGTGAGGTTTAGAAAGGGTTTATTAAGAAACAGATTGTGGCAAAGTGGAGTGAATCAGGAAGATTTGAGTCAAATTTGGACTCAGATACTTACTAACTGTGTGACCCTGAATAACTCATTTAGCCTGTTTGCCTCACTTTCCTCACCTGTAAAATGGGAATGATAATAGCACCTACCTCCCCAGGTTGTTGTGAGGATCAAATGAAATAATATTTTTAAAAAGCTCTTAGCACAGTTCCTGTCACTATCATTGCTATATAAATATTTATTACCTTCCTTCCCCCCCCACCCAGTTTGGGGAAGTCTGGCCTCTAGTGAAAGGGGCTTCCTTTTTTCATATGCATTGGTTTATTAAATCACCCATTCTAATGACCCCAGGGTGCTTTTTAATTGTAATGAATTTGGTTATAAACCACAATTCTACAGAATTTCCCCAAAAAAAGGAAAAATAAATAAGTATTCAATGTAAAATATGAATCAGGATATGGAATAGGTAATATATTCCTATACATTAAAAGGAATGCTAAGCATAAAAGAATAACAGCATGAAACAACAGAATAATTACAACAAAATTTAATAATTTAAATTATAGCTATTTTTACAATCTTCTGGAATGATAGTATTTAAACTATGTCAATATATAAAGCAATTTTATAAGACTATTAAACAGGCATCTTGTATTTCACCTTCTCTAGGTACTGTACAACCAAATAGTAAAGTATGGGCTTTTAAAAATCTTTATTTACTTATTTTATTATTCATTTTTTAATGACTGTTCTCACTGAGAGAAAAAATTCTCTTGCCTCCAACCCCTGCCAAAACTATTTCCTCTTCTCATTCGTCTCAGAACCTCCAGATCTTTTCCATTTATCTGGTACATGATCATCTTTAGGTTGCCAATTGGTCACTTAAGCAGGAAAGGAAACACAAGAGACAGGCAAACTTGGTCTCCAGCTTGCCTAGACATGTGCTATGGGCATGTTTTCATGACCACAGAGGGGCAATTGCCCCTTAATCAACCAAATTTTTTTGGACAAAGTTGAAAAGGGTCTACATACTTCATAGCTAGAAAGAAACAGAATCTGAAAGGTTGTTGCTGTTATTCATTCATGTCCAACACTTTGTTACCACATTTGGGGTTTTCTTTGCAGACATACTTGAATGGTTTGCCATTTCCTTCTCCAGTTCATATGACAGTTGAAGAAACTAAGGTAAAGAGAAATGAATTGCCCAGATTCTCATAGCTGTCTGAGGTCAAACTTAAATTCAGGTCTTCTTGACTCCAGACCTGGTACTCCATCCACGACCTCCTTAGCTGTTCTTCTGAGAGTTTAGAAGCTTGTTTATGAATAACTCCTAAACCATTAAAAATTACTGCTCAGCAACCAATTAGCGACTCTTCATTACCTTAAAGTAATTGTACATTAGCACTAAATCATACCTGACTAGAAGCAGATCCCACCAGCTTCCATATAGTCACCTATACCCAGGATTGATGAATGAACATGCTCTGTAGGGGGATATTGGGGTACTGGGAAGAAGCAGGAGGAATGGTCCCTGCTGCAATAGAATCACACATTTTGGGCTGAAAGATAAATTAGGGATATTCTAATTCATATCAATGGCTCCTAACTGCTGGTCCATGGCAAATTACATTTGATTGATTGAAATTACATTCAGTTACCATACATAATGGTCTCCTGGTTCTGCTCATTTCATTCTGCATCAGTTCATGGAAGTCTTTCCAGTTCATATAGAAATCCTTCAGTTCAGCCATTCCTCAATCAAGGGACATTCCCTCATTTTCTAATTTTTTGCCACCACAAAAAGCACAGCTATAAATATTTTTATACAAATAGGTCCTTTTCCTTTTTTTGTACTCTCTTTGGGATACAGACCTAGTGGTATTGCTGGATCAAAGGGCATGCATTCTTTTAAAGCCCTTTGCACAAAATACTTTCAAAGTGTCTTACTATATGTCAGAATGGGGCACAGAATGAACCTGGACACTCTGACCATAAATCAGGACTAAATGACATATTTTCTTATATTCCTTTGGGTTAGATGACATGACCCAGGCTTTACTCCAAGAAACTAACTATAATTATTGTTTATGAAAATGTGAGAATTCTCTTCTAGCTTCCTCTAGTTAAAAGCAGCTAGTTTATAAAATTATTAGTTCATTATGATTTTGGAAATTTCATATTGTTTCCAATTTTACTTTGAGTTTTATAAAGCAGAGAATGTGTTTTGTTGTGCTCTCTATAGAGCCTACACAGTTTTGTACATACTAGGCATGTGATAAAGATTTATTGAGCAAATTCACAAATATAGGATAAATAAATTTTAATGAGGTAAGAAGTAAGGATGACAACTTCAGTCCCTTAGTGTTCAGGGTTCTAGATAGACTAGGGGAGGAGTAAATAACAGAAAAATAAGTTGGGTAATTTTACCTCTCAGATCTTGCCTGAGCTCTGCCCTGGAAAAAAAAAATTATTAATGATTCTCTTGGTTACTGCCGAATAACTCTCCAGGTTACCATTGAATGACTCTCCTGAACACTATAGTCAGGCTTATTCCTGAAGATGCACTTTAGGAAAAACTGGGATGGGAATTGTTTGGGGTCTAAAGTGTGAAATGAGAAACTTTATGGGAACTCCCTAGGATGAAAGCCTCAAGCTTCCCTTGTCTTAGAATCCTCAAAATTGATTTTTTTTCTTCCTAAATTGCTCATTGTGAAAGTTTTAAAATACTTCTCCAAGGAAAAGAGTAATTGTGAATTGGAACTCATTTAAAAATATAACTATCAAAATTATTAATGAGCAGCTAATTTAGGAAACTTGCCTGAGAATTGCATATGTTTGAAATAGATTCTTCCCCTAAGTTTAAGTGGGAAAAAAAAGAGGAAAAAAAAAGAAAAATTTCAACCTGAGATACTTTTAACCTGAATTTGAAAATACAAATGACCCTTTCTTTTCCCTGTTCTTTACACCATCACTTGCCCAAGAATGATTACTTGAAGAAACCTTTATCAAAGGGAAAAGTGGATAAAGTAATGTACCTGGACTAGAAAAACCTGAGTTCAAATTTGGTCTCAGAGACTTACTAGTTATGTGATCCTGAGCAAGTCATTTAATGTTTCCTCAACTGTTAAATGGGGATGATAATGAAAGAATCTACCTTCCAGAGTTGTTGTGAGGATCAAATTAAATATTTATGAAGCACTTGGCACAGTGTAGACACTTAGTTTTCTTTTTCCCCTTCTTTGCTTCCTCCCTCTTGTCTTATTGCCTCCCTGTTTTGATGTGATTAGGAGACCACGAGAAATTAGCAGTGGTAGTAATTTTCTTTCTATCAATTGAAAAATTATGGTTTTGAAAATAATTACATATAGAATTTTTAAAAAATAAAAATAAATCGTTCATTTTTGTTATTAATGGGTTTGGGTTTAGACTGTGATTTCACCAGAGTAGAAAACTCTGTGTGGAATCTGCCTACCCTAATGCAAACAAACAATTCAATTCTTTTACTCTACCTTCATCTAAAGAGTAGTAATTTAAAATAAATAATTTTGACTACATCAAATTAAAAAGCTTTTGCACAAACAAAACCAATGTAACTAAAATCAGAAGGGAAACAACAAACTGGGAAAAAATCTTCATAGAAACCTCTGACAAAGGTTTAATTACTCAAATTTATAAAGAGCTAAATCAACTGTACAAAAAATCAAGCCATTCTCCAATTGATAAATGGGCAAGGGACATAGATAGGCAGTTCTCAGATAAAGAAATCAAAACTATTAATAAGCACATGAAGAAGTGTTCTAAATCTCTTATAATCAGAGAGATGCAAATCAAAACAACTCTGAGGTATCACCTCACACCTAGCAGATTGGCTAACATGACAGCAGTGGAAAGCAGTGAATGCTGGAGGGGATGTGGCAAAGTAGAGACGTTAATTCATTGCTGGTGGATTTGTGAACTGAATCAACTATTCTGGAGGGCAATTTGGAACTATGCCCAAAGGGCGACAAAAGAATATCTACCCTTTGATCCAGCCATAGCACTGCTGGGTCTGTACCCCAAAGAGATAATGGACAAAAAGACTTGTACAAAAATATTCATAGCTGCGCTCTTTGTGGTGGCCAAAAACTGGAAAATGAGGGGATGCCCAGCAATTGGGGAATGGCTGAGAAAATTGTGGTTTATGTTGGTGATGGAATACTATTGTGCTAAAAGGAATAATAAAGTGGAGGAATTCCATGGAGACTGGAACAACCTCCAGGAAGTGATGCAGAGCGAGAGGAGCAGAACCAGGAGAACATTGTACACAGAGACTAATACACTGTGGTATAATCGAATGTAATGGACTTCTCCATTAGTGGCGGTGTAATGTCCCTGAACAATCTGCAGGGATCTAGGAGAAAAAACACTATTCATAAGCAGAGGATAAACTGTGGGAGTAGAAACACCGAGGAAAAGCAACTGCCTAAATACAGTGGTTGAGGGGACATGACAGAGGAAAGACTCTAAATGAACACTCTAATGCAAATATTATCAACATAGCAATGGGTTCAAATCAAGAAAACATGTAATGCCCAGTGGATTTACGCGTCGGCTATGGGGAGTGGGGAGGAGGAAAAGAAAATGATCTATGTCTTTAATGAATAATGCTTGGAAATGATCAAATAAAATATAAAAAAAAGAGTAGTAATTTACCTCTAGACTTGGGTCTTGACAAACCATGAGCCCATATTTCAAACCTCAAAGCACTTGATGATCAAATTAGTTTGATAAACAGTCCTAGAATGTACTTCCCATAGTAGCTCTTCTAAACCTTCTCTTTCTATCTCTTATAAATCCTGTCTTCCTTTAAAGCTCAACTTGGGTCCTACTGCTTATGTAGGTTGTACCTGATTCTCCACTTTCCTATTGTTAATTCCTCCTTTACATTTGTTATAGGTATGGACTGACCTACAGAGACCAGTCCTTGGAACATTCACATATATCCCCTGTTTTTCCAGTCCAAATGTGCACATGGAAGTTGGAGGTGAACTTCCTTCCAGCCAAGACTGAGGGGAGTGTAATGGGAGATAAAAATAAAAAGGTTAATTGACTGTTGCACTGGAAGAATTGCTTAATCAAATGTTGGTGAGCTGGAACTCAGTGTATATGAAAAAAAGACAATTTGCTTATCTCTGTATCTCTCTGTCACTCTCTCTTAATGTTTCTCTGTTCATATGTATGACTTTACCTCTGCCTCTTTGTGTCTTACCTCTTGTCTGTATGTATATATATATATGTATATATGTATGTATGTATGTATATGTCTTTGTGTCTGTCTCTTTATGTCTGTGTGTGTGTGTGTCTCTCTCATTCTGTCTCACTTTTGGGTTCAGAGCACAAGAATTGCTTTAATCTGAGAGCCAAATGGAGGAAAGATGACTTCCCTATCTCTCACCTACCCACTATGCATCTGTGAATACAATGAAACCTCCATCTATTGGAGTTTGTTCTTTCTGAATCTTAGGTGAAGAAGTATTCTGAGATGGAATGGTCCAGATAGTGCCCTAGTCAGATTCAAATGATCTCAGAGACCAACAAGGCGGCATCTGTGACACTGATAATAGTACTCACCAAAACTAGCAGTAGTGTCCACTGGAGCACTAATGACAGTAGCAATAGCTGCGTTGGGAAAGGAAGGACAAACTAAGAATGCAAGTCACCCAAAGAAATGTTGCTTTAGGACCCTTTATGGAAGAGAAAAGTATGGGCTCTAGAAAGACAATGACCTTTGGAGCTAAATTTAGAGCTATTCCTAGAGTAACTCCACTTCAAGTAAGAATGCTCTCCCTAATACCCTGATGTCTGAGTGCTAATCTAAACAACCTACTGAAAAAGAATTCTTAAAAAATATCCATGGAAATGGGTTCGAACCAAGAACACATGTGATACCCAGTGGAATCATGCATTGGCTATGGGAGAGGGGGTGGGAAAGGGGTAGGGGGAAGGAAAAGAAAATGATCTTTGTTTCCAATGAATAATGTTTGGAAATGACCAAATAAAATAATGTTTAAAGTGAAAAGAAAAAAAAATATCAGTGTATGTAATCCAATGATTTATTTTTCCTTAGTTTCTGTCTTCTGATACCTCATCTTCTGGTACGACCATTTGACACATGTTGACCCTTGAAATTCTTTCTGATTTCACTGACATCACTCTTTCTTGATTTCTCTGTTACCTCTCTGATGGCAACTTTTCTGTATCTTTCGATAGTTTTTCTTGTTACATTTTAATTCTCACCAGTCTTCAAGATTCTGTCTAAACTCGCTGCCCTTTATTTTCTACATTTCCACCCTCTAGATATTTCATTTCATCCTGTCACCTCAGCCTCAGCCATGATTTCCATGCTGGAAGTCAGGATTAGAAATAAAGATTTCTAATCCTGCTTTCTTTCAATATTTCCATTTGGCTGATGAATATTTTACTTGTATGTTGTGTTCACCTCAGACTCAACAAATCCAGGCTAATTTTCTTTTTTTTTTTTTTAATTTTTATTTGGTCATTTCCAAACATTATTCATTGGAAACAAAGATCATTTTCTTTTCTTCCCTCCCCTCTCCCACCACCTCTCCCATAGCCCACGCGCAATTCCACTGGGTATCACATGTGTCCAGGCTAATTTTCTTAAAAATATAGAAAGTTTAAATGAAGTTATAAAAAGTGAAACAAGAGGAATCAAGAGAGCATTATATAGAAACAGAAATATCATTTGAAGAATGACTTGTGTTGTCCATTTCCAGAGAAATAACTGATAAATAGAAACCAATAAGACATAATTTTATAAAACATGTATCTTTTTGTTAATGATGCCTTCTCTAGTGTAGGGGTAAGGGAAAGAAAGGGATACCAGAACATTTTAAAGTAACAAACATTAATTAATCTATAAAACATTCCAAACAGAGAATAATTTTCTTTCCCTAACTGTATTCTGTACTACAAAAAAGTCCAGTTCTTTTACTCCCTGGAAAGTCACTTAGATCCTTGGGGCCTCCAAGTCCTCATTTAAAAAATGGAGAAGTTGAGTTGGATGACCTTGAAAGACCTTTCAGCTCAAAATTCTAGGATCCTCGTCTCTGATTCCAAAGAGCTGATTATGAAGAATGCTGCCCTCCTTTTGATAGAGAAGTAAAGGATTAAATATGCAGAATGAGACATATTTATGGACATGGCCAAGATGGGAATTCTTTTTGTTTGACTCCATCTATTTGCTTAAAAGTTTTGATTTTCCTTCTCCAAGATTATGAAAGAGAAAGTAATGTTGTTGACAAGAGAAAAAAAAATTAATCCTACGGTCTTATGTCTAACTCCCAGATCAGTTTGTCTTTCTAATTCTTCTGGATAAACTAAAGAATGCTGTAGCAAAAACCTCTTTCTCCCTCCCCATTTCTTCTTTCAATCATATCATCTAGCCTCTAATTCCTGGTGATTCTGGTTTTCTAGGCTCCCTTCAGTCCAGCTCTTCTGTTGATTTGGCAATAGAAGTTTTCCATTCCCATTTAAATTGACTTTGCATTCTCTTCTATTAGCCTTTTCTAAAGAAGGATACTCAAAACTTTTTATAATGACTTTTCATAGATCTCAGCTCACTTTTTCAGTACAAGTGATAGATAGAGTTGATCTACACTTCAAAGTATGTTCTTTTAAAGCAGTCAAGGGAGTCTATTTGTGTTCTTACCTTATCAGCAATCCTTATACAACTTAACTTGGCTCTGCAGTCTCTGCACTATTCTGCCTTTAGTCTCCCTTTTTATTAGTTTTAATTGGAAATGTAGATTCCCAGACTAGTCAGACCTCACTGATTTGAGCTAATTAGGGGGGGTTAGGGAAATTCAGTTTAAATTCATAAAGAGTGTGGTTTTTAGGATTAAGAAAAAAAAGAAATGTAGTTTTACTATTCTCAAGTACATTCAGAAAATCTAACTACTAACACATTATTTCAAAAGAGGCATGCTGCACCAGTTTTAAAGAACCATCATCTCACTTATAAATAATAGTATGTATTTGTATGAAATAATTCATATGCTAAAATATTTCACAATTTAAGTAAGTTAATTATGGCCCATGTAGCGATGTTTATACCATTAACTTGCTTAATTATTTCAATTACAGATGCAAGTAAACTTCAGCCTAGTCTAACTTAAATTGTCACAAATTCTTGAATTTCTATGTTTTATTAAAAATGCTAAACCAATTTTTAATACTTTGCTGATGTTTTGGGAACTTCAGTTTTAAGAGAAGTTTCTTCTTATGTTCTAACCTTTTGTTTTGCTTGTTTTGATGAATCCTAAGAGGGATGTAACCCCATCAGGATAAAAATACCCAATCTTGAAGATTACATATAAGAAAGAAACAAAACCAAAAATACTTGCAGAGATTCTTAATGAGAAGTTATAATAATAATGGCAGTTAAGAAACATTTTTTCAAAATCATTGACATGAGAATGAATATGGATATGTGTACAATGACAAAATCAGATTGTTATTTTTATTTTTTCCCTGATCTGCAGTTAATTAAAAATATGCAATGATTATAGAAATATAAACTGAAAGAACAACTACAAAAATTATAATTGAAATGCAATTCCATGAAATATAATGGCCTGCTTGTCCCCAAATAAGAAATATGGGAAGATAGCCTTCCAACTTTTTTGCAGATGTGGAGAATTATGGCTGAGGAATGGTATATACTATGTGATATTTTTCCCCATATGTTTGTTCATTATGTTAACCTTTCTTCTTTTTTTCTTCACTCTTAATTCTTTATTTGAAGCCTGTTTTTGTGGGAAAGAAAGACAAAATAAGAACTTAAGAAATGGAGTTGATAAATAATCAAATTTTTGAATAAACATTGGTTTTTCAAAAACATAAAAAACTGCTGAATAATTATGCTATAACCATTGGCCTGACAGAGAGTCCATAACTCCCCATCCCTAGATAGTGCTAATGATATTATACTCCACATGATGTTTATTCCATGACATTTCCTGTATGAATATCTACTTCTTGGCATATTGCCAGCATCTTGGACTTTGGGTGGGGATCCAGAAAGTTATTGATTTGGAATATCAAGAGAGACATGTCTAAGGGCAATGTTACACATTACATTGCAACTGATGGCAGGGAGCAAGTCTTTTGCTGCGCTCATTCAGTTTGATTCACAATAATCCTCTGAGAGATTTCTAAGGAAACCCATTTTCCTAGCCCTGGATATCTTCTATTGTTTTGAAGTTATTCATTATTTTTAAAAGAAATTTTGTTAATGCCTTTTGTCTTTTCATCTAGTTATTTTTGACATGCTGTCTTTTCTCCCCCAAGTAATCTCTCTGAATCTTAAACTTTTCCATTAACCAGAATGGTGCTTATCTTTTCTCTGGGATAAGATTCATTCTTACAATTATTAACATGCAGTTTAATTTTAGTAGTCAAGGGCTATTTCTGGAAAGAATGGGAGACAACTTTGAATAAGCAAAATTGTCTTAGATGCATTAGGAATAGTTTGGGTTAATTGAACTAAGTGACTGTAGCAATGGAAGATATGTATGGGAGAGAAGAAATCTATGAACTTAATACAGAGTCCCAGAGATGGCATGAATGTATACAGCAACTACTGATTTATGCTGGCACTTGGCAAGGTTGAAGATAAGGAGATGTTCACAGTTGATAGATATTACCCTGGAGCAAATGTTAAGTGCATCTTGCTTAATGGGAACTGTGACATTTCTGTCACTTTAAAAGGGTTGGGATTTCAAAGCAAGTCCAAGAGAGGCTTTTTAATTCCTCCATAGTGCTATGCCTCCCCTCTGGTAGCTGCTATCATATGATTAGTGATGCCTAATTAGGGTAGTACAGACACAGCAAGTTAGACTGATCTCCTGCACAGAAAAATTGAGAACAGGGAAAATAGATCATTCAGTACTCATATGCTTTAAAATTGTGTATGCAAAAACAGATATTCATTTATAACAAAATATGTTTGATATATTTTTAATAACTAATTGGTAGAGTGGATAAAATTCTGTACTTGGAATCATGGAAGGCAAACTCAAATCTTGCCTCAAATTGATACTTTTATTAATTTCTATTTGCCTCAGTTTCTTCATCTAAGTTATTACAAGTGTTAGTTATTATTATTAAGAAAAACTATGAAATGATTATGGTAAAATAATGGAATTCCATTAGCATCATGTCGGAGAAGTGCCTGTCAAGGCTTGTAGTCAAGTCTACTAAAACATAATGACTGGCAGGTCCTACCAAGATGGAAAGACTTGGAATGTGGACTTAGAAAAAGTGAATGTATGTCATTCAAGGACTGGGCTAAATAAGTTTGGACAGACTTACCACCAAAAGGCTAGCTACTGAGTGTCACTTCGTTTTGACTACTCAGTGTTCAAAGACACCAATTCATCTTTTAAAATACTGAGAAATAAGTACAATAAATACCATGAAATAAGTAAAATAACTCACTAATGACGCTGGGTCTTTTTATCTTTAATTTACAAGCTTTTGTTTCTCTAACTACTGGGTAGTTGATTTTTCTTCCACCATCATACTGTGAAAGGCCATTTTCATAGGTGGTGTCCCCATTTGTTTCGGACTGTAAGATGGTATTTAGACTAAAGGTAATAACTGCTTTCTTTTTCAGCTATTCATTCTTAGCATAAAAGTCTCAAATAGCTCCTAAACTGGAAGGCAAAATGACTGCACAATAGACGTGCTGGACACACAGGATTAGGAGACCTGGATTTGAATCTCATCTCAGTCACTAATTAGCTGTATGGCTATGGATGAGTCACTGAAATTCAGCACCTCTGGTTTCCCCTATGAAGAATGGAGAAAATAATACTGACAATACCAAGGGAAATAGCTGTTATATTTAAATTTCATGAGACTGCCTTGAGGAGAGCACTTTGCAAATCTTATAGTTATTTCAAAATATGTGTTTTTTAAAAATAGGTGGTTTTATGAAATTCTACCAGATTAATCACTTTCCACAGTCGTCCAAAGAATGGAGATTGTTTAGCTTTTCACTGTTACCTCCTTTTCCTTCTAAGTAGCTGTGAACCTATTTATAGGTCATAACCATGATGTAACTAGGTATTGTGTCAGTTATTTCTTTTTTTTAAATAGATTTTTATTCATATATTTTGTTTTTGAATCATCTACATTCCTTCCTACCATCAGGTATTTCTAATTGACTTATTATTGGCTTTAACTAACTGGTTTCTTAAAGAACCCAGTCCTTTCTGAACCATCTAACACTGTACACATATCAAAAAAGATAAATGTCTTCTCCTACTCCAACAAGGATAGTGATGAAACCGTTTTAAATCTTTATTCAAAAACCTGTACCAGAATGCTCTAAGCTTGGATTTATAACTGCAAACTCCATAAAAGAAGTCAGTCTTTACTAGAAGACAGCTTGTAAAAGTTTAAGCTTGTACAGGCAACTCAACTGCCAAGAAAATTGCCATTGTATTTAAATTGCAAGCAATACTTAGCCTGGCAACCAGCAGATAAAGATATATGCTATAGTAGAGGTGGCTTCTTTTTCTTCTAAGTAGTAAGGAAAGTTACTATTTTTATAATTGGGAAAAGCCACTCACATGAGTTTTCAATACTGTTGTTATTGAGACTCAGTCTAGTGACTTTTTCTCTACCTGTTTCTACCATATATTTTTAACTTGTCTGGTTAAAAACAGAAGCACTGTTTCCAGGATCTCAGTTCAGTCTTAGAGGTTTCTTACTAATCATACTCTTTTTGGCTCACATTCTCATCCAGAGTTTTCCTTCTGAAAACAACTGAATTAGACTTACTGGATCAAAAACTATAAATTGGCCTTTAATACCCTTGCAAGCATTCAAGACAACAACACACCGAATATAGGACAAACTGTATCTCAACTGACTGACAGTCCAACTCCCACAAACACTCATGAACTCACAAAAGAATTCTCTCTATTAGGTCTCCATTTTGAGTGAACCAATTGCTTCCATCTCATAATGCAAAAAATAAAATAAAATAAATTGGGTTCAATCCTTAGCTATAATTCTACCCTTTCCTGTACACATACCACCAGAACCAACAAGGAAAAACACTAGGAAGAATCCCTTTCCCAGGGACCTGCATAATCTATTTCTCTCGTGATTGCCCTAAAAGACAAGGTTTATTTTGGTTCATTTACATGATGGCTCTTATCCCAAGCTGTTCCTTGGTAGTACTTCCTGTTTGGTCCTGGGATTCCATTAAGAGTTCTTTTGCATATGAAAGCTCACTTTCCAGGAGATCAATTTTTGTTCCTATAGTCTCTTTCCTATCTGCTGTGTCTCTTAGCTATGGTTCTCTCCATTCTTCTACCTGTCTCTGCACTCCCTTTTAAAAACCAAATCCAACTCAGAGAATCTAAGTGCCTAACATAGAGTTGGTACTTAATAAATGCTTATTGATTGACCAGTTGATTAATTGATTGATTGCTGTTAAAAGATACAGATTTTTGTTTCAAGGTGAATGTTGGAGTCAGTGAAAGTACTATGCATCTTACCAAATGTAAATCAAATTGCTCTTTTACTCCTTAATTGTGGGCTTATAGTTCATTGTGTGGTTGTAACAACTATCATACTGCAAAAATGGAGATTTGAACCCCAGACTTCAATTCCCAGAAGTCCTTGGTAGTTCCCAGAATTCCCTAAAATCTCACGTGAGATCCTTACCTGGGGCAAGAACAAAATGGGTATTTAAACTGACTCTCTGCCTACTTTGGCCCTCTTCCTACTTCCACTTCTAAGCACACACAGCTCTCTACCTAGCAGGCAAGATGTAGAGTAAGTGGCTGTGCCTAGGCATGTGCTTTCTTATTTTGTATTTTCTTTATTTCTTAATCTTAATAAATCTCATAAAAATATAATACTTTTAGCAGAGAAACTAATTTTAACTGTTACAATACATAGTCATTATCTGGTTTTGGTATCTATCATATAGTCCAGATAAATGTATGTGTGTGGATAAGTATACATACATACATACATACATATGTACATAAATACGGACTAGCTCTATGGGCTGTTCATACAACTGCACATCATATTCTGAACAGTTGACATTCTCCAACCACTTGTTTTTTTCCTGCATGAGTAGTTGTCCTTGAGGTATTTACACTGTTCAGGGGGAACCCAATTTAAGCTTTAAAGAGGAGCATCTGGAAGGCCTCACTATCTGAATGTGTCCTTAAGAATAACAAAAACTTTTGGCAAGCATCCATTTTCCTATTTTGCATCTTCCTTGACATTAATAATCAATTTCTTTATTTTATGCCTCAGTTAATATTAGCAATCAGAAGGTCATTGAACAAAATTATACATTATTGCATCCATCAAGCCACCTTTCTAATCATAACATATGCATGGAATATACCCTGTTGGAGGAAAGCATTTAACAATGCATTTCTTTCTATTGAATTAAATGCTTTTAAAATAGTTTAAAAATAAAAATTACAATAAGACTTTATATTCTCTTCATCTTGCAGTTGTATGACCATAATGATGTACAGTGGATAAAGTATCATGCCTGGAGTCAAGATGAACTAGGTTCAAACTTCTTAGCTGTGTGACCATATACAAGTCATTTAACCCTAATTGCCTAATCTTTGTCACTCTTCTGACTTAAAATTAATACTAAGACAGAAGGAGGTATAAAGAGTTATCTGCTATAGAATACATGATGCTTTTTAAAAAATGTTTTACTCAGCTCTTTTTTCTTTCCTTTTCACTCAACTGTGCCAGGATGGTGTTTAAGCATTGTGTGAAAACTGACTGGAAGATGTATGTTACCTTTGGGTCATATGCCAGTAAGTTGGTAGCTATTATGAATAGAACAGGACTCTGGTTGATGACCCATGCAATGGTATTAGGAGGCAGTCTATGCCATTTAAATGTATGTAATTTACCAACTTTGTTCTCAAGTTCCCACACAAGTGCTCCTCAGAAATATGTCTAGGCTGTTAGGGATAAAGAAAAAATCAAACAAATGGAAAGCTGCAAGATGGGCCAAAAAGACTGGAGCCAGAGAAAGAAAAATCAAGATGACAGATGTTGGCCATCATAAAGTCATGAAGGCTGGCAAAATGAGAAACATTATTATCAAGTACAAAGTGAAGAAGTTCCAGAAGGCATCTATCCAGAAAAGGTCTCCTAAGAAGGGAGCTGCTCAGAAGGTACTTGTCTAAAAAGCTTTTGCCAAGAAGATTCCCTCTAAGAAGGCTGAGGACCAGAAGGTAGCCCATGTCAGAAAGATGAAATCCTTTAGGTCAGAAAACCCTGGTTAAGAAATACCTGCTCAGAAAGCATCAACTCAGAAGACTCCAGCCTAGAAAGTAGTTACTCCAAAGGCCAAAAAATGAGACTGCCAAATGTAATAATAAAAAAAAGTTGTATTGGTATTGTTTGTTTTGTAAAAGTACTGTAACTTTCCATAGAATTCCAAAGTCTTCCCATAGAATATTCTCAAAAGAAAATAGTTAATGAAAACAGATACCATGACCATCTTTGACAGTATATGCAGAATTCTATACCCATAGAACAAACACCACCTTTTCTACAGAGAACAAGGATTATTTTTCATCATTAACCCCCTTGAATCAAGATCACTTATTAATTAATCTTAATTTTAAGGTCTTTTTAGTGTTTTATATTATTGTGGCCATGATGAATATTTCTGTTTGAATTAGTTTACATTTCTTTTTATTCTCTATGAATTTCTCTGAAATGTTTTCATAGCACAATAGAATTACATTATAGTCACATGCCATGGTTTGATTCTGTATTCCCTATCAATAGTTTTCTACTTGTTTCTAATTTTCTGCTATTGCAAAGTCCAATATCCTATTAAAAAAAAAAAAACCTTTCCTAACATCCCCTTAACACTAATGCTTTTCCATATTCGATCAACTCCAATTCATTTCTGAAATATCTTGTTTCCATATAGTTGTTTGCATGTTGTCTTCTCTAATAGATTGTGGGCTACCTGAGACCTAGGACTGGCTTTTTCCTTTCTTTGTAATCCTAGAACTTTACATAGTTCCTAACACACAGGAAGAACTTAATAAGTATCTCTTGACTGACTGCTCTATGAAAATAGTTTAACATATGGGACTTTACCCTAAGCCTTTGAAAAGGATAGACCCAATAGCAAATTCAGTACATCAAAGGATATGAGCAATTTATAAATATTTATAGACCCTCTTTTATAAAAATCTGCCTATTCCCTTCTCTCATTTTCATTAGCCCTTATCTATAATCATTCTCATAAAGGCTTTTACAGAGATGGCAATGGAGTCCGATGAGTTAGTAGTTATTAATAACTTAATGATGGCCATTCTTGTAGGTAATAAACAATTTTTCTCAATTCTTTGGTATCTTCCTTTCTTTCAAATAGATTAAGAATCAATTCCTAGGCCAGTTAGGTGATTCATTGGATAAAATAATTGGCATAAAAAAGGATCCTGGATTTAGATTGGGTCTCAGATACTTCCTAGCTGTGTGACCCTAGGCAGGTCATTTAACCCCAATTGCCTAATCCTTACTACTCTTCTGCCTTGGAACCAATGCTTAGGATATATTTTAAGATGAAAGCTATGGATTTTAATGACTTTAAAAAATAATCTCTTATGGCCTTCACAGTAAGTTCACTTCTAGCATGGAATTCCTACCTCGATTTATACTTATTCTAGGCCAATTGCTTTTCTTAGCATTACCTTATTAACTTGGCAAGAGACTTATTGGAGTTCAGATGACTGAGAGACTCAGAGCAACTTTGGACCTTGGACAGATGCTGCTGTTGACTGAAAAAGGCAGAGGGAGCTTTTCCTCACAGGATGGTTTGCTAATAGAAGTACCCCGGCTATATCCTGGTCAATCTTTTTACCAGGGAGAAGGGCTGCTTTATCTGTTTTACTATCCTTTCCTATGGTTGCTGGCTGTTAATGTGTCAGGCTCAATCTCTTTTATAGGTGAAGGTTGTACCACACCAGTCTTGTTAACTGAGATGGTGGCTGATGTTGTTGGAAGTTTAATCTCCTTGCCAGGCTATTTTCTCTTTGCTCCAAGGTTGTGACTATGAAAACCTGCAGTTTGAACATAACTTCCTTCACATCAACTATACTCTTCGTACCAGAATGAATAGTACTACTAATATTAATAATGCTATTAGTATTAATAATTATAGATTATATTATATTTCTAAATTAATTATAATTCTTATACAGTGTGATTATAATTTATTATGTAAATTATGTTACTGGTAAATATTATTAATAGTAATAATAATGTACCACATTCAATTTAATGAGAAAAGGATTGTCCAAATAAATCACTTTTAAAAATAATGATCCTAAGATAAAGAACAAAAACTATATGCTGTTGAGGGTTTTTTAAATATTGCAAAATGATTAACATTCTGGACTATAATTAGAATCATAGAATTTTAGAGTTGGAAGGAACTCTTGAGGTGTTTTAGTTCAGAACGCTGTACTAGATGGAAAGCAGAATTTGAAATGAAAAGGTTTGAGTGTGAAGCACATCTTTGCCACTTACGACTTGTGCAACTTTGAGCAAATCACAGCCTCCTTGGGCCTCATTATTCTCAGTTGCTTGTATCCCTCCTCTCTACACTGTCTATTTTTTTTACTCCCTGTTTACTTTGTTATGTATACATTGGCTCACCTGATAGAATGTGAGATTCCTGAGGGCAGAAATTGTTTCATTTTTTTTGTCTTTGTATCCCCAGAGCCTACCACATCACTTGTAAAGAATACATGCTTAGGGATTTTCTATTGCCCAATGATAAAATGAGGGGACTGACTGCTCATCTGCCTTTGGTGTCCATCTCTCACCCAACTCTTTGCTGTGGCTCCAAGAAGCTAGAGCATGTGTAGCTGTCTCACTCCAGTAAAGCCACTCCATCAATGGGCAAATCCAAGTTGAGGGTAACTGACAGGTCTCATATGCATTGGTGGTGAATCCTAAGCAGTGAAGACTTCCCCCAACAAGATGGAAGGATGAGAACAATTTGTTTCAACAGCCGTGAAGGTAGCTTAAGCATAAACTGTGGAGTACTTGAAATTTAGTCAGACAGGGAAGTTGTCAAGACCATCCATTGCATCCTGGACCATCTCCATTCATCCTAATTTTTGTTCTGCCACTAGACAAAAAGTTGTACAGGACTGAAATGACTGAACAAAAACAAACTTCTGTTATCTAATCCTTTTGTGGTTATAGTAATAACCTGGAGATAAAGAAATAAATTTCCTTTCCCTCACTCCCCACACTATATATACAGAACTTTGGTTAAAATATGAAGGCATTCCTTAAAACAGTTTTCCGTTAAACTTTGAAAAAGACAATTCTTTAGGATTTCCTTCCTTCCTTGTGGGAACAGCATAAGAAGATTGGGGGCTTCCATTCCAACAAGGCTGTAGAATGCCCAATGCACCCCAGTTTTCAAGGTCTCTGGGAGAAGTTCGGGAATTGCCAAACACGTAGCCTACTCCCTAGCATGTGAAAAACAAATATTGTATGTTCTTCCAAGAAAATTACTGACACAGTTACCGTATTCTATACAAAGCTGGGTCATATGTTGACATGTTGAATTGATCTTTTAAATTACCACCTATAGAAAACTGTTCAAAGCCACCTAGGTAATCTAAATCCATTGTTTCCATCCTGTTAATCATTGGCTTCCATTGTGAGTAATTAAATCCCTCCACCTGATCCAAACATCTATAAATAGCTACTTGAAATCAGTAAACTTTGTCACTGATCTACAAGAGATTTCTGCATGTCTCTCTATCAGTTCGACCTTCCTGTAATCCCAGAATCATTTCTCTCATCCCAGTTCATCAACTCGCAAGTAATTTGTAGAGCGGGCCTTTACACTTCCTAAAAAAACTAAGGGCTATGCAGTTTTCCAGGCTCCACAGGCAGAACAGCTAAAAAGCCAGCACTCTTTCTTACAATTGCTTCTCTGAAACATATGCCTTTTTCCTCTACTTAAGCTTCAGAAATATCACCTTTAACCCAAGCTCCCCATGAGCTGTTTCTGGCAGAAAGTGAACTTCCTATTTATTTCTCTATGTACAAATAAATTACACTTCCTTTTTCTGGTTATTTATGGCCTACAATTAGCTTTGCATTTTTCTGTTTATACAAATATGAGT
The DNA here is from genome assembly GCF_027887165.1 of Monodelphis domestica. Taxonomy (NCBI): domain Eukaryota; kingdom Metazoa; phylum Chordata; class Mammalia; order Didelphimorphia; family Didelphidae; genus Monodelphis; species Monodelphis domestica. Next base: position 220,308,285 of record NC_077231.1, on the reverse strand, counting down.
AAAATCTTACTTTGTATGATCATGCATCTTACATATAACTGGAGTAGTACCACACTGAGCTTGCATGGAAATAGGTTATAAGGATCATTACACAGAGCAGCCATTCTCAAAGTGTGGCTTAGGGACTGCAGGACCTCCATGAAGTCAAAACTATTTTCGTGATATTTCGTGATAATTGTAAGACATTTTAATTTCCAATATATTAAATGCCAATAAAGTATAAACAAAAGCTCTTTGGGTAGTTCTCAATAATATTTAAGAATATCTTGGAATCCTAAGATAAACAAAATTTTAAAATGCCATTATGAAGTATTCTCTAAATTCCACAGTGGCAGCACTTCCTCAGATAAAAAGGAGAAAGTTTCCGCCTATTCTTACTGATTTCAATACTCTAGATGTCATCATGTAATAGATCCCATCCAGAGATTGTAGTAGAAGAGCCACCCTTTGCTATATCATCAAAGGACAGCTAGATTTGGGACTTAGCTGGCCAAGAAGGGTCCTGGACTTCTGACTGGCCATTCTGTTTTAGGGTTTTGTTGCCTGATCAAAGTTGACTTAAAAACTATCTTAAGACAGACCAGAAGATGGGAATCTTAATGGGAACCTCTGTCTCAAGGTACCCTAGGTTTCTCACTGAGTCCTGTGAGAAAATCTGTCTTTACATCTGCTATAGTCCTTTTTGGAGTAGAAAATTAATATGGATAGCAGGAAAGGCTCAAAGACAGTACCCAGCAAGGTATAATAAAAGAGTATCAGTTCAATAGTCCTTCAAACTTCATATTCCAATATTCTCCCAGGAAAGGATGACAGCAGTTGTTCTAAATTATTGCTTCTTATTTTTTTCTATCAATTAGAACATGTGATCCTTGTGAATATAGAACATTTCTTCAATATAGAAGAAATAAATAGCTGTCCTATACCCAATTTTCATTTAACAATTCTATTTATTTTTTTTTTCTATTTATTAGAAGGCAGCTAGTGTAGTTCTATGAATAGGGCACTATGTCTGAGTTAGGAAGGCATGAGTTCAAATTTGACCTTCAACACTTACTAGCTTGTACTAGGTAAACCATTTACCTTCTTTCTGCCTTAACCCAGTGGAGAAAGAAATAGAAAGCCATTCCAGTATCTCTGAACAAAATAAAACAAAACAAAAACAACCTATGGAGAGTATTGCATGCTATGGTTCACAGTGTCACAAAAAGTCAGATACAATTGAACAACAATTTCCTATGTATATTAACTATTACCAAAATGGAAAAGTCTCTAAATATAAACCAAACTACATTTTAAAAATTCTTTTCCATGTATGTAGATGGAGTGGGCTAAGTAAGGATGTAAAGAGTAAATAGTTGGTTGAAGCTAGGTGGCACAAAGGATAGAGTGCCAGGCCTGGAGTCAGGAAGATCTGGGTTCAAAGTTGGCCTCAAATACTACCTAGCAGGATGACCCTGGGAAAGTCACTTAATCCTGTTTGCCTGGCCCTTGCCCTTATGTCTTTGAGTTGGCTCTAAGACAGAAGGTAAGGGGTTTTTAAAAAGTAACCAATTGGAGAAGGTCATGGTTTCTCCAAGACTGAATATAGTTCTCTAGTCCTCATGTCCCCGGGTCCAGAACAGAGGTGATGAGAAGGTATAACACCCCAGTTTCTAATGTTACATGTAGCAGCCATGATGGGTTTTTTTTTTCTTTTTAAATGCATGGAGTTTATACAAAATAACCTCTGTCAAAGACCACAAACTTTTGTTGAAAGGAGGAACTATTGTTCATTTTGCCAGAACCTCAAGATTTTATGGGGGAGTGCTTAGGGCTTACTTTTTCCCCTTTCCATCTTCCCCATAGACTATGACATAAGTGACTTTTTTGCCATCTTCTCATAAAACTGCTTGGTTGTCAAAACTCCTATTTCCAGTCCTTTATTTATTTTCTGGTAGCTCAAGAAAATGCATGGAGCAGAATCTCAAATCTACTTGATTTTCTTCCCCTCTCATACTAAAACTTGAAAGGAAACCAGAGAGAACAGAATTAGTGGTTCTTGCCTCAATCATCTCTTCAATTTACTTAACTCCTTTAACCTTGTCACCATTTCTGTTTCCTCTCATTCAGCCTTCTGTTTTCAGCCTCTCTACAAAGGCTCCTCTTGCATTCCAGCTGAGCTATCAAAAAGGAAGTCCTAAGAAAGCCAATATTTGAACAAATCTTCCTGTTTAAAAATCTTTTTTTTTTTCAGGTGTTCAGTGAGTTTACCAAAGTAGGTACTCCCTCTACAGATCACAAACTGTGTAGGTCTTCATCCAGTTCAGTACTTGTCTATATCTTATCATAAATCAAAAAATAATTGCCTTAATAAGCTTTTTTTTTTCAGGTGGTTCATGTGGTTCAGAATTTTCAGGTGGTTCAGAATTTTCAGGTGATTCAGGTTCAGAATTCAGGTGGTTCAGAAAGACAAAATTAAGAATTTGAGGTATTTGTTGTAAGTCTTTCAAATTTAGGGAGTTATTTAATTTGGGATATTATTTAGTATATTGAATCATCTATTACATATTGTCATGGAATTATTTAGAATTCATTGTGAATCGTGATTATTTATATAAAATGTGTAATTGGATAATTTGCTAAAATATCACAATGCAAATCAAAGTCCTCATCAGTCCATCAACTAGTATTTATTAAGCACCTGCTGTATGCTAGTGCTGTGCTAAGTGCTGGGGAAACAAAGATAAGGCAAAAGCCAGTCCCTGTTCTCATACAGCTCTCTTTGGAATAGTATCCCGAAAAATTTTCATTTTGAAAAAAATAGCAGATGAAACTTAAAGGAATTTTTATATATTTCTTAATATTTCTTTCCATTTTCAAAGCTTTCTTTTTAAAACTCTAGAATTCTTTCATTCACAGAATGCTATTTGCATCTATGTTCATCCTACCTACCATATCATCACTTTGTTTTTCACTCCTATTTAAGTGTGCACTATGTGTTTGAATAAAAACCAAATTTATGAACCTTCTACAATATTAAAATAAGATAAAAAATGAATCAAGAAGCATGCTGAATTAAACAAGCATACTGAAAACTAGTGAGACCATTGTGGGATTTCAATAAATAATTAATTGAAATTTTTTTTAAATCCTCTAACCTAACCTCCTCATGGAACAGATGAGGAAACTAAGGTCCCAAGAAATCATCAGTAATAAAAAGGAAATAGAAAAAAAAACATTTATAGGGTACCTACTATACACCAGGTATCATGTCATTATTAATCAAATTTTATCTCCTTTGATCATCAACAACCCAGTGAAGGAGATGCTATCAGTATTCCCATTTTACAGTTAAAGAAACTGAGGAAGAGATTAAATTACTTACCCACAACTAATAAGTGTCTGAAACCAATTTTAAGTTCAAATCTTCCTGATTCCAGGTCCAGCACTCTATTCCCTTCATCACTGGCTACCTTTTAGAGAGTTACAGAGATAGTAAGAGGCAGAGCCAAAATTCTCAGCAGAGTTCTTTGACTTCAAACTCAAAATTTTTCCATTGAAGTATCTACTCAAAATGCTAACAAACCTTCCCCTAGATATTTTCTTGGAAATCAGTTCAACTTTGTGCCCTACAAATGATCCATATGATTTAATAGATTTTAGAAAAGGGAGAGATAACTACCATCTTAAAGCTACAAGCAGTGGCATTTTCAGGACTTTCAGGACAAATGGTTTAGGCAAAATCATGCAGGATATAAAGGAGTATAATAAAAAATGTACTTTATAAATTCTAAGTTAAGAACTAGTTTTTAAACAAAAAATGCCATATACATTTGGAAATACCACAGTTCCCTCTTCATCTCTTTATCTCCAAAATGAGAGCTAGAATATGATTAGAGTCCTTTCAAATTCTAAATTTGATGAACCTATAATATTTTCATGGGAGGAGGAGATGGAGAGATTGGAACTAGTTGTACTGAAGCAGGTTTTCAGTTGTCTATCAACAAAGGTCTACTGGGAGGTGCTGCTCTTTTAGTTTTACCAGAGCAAAAGGCAGGAATACCATCAATATTAGGTAAAAAATTCCAAAAGGAATTTATTCTATATGACCTTTGGGTCATATGTCATTAGCCATGAGACACTGAGAATCGTAGGGAAATGTAATATGTATAACAGGTTCAGTAGTTAAATTCATAACCCTGATTTTAGAGTCAGAGAAGCAAAGTTCAAGTTCTAACCTTTCTGCTTGCCGCTGATATAATCTTGAATAAATTAATAAATCTCTCTAGCCTTAATTCTTTCATTCATACAATGAAGACATTGTAAATGATCTGTACGGTCCTGTTGAGTGTTTTTTTAAACCCTTAACTTCCATCTTAGAATCCATACTAGGAATTGGTTCTAAGGCAGAAGAGTGGTAAGGGAGAGGCAATGAGGGTTAAGGGACTTGCTCAGGGCCACACAGCTAGGAAGTGTCTGAGGCCAGATTTGAACCTAGGACCTCCCATCTCTAGATCTGGCTTTCAGTCCACTGAGCCACCCAGATATACATCTGTAGAGTTTTATATGTGATCCCTTGAAGGATGTTTAAGAAGGAACACCACAGCCATCAAGAAAATTTCATTGATTAAAATCATTCTGGATATGAGAGGACCCATTAACTCCCATACTACCCAGTATGCTTTTAGGTTATGCAGAGTTTGGACTATTTAAAAATGTTTAAAGTGGAAAATGTTCTGAAGTCTGTCATGGGAAATGATTAAATCCATTTTCTATCAGAATGGAAGTATTAGAGCTGAAGGAGGCATGGTGGAGCTGGCATCTGCAGAGTTCTCATTCATTTGGGATAGAGCTTATCTTTGATGTTCTGTTCTGTGGTCATTTAATTGGGCAAGTAGAGAAAGGGTGGACAAGGAAGACAGTTAAGATATAATAGTCTGACTATTTCAACTACATGCTGACACATCAGCTGATGTCAGTTGATAGGTACTCTCTTTCAGGCCTCAAGATTGAGCCAAGGATCATGCAAAAAAGAAATATTCACTTACTAATGTTACAAACTGACTATTTTGTTGAACAACGTATAGATCTCTGTGTATGATGTCTGCTGAAGCAATCACCTCCACATCTTGGCACCCCCCAAATCTGGTATGCAAAATATAGGATGTTATCCAGATTTTCTATCAACTCAGAAATGTTTTGATGCTGTTTATGACCCTAATTGTTGGTTTAGGGAATTGTGGGAGGGACTGGTGAGAGGAAGTTATGATTTTCCTTTTGAATTTTTATAAGTAGCTCAGAGTGTTGAGCCTGGAATCAAGAATAAGGAAAAGCTGAGTTAAAAGCTAGCTTCACATCCAGTTATGTGACATTTGCCTCAGTTTCCTCATCTGTAAAATGAGGATGATAATAGTACCTCCTTTTCAGGGTTATTATGAAGATTAATTGCTATAATATTTGTAAAGTATTTGAAATGAAGCAGGGTCTATAAAAATGATGGTTATATAATAGGATCCTGGAGATATTATGCAATGGTAAAAATAAATCCCCAACCCTTACATTCTGAGAGGCAAGAAGCTATGCAGAGGAAGGAATCAGACCCAAAACGTGATGAAGCAGGAGACTGGGAGAAAAGAAGTCACAGAGATCAATTACTATGGAATCACTGCAGTGATGAGGTTGCTAGCATTGAATTCCAGGGCTACAAGTCAGCTCTGGGCAGATCCTATTTTTGCTGAGTTTTTTTTTTTTTTAGCCCAGGCTGGTGATTCCTCACTCCCTTTCTCCTTTTACCCTCCCTCTTCCTTCTGTTTCTTAGGAGTTTGTTTGCTTTTTCTGTTTACTTTGTCTTTAAGTATGATAAATATGATTAACTATTGTATTCTTGATCTATATGTTTCATTAGTCAAATACCAGAGAGAGACAAAAGGGGAACACACTAAGGGGGTAGAAAGGGAAATACATTTTATAACTCCAATATATTTTATCTGAGAAATTCTCTTGGGAGGAGATGGTGTTTGAGCTAGAGACAAAGAGAGAGAATTATTGATTCATATTTTTATAACTTCCCAGAGCTGAGAGAGAGAGAGAGAGAGAGAGAGAGAGAGAGAGATTAGTAAGCAAATGAGCTAGCAGCTTGTATTTGGTTAGACTGTAACAAAGGAGGACTGGAAAAGGATGTGGGATAATGTCATTTTCTTTTCCTATGGTCTTCTCAGGACTAGTTTGATAAAAAATAAACCAAAAAGGGGGCAGCTGGGTAGCTCAGTGGATTGAGAGACAGGCCTAGAGACGGGAGGTCCTAGGTTCAAATCTGGCCTCAGACACTTCCCAGCTGTGTGACCCTGGGCAAGTCACTTGACCTCCATTGTCTAGCCCTTACCACTCTTCTGCCTTGGAGCCAATACCCAGTATTGATTCCAAGATGGAAGGTAAGGGTTATAAAAAAATAAATAAATAAACCAAAAAATCTTCTTCAGAAGGGAGGATCTGGGAAATGACTAAACAAAAGTCCGGCACAAGAAGAAGTGACTTGACCAGGGAAGTGAAAAGAATCAACCATCCTCATGCTTATCAACCTAGCATAGCACCATGCAATTACACTACTGTGAATTTTAGATTTACTCCACCCTGCTTATTCTAATAAAAGAGGAATGTCTACATCCCTACTTAAGGATTAAATATTGAGGAGGATGGCCTGTGACAGACATGTGCTAGGAAATGACAAATCAGAAACAACTGACAGACCCCTGGGCTGTCCTAAGTCAAGCTTAAGCTACCATTGGTACATGTGAGACACAGGAAAAGTGATGTAAAAATGGTCTGTATATTTCGCGTCACTTCCTCTCTGGCCTCTTTCGGCAGAGAGGTGGCTCTGATGGCAGCTTGCTGAGCATTTTTGGCATCTTGGCATGGCAGCAGCTATTGTCCGGGTTTGGCAGTGAGTTTTCCTTGATACTATACTGGGAGAAGCTTAGTAGCCTAGTTCAGGTGAGGCATCTTCTCTGAGCTCTCTCAGAGTTTAGGCTGATTCTTTTCTCCTTTACCTTCCAAACACTATCCTCTTGGGAAAGCCTCTAATCTTCTTCAAAGACCTCGTAGCAGAGGTCTTTGAACTCCCCCTGGCAAAGGCCAGGCGGGAGAAATCCTATACCCTCTCTCTCTCTCTTCTCCTTAATTCCTTCCGTCTATATTAATTAAAATCACCATAAATTTCCAACTGACTTGGGTATTTTATTGAGATTTTTCTCTGGCAACCAAATTAATTTAGATTAAGTCACAACCCTAAAATTACCCTTACACTACCACACCATTGCTAGCTATATAAATAGTCCAACCAAACACAAAAACATCAATTCATAATTCATAATGGAATAATTAAATAACTCAATAGAAGCCAAGTATGTCAATTCAAGGACAGCTAGGTGGCTCAATGGATAGAGTACTGGACCTGAAGTCACAAAGAGTTGTCTTCCTGAGTTCAAATCTAACTTTAGATACTTACTGGCTCTATCAGTCTGGGCAAGTCACTTACCTATGTTTGCCTCCATTTCCCCATCTGTCAAATGAGCAAAGATGACTATTCAGGAAAATAATTCTTGAAGAAACAGAGCAAAAGAATCAATACTATAACTGACTCAATGTCAGTACAACTAGTTATGGGTAGGTTCTGACCCTAAGCCATCATAGTTTTCTTTGCTGTTGTTGTTTAGTTGTTTCAGTCATGTTGGGCTCTTTGTGATCCCATTTGGGTTTTTTTTTGACAAAGATACTTCAATGGTTTGCCATGTCCTTCTCCAGCTCATTTTATAGATGAGGAAACTGAGGCAAATAGAGTTAAATGATTTTCCCAGCTCACATAGCTAGTAAAAATCTGATTTGAATTCCACAAATGAGTCTTCCTGACTCCAAGCCTTGCATTCTATCCATTCCACCACCTGGCTGTCCTATAGTCCCTTAGCTTCTCTAAAATGCCTCTGTCACATTGAGAATATATAGTGTGTCACAAATAGAGGGACACAATTTAGAGCAAAGAATACAATAATTCAGTTTCTAAACAATGACAATCTGTTGCATAGCTCATAGACCTCCATGGTTATGCAGTTCCTGCACCAATCCACAGAACATGAGATAGTTAACAAAAGAAGAGTCCCCAACTGAATTTCAGGAATGGAAATCCTTTATCTTTGCCTATAAGAGAATGAGAAATTTTCTCTTTGTACACAACCCTGAAGAGAGTCCATAGGGATGCCTGGTTTCAACCTGATAGTGCTGTCAGCACCAGAAATATGTGTAACACCTTAGGTCATAGATATAGGATCAGGAGAGCTGAGGTTAGTCAGGCAATGTATGTTAGGGGATAGGTATAGGAGCAAACTGGGACCCGGACCAGAGTCTGGGAGCTTATGGTGAAGGTAGAAACTGAAAAGTGGTCTGGAATTTGTACTTATGGAATATTATGGAACTGGATGACAGGAACATGGGTAATATTCAAGACCTCATGTGAAAATGAGAATGTTAGAACCAGGTAGAGAAATTGCAGTCAGTGTAAATGGGTATGGGTGCTCTAAGGATATTAAAGCAGTGGTGGTCTCAGACCATAATCTCAGACAAGAGGCAAACCAGAATGAAGTACAGCCAACCGTCTCTAGAATCAGCTTCTTTTCCTAAGTTGATTGGTCCCAGTTTCCTTAACTTTAAAAGTAGGTAAACAGGGACCTGGACTAAGATCCTTAACCTGGGAGAATCAGAGATGACACACTACTCCTAATACTCAAAATATGATGATGGAAATGTTTTCTCTAAGCAACTCTGTCTCCTATGAATGGGAAGAAAGTAGAGTCCAGCATTATAAATGTGAAGATCCTGTTTTCTATGGCCATGCAAGCATTGCTGGTGAAGATCCTATTGCATTAACTACAGTGCCTCTCATAAAAATGAAGACGTGTTTGATTCAGATTGCCAGGCTCTAAGTCTCGGCCACAGTTGCCCTTTAAAGGCTAATAGCTCTAGAAAGAGGAGGAAAGAGGTACTTTATGAACTTTTTAGCTACATGACTGATGGTACTTTCCTCCAACTCTTTGCCTGGGTTTTTGTACTTTCATTTTGGATCAATATTTGAAGTCAGTTTTATTGTGTACCTCATATGAGAATTGGAACTTTTCATGCACTCCTCATGGTTTGTTCTGACAGCTGGCTCTGTTGTGCAGCACTGTATAAAGGGCAGGGCCTCCCTGAAGCAGTCAGAGCCCCCTTGGCTCCTGTCTCACACCTATGTGGCAACATCAGGGAATATGGCAGGTGCGCCTGATTCAAAGTACAGAATGTCAGGAAGCTAGGTAAATGGACAAAACCCAGGCACACACAAATGACAGAAGGCAGAAAAAGGCTGAAGGTCCAAAGTCCACACAAATAGTCAGGAACCTTTAGGAGATCTAAAGGACTTGGAACAGAACAAAGCAAAGAGAATAGATGTGAGCCTTTAGTAACAAGGAAGAAACTTCTATCTCAGGTTTAAGGCTTTTATATAAGTTCTGACTGTGATCACAAAGGAATAGGAAAGTCTGGGGAGATCCATGAGGAAGAGATGGAAGGCAGACAAGGAAGAGAAGGGGAGAGAAAAAGAATGCTCATCAGTTGGGGAATGGCTAAATAAGTTGTAGCATATGATTTTGATGGAATACCACTGTGCCACAAGAGATGACAACCAGGATAATTGTGGAAAAACAAAGAAAGATCTATATGAAATGAGCAGGACCAAGAAAACATTATATATATAACAGAAATATTGTTTGAAAAATGACTTGTATATGTCCTCAAAAGAAAGAACTGATAAATAAAAACAAGTGATATAGTTTTACATATACATATATCTTTTTGTCAGATGTTGCCTTCTCTAATGGGAGGAAAAGAGGGAGGGAGTTAACTGGGTATTTTATAATCAATAAATAAATGTATTAATTAAAAAAGAAATAGGGATGAGAGCATAAAGGCCTGTGCCTTCCTTGAACTTCAAGCAACATTTATTAAACACCTCTGTGCATATCACTGTATAATGTTGAGGAAATCCACAGATTAAGATGTGATATCCAACTTCTGGGATATTATAATTCAAAATAGAGGTATGTATATAGACAAATAACTATAATATATAATAAAAAAAAAAAACCTGTAAGAGACCAAGTACTATTCAAGGTCAAAGGATCTGGAGCTGGAAAGAACCACTAAAACTCTGCTATCTCTTGTTCACAATAAAAATTGGGGATAATAAAACTTGCCCTCCAAGTTTCATGAGGTTTATTGTGAAATTTTTTCAATGGTAATGCTCTTAGCAACATGTAAAGAGAAGGCAGTACTCAGTTGAAGCTACACACTGGAGATGAACATCTAAGTACTGAAAATCAGGTGGCGGTGGGAATGAAAACAGATCTGGTACAATGTTCTCTACTGTTTGACAGTCTTCTCTAGGGATGGTGAATTGATCTCAGTCCTAAAGCCAACAAGTATTTATTAAGTGCCGACTACATACCAGGTACGAAGGTAAGTCCTGAAGAATCAAATAAACAGCTTTGAGACCAATTTCTGGATGTGGACTGTTTTCTGATTCCCAAGCTTATTGAATAAAGACCCCAGAGGTAGATATAAGATACTTCTGAAAATGTTCACCTGATACATTTAATAGGGAAATGAGAGAAAAAAGAACAAGATGGAAAGTTGTCTTTAAGGAACTGAGCTGCTTGCAGCTCTTCCTCCCTCTGCTTGGGTAGGACAATCTCAGTGTCAATCCAAGACCAAGATCCAGGACCAAGTGACAGTTGTTTATCAGTTAACCCTTTTTCTCTCCCCTTGGCTTCTAGAATACTTTCTATAAAATTCTTTGGCATGTGCCAATGTCAGTTCCTTAAAGCCAACTTTCCATCTTATGCTTCTCTCTCTAATTTCCCTATTGCATATAAGAGCTCTTGACTGATTGTTACTGTGAGGTACAGAAGCCACCAAAGGAGACAGGATGGAACAACCCAAAACCAACATAGCTGAGTCGTTATATGCTTCTCAGAGCCTTACTTCCACTTTCCTATTCATGAAGATACTGAGCTGTCATTGATACAAGAGATGTTATCTGACCAACATCAAAGGCAGTATAAAGCTAAATTCATAATGTTAGATTATATAATTAGTTATGCAGATAATTAGTTCTAGTTTTATATACCATTATATAAATAATAATTATATAATTATTCATAGAAAGCTATATTTGGATGGAAATCCCTCATGTGCATCTCCAGTTATCTAGTCCCAGCTGAGCTTTCCTACCACCATGGTTATTACTAATAAATGTAACTAAAAGACTTTGTTAATCTTAAAACACTATACAAATGTCATCTGTTGTTGTTTGTGTAAGCAATTATATTTCAATACAATTATATCAACAGCTGGAGTTTATGTGACTCTTTTTTAAATTTTTTTTTTTGTTTATGAAGTTGGTACCTATAGTTCTCAACCTCATATTACAAATGAAGAAATTGGAAGTCAGCTATGTTACCATTTATTTTTATTTTTATATATGCCATAATATTATATGTGACACTAATATAATACATATGATTTGTTATAAGTATGTAATAAATTATAATAAATATGCTTCAAGAGAAACAAATTCTTTATTCATAGCTGCGCTCTTTGTGGTGGCAAAAATTGGAAAATGAGGGGATGCCCTTCCATTGGGGAATGGCTGAACAAATTATGGTATATGTTGGTGATGGAATACTATTGTGCTCAAAGGAATAATGAACTGGAGGAATTCCATGGAGACTGGAACAACCTCCAGGAAGTGATGCAGAGTGAGAGGAGCAGAACCAGGAGAACCTCATACACAGAGATGGATACACTGTGGTTCAATCGAATGTAATGGACTTCTCCATTAGTGGCATTGCAATGTCCCTGACCAATCTGCAGGGATTTATGAGAAAAAACACTATCCACAAACAGAGGACAAACTGTGGGACTAAAAACACTGAGGAAAGACAACTGCTTGACTACAGGGGTGGAGGGGACATGATTGAGGAGAGACTCTAAATGAAAACCCTAATACAAATACCAACAACATGGAAATGGGTTCGGATCAAGGACACATGTGATACCCAGTGGAATCGCACCTCGACTATGGAAGGGATGGAGGGGGGGGAGGGAAAAGAAAATGATCTTTTTTTTCCAATGAATAATGTTTGAAAATGACCAAATAAAATAATGTTTAAAAGGAAAAAAAGAGAGAAACAAATTCTCACATTATCTATGCCAAAAAATCTATTTCTAATTCTTTTTTCTCCTCCTTCCCTCCCTCCTCCCACCCCTTTCTCCTCCCACCAAAAGGCCAGGGAATATGGTATAGGCTATAAATATATTATCATATAACACATATTTCTCTGTCATGTTGTGAAATAAGAAATATTGCTTATACTAGAGAAAAATTCATGGAGGAAATAAAATGAAGAACGGTATGTTTCAATCTGCATTCAGATTACATCTCCTTTTTGGCGGTGGATATCTTAATTTGACATGAGTCCCTTGGAGTTTTCCTAGATCCTTGCCTTGTTGATAATAGTTGTCATTCAAAGGTGATCATCATACATTATTGTTGTTACTGTGCATAACCTTCTCCTGGTTCTGCTCACTTCACTTTGCATCACTTCATATAAGTCTGTCAAGTTTTTTTGTGATCCTGTTTCTAGTTACTTATGGCAGAATAATATTCTATTACAATTATGTGCTACAACTTGTTCAGTCATTTCCCAATTCATGGACAACCTTCTAGTTTCCAGTTCTTTTTCACACAAGAAGAGCTGCTACCAATATACAAATACAAACAAACATAGTTTCTTTTACTTTTTCTTTGATCACTTTATAAAATAAACCTAATAGTCGTATAAATTGGTCAAAAAGTATACACAGTTTTTTAACTCCTTTAGTATAATTCCAGTTGTTCCCCATATGGTTGTGTGAGTTCACAGTTCCACCAACAATTTATTAATGTCCTTATTTTTCCACATCCCCTTCTACACTTATCATTTTGCCTTTTCATTATTTTAGCTAATCTAACAAGTGTGAGATATCCCAAAGCATTTCTCTAATTGATAATGATTTAAAATATTATCTCATATAATTATATATAGTTTTGATTTCTTCATCTAAAAACTGTCTGTATCTTTTGTCCATTTATAAGTTGAAGAATGACTCTTATTCTTATATAGTTGACAAAGTTCTCTCTATATTTTAGATATGAAACCTCTTTTTAAGAAACTATAAAATTTTCCAACTTATTGCTTTCCTTCGAATCTCTTTTAATGTTCTTTACTTACATTACCTCAAAACCTCTGAGGTAGGTACCTGTAGCTATCATCCTCATGCCATAAATGAGGTAATTAAAGGTCTGGTCACTAGTAAGAGGCTTGCCCATGTTCAAACAGCAAATAGAAGGGGCAGCTAAGTGGTTCAGTGGATAGAGAACCAGGCATAGAAACAAGAGGTCCCAGGTTCAAATATGACCTCAGATACTTCCTAGCTGTGTGACCCTGGGCAAGTCACTTAACCCCCACTGCCTAGTCCTTACTGTTCTTCCTTAGAAGCTATACACAGTGTTGATTATAAGATATAAGGGTAAGGATTTTAAAAAAAACAGCAAGTAGGAAGAGGCAAAATTTGAACTCATATCTCCTGACTCCCCATTTAACATATTCTGCCAACCCATACTAAGCAGAAATTGCTTTCTTTTCTCTTGTTTCCAATGTTTTTCATGATGCTATTAAGCATATTTTTGCTTTGTTTGGCTTAGACAACATCTAATAATAACTATAGATAGTGCTTTAAGATTTTCAAATATATATTTATATGTGTATATGCATATATATACATATATATAATCTTTATCTCAGAACCACCCTGGGAGATAGGTACCTTTGATGTCCTTTTCCCCTAAGAGTAAACTGAATCAGACAGCAGTTAAGTGACTAGCCCAGGGTCATACAACTAATAAGTGCCAGAGGCAGGATCAGAATTCAGATCCTTTTGGCTTCAGGTAGAACCCTCCATCCACTCTACCATCTAGCTGTGGTAACTCCAAGCAATTGCTTCAAGTACAGTCTTCAATTGCTACCAAGTCCTTTCCATGGATTTTAACTAATAATTTAAAGCAAAGCTTCTTAAACTTTTTTAAAAAAAATTATGGACCCCTTTGGTAGTCTGATGAAGTATATGGACCCATTCTTGGAATCATACATTTAAGAACATAAAATTAAATATATAGAATTATAAAGGAAACAAATAATATTTAATAATGCACAATTTTTTAAAAAGTTAATGAGCTCGAGGATGAGTCTCTGTTCTAAGCAATCACATCTCTTTATTGTATATAGCTTGAATGTACATAATTGTTTATATGTTTTCTCCCCCAATTGAATATGAGCACTTTGAGAGCAGTAACTGTGTTTTCACCCTTCTTTCTATCTGCATTGTTTAACAATAGTGCCTGTCATATAGTAAAAGCTAAGCAATGGGGATATAAAGGTAAAAACTGTAAGGTTGAAAGGTACAGGGATAAGGGAGGGTTGGTAACAGGGAATGGAGGACTTGAAGGGCCAGAGAGACTTTGAAGGGCTGGAGAGGTAAAAGGGAGGAATATCCTCTGAGATGTTCCTCTGAGAGGCTGTCTTTGAAATTTCCTCACACTCAACCCACAAGAGAGGTACCCTGGGTAAGGTTAGGTTAAGGATGGCAGGACCAGTGTCCTTGAGAGAACTTCTGGGGACCAGTGGAGATTACTTAGCAAGGCTTGACTAGTAGTTGAACCTAGGAGTTCCCCTTGTCAGGCAAACAGACTATTACTACTGGCTCTCCTTGTTTGGTCTAGGCTAACGGCTATCTTGGTCATCAGCCTTTGGCTCTTTGTTCTCCCTTCAATATGAATCTGACTGTGATTTTCTATTATGTCAAGTTATTTAATAAGTATAGTAAATCAAGAAAGGGGATAGGTTTGAGGGAAGAGGAGACCCTACTGGATTTCTAGTTTGTTGGGGTTTTTTCTGTTGAGCCAAGATGGCTCAGTTTCAACTTATCTATCTTCTTCTTAGCTAATCAATGTCTCTCTCCTACCTTAACAAGTGACAAGTGTCCTTCTTGGGAAGGTCAAGGGATGGGAAGGATCTTCAGGGTGACCCCTGAGTTAAGGGATCAGCCCCTTCTTAGCAGCTGTTGTTGTTTGTATTTCCTCTAATGGATGCTCTCAAACATACCTTCTTTTTCTTTTGGGTAAGGGAAATGGAGGCAAGGCTTTTCTACAGGTTGGGATCTAGAGCTCCAGGTCTTTTGCTCCCCACTAGACAGAGTTCAGAGGAAAAAGACCTTTCAGTTAGCAGTTTCTCCCACAATCCTCTTCTCTCCCTCCAGCTGTCATTCCCCCTCCCATAGCATTCCAACCATTGTCTGCTCCACCTCAGTGGGTAGAAATGCAAAATCTTGATTCAGTTTTCCTTTCACAAAACACAGTGCCTGGAGGTTAGGTAGGGGTGGGTGAGCTGATTGTGAAAGAATTTGATGCTTTTGATATCATGAATAACCTTTATAAGATCCAAAATAGAAGGATAGATGGACCAACTAACTCAGGACTATTGTACCCCTAGTGAAGGAATCCTTGTCAAAACAGTTTCTGATATAGATTGGAGCTTTGACATCTTGGTGAAACTCCAACCTCCTGGACCAATGATAACTCATTGTCTTTTCTAACTCTTGTCTTTTCTCCGGTGTGAAACAGACAGCCACAACTTTACAGTGACTTCTGAATCCATGACTGCAGCCTCAGACACCAAAGGATTTCTCTAAATCCCTGTTGACTTCTTTATCTAGTTTACTGATTATTAGTAAACTCCAAAGATGATTAATCTAGCCAAAAGCAGTCAAAATCATGAGCACGTTTTGAAAAGGTTCTACACCCTTTATTCTTCTGAATATTAAGCAGGGCTGCTCCTAAATGTGGTTTACTACCAAGATCTCATAAAGCAGGCATGGATTTCTTGATATTCTCACCATTTTGTCTCTCAAAGACCAGAAGGTACATTTAAGAGAGCAGGTAACTGGCAAAGCTGATTAACAATGTCATCTTGTATCCTTTTTTTTTTTCTTGATGTGTGTACCTTTGGTAGTTTGTGTACTGTCAATTTAAGTAGTATATAGCTATATTTCTCTTCCTTGATGTTCACTATCCAGCTAAGTCAACAACAAAATCACAGATTATAGGATCATAGATTTAGAGCTAGAGGGGACCTCAGAGGTCATCTGATTCAATTCCCTCATTATATAGATGAGGAAACGGATTCTTGAAGTACTTGTGATTTATCCCCAGCCTAATTCCAAGGGAGATTTCAGATGATATACAAAGCTATAAGACATAAAACAAGACAATTAAGAATAAAAACAGAACCTTGTAAAAGTTTGAATGAATTGAGAAATAGATGTACTGGGAACCAGGGAATTAGCTCTTGCAGCTGAGTGCTGAATTTTGCTAATAACTTCCTGGCAGCTAAAGCAAAAAGAGAAACTTCTATTTCTTATTGTCTGCTAAAGGTAAATATAAAGGTTATTTGGAAAGGTTGTCTTTTTCCTTTCTCTGAATTCTAGGAAAAATTGAATGAACCTACATAGAGTGGTGAAGGAAATGGAACGAAGAGAACAATGTACATCATAATCACTTTGATAAATAGGAAAGAAAAAACATTAATGGACAGCAGAATCCAGATCAATTTAATGAGTAGCCTAGATTCCAAAGGACTGATGAGGAAATAAATGTACCTGCCAGGACCCAGCTAAATTATTTTTGTTTGTTTCTTTGTTTTATGATATAGCTGGTATGGAAATGTCTTGCATGATTTCACACTTATAATTGATAGTATATCGTTTGCCTTCTTGATGGGTAGAGGAGAGTTGAGAATGAGGGAAAGAATTTGTAACTCAAAATGTATAAAGAAAAAAAATTTAAAAATAAATGATAATATTTTAAATATATGCCTAAATCATAAGAAATGATGAGAAAATTAGTTTTAAAAATACATGAAAAGACCTACATGAAATCATGAAGAATGTAATTTATAGAACCCAGAGAATATTGTATACAGCTACAGAATTAATATTTGTAGAATAACTTGTAACTGTCCACCTCCAGAGAAAGAAGTGATAAATAGAAACACGGAAGATATAATTTACATATACCTTTTTTGGGTCAGATAATGCCTTCTGTGGTACAGGGAAGAGTAGGGAGATATCTGGGAATTTTAATATAACCAATGAATAAATTAACTAATGAAAATAATTTTTAAAAATATGTACCTGCCTACAGACTATAGGAGCAGAATGAATTTTGCATAACTATTTTTTGTTACAAGAGAGGAAGGTTTTGTTGAAAGAGTATTCAAATGTCTCAGCAATGTTAAAAAAAAGATGGAATTATCTGAGGGGCAACCAGGTGACTCAGTGGATTGAGAGCCAGGACTAGAGACAGAAAGTCTTGGGTTCAAATTTGACCTCCAATATTTTCTAGTTGGATGAACGCAGGCAAGTCACAACCCTCGTCCTTATTGTCCTTCTATCTTGGGGAACCAATATACAGTACTGAACCTAAGACAGAAGGTGAGGGTTAAAAAACAAAACACAACATGATCTTATGGACACTGGGGAATCAAATGGAGCAAAATAGTGAACAATGTATTGCACTACTAGTCTTGCAAAAGAGTCATCAAAAAATGTCTATTAAGTGTTCCATCCTGTGTTATACACTGGGGATAAAAACAGTGAATAAAACAACCTCTACTCACGAGGAGCTAAAAAAACACACAAATATTCCTCAACTAGGGTTTTTTTAATTGACTCTATAACAGCTGAGTGTATGACATTAAATACTATCTCCATGTAGGAAGTGTTCTGGGGAACTAAGATAATATGATCCAGGTGCATACATTTCTAATGATTTAGCTTAATGTATCTAGGTGGAGACCTTACCTAACTTAGAAAAAATGAACGACTAATGTGTCTTTTAGACATCTTAAATATTAGATGTTCAAGTAAGCCTTTAGCAAGTGCTGGATCTCTGTCAAACTACGGTTGAATTCTCTAACAAATACTTGAAATGCCAATAGTCTGTGTGGTTGATTAAAGAGGAATCTATATATTTTGGCTATCAGACATGCAGAAAGCAGAGTTGACATTGTGGGATGAACATATAGGGACTTGTCTTGTATTCTCAACTGCAACGGCCAGCCCCTTTTCCACATCAATTTGGGTTATAGGGATTACTTATTGTAGGGCTAAAATTTTCCTTAAAAAAAAAGAGCTTTAAATTTCCTTAAATATTTGGACAAGTACTTACTTTAGACACTATAGTCTTGTGTCACATAGTATGGAAAAGGCAATTTTGGCATGAAAATGGATAAAGGTTCCATATTAACACTTAACTATCTGGATCTCCTATGAATTAGAATTTGAATAAATGATTTACTTCAATATTGAAAACACATTTTAAGTGCCTATTTGTACAAGACACTATCATCAGCAATTAGGACAGAAATAGCAATAAAACAATCTTTGCCCTCAGAGTACTTCCATTCTATTTGGGGAGAAAGGGAAAAGGATTCAACTTCCATATAGTTAAGTATTATTAAAGGTTCCGAGTAATGAGATAAAGGAAGAAAGGAGGGAATGATATTCTTTTGCAATATCAGGAGCACAGGTCCTTTTGCACAACTCATACAGGAAAAGTACATTTATAATCAGATCTCTCCATACCCATCAACCTTAGATTAGATTAGATTAGATTAGACCCCACCTAAGGTCTATTTACCATCAGAAACAAGTTTCCAGGGAAACATTCCTCTTTGGATTCCTTGCAGTGACTACTTCTGTCATTCACAAAGACAAGATCAGTGTCAGCCTTCACCTACTACCCTCCCTGAAGAAGGGAATCCATTGGCAACATCAATGCAGACCAGGATCTTGAGGAAGACATGAGCATCCTCATAAGAGGGGAAAGAATTACAAACATCTTAGCCAATGTTTTTATCTAAGTCCCCCATTCCACTCCTAAAAATTATCAAAGACATCAAAGAACTATTGTGCTATATTGACATTTACCACATTAGAAAAAAAACTGATTTTTTAAAAATTAATTCAATTGAAAATAATAATAACCCTATTAATGTGTTAACAGAAATAACATTTTCATGAAAAATAATCATATTTTCCAAAACAAAAATAACTAGTGAGAAGAATGTTTTGTAAGTTTCTTTAATGTTTAGCTTACTAGAAGCTGAACTCTCATATCTTTTTCTGCATTCAATATATCATGATATGTTGCTGTTTGACCATTTTCAAAGAGGACCACCGGAATATCACTGGTGAAGACTTATGGGTAAATTGGATTTAAGTGAGCCAGAGTTGTACAAAGTTGTCAACCTCACTCTCTCTTCCAATTATTGAAGTCCAGCAGGGAGAGAAAAGTCAGGATGACCTGCTCTAGCTGGGTTTGCAGTGACCTTGGCTTCTTCAGCGTCAGGCCAAGCTGTAAGTACTCCCCATCACCTGCCTCAGCAATACATGTTCCTGACAAGCAAATGATACCTTTCAACTAGGTAACAGCTAAAACAATACCAAAAACATTTATTAATTGCCTCCTATGTGCTAGGCACTGTGCTAAGTGTTGGGGAAACAAATAAAGAGAGTCCTGGTCCTCAAGGCATTTACTATCTAATGGGGGAAGACAAAACACAAAAGGAAGCTAAAAAGCTAAAATTGTGGGGCCAGGGAGACCCCAGAGGGTATCTGAGGCTGAAGCAGAATGTTCCTGGAATCAAAATCAAGTAAAAGAGCTAAAGGAAAATGAATAGAAATTCACGTAGTACTACAAAGGATAAAAATCTGAACATGTCACAGAAAATGTTTCTATTTTAAATAGGAAAATTAACATTGTTTTTCATCAAAATCACCATGAAATTAATTTAATGTTCTGTGAAAACTAGACTATTTGACCAAGGAGGTAGCAAAAAATTCACCTCAATTTCCTCATATGTAAAATGAGCTGGAGAGGGAAATGACAAACCATTCAGTGTCTTGGCCAAGGAAACCCCAAAGAGGGTCACAAAGAGTTATACTTAACTGAAAACACCTGAACAACAAGCTGGGTCTGGGATCAGGAAGACAGGAGTTCAAATTCAGCCTCAGATGTTTACTTGCTGTGTGGCCCTAGGAAGATCATTTAACCTCTCCCACCTTTGATTCTCTCACTTGTAAAATGGTTTTAATAATAGTTTCTATCTTCCAGGCTGTTGTGAGCATTAGATGAGATATGTAAATATCTAAATATGTAATAGTATTATCATTTCACAATATGTTTCTTCTATATAATTTGTAAACAATATGTTAAATAAGACTGGTCACAGCTCTATTCCCAAGAGAATTCTACTGTTCATATTTTTCTATCCTGAAAATTGTGATTTATCCTTACCATTTGCAAATGTACTATTTATGTCAGTTTTCATAATATAATCTTAGCTCAGTTTTTAATAGCCTTTAATCTGAAACCCTGTCAAAGGGTTTTTTTAAAGGTTAAAAAGATAATATCCACTGGTCTCCCATTAACCAAAGGTATATTGGCCCCCTCAAAGATTATTCAGACATAATTTCTACATGCAGAAAATGTCAGGATTCCAGCTTTAGCCTAGACACTCTCTCCTCCCTTGGGACAGATATGGACCCCGGGGCTGGAAAACCCTAATGAGAATGAGGCCAATGCCACCCATTGATTCTGCCATGCTAGAGCCCTCAGGTCCAATTCCACAGGACTCCTTCAGGCCAAAGGAATCTTTAAAAGCCCAGATTCAGGACCCAAAGTAGCTTCTGAGCTTCTAAACTGCATAGTAAAGGCTCTTGGATTCATGAATTTGATCCCTCGCCTCCACTGGGACAAAAGCTGCCATATCTGAATTTAACTCAATTCTATTTAACAAACATTTATCATATGCCTACTTTGTATGACATTAAGCTAAGCACTTGGGTCAGAAAGGCAAAAATGCAGTATCTTCTACTCTCAAAGAGCTCATGTTCCACTGGCATGAGGGAGATAGAGCATGGAGAGAGGTAAACACATTTCAACAGAGTGCATGAACAATAGAGAGCGCAGGGAAAGTTTTAGAGAGAAAGTGGGGCTTGAGCTGTCATGAAAAACATCTAGATCTCTGAGAAATATGATAAGAAAGTAGACCATATCCAGGCACAGTGGCAGACAGACATGCAGAGGAAGGGGAAGAGAAGGTGGCATATTGGGTTCCAGGAAGCTAGATTAGCTAAAAAACAGGATGTAAAGGGGGGGGGGGGGGATGAAATATCAGGAAATGTGAGTAGGAACCAGATTGTGGAGTACTTTAAATGGAAAACTGAAGATTTGGGATTTTATCCAAGTGAGAGACACAATCTGTTTGTATGCCTGGAAGGAACATGGTCAGACTCGTCTCTTAATATTATTTTTTTGCATTTTTGAAGAAGGTAGATTAGAGAGGAGAGAGCCTGGAAGTAGATGGACTAACTGGGATGCTTTCACAATAGTCTAGTGAGAAATGATGAGGACCTGATGTAGAATGACGACCTTGTGAGCTGATCATTCTTATCTTTCCAGTCTTTTTGCAACTAACTCCTCCACTTCCTCTGTGATCCAGGGACACTGACTTCATTGATATTCCTTGAACAAGACATTCCATCTCCTGACACTGGGAATCTTTACTGGTAATGTCCCTTGCCTGGAGTATCCTCTCTCCTCATCTCCATCTCCTGAATTTCCTATCTTCCCTCAGATCCCGGTGAAAATCCTGCCTCTTGTAAGTAGTCAGCCCAGATACCAATTCATGCTAGTATATTCCTTCTAGAATTATCCCCGATTTGTCTAGTCTATATCTTGTTTGTACATGATTATTTACATATGGTTCTCTCATTAGACTATGAACTCCTTCAGATCAGGGATTCTTTTTTTTTTTAATCCTTATTTTCCATCTTAGAAGCAATACTGTATATCCGTTCTAAGGCAGAAGAGTGGTAAGGGCTAGGCAATGAGGGTCAAGTGACTTGCCCAGGGTCACACAGCTGGGAAGTGTCTGAGGCCACATTTCTAGGATCTCCCATGTCCAGGTCTAGTTCTCTAGTCATTGAAGCATCCAGCTGCACCTCTCTTTCCCTTTTTTAAAAACATTTTTTGGTATCCTTAGCACTTTGCACAGTGTCCAGTGCATAGGAGGGCCTTATAAATGCTTATTAACTTGAGTCTATTTAACTTGCAAAGAGGACCAGTGAAGAAAGGTGTTGTGATGGTAAAATTGATAATATTTTGTGGAAGATAAAGGAGATGGAAAGAGAGAGAGACAGAAATAGAGATAGATAGAGACAGAGGCAAAAAGAGACAGAAAGACACACATATATACAGAAAGAGAAAAAGAGAGAGAGAGAGAGAGAAAACCTGAGAGATTGAACACCTGTGTGAGGAGAAACCTCAAGTGCGATCAACATAAAATAGATAAACCTAGAAAAGACAATGAATTTTGTATTAAATATGTGAGATATTTATTAACTATCAAGAAAAGGTTCCAATGGTTAACTTTTGACATGAGATTTGAGATCCAGAGAGAGGATATCAAAGAAAGAGGAAAAGAACGTAGATGTACAAAAATATTTATAGCAGCAATTTGGTCTCTGAAGGTATAAAACTAGTCTCAGTATTGTTGGATCAAAGAGTAAATAGAGTTTAATAAAATTTTGGACATAGTTCCAAATTACTTTCAAGAATAGTTTTTTTTTAGTTCACAGCTCCACCAACTATGTTTTAGTGTACTTGTTTTCTCATATCCCCTTCATCATTTATTATTTTCCTTTTATGTCATCTTAACCGATATCATGGTGGTGAGGTGATATATCATCATTGTTTTAAGTTTCATTTCTGTAATTATTAGTGATTTAGAGCATTTTTATATGGCTAATCATTTTGATTTCTTCCTTTGAAAATTGCCTATTTATATTCTTTGACCATTTATCAACTGAGAAATGGCTCTTATTCCTATAAATTCATGGTCATAAATGTATGAAGTATCAAATGACAGATCTGAATTCAGGCCTTCTACGGTTCGACATTTCACCCACTATTCCATACTACCAATCATGTATCCACAACCAAAAAGGAAAAGGACCATTAACTCCAGTGCAAACTTTCAGGTTAAAAAGAAATCTAAGGACAGATTTTCTTTAATCCAATAAACAAATACACAATCATGCCACCTCCCCCCAAACATACACACACTCATATCTAAACACCAAACAACCCAAAACAACTCTCCTTCCCTCTCCAGTGAGCCCATCTCTGCCCAATGGTCTATATTATTCTCCAAAGAACTCTCAAGCACAGGAGTAATCCTGCCCTGTGATGAGTACTACATCCCTCTCAGACCTATATAGTAGCTCTAGATTATCAATCCATAAAATTCTAGTTCATACATATAATACTAGATACCAATTAGCTCACAAGACTGTTTGTGAAGATGAAATGATATTGTATTTGGAGATCTCTTCAAACCATAAAGTGCTTTATATTATTTCCATTATTATGAATGAATTTCTGCCTTTCTCTGCACTACTATTGATTTCCTGGCTGCTGATTTGATCTTGGTAAGCCCTACGACATTTATTTATTTATTTATTTTAAATTTTAAACCCTTTCCTGGCTTTTCAGTTCCACACTTTGCTACAAATTTTAAAATAATGGACCAACTTAACAATCATAAACTAAGTCTTCATGGACTTTGATTAAATACCTTCTGTTTTCTGACCCAGGTATGAGTAAAAAAAGCATCTGGAGTTGTACTTTACAGGGTATAACTAAAACTAATGGGTAAATGTTATAGAGAAATAGATTCCAGTTGCATATAAGAAAGAAAAAATGATTAGAATTAAGCATATGTTGAATGGGCACCTCAAGAGGACATGCACTCCCTTCCACTGTAGGAGATCTGCAAACAGAAGCTAGGTAACCACTTTTGGGGGGGAGATGTAGAAGTGATACATCTTTGTCACATTCAAGCTGGGCTACATAATTTCTGCAGTTCTTCCCACATTTTAGATTCTCTGAAAAAGGAAACAGGTGAGTATTATGAAGTCTAGAAGATCTACTGAGTTACTTTGCTTTAAAGGATATTAGAAATCACTGGTGAAAAAACTGATATGTTTAGCCATAAGAGAAGATGTCTTCAAATAACTACCTGAAGGGATGTTATATGGAACAGGGTGTGGGGTTTTCCTTAATGGACTTCCCTGACCAGCAGGGTCCCACAAGGGAAGGGGCTCACCTTTGTGATGGGACCCGAGGAGAGGTAGGAACCGAGAACCAGGGTGGAAATGAAAGACAGGGACAAATCAGTGATTGGATAGGGCAGGCAACCCCTATGATTTTCCTTAAGGCGGAAAATGAGGATAATGGAATACAAGGTGGTTGAGGAGATTAAGATAGAGAATGCAGGCCGAGATGGTTACAGCCTCAGGGAAGGAGAAGGTCAAGAAGAGAGAGACATAGTCATTGAGGAGCCCAGTGGAGCTCCATGGAAGGGAGAAAGGCCAAGAGGAAGTTCATGGGATTGCCTCTGAATTTATTCATGTCCTGCTTGGGCGGTACTCCCAAGGAAGTAGTAACCACATCACAAAGTATAGACAATTAAGATTGGGTGGCAAAGTAGAGGGAACACCTTTGGGCGTGTACATTGCAAACCGCGCTTTCCCAGGGAATTGACTCCGAGCATGCTAATGAGTTTGTCTTAGCCAAGGGCCGCATGGCCAGTTCAAGGTTACATTCACAAGCCTCATTGGTATAACCTTATGCTTGGAGACACAGTAATCATACAGTCATCTATATTTCATAGATGTGAATATGCTTGGGATGCTACACAGGGATTAGACTTTCTGTTTGCTCTGGAAGAAAGAACTAGGAACAATGAGTACAAATTACTGAGATGTCAATCTTGACTTGATGTAAGAAGTCATTTCCAGTTTTCCAACTAAATCTGTCTAAAAGTTGGATTGCCTTATCCTTTTTTTTTTAACCCTTACCCTCTGTCTTAGAATCAATACTATGTTTTGATTGGTTTCCTCTCCAATAAGTCCCATCTCTTCCCAATGGCCTATATTGTTCTCCAAAAAACTCTTACGTGCTAAATAATCAAATTACTCCTGTGGTGAGTTCTATATCCCTCTTCCTACTTACTGTTTTTTTTTTTTAACCTTTACCTTCCATCTTAGAATCAATACTAAGTATTGGTTCTAAGGCAGAAGAGCAGTAAAGGCTAGGCAATAGGGGTTAAGTAACTTGCCCAGAGTCACACCGCTAGGAATTATTGGAGGTCAAATTTGAACCCAGAACTTCCTGTCTATAGGTCTGGTTCTTAATCCAATGAGCCACCTAGCTTCCTCCTGGATGGTCTTATTCTTGAGATAATGAAATCCTCCTCTTTGTAAGTCTTTAAGGAGAAGCAGAGGGAACAATTATTAGAAATCTATCTATAGAGGGGCTTTTGTTTCAAATATGGAATTTCAATCAGCTGTGAATCTGACTAGCTGATCTCCCAAGTCTTTTCTAGCTCTAAGATTTTATGACTATACCTTTTGTCAGTCCGCTAGCATTTATTAAGCACTACTTTATGACAGTTATAACAATAAACATTATATTTTAAATATAAAACACATGATATATCCTTTAAATAATAAAAGATTTATCATGAGGAATAGGAGTTAGATTTGCCTTCTCCTTTGTTCCTGAGGGTCAAACTAGGAACAACAATTAGATGTTGGAAGAGACAGATTTTGGGGTTTATATCAGAAAAAACTTCCAAATGATTACAGCTGTCCAAAACATGGAAAGGTTGACTAGAAGACATAGTGAGGTATCAATTTCTTGGAGACTTTAAGTAAACAACAATCATTTCCTGGGGAATGGGAAGATATCTGCATGGGTGCAATTTTGTCCAGAGAAGACCTGAGATTTCTTCTAACTCTGATATACTATGATTCCACTTGCAATTTCCTGTATGTCTATTAACAGAGATAGTGACATTACTTGCCTTGGACCTCCTGGTTTAGAAATGGGAAAAAATTACATTTTAAGCATTTATTATGTGCCAAGCACTATTCTAAGCACTAGGGATCCAAATAAAAAAGTAAAGGCTGATCTTTTCCTTAAGGAACATACATTTCAACGGAGAAACAAAACATATAAAAGTATGATGGTGAGATGGCCAGCAATGAGCACTGTTGGATAATTTTTAACCACGAGAATGCAAATTGAAGTCTCTAAGCCATAAAGAAATAGATGTATTAGGAGATGGCCAGTCTCACAATAAAGTCAGACTTCTGGTCAAGACCAAAAGACCCCGACCATTATGAGAGGGCTTCTTTTATCCCCAAAGAATTAGACAAGTTTTAGACCAGTACAAAAACAGTCCAACATAATAGTTATACCCATTTAAAAATAGAAGCACATGGAAGCAATGTTCATTGGTTAGGGCAAGTAGGAAATACTTCTTATCAGTATAAGAAGTCATTTGACAATGACTTAAGAGTCACTTGATAAGAGAAGGAGTGGGGGAGCCTGGACTAATGACACAGATGATGAGAGTGGGTGATAGGTGGTACCAAGCTTTGAAACCAGGGTCAGGCATAGTGACATATACTGGATCACAAGTTCAAGACCATAATGATTGCTGATGGTGCATGATATAGCAAATTTGAAGGCTAAGGTCCCAAACTGAGGTCTATACTAACAATGATTACCTATGCTAAAAGTTATTTACTTAATTCAAAACCTTAACACTTATACTAAAAGAATCACAAAAGACCTATTAAAATCATCACTAAGCTAACTATCTTAGAATTACAATTATGACTATCTAAAGACTACTGCTAACATTAAAATTTAATCCTCATATAAGAGGGTAGGGGATTTTTCACTCACAGTAATTTGATTCGGAAAAGATGATGCCTGGGACCATTCACAAGGAGATTGGCATTCTATATTAAGGGGGAAAAGTAGAATTGATTTGATTATGGTTCATGATTTCATGATTGGGTAGAAGAGGAGACAAAGAAAGGAGTACAGTAGCAAGTCAAGTTTGTGACTTAGGTGAAGTGGCTGGAAAAGAAGGAGTGAAGGAAAGCTTGGCTAGAGAAAGCCTCAAATAGGATTTTTGGAGAGTCAGTCACCACTCAAGAGAGAGAGTGTTGGGAAGAACTTCCTTTAAAGGATGTTATCTAGTATTAGTGGTAAAGAATTTAAAGGAAAGGATGTGAAGGAGGTTGCAAGAGAAAATGGAGATATATTTCTTTAACAGGATAGGGTATTTGCCAGGCTGATTGCCATAGGCTAAAGAAGGTTTTCCTGAAGACAGAAGCCTCTAACATTTTTCTGATGGAGAGATTGCCCCAGAAATGTATATTCACCCATACTGGGGTGAGGGAATAGTAATAAGGATGTAGTCATGGTACTGCTGCTAGCTGTATTCACTTTTCTTTAGGAATTCTCTATTAACTGAAAGGAAAACATAGAGAATCTAAAGGAATATTGTTCAAATAAAACTTTAAGATTGATTATTAGAGCATAACCATGGAATTGGAGAAGGCTGCCTTAGAGCTGGCTCAAATATAATTGTGGAAGTAGGTAAAACATCTTTTCCATCATCTCTGGCCTTTCTTTCTTTCCTTCCTTCCTTCCTTCTTTCTTCCTTTCTTTCTAATTTTTTTTTTATTTCTTACTCTATATTCTCAGATGCCCTGTATTCAAGTACTCTTTCCATCAAAACCTAACTCTTAGGAAAGGAACTGATAGATTGAAACTCATCTACACTGCTGCCCCATGCCTGGAATGTTCTCTCTCCTCATCTCTATCTCTTGAATTTTCTATTTCTCTTCAAGGTTCAGATCAAGTGTTATTTCCTATACAAAGTTTTCCAGATTACTCATTACCCATACTATTTGTTAATGTTTCCCTTACCAAATATTATATTTTAACTTTGAATGTATTTTGTATTTTGGCTAAATGAGCTTTTAGGTTCTAATTCTGACATTCTGTTCTTTACACATGATTCTTCATCTCCTCTCTTTATGCCTTTGCCCTGGTTATACCAAATGATAGTAATATACTCCCTCCTCACTTTCGCTTCCTTCCTCTTTTCCTTCAAGACACAGTTCAGACCTTACCACATGAAACCTTTCCTGATGCCTAACCCTGCCAACTGCTAGTGACCTCCTCAAACTATCTTGTAATTGCTTTGCTTTTGTTTTTCTTTATTAAATTTGTTCTCTCTCTATATATATATATATAAAGATAAAGCTGTCATCTTCCCCATTCGAATGTAAGCTCCTCAGAAGAAGGATTCTTTCATTTGTATTTGAATTCTAAGCACCTGCCACATAGTAGAAGCTTAACAAGTACGTTTTGATTTATTTGCTCTTTTATATGGGTACGCATTGTTCCTCCTCCCAAATAAACTCCTTGACAGCAAGAAACCTTTTGTTGTTTTTTTTCTCACATTGTATTTGGCACCTCACAGGTACTCTGTCAATGTTTGCTCAGTTGTATTAAACGAAATTAATCTCCAATTGTGTCATCATTGAGTAAGTCAGAGAGGTTTCATTTCATCAGGGACCTTCTCAATGCTCCAGAAATCACAATGTGCAATGGGTCATCAGCTCAATCACTGAAAAGGCCAATCTTACAACAAGCAACCTTCTGCTCTCATTTCAAATTCATAAGTGACTATCCCTACTGAGAAGAGAATGAGGCTACCTGATGGGAACATTCCAGTTCACAGAGCAGTTACAGTTCTCTCGTAGATTAATAAACTGGCATTTTGAATTATAAACAATTCTCTTATGGATTTGGTTAGTGTGGACCTGTGTACCATGATAGTAATGCTTCCTATACCGTAGAGACCTGAAATACACTGAATATTCCATCCAGGACTATGTTTACTCCACCAAGGCTGCTCTGCACCTCCTTGTAGGATCTACCTTCAAACCTCCTGCCAGCCTTCTCCATTTCTTCTTACAAATGTTAGCCTTACAAATTAAGCCTGTCTCATTTAGGAAGGGTAGAAAGAGAGGTTATTTTCAGATGGAATAAGAGACATATGGTTAAATGGGCTTTTTTTAGCTTTTGGATGGGAGGTTGTTAATTCTGTAGTGCAGTTCAAAGTTCCTTTTCAGTAACATTCCATAATTTAACTCAGACTGATAGCTCAATAGGGGACCAATCAAGACTTACACATTTCTTTTAACTTCCCACAGTGGAAAACAAAACACACACAGACACGTATGTGCCTGCACACATACACACACACACACATTCACTCCTTACTCTCTCCAGCCCCTCAACTAATACACATGCTTTAGTTAATCTATATCAGTGCTGATGAATGATATGCTTGCCTCATTTATCTGTTAATATGTTTATTTGAAGTGCTTTCCACATATCAGGTAATACAACCAATAGCAATAGTTTAAATTTGAAGACTGAAGCCCCTTAGAATTAAAGGCACTAAAGACAATGGAGCGATCCATTGGTAGGGCTTCCGTTGAAGACCTGGAAGTGACAGGCTATTTGGTGAACAATTTACTGAGTCTCTCAAGACCCTTCCTTCCCTCAACCACAGCCATTGTTAAATTCATCCCATTAACCTTAATAGGTTTGCTCTCAAAGGACTTCACTTAGAAGATTTAAATGTGAACTCTGTCATATGTCAGCCTACAACTGAACTTAAATAACTAAACTAATAAAGCAAATGTAATGGATCGAGCTGTGTATCTACCAGTCAAGAGTTTTGAGTCCCCTTTTCATTTTGGAAAGATAGCTATAGACCTTCAAAGCATGACAGCTGAAGTCTGGCCGGAGAATAGGGTTCCTGATCCTCAGAGCATCAACATTGCATATATTGTTGCAGCATCCCTCCAAACTCCAAAATGGGCCCATAGAATTCTTACCTCTGAACATGCAGTCCATTATGTGGCACCTATGGATAGCTTGTTAAACAGAATGACTACAAAGTAGATAAAGCATACATTCAAATAACAGTTTGCATTCTGAACTAGAGATTTTAATGTGGATTTGAAATCATCAGAGGTATTGATTTAAAATATGATACGGATGGCTGACCATTTTTTTAAAAGTTCATTTTAGGGATCAGCTAAGTGGCTCAATGGATTGAATGCCAGGCCTAAAGATGAGAGATTCTGGGTTCAAATCTGGAATCAGATTCGTCCTAGATGGACAAGTCACTTAAGCACCATTACTTAACCCTTACTGCTTTTCAACCTTGGAACCTATATATGAAATTGATTCTAAGATGAGAGGTAAGGGATTTTTTAAAGTGCATTTTGGCATGGAATAAGATGAAATATTGCCTCAAATGGAGATTTGAACCCCAGACTTCAATCCCCAGAAGTCCTTGGTACTTCCCAGAATTCCCTATAATCTCACCTGAGATTCTTACCTGGACGAGATCACAAATTATTATTTAAAGGGCTCTCTGCCTCTCAAGCTCTCTCTTCCTGTACTCAGAGATTGCAAGGATGTAGTGAGTAAACTAAGCGCGGGGGTTCTGAATTTTGCTAGATCAGCCTAGGCACGTGGCTTATTATTTTGTATACTTGATTTCTAATAATTGTTAATAAACCTCATAAAAATATAATACTTTTAGTAGAGAAACTAATTTAACTGTTACTATATATATATATGTATATATATATTTATAAATAAACATGTATACATTTCATTTTATGAGATAATTACTAATGTATTAGAATAGGGGAAAAAAACCCTTAGAATTCATGTAGTCTAACCTCCCATCCAAATCAAGAATCTCTTCTATAGCATTCCTGGCAGGTAGCCATTCAGCTTTTGCTTGCATACTAGCAGTGATCTTAAATGCCAGCTGAATTGAATTTTCTTGCCTCACAAAGCATCTAATTCCACTGTTGGGCAATTCTAGTTAGGAAGTCCAAGAAAAATCAGCTTCCTTTTAAGTTTCACTCATTTCCCCTAATTCTGCTTTCTGGGGCAGCACAAAGTAAGTCTAATTCAAGACAAATTATATTTGCATTAGAGGTAGTATTAAATTCATAAAGTTCTACATAGTTGCATTTTAGTGCTACTGATCAAATGGCGAAGTTATATACAGGCAGGCACTTGGTTCTTAAGAGCCTTTTCTAGGGAATTTGACATAATAAAAATGGAAGTGAAGAGCCGGTCATTGTTGAGAAATTTAGTTTTGACCTAAGTTGATGAATCTTTTCCTTTTTCTCCTTTTCTTTCATTTTCCCTCCTATTGTTGTTACAATAAAAATTACCTTTTCCTAAGGATGATCTTGAGTAGATATTTATCTGATTAAAACATTCCACAGTAAAGGGTGAATAATAGCTTTGAGAGGACAGGTGGGTGAGTGGAGGGAGCCTTCTGTATTAAGAAATGACCCAATCCCTTCCATTTCCTTCCCTCAAACACAAATTGATACTTAAAATCAGCATTAGTAGCTTTCAACACCTTATTGCCTACCTATCCTCCATCACCAAACAAGTGATCAAGTGGCTCTCTGTTAAGAGAACCATTCAAAATTGAGTCTCCCGGGAAAGAGCATGGATGTCACTGTAAATATGTAAATACTCTATTAACAACCCCTGAAGTGAGATGTTTCCTATGTCCATAAGAGATTTAGTTTTATATTTACATAGTTCCTTTCACTCTGAAACTTAAAACACTGCTGAAATTTATTCTTTCAACAATGCTTACATCTATAGTAGTAACTGAAATAGGTATATTAAAATAATGGGTATAAACTATAAATATAACAAAGTAATAGTTTATTTTAGGAGAAGGGAGGACAGGAAGGGAATTGGGATGATCTTATCTTAAACCCAAAACCAAATTGCTACACTGCACTATCTAATAATTTCACTACCTACAAATCTAATTAACTACAACTAATTAAATTTACCCCCCTTAGTTAGTTTATAAATTTGGGAAAGACTTGAAGGTTACAGGAACAAAGGCTAAAGGAAGTCTCACTGACAGTCGTCCTCTTGAGTTTGGAGTAGATCTGTTGGTAAATCTCTCAGCATCAGTAGGATTCCCAGGGATAGATTGGATCACAAGGAAAAGCCACGGGCTAGAGAATTGGCTAGCTATCTAGGTCTACCTTAGAAAGACTAGACTTTTACTCAGCTCCTAGCTGCTTAACTGTCCTCTCCTTGAGAAGAAAAACTGTCTGTGGGTTCTTCAAAGTTCCGGAATCTTCCTCCTGCTTGCAAGATTTCTGTTCCTGCTTTTCTAGCATTGCTCTTGCTAAATCCCTACAACATAACTCATAACCTTTTTGTGTCAAAGAAGTAAATTTTAAAATACTTTATCATATTTTAAGATGCTCAGTAAACTCTCACATATAAACTCACATATTGTTCTAGCCCAAATTCTGTTTTCTAGTCCAACTATTTTCCTCCCCATCTCCAGAACACACCATCCTCATCCCTACCAGAAAGTCTTCATTTATGCTATACTTCCCATCAAAATCCAAAGAATGCTTTCTTATTCCCTTATGCTAGAAGTTCTTAATCATTTTTTTGCATCGTGGACCCCTCTGGGAGTCTGGTAAAGCTTATGTCTACTTCTTAGAATATTGTTTTTAAATATATAACGTGAAATAGGATGACAAAGGAAACCAATTAAATGGAAAAACATTGATCAAAATAATTAAAAATAAGTGTACAGGCCCCCATATTATGAACCTCTGATGTAGAGGAATCATAGTGAGAGAGAAGGAGGGATAGATCTAAAATTAAATGACTTCCATTCCAGTCTAGGCTTTGCCATTTACTGTGGGCCCTTGGTCAAATCACTTTACTTTCTCATCTTTCAAATGACAGGAGAAGACAAGATAAATTCAAAGGCCCTCTCCAACTCTGAATCTATGAACCTCTGATTTTCAAAGTCTCTTCTGGCTCTAAAATCCAAGTAATAATTTTTCGAATGAAAGTCATCCATCTTTGTGAAAGTTATGGAAGCTGTGATAATAAAATATTGTGATTTATCTCAAATCATATAGTACTCATTCTCTTTCCTGTGCATATAAGTCCCATGCAACTTGAATCCTATTGCTATGCAGGCTTAAACAAAATTTAGCCTAGCCCAGAGATACTTAAGCTTTTTGTGTGTATCATAGAACTCTTTAGAAGTATGATGAAGTCTAGAACCCCTTCTCAGAATAAACTTTTGAGATCATTAAAAGAAACACTAAATTCACTTATAGGTCAGTAAAAATAAAGTGGTTTTTTTCCCATGTGAGTTCATGAACCCATTAGAATCTTTCCAAAAACCCCAGATTAAGAACCCTTGGTTTAGACAATAGCATATTAGAAAACCTGACAAAAAGTTCTCCTGAAGAATTAATTATTTAGGCAGATTGAATAAGAACATTATCTCTTGGTTTTAGACATGCAGTGACCTCTGCTAGAACTCAACCGCCATAATTCCTTTATTTGCCTTTGTGTTCTATAACACCCAAGCACTAATGTAATAATTAAAATTATGATTATGATTCTGCTAGTACCTTTAATAACTTTATTAAATCAAAGAAGTAATAGTAAAGAGAAGGAAAGCTAGGAAAGAGGTAGAGAGGTATTTAAGCTTACTAATCTATTGGCCACCACGATGGATTGAAGCTCACCACCAACAAGAGTTTGTCTAACCTCCACACTCCAGCCAGAAGACCCCAAAGACCTCCTGGTCACCACTTAAAAGCTCTTTTCTAGACCCACTAGCTCTCACATGTCACATCTCAGAAATCAACCATAGTTTTTTAATTTTCCTAGATGGCGCAGAGGGACAGTGCCTGTGGAATCAGTTTCCTGTCTCCTTGGTTCCTTATTTATTTAACTTTCTTTTATGAGGGCTTATCAATATCTGAATTTATTCAATGGACTTTGACCTCCAGGTCACAGAGAAATGATGTTAAACAAAGCAACATACTGGAGAGAGAAATTCTCTTCCAACACTAATACATTGGATGTTACCTATTTTGAAGATTCAATTGGACAACAGTTATCCAATTTGAGGTGGTTCCCAGAGAAAGAACTTAATTTTATATAACATTCTGCTCTGGCCAGGATAAATAAGGCTTTTACCCATATCAAACCCATGATGCTAAGAACTATATAGTTGGCCCACTCTGTGGGCATGTTATTGAAATTACTTCCTGTCATTATAAGTATAATAAACTCCCCCACACTTATATTTTCTATTATATATAAATACCATCTGTGGGGGTGGGATGTATATTTGCTATAACACTGTGTTTTTGATGCCATAATATTCCCCAACACCCCTAAATTTATATTATTATATTATACTAATTATTTTTATTATATTCGATTTCAAATAATATAACAAATGATCATTCTTCCTTGTGTAAATGATATAACACAAAGCTATATCTGATATTTAGCTATCTCAGGTAAAGTCTAAAAAGGAATTTGAACTAGATCCAAAGATTGATGGTTATTTGGATGAGAATAAAATGTCCAATGATTTGTATTCGGACATTTATGTTTCACTGGGTCAATTGGCACAAGAGATATCAACTTTTCAAGTCTAAAACTATTGTTAGATTTAAGAGAACTGAAATGTTGATGGGAGAGACTTACTGTTTGTAATGTAGTCTTTCCCTTGTCTTTTCTTTCATATATATGCATCTTATTCTTAAATTATGAAGCACTTATGGATAGCATTCATAAAATCAAGCTGGTTCAACATTTCTAACCTTGTTATACATTTCAGGCTATTTCATAACTGTGAAATTGTGAAACTGTTACCACATAGGTTCATTTTAACTGGGCTTGTTTCCATATAATGAAAAACTAAGGGAGAGGTAAAGATTTTAAATCATGGTTTTAAATAATGTGTTTTCTACAATGTATATATGAATTTATGCATGCATCATATATTCATATATACACATATACACATATACATGTACAAATCAAGGCGAATGCATCTTGGTTTTTTAAAGTTGATTTGCTCTGATTGGATTAGGTAGAAATTTATGAACACTTGTTGATGGGGACTTGATTTGTGGGAGGAGGTGGGAACCAATCACTTTGGGAAAATAGCATGCATTCGCATAGATTGAGATGGTTTCTTTTAAAGAAGGAATCCTCAGCATTTGATTGGGGGTCCATGTCATTGCTTCCTTGTCAGCTAGATATAAAAAACCCAGTCCATGGGGAACTAAGATAATAGAAGTTTGGTAGAATTCCTTTAGACTTGGAAAATGTCCTTTGGATCTATATTTATTCTACTTGCAGATGTAGAGGAAAAGAGGAATAATGCCCATTTTAAAAAAATGAATTAGGATGATGGGACTTCTGGGTTAAGATGGCCTCTGTGTAGAAGCAAGGATCTTTCTCTCCTCACCACCAACCAATATAAAGTGCCTCAAAAGCACAAAAAAAAAAATCAGCTGAGTGAAGGGGCTCCACTATAGAACTCAGCCTTGAAGGTAGGCAGGATTGGGTATTTTCATACTATAAGGGGGTTAAATAACTTCCAACAAAGCACAAGCTGATCACCCCAGCCCCTCAACTCCACTTACAGCTCCAGAGTCAGAGCCAGCATGCCAGAATCAGAGTGAGCATGGGGCAATCTCTAAGTTCCTGGGAGCTGGCTAAGAACATTGTCACAGACTTACCCCTGAGAGCAGCTAGACTGGGACCCCATGAGACTGAAAAATACAAACCTTGGGCAAAGAGATAGAGCAGAGAGAAGCAGAATACAGTAGTTGCCACAGAGACTCAAAAAATAACGTCAGTGCAAAAACCACTCCATAGCTCGATACACAGAGAGCCTACCCTCCTCACTCAGACTTCTGGCTGGGAAGGAAAGAAAAAACCAACAAAGCAATGGTCACCAACACACAAGAAATATAATCTACAAACACCAAAAAGAATAAAAGAAAGTATAAAGGAACTGACCCTGGATAATTTTTATGGAGAAAAAATCCAGACTACAGAGAAGACAACAGAAGAAAAGAAACAACTAAACACATCCAAGCCTTCCAAAAAAAATTAATGGAAATTGGTCTCAAGCTCTTGAGAAGTTTAGATTTGAGATTATGAACCAAATGAGAAAGATAGAAGAAATGTGGCAAAAAAAGTGGGCAATAGTTCAAAAAGAAAATAAAAGTTTAAAAGACAGAAACTCCCACTTGGAAAAAGAACCCCAGAAATCAAATGAAATTATAACCAAATTGGAGACCAGAATTAAATAGCTGTAAGCCATGAAAAGCAGTATAGACCAAACTTACAAGGGAAATCAAAAAATAATAGCTGAAAACCAGTTATTAAAGACCAAAATTGGGCAAGTAGAAGCTAATGATGTCACAAGACAGCAAGAATTAATAAAGCAAAGTCAAAAGAATGACAAAATAGAAGTAAACTTGAAATATATCACTGAGAAAAATGACTGACCTGGAAAATTGATCTAGAAGAGACAATTTGAGAATCATTGGTCTGCCTGAAAACCTGGAAATAAATAGAAACCTTGACACCGTGCTACAAGAAATTATCCAAGAAAACTGCCATAATTTTCTTGAACAAGAGGGCAAAATAGACAGTGAAAGAATCCATAGATCACCCCCTACATTAAATCCTGAAAAGACAACTCCCAGGACTGTAATTATGAAATTCAAGAGCTTCCAAGCTAAGGAGAAAATATTACAAGAAGCCAGAAAGAGACAATTCAGCTATCAAGGAGCACCAATCAGGATTACAGAGGATCTGGCAGCCTCCACACTAACAAACTGCAAGGCTTAGAATATGATATTTAGAAAAGCAAGAGAATTGGGTCTACAACCAGGGAACACCTACCCATCAAAATTGACAATATGATTCCAGGGGAAAGTATGGGCATTTTACAAATTAGAAGATTTCCAAGTATTTGTAAAGAAAAGACCAGAACTAAATGAAAATTTTGATATCTAAATACAAAAATCAAGAGAAACATGAAAAAGTAAGTAAGAAAGAGAGGGATAAATTATTTTTTTCTTTAAGAGCTTCAATAAGGTCAAATTGTTTATATTCCTACATGGAAAAATATTATTTGTAAATCTCAAATGTTGTATTCACTATTATATTAGTTAGAAGAAGTATTCATAGGTAGATGTTGGAGTACTAAGTGGTTTAAGATGATACGCAAAAAAAAAAGAAAGAAAGAAAAGAAAAGGGAGGAATGGAAGATGGCACCAAGGGAAACTTTAAGGAATAAGAAAAATAGGATAATCTTTACTACACAAAAAAGGTGCATGGGAAAGAGAGGGGAAGAATAGTATTATAAGGAGGAGGAGAAGAGAATGCTAATAAGTAATACTTAAACCTTACTCTCAGTGGAATCAGTTCTGAGAGGGAAGAACATCTAGATCCATTGAGGTATCAAATTTTGTCTTACCCTACAGGGAAGTTGAGAGGGAAAAATCAAGGTGGGGAGTGGGGTGGGGAGAACAAAAAGGGAGGGAAAGAGAAGAGTGAGGAAATTTAATAGACCCTAAAAAAAATAAGAGGGGAATAAGAAGTGAGGGCATGAAAAGGGAAGTAAAATAAGGGTGGGGATTCAGGGACTGATTAAAAACAAAACTCTAGCTTAGAAGGAAATAGCAAAAGAAGAAAGGGCAGGACTAAGAGAGGAAATCAAAATGTTGGGGAACACACAGGTAGTAATCATAACTCTGAATGTGAATGGGATAAACTCACCCACAAAACAGAAGCAAATAGCAGAGTGGATTAAAAACCAAAATCCTACCATATGTTGTCTACAAGAAACACACATAAGGCAGGTAAACACACACAGGGTAAAGGGGAAAGTCTGAAGCAAAATCTATTGGACATCAACTGAGAAAAATAAAGCAGGCATCACAATCACAATCTGACAACGCCAAAGTAAAAATACATCTGATTAAAAGAGATACAGATGGTAATTACATCCTGATAAAAGGCAGTATAGATGATGAGGAAATATCAGTACTCAACATATATGCACCAAATGATCTAGCATCCAAATTTCTAAAGGAGAAACTAGTGGAGTTGAAGGAGGAAATTGATAGTAATTAATAAATTATAAATAAATAAATAAATAAAATAAAATAAAAAATAAATTGATAGTAAAAATACTA
Source organism: Monodelphis domestica (assembly GCF_027887165.1). Lineage (NCBI taxonomy): Eukaryota > Metazoa > Chordata > Mammalia > Didelphimorphia > Didelphidae > Monodelphis > Monodelphis domestica. The sequence goes on along the minus strand of NC_077231.1, from coordinate 220,269,993 downwards.
GTGGGAGACCTAAACATTCCTCTATCAGGTCTAGATGAATCAAACCAAAAAATAAATAAGAAAGCAGTAAGAGATGTGAATGAAATCTTGGAAAAATTAGAGTTAATAGAAATGTGGAGAAAAATAAATAGGGACAAAAAGGCGTACACCTTCTTTTCAGCAGCACATGGTACATTCACAAAGATTAACCAGGTACTAGGCATAAAAACATGGCAAACAAGTGCAAAAGAGCAGAAATAATAAATGCAACCATTTCAGATCATAATGCAATAAAAATATAATTAGTAAAGGTACATGGAGAGGCAAATAAAAATTAATTGGAAATTAAATTATATGATTCTCCAAAATCAGCTAAAGAACAAATCATAGAAACAATTAATAATTTTATTGAAGAGAATGACAATGATGAGACATCCCATAAAAATCTATGGGATGCAGCCAAAGCAGTACTCAGGGGGAAATGTATATTGTTGAGTACATATATTAACATATTAGGGAGGGCAGAGGTCAATGAATTGGGCATACAAATTGAAAAACTAGAAAGTGAACAAATTAAAAATCCCCAGAAAAAAACTAAATTAGAAATCCTAAAAATTAAAGAAATTAATAAATTGAAAGTGAAAGAACTATTGAATTAATAAATAAGACTAGAAGCTAATACTTTGAAAAAAATAAAATAGACAAAGTATTGGTTAATCTAATAAAAAAAGGAAAGAAGAAAAGCAAATTAACAGTATCAAAGAAGAAAAGGGAAACCTCACCTCTAATGAAGAGGAAATTAAGGCTATCATTTGCCCAATTATATGGCAATAAATATGGCAAACTAGCTGATATGGATGAATATTTACAAAAATACAAATTGCCTAGATTAACAGAAGAAGAAATAGAATACTGAAATAATCCCATATCAGAAAAAAGAAATTGAACAAGCCATCCCAGAACTCCCTAAGAAAAAATTCCCAGGGCCAGATGGATTCATAAGTGAATTCTATCAAACATTTAAAGAACAACTAATCCCAATACAACACAAACTATTTGACAAAATAAGCAAAGAAGGAATTCTACCAAGTTCCTTTTATGACACAAATATGGTACTGATTCCAAAGCCAGGCAGATCAAAAAAAAAAACAGAGAGAGAAAACTACAGACCAATCTCCTTAATGAACATAGATGCAAAAATCTTAAATAGAATACTAGCAAAAAGACTCCAGCAAGTCATCATGAGGGTTATTCATTATGATCAGGTGGGATTTATACCAGGAATGCAAGAATGGTTCAATATTAGGTAAACCATCCACATAATTAATGATATTAACAAGCAAACAAAAATCACATAACTATTGTAAGGATAATATTAGAAAAGAAGTATTGTTTTATTAATTTAGGAATAAAAAGTAGAGTGCTGGCTTGAGAAAGAATTGGAGTTTGAAGCAGAACTAAGAGAGCATGTTGATTTCAGATGTTGACAGTTCTAACAGGTTTTTAAGGGTCAATTACACTATTTGCCAGTTGGGAGTTGGTCTCTGGCAGTTGGCAGAGACACATTCTCAGACACTCTCTCTCAGGGCCAGAGGAGTTCACACCTTGCCTCTCTCTCTGTCTGAGGGAAAGGGAAAGATCTGAAGGAGCTTAGTGTTTTCCTTTCCCAACTTGGGAAACACTATTGACTATGTATTGTGGTTTTTATAGATCGATTTAAGTCTAAGTAGACCAAAAAAAAAAAGAAAGGAAAAAAGAAAACAGGTCTTTGGTTTGGACTCTGAGTCTGTTAAGGCTGAGTTCTGAATTGATTCTTGGTGAGACTCAACCAGTTAGCCTTTGCTATTTTATACTTTGAAGGCAAAGTTAAGAATTATAAAGATAATATTGGTAGTTTTTATTTAGATAGTATAAATTTGTGTTAGATCACAGAGGATTAGTGTAGCCTGTGAAACATAGGAGAAGCAGTTCCTTGTGGAACCAGAGTTTGTTTGGGTGGATTTATAATCCCTTTACAATTAGAAATCCTTATTATTCTTATATATTCCAATAAATATTTTATTTTCATAGCTCACCATCTTTATTATTTTTATACTATCTCAATAGATACAGAAAAAGCCTTTGACAAAATACAACACTGATTCCTATTGAAAATACTAGAAAGTATAGGAATAGAAGGACCTTTCCTAAAAATAATAAACAGCATATATTTAAAATCATCAGCAAGCATAGCCTGAGATGGGGATAAATTAGAAGCCTTCCCAATAAGATCAGGAGCAAAACAAGTTTGGCCATTATCACCTCTATTATTTAACATGGTACTAGAAACACTAGTAGTAGAAATTAGAGAAGAAAAAGAAATTGAAGATATTAGGCAATGAGAAAACCAAGCTGTCACTCTTTGCAGATGATATGATGGTCTACTTAAATAAACCTAGAGAATCAGCTAAAAAGCTAGTGGAAATAATCAACAACTTTACCAAAGTTGCAGGATGCAAAATAAACCCAGAAAAATCATCAGCATTTCTATATATTTCCAACACAACTCAGCAGCAAGAGTTAGAAAGAGAAATTACATTTAAAATCACCCAAGACAACATAAAATACTTAGGAATCTATTTGCCAAGACAAACACAGGAACTATATGAACACAACTATAAAAACACTTTCCACCAAATAAAAGCTAGATCTAAATAATTGGAAAACATTAACTGCTCATGGGTAGGATGAGCTAACATAATAAAAATAATAATCCTACCAAAATTTATTTATTTATTCAGTGCAATACCTATCAAACTACCAAGAAACTTTTTTACTGAATTAGAAAAGAACTATAACAAAGTTCATTTGGAAGAACAAAAGATGAAGAATATCAAGGGAAATAATAAAAAAAAATATGAAGGAGCACGGTCTTGTAGTACCAGATCTTAAACTGTACTATAAAGCAGTGGTCATCAAAACAATATGGTACTGGTTAAGAGACAGAAAGGAGAATCAGTGGAATAGACTTGGGGTAAATTACTTCAGCAAGATAGTCTATGATAAACTCAAAGATCCTAGCTTTTGGGACCAAAATCCACTATTTGACAAAAACTGGTGGGAAAATTGGAAAACAGTTTGGGAGAGATTAGGTTTAGATCAACATCTCACACCTTACATACACAAAGATAAATTCAGAATGGGTGAATGACTTGAATATAAAGAAGGAAACTATAAGTAAATTAGATGAACACAGAATAGCATACATGTAAGATCTTTGGGAAAGGGAAGATTTCAAGACCAAGCAAGAGTTAGAAAAAGTTACAAAATGTAAAATAAATAATTTTGATTACATTAAATTAAAAAGGTTTTGTACAAACAAAACCAATGCAACCAAAATTAGAAGGGAAGCAACAAATTGGGAAAAAAATCTTTGTAATAAAAATCTCTGACAAAAGTCTAATTACTCAAATATATAAGGAGCTAAATCAATTGTACAAAAAATCAAGCCATTCCCCAATTGATAAATGGGCAAGGGACATGAATAAGCAATTTTCAGATAAAGAAATCAAAACTATTAATAAGCACATGAAAAGTGTTCTAAATCTCTCATAATTAGAAAAATGAAAATCAAAGCAACTTTGAGATACCACTTCATACCTAGCATATTGGCTAACATGACAGCAAAGGAAAGTAATAAATGTCGGAGAGGATGTGGCAAAATTGGGACATTAGAGCATTGCTGTTGGAGTTGTGAATTGATCCAACCATTCCGGATGGCAATTTGGAACTATGCCCAAAGGGCTTTAAAAGGCTATCTGCCCATTGATCCAGCCATACCACTGCTAGGTTTGTACCCCAAAAAAGATAATAAGGAAAAAGACTTGTACAAAAATATCTATAGCCTTGTTCTTTGTGGTGGCAAAAAAGAGACTGACACACTGTGGTACAATTGAATGTAATGGACTTCTCTACTAACAGCAAAGCAATGATCAAGGACATTTCTGAGAGACTTATGAGAAAGAACACTGTCCACATTCAGAGGAAGAACTGTGGGAGTAGAAACACAGCAGAAAAACAACTGCTTAATCACAAGGGTTGATGGGGATATGATTGGGGATATGGACTTTAAATGATCACCCTAGTGCAAATATCAATAATATAGAAATAGGTCTTAATCAATGACACATGTAAAACTCAGTGGAATTGCACATTGGCTATTGAAGGAGGGTGGGAGGAGGGGAGGGGAAGAAAACTAATCATGTAACCATGGAAAATTTTTCTTAATTAATCAATTAAATGAAATTTTAAAAATTTGATGATGACATTGCTATAGGGCCATGAGTGATTTTTTTGCAGGAAGAGCTAATAAATTTTATTTTAGCATACTTGCTGGAAAAGCTCTAATAAGGCTGCCAAAGGGGTTAATAAATTTAAGTCAGAAATCTGAAAACAACTAAATAAATAAACAAATAAAAGAAAATTCGTTTTTGAAGTGAATTATATTCTTTTAACTTTATTTTACATAATTCTAGTGCCTTCCCTTGTTGATTATCTCCTATTTATTTTGTCTGTATATAGTCTGTCTGTATATAGTTTGTCTGTATATAGTCACTTGCATTTAGTCTCCCCTATTAAATTGTGAACTCTTTGGGAATAAGGAATATCTTTTACTTTTCTTTGTATTTCTAGTTTTTAGCATAGAGCCTGGAACCTAGTAAGTACTTAATTAATGATTAATAAATTAAAATGATTAAAATAAATTTATTGACTCCTTAATTTTTTGGTTCACTAGTGTTTTATTGCATTCAAATTTTGAACCTGATTCATTAGAATAGCTTGAGTTAGGCCTGGCCCCAAAACAGACCTCAAGGGGTGCACCTAGTCCAATCCCCTTATTTTACAGATGAAGTTTAAGGTCTTGGGAGATGAAAGGACTTGCCCAGGTCACACAGGGAATAAGTGACAGAGTCATCCCATCTTCTGAGGAACTTTTTTCTAAAGAAAGTGGGTGATTGCAATCTACTTGCATTCATCCATCCATCCATCTATTCATTCACCAATTATTTAGCTTTGTGCTAGACAACGGGAAAGCCATGGACCATTATTATCATTAAGCTTAAATCTGGGAGAGAGGGAATTAATGTCCCATAAATATTCTTCATTATAAAATAAATATGGAATAACATGTAATATAATAAATGGGAACATAGAAGTAAAAAATAATATTTTAGGTTATAGGATAGAAAGATAATTCCCATTTGAAGGAAATCTACCTCTTTAATTTTAGCCCAATTCTATAATTAGATAAAGCACTTTGCAAACCTTAAAGCATTTCATAAATGCTACCTATTATTAATCAAGCACAGTGGAAGACACTGAGATCAAGGAAATCTTTGTAGCTAAATTTAGATTTGATCTCAACTTTGAAGTATAGCTATTTCAAAAGAGATAAAGGGAAGGAGATTCTGGACATACAGTAGAGGGGAACATGAGCAAAGGCCCACAGAAAAGACAATACTGAAAATATATGAAGGAGAGCAAGTGGTCCAGTTTGACCAAAGCACTTAAAGGAAAATAGTGTGAAATAAACTAGAAAGGCATAGAAGAGGCTCTGGACAGTAATAAATATCAAGCTCTCACTAATATGGAAATACATTTTGCCTGATTTCATATATATGATATAGGCACCACATTTCTTGTCTTTTTGAAAAATTTTAGAACTGAAAATAAAAATATTTTTTAAAAGAATACTGGGGTCAGCTAGGTAAAACAGTGGATACAGCACCAGACCTGAAGTTGTGAGGAGCTGGGTTCAAATATGGTATCAGATACTTCCTAGTTATGTGACCCTGGAAAAGTCACTTCACTTAATCCAGTTACTCTTTTGCCTTAGAAATCATACTTAATATTGTCCCTAAGACAGAAGGGAAGAGTCTTGTTTTGTTTTGTTTAATTTTAAATACTGGACTTGGCATCAGAAGATAATGTTAAGGAAAAAAAATCAAGCCATAGAGTTTGGACTTTAAAAGAAGATACTTGAAGGTTCATCAGCCAAGATTGTGGCATAAGCAAATTTGCATGACAAACTGCAGGAAGGTTGAAAGGACAGAGTGGAGTTAGGTAAATGAGTTAGGACCCTACTTTAAGATTAGAGGGAGGTAATAGGGAGAGATAGGACCAGAGGGGTAACAGTGAAAGTAAGAGTGAGGAGCTCAGTTTCAAGATTGTTTCAGTGATCTACCTGAAAATATGACCAGAGAGAAAAACTGTGTCATCCTACTTGTTTCTCCATCCAATTTATACCTTTTTCCTGTGACTAAGAATCTTTTTTTTAAACAGTTTTTAAAAAATTTCTTTGAGTTCTAAATTCTTTTTCTCATTCTTACCCTTCCTCCAGTACTCCCTCCCACTCCTCTTCCCTCTCTGAGATGGTGAGCTGTATGACCCTAAGTCAATCACTTAACTTAAATTGCCTAGCTCTTACCTCTCTTTTGCCTTGGAACCAATTCTAAGACAGAAGGTAAGTTGTTTTGTTTGTTTGTTTTTTAAGAATATTATATCCAATTTCTCTGTAAAGAGAATTTAACATCTATCGAGTCACTTCAAATGCTTCTTTTATTTACTCTATGTTATTCATAAGATAAGATTTTTTTTGGAAGATCATAATTACTTCCTGTAGGTTAAGCAACATGTTGAGGGTATTTAAATAACAATCATCCTGCTCTACGTTCAGGATGAATATTAAAAAACTCAAACTTCCCCCAAAATATTTATTAACCAACTACAGGAATTCCTTCACAATCAGGAGGGTTAGGAGCATTGTGTCCCATGATAAGGAAAATTCCTATAAATTATTTTATACCCTCCCTTCCTACCAGAAAAGAAGTCTGAATTTTTTCTTTTTCTTTTATGGAGTGTTTACAATATATTATTGTAAAATTTGGGTTAAGTATTTTGTCAGAGGTGAAATAGTCTCTAAACATTTTTTTCTGTTATCTGTTATCCACAAAATTCCTCCCAAATTTCCACTTAGTTTCTTTTTTTAAAAAAAAAACAATATTTTATTTGGTCATTTCAAAACATTATTCATTGGAGACAAAGATCATTTTCTTTTCCTCCCCCGTCTCCCATAGCTGACGCACGACTCCACTGGGTTTCACATGTGTTCTTGATTAGAACCCATTTCCATGTTGTTAGCATTTGCATTAGAGTGTTCATTTAGTCTCTCTTTATACATGTCCCCTTAACAATGACAACCTACAATATATTGAAATCATGTTGGGAAAAGTTGCAATGTGGAAAGGATACCTGTGTTTAGAACTCAAATTTCCTATGCCAATATAATAAATGTACATCACAACTGTTCAATATGTATTATTAGTTAATAAGGATAAATCATTGGAATTAATGATTAGTGAAAAGTAGAGTCACTCCTAGCCCACGACCTGCTTTTGAGATTACTAGATCTTTGCTTCTTTTATGAGAGTGACGATAAAAAAAAATCAAGTTTCTAACTTCCTGAGATTTTCTGAAATTTTAAAACAGATTCTATATCTCCACCTTTTTTTCCACTACTCCCTTCCTGCTTCACAACCTCTATAGATAACTGTTAGAACTCCCACCATCCTGAACCACTCAGTGTTCCATCTGTAAATTGCTTCGGCCTTTCTCTGAATGACCTAGCAGTCTATCTGCTCAAGGGAAGCTGGAACAAAAAAGATTTTGGAATTTAGCTCATTCTTTCAATCTTAAATTGTGCTCCTCTGCTGCCCTCTACTGCAGGAATTTCTACAACCTTTGAAACTGTCAGAGTAAAACAGTTTTCTAAGGTCAAAAAAGGGCTGGAACCAAGGGAGGGTTCCCTATCCAGACCATATAGTGAAAAAAAAAGATGAAAAAAGAAAGGAGGTAACCCATTCCTATTACAAAATAAACAATATGGTGATCATTCAATTGGCATACTTCTTGGGAATAAAACTTCTTTAAGACAAAGTAAGCAAAATAAAAATTAATAAATTATATCAAATAACATAGACTGTTTTTGCTTCTTTATGACAAAGAATATCTTGTTGCCTAGTTTCTATTGGTCTCTATGCATGTGACAGTAAAAAGGACACAAAATAGAAAGAGTTTTGAATTTTTTCCATATATGCTTTCCAACCCTTTCCCAATGTACTTCTGTGGTAGAGCTTTCCCTAAGAGATTGCCTTCCATTTATACCACATACTTTAGTTATGTGTGTGTTGCCTTCTCCATTAAAATGGAAGATCCTTTTCAGCAGGGACAGTTTGTTTTTTTATCTTTTCCTTGTATCTTCAAAGCTTCACCCAGTGGTACATAACAAATGCTTTAATAAATGTCTGTGAATTAAGTAGCTTCCAGGAGCTCTTTTCTCAGGTAATCCCTCTCTCTACTAAAAGATGCTTCTTGGATTCTTTATTCTTTTCACAACAGAATTAGAAAGAATTTTATCAACTAATCAAGACATTCAGTAATGAAGTGATTCCTCTTTTTGATGAATATGACTTTTAGAAGCTGAGATGCCATCCATTCAGTAGAAGATGATTACCATGCCTCCTAAATTTAGCTTTTGTTAATTTGTCAGCCTCGTGGAATGGGCAATAGGGAAACTGAATTGAGAAAACTCTGAACAAGATCAGATCAAGACAACCTGTATTGGTTCATAGTAAGAGCGATGCTTGAAATGGTATTGAGGGGGTATAGTTTGACGATAAGAGAAATAAACAGAAGTTTTCTTCTGAGAAATTTTTGTGTCTAAAAGGCCTTGACCCAAACAAAATCAATGCAACCAAGATTAAAAAGCAAACAGCAAACTGGGAGAAAAATCTTTATATCAAGTGTCTCTGTCAAAAGACTTCATTTCTCAAATATATAGAGAAATGAGACAAATTTATAAGAATATAAAGCATTTCCCAATGGCCAAATGGTCAAAGGAACTCTCAAATTCTCTTCAGTGAATTCTCAAATGAAGAAATTTAAACTATCTTTAGTCATTGGGGAAAAAAATGCTCCAAAATCACTATTAATTAGAGAAATGCAAATTAAGACAACTCTGAGGTACTACTTCACACCTATCAGACTGACTAACATAACAAAAAAGGAAAATAATAAATGTTGAAGTGGATGTGGGAAGTTTGGCACACCTAATTCACTGTTGCTGGCAATGTAAACTGATACAGCCATTCTGGAGAGCAATTTGGAACCATGGCCAAAGGGCTATAAAATTGCACATACACTTTGAACCCATAATACCACTGCTTAGTCTGTATCTCAAAGAGATTAAAGATAGGGGAAAAGAACCAACTTGTACAAAAATATTTATAGAGCTCTTTTCTTGATGGCAAAGAACTGGAAACTGAAAAGTTGTCCATTCATTGGTGAATGGCTAAACAAGTTGTGGCATATGGTTGTAATGGAATATTATTGTGCCATAAGAAATGAAAAACAAGATGATCACAAAAATAGCTGGAAATACTTATATGAAGTGAGGCAAAGTGAAGACAGCAGGACCAGGAGAACACTGTACACAGTAACAACAAAAGTGTATGATGGTCAGAAGTGAATGACCCAACTTTTATCACAAAGGCAAGGATCCAGGGACCCATGATGAAAAAAAGGCTATCCACTGCCATAGGAAAAAAAGCTGACAAAGCCTGAAATATACTATTTTTCACTTTATCCCCTCTGTGAATTTTTCTCCTGTGTAAGCAATGTGTCTGTTTCACAACATGAAGAACATGGAAATATGTGTTTTATGGTAACACATGTATAACATATCATATTACTTGTCCTCCTAGCAGGGAGGAAGGGAAAGAACATGGATTACCAAATGTCAGAAAATTATTATTAAAGATTATATTGGCATATAATTTGGGGGGTAGGGGTGGATGTCTTGTCCCCTGAAACATGAAGATTCTCTGCAAGAAAGAAAGCTGACCACAGCCAAGATTCTGAAAACTGAAAAGTTTCCCTGGCTTTATAAAGAGAAAAGGAATTGAGAGGTTCATTTTTTTCTTAGTTTAATATAGATATATAAAGGATCTGACTCCTTTAAAAAAATGAAATTTAAGTCTCAGAGCTCTAGGCTAAAAGCCAGATGATATTTTTTTAAAGTATTTTATTTTTTTCCAAAATTATATACAAAAAAAATTTTTAACCTTCATTTAAAAAAAATTGGAGGGGCATATGTTCTCTCTTCCTTCTTCCCTTCACTCCCATCCCCAGATTTGGCAAGAAATCCGATATATATTTTATATGCATAATAATGTACAAACTTTTTCCATATTAGTTTGTGGAAGAAGAGAAAAAATTAAATATACTAGGTTTGGGTCTATATTCAGGCTTCATCATTTTACATGTGCAAAGGATAATTTTAGGGTTGTGACCTAAACTAAATTAATTTGGTCACCAAGGAATATCCCAAATAAAATACTCAAGTCAGTTTGGAAATTTATGGTGGTTTAATTAATATAGAGGGAAGGTATTAAGAAGAAGAGAGAGCAAGAGGATGTAGGATTTCTCCCACCTGGCCTGTGCCAGGGGAAGTTCAAAGTCCTCCTCCACAAGATTTCTGAAGAAAATTAGAGACTTTCTAAGAGGATAATGTTTGGAAGATAAAGGAGAAAAGGATCAGCCTAAACTCCGAGAGAGCTCAGTAAGATGCCTCACCTGAACTAGGCTACTCAGCTTTTCCCAATAGAGTATCAAGGAAATCTCTCCACTGAACCAAACAATAGCTGTATCCATGCCAAGATGCCAAGACCCTCAGTACGCTGCGAGCAGCCACCTCTCTGCCATCAAAGAAAGCGGAGAGAGGAATTGACGCAAAATATATAGATAGTTTTTACATCACTTTCCTGAGTCTCACATGTATCAGTGGTAGCTTAAGCTTGACTTAGTTCAGCCTAGGGGTCTTTCAGTTGTTTCTGATTTGTCATTTGCTAGCACATGGCTGTCATAGGCCACCCTTCTAAATACTTAATCCTTAAGTATGGGTGTAGACATTCCTGTTTTTGTTAGACTAAGTAGGGTAGGATAATCTAAAGTTCACAATCCCCCCTGATGATGATTGGGAGACTCGTCTACCCAATTCATCACTAAATATAATCATCCTGTATCTCCAAATTTTCTAACTGCAGGTGCATACATAATTTTACCTTCTAAGAGGAAACTACATTAGTTATATAGAAGAGGGAAACAGAAGAAAGACAGACAGTAAAACCAATATTTGCTGGGCACATTGACAAAAACCAATTAGGGGGCAGTCCCCTATTGGCATAAGAGTATACAATCAAATAAATGTTCAATCAAACTTCAGTTCAATCCACCACACCCAAAGTTCATTCTGGATCTTCTTGATGTAGTGTACGTTTTCTGGCATCTTTCTGCAACAGTTCATTCTTTGGATTTAGGAGTTAGCAAGCTTCTTTCCTTGAAGTTCTTTTCTTGAACAAAATTTCAAAATCTTGGATTTTTATTAAAATATAATCCCTCCTGAAGTGAGTGTTAAGAAACATCCAGTTCAGCTCAGGATGTAATGTTGAGTTATGGGGGTGTATGAGTCAATTATCAAAAGAAGAGAAAAACAAAAAACAAAAACATAAAAAAGAAAAAAATAGAAGAAAGTTAAACTTTTTGGGAGAAAGGGAAAAAAATTAAAAATAGGCCCTTATTTGGGTTTAATAAATTTCTAACAGGCCCTTGTATTAGGGTCCAATTAAAATAATTTCTAATCCCACAAGTCTGTAGGATAGAATACAGTAATATTTCACTTACCCATTTGCAGCCAAGACTACAGAAAGTTGCCATACTATAAGAAAAAGAACTAGAATTTTATTTTGATAGGGAAGTGTCATTTCCTGGTCTGATTTTTTTTTGGTCATTCTCAGGGATATGGGGAGCCAGGATGATAGCCAAACTTTGGTGCTTATCTGAGTATTTCACAAAGAGTGTAGATACAAGAAAGTCCCACAACTTAACATATGTCAAGTGTCGCAACCTCAAGTCTCACACTAGTTCTTTACCTGTGTGCTCTTTTGGCCAATATTCAGGTTAAGTCTATGCTCCTTGTTTTTATCCCATTACCTAGTATCAGACACAAACATTAATCACAGTCCCATAACATTTTATCAATAAATGGCAGGTTCCCACAGTTTAAAGCTTTTGGGTATGCATTGATATTATATATATATATATATATATATATATATATATGTATATTAAACTTATGATACTGCAGAAAAAAATATTAATTGGATGTACCTAGTACAAGAAATGAGAAAAAAAGGGGGGGGAATCAAATATTCTAATCAAAAGAAAAGTAAAGTAAAAATAAGGGGCAAAGAAAAAAATTCAGGAATTCAATGTGTTCTCAAAAAACAACATCCACTTGTCAATGGATTATTATCTCCAATGCATGTGATAGGATACAGTCAATCAGTCTCAACAGAAGATGCTCTCTTACATGTGAGCAGTGAATCCAAGAGTCCTTCTCTCTAATCTTTATAGATGTTGGAGTAATTAACAATGTTTGTAATGGCCCTTCCCAGGAAGGCTGAGTTGCTCCAATATGCTGGAAAGTCATAATATACACCTTTTCTCCTGGGTTCAGGTTATGAAGTGAAAAGTCTAGTTATCCGGCTTGTACTGCAGCTCTAGATTCATGAACTTCATGCAGTTTGTTCTTTAATTCCTGTATATATAGGGGTATATGGGGTACTCAGGGAGGGGTAGTATCTCTGGTATGGAGGGCTTGTCGTGCCCTCCTAGGGCAGCTCTCCAGCCTCTGACCCCCACCTGACACCCAGCTCTCACTTGTGGCTCCCAGTAGCTGCTAGCATGCAGCAGCGGCCACACCCCGGGCAACAGCTTCGACAGGCTGGCTAAACCTTGTGAGGGTAGCCATCGGGTCGTCGACCCCTGGTGAACCAGGGCTTTGCTCACCCAGCATGTGGAGACTGCTTCGGCGGAACAGATGGAAGAAACCAACAAGAAGGTTCAACAGCTGAGAGGGTGACACAGCAAAGCACTGTGGAGTGCTTAGGGCATGTTGGAGCACAAAGGACAACACGATCATCCAATGCAGCTGAGGAAGTCTCCAGGTGTAACGATTTTTCATGCCATTGGACCCAGGCTTCCAACGCCGAGAGAGTGGGACTGTCTCTGTGCAATGACTTTTCCACTTAAATCTCTTTCACCCACAAGTGTCTTTGTGCACTCATCTATACACCATAGATGAAAACGCACAAAGACAATTGTCATCCTCGGTTACCGAGAGACTACTACCTGTATATAGGAAGCAATAGTAGTTTCTCCCCCTAATAGTGATGTATATGCAGGGGATAAAGTCTTAGCCTGTATAGATGGATGTCCAAAAAGCATCTCAAATGCTGAGATGTGTAGGTCTCCTCTAGGCCTGCTTCTATGATAAAAAAAAAAAAAGGGCCAGAGGGAGAATTTCAGGCCATTTTAAATGTGTCTCAGTGCATAATTTGCCAATCATAGTTTTAAGTTGTCTGTTCATTCTTTGAATTTGGCCTGAGCTCTGGGGATGATATGGTACATGAAATTTGGGAGTTATCCCCAAGCAAGAATATATCTGATTTAGGACAGAATCAGTAAAATGACTTCCTCTATCTGAATCAATATGTGCTGATGGCCAAAGTGAGGAATAATCTCTTTTAAAAGCACCTTAGCAATAAAAGCCGCTGTGGCTCGGGTCACAGGAAATGCTTCTGGCCGTCTGGTCAGTTGATCTACTATGACTACACAAAATTGCCCCAGTGTAGTGTATGCCATCCCTCATAAAAAAGGAACCATCAGTAAATAAGACCACATCTGGATTGTCTAAGGGAGTGTCCAAGAGATTATCTAATAAATTTTCAACATCCATCAAAGTAGGGTCAAAAGTTTTTAATAGGTTCTCTAATGTTTTTATAATTAATATTGGCTCTTCCTCAAAAGAGGAAAGGTCTTTCTTGTATTTATTTAAATCTTCAAGGTTAAAAGGTGCAAGTTCCCATTTTTATTGAAAGTTGGAACTTCCTTAAAGGAGATAAACTATCAAAATTTTCTCATGTTTCTTTTTCTAGGCTTCTTGCTCCATTCTCAATGGGGTAGGTGTGAGAAAGGGAAGGGTTGGGCACGTTGAGGGGGAGGGTTTGTTGTCCCATTGTACCAGAAGGATAAGAGGTAGGATCGGTATGGGAAATGAATTGGGCAGGGTAGGAAGGAGGGGCAAAGGAAGAAGGGTCAGTAGCTGGGGGAAAGGATGCAGAGGGGTTAGGGCAGGAGGCATGGGCAGGGTGTGAACTTAGGGTGGAGGGGTGGGGTGATCAGTATGGGTGGGGGAGGAATGGGTTGGGTAGTAATAAGTTGGGTGTGGGAGAGGCACCATTGTGAACTAGAAGCCATATTGTCCAGAGCAGGGTGGGACAGAGATTCTGATAATGAGGAAGTATTGAGAGATAAGTCACTCCTATTCTGGTATGTTATTAAATCTCTTTCAATGCTTTTTATAGAAGCTATGAGCTCCCCCAAACTTTCTTCTACAAGCTCAAGTCAAGTATTTAGTTCTGCATATTGTTGAGTAGTAGAAGGAACAATTGTTTGGTTTGGCTGGGAAATGTTTTCCAGGGGGAGACTGACATGATCCTCCTATTTGATTCTCTATCTTATGCATGGTATTTTCCAGGGATCTCTTAGAGAAAATTAGATACAATATTACAGCTCCAACAAGTAAAATCTCAAGGAGGAGTAGTGCAGTGATTAGATATAGCCTGTGGGATGAGCCATTTCAGAGAGACAAGGAATAATACATTTCCAAATTTGGTCATGGAGCTGATAAGCCAGTTCTTAAGTAAGTTGTGAATTGGCTGTAACCATATATTCCTAAAGTCAAACATTAAGTTGCCTGTAATTTTGACTTTTGTCAGTAGATGGCTCTACTGCCAAGGGTCTTATTTTGTTATAAATTTTCCTAGCGGGCCTCACAAGTTTTTTTGTTTGTTTGTTTGTTTGTTTTTTAAACCTTTACCTTACCTTCCATCTTGGAGTCAATACTATGTATTGGCTCCAAGGCAGAAGAGTGGTAAGGGCTAGGCAATGGGGGTCAAGTGACTTGCCCAGGGTCACACAGCTGGGAAGAGTCTGAGGCCAGATTTGAACCTAGGACCTCCTGTCTCTAGGTCTGACTCTCAATCCACTGAGTCACCCAGCTTCCCCCGCTTTTTTCTTTTTTTTAGTCCTCACTTAATTTTAAAACTAGAGACACATGGGGAGAAGGACAAGGCCAAAACTTCCTCCAGGTTTCCCTCACTGCTAATTAAGAGTATTCTAGGCAGTGTTGTCAGTGAGGGTTGCCTAATTGGGTTGTTTGTTCTCTAAAGGAAAGGGGATTCAGATGTAAACAGCTTCCACAGTCCTGCCTCTTTTAGATGTTTTTAAAAGGTTGTGTTCAATTCAAATTAAGAAGAAAAGAGAGGAAAAAAAATGCTTTATACTTACCTGCTCTAGCAGCTGTGTTTTGAAGCTAATTAGCTGTTTAAAAGACTGACTAATTTGAGGAGATAATAGAGAAATGAAAGAGATTTCACAGAAATTTGAGGGTTCTGGTCACATCCCTTCATGGTTGCCAGGTTGTAAAGGATAATTTTAGGGTTGTGACCTAAACTAAATTAATTTGATCACCAAGGAATATCCCAAATAAAATACTCAAGTCAGTTTGGAAATTTATGGTGGTTTAATTAATATAGAAAGAAGGAATTAAGGAGAAGAGAGAGCGAGAGGGTGTAGGATTCCTCCCACCTGGCCTGTGGCAGGGGAAGTTCAAAGTCCTCCACCATGAGATCTCTGAAGAAAATTAGAGACTTTCTAAGAGGATAATGTTTGGAAGATAAAGGAGAAAAGGATCAGCCTAAACTCCGAGAGAGCTCAGTAAGATGCCTCATTTGAACTAGGCTACTCAGCTTTTCCCAGTAGAGTATCAAGGAAATCTCTCCACTGAACCAAACAATAGCTGTAGCCACGCCAAGATGCCATGATCCTCAGCACACTGTCACCAGCCACCTCTCCACCATCAAGGAGAATGGAGAGAGGAATTGACGCAAAATATATAGATAGTTTTTACATCACTTTCCTGAGTCTCATATGTACCAATGGTAGCTTAAGCTTGACTTAGGACAGACCAGGGGTCTGTCAATTGTTTCTGATTTGTCATTTGCTAGCACATGTCTGTCATAGGTCATCCTCCTAAATACTTAATCCTTAAGTATGGTTGTAGACATTCCTGTTTTTGTTAGACTAAGTAGGGTAGAGTAATCTAAAGTTCACACATGCTCACGTGAGACCAGTGGGGAGTAGGCTTAGGAGAATAAATGCAAGAGGGGTAGTTCAGTGGCATAGTGGATGAAGTGGCAGGCCTGGAGTTGGGAGAACCTTGGTTCAAATCTGACCTCAGATATTTCCTAGCTGTGTGACACTAGGCAAGTCACTTAACCCCATTTGCCTAACCCTTGATTGTATGTCTTAGACTTGTTAGTAAGACATAAAGCAAGTGTTTAAATGAAGAAGTAATTCAATAATTTCAACAAAAGCCATTAGTAGGTCTATACCATCAGCTTTGTGAGTTTCCCTTCCATGCCTGAATGCTAACCACATGCATTACTTGTACTTGTGCTTTTTCAAATATATTCCCTAAACATCCTTAATATTCTGATAGTTTGTAAATTCATGGAAGAATATACCTCAGCTTCATAGAGAAAGTATTTTATTGCTACTCTTTATACTCTGCTATTTCAAGAAATGCCTTTGCTTTAAAGTGAACAATGGAAAAGAGCTTATAAATTATGTTTTGGAGTGGACTCAGTTTCTTGGACCAGAGTTATCATTTCTGAGATCTGGAATGCCTGAATTTTAAGACACTTTCTCTCAAATTCCATCTCTCAATTTTATTTATTTAAAAAACATTTAATTACTTCATTAAATATTTCCTAATTGTGTTTAAAATTTTTAACAATCTTTTAAAAAATACTTTTCATTTCAAATTGTTTTCCTCATTCCTGCCCCTTCTTGAAAAGGCAAGCAACTTGACATTACTTATACATGTTAAGTTATACAAAATATAATTCCATATTAGCCATGTTGCCAAAGAAAACAAAATTATAAAACAATAAAAATAAAGTTTAAAAATATTTCCATATATATTCAGAGTTTATCTAATCTCCTTCTGGAGGTGGATAGCATTTTTCATCATGTCTTTTAGAATTATCTTCAATTATTGTTTTGATTAGAATAGCCGTCTTTCAGTGGATCAACATACAACATTGTTGTTACTATGTACAATGTTCTCCTGATTCTTCTTATTTCATTTTGAAGCAATTCATGCAAATTGTCCCAGATTTTTCTCAAACTATTCTGCTCTTCATTTCTCTTAGCACAATAATATTCCATCACAATCATATTCTATAACTTGTTTAGCTATTTCCCAATTGATGATCATCCTCTCATTTCTAATTCTTTGCCATCACAAAAAGAACTGCAATAAATATTTTTGAGCATATAGGCCTTTCTTTTTTTCTTTAATCGTTTTGGGGTAGAAACCTAGTAATGGTGTTGCTGGAACAAAGAGCATACACAATTTTATAGCTCTTTGGATATAGTTTCAATTTTACTCCAAAATGGCTGGACTAGTTTATACCTCTAACAATAGTGCATTGTGTCTCAATTTTTCTATATTACCTGCAGCTTTTGTTGTCTTCCTTTTGTGTCTTGTTAGCTAGTCTGAGAGATGTGAGGTGGTATCTCAGAGTTGTTTCAATTTTCATTTCACTAATTAGTACTATTTTAGAGCATTTTTATGTGATTATTGAAAGCTTTGATTTCTTCTTCTGAAAACTGCCTGTTCATATCCTCTGATCACTTATCAATTAGAGGAAAGCTCATACTTTTAAAAATTTGGCTCAGTTCCTTACATAATTGAGAAATGAAGATTTTTATCAGAGAAATTTGCTGTAAAATTCCCCACCCCTATTTTCCTACTTTCCTTCTAATTTTGGCTGTACCTTTTTGTTTCTACAAAAGTTTTTAATTTCATGTAATCAAAATTATCTGTTTTACTTTCTGTAATCTTCTCTACCTCTTCCTTGATTATAAGCTGTTCTGTTATCCATAGATGTGATGATGTGATAGGTACATTTTTTTCATGCTCCCCAATTTACTTATAATATCACTTTTTTTTAAAACCTTAACTTCCATTTTGGAGTCAATACTGTGTATTGGCTCCAAGGCAGAAGAGTGGTAAAAGCTAGTCAATGGGGGTCAAGTGACTTGCCCAGGGTCACACAGCTAGGCAGTGTCTTGAGGCCAGATTTGATCCTAGGACTTACCGTCTCTAGGCCTGGCTCTCAATCCACTGAACCTCCCAGCTGCCCCCATAATATCATTTTTAATGTATAAATAATTTATCCATTTTGATTCTATCTTGGTATACAGTATGAGATGTTGGTCTTTGCCTAATTTTTACCAAACTGCTTTTCAGTTTTCTTAGCACTTTTGGTTAAATATTGAGTTCTTATGGCAAAATTTATTTCAGCAGACACATAATACGTTAGTATCCATCTCATTTTTATTCTGTGTGTGCCTTTTAATTTCTTTTTTTGAAGGTAGGACATTTATTAGCATGCTAAGGAATATGCATTAATTGATGGTGAATTCAGATTCCTGGGATATGAAATATGTTCCTCAAATAATATTATTGTTATTGCATATAATATTTTCCTGGTTCTGCTTACCTCACTTTGCATGAATTCATTTAGGTCTTTGCAGGTTTTTCTGAAGTCACTCATTTCTTATTGCAGAGTAATATTCTATTAAATTCTATTAAAATGATATACTTCAAATAGCCAAAAAGAAATAAATCAGATATCATGGAGCCACAATCAGGATTACACAGGTTTTAGAAATTTCCACGTTAGAGGATTTCAGGGCTTGGAATATGATAATAATAAAAAAAAAAAAGCAAAGGAATTAGAATTACAACCAAGAATCACCTACTAAATGAAATTCAGTATAATCCTTCACAGGAAAACCCCCCAATAGTTAATGAAATTGTGAATATTCAAGGATTTCTAATTTAAAATTCAGAGTTTCATAGGAAACATTATTTTATTTGGTCATTTTCATACATTATTCACTGGAAATAAAGATCATTTTCTTTTCCTCCCTCTCTAGTCACGGCCAGCCAGAGAACACAGTCATTGCTGCAGAAACAGGTTCCCCTCAGTTTACCTTCACTATTTCAATCAGTAACGGTTTCCAATCAGTTTATTTCTTTATTACAGTGTGTTGGTGCTTGTGTTTATGCTAGAGGTGAGGGCAAGGAGAGCAGTTCAGAGGCTGAAAGCTTTCAATGGGAAGCTGGCTGGAGTGTGAGAGCCTCAGTTGAAGTTCTGAGTAACTGTATTAAGTCGATTAAAATAGAGAAAGTTTCTTCATGAATTGAGTTTAAATGGTTACAAAGTTTTGCGGAAGAGCTTCTCCTAGAAGCTTAAGAACTCAAGTTCTGGGTTTCTTATCCATTTTCTGTGGGCTTTTGCTTATCCAGCAGGAGACAAAAGAGGTCCAGAAATTCTTAACTTTAAGGTCTAATTTTTCTTTCCAAAGTTTTGGTATGGTTAATGTGTGAAATATTTTGTACCAAGTGCAGTTAGTATTGGCAATAAGATGCATTTTATTCTAGGTATTAACCTGGTTATTTGAATACTAAAATTTCACATTTTTGTCAAGCTGTTAATTGTTTTCAAAAGAGCAAGGTTTTTCTGAAATGTGTGTGTGAGTTCTGGAGTAAAATGAAATTTTAGGATGATCAACTACAGACCTGACTGGTCATTGAATTGTTGTCAATGACAAGACATATTGGGGAAAAGGCATTGCTTTAAATGGTAAGGAAACCCTGAACATTTTAAATTGATCAACAAATTTTCCTCTCTAGGAGTGGCTTTAGCCTTAGGCCAAAGTGGTGAGAGGCCAGGCTAAGAGAAGGGCAAATTTGGAGACAAAAGTAAACGAGAGTAAAAAATAAATTAATAAAAAGAGAAGGAAATTGTAGAGGTATCCAGAGATAAAGGTAATTTTTAAGCTTTTTCCTTAGTAACCCCAAGTTTGTATTTGGAGAACTATAACCCTACTTTTGAAATTTTTAAGGTAAATTTCCAGAGTGCAACCATTACAATAGATAAGTTTTGTTTTAAAAGACCAGTGAATACAGATAACTAATTTTCCTTTTTAAGTGGAGAGAACTAATGGTTTTGTGAGCATTATTTCTGATGATCATTGACACATGACTGCTAATAGAGAAAGGAATCTGTCACCTGGGAAACTCCTAAGAAATTTCTAGGAATGTCCTGTATTTTGCCACCCCAGTTCTGGAGTGTGGATGAAGTGATTAAACCTATTAAAAGCCTGGACAAGATTTTCCTGCAGCCTAGAATCTGAAGAATTCCTGAAGAATGTTGTGGGGTATAGAGGTATACTCCTGGGGCTCGGTAAGGATGCCTTTTGCAAGTATACAAGACTGAAACTTAAAAGTAATGAGAGATTTATTAGTAATGTTGAATTTTTGGCAAGCAAGACAGCCTTAGTTCTATTCTTCTACAGCAATGAGGACTTGACTCTGGGATAAGAGTTGGGGAGGAGGTTTCCCCTAAGGCATGGGGGTGGTTGTCATGATTTGGAGGACAGATGGAAGAGGTATATCTCTTTGTCCATCTCAAATCTATGGAACAATCAAAAGAGGATAATCATCTCAAGGTCAGATATTTTGGGTTGGGAGTCAGAGGGTGTAAGGGAGCAAAGGAATTTCCTTGATAATGGTTGTCTGAGTTTCTGGGGGTACAATGCCCATAACAAAGAAGACATCTCTACGAAAATCTGAAGGATCCCCCAAGATACTGAATCCGGATAAATATAGTTTCTCATCATTTTCATTGACTTTAGAAATATTTCTGTAGCAGACATAAAACTGACCATTTTTTTTCCCCTGAGAATTTTATTTACCCTGAGCAAAGTCCCTTTAAGTAGAGAGCCTAGAAAGGACAGATTCCCCAAAGTTAGTTGAAGTAGGAAAGTTTAAATAGGAGCATTTTACCTTGTTAAGAGGTTTGAAAGTAACATCTGTTAATCTGAGGATTTGCAGCAGAGATTCCAGAGTGCTAGTTTGTCTCAAAGTAGTATCAAAAGAAGTTAGGAAAGAATGATGGAGCCTAGAAATAACTGTTAATAACAGGAGGTAATTTTAAATCTGGAGCATGGTTAGAGAGAATTGCCATCTAAGGGTGAATTGTATGGGAAGATAATTGGGAAAAGAAATGCTATAGAGGAAATTGGTTACTGATACAGTCACAAGGGTGAATGGAAGGCTTAAGTTTCTGTCAAGTTCTACAGATGACTGATCATTGCCAATTTAAGCATGGCATTAATATTCCAAATTATGGGAGCTTTTCTCCCTCATTTTAAGTTACTTCCCACTTTTCTCCTGTTAATAGCAAATTTTCTGTAATTGTATGATAAAGGAAGTCTCTGGAAGGCAAGGCATAGAATATGGAAATTGTGGAGGCAGAAAGAAATGTTTAGCCTTTATGAATGAGCAAATTCAAAGAGGTCCATTTTCTAAGCATAAGACTAAGCATATGCTAAGGACCCTCTTTGTCTTGGGTAGTCTCCCCTAGTGTATCAGACCCTTTCCCAAGAAGATCCACACCAGGGCAGGAACTATCCTTTAGTATCCATTGTAAGTAGCCCCTTCTCTTATACCCTAGCCTTAGCTATGATTCCTTTCCCAAGCTTGATTGAATCCTGTCAATGTAGTTTGAACACTCCCATTTTCTTTGTAGCTATGGTGTTGTCAATCATCTTTCCCTGCCCCTGGATTTCCCAAATAGGTTCCCCAAATTCTTTTGCTCTCTGGAGTCCATGGAGAGTGGTGGCACTCCCAGGGGTCAGTGACCAGAGCAGCCAAAGTTCAATTCTTAGACTCTGCAGTCGTGTGTGGCACGCAGCTCTGCTGTCGAGGCCTACTAGAGCTGAACCCCTTTTGCCCTTGATTAAAAAGTGATTTTGACTATTTAATAGTTCTGTGTTTTTTTCCAGTTGACAATAGCAATTTGGCATTGGTAAAACCAAAGATAACGATGCTGGCGAACTTTGGCTCTTGTTCTTAGTCAAGTTAGTTACTATTAACTGATGATTTTCTGAGCCTCTTGAGAAGTTAACTTTGAGAAACTGATTTCCCAAAGATTCCACTTCTTCACTCTTCTCAATATACACATCGAGGTTTAAGTAGAGGAAGTAGACTTACCAAGGCTGGACCCTGGTAGGAAATCACATAACTGACTTACTATCCCTTTGCTCCCTGAGGTATAAGGGATAGCCTAGATTATGGGGTCAAAACACTCTTCCCTGTTCTCCTCTCTTGTCTATTCTTCATTTCCCTCTTCTTTACCTTATCTACCATTTTTCCTCTCACATAAATTCAAGAAATACTTACTCAGTCTCTACTAAGTGTTTGGAGATATGTTGAAGCAATTTCAAATCCTTTTAATATAAAAAATAAGGGGGCCTGAACTTAATTTCTACTTTTGACACTAGCTTTGTGATCATAGACAAAAATCAATATTTCTTTCAAATGTTGTTAACTTATCCTTTAATTATGTGATAGCACTTATCCTATGGGGTTGTTGTGAAGATAAAGTGAGCTAAAGTATATGCAAAGTGCTTCACAGACCTTAAAGAAATATTTAAATGCATGTTATTATCTCACATGAGAATTGGTTGAGACTACTAACCTTGGAGAATGGGGAGATGAAGAGAGAGGCAGTAGGCTAGTAGCTGTTAAAAATAGTTGGAGACTTGTCCTGTGGAACAAGGGATTAGACATTATGTAAAACTACAAAAGAAGTAATTAGAACTAAATAGCAGAAGTAACACAGAAATAGATTTTAGGTTTCAGCATAAAGAACTTTCTAACAGTTCGGATCTCTGAAAATCAATGGGCTTCATCATGGGAATTCTTTGAAGATAATAGCAGAATTCCTGCTTTGAGTGAAAAGTTAGGTATCTTTCACTGTTCCTTTCTGTGTTAAGATGATGTCAAGACTGTAGTGTGACCAAAAGCAAGGAAGAGAAAAAGCAGGAAGGCTTATTCCACATTATTCAGTAGTTCTAACAGTTTAAAGGATAAAGATGTAGTGATGTGAACTGATTTGTTTTTGGCAAAGGAATGAAGTCTTTCTGGAAGTGATGAAAGGAAGTCCAACTAGGACTAGCTTATGGGGGTTCAGGCATTAGAGTTCTTTTTCCATGCAAGAGACTCTGAAGTTTGCTTGAAAACCAGAGAAAGCAACAAGTAGAGAGAAGGGAAGCAGATAGAGCATGTCTACAAGTCAGGAAGACCTACATCCAAGAGCCTTCTCTGATATACTTGTGTAACCTTAGGCAAGCCATTTAATCTCTAACGTTCCAGGCAACTCTCTATGGCTATAATTTGCAGAGCTGTTAGACATCTTTATGGGTAGAAGGAATTTCTTCAGCTTTAGGACTTCTGTGAATTTCTCTACCATGCCCCAGGAAGTGCATTCCTGAGATATCCTCAGCATCTCTTATGGTCTCACCTTCACTAACACCTCTTCACTAAGCTCAGCTGGTTGAAGCCATGAATTTCAAAACTCCATTTAAGGAGAGGGTTCAGCTCAGACATCTCATTTCTCACCTGGCTTTACTATTTTGGGGATTCTCTGACTGGCTTCTTTACTGTGCGCCAGGGACAAGTACCATCTCCTTCCTGCTCCCATGTCTCTCTGGGCTTTTCAGCTTTCTTTTGTGTGTTGTTTTTCCCCATTGGATTATAAATTCCTGGAAAGACAGGAGCTGTCTTTCTTTTTTGCATTTTTATCACTAGGGCTTAAAGCGTTATTGTGAAATAGAAACCCACAGACTCTCCATATAGACAATTTAGGTAAAGAAAGTCAAAAAGCCAAATTTCTTCAAGTCAAGATAGAAAGTTAGATTTTATTGGAAGAGGGCCAAGTCCTCCAATAAAAACAATAGCGAGCATTTATATAGTGATTTAAAGTTTATCAGTAGGTAAGCATTTATTAAGCCAGGCAAACAGTTCCATGCAAACAAACTATATACTGGATATAGGAGAAATAATTCAACAGAGGGAAAGCACTGGAAGTAAGAGGGATTGGGAAAGGCTTCCTGTAGAAGGCGGAATTTTAGCTGGAACTCAAGGAAGTCAGGGAAGCCATGAGGTGAAGATGAGGAGAATCTTTGGAATATGGCCAGAGAAAGTAGGACATGGGGTTTCTTGTTAGAGAACAAGAGGTTCATAAAGATCTTTATAGATCCAGGGTTTCCAAAAAAATCTTAGTGTATTTTAATAACTTTGAAAAATATTGTTATTTCTTGTTAAAATTGAACATAACTACTGCCTTGTGCTATACAGGAACCCAGTTGATGTTCCAATTTTTTAATAACTTCAACATTTTTTGCTCATTGACTGAAAGGATTGAATTTGTAATTTCAGCATTAAAATCATGCAAATGAGGTTTTGATGCATACATGAGTATTCTTTTTTCTCTATTTTTGAGATTCATTTAAAAAAACGAGTTTCAAATTTTCTCTCCCTCCTACCCCTCTCCCACCCATTGAGAAGGCAAGAAATATATCACTTATATATGTGAAGTCATGCATAATATATTCCCATATTAGCCATCATACACCACATTTTTGACATAACCCTTGTTAGTCTTGAAAAATACAGAACCACTAAAGTAGTTAGAAAGAACAAGTCTTTAATCAGGACAAGGGAGAGAATACTCTGGCTACTACACAGAGTCAAACCATAGATACTACACTATGGGTGAAAAATCCCCTACCCCCTTATATGAGGATTACATTTTAATGTTAGCAGTAATATGAGTTAATCATAATTGTAATTCTGTTAGTTAAATAATGTTAGCATAAGTGATGATTTTAGTAGGCCTTCTATGATTATTTTAGTATAAATATTAAGGTTTTCAATTAAGTAAATAACTGCTTTAGCATAGCTAATCATTGTTAGAATAGGCCTCAGTTTGGGGCCTTAACCTTCAAAATTGCTATAGCATGCACTCTCAGCAATCATTTTGATCTTGAACTTGAGATCTAGTATACCTTACTAGGCCTAACCCAGGGTTCAAAGCCTGGTACCACACAGAAACATCTACTCTTATCTTTTACATCATCAGTTTAGGCTCCCCTACTCCCCCTTTGTCTATCAAGTGTCTTTCAAGTCATTATTAAGTGACTTCTTCTGCCAGTGAGAAGTAGTTCCTGATTACTTCAACCAATCCACATCTTTCTATTTTTATCACTGTCCTGAATTATTTTTAAACTGGTATAGAAGTTGTATAATTCTTTGGGCATAAAACAAGTCTTCTCACAATGTTCTGGGTCTTTTGGTCTTGACCAGCAATCCAGCTTTATTATGAAACCAACCCTCTCCTCATAAACCTATTTCTTTTTGGCTTGGAGATTCAGTTTCTCTTATTTGACTTTTTGCTAAGAAAATTTTTCCCATAACAGAGCTAAACCTTTGGGACTCTGGAAACAATGTCTCTGGGGAAAAGCCCAGCCAAAGGAGATTTTTCCAAGGAGCTTGTTGACTGGGAAAAAAACACAGAACTATTAAATAGTCAAAATCACTTTTTAATCAAGGGCAAAAGGGGTTCAGCTCTAGTAGGCCTCGACAAAAGAACTGCGTGCCACACATGACTGCACAGAGTTCAAGAATTAAACTCTGGTCGCTCTGGTCACTGACCCCTGGGAGTGCCACAATGCTAGATGATGATTCCGAGGAACAAAAGAATTTGGGGGACCTATATACCATTTGGGGAGTCCAGGGGCAGGGAAAGATGATTGACATCACTATAGCTACAAAGAAAATGGAAGTGTTCAAACTACATTGACAGGATATAATCAAGCTTGGGAAAGGAATCATAGCTAAGGCTAGGGTGTAAGAGAAGGGGCTACTAACAATAGATACTAAGGGACAGTTCCTGCTCAGGTGTGGACCTTCTTGGGAAAGGGTCGGATACAATAGGGTACAATACCTAAGACAAAGAGGGTCCTTAGCATATGTTTATCTTACCCAACTGGAATGGATAGTCATTGCCCAGAGGGTCTCTTACTCAGTCAGAAACTGCCAGCTTGGGATTTCCTTCCTAGATTCTCATGGGAAAGGGGAACATGGACAAGCTTTGGGGTCTCCAACCTATAAGCTAGTCCTGAAACTTGGGGTTCATCAGATCCCACTAGGCCACAAGTTTGGGATTCCTAGATTCCATGTTGACACACCCCTTTTTGGTCAAGACTGAACGTCGCTGACCAAACAAATAGACAAATGGGTAATGCTATACAATGCCATGCGTAAATTGGCAACAGTCAGCAGTCATCTGAAGAACTTGACAGAAACTTAGCCCTTCCATTTGTTATGGGGGTGCAGATGTGTACCCCTGGGGTTCGGGAAGGATACCTTTTGTAAGAATGCAAGACTATAAAACTTAGCTTAAAAACAAAAAAGAGAAATTTATTAATTTAGGAATTAATGTTGAGAATGGCCAGGAGGATAGCAAGGTGGAACAGCAAGATGGGAAGCAGTTCCTTGGAAGGACAGCATGAATGGAAAGGCTGTTCCCCATGAGGACAGCATGGATAGAAAAGCTGTCCTCCAGAGGGCATCAGTTCTGAGGATTTTATACTCTTTACAACAGATACTATGTCATGGTGTGGACATGACTCTAGAGTGGTAAACCCTCAGGCATTTGGTGGGGTGGGGTGGTAATGGGGTCTGCCTGGAAGCATAAAGATTCCTTGGTTTTTAGGAAACAAACAGATATCTGAGATGTAGCCTGATAGGATAGATCAAAAAAGGACAATCTCAGGACCCTAGAGGGGTCATTGGGCGTTTTTAGGCTCAGAGTCATGAGGATGTATGGGAGCAGAAGAATTTCCCTGATAATAGTTTGCCTGGGTTTCTGGGGGTACAGTGTCCATGTCACATTCACCCTTGTGACTGTATCAATAACCAATTTCCTTCCAAGCATTTCTTTTCCCAATTATCTTCCCATACAATTCATCCTTAGATGGCAATTCTCTCTAACCATGCTCCAGATTTAAAATTACCTTCTGTTATTAACAATTATTTCTAGGCTCCATCATTCTTTCCTAACTTCTTCTGATACTACTTTGAGACTAAACATATCTCCAATTCTAGGCCTATACTGAACCTAGCACTTTTGAATCTCTGCTGCAGATTCTCAAATTTACATATTACTTTAGAGCTTCTTAACAAGGTGAAATGCTCCTATTTTAAACTTACCTACTTCAACTAAATTTGTCCTTTCTAGGTTCTCTACTTAAGTGACTTTGCTCAGGGGAAATAAAATGGCCAGTTTTATGACTGTTACAGAAATATTTCTAAAGTCAATGAAAGTTATCAAAAACAATACTTATCCGGGTTCAGTATCTTGGGGGATCCTTCCAATTTCTCCTAAATGTCTTCTTTAGGAATTCTTTAGATTCTAGACTGCAGGAAAATTTTGTCCTGGCTTTTGGCTCCTAAGAAACGTCTTGACATAAAGCTTAACTTTAATAGGTTTCAATCACTTCACCCACACTCCAGAACTGAGGTGGTAAAATACAAGGCATTCCTATAAATTTCTTAGGAGTTTCCCAGGTGGGAGCAGTCATGTGCCAATGATCATCAGAAATAATGCTCACAAACCATTAATTCTCTCCACTTAAAAAGGAAACTTAGTCATCAATATTCACTGGTCTTTTAAAACAAATCTATTGTAATGGTTGCACTCTGGAAATTTACCTTAAAAATTTCAAAAATCAGGTTAGTCCATGATTCTTTTACTTTTTCAAAAACTAAAATCATTTTTTCCCAAACATAAAAACTTGGGGTTACTAAGGAAAAGCTTAAAAATTACCTTTAACTGAATATCTCTACAATTCCCTTCTCTTTTTATTTATTTATTTTTTCTCTAATTTACTTTTGGCTCCAAATTTGCCTTTCTAATCTTAGCCTTGCCTCAAACTGTAGTGGGGTGCAGAGGTGCACTGCTGATGTTGGGAAGGACACCTTTTGCAAGAATGCAAGACTCAGAAACTTAACTTAGAACTAAAGAGAGATTTATTTGCAATGTTGAATTTTTGGCAAGCAAGACAGACTCAGTTCTGGGGTTTTAACATTCTTTTACAGCAATGAGGACTTGACTCTGGGGCAAGGGGATTGGGGAGGAGTTTTCCCTGAAGGCCTCGGAGTGGGTTGTCATGATTTGGAGGACAGATGGATGAGGGTTAGGGTTGTCCATTTCAAATCTATGGGTCTATCAAAGGAGGATAGTCTTCTCAAGGTCAGATGTTTAGGGTTGGGAGTCAGAGGGTGTAAGGGAACAAAGAAATTTCCCTGATAATAGTTTGTCTGAGTTTCTGGGGATACAATGCCCATGACAAAACCACTTTTGCCTAAGGCTAAGCCTTTCCTAGAGAGGGAATTTGTTGATCAATTAAAAATGTTCAGGGTTTGCTTACCAGTTAAAGCAATGCCTTTTCCCCAATATTTCTTGTCATTTATAACAATTCAATGACCAGTCAGATCTGTAGCTGAACATCCAAAAATTTATTTTACTCTAGAACTTACACACATGTGTTTCAGAAAAACCTTGCTATTTGAAAACAATTAACAGCTTGGCAAAAAAATGTGAAATTATAGCATTCAAATAACAACGTTAATACAAAGTTAATTGAATTCTGGCTGCTCTGGTCACTGACCCCTGGGAGTGCCAGTGTGCTAGATGGACCCCAGGGAACAAAAGATTCTGGGGAACCTATATACCATTTGGGGAATCCAGGGGTAGGGAAAGATGATTCACATTGTTATGGCTACAAGGAAAATGAGAGTGTTGAAACTACATTGACAGGTTATAATCAAGCTTGGGAGAGGAATCATAGAGGCTAGGGTGTAAGAGAAGGGGCATACTAAAAGATGGTTCTGGCCCAGGTGTGGTTCCCCTTGGGAAAGGTCCTGATACAATAGGGGAGACCACCTAAAACAAAGAGGGTCCTTAGCATATGCTTAGTCTCACCCCACTAGGATTGCCATTCCCCAGAGGGTCCCCACTCAGTCTGAAACTGCTAGCCTGAGATTCCCTTCAGGGTAGATTCCCATGGGAAAAGGGAACAAGGACAAACTGTGGGGTCTCCAACCTATAAGCTAGTCCTGAAACTTGGGGTTCATCAGATCCCACTAGGCCACAAGTTAGGGATTCCTAGATTCCATGTTGACAAGCTAAATAACTTGGGGTCTTATGTACCTTTGGGGGAATAAAGTACAACAAAGTTTAATTGATTGGGAAAGAGGAGTCCAGGCAGGGGCTGAACTTAACCTGTGAGAGGCCTCTGATACAATGAGAGAAACTTCTAAGACAAGGGAGTATTTGAGATTTGATTATATTTACTAATTCTATCCAAGTTGAGATCATTAGATACTTAAAGGTTTATTGTTCAGTCTAAGACAAGGGTCAGTCTGGGACTGCCCTTAAGGCAAGTTTCCTAGGGACAGGGGCAAACATGGGGGTTCCATCCACAGATGACATCCCTTAAGAAAAAAGATTAATGGAAGCAGATCAAGTGACTAGGAGGGCCAAGCAACAGGAACCAAGCAACCCCTTCTACCTATTTAAAGGTCTTAATAAAGTCTAATCACAAGGCAACTGATACAGGATGTCCCTTTTTGTTATAATTAAAAATTCATCTTTCAAAATTCACAAAACCATATTAGGTGTAAAAAATTAAATAGCTAGACTTTAAAATGAGGTGTTTTGTCTTTTGTTTTTGGTAAGTTTATATATAATATGTGTGTATATATATATACACATTATATAATTTATGTCTTTTAAGTTATTAAAGCTTAAAACTGCACTAAGCCTTTTGGAAACCGCAAAAGTTTTGTAGCATTATCTAACTAGAGCTGACAGGAATTTTAGAGCTCAGCTCCTTTCTACACAACCTCAGTCTTTAATAGGTGAGAAAATAAAATTAGGAGGTTGTGACTTGCCCATGCTCTCCTGGATTGTGATCTGCGGAGGCGGCGTTTGAATCCAGAGCCTCAACCTCTACAGTTGGAGCTCTTTTTTGAGTGGTTTCCTCATCAAAGTAGGGGTATGATCTGACTAAGGTTCCTTTTCATTCCGACAGACCAACACTTCCATAGCTACCATTCGGGGCTCCGTAACCTAGTTGGCTCCTCCCAGGTCACTTTCACGGTTGTACTCCTCCTCCTCCCCGCGCCCCACTCCGCCTTGCGCGCTCTCGCGCCCCGCCCAGGCCAGGAGGCGCAGCGCGCGCCCGGTCAGGAGACGAGGAGGCGGGGCCTTTGCTCCTCCTCCTAGTTATATTCCTCCTCTTTTTTTCCTAGCCGGCAGCTTTAGTGTGCGAGGCTCTGGAGGCTTGGCAGAGGAACGCCGAGCAGTCGATTGCCTTTGCTCTTAGCTATTTAATTGCTCTCTGCCTCGCCTGGTGGGTTGCTCTCCGCGCCGCTGTGTAAGTGGAACGCCGATCTCTGCGTGCGCGTGGACGGCGCTGCTGCGGCTGCTTCTGAGCGGGCGCGGGAGGGGGGAGGCGGGAGGCATAGGGTCTCTGCATCTGCTGCTCTTCCGCTCCCTTCTTTCCCTTGCCCCCTCCGAAGTCTTTTTTTAAAAGCTAGGGGTTTTTGCTAGGAGTGTTGAATGAAGTCGGGAAACCAATGTTTCCCCCTCTGTCCCCTTTCCTCCTCCCAGCCCCTTGATGCAACATGTGGGGGCTACTGTCCCGCTTCCTCCCCTTTCCAGTATGCGGCGCGTCCCGAGTCAGGTTATGCGCACTGCAGATCGCGCGTGAGCTGCTGTCCAGGCTAGCTATTCAGGATAAGATCTCGAGCTGCTCAGCCAAAGATGTAAAAGATGTTTAGCTGTTAAAAAGGGCCTACCGGAACCCTGCGCCCACCCTCAGGGTTTTTCCTTTTTAATTTTCAAAGAGAAATTCTAACCAATTACTTTCATTTTGTCTTATGTTTTTAAGGCAGAAGCTAATAATGGAGCATATCCTTTCCCCGCTGGAATGCCTGCTTCCCACTGGTACTGTGCTTGTTTCCCTATATTACAATATCATTGATTCCTCCCCAGACGTTTCCACGGGTACCCCATCGGACACTTGGGTTTGAGGTTTAGTGGACGTTTTATTCCCAATCATTGCAATAGTTTAGGAATAGATAGCAAAGTGAAATAACTGCTTGAAAGTATATTCCTGAAATATTTATACACAAGCCTCTATTGTGCACAGTGCAGCTTTTGAAAGGTTGTAACAAAATTTCTCATTCAGCCCACAGAAAGGTTTCACCAGAGTTCCTGAGAACTCAGGAGGCTACAGTCTCCTTGAAGAAGGGTCTTGTTTTAGTTTTTATGTTTAAAAATATCAGCAATGGGAAATGGCAATCTAATCTGGAGAGTTTTAGGAAAAATGGCAGAAGTTGCTGATTGAGTTTTGCCTTTTGAAACAGTATTTGGCATCATTTCAAGGATGCTTTAGAGTCAGCTTCAAAATCATCTATTAATATATGGAAAAAAATTCCAATGGCTGAATCCCTAGGCAAGAAATCTTATTTTATAAAACAAGCCACTATGCACTTACAGCAAGTAATTTTTATGGTTCCTTGCTCCTAATTCCAAAAAGCTTTGTTTGAAGTTTTTGGACAGACTTATTTGTTTTTGTAAACCATTTCAGCATCACAGTTCAGTTGTTTGTGAAAATTAGGGTACTTCACTTTGTAATGCTAAGAATTGTCAAGTCTACCAGCCAGACTGAGATTATCCTAGGTAACAGTTTGTTGCTGCTCAATATGCTTTATTTCTAAGCATTTTTTGTTTTCCTAAACATTTGAATTACTCTACTGTATTATCCATGATTTAAAGTAGCAAGTAGACATAGAACTGTCACAGTAAACAAAGCAAATACCTTTTCTGCCAGAATTCTCCTGAAATTTTTTTACTTCTTGATGTTTGCAGCTTAATGAATGTTAATTCTTGTTCATCAATCAGTTGACCTTTCTTGTGTCTGTTGTTCAATTTCTATTTTTCTGAGATTATTTTATAAATGTTTACATTTCCAAATTATGCTTTTTTGTAAGCATATTGAATTTTGGTAATCTTTTAGGTGACCAAAGTGCTTGATCAAAACTCATCTTTGAATATTTTCATCCAGTCAGTGATTTTTCAAGGAGTAATTGAACTTTCCGTCAATTTCACCAGCTTCAAGTCTGTGTTCCCAATTGGTCCTGGGAGAGTGCTGATGTATATTACTTAATCTTGGGGAAAAGATAAAATGTGTAAATGCAGAGAAGTTTCCTTTATAGTACAGTATAATGAATTTCTCTTGCTCATCTTATTTCTGATTGCTTAGGTATAGGGGGTTTTCCTAGGGGCAGATTGAAATTCTACAAGTTTTAGATTTTTAGCTGTGAATCTAGATGTGGAATAAGTTCTTGTCTTTATCCTTAAGTTAAACACCAAAACACCACTACAGAAATGGCACAGAACAATGAAAGGAATGAATTGAAAAAGGAGTTTTAGCTACTCCGACTTTGACCCTAAATCTGTAGATCATTTTACAGGCCCTTGGTAGTTTAAGATTTATCTAAATTACGTATGTGCTTAAAGTTTTATTGGAGGACCTTGAGGTAAGATTTGTCCTTGAGAATGGAACACTCTTAGACTTCCTGTGGGAGTAGAAGTGTCACATCTGCATGCTATTTCCTAGCTCTCAGGTTCTCAATTTTCTTGTCTATAGAGGACTTAGCTTGGGTTCTGGACTACTGACCTTGTATTGGTTATAGCTCAGGTATTTACATATTTGTTGAATGAGTGAGCACAGCCTCAGATATATTCCTTCTAGAGGCTAGCTAATTAGTAGATTTCTTATCTTTTAAAACTTCAGGGCTTGGATTGTTTGTTATGTTTGCTCTATCCCTTGTTATTCTCTTTTACCTATTTTGCATTATTTCTCCTATCTTGTCATATCTGAAGCAATACATGGCTCCTTGCTCTCCTTTTTTAGTCTTTCCTGATAATAGCTATTAGGAAATCAACAACAAAACTGAACACTTGGAAAGTTATAAAGTACTAGATATCTTAAAAGTCATTCATTAGTAGTTGGAATCTGTGATATTCTAGGAATCTTAATAGATTTGATCTTAGCTTTTGTCTTTTTGGATCATCTTTCCAGGTTTTTTTATTGTCTTTCAAATCAAACCTACCTAAGTTCTCTCTTCCCCTCCTTGCCAAATTGATGCTTATTGTCTTTCCTTATTCTGAATAAACTCCCTCATGCAAAGGCACAGAACTTGGAAATTTAAGGGAATTCAGGTGTTATTGATGGGTAGTCTGTGGTAGAAGATGGATTTAGGGGTTATTTACTTTTCAAAGGAAAATAAAAAGACTTTTGGACTAATACCTCATTTTTGCTTTATGTGAAAAAAAAATCATCTTCTTTCAGTCCCTGGTTGAGAGTTAATGGAATAACCATTATCAGCTAAGGCTTCCTTTTTCCTGCTGGAAAAACTCAGGTCTGATTTTACCTTTTTTTAAAATTTACTTTGAATTAAAAGAACAAAGAATAAATTACCCATCAGATTTATGGATAAGGAAATAGTGCATGACCGAACAAGACACTGAAAAGATCACAGAAAGTAAAATGGAAATTTTTTTATTAGTTATTATTATAAAATCTTTGCACAAACAAACCAATGTAGTTAAAATTAGAAGAGAAGCATATTAGTGTGGCAATAATCATTTAGTTGAGTTTCTCTGATAAAAGTACCATTTCTTTTTTTAAACCCTTACCTTCTGTCTTGGAGTCAATCCAAGGCAGAAGAGTGGTAAGGGCTAGGCAATGGGGGTTAAGTGACTTGCCCAGGGTCACACAGCTGGGAAGTGTCTGAGGCCAGATTTGAACCTTGGACCTCCCGTCTCTAGGTCTGACTTTTCAATCCGCTGAGCTACCCAGCTGCCCCTGAATTTACTTTTGTTGTCATGACTTGCCTTATCTAGTAACTCCCTTACTCAAAATCTATATGCTATGTAGTCAGTCTAGCTACCAGGAAAAGTCCTGTAAACCAACATAATTGTTCCCTTGCCCTTACGAATGCTATAAACCCAATAAGGAGCAAACATTGAGGCATAACAGTGAAGTCTAGCAATTTACCTTTTTGGAAAAGGACATCATCACCATTATTAGCAGTGGCTTGAAAGGCAAAGAAAAGTTGAATAAGTAAGTCAAGAAATTTTATAGCAGTATATGAATTACAACATGACTAGTTCAGTCCATTATAGGCATTATATACTTCCTTTGTGCTCAATACTGTGTAAGGATATAGAGAAATAGAAGGCCTGTTTCTGGCCATCAAGGAACTTATAATCCATTTTAGGAAATTAAATTGACATACAGAGAACAATAGTGAATATTATATATTTATGTATTTATTATGTTATCTATATAAATATATATATATTTTTTTCTTATATTTAAATGTCAAGCTTTGTGATATGGAGCTCAACAGCTTTTCTAGTTGAGCAATGGGTGCCCTTTGTAAGTAGAAAAATTCAAAGAAGGGTTCATGAAGGAGGTAAGACTTGAGTGGGGCTTGGGTAAATGGGTAAGATTTATATAGAAGAAAGGAAAAAGTAGGTTCATAAGGATGTGAGATAAGGTACAAAGAATAACAGCAGCTGACACTGATAGCATTAAGAGTACTCTTCTTCCATTATCTGAGCCTGGCATTTTCTAGTGAAAAATGATGCTTCTACCCTCTTACCCTATAGGAGAGGGGATGTGTTAAAATTAGGGGAAATAAGTTTAGATAGATAGGGTAGGACTGAAAAGAGGCCTTAAAAGCAAGGCTGAGATGTTCTGATTAGCTATGATAGGAAATAGCCATTGGTTTAGAAAAGTCTGGTTCTGTGGAGGGTCCAAGAGTCTAGGTTCAAATTCTAGTTTACTTATTACAATTGTTAAACAGGGTAGATTTGACCCTAGTTTCTCATCTGCAAATGAAGGGATTAGACAAGATATACTCCCAAGATCCCTTTCACCTTTACATTTATGTTCCTGTGAGTAGAAGAGTAATTATGTTTTAGGACAGATGGAATTTGCCAGTCACTGCTAAGCAAGCATTTTCAGAAAATTCTTATTTGATCTTTCCAACAATCCTGGAAAATAATTGCTATAATTATCCTCATTTTATTTAAGAAAACTGGGGGAAGAATAAAGGGTAAAGAGATTGACTTAGCAATATAATACCCTTTTTAACAACAATTTGTTTACTACCTGTTTTCTATACTCCATTCAGTCTTTCCTTTAGATTAAGTCAAATAGAAGTTTAAGTACTTCTGGCTGAGTGAGTGAATGAATGAAAAATTATGAAGTCCTCACTATATAAGCACTGTATTAAGTGGTGAGGATTCAGATAGAAAAGGAAGGCATGAGGCACCTTTGTGGCACAGAGCCAGGCCTATAATCGGAAGGACCTGGGTTCAAATGTGACTTTACCTTGCTCTGTGACCCTGGGCAAGTCACTTAACCCTGTACTCCCAGTCTTTTCCCTTCTGTCTTAGAGTTGTTATTAAGACAGAAAGTAAGGGTTTTTAAGAAAAAGAAAGGCAAGGCATTCTGCTGAAGGAAGCTATACTCAAACAAAACTGGGTTGGGGGGAGCAAAACCTACAAAAGGGGTCAGCTGCCTTGGTCTTAGGCCAATAACAAGGGCCAAGACTCCTGAGCGAACTTCATCCAGTTAGATGGCAGTGTTTGGGATTCTACATCTAGACTGTAGGAAGGGCAGAGAAAAATGCGCCTTTGTCTTACTAGAAGTATTGTAGTTACTGCCTTGCCCAATTCATCCCAGTGCCCCCTTATACAGTGAAGGAAGGGAGGAAGGGGAAGGACTTGGGGGACCTGGCTCATAACCATTGGAAAATGGCAAGTGGGACAGAGAGAGGAGTGGAGATTCTGTGTTTTTTTTTTCCCTCAGAAGGACTTGGACTTGGCTCATAACCATTGGAAAATGGCAAGTGGGACTGAGATTTTGAGGGAGTGGGGATTCTGGGTTCAAGTGAGGGGGTTGTTGTTTAGTTGTTTCATTCCTGCCTGACTCTGTGACCCCATTTGGAGTTTTCTTGGCAAAGATACTTAGAATGGTTTGCCCTTTCCTTCACCTCATTTCACAGAGGAGGAAACTGAGGCAAACAAACTTAAGTGACTTGCAAAGTCTTTGAGGCCAAATTTTCACTCAGAAAGATGAATCTTTATGACTCAGTACTAGCTTTCCAGCAGAGTGAGGATGATGTGGTTATTTTTTCTGGTCAGGATGGAGAATGCTGAGGGAGAAGGGTCCCTGCATTTCTCTCCCCTCTGCTTGTTGGTACCCAGTACCTGCTGGGGTCTGGACAGCCAGGATCAGGTGAGAGGATTTTATCAGTCCTTTATACCTTAGTGTGACTAGGACATAGGGGGAAACTGGAGATAGAAATTAGTTTGTGAAGTGCAACATAACCTTCACTAAGATGGGAGTGGAAGTATAGAATATTTCCTTTGAAATTCTGAAATTACAGGGAAAAAATGCATTGACTAAGTCTACAGGGTATATAGCATTATGTGTTCTAACTCACCACCTCTTTAGCGAGAGGGAGGAATGCTTCATTATTAGTCTTCTAGAGCCAAGATGTTCATTACATTCTGATGTCTGTTGGTGTTGTTTTCCTTTAAATTATTGTGGTTGTGTATATTCTCTCTCTCTTTTTTTAAACATTGTTTTATTTGGTCATTTCCAAACATTATTCATTGGAAACAAAGATCATTTTCTTTTCTTACCTCCCCCGCTCCCTCCACCACTCCCATAGCCGACGCACGATTTCACTGGGTATCACATGTGTTCTTGATTCCAACCCATTTTCATGTTGTTGGTAGTCTCTCCTCAGTCATATCCCCTCCACCCCTGCAGTCAAGCAGTTGCTTTTCCTCGGTGTTTTTTGTGTATATTCTCTTGATTCCGCTCTTCTTCTCTGAGATCACACAGGTCTCTCCAATTTTCTATAAATTCCTCCATAGCCACTCATTTCTTATAATGCATTCATACGCCATAATTTATTCAGATATTTCCCAATTGATGGACATCCATCTTTTTCCTTTTTTTTGTTTTCTATTTTTTTTTTAGCTACTACAGAAAGTCTTGGTTTTATTGTAGTGGAATATATTGGTACTGTCTCCTTAGGAGCTTAAAGGAGAATTGTGTAATAAGTGTGAACCATTAATGGTTAAGTGTTAATTGGTAATGTATAAACATGAATCTCCTCTCCTTGGGATCCTTTGGAACAGAACATGACAGGAGAACTTAGGACATTCCTAAAAGAGTCAGAATACAGTCAGAAGGTTACAATAATACTGCTTTTGGTTAAGGTTTTCTTGGAGATCTGTAAAGCAAAGAGTATTATTTTATTCTTAGAATGATATAAGGGTTAAATGGAGCCAAGAGTAGGTTTATGAATGTAAAATAGAGAACTGAGTAATTTAATCAAAGAAGTACTTGAACCAGTATGTCACCATTGCTTTTTAAGTATAGTGTCTAAAATCATGTTAGCTTGGATTTTTTTTTCCTGTAAGCAGCCAGTGCAATATTAAACCTGTCAGTGCTAGACATTGTTAGTTAACCTTTCCTAGGTTGTTCCTAGAGTGGATTTTACCCTCAGGAACCTTTCTATCTATCTTCCTATGATAGCCTAAAAGGTTAAAACCCTTGTTCAATGTGGATGATACTAGGATATTGTTTTCCCCAGTTTTCTAATTTGCAGGGCAAACCTCAGGGCAGGAGCTTTTATTATTCTATATATCATCTTTCCCCATTTAGTATGAGACCATAGGAATGATATGTACTTGAGAACTACTTTTGAACTTGAATTTCTGCTATATTCAAGAAAGCTATTGGGCAGTACTTCCCTCAGACCTGTTAATTTTCAAGTGTTGAGAAGAAAATACTTTTTATTAGTCCAATAAGGGGGAGAAGGAGAAGCCTGTGTGCTTACTGGTGTAAACAATTTAGGAACAATTTGTATCCACCCTCCAATCAGTGAATTATTCAAATATCTTTGAAGACAATATATTATCTTTCGGTTCCTTGTCTGAGAGATCTAGTAAAGTCTTTAATCATCCCTGTGGTAACTGGGGCCCATTGTTAGGTTTGTTTTTAAAAATTAGGCTGTAGACCCAAAGATTTGTGGTTTTTCTAATCCATTATAGATATTGCTATCCTAATAGAAAGTCAAACTTTGTTCTGTGGCTGACATCCCTTTTTCCATTTCAGAAATGCATTATTGTTTTATATAGATTCATAGAATATCAGCATTAGAAGGGATCTCAAGAGGTCATCTAATCCAACTCTTAACTTGAGGTTCTTCTGGACACTAATTCAGCCTTTCCTTGATATCTTTCATTGCTGGGGAAATTTATTGCCCTTTACTCAAAGGTCACTCTATCTACTTTTGTTGTTAGAATGTAAGCTTTCTGAGGATAGAACCTTATAAAATTTTGTATTTCTTTTTGTTGTTTTTTTTTTGTTTTATTATTATTTTTTTAGTTGTATTTAATTAGTCAATTTAGAACATTATTCCTTGGTTACAAGACTCATATTCTTTCTCTCAGCTCTCCCCACCCCCTTCTGTAACCGACTTGCAATTCCATTGGGTTTCATATGTGTCTTTAAAATTTTGTATTTCTATTCCCAGTGCCTACCATAATGTTTGGCTCATGGTAAGTGTTTAATAAATTTACTGGTTTTTTTGAAGTTTTTATATTGAAAATTCTTCATCTTGTGAAACCTACTTTCCTATATCTTCTACTATTGATTGAATTTCTGTTCTCCATGTCAATGTAGAACAAAAATGTGAGCTACTCTGTATATGACACTGAAACCTATTAAGACAGCAGTCATGATCACTTCCTTGTCCCCAGTTTTTTCTTCTCCAAGTTAAGCATTTTCAAACTGGTTCTTTTAAAGCAGATATGGTTTCTAATACTCCTATTGGAACTCCTGTTAGCTTAGTCTCCTTTGTGGATACTCTGTAACTTCTCAGCATTTCTTCTAAAATATGGTGCCTAGAATAGGAAAAGGTGTTCCATTTTGGTCTCACCTGGGCAGTGTGCTAGAGAATTACTCCTTCACTTTTGTAAGATCTCATTAGTTGTTTTGACTGTCACATATTACCATACTGATTTAAGTTAAAATTATGTTCTACTAAAACCCTTTCTTAGGCCCTTATAACATGATTGACTCTTGAGTTCCATTCTGTACTTCTGTAGGTAATTTAAAAGACAAAAAAAAAATCCTTTTTGATGGACTTCACATTTGTGTTTATTAAATTTTTAATCTATTATATCTCTAGAGATCTTCTTCATATTGGTTAAGGGACTTGCCCAGGGTCACATAGCCAGTATGTGCCAAGGGCAGAAATGGATCTCAGGTTTTCCTGGCTCTGAGGCTGGCTTAATAGTCATACTACCTCTCTGGGGATACCAAAAACAAAAATTAAATAATACCTGTTCTGAAATAGCTTTCATTCTATCAGAGGAAATAACATATACACAGTTAAATATATTTAAAATATACATCGAGTAAAAATTTCTTGGTGTGTGGCACAAGTGGTTGAGAGTGTGAAAAAAGTCTTTATATGGAAATAAAGATTTGAACTGAATTTTGAAGGAAGCTTGGGATTCGGGAGAGGAAGAGGGGAAGAGGCACAGAGAGAGGAGAGTCTGTACAAAGATGCAATTTTGGGATGAAGGAGCAGCAAGAAGGATGAAATGGCTGGAACCAGGTTGTGAAGGACTTTAAATACCAAAGAGAGAACTTGACTGTTTCTTCTAGAAGCCTTAGAGGGACACCGGAGATCTTTAGCAGGGGAATGACATGGTCATATCTTTGTCTTAGGAATATCACTTTCACAGTTCTATGGAGCATAGATCAGAGAAAGGAGAGGCTTGAGGCAGATGGTCTTTTAAGATCTCCAGTTCATAAAATCTTAGAATTCTATGATTGTGGCAAAAGTTACGATAGCTTTTCCTTTTCTCATGAAACCTTTTTATTAGCTAGAATATGGAGAGAAGGAAGAATATCAAGAGTATTGAAAATAAGTAGATAGAGATCACTTAAGGTCAATTGTAGAATATAAAGCTGATATGTATATGGCCTTCTTTGGTTTCAGTCACTGTTCTCAACTCTAATTGCTTCCTTTACATATTTTACCCTCTTCCATTTCCTTTAAAGTCTGGTTCATTAAGGTTCTGCCCAATGGCCTTCATCTAGTCTGTCTTCAATCTTTTCTTCTTTTATTTCTAGGGCTTCAACTTGTAAATCATTCAGTCCAATGCCAATATCTTTGCTGAACACTAAACACACTTTTTCTGAACTCTAGATCTACATCTTCAACTGGCTATGGTTTGTTATCTCTTGTGGCTTCATTTCTTTCCCTTAGCCAATTTTCAGCTAATGGTTGGTCATTTCAGTAATGGGCTCTCATAAGTTTCTGAATCCCTCATCCTTGAATTTTCTCCATCCCTGCTAAATTCCCTGCCTTGGGTGACGAATCTCACCATTTACTTGTTCCTCTTCTTCTTTTTTTTTCCCCCACAATTAAAAAATTTTTTTTTCTGTTCTATGTAGAAATACCTTTTGACAATTGTTTTGTGCCATTTTTATATTCATATTTTCTACTTTTCTACTCCCCCAAGGCAGTAAATAGTCTGATATCGATTATACCCATACTTGCCTGTAATACAGATTTCCATGTTGCTCATGTCATGATAAATATACATATCACACATATAAAAGAAATTTCTTGAAGGAAATATAGTGGAAGATGGCATGCTTTGATTTGCTTCTGACTCCAACAGTTCATAGCATTTTCAACATGAGTCCCTTATGATTTTCTTGGAGGCTTACTTTGTTGAAAATGGTTTAGTCCTTTACAACTGATTATCTTATAATATTTCTGTTACTGTTTACATTGTTCTAGATCTGTTCACTTCACTATGTATTAATTCAGATAAGTCTTTCCAGGTTTTTCTGAATTCCTGTTCATTGTTCCTTATGGTGCAATAGAATTCCATAAAAGCCATATGCCACAACTTGTTCATCCATTCCCCAAGTGTTGGACAACCCCTCAATTTCCAATTCTTTGCCACTGCAAAACATTGACTTCTCTTCTTGACCAACCATGTCCTGCTGTAGGAAATAATAAAACTGTCCTTATTGGTCCCACTACAAATCTGTGTAACTCGGAGCCTTCTGCATAGTGATATGTCTTGGGGACTTTTTCACATTTCTCTCAAGGAGGCCTCCTCTAACCTTTTTTTTAGGTCCTTTTTAACAGATTACTTCACCTCCTACTTCACTTAGAGATTAAACTTTTCCACATCTCAGAACCCATCCCTGTCCTTATCTGTTTCTTTCCTCTGGTCTCTGAAGATGAGGTTTCCTACTCCAAGCCAGGAGTCCCTGGCCACCTGTGCCAGGTCTTAGCTCCTTTTTCTTTTCTCAATGTACTCCTCTCTCCAGAGCCCTCGCTTTGTATTTCTAGTTATTTGTTGAAATACTCTTCCAAATTTGTGGCTGTAGTTTAAAGTGGTTAAAATATGGTAGCTCAGTAGTATTGAGGAAAGAGAATGTTTTAGATTGTTTCTAGCCATTGTGGTTGACTTCAAGGAGGACAAGCTGTGCTTGGAGTATCCCAGGGTGCCACTGTCAGCATCATAATAGACAAGACTGACTAGGAAGATAACAGGTTGTTTCTTTTTTTAAGGTGTGTTTGAATCATGACATATCTTAGGATTTGTAGCCTGAGGAATATGGGTTTTTATCAGAGTATTGGATTTCATAGGGCAGGAAGCCACAGGGTTGACGCTTATGTTTCTGGAGGTCTGTAGCATGGTCTGATTTTTCTTTGCACAATACCTATCTCTGTCTGTCAGGTCAATCTCAGCACGTTTTGTGGACAGGCCTTCCAGATCTCTTCTCAGTAATCTCTACCCATATAACAATTATCTCCCATTTTACTTCTCAGTGGCTCTGAGTATTAGCAACACCTTTTAAATTCTAGATGAATGAGCCTTTGTGGATATTGGCTACAAAATCTCATGTAAGTTCTCTTGTCCCTGGGCAATGGAATGGAAAAGCACTTGCTAAATATTACTGTTGCTAAGCAATAAGGATACAAGTAGAAAATTGCTTTTATGGAACTCATTCTAATTTGGTAGAGCCTATATACATGAGAGAGTTCATTGATAGGTCAGATGGAAAAGCTGTGGTGGTCCTTGGGTGCTGCAAGGTGAATGACAAAGTACAGGAATTCTTTAGGTTCTCTGGCTTCTACACTGGGTGTCTAAAAGTCTTTGGGTAGATGGTGAGGTCTAATGGTCTACCATTTTGCCAGGAGGATTATAGTTGTACTGTGCTTTTTCCAAGTAATTTGAGTGGTTGTGTCCCTTATCAAAAGTGTGACTAGTTCCCCAAATGCATCAAGTCCTTGTAAACTGAGAAACTGAGTGCCAAAATAGATAATCCCAAGATTAAGCCTGAAAGATCTAGGTTTGTATTCCATCTCAGATACTTAATATCTCTGAATAAGCCACTGGACCCCCTTCAGTGTTTCAGTCTCCTCATCTATAAAATGAGGGGGTTGGATTCAGTAGCCTCCAAAGCCTCTTCCAGCAGCTCTACATTTATGATCCAGTGGTCTAAACTTTAATACTTTAGTGGTAGCATGGTTATTCTATACTTTGTGCAAATTGTAGCCCATCCTTGCCTTCTCTTGAGGGTTTTTTGTCCATTTTTTGGTTAGATGAGCTTCCCTGGAATCAGATGTGCAATACTTTATTGATCATTCCTGTACTTAGTTGTGTTTTATGTTTTGTTGTTCATGTGATGAACAAGTAAGTACCTGTCTGTTTTCTTAAAATTTTATTTTAATTTGATTTTTGTTTTTTACCTGTCTGTTTTTAAGCTTCTAGGGAACTAGGTCTTAACCCTTTGTTTTTGTTCAATCCAAGAATGGAGCAAGTTATTTAATGGATACTTAATGCATAGCACTTCCTGACTGGCTGAATACCTTGGGCTGAGTTATTCAATCTTGCTGTATTTTAGTTTTCACAGGAATTGCTGAGGTGGCTTTAGTATAGGTAAGTGAGCTTGAAACTAAGGCTGCAGAGGTCTCTGGTACTTTGGAATTAAAATCTCCTAGGCTGAGAGATGGAGGTTGGGATAGTAGCCCTTAGACTACTTTGAGCTTGGTCCTCAGTGGTTGTGTTTCAGAAACTTGGTTGAAAGAAAATAATATTATTGTGATTGCTGTCACTTATTTCTTGGATGGTATGTATTTTATTTTATGCGATTAAAATTAATATTCTGACAAGGGAGATCCATAAGCTTCACCAGACTTCCTTAGACTTCCTTGACACACAGAAAAGGTTAAGTGGCCTGTCACAGTGGCATTGAAGCTTTCTATTTCCTTCATATCTGCCTTGACATATATAGTGATTCAGTGGCCCTGTCCAGTGGAGTCTTTTGAAATTCCATTAAAGGACCAGAGGTCCTAGACTTCTAAAGCTTGGCAATTTCAAGCTAATATTTATTAGTTTTCATTTGCATTGGTATTTAGTCCCAAACCTTTAGGGTGGTTTCATACTTCCTATCCCTCTTTCATTACTTGAGAAAAGATGGTAATCAGGTGGAAAACATTG
The DNA here is from genome assembly GCF_027887165.1 of Monodelphis domestica. Classification (NCBI taxonomy): domain Eukaryota; kingdom Metazoa; phylum Chordata; class Mammalia; order Didelphimorphia; family Didelphidae; genus Monodelphis; species Monodelphis domestica. The sequence goes on along the minus strand of NC_077231.1, from coordinate 220,226,095 downwards.
CAGATAAACTATTTCTGTGTTAATGAGTATATCAGTTGATTCTGTATCATCATATCCATTTATAATAACATTCAAAAGTGACAGCTCAGTTCAGGAAGCAAAGTAACTGATAATACCAAAAATGAATATCCTGCCAAGCTAGCAAAGTTTCATGTCTACCTTAAAGTTTCTTAGTAAAGGCATCTTACATTTTCAGATTTATTCTGTTTACAGTCACAAGAAATAACTTAGATGAAATGCTATTTAAAAAAGAATAATTGAACATTGAAAATGACTGCCAGAATTTCAGAGGAGCCTAGTTTTTGCTAGTTCTACAAAGTGAATGGTGTTCAAAGAGTATTTTTACAAAGTATCAAATGCTTTTATGTGGTATACAGTTTTATGTGTCAGAAGGACTCAATACAGGTAACTACAACTTATATTGGATTACTCCAGGCAGCCAACCAAACTGATTTAGCACTAAATTTGAAAATTTTACTGCTTGGGGATCATTAAATTTACAAGTTAAGGTTTCACTGTCTTATGTTGACCCATGTAGAACTAAGAACTCAAATGGAGTTTTATGTGTCTATTTTTATACGAATTAAAAGCAAATTAGAAAACATTCTTTTTTTTCTCTCTAAAGGAGGGAGGAGGATTGCTCAAAGTTTTGGACTGTGAGGCATAATCATAAAAATTCCTTCTGAAACACATTTTATAGGTCTTGAGTCCAAGAACACTTGGAAATAGATAGTACTTTCCCTGTTGGGTTGGCCCAAAAGTGGGACCTGCAGCATAGGACAGCTGATTTTCTTGAGGATGGGAGAGGGCTTTGAGCAAGGAGAAGTGGGTGGTGGGACTGGTAACCACAATTAAAAGAAATGTTTCTTTGTTTTTCTGTAGATTTGATGAATACCAATTAACATGAACATTTCGGTATACATCCAACAGATAAAGAAAAATATTTATGAAACTACTAGTCTCTACTTACAATTTACTTCCTTTTTTCTCTAAAGCACATTTTAAATTCATTGTATTAATTTTAAGACCCAAACTTACTATAACTGACTCATTTCTCCTTAGGCCACCTACTCCCCACTCTACTTCTGAGGGCTTGCCACATTGATGTTGGACTTGCTGTAGATGCCTGTGTGACTACTTTTTTTTTTTTAAACCCTTACCTTCCGTCTTGGAGTCAATACTGTGTATTGGCTGAGTGGTAAGGGCTAGGCAATGGGGGTTAAGTGACATGCCCAGGGTCACACAGCTGGGAAGTGTCTGAGGCCAGATTTGAACCTTGGACCTCCTGTCTCTAGGCCTGACTCTCAATCTACTGTGCTACCCAGCTGCCCCCATGTGTGGCTACGTCTGAGTCTCAGCTTCCCTGATAGTTGGGATTGCAAACTCCAGCTACCAATCTTCTTGGTTAATTGTTCCGTGAGTTCTTTGAAATTGATTTCTATTATGGACATCTACTGATATTTCTTTGGGTATATTGCTATATCAGAGGGAGCTGTAGGCAGCCTGGAAAACAAGAATCTATCTAGCAGTGAGAGTTGTAAGGACTTTTGGGTTTTTTAATTAATATTCAATAACTATTATATTTTATAAAGTTTTATTAATAATAAACTGGAGTAAAAGAACTACCTGAACTCAGCCCAGTTGCATGTAAAAAGAGAGCATGGGAGGAAAATCAAAAAAGTTAAAGAAAAATCTCAATTTTATTGACATGTTTTTTAAATACAAAAAGGAGAGAAAAAATAAAACTCATACTATGTTGCACATGCAAGAAAAAACAATAATAAAAAATGTTTTAAAAATGAAAAATATATAGCTACAATCAGTGACACACTGTTCCAGCCAAGGATAGGTAGAATACAAAGGTTTCTCACCAAGATCCATTTCCTTTTCAAACTTGACCATAAATCACTGTGTGAGTAAAAATACAGTAATACAGTAGATAATACATTCAAAAGTGCCAAAAATTCCTCAAATTTCCAATAGCCCATTTAATGATAATAGCAAACTATCATATTTCACATGAGTTGCTGTGTGGCATTTAAAACCCTATGAACTGATGGATATTTGTCACAATTTTTGCAGATGTAGTAATTCTTTAAAACTTGACAAAGGTATTTTGAAACAATTTTGTAACAATGCCATTATTTCAAAATTTGGCAGAAGAGTCTAGAAAAAAACCAAACCTCCATATTGTTGATGAAAAATTATTTGGGTCTAGAACATCAAGAAATCTAGATTGTTCTGGTGGAAGTAAATTAAACTGAAGAGGTTTGCAGAAGCTCTTTTTGGCTTCCTGCTTTATATATAAAACCTCTTGTTAGGATCTTCTATTTGTTTTTCTATCTTTAATACAACATTCTTTATTATATATATATCATCCATTCAGAAACCACTAGTTATCTAAAATTATTTCTGAGGAGCCCTTAGAATTAGCATTTAAATTCTTAGCTCATTAAATTCTCCAAATGTTGTATACAATGGTAACCAGTTTTGTTGAAGTCCATTCCATCATCATCTAAAGGCAACATGTGATCTTTGATGGAGCTAGTGACAAGGATTTGGGCAAGATGTTCATGGGCTTATACAATGATATTTTGTTCTTCAGCAAAGGTATAAAATAAAGAATCATGTAACAAAATAGTATTGATTAGATTAATAATATATGAACTTAAAAAAGATTAAACCTTAAAACAATCAGTAAATACAATAATATAAGTAAATGACAAGATACTGGCAGGTAGTGCAGTCAAAATCCTTTTCATCAATTCAATAGACTTGTTCTTTATTATAGAAGGAGAATAAGCTCAAAATAGTTAGCAAACAATAAACTTCCAGATCTCTTTTAAAAAGTTTCCTTCCCCTCCCCCAATATTATGTGTGTGGGGGGGCAAGAGCATAGGCGTGAAAAAATATATTCTATCTTAAAAAATATTTGAGAATTGTGTCCCTTTGTGGTAAGCCATATTGTGGGTTTTAAAATTAATATTCAATAACTAAGTATTATCTTTTATAAAATTTTATTAATAATAAACTAAAGTAAAAGAACTACCTGAACTCAGCCTGGTTGTGAGTAAAAAGAAGAGTGTGGGAGGAGTCACAGCAAACTTAAATACAATCACGTAAATGCTAGGACACAAGAAAAGGGAAAAGGATTCTAGGTAATACAGAAAGGACTTTTTGGGTAATGTAGTTTTAGGGGTTCAAGAATTTCTAACTATACTCACCCAAGAAATATTATAGGTCTCTGACTGACATGAGTCTCCCACACTGAAAAGCAACTAAACCATAGGTCAGTGGGTTCATCCATTCTGTGCTCTCCTTCTCTTCCCCCTCCAGCCACCCATCTTGAAATGGAACTGACCTAACGATTCCTGGCATTTCTCACTTAAATTGTATCATCTCTAAATGTGCTAAATTTGGATGACTACTTAACAGCAAAGGACTATTGGTCAGGATTCTGGAAGTCAATTAGGATGGCTTTGAATTATTTCATGAATTTTTGGAAGAATGCAGGCATGTAACATAGCCCAAATAACATGACCTAATCTTTGAAATGACTCTTACTTAGCATGAGCATGTTTGGAATGCCATCTTCTGTTTATATTTCCTGTGGATCCAGGTAAGATTGTAGGCCCTTCCATCTAGTGACTGGACTAGCTATCTGAGCAGATGAGGCAGCAGGAAAGGAGAATACCTGCTACAGTTATTCCAAGACCAGCATCCTGGTAGGAGTTCAGAGAGTCTACAGAGTTCTGTGAAAAGGCTGTACTCTTGGAATTAGTATAGCAATGATGTCTCCCATCTAACTGATTAATATGACAGGCTGGAAGGGATTAGGGCATTTATATATCCAATCACTAGTGTAGTATTAAAGCCTAAAGAAAAAATGAATTAGTGAATGAAAAGGGATGAAGTTCTTCCTAGGTGTGTTTTGGGAAGGACTAAAAAGTTGGGAATATACATTTATGTAGCATCTGTCACATGCCAGACACTGGGCTAAGATATTTACAAATAATATTTCATTTGACCCTCACAACAACCCTGCAAGGTAGTTGCTCTTTTTATTCTCATTTTACAGTTGAGGAAACTGAGTCAAAAAGGTTAAGTGATTTGCCCAGTATCACAGAGTTAATAAGCACCTGAGGCTGGAATTGAACTCAAGTCTTCCTGACCCTAAGACCTAGCTCTCTATCCACTATTCCAGCTTGCTACCTCTAAAGCTATCATTTTGGTTCCAAAAGTCAGAGTTGTTAAGTGGAATAATCTAGCAGGTTGTAGGCAATGCTCTTTCTACAAGCTATGGTAGAATTGATTAGAGCAAGAGGTAGCAGGATCAGGGTAGAGATCTCAGGTAGGAACTCACCAGTGGGAGTTCATAGAGATGATTTAATATAACTTCCTAATTTTATACATACTTAAACAGCACTGAAGAAGTGAGTTATTGTCCCAATGTCACAGTTATTGATAGAGGCTAAATTTGAACCCAGATCTCTTGATTTCTGGTTTGGTTTTTCTATACTGTATTATCAGATTGATAGTATAATCTCCAAGTCTGTTTCCTCATCTATTACTCCCTGTCTTATCCACTTCACAGTAGTGTTGAAAATATAATTATATCTTGTGTAGAGACATTTTATAGTGTGAATAGTGTTATAAAAATGCAGCGCATGATTATTACTTGAACTGGAATTGATTAATGCTAGTTCTGGGATAGTTTTTACTAGTATGCTGAAGTCCTTACAATTACTCAATTTCTGCTGAGTTCTCAAAAGAGATTTCAAGCTACTTCAACAAATTTATTCATTTTATGTAGTGAATGAGAGAAAATACTTAATAAAAATGTTATATAAGTCTAACATTACTATTTCCTTTGCTAACTGAATTTGAGAATTTTTTTCACTACAACTTCAATTCCATTATTTACAGACACATAAAAATAAATAATGGAAATAATTAATAGGGTTCTTGATGCCTCACAGTTACTGGCAAGAAATACAGCAGTGTAGTGTTCAACATTACCTTAATTCAGTCTGTCAAATTTCTGGAGACGTAAGTAATTTTCAATGGAAATACCTATTTAAGCTGATGTATGATATCCAATGCTTATAGAGTATCCAAGGACATGTACCAAGAGTCTTCAACTTATAAATGCCTAATTTATGAACAATCAGGGAATAAGGCTTTCAAGAATAAAATCATGATGATAGAGGAATAACTGATCCCAGTAAGAAAGCTAAGGGAGAGTTATCCAGAAATGAGCTAAAAGGATATGACCAGAGAATGAATGGGAGGACAAGTGACTGAAGATTAACATAGAATGGTAAAATCTTCTGAGTACAGTTTAGACACGCTAAAACTAAATTTGGATTGAATTGTTTTTAATAAAATAAATTCTAAAGATAGCTCTAAAATATTTTAGGAATGAGAGAAGGAAGGAAATTTTGAGAAATGGAGACATGAAAGATCAGAAAATAGCAATTAGGGGAAGATGAAACTACTTATATTTAGTTTTGTTTTTTTTTAACCATGAGATTGAAAAGGATGGGTAAAACAAAACAAGTTAAAAGAGAATCAAAACTCTTTAGTATAAGTGAGACAAATATAAAGGAGCCTTAATACTTAAGGCATATGGAGTATGTAAGAGGACTTGAAAGAGGTGAATGTTTGAATTTCCAAAATGAAAGATTGGTAGAAGCTTCAAACTCTAGAACACTGAAAATTTGTGGAAAAATGATAAGAAGGTTCCTAAAAATCAGTAACAACTTAGAGAAAGTTATGATCATTATGAACCAAAATAGGTTTATTGAGAACAACCTTTTCCAGCTTAAATTTCCCTTTCTTTGTGACAGAGTTGTTAGGTTGACTGACCACTGGAATGCCATAAACATTAGTTTACTTGGATTTCTACAGGGCATTTGAAATAATCCTGATATACTTGCAGACAGGATGAGAAAGAAGAGATAAGTCAGTAGGACTCCATGATAGTTCTAGTAGGTAGCTTTAGAATTACTTGATAAACTACAGAAAATATCCCTGCACTGAAGGAGAGCTTCATGCTTCAGAATTTGTACCAGTTGACCTCGGAGACTTTCTATTTCAGTTCTATAATATTCTGGGTACATTGGGTTAGAGATGTAGATGGGCAATTATGATACTTCTTTCTTAAGTTCATTCCTGTCCATCTATCCAAAGATAGATTTTGTTGTTCAGTCATTTTCATGTCTGATTCTTTATGACCCCATTTAGTGTTTTCTTGGTAAAGTTATTGGAGTGGTTTGTTATACCTTTCTCTAGCTCATTTTACAGATGAGGAAACTGAGGCATACATGTTTAAGCTAGGAGTCACAAAGCTAATAAGTCTGAGACTGGTTGTGAACTCAGCCGTCCTGACTTAACTAGAGCTGAGCCACTTAGCTCCCCTGAAGATAGCTAGATAAAGCATCTATTCTAAGAATTTACTCTATGTGAGACCCTCTGCCAAGGGCTGATTAAATAAAAACAAACAATATAGCAGCTGCTTTCAAGGAGATTAGTTTCTTTTTTTTTTTTTAGATGAATTTGTGAAAAAAAGTAATAATATTTTGTGATCCAAGAAAGATCAGTTTCTAATGAGGCAGGGCAGGAGAATATATTACAATTGAAGAGGAAGTATATGTGGTGGTATGAGTGAAAGTTGGTAGAGAAGTGGTCTGAAAGCTCACATCTAGTGAGAAAACAAAATCCAGGGTCAGAGGCCAAAGCTCCAATACAATAGAAGGAACAAGAATGATGGCATGAAACCAGAGAATGTATGATGTGTAAATAGCAGAAATGTGGTATAGCCACGTATAGAAATTCTAGATAAAAGATAATGTAGTTTTATAGGACACCTGAGATTTGGATTCCTGTTTTGGGTATGATGGGTTAACCAGCCGTAATCCTTTAGGTGAGATGAAGGACTACAAGATCTTACCATATGACTTGAACACTGTGCCTAACTGAGGTTCATTTGTTTGGTGACATGCTTAATTCATCTATTCTTTCTCTCTTTTGATTGAAATGTTTTAGATATGTAAAATTCTCCCTAAGGACTATTTTGGCTGCATTCCCAAAGATTTTGGAATATCTCATTATTTCCTGCCACTATATCCTAAAGTCCTTGGGGCTTTCTTAACTGCTTTGACCCAGCAATGCACTGGGTCTATATGCCAAAGAGAGCAGAGATAAGGGGAAAGGACCTACCTGGTGGTAAAGAACTGGAAACTGAGGAGTGTCCATCAGTTGGGAAATGGCTGAACAAGTTGTGGTATATGGTTGTAATGCAGTACTTTGTGCATAAGGAATGACAAGCTTGAGTTCAGAAAAACCTGGAAAGATTTCTATGAACTGATGCAAAGGGAAGTTAGCTGAGCAAGAACATTATGCAGTCACAGAAATATTATATGATGATCAAATGTGAAGGACCAAATTATTATCAGTGAAACAAGGTTGCAAGGTAATTGGGAAACTGAAGGCAGATCAAGCCATACCATTTTTTACTTTGTTTCCTTCATGATTTTTTTATTGTACATGTGATATATCTTTCACAACATGAAGAATGTGGAAATATATATTGTATGACAGCACTGGTATAACCTGTATTAGACTATTTACTACCTGGGGGTGGGGGGAGGGAAGGAGATAGGGAGAGAATCTGAATCACAAAATATCCAATAAAAATTGTGAAAAATTATTTTTACATGTAATTGAAATAAAAAAAGTTTTGAAAATAAAATGGCACCTTAGCTAAAGATATGGCAGAACAACTTTTAAAAAGTGCTTCATTGGTTTTATAACATTCTATCACCTGTGTGGTCTTGACCTTGAACTTTTTTATGATGGAGGAATCCAGTTTTATTTTTAGAATCATGAAATAAAATATTCTACCATGTCCTTTGTCATTGTAACCATCATTTTAGGTTGGCTCTCATTGGAAGGCTTGATGCTGTTTTAAAAGTAGCCTAGAGGATGTGATCAATGCCAGATACCACCAGTGTATGGGTGAATCTAAGTGTTCTTGGATTAGAGAAGCCACTTCATTTGGACCTTGAATTTTGGGACCGTAAAAACCAATGTGGTGCAGTTGTTGACAAGGTTGTTGTTTTTAAAAACAAATGTCCCACCTTGCAAATATTTTGGAAGAATTGGCAAAATAGCGAAGTATGAAATTGTGTGCTAACATCTAGTCCATAAGGGATACAGTCATGCTACAATTGTGGAAGCTTTGGGAAATTGGGACCCAAGTAATGAATCTGTGTTGTTCAGATTAACACTGGGGCCAAGGGATGGCAATCTTGGGAGAAAACTAATGGTGTATAAAGCAATTAGGTGGAACAGGAACATACATAAGTAACACACTTGATTATTTATAAAATGGTAGGAGATAACCATTTCAGTTTCTTCTGCAAACAGAACTGAATACCTTTTTACCTTTTAAACATATTATAGATGCTGTTTTTATATCCTTTTATTCCAAAACTGATATTGATCAGGTGTATGTTTTCATGTTTCATATATTTTTTATTTTATTTGAACAGAATATGAATTTCCAAGAATGATTTTAATGTAGAGTCTGTGATTTATTTTAAAATGTTACTTGAATAAAGTAACCAAGCTACCTGCACACCTACAAAGCAATGTATATTATTCTTACTATATTCATTACTGAGGAAGCAACTGATTAGAGTTTCAATGTTGCATGCCTATGGTGACACTATGGCAGAATTCAAATTCATGTCCCACTTGACTCTTCTGTACCTGCTTCTTCTACATTTTAATGAATAAAATAGGTATCTAATAGTTGTCAGTGAAATCATTATCAGTACAAGTTATCTTGGCCATGGTTTTCTATAAAACTTTTAGCCTACATGTAAACTCAGAATTCTGAATCAGCTCAATTAAACAAATACCCTAAGAAGGCATTTCAAATATTAATTCTGGGGAGTGTTAACTAAGGTTTGAGAACAAATAACAAATCCCCCGAAGTCACTAGATTATTTTAAGTTGTTCTGCATTTTACCATTGGACTGGAACCAATTACCATATTTTACATAATCATAACTTCTACTAGTACCAATTTGAATGCCTGCCACCAATTAAGGGGAATCCTGGGGGGCACTAATATCAATTAATCAAAAAGCATTTATTAAACCATGTCATGAACTCTTGCTAGGTGCTAGAGATTTGACAAAGTAAAATGGTTACTGCCCATTTGGAGTTTTCTGAATCAGGAGAGAAAACATGTATAAAGTAAATAGAAGTTGGTGAGGGAGATTCCCAACGACTGGAGGATCAGGAAAAACTTCATTAAGTAAATGATAATTGAGCTGTATCTTGAAGGAAACAAAGGATTCTTCTAGCAAGTAGAAAAGTAAGGAATGGATTCTAAGTATACAGAACAACCAGAGCAAAAGAATGGAAATAGAGTTTAGTGTATGTGGAATAGTGAGACCATTCTGGACTTAGTGTAATATAATAAGACTGGAAAGCTAAGTTAGGGTCACATTATGTTCTTTTGTCTTCTCTCACTTTACATTCATGAATTGAATTTCATATCTTATAACTACATCACCACAGTTCATAGAATTGAGGCAGCATTTTTCAAAGTAATGGAACATTAGAATACTTTTGTTTCAAAATATTTTGATAGAATTATATTCTGATAGGAATGTAGGTGTGGAATATTTTTGATATAGAGAGGAGTGGGGAAATTTGAGAGCAAGAGAGAGATTTAAACCTGTTTTCAAGTAAAAGGCTTGTGACATCTAGGAATTTAGGTTACTTATTCGGTGATATTTTTGTGGTCCACAACTATGAAACATTTCCTTTCTAAATTTTAACATAAAAGTAGCATTGGAATTTGTTCACATAAACTGTATTTGCCAAGCAGAATATAATTTAGGAAATGCTGACTTAATATCTACTAATTTAATACTAAAGCTATACACTAAAACTTTATGATTTAATCTTTGGCTCATAAGATACTTCACTAACCTGTAGAGTCAGCTTTTATTGTGCCATACCAAAAACCAACTTCGAGCTATTTGAACTTCTTGGTTGTTTAGTTTCCACCATAAATGGGGCTTAATTCCATTGTTAACTATACAGAAGAAAGACACTTGCTATGCTAGAATGAGCAGACATTTCTCTTGTATAGATAATTTTCGGTATCTTATAGCATGATTGTTTTGTATCTTCTGCCATATAGTACTAGCAGCAGACTATTTGCTTGCTAGATTCTTAAATATTTAAACCATATATTTTTCAATTCTCTGTAAATTACAAAATCTCAAGAGTAAAACTCTCAACTTATCCCCTTCCCTTCTCTCATTTTTATTTTCTATTATAGGAAGTCAAATTTTCCAAAGGCTCACAAGCTATGGCTTTGTTGCTCTGCTTTCTTTTTATTGAAGGGATTTTAAGATTCCTTTTGTTTTTATATAACTTAGTTTTGCTTTTTTCACTCCACCCTGAATGAATTTCTCACTTCTTCAGTGAAAAAGACCAAGACAGGTTATTCTAATTATAAAGTGTTTGGCCTTGTTATGTGGTTCTTTTCATTTATATTGTTGCATTTTTATTATTTATTTAAAACCCGGACCTTCCCTCTTGGATTCAATACTCTGTATTGGTTCCAAGGTAGAAGAGCAGTAAGGGCTAGGCAATAGAGGTCAAGTGACTTGCCCAGGGTCACACAGCTGGAAAGTATATGAGGCCAGATTTGAACCTAGGACCTCCCATCTCTAGGCCTGGCTCTCAATCCACTGAGCTACCCAGCTGCCCCTTATTGTTGCATTTTAAAAATTGTCTTTTGTTTTCCTGATTTTGCTTCACACTGCATTGGTTGTTGTAAGTCTTCAAATGTTTCTCTGAATTACTCATACTCATTGTTTCTTAAAGTATAATGCTACCACATTATGTTCACATGTCATGTTTGTTCTGTCATTTCCCTTCTAGTTCTTTGCTACCACAGAAGCACTGCTGAGAAGATTCTGTTACCTATAGGACATTTTATTTTGTGTTTTTTTTCTTTTTGTTGTTTATTGTTTTATTGTAAAAACCATGAGACTTTCCATCTGTAAACACTTTGTGAACAAGGAGTTGTCTTTAGTTTTCCGTGTGAATCCCTAGGGTTTTAAGGTACAGTGCTTTTTACTAAGTCCCTAATAAAAGTTTCATTCTTCATTCATTCATAAATGCATTCCGGAAGAACTGATTTGGAATCTTTCCCTAGTGACTCTGAACAAGTCATTTAACCTCTTTATCTTAGTTTTATAATTTGTAAAAATTGAGAGAATATTATTATCCTCAGGATTGTTATTAGTGTCAAATTAGATAAGAAGTATGAAGAGCCTTGTAGCTAGTAGGTTCTTTTTTTTTTTAAATTTTGTTTTTGACTATGCAGTGATATATGCCCAGGAACCTTCTCTTCACCCCCAATGTTAGTATACTCTTTGCATGTTAGCAAATTTGTCTGTAATAATCTGATGAAACTTTACTGTTTCTGCTGTTTCTTTTGTATTTTCATGAATTTAATTTAGTATTTCTTTGTATTTGATTGATGTTCATAGACATACTATTCGATTATAAAACTACCCTGCATGGAAAAATCATATACCTGTTTAATTTTGTATTAGTACGCTTGACCTTAAATTCAGCACAAACTGTATATAGAGGACTTTATTAGCTTTAATTAAGATCACAAATATGCCATGGGAGAAAACTTCTTTGTGGGAGCAATGAGGTGTGCCTTCCTGAACACTAAAATGCCTGAGAGGCAGAAGAAGCACTTGTGTTCTGCCCTTGCCTGACAGTGATCGTCTTTGTGACTGTGGAGAAGTATCTCTCTGGGGCTGTTTGTTCATCCATAAAATAAAAAAACTTGCTCTTGTTGGACCATTATGTCCTTTTCAACTCTACCCTCCTGTGATACCAGTTCTTGTGATTTCATATTCCTTTGACAGATGGATCATTCCAAGGCTTTTTGACTTTTATTTTTGAAGTATTCATGGGAGATATGAGAACAAGGTCTTAGTGATAACTAAGAGATTACTTTTAGGACAACCAGTTTGGCCACAGCTAGACAATGTCTAGGTCTAGTCAATCCAGAAACATTTGATAAATGTTTACTAAATGTGCCAAACATAAAAATACAGAATGGAAGCACTCTCTGCCCTCTATAGAGATGTGTGTTGGGGACGTTACACAATTTTTATAGACAAATATTTACTGTTCATGTATAAAAATAGCTAAAAGGTGACTGAAGGGGAAAACAATGACTAGAATCAAGAAATGACTCTTCTAGGAGGTGACACTTGAGGGAAGCCTCTACATGAGCTTGGGGTCCTTAGAAGTACATGTGAAGAGGGAGGATGAAAAGTCTTGGATATGGAACTGAAAATAGGCCAATTGGGCAGGAATGTAGAATTCTTGAAAGGAGTTATCATTTAATCACTCAGATTGTGAATATATAAGCGATGGTATTTTTTTCTAACTGCAATAGGGAGCTAGTGGGCCTCTTTGAACAGAAGAGTTTAGGAAAATAATATTAATTTGGCATCAGTGTGGAGGATGGAGAAGAGAGGGAGATTGAATATGAAGCTGACCAAATAGAATGTGAACTGGGCTAATTGCTCTCTGCCTAGAGAAAACAGGACAAATGTAAGAGCTTTTGAGGAACTAGAATTGAGAAGATTCTGTTTTGCAGTTTAGTAATTTTTAATAACTTTGCTAGAGCTCATTTTCTTCTGTAAAATATGAGGCTGGATGTAAAATAGAGGGTTTGGAATATTACCTTAAAAGTTTCAGATCTCTGTGATATGATTAAAATCATTATTAGGTAGATGCCTCTTTGCCAGGCACTGTTATTTGGTTGTTTGTTGTCCTTTGTCCTTGAAGAGGACCCAAATGACATCATTGGTGATGTCTTTTAATTCATGCATAAGTTGAATTTAAGTGAGGTAGAACTGACCAAAGCCATCAGTCTCACTCTCTCTTCCAGAGTCATTGAAGTTCAATGGCAAGACAGACATCAAGACAACTGACCGTGGCCTGGGATGCACACTTTACAATGTGACATTGTGTATCTATGCTTTTAAAATATTTTATCAGTTATTTCTGAAATATTCACTGTTTGTTTGACCCTCCCAAATAAACTCTCCTTTCTAGCAAAGAAAGGTTTACCAAGAGCACTCTTGATTCAGTGGGCTATCTGATAATGTACATAGCATTCTCTTCTTATACACCCCAATCTTTCTGCTGTGAGGATGGTGGTATGTTTCATTCTCTGTCATTCAGGACCACTCTTGGTTTTTCAGTTGGTCAGTGTATCTTCCTTTTAGTGATGTTTTCATTGACTAATTATTATTTTCCATTAACCTGACAACAAATTTATTCTGGCCTTAAAAGGGGGGAAAAGACCTTTTCAAGCACCAATTTGTCATACTTCACTTTATTATAGCTTTACTTTGGTCTTATTTGATTTTTATTTTCATATTCATTTCTTAATTTTTACCCCATTCCAAGTGAGTTTCATTATATTGAATGACGGTGCTTGGTTTGTCTTGACTGTTAATAGTCTAATTGTTTCTCTTGCCTTAAGTAATATCTCATTAACTTTATAAGCTATCTAGAGAATCAATTTCCTGTGTTGTAATGGTACTCAGTCTGTAGCATTTCCCTCAAAACTTTCTATATTAGCATTTTTATAGTTAAATGATTTTCAAAAGGTTTAGAGTTCTAGAGTTTTAAAAAATAATATAAATTTACATCTATAATATATGAAATATGGAGATTCCTTGTTTGTGAAACAAATTGATAACTGATTGGAAATACAGAAATTTTAATATTTCAAATGGTAAAATTATGTGACAATACACCAAATCAGCCTTTTGTGTTATTTTTGATGCATTAACACCAGATGTTTTTAGTGATTTTCCAGGAAAATGAGGTGTATTTGTGCATTAACTTCCCATTGAATGGATTTTATTACCTTTTTTGTTGGTAAAATCCATCAGAAAGAGTTATTCTTGATAGTCAGTAAACAGATGCTCAACAAATGGATTTTATTTTGAGAGTATTCTATGTCTGCATCACATACCCTTTTCTTTGATGGTATAATAGATTCTTCCATAATGCTGGAATGTTCTTTTTTTAACTCCTTTTTATTTGCTTGATCTTTAGTGAATTGGAGCCTTTGGCTTTAACTATTATTTTTGGGAGCCTATATGATGTTGATTTTGTTGGGTCAACTCTTTCTCTTTATTTAAGAATCATTAACTATTAGATTTATAAGGTACCTTGGAGATGTTGTGAAATAGAAACCCACAGATTCCATATAGACAATTTAGGTAAATAAAATCAAAAAGCCAAATTTCTCCAAGTCAAAAAGTAGAAAGTCAGATTTTATTGGAAGAGGGCCAAGTCCTCCAATAAAGCATTCTCTTACATGTATTACATTGTTGGACCCAGGCAAGAGACAATGCCCAGAGACTGAGACCTGGTTTTTATAACAAAATGAATACTTCCGTACAAGATCACAAGACATAACATCATATAGACATTATTTAGAAACAGTTACCCAATTACAAAGCTGATTAGTTAGTTCATTTCAGAAAGCCCATATTAGGCTTTAAACTAATGACTCAGTCAAGTCAAATGACCCTTACCCCTCTCTCATCTGATCTGGGGAAAGACATGGCTAATTTCCAAACAGGGAAGGTTGTATGATATTTATGCCATATTGGGACATGAGATTTGGGTAGTCTTATGAAAAAGGGAAGTACAAACTTAGGGAGGGGTTAGATATCTTGTTAGAAGCAGTTTTTATGCTTTAGTTAGAAATCCTTGTAAAAATTACGAATTTTATTAATTGTATTAAGATTATAATGGAATTTATATTAATCATTTTAGAATCACAATCCTGATTATCTTAAACCTATCACTATCACTAAAATCCAATCAAGTATAAGGTGGTAGGGGTCTTTTTTCCCCATAGAGACCATGTAGTAGGATCTGCCTACTGCAAGAGTTCTTTCTACAGCCTTTGATAACTTTACTACATGAAGCCTTTCTTGGGTCCATTTTATACCCCAATATATTTCCTTGTAGTTTTAAAAATATTTTGTTCTTAGTTATGTAAATACATGTTGTCTTCTGATAGAATCCAAGCTCCTTAAGTGAAGGGATATCACCAGAACTTAGAACAATGTCTAGGACATAATTAGTAGGCTCTTAGTAAATGATTGTTGATGGACTGACTGATAGCTCTCACTTTAAGAAAAAACTTCCTTAGATTTATGTGAAGCCTCCTCCCTTTTAACTCCTTATCTTTGTAGAAACTCAGAACAAATTTATTCTTTCCTATGAAAATCCTTCAAATATTTATAAATAGTTGTCATAATTCCTTTTAGCTTGTTTTTTAGGCTAAAGAACCTCTGATTTCTTTAGGTTTTATTTTTTTTTTAATTTAGTTTCCAAACTTTAATCACTAGCCTCTAGATTAAGTCAATCAATCAATAGGTATTTAATAAAAAAAAAAACAGACAATAAAAAAACTCATTTGAATCTGAATCCTAGACTTGGGACTTTCTATCCTTAGGTAAATCTTTTTATCTTTCTGGCTCTTAACCTCAATCTTTTGAGTCTCCTCTGCTTTTAAATCCCATGATGCTTTTGGAGACAAATTAGGCTGCCTATCTTGTATGTATACAGTTTGATTTTTAAAAAATCAGAATGTTGTACTTTTGTTTCTGCTAAATTCTAAATTGTGTTGAGCTTATCCTAGTTTCTAGTCTGTGCTGAAATCATTCTGACTTTTTATTGTAAGACTTTTTCACCCTCGCAATTTTTTATTCAACATTTTCATCAAAGACTTGAATAAAAGAGAGTCCAGGATAGTCTTCAGATGTGCTGCCAGGAACATGCTTCTTTGGGTGTAGTAGTTAAATTAACAGAGGCAGCAAAGTGACACAGTATTCTGAAAACTGGAGATCAAATCCACCCCCAGATGCTTATTAACTGCCCAAGTTACTTAATCACTATCTGCCTCAGTTTCCTTATCTATAAATTAGAGATAATAACAAAGTGTGTTGTTGTGAAGATCAAATGAGATTTGTAGAGTGCTTTGCAAATCTTAAAGTGATATATAAATATTAGCTATCATTATTGCTATTATTGTCATTCGGCACATTTCTCTATCCTTTTCCACAAAATGGTAAGGACATGATGCACTGACACATTTTATTTGCCAACAGAGGGTGTGAGTAGCAAAAATGTCATAATCATTCTCTTCCTAATACTGTTCTGATACCTTGGGGCCAACTGCTCATGCATCAGAGACAACCAATGCCTCCTTTGAAGGCAAAATAGTATATTTGCTTCTGCTCAGTCTATTAGGCTTTGACACCTGATCTCCCCCTAGCAATATTCAGCTTTAAACCTAAGAAAAGGAAAAGAAAGTATAAGGAAGTACTATAACCTTTTGGGTCAAGAAAGTTTGTAGCTTTAAAATTTTAAGTATTAAATTTTAATTAATTAGAATTAAGTATTTCTACTCAAAGAACTAGATCAAAGTGGCTGCTTATTCTGGGCTCCAGATGGTGGTGGACTTTGGTTGATATTTAACATTTTGAATTATTCAGCTAATATTTACAAAACAAATATCTAACTATCACCATGGGCAGCTAGGCGGTGCAGTGAAAATAGTGCTGGGCCTGGAGTCAGAAAGACCTTAGTTTAGAATTGACCTCATACATTTACTAGTTCTATGACCCTGGGCAAGTCACTTAACCCTGTTTGGCTTAGTTCCTTCATTTGCAAAATGAGTTGGAAAAGGAAATGACAACCCATTTCTAGTATCTGCCAAGAAAACCCCAAGTGAGGTGAATCTGTGTGCTTTGGACTCAGGAGGCATTTTAATACCATTTTTTGTCAAATCTTATTTTTCCTACTTCCCTTCTGAGTTGAAGTGATATATAGTAAGATTTTCAGTACTTGTAAAAATTCTCTTAGAAACCTATTACTTGTATTGTGTCAAAAAGGACTTCTTTAAGGCATCTCATGGCTCAGACCAAAGATAATTTATAGAGGAATATGATAGTGAAAGGCAAGGAAGAGGTTGATTCCATTCTCCAAGCTTCCAGGGATCACATTAATGCTATAGCTGGTAAGAATAGGTGTATGACTTGAGGATTGTTAGCATGCCGCTGGATTGCTCCTGGTTGACTTCCAAGATTTGCTCACAGAACACTCTTGTTTTATGATAAGAATCTTTTCAGGGAAGGCTTCTACTTGAATTACATTCAGAATCTTCCTATTGTTATATAGATCTTCTAGTCTTAACAAGAACCTCTAATTAACACACCTCATCCAAACTCATCCAGCTTTTGTTTGAAAATTTTTAGTGAGGGGGAACTTGCTTTCTTCTAAGGAATCTATCCTACTTTTGATTAGTTCTAAAGATTGAGAAGATTTTCCTTAATTCACCTAAGTTTTACTATTTGTGACTTTCATTGCTCCTCATTTTGCCAAAAGGGACCGAACAGAGAAAATTAGATCTCTCAGCCATGTGTCATCCGTTCATGTAATCGAAGTCAGGGAAGGACTCCTTTTGGTCTTTCTTTCTCCAGCTCTTAACACAGTGCTTAATAAATGCTTCTTGACTATGTGAATAGAGAGGAAAGTGATTAAAATATGAGGTATTATTTATTAATAAAATATGAGAGAAGTGACAAGATTTAGCAACAGCTTGGGCTAATTTAAGGGAGACAAAAGTCAAGGATGAGTAGAAATAAAGCTTAGTAGAGTGCTTTTGGGGGAAAGATGAAGATTTGCTTCTTGGGTGTGTTGAGTGGAAATTGGTGATAGGATTTCCTAAAAAAAGTTTAGGATTAAGAAAGAGAATAGAGATGGAGTTGTGATTTGGGGAGTCACCTGTCTAGAGATGACAATTTGAACCTCATGGTATTGAATGAGGTCATTAAAAGAGAGGATATAGAAAGATAGGAAGAAGGACCAAGCCTGCAGGAGCATCTCTGCTAAGGGGGACAGAAGATAGATAATGAATTGGGAAAGGAGATTGAACAGGAATGGTCAGACAAGTAGAGGAATCAGGAGAGAAGAGTATCCTGGATGCCCATGGGAGAGAGGACAAGTAGGAGGAGGGAATGAAACAGAGGAGGAAGGATAAGGACATAAGTTTTAACTTTTAATATTATCATTAATTTGTTTCTGATCTGTGTTTTCATCAGTGTAGAGAAATTACCTCATGTGGAAACTCCATTCATAAATTCAGAGTGGCAACTTGTCTTTAATCGACTGATTTAGAGATTTATCTCATTCAGTTGGAGTGACTTGCCCTTGACCACACAGAATATGTGTCAGGGACAGGACTTGAACCCAGGTGGGATATCCTGACCCCAAAGCTGGCTCCCCATCTACAACTCCATGCTGTACCCTTTTATTCCTGTCACTTGTTTTGCGGGGTCTATTTTGTTCCTCTACAGTAAATCCTTTTCTGTTTTTAAAATCCACGAGTGAAAAAAGAATTTGATGTTTTTCTTTTATTGTGCCCTGAACCAGGGATAGTTCATTGAGAGTAGTAACACTGCATAGATATGAACTTTGATGTAGATGATATGAGGAAATTATCTTCAGAGTTGTGGAAATATAAGGACTTCCCATAAACTAGCCTCTCCTATTGGTAAGAGACAGGCTATCATTTCTGCTTGGTTAGTAAGAATAATATTTGTGAGATAAAATCTGACATAACACTTTTGCCCTTCACTTACTTTTTGAAGTGTAAATGGCTTATGTTTAGGCAATATACTTGTTGTGAAATTGAATCATTTTTATGGCATGTAGAGTTAGAGCTGCTGATGTAGCTATTAGCAGATACCAAAGAAGAAACACTCCTTTGAGGCAGAGGATATTTGAAGATAGTGGGTACTTTGTGGGTAATAGAACTATTTCTGTTCACTGGTACAACATTAAGCTGCATGTGACCTGAATGTGCCTAGACCCTGGGATGTGTGTTTAGAGAGGAAGCGGGGTTATTAAAATAATAATAATCACTCAGAGCATTTTGAGATTTGCAAAATGCTTTCGATAGCCATGGGAAAAAGATGCTCTAATTACCTTGGGTTTATAGTTAGGGAAACCGAGGCCAATAGCGGCTTGAAACTTGTGCAGGGTCACCCAGCTATTAAGTTTCTGAGGCTGGATTTGAATTGGGGCTCTCCTGAATCAGGTCCAGGGTATCACTTCTCTGGTTGCCTTTATAATTGCTAACATTTTTGGAGAGAACCAGGTAGAGATTCATTTGATGGCCTTGGGGAAAGCAAGTCATAATATCATAAGATTTTGGATTTAA
The DNA here is from genome assembly GCF_027887165.1 of Monodelphis domestica. Classification (NCBI taxonomy): domain Eukaryota; kingdom Metazoa; phylum Chordata; class Mammalia; order Didelphimorphia; family Didelphidae; genus Monodelphis; species Monodelphis domestica. Next base: position 220,206,708 of record NC_077231.1, on the reverse strand, counting down.
GAGTTGGGAGGGTCCTAGGAGAAGGATTAGTGTTTAGATAGCCCTTTAAGGCTTGCCTTGTGTTTTGTATACAATAACTCCTAACTCACACATCCCTTGCTGATTCTTATTCTGTGCTTATGAGGTCACTGACTTGATGATCTGTGATCTCTGGCTCAGGAGGAGGGGGAAAGTGGGTGATTAGCCCCCAAAATACTGGGAATGGATAAACAATAGATGCTTTTCTCTGCTTCATTTTCAGGGGTGTGTATAAATAGGGAAACTAAATAGACATTTTGCCTGGGGATACTAATCAGAACATTGCTGTTGAATAGAGAAATTGAGTTTTTTTGACCCAGATGCTTAATGAGGTTATTGATACCATCTTGGAGGGCTGATCCTGTGGTCATTGACTACTGACTGGAACATTCTGATTGACAGTGTTGTATAAGGCACTGACCCAAGGACTGACTAGGATGCATTGTGCAGCTTAAAACCATGGGTGCTGATCAGGGCAGGGTATTGTTCTAAGGTCAATGCCTTTTAGATATGTAAAGATATACACTAACGGGATTTGGAAACATAAGGACTCATGGGATGCACAGACTCCAGAGGTTAACTAGGTCAGTGACCTGAGGAATAACCAAAGCTATTGACCAAGTAATATTGGGTCAGATGAGTGGTAGAGTGTCAGGCTTGGCATTAGGAAGACTTCTCTTCCTGAGTTCAAATTTGGCCTCTGATGATAATAGCCAGGTAACTTTGAGCAAGTTACTTAACCCCATTTGCTTTGGTTTCCTCATCTGTAAAATTAACTGCAGAAGCAAATGGCAAACCATTCTAGTATCATTGCCCAGAAAACTCCAAATGGGGTCACAGAGTCAGACACAATTGAACAAATACAGTTACATTTCTTTCTGAATGTAGATTATTTGTAGCCTTTTTGTGAGATATATTATGGCTCCTTCTGACTCCATGAAAGACAGAATAATTTATATACACAGTGAAAAGGCTTTGCTTTCAAAAAGCTTATATTCTATCAGAAATGACAGTGCCTACATGTACTGGGGGAAGAAAGGTCCACAAGAATGCAGAGTCTCATCCATTCCCTGAAGAGGCACAGGTAAAGGACCATAGCTTTTTGAAAGCAAAGACTTTTCACTATGTATATGACCCCTCTCCACCCCCATTTGCTGGCTCACAAAGAAAATACTCCATCTCTTGGATGTTGGCTCTTGACATTTTATCTGGTTGTCCCTCATTCCTGGAATGTTTTTCCTCCTCAGTTCTAACTACCAACTTCCCTAACTTCTTTTCAGTCTGACTATTAAATCTCATCTTTTACAGGAAGCCTTTTCTAACTCCTCTGAATTCTAGTGACTTTATTCTAGTAATTATTTCCTGCCTATTTTGTATATTTTTGTTTGTGTACTGTGTCTGTGGTTAGATTGTAAGCTTTTTGACGTCAGGGACTGTTCCAAATCTTTTTGTATTTCTAGTGCTTAACATAATAAGCAGTAAGTAAATGCTGGTTGATGAATATGGCATATATATATATATATATATATATATATATACATATATATATATTTGTTTGCATGAGGTCATGTATCCCCAGGGCTTAGCCCAATGGCTGAAACTTAAACATTGTTTATTAATTTGTCTAGAAAGAGCTTACATGATATTATGGGTAGGGGAAAAGATGGGTGGAATGAATACTGGCCACTGTAATAGGTATTTTTCAACAAATACCATAAAAGGGGTGGCAAATTTGAGTTTAGAGGAGGAACAGATCACTGTCATCTGTGTTGATTCAGAGAAAAAATAGCATTTGAAGTTGACCTCGAAATTTGGGTAGAATTTTGGTGAATGGAAATAATGAATAAGTGCTTTCCAGTAAGAAGGAACGCACAAGAAAAGGCATGGAGGTGGGAGGGTACAAAGTCTTATTTGTTTTATAACATGTAGAAGATAATTTGAGGCAGGGAAGAGCCTCCTTTCTGGGTATTAGTAACAGCTTGTTCATGAAGTAGTAACTAAACTAGAGCTTGAAAAAAACCTAAGGAGTTAAGAGATGAATACATTTTAGACATAGGGCTCAGGGTATACAAAGGCATAAAGTCAGGGGATGGAACACCTTTCAAGAAGAGCTCTTCAGATGGAATTGGTGAACAATTTAATTTGGCCTGAGTGTATGTAGTGTATGAGGCAAGGGGCCACATGGAGAGAACCCTGAATATCTATCTAAGAAGTTTTGACTTAATTCTGTGGGAAATGAATATCTAGTGAAGTAATAAAAGTAGTAGAGTGATGTGAATAGAACAGTATTTCAAGAAGATTAATTTGTCATCTATATGCAGGGTAGAGTACAAGGGGAGAGATTGGATGGAGATTGGGAAACAAACCTTTTAGGAGGTTTTTATGACATTTGAACTTTTCTAAAGAGACATAGTATGATTGAAGAAGGAATAGAAAGGAAAGGAAAGGGTACATTTAAAAGGCTTTTCAAAGGAAAAGTTGACAGGACACAGTGAACTGGACACACTGGACTGGAGTTAGGGAGGGAGGAATTGAAGATAACTTGAAGTGACTAGAAAAATGGTCTTATTAACAAAAATAGATAACTTGGGAGGAGAACCTGGTTTGGCAGGGGGTAGAATAGAGGTGGGGCAGGTAATGATTTTAGTTGAAATACTGTCAAGATCTGTAGATCAAAATGTCATTAAGGTGGTTGGGGGAATAGAGCTAAGGAAAGATGACTGATTAAATATAGAGATTTCATTTTACTGTGACTATCCTAGTACATGAACAATTATAAAGATTCTTGTTTAATTATGATAGTAAATAATAATTTAATTAATAATATTTAATAAGCTATTTTCCCCCTCAGATAATGTAGTCTTTTGCTAAATATTTTAGGTTAACATTTTATTTATTCCATGTTACCCCAAATCCTAATTTGTTTTGGTTATAATTAACACATCTGCCAAAGAAGGGGCATAAGTTTATGGTCAGTAGAATATACTGGTTTCTGAATATATGGTCTTCTGAGTTGCCCAGTATTTTTCAAAATGGAATATAAAAGAAAGCCCCTAGTGTTGAATTTGAGAATTTATTATTTTAAAAATAGAACCTTGCCTTTAAAAATTATCACCATTTTTAGGGGAAATGTTTAGACAATGTGTAAATGTATTTCTGCTCTCTTAAATAGCTATGCTAGAAATAATTTAGCCTCATTGTTGACATTAGTATTATTAGATATGAATGCATTGTGCTGTGGAATATGAAACCGACACCCATAGATATTAAAGTTTTATAGGGATATTTATTTCTATATCTAGTGACCCTGAATGGCAGTATTTTGGAATTTTTCTAATGATTTTTTGGTCTATTGCTAATCTCTTGGGTACCACTTCTTACTGCTTTGAATTTGAAAATGTCTTCCTGCATTTTCCAATATGCACCAGCTATTTTGCTGTTGACTGGAAAAAGTACATAGGCTTTAATATATAATCTGAGGACTCTCCCATTTGTATAGACTATAGAATCTCTAGAGCTGGTAATGGAAACATGGCATAACAGAAAGGACACTGGCTTTTTAATTTTTTAAGATCTGGTTTAAATCCTGGCCTTATTATTTTACTACCCTTGGAATCAAGTCATTTTACTTTTTAAATCCTCCTCATCTATATGATGAAAGAGTTGGATTTAAATACATTAATATAAATTAAAAATACAAAAATACATTAATTAAAAATACAAAAATACATTAGGGGTTTTAGAGTTAGCTATGAAAACAATCAGGGATCAGTTCCTTCCTTTCCTCTATATATAGGACCTCTAGATAAATTAAATAAAACATTTACTAAATACTATTTGTTCAAGGCATTATGCTAGGTATTGGAAATACAAAGACAAATACAAAGGAGCTTAATTGTCAGTTAAACATAGGCAAGATTATATGAGGAAAGGAAGAGCACCCCCTCTTTGGGTATGAGGAAAGATTTTGACTTTGAGGTGGTAACTGTCCTGGAGCTTTGGGGGTAGTTAAGGAGTTAGAGATGAATGTATTTTAGTCATAGGACCCAGAGTGTGCCAAGGCAAAGAGGTAGGGGATTGCTGGAATGTATTGGTCTTTAGAGACCTCATCATGATAAACTTCATAGAAGACTTACAATTGCAGAAGTAATTTAAATAAGGAGAAACAATATAACAACAAAACAAACCATGATGGCTAGAAAAACACAGTAAGTGGCATGGGATGGACTTGTAAACAAACTTCAGAGTTTAATAGAAGGGAAGCATTTAAGAATGCTCTTGCCTAGATTAAGACAGGGATAGAGATTTTGGGGGAAAATATGTTATTTGAATTTGAGAGTGAGAAAAGAGAGAAATTACATACCACAAAGTGTTTAAAAAATAGAATGATCATGTTTAATGTATTTGAAGTAGTTTTTCATAAACTACCCCAATTTTGCTTTGAATTGTTTAATTTAAAGTGAACATGTATAAACTGATAAAAATATTAGTATTCAGTGTAAGATTTTATCCATTTCCTTTTTATATTAAAAACACCTTTCAAATTAGGCTGATTCTAGAAAAATGTTATATAAATAACTACCTTATTTGAAAAATGCAAAGCATATTACAATTTATAATATACAAAATTTCCCACCAGAGCCAACAGATGAAATTTGTTTCCTAAATGCCATCACATTGAAATGAAAATGTAAATAGATTCATTATAATGTGTCAGCAATATGACAACCAAAAAAGTTTGGTTTTTAATAAAAAATCTCAGGAGGATTTGCCAGGCAACATAGTTCAGTGAGTCCTTCTGACTTAATTACTGGTTCAAGTTTGCTGAAGTTCCGCCTAATCAAGAGTTCCTTTGAAATGTAGAATACATTGTGTGATCTTAGGAAAGCTAAGAAAATTATTGTATCTCTTCAGCAATGAACCACGAAATTGGATTCCCTGTTCCTCTAAATAGCTTTTGTTCTCTGCCCTAAACCCTGCCACCAGCCTCCCTCTCCATGTCAAGGGTCCCATGCCTCTCCACTGTTGCTGCTTCTCTCAACTATTTCAAACATCCTTATCATCATCCTTGTTTTAACTGAAACATATTAGCTCTTCAGCAGTTACAAAGCCCTGGAAATAAATGGCAGAAGAGATAGTGTTAGAATTGGGAAGAACTAGGTTTAAAACCTTTCATTGATACTAACTAACAGAGTGATTCTAGCAAGTCTTAATTGCCTTGCCCCTCACCTGAAAAACAAGGGATTTGGGCTTGATGTCTTCTATAGGACCTTCTCTAAATCTATGATATTATGACCCTTTCAGTACCTTTGGCCAGTAATTACTACAGATTTGATTATACCTAGCTCACAGATTAGGAACCTGATAATCAGATTGTTATCCCACTGTGATTTTACAACTACTTATTTGTATCTAGGATCTGAGGTAAGATTTAAATACCAAATCTCCTCCAAATCCAAGTTCAATACCCTTAAAAAAAACCCTACTTAATATTTTATTTTTTTCCAATTACATGTCAAAATATTTTAAAGTTTCATTTGTACAGAGTTCCAAATCCCATCCATTTCTCCTCATTGAGAAGGCAAACAATTTGATATAGGCTATACATTCTCAATTGTGCAAAATATATTTCCATATTAGATATGTTGTGAAAAGCAACACAGACCAAAAAAAACGAAACAAGAAAAATTTTAAAAAAGTAAAAAAAAAATTTTCCTGAATTCAAATTCCATTGGTTCTTTCTCTGGAGGTGGATAGCATTCCTCATTACAAACCCTTCGTAATTGTCCTGGATCCTTGTATTGCTGAGAATAACTAAATCATTCACAGTTGATTATCATACAAAATTGCTGTTACTGTGGCTACTGTTCTCATGGTTCTCCTCACTTCAGTTCAAGTAAGGCTTCTTAGGTTTTTCTGGAACCATTCTGCTTGTTGTTTCTAATAGCTCAGTAGTTTTCCATCACAATCATATGCCACAACTTGTTCAGCCATTCCCCAGCTAATGGGCATTTTCTCAATTTGCAATTCTTCACCAGCCTGAAAAGAGTGCTATAAATGTTTTTGTACATATATCTCCCCTACTATTTTTTTTTACCTTGTTGTGGTATTGCTGGATCAAAGGGTATGCACAGTTTTGTAGCCCTTTAGGCATAGTTCCAAATTACTTTCCAGAATATTTGGATCAGTTCACAACATTACCGATGGTACATTAGTGTCCCAATTTGTTGTTTTCCCCTTGTGTCATATTAGCATGATATCTGATAGGTATAAAGTGCTCCCCTAGGGTTGTTTTAATTTGTCATTCTCTTCATTTTTGATTTATAGCATTTTAATATCACTATAGATGGCTTTGATTTTTTAGTCTGAACACTGCCTCTTCATGTCCTTTGACCATTTATCAATTGAAAAATCACTTGTATTCTCATAAATTTGACTCATTTTGAAATGAGGTCTTTATCAGAGAAATTTGCTTTAAATTTAATTTTTCAGTTGGAAGGAAAATATTTTTCCTATTTCCCCCCATTTATTCTTCCCTTTCTTTCACTTGGTCCCTACTCAAAGTTATTTTGATTTTGACTGCTCTCTTCCCTAATCCACCTTCCCTTCTATCAGAACCCTGACTCCCTTCTCTCTTTCCCACCCCTCTTACTTCCCTGTAGGGTAAGATTTTTATACCCGATTGAATATGTATGTTATTCCTTCTTTAAACCAATTCTTATGAGAACAATGTTTAAGCTTTGCCCTCCACTATAAGTTATTTCCTGACTCTTAAGATAATTGAATCCATTCTTCCTCTTTCTTCCCCCTTTTCCCAGTACATCCTTTTCATCTTTTTTTTAGATACCCCATTTTCCCTTCTAAATACCCTAATAATGATAAAGTTCTTAGGGGTTACAAGTATCATCTTCCTATATAGGAATGAAAAAAGTTTAACCTTATTGAATCTCTTATGATTTTTCTTCCCTACTTACCTGTTTATATTTCTTTCGGGTCTTATATTTGAAAGTCAAATTTATATTCAATTTTGGTGTTTTCATCAGGAATGCTTGAACATTCTTTATTCAATTAAGTAAATAATTCTTTCCCTGAAATACTCAGTTTTGCTGGGTATTTGATTCTTGGTTGTAATCCTAGCTCCTTTGCCCTCCAGAATATTCACCCAGTGAGGGACATCTTCCAGGGCAGCGCTGGCCCTCTCCAAACTCCTGGTGTTAGAGACACCGCTGAGATCAGAGGACTGGTCTCTGGTCACTCATCGAACGTTTATTAGAGGTGGGACTCGAATCCAGATCTTGAATCCAGAGCCATCTCTAGATCCATTATACTGCACTGTTTTGCCTAGACATAATTGAATATTGATTATTCTTCTTTTGGTCCAAACATTTGGCTTAATTGATATAAACTGATCTCTGCCTCCACATCTCCTCTACCAAAACAGGACAACAATTCTGTAGTTTATAGTCTTATTTTCCAGGTGACAATGGGAGGTGAAGAGACTTTCTCAGGGACTCACATACCTATGTCATCCAGACCGAGGCCAGCCTTCCCTACAATCAGTTATTTGGTTCACAAATTTTAAGCTCTTACTAGGTTCTAGGCACTGCCCTACACATTAGGGATATAAAAAGTGAAAAAAGTGGTCCTTGGTTTTGGAGCTAACATTCCAATGAGAGAATCCCACTAATAATTATTTTCTGAAAAAACTACATAAATTTCTGTTAGTTGCAACTTCTGTGGTTTAAAGAGTTATGTCTGAAAATGCAAAAAAAAATATAGGAAAGACTCTTGGAAGCAATTTTGTTTATCATGTTTTAGGATAAACCAATTGATTGGGAACCATAATATTTTTTCCTGTTTTATGAGATGTCAGTGTGCTCTGTGGTCCTAATAGCAGAATAAACCGATTAGACTTTACTTAGATTGTGCAAATTGTCCTGAAATATTTCTGACTTGAAGGTAATGCTTAGCTCAGAATTTATAAAGAGCTTTTAATGTTCAGAAAATTTCCTAGCTATATAGATAAGAAAAGTGAGACTGATACTTCTGAGGAAGCTATTCTGCATCTTTATAGAACTATTTCACTCCATCGTACTAAACTGGTATCCTAATTTGAGAAATAGATTAGAAGTCTTCTATTACAGCTAACAGTTCTTATTGATTATGCTAAGCAAAATATACAATTTTCCCATTTCTTTGTTAAAATTTGAGTTATGGAAATCCAGGTGTAATACCTTTTGCTTGAAAGTAGTGTTCTTTCTCTTTCCAATCTTTCTTCTTGGAGAAAGAGACAAAAATGGGATTGTAGATGCTTGACATCAGGTTGTGTATTTGCCAGTTAGGGGAAAAATAATGCAGATGAAATTGTAAAGTGAACTTTGGCCTTGGAATCTTGTCAGGCACCTAAATTGGTGGCAGGAGGACCCCTCTGGTAAGAAGAGACCATTTTTATCTCTCTGGGACAGGTAGGTAGTGCAGTGGATAGCGTGCCTAGCCTGGAGCCAGGCTTGAAATTTTATCTTCCTGAGTTCAAATCCAACTCAGACACTTATTAGTTGCCTGACCCTGGACAAGATACTCGGCCCTGTTGGCCTCAGTTTCCCCATATGTCAAATGAACCTGAGAAAGAAATGGTAAGACACTCTATTACCTTTGCAAGAAAACCACAAATATGGTCACAAAGAGTCAGATAAGACTAAAAAACATCTGAACTGATGAGAATAAGAAGGGCAAGAATTCTTGCAAGGTGAGAGGACACTGGTGGGAGCATGAGTGGAGAGAATGTCAGCTTAGGAATTGAATAATCACTTCATACTGGGGCAAAGAACTTAATTGGGGGTGGGGAGAGTGGTATAAAATAACGTTTAATGCCTACATTTGATCATTTTGGAAAAAACAGGTGATAAATTATGGAAAGCACCTTGTTACAGAAAAATATGGTTCATGTAATATTGATATAATTATGCTCATAGAGGAAATAATATGAACTTACACATTCATCTTTGAACAATTTAAACAAGTACTTAGGAAAAGCAGTGAGGAAGTATGTGAAAACTGACAGCATATTTTTGCATTAAATTCTAGAAAATGCTTTCAAAATCCCTCAGAAAATGTGTTCAGATGTAGTATTTAAGGAAAGAATGTTAGAGTAGTATATAGCGCTGTGTTTTTTTCCAATGATTTTCAGAAACTGAAATGGAGCTTATTTTGTTTTTTAACTTCAATGTGCAACAATATATCATCATAAGCAGAAAAAGAACCAATTTTAATGATAGTATGCACATAGAGGAATGAATATAATTTACAATTGCAATGAAAATATTTTTATTTGAGACCTCCAGTGAGTACTTCTGTATATACATATATATGTATATATATATTTCTGTGAAATCCATTTTAAATTTAGTTACACACTTAACTAAGGCACATGAAAATGAAATATAAATTGGAAGAAAATAAATTATTTTAATATATCATAACCAAAGTGTAAATACCACCATATTCTTTTTCCCTACAGTCAAAAATTTTGTTATTAATAGAATGGCACTAAAAACAAAACCTTGTATAAATTGAGTGTTTTATTGGGAGAACAAAAAAGCAGCAATGGACTCATCATTCCACTCATTTAGGAGTGGAGATTCTAGTAGTTATTAAAAGAAATTTGTCTTCTGTTTACAGTTACAGGCATCTTCCTAGTGATGTTAGTCTGCAACTAGCATACTCAGGAAAGGATCACTTTCACAAGGTCTCCTGAACTTTTTCTCTATATTAAATTATAATAGAACAATCTCATTCTTGATAAGTGTTTTTTGTAACTAAGGCTCCATTCCATGCCCCCCCCCCCCATCAACACTAGAAAGTATTGCAGTTTTATGCTGCATTCAGTTATGTTATAATTTGCATAATGTTGATTGGAAGTGGTTGGATGTAAAAATGTAAATTGGATTTAGCAATCAAAAAGGCTGACACAAGTTGGTAATTTTTTTTGAATTTAGAAAAAAAATTTTATGAACTGTAAAATATGTGGGAAGTGAAAAATACATTAGTTTAATAAAGCCTGTAATAAAGGAAGGTTAGCATAATACAGGAACATTTTTTAAGAAATTGGTACATTCATTTTGCAGTAAGCATTTCAGAATTAATGGAATGTCCTGTATGCTGAAAATATATTTTCCATAGTATTTTAGGAGGGATTTTTTAAAGATCTTACATTGGAAATATAAGCAAATAATTTGAAGTCTTTCTTGAAGGATAAAGAAAAGGTGATGGAGTTAATTACGTATAGTTCCAAGTAGTTTTAGTACTAGCAGCAGGAAATTAGCTGTTTGTGAAAACAGCATGAAATGTAATTCAGAGCAGCTGTCTAATTTATCAGCAAGAACAAACTGCTCATGTTTTTAAAGTGTACTCAATTACTGGAGCCACCCTTTTTTGACCTGTTCAGCCTGCTAATGTTTGCTTAAAACTAGAAACCAAAGAAAGTTTGTCACCCTTTTAAAATAGACCCAATGAGTCCTGGAGTCATGGAATAGTAGAACTTGGACCTGTAGACATCATCTGTTCTGACTTTATTTCACAGATGAGGAAAACAGGGCCCTGATTGGTTAACTTGCCCAAAGTTAACCCAATTAGCTACAGAACTAGTACAAGTTCTTTTGACTCCTAGATCACGGCATTTTATTTATTTCTTTTTCAAATTTTGTTGCTGATTAGAAAAAATATTATTGTATCTTAAGACACTGAAAATGTTCAGCAGATTACATATAACTTGATACTGTCCTGTAACTTGGTCTCCATGACTGGGCATGTGGCAGTACTCTTGACAGTAATAGGAAAGTTTGGAAGAAAGATCCATTTCAAGGGAAAGATGATGAATTCAGTGTTAAACCTATTTCAGACAGCTATATAACATTTAGTTTGAAATATTCAGTAGGCACTTGGTGATGTTAGATGGAAAGCCAGAGAGAAATTAAGACGAGTCCATGGTCCACTCCCCAGTGCAACTTGAACCAGATTAAAATGCATTTGGGAAATAGTTAATGAAACAAATAGGAATATACTAGGACATAGATTATGTTAATAGATGGTTTTCTAAATCAGTGAGTCCTTGCAGGGATCCTTATGTACAGTTCAATGGTTTCCTTTTTTATTTTGAGTTTGATACCACTGCTCTATGTGATTCTGTATTTTTTCTAGATGCCTCTCCATTAAATGACTTGTCCATCATCTAGAAGATACTTAGTAGACATTTAAAGCTTTGATATCTTGCCATGAGTGAGAGAGGAGAGGGCACAAATAGGCAGGGATTTTTTAAAAATCTTGATTATCTGTAATTAGAGCTGACTATTCCTCTCAAGGAATCATTCATTCCCTGTTCCTGACACTTCAGAGTCTTCCCCCACCATGGCGCTGTATTGATGCATGACTGTATTCTACTTCTAAAACTGGAAACATCAGTCTTTACACGAAAGGCTATACATATGCACAACACACTCACACTGACCTAGTAGTGGGTGCTTTAGAGAAAAATTTAATACAATAATATTGAGCTTTTTTTTAAACCTGTGTATTGATTCTAAGACAGAAGAGAGGTATGATCTAGGCAGTTGGGTTTAAGTGACTTGCCAAAGGTCACATAGTGAGGAAGTATCTGAGACAGATTTGAACCCAGGACTTTCTATCTCTAGCCCTAGTTCTCAATCCACTAAGCTACACTCTGATAATGTTGACATTTACATGGAACTTTGAGATTTTCAAAATAATTTTGTGTCAATTATCCCATTTGAATTTCATAATAAATTTTTAATGCAAGGATGCAAGTTGCTATTTTCCCATTTTGAAGATAAGGTAATTGAGGGTTAGAGAAGTGAAATAACCTACCTACCTACCTACCTGTGGTCAAATAGCTAGTGTCTGAGGTGGGATTTGGATTTAGATCTTCCCCTCATTCCAATTCCAACAACTCATTTACTTTTGGGGGGCTTTAGTTTTGTCATCTGTAAAATGAGGCTGTTAGCCTAGCTGACTTCAAAGATTGTCTCCTCCAAGTCTTCGATCCTACAAAGTCTCTCTTATCCCACCTGATTTTCACAGTTCTCTTGACGATTTCTAAAGGCTCTAGCATTCTTTTCAGACAGCCACACTGTTTTATAGTTTTTTGTGTTTAATTAGTACAGCTCCTAATATTTGTGAGGACCTTAAATTAATGAATAACCCACCAGTTTAAACTAATATAGGACACATTTTGCCTACAAAACTCTTAAGGACACTGGATGTTCTTGCAGTCAGAGGGATGAGGGAAAGGCTCCAAGAGTTAGGTTTTTCCATTTGTTTGACCACATTGTTTGGTCAACAATGTCTTTAAACAGCTAGGAAGAAAAATGTGTATATACTAAGAGCCTGACCAAATGATCTCCTCTTCAGTTGTTCAAACAACTTGCTTTATACCAAAGAAATGAATTTTCTCATCTTCCTTCCCAATCTCTTCTGCTTTTTTTTTAAAGCAATTTTTTATGCCCTCTAATTCACAAGGCCACCCCTTAGCTAACCCTAAGACAGAAACATTGATCCATCCCTGACTGTTAACACAATAAGGGCTCAATAAACTCTTATTGTTATGGATGTGATTCTTGGCTACCTTAATGTTCCAATTACCAGTGGATTAAAAGAAATGCCATCTATCCTTTTCCATCTCATTTCAAGTCCAAATGACATCATTTTGTCATCAGGGAGTTGGAAGAGAAATCTAAAAAGATGAACTGTATTATAGATAAATGCTTTATATTTGTGTTAAGAAAATGAACTTAAAAATATAGGATGAGGTAGATATGTCATCAGTTCTTTTGAAAAAGATCCATAGATTTTTAGTGGACTCTATATTCAATTGGACTCAATGATAGAACATAAAAAAACAAATTTCTTAATTCAATTTTAGGTTTCATTGAGAAGCAAAACATCCAGGGCTTAGCAAGTGATAGTCATGCTCTACTCTACCCTGGAACATCTGAGTTCCAAGCATTGTGGCAAATGGCATATTCAAGCCCGGACTTAACATTTAAAGAAGGATGATGATACATTGGAGAAGTCCAAAGTTCAAAGTACTGAGACTGCTAAGCTTTAAGTAGAGAAGAGTGGAGAAAGGGGAGGAGGCTAGAGAGTTGGTTTTTAAGTATTGGAAGGGCTGTCATATGGAAGAAGGGTTGTACTTATTCAGCTTGATCCCAGAGACAGACCTAGAAATCCTGGGGAGAAGCTACAAAGATAAGTGTAGGTTTGGTCAACCAGTCATACGCATTGTAGTGTCCACTAGGTGCCAAAGAAGAATAGGCAGCCTCAGAAAGTAGGGGATGGGTTTCCCATATTGGAAATCTAGCAAAAAGTTGGTTATCACCTATAGATGGGCTGGTAATAACAACAGCTGACATTCTGTTTGCCACTGGACTTTGGGGACTCTGGAAGAGAGACTAAAGTGGACAATTTTGTGCCAACTCTGCCTCACTTAAATCATTTATCTTTGGGCTAAAGGAGAAAACCAGAGAAGGCTCCATGGATGGAGTGAGAAACACCTAAACCAAGTTATAATGAAAGTGAAGGATTTCAACAAGCCAACATTCAAATTGAATGGAGATGAACAACCAGGATAGAATAAAGAACAAACTGTCAGCCATCCAGTACTGACTAGAACATGAGAGGCCAAAAGGAAGAGTACATAGAGGGAAATAGGCTCCTTGAGAAAGGAGCATAAAGGTTGGGCCATTTTGAGCTACCATTTTATCTCAAAAGGTCAATGGTGAATTGATGACAATTTTTGAGTAGAGGACTAGCATGGTTAGAGCTGCCACTTAGGAAGATTATCTTCGGACTCATAAAGGTGGATGAAGGAAAGATAGAGAGGTAAGGTGATAATGACAAGATGGAAAATGGAATTTGAAGCAAATCTTCATTTTAAACTCTTATGGTTGTATTCCTGTATTATGGAGAGCAGAGTAAGCATTGTAGACTTTTGAAATGCTCATTAAGAGCCAATTTTGATATTTTCCAATTTTTTATGTAGTGTTTTTTTGAAAGAGTTATTTCTCCACAAGATTCTTTAATTTTTTTCTTTTGTTAAAAAAACAACTTTTAATGTGGAACAATGTAAAGATTTTATTGAGTTATTGTAGTATCTTACATGTTAAAAAAAAACTTCTAACATAGAACGTCTGGAAAATAATTAATTTGTGTATGTGTGTGTATAAAAGGCACCTTATAAGTAGTTAGTGTGACATTTAGTAATAGTTATCCAGTCATTGTTCCAAAGATTTCACCTATTTTAAGAAATATTTTGGATTTTAGAGATTTCCTTTGAAACCTTAAGAGCCAATATACATGGGTGGGTGTCATTTTGGAAATTCCTCTGGTATCCAGAATCTGAGATTGACAAAAAACTATTTAACAATACAGATTCCAGTGCAGAAAATTGGTAAGGGCTAGGCAGTCAGAGTTAAGTGACTTGCCTACAGCCATACAGCTAGGAAGTGACTGAGGCCAGAGTTGAAACCAGGACCTTGTGTCATTCATTAGTCCTGGTTCCCTATCTACCAAACCTCCTAACTGCCCCTGTAATATAGCTTCTTGATACCTTCTGTGGTTCATTTGAAATTCAGCTGTGTCCCTGACCTTAGAAATCCTTCTGGATATGGAAATCTCCCTCTTCTCCCTTTTAAATAGAATATACAGTATCTTATCTGTAGTAGCAGAAAACTATATGATAGTGAAAAGCACTATACATCAAACTCCTTTTAAGCAATTAATCTGCACACATTTATTGTCTTTACTATGTACCAGGTCCTGTCAGATATTAGCAATAAAATAAAGTAAATTAAATCATACTAACTTGAATGTACCCTATATCCTAAGGAGATATAAAAATAGGATAAATATAAAGTATTTAAACCCAAGGTAGCTATGAAAGAGTGGTTGAGGGGAACCAGGAGTTTTGATACTTGATTGTTAAATCAACAGTCAGCTTGTTCCATGTCAATAAGTATTTATTCAACATTTACTTTGTGTCCAGCTCTGCCCTCAGCAATTTAAGGAAATAGAAGAGAAATGGAAGCCTTAGTTCTTGCTCTTCAAAAGCTTATTTTATTACCAATGGATATTGAATCACTTACCACATTTGGGAAAATGGTTGCTTGATTTTTAATGGAGGATGGAAAGTTTGATTGAAGTGGAGGCCTGAGAATCAGGGTTGGGAGTTCAGAGAGAAGCTCAGTGGGGAAGAAATTGGGATCTAGGCAGCTCTAAGGTTCAAGGATATCCGATTCAAAGACAAGAGTCAGAAAGTACCAGAGTAGCCCAAATGTGCCACAAACAGACCTGGCTGTATCTCAACCCTTCAATAAAAAGCCTGAAGCTAATCTTACCTGTTTAAGCTTTGGGAGAATTTAGGATTTACATACAACCAGGGTTAGCTGTGGAGTCATAGGAGGATTTGGGGCCATAAATTACATGTTTGGGAATGTTATTGCTAATGTCTTATCTCCAGGTTACATGGATACCAGAGGGCCCCTTTGGGTTAGGGTTAGTCTTCTCATGTATCTTTTGAGGGCTTACTCTCTGGGTTATCCTCTGATTCTTTAATTTAAGAAAACAATTTTGTGTCTGTAATGTGAAATCCAGTATCAATAAGGAAAAACAAATACTTGCTGCTTCCCTTTTACCCCCGAGTTTGCTTCAGCAGCTTGTCTTGGTATAAGAATTACTTCTACATTTTGAAGGCTTCAAGTTTCATTGCCTCGTGGAGATTCTTGGGGCTGCCAACTGTGCCGTTATTCAATTTTGATTTATTTTCTTAGAAAATAAGTGCTTGGTACACTCTACTTGCTGAAATACTTTGTATATATTTTATATTTATTTACTTATCTGTGTACATATTTGAACCTGTCAGTAGAATGTAAGTTCTTTGAGGGTAGGAAATACTTTATCTTGGTTTCTATAATCCTATTTCTTAGCACAGTTGTTTTCTTTTGGTTGGTGCTTAATGGATGCTTGTTGAATGTAATTGAATGGAATATTCTGAAATAAGATGGGAGCTAGGAAGGAACTCCCTCATCCAGCCAAAGACACTTCCTAGCTGTGTGACTCTGGGCCCTAAAAAAACAAACAAACCAACAAACAAAAACTCGCCTCAGTTTACTTATTTGTAAAATGGAGATAATAATGGTATTTATCACAATGTTATTTTGCAGATTAAGAAATAATAATTGTAAAATATTTGATAGAGCATCTGGCCCATAAGTGTGTGACATGTAAATGTCTGTTACTGTTATGGTTATGGTTACTGTTATGGTTATGGTTAAGTGAAGAAAGTAAAAGTCCTAAGGAACTAAAGATTTTACTTCATGTCCAACAGCTAAATAATGGCAGAGTCAGTTCTGGAAACTAGTGTTCCTTCTGCTTTACCTTGTTGCCTATCTTAAAATGCTATAAGAATGTGAATAATTGCTATTGCCAGTTTTTAGAAGTACGTGTGTGTGTGTGTGTGTGTGTATGTACATGCAAGTTTTCTATCCTGATAGGTTTAGGTTGTATCTTCAATAGCAGTTTTATATCTAATCCACTGAATGTGATGGTTGCCAAGGAACCAATTGATGTAGATTAGGAATATTACCAGCTCTGGCCTCAAAGAGCAGAGAGATAGAAGGTGAAAAGAAGGGATAATTACTCTCCTTTAATTATCAAAAGACAACCATATGCTTCATGATAGAAAAAGTACAGATATGCCATGGGGTGCTTTTCTTTCCTTTTCAGTTTTTGCCATGAGAGAGATGAAAGATTCAGATATTCCTAGGTAAGAGGGCAGGTTTTGAGTGCAAAGAAAGCAATTTAATACTCTTTTCTTAATTATTTTGGAAGTTGTTATGGATGTGAGAATGAACATGGGTTGTATAGTCTAGAAGAAAAATGAAATGTCTGTTTTAGGAATAATAGGAAAATGTTTATGTATACTGTACAAACACCGACAAATCATTCAACTTCTCTACAGAGAGCTCCTTTTCTTCCTCCCTTCCTCCCTCCCTTCCTCCCTCCCTTCCTCCCTCCCTTCCTCCCTCCCTCCCTCCCTTCCTTCCTTCCTTCCTTCCTTCCTTCCTTCCTTCCTTCCTTCCTTCCTTCCTTCCTTCCTTCCTTCCTTCCTTCCTTCCTTCCTTCCTTCCTTCCTTCCTTCCTTCCTTCCTTCCTTCCTTCCTTCCTTCCTTCCTTCCTTCCTTCCTTCCTTCCTTCCTCCCTTCCTTCCTTCCAGTTGCTTGCATCAGGAAAGAGGGATTTGGAAGGAGGAGCAGAATACAGGTCAAGGAAGGAAGGAAAGTTTTGTTTAAAGGATTTAAGAAGTAAGAGCCATTGTGAAAAAATTATCAATGAGGATTATGTCTTATTAAAATTATATCTTTTCCTATTGCCTAGTACAGTGCACAACTATCACTTCATAAGGGACAGGTTCAAAACAACACATAACACAGAAGAAACCTCTAAAGCAGATCAGTGGATTTTTGTGGGGAAATGTTACTGCAATTTCTTAGTCTGCCTTGGAGTAGAAAAGGTGGCTACAAACATGCTGTAGGCCTGGGGTTAAAGCCTCTTGGTACAAGATGAAACAGGTCAAGGACTAGTCAAGGTGGTCAGCCTCGAAAGGCTCTACATCCTCTGGAATGTGAGACACATGTGTTGGAGTCTGTGGTCACAGACAGTGATTAGGTTTCAAAGGGTCTTCCTGTGGGGATGCAAGCTGCATGAAGAGAGTAATAGATTCAAAAGAGCAGATAATTAAGTTTCATGCTGTCTTGCTGGTAAATCTGAAAGAAGGATCTGGAGAGGATAAGCAATGTTAGAACAGTTCTTTATAGTGAATATTTAAAAAACAAAGTGAGAAACAAAATATAGCATTAAATTCAATGAAGAAAGAAGGTGTTCTGTGCCTTTTTAGCATGGGCTATGACCTTCCTCTAAAAGTCTGTTCACTTTTCTCAGCTTCACTAATCTCTTCTGGGTAATGAGGGTCTTGGATTAGATAGTTTTTAAGATCCCTTTCAATGCCACTCATTCAATGAATATCCAGTGAGAAGATGATCAAAACTTTGTCTGCATGTTATATCTCCTTTATTCATCTGTAAGTTTAGTAATCTGTAAGGACAGGAACCTTGTTTTTCATCTATATATGTATATATGTAGTGCATATGTGTATTATATATATATAAATGTCTTTGTGCCGTCTCCCCCAGTAGAATGTAAGCTCCTTGAGTGCAAGAACTCCCCCCTCCCCAATCTTGAGTGCTTTGTACAACACATATCACAAAATGAGTATTTAGCAAGTGCTTGTTGATTTACTACATTTAATAAATGCTGACTGATCGCCTGTTGACAAGAAAACTCATTTTAGAAAATGTCCGCAAATGTCTGAAAGGCTGATGGATGAACCCCATATTTGTGATTTGTGTAAGTAGACTTCAGCCTATTACACGCAATGATTCAGCTAGAATTAGGAAGTCTTGAGTTTAAATGGCACTTCAGACACTTATTATTCATGTGACCCTGGGCAAGGCACTTAAACTCTTTCTTTCCTCAACTGTAAAGTCCAGTTAATAATAGCATCTAACTAACAAGGTTTTTGTGAAGATTAAAGGAGATAAAATTTGTCAAGCACTTAATACAATGTTTGGCACATTAGTAGATGCTTAATAAAATGCTCAATTCTTTTTCTTTTGCTTTATATTGGAATTGTATTATCATCAGCTTTATCAAAGGATATGACCAGAAGAGGGGGTAAGCCAGGCATATAAGAAGAGACCTTCATACTTCACTAGCACAGGTCAAACTACTATAGTATCAAATAAAGTGAATGAATGAATAAATTCATTTTCTTGCCTTAGTAAACATAATTGAATTCTTAATGACTAGAGCTGAGGGGCTGTTCTTTTTTGAACATCAATTCTTATTATAGATTTAGGTTTAATTGTATCTATATTGAATTAGTAATTTTTCTACATTTAATAATTTTAGCCATATCTCTATTGAATCTGTGAATTTTGTGTTTTCATCAGGTTAATACATCCTGGCTATGATCTTATTATTTTTTTTTTGTCTCTTTATCTCTAATAAAAACTAAGTGTAAAAAAATAAAATCCTGTTTTAATTGAAAATTCTAAGCCTTAAAATAATTTTTAAGAAAATCCTTACATTTTTATATACTATCTGCAAACTTAGAGTTTTGAACAATTCAGTACATATTTATTTTGAATCTGATAATGCTAGTAACTCATCTTCTATAGCATTTTATAAGGCATTATTCAAAGCTTGCTTATAACCATTTTCTTTACAGTTATGCATAGGTAGCATTAAGTATTCTCCTTATTGAAGAGAAAAGGGAATTCAGGTTCAGGGATATAAAATGTGGTATTCATATAATTGGTATGTATAAGATCTCTGATCAGACCATATCATTTGCTTTATAGGCTGTTGCGCTTTTTTCTTAACATTTTTATTGATTTTATTTTTGTATTCACATTACCATCATTTCCAAATACCCAGGGCAAGTCACTTAACCATGTTTGCCTTTGTTTACTTATTTGTAAAATGAGCTGGAAAGATGGCAAAGTATCTTTGCCAAAAACCCCCAAAAGAATTCATGAAAAGTTGGACACAACTGAAAATGACTGAACAGCAACAAAGCATTTATAGCACTTAACTGTGTGCCTATCACTATGATAGGGGCTTTACAAATGTCACATTTTATCCTCACATTGGTATCTACTATTATTTTCCCATTTTCCAGTTGTGGAAACTGAAGCAAATGGAGGTTAAATGATTTTCCAAAGGTCACACAGTCATACAGGTCATACAGTATCTGTATGAGTTCAGAATTAAACTCAGATTCTCCTGACCAGGCTCACTGCACCATCCAGTTATTTACAAAATTAGCCAACATATCAATAATATCAGGTATTATACACAGTATAAACTATCCACACTTATACTTGTAGTTCCCCAACTTTGGAAAAAAGGAAAGGAAATCCATTTTCTCTTTTCTTGGGTGATAATCTTGGTCATTGTAATGACACAGTTTTGTTTCCCAAGTTCTTTCTGTTTACATTCCTGTTTTCTGGATTCTGCTTGCTTCATTACATTAATTCAAACATTTTTTACATTAATTATTTCTTATGGCAGTATAATGTTCTAGAATATTTATGTGCCAGAAAGTGTTCAGCCATTTATTAATATATTGGCATTAACTTAAATTTTACATCTGTACTGCCACAAAATTGCCGCTGGATATTTTGGTGTACATAGGACCTTTCTTTCTGTCTTTGACCTATTTGGGAGATACGTTAACCAGTGGTATCTCCTGATCAAAGGATGTGGATTTTTTTTATTATAGACTAATATTCTTCCTACTATTATAATAAGTGACTCCTTTATGACAAAGCAAGGCTCTAGGTATTGTGAAAGATAAAAAATAAATATTAGAGGCCTTGATTTCATGGAAAATAAGAACTTCTCAGAAATGAAATACTAATGAAATATTTTGATTCCAATGAGGAAGAAAAAGAAGAGGATATACAAAGATAAGATCAGTGATGTTGTGCTACAGACGAATGGGAATAACTAAAGATGAACACAAACAAGTAGCAAGGTCCAGTAAAACATAACATTAGTCTTAATCCCAGTGTAAAGATCAGCTTTTGACAAACTAGAGATAAGAAAAGTATTCTTAAAATATATCTCTATCCATCTATCTATCCACCCATTCATCTCTCTCTATCCTTCTCCCCGTTTCTCTCTGTCTCTCTGTCTCTCTAAGATAAGAATAAAGAATAGGATTCTTTGAGAGGATAGAATAATGATAATGTATAGTGGAACTATTGAATTCCTGTTTTGCTTAGAACAGAAAAATATTAGGAGGGATCACAGTCAGTGGGGAATTATGAATGAGAAGGATTTCAAGAGAGTTGAGTACAAGTCACCTGTATTGACTGAATTACATACTCAGGAACTAAAGAGCCTTTCAAGTAAAATTGCTAATCTGAAATCAGTGAGCATTAAAGAATTCTGGAGAAGAGAAGGGGACCCCAGAATTAGAGATAGGTAAGGAGATGCCTTTTTTCTAGACTATAGGTTGCTAATTTAAATGATGGGAAAATATTAGAACAGATTACTAAGGACTGACCTATAGATTTAGAAAGGAAAATAATGATAATTAAGAATTATCATAGGTTTATTACTGTCATACTAGATTAACTGTCTCGGTCTCTGCTTTTCTCTTTCTCTCTCGCATTTACTCTCTTTGGAATAATGAGGAAAAAGAAGAGAACTGGGATAGTATTTTTGGATCATAAGAATGCCATGAACACAAAGTACTTGGATTTCAACAAGTCATTTGACATAGTTACTCATGATATCCTTATGGACAAGATGAAAAATTTACAAACTGGATAGTATAGATCTGTGAGTGCTTAATTGGGTGAGTAATGTGCACCTGAATGCTGATTACTTTGATCATTAGCCTATATAGAAAGCAACTAGAGGAAAGTCTCAAGAACTCTGTAAGAGATCTGTATTCTTAGCCCTTGTTTTGTTCAACATTTTTAGTAATTTTAATGAATATTTTGAAGCGTGATTATTATATTTGTTGTGACTTAAAGCTGGGAGAAACGGTTCAGACGCTGAACCATTATATATATATATATGTGTGTGTGCATGCATATATATATATGTATATACAGTGGTATACATATATTTTTCTTGTTGCATCTAGAATGAAAAGAGTCAAAAAGGTGGTAGTTGGAGCAAGGTATACCAGAAGGATAAATGAGTTTTGTTCTGGTGCCTATATCCTATAGACTCTTACAAGCATATTCTGAAGAAAATCGATGGTAGTGAATTTATGAGAATCCATGGACAATTGTCTAGAATGGAAATTTATACATCTCTACCACTGGATAGATATCAACATTGAGCCATTGAAGCCATTTAGAGAAGACGTTAGAACTTATTAGTCTAACCTTCATTTCATGATGAAATGAGGTAGCTCAGGAAGGTCTTTACTTAGTGCAAATTCTAACTAAAACTGGCATCCTTTGCCCCTCGGTTTTATGCAGCTATTCTGCAGTCCTTTCAGGTTGGGGTATGGATGGATGGATGGCCTGGAAAGCAAGACGAAGGAGTTTGGATTTTATTTGATATGTAAATGGAATTAGTAAAGTTTTCTGAGCAATATATTAATGTGATTTTAGTTATGCTTCAGTAAGCTAGGGGGCACAGTGGAAGTCAGTCAGACTCAACTTCATCAGACCTCAGACATTTGGTTTGTGATTCTGGGCATGTCAGTATACCATCTGCCTCAGTTTCCTCATCTATAAAATTAAACTTCAGAATCTTTGCCAAGAAAACCCCAAATGGAGTCATGAAGAATTGGACCTAAGTGAAACAACTGAACAATGATAAGATTCTTTAGGATTTTTGAGGTCCTCCAGGCTCTGTGAAAGTATACCTTATACTTAAGCCAAACTAGGTCACTTTCTGTTCCCATATGCTTGCTTTCTCACCTTTCTTTCCTCTCCTCCTGCCTCCTTTCCTCTCCCAGACTTCTCTGAAGGATATTCATTCATGTCCTACCCCTCACCCCAATTGCGCTGGTTCCCCAAGGCTCTTCCCTTGGCCCTCAATCTCTTTTTAAACTCTTCTTCATCTCTTCAGCTCCCATGGCTGTAATTTTCAGCTCTGTGCATGTGGATATCAAATCTCTTCATCTGACATTTCAAACTGGATGTTACAACATCTCAACTCACCACATCCAAACTGAATCTTTTATCCCAAACCTGTCACTCTTCTGAGCTTTCCCATTCCTGTTGAGTGTGACACCATTCTTCAGGGTGTCATCCTCGTCAACTTTGACTGCCAACTCTCACCTTAAATCTTGTCTCTATGTCACAATATCATTGTCCTCCTGTCTACCATCCTAATTCATACTCTTATCACCTCTTACCTGGACTTAACTGATTGATCTCTATGTCTCCAGTCACTCAACTCCATCCTTTTTTCTCCTCAATTTTATTTTTTAGTCTGAAACTAAATACCTAAAACAAAAATGCATTTCCACAAGCAGAGCAGAACACCTACCCCTCTATCAGTCCACTGACTTCTTATTACCTTGCAGATCACATATAAATTCCTTTGGCATTTAAAGCTTTTTCTAACCTGACTACTATTTTCCACCCACTCTACATTTTTGCTTTTTCACTACTCCTTATACACAAAATACTCTATCTTCTTTCTCCATGTCTCTGCATCAGTTGGCCTCTAGGCTAGTGATGCTCTTCCTCCTTGTCCCTCCCTCCTGTCTCTTGGCATCCCTGACTTCTTTCAAGATTAAGCTCAACTACTAGATTTTACAGGAGTCCTTTTCTAGTTCCCTTCCTTGCTATTGCTTTCCCCGCTACCATTATTTTGTATCTGCTTCATAAGAATTTTGTATGTATTGATATATGTGAGCAAAGCAGAATTGTGGTAGCTCAAAAGAAATGTTCATTCCAAATGTGCAGTCAATTTAACGGAACCTGTGGTAGAGCCTTCCAAGTTCCTATTCAAACATACTGTACTTTGACCCTTGGTCCTCTTCAAGTTCAAAGGACAACAATGATACCTATGCATCGTCTCTCCCATTAGAATGTAAGCACCATGAATATTGCAGTTTTCTTTCCTAACAGAGCCTACCTCATGAACATATTTATTGATTTTTTGTTCTATAAAAGTTAGATCAGATTGCCTCTTGGGTTCCTTCCAGCCCTAAACTTCTAACTTTTGATCCCATATTGTTCCCGCCTTCAAATTTCTTTCCAACAGTGGTGATTAATTTTATTCTTTTCCGTTGTCTTGCCAACAATTTAAAGTATGAACTTAACAAATTTTTAAATTGGTATTAATTGTGTAACTTCTGTTCATAGAACGAACCAAAATTTTTTCATGTGGGACTTGAACTGTTCTGAAATCCCCTCATTTCTTATTCTTTTCCTGACACCACTGGAGTATAACTTCCTTAACAACACCCAATGACAAAAGATTCATCTTTAAGGGTTTCATAAGATAGAGCAGGAACATCATTTTGCCTTGGGTTGTTGAACATTTGTAAAAAAGCAGATCTTCTGGTTGGAGCATGTGACTCAGTTCTTTGAGTTATTCAGTGAGCTTATAAGTAGCATGGCAGCTAACCTCATTACAACTGCTGCAAAGATTGAACACTTTTTGAATGAAACAATCCTGTGCTTCATAAACCATTTGATGCAGAATCTGAAGTTTCCACCTTTGTGAGAGCAGAGACTATCTTTCTGGACCTTGATATTTCCAGTGGGTAGCAGAATGCCTTTCTAAATGACTTTATGATCTAATCCACTCACAAGTTCCCTCCAAGATGTGGATTGTAACACATCCTTGCCTGGTCATCTTGAGCTACTCTTGTCGGTGTAATCCCAGGAGTTTTACCTTGGAGGAGACTGTTGGAAAGATTTGGAATACCAAGGTCTGGTACAAGGAAACATGAAGGTCACCACAAGTCAAGGAAAGCATTTTGGCTTTTCTGCTGGGCCATTTTGTAGAATTGGACATGCCAGTGGGTCTCCAGAGAGAATTAAGCATTCTCTCCCCAATCAGCAAAGTGTCATGTATTTTTAGAGGGTTCTTTTATGAATCTAAGAGGACTAGGCATTGGGGAGAAAGGTGGTGAGAAGTTTTGACCCAAGGATTAGAGCTGACTCTTGCTCGTCGGGGTAGGGAAGATGCCTGGGGAATTCTAGACTGGTTGACATTTAAAATTCCCAACTTTGGGAAAGGCGCTTCGGCTATTAATACTGGATGGATCTGTTTTTTGAGCTTCCCTGGTCCTTTTCTGTGGGTCACAGGATACCCTGAAGGAGTTGGTAGAATCCTCTTCCTGTCTGTCCCCTCGTCAGCCTTCTTTATTACCTTATAACAAGTCCACATTTTTTTTCCTATTAGAAAATAACTTGATGTGTTTTACTCTTATTCTTACAGTTATTACTGTTATTCTTTCTAATTTCTAATTGCTTATATATGTTGTCTCATGCTCACACCCACCATGGGCCTCTTCGTTACTTTGTGCAGGACACTAATTTTTAGTTTTTCAAAGATAGAGATATTCTGTGTCTCACTGCCAAACAGCAAGTTCAATATTCAGAAATATGCTAGTATTAGAAGCATGAACTTTTGCTTTCATGAGCAGTTTGGAGTTAATAAAAGAGCCTTGAAATTTCCAGCGCAGTTTTTTTATTCTGTCCAGCTCTGGGTCCAACTCATCTATCTGCACTGACTTTCTCAGATGTACATACTGATGGAGAAACTCTAGTAGGATATCCATCCACATGAATGTCAAAATCTGGGTAATAGATGCTCTTCTACAGCTTTGAAGAGGTTCTGCAATGCTGTCTATAAACTAAATCATCTTATGGATCCTTTAACCCACAGAGAATCCTTCCCTGACCTGGTCTCTGTGCCAGATGTCCTCCATCTCCTTTGCTAAGCATACATCATTCTATGTTATGCCTCACTTTACACATAGGCACTAGTTTTGGTTTGTTGTTGTTTTAGTGAATGAAGAGGTTTTGAATAACTTGAACAAAGTAGGCACTTAGTAAATGACCTTGAGCTTACATATTCCTACTCTCATATTTTGAAAAAGAAATCAAAGGGCAACTAGATGGCTCGGTGGATAGAGAGCCAGACCCGGAGATGGGAGGACTTAGTTTTAAATTTGGCCTCAGACACTAGCTGTGTGACTCTGAGCACATCATTTAGCCTTAATTGCCTAGTTCTTACTGTTTTTGTGACTTGGACCTAATACTTAGTATTGATTCTAAGAAGGTAAGGGTTAAAAAAAAAGAAAACAAAAGGAAAGAGTAGTCAGACAAAACATTCTCAGTGTTATATGCACATTTTATTTATTTATTTCTCCATTATTTTGACAAAACAGTCATAATATCAGCATCTCTAAGGAAGAAAAAATAACAATTCATCCTTGCCAGAGCCGACAAAGGGTAACTTCAAGGACTAATTGCTACTTACCATAGTCTGGGGAAAATAGAGGAAGAAAGTTTTCACTCATTCCTGTTTCTGCTCAACTTCCTTCATGTTGATGTCTTTTTACCTGATTTTCTCTTCCACTTGAAACTAAATTGTACCTTACCTAGACATCTAACATATACAATTTGTTTTTCTCTTTCTTAAAGAAAAATATAGCCAAAATATTGGGTCTTTGTCAGAAATAATATCTATTTTAAACCAGTAATTATTAGACTTACCATTAAAATTGCAGAACAAGTGTAAATTTCTGATGACAGAGTGAATTCCATACTGCAAGCTCTCCAGGGTTGATGAAATTCCAATTCCAGTCATTTAAAAAATACATATACTTTAAAGAGGTACATTGGGATAGGAATTGGAAGGGGAGAAACTATTCATTTCCTTGAGGCCCTGGGCTTTAAGAATGTCTCAAACTGACCTCTCCTTCCTAAACAGATATGGGCTGGGAGTAGACCTTACTTAATGATTGTTGCCTGCTAAACACTGAATTATGTTGTGTCCAATGCAGATTGAGAGAAAGGGACAGAATTGTGCCTTCTAAGAAATCAAGAAGGCAGAAATGTTCCTGAGGTTCTCTATACAGGATAAATTGAAACAACACAGTACTGGCTGGAACACTTTCAAGCACCATCAGTGTTATCAGGGATAGAGAAAAAGTTTGATATCTTATAGAAGCTATTTTTCTCTGCTGAGAAGCAGGGGGATGATAAGAAGTGGTGTTGAGATTTAGTTTTTTGAATTGATTTATTTTACATTTTTGGGCCCAATTAAACACTTTCATTATTTTCCCATTCATAAACTTTGCCTGGTCTGTGTGTGTGTTGCACACTAAAAGAGTTTTCATTGGAAGTTTTGGATAAAATTTGATGAGATTATAGAGCAAACGAAGATAGGTAATTTACCAGCTGAGCATATTTATAATTATTCAAAAATCTTCTACATCACATCCCTCATCCTTTGTGAATCCACAGACAAGTTGCCACAACTAATCTGAAACAAAGTATAGTTGTAACATAAATTGATATCAAGTCCCCTAGTCCCCATAGTTAATACTCTTCATGTAACCTGCTTCATTGAGATAAAATTTAGATTTTGCTAACATAATGATATTAATTATAATTTTCTCTTTGTTTTTGTTTCTCCCTCCTTCCCTGCTTCCCTTCCTTTATTCTTTTCTTCCTCCCTGCCTCCTTCTTTCCCTCCCTCCCTCCCTCCCTCCCTTCTTTTTTTTCCTGTGTCAGTATCAATACTATGTATTGGTTATGTATCTCAATGGAGTTGCCTAGAGTCACACATCTAGCAAATCTCTGAGGCCACATTTGAACCCATTTCTAGGCCTGACCCACTCTCTACTGAGTCACCTAACTGCCCCCCAAGCATCTTTGTTTTTGTTAATAATTTCTTAAAGTGGCTATCATGTTTTGTTCTTGGGGCGGAGAGTGTTAGTCCCATTAATGTGCAATCCAGTTATTTAAGTGTATGGAATTCATCAAGCATGAATTCTAGTTTGTCTTAGAAATGATGAAGTATGGGTCTTATTCCTAGCCTTTTTTTATAATCAGACATTAGAAATTTATGAGCAAGGGAATAGTCATACACCGAGACATATTCTCGGCTTACACCCACTCACACATTTTAGCTTGGTATTTTATAGTATGAACAGAGAGGTATAACATGCTTTATGGGTTAGTTGAATATTGTCTTACTCAAAGAAGAAAAAAAAATCAACTGTCATTTTCAGCAACCTTTTTTACTGAACCATGAGTTCTGCCCACAAGACTGAATATGTATTCTGTTGACAGCTTTACTATTTCTATATACTATGGTATTCTTAAACATTTCAGAAATATGACTACTGTGATATTTATCTTCTGCTGATGAATTACTTAGATCTCATTCAAGAATCTCAGGTTTTAATGGAAATTCATAGGAGAAAGATGAGAGAGCTTCTTTTGGGACGGTGTCTGGGCTATCATTCATCTGCCTTATTCATTCCTCAAAATTAGTGATGAACTGCCTTTTAGAATCATCCCAGCTAACCCTGCTTGGCATGGCCAGATATTCCCCATGTGATACAATTCAGCTGCCATGAAGTCCTACTGTGTGGTGACTTATCCTAGCATGAAGATGACCATCAGTTTTTGAAGGCTGTGTCAATGGAATGCAAGCCAATGGAATGTGTTGGCCAAGGAGGAGCCTAGCTAGTTTTGGAGAAGCATCATTGGCAGATAGGTTCTAGATTGGATCTAGAGCCAGAAGGGACCTCAGACCTTATTTTACAATGCATATACTGAGATCCCGGGTGACTTTTCCAACCTATAATTATTGCCTTTTTTGCAAATGCTTTTAAAATGTTAAAATAGTGTGATATTTTAAAAATTCTTGCAATAAATTTTTTTGTCTACTCTACTTTTGGCTACCCTGTAGCCTAGATTAAAAAGGATTTTTCTTAAAAAAAAAAATAGATGAGCACTCTATTGAAGATACTTTCTATAGTTTTAAGTTACAAGTATTTCACGATAAATCTGACTGACAATCTCAAAGAACCTGTCTGGTTAATCTTTAGTAAAGAGTATATATTAGGTTTTCTGTGTTCAAAACCAATAACAGAAGAATTGGGTGGCAGATAGATCTAAGAATTATGAGAGCAAATCAAGATTTGTATAGTTGGTGGACTGTGAAACATAAAGTAAATAATTATATGAAATGCATCTTTTGCAAGGTGCATTTTGTTTATTGTAAACTTTTTTTTTAAACCTGACCTTCTATCTTACAATCAATATTGTGTATTGGTTCCAAGGCAAAAGAGGTCAGACAGTGGGGATTAAGTGATTTGCCTATGGAAACTGAAGTCAAATTTGAACCCAAGACCTCCCATCTCTTTACCTAACTCAATCTTCCTCTCTTTAACCTGTGTGTTCAAAGTGGACACGTAGATCGTGTCTGGGAATAGCTATGTTACATCACTGTAGGAGAATATTGTGGAAAGTTTCATGCCACTAATACCTGCCTTTCATCAAAACCATGCTGACTTCAAATTGAGAAGATTGGGCACTATGCCCTGGCCATCATTCTAGAAGACAGTCTTCCTTATCACCTCTGCAGCATTTGACAGTGTTCTTGGCTCCTGTGACATTGCTATCTCCTAATTCACCTGTCATCTTCAACCTTCTCTCACATGGACAATGAGCAGCTGTGCTTGCCTTCTGCATTGATTATTCAAGGGACTAAGTCCTGCTACTCTTGATGTTGATAACATTAATTGGAGGGTATTCAGAGGAGGTTATAGGTGAGCTCTGTGACAAAGAAAAACTATTTGAAAGAACTGGACATATTTATCCAGAAGGAAAAAAAAAGATTCAAGGGGCATAAAACATCTTCAAATAGATAAAGAGTTATCATTTAGGGAAGGAACTAGATATGTTCCATTTGATTTTAGAGGGTAGAACCAGAGCCATAGTTCTGGGAAAAAAAATTCCTAACATTTTTAGCTATCCAGAAGTGAAATAGAATATTTCAGGAGGTGATGACACTTTGCTAAAGGATTTTCCCAAATATTATCTTATTTGATCTTCATAGCAATCCCATTTTATATTTGAGGAAACTTCAAACAGTGTCTGGATTTCCAACAGTTAGGAATGTGATCGTGGGAATTCCTTTTTTTTAATTAATTTATTTATTAAATGGGTTAGACCAGATGGCTAATGAGGTTCCTTCTACTTCTAAAAAATTTTGTGATTTTCTCATAATGTAGCAAATTTCAAACTTTTTTCTTTTAATTCTTTGACTTTATATTTATGTCAGGTACAACTTATCCATATAGGCACACACATGGTATATCTACATAAACACATATATAGTATATATGTCAAACACACATTTATTTGAAGGAACTTAGCTGATCTGGGAGTACAGAACATTTTATTCCTTAAGAAAAGCTACATTTAAAATGTTCAATTAATGAAGAGGTTGGAAAGTTGAACAGCTTACACATCTTTATAATTCTGCTCTGAATTTTCAATACTCTCTACTTTTGGTTGAAAGTATGTGACTTCACCTCCCAGAGTAATATGAAATAGGAACCTCAAACCAACTCTTGAATTTCCTTTTATTTCTAATATTGCTATATTCATATGAAATTATTTACTTCTTCCTTAGAGTAGAAGAGATATTTCAGCCTTTAAGTTTAACAGACCAATAAGCAGCTTGGGAGAATAAAAACCTAAGCACAGCAAATTTGAAAATAAAGGTGTATCACTTACTAGTGGCAAATGCACCCTTTAAATATTATTCCAGGAATTTTTGAACAAGTAAACATTTACTTGAACAAATTTCTGCATTTCCCCCCCTGACTCTATTCCTCTATTTTCCTCTGTCTTTTTTAGTTCCTTTCTCTGTCTTCTCTCTTCCTTTCTAAATAACAGGTCTTCATTGACTACCTACTATGTGTGTACTATGCGAGGGATTGTGAAGGAGAGAAAGGAAATAGAAGTCATAATTCTGTACCTTTGATAAGCTTCCAATCTGATCTGAGAGAGAAACAGACATAGATAGTATACATATAATGTGTAAATAAGGGGAGATTTCCAGGGGGACATTGATGCTCAGTGAATATTTTTGGTCAGAACATCACAAGAGTCAATAAGAGGTTCACAGAAACTGCCTCACTATTTTGGATCTCATTTATGTCCAAAAGTCCTCTGTCAAGACTTCAAGTTGCCTGTTGGCTTACTCATTCAGGTGGCACAGGCTAACTTCTTTTACTGTTATAGTCTTGTGAAGATTTAAACCAATAATAAGTCCTTGGAACCATCCTTACTTGTCAAATCGACTATCATCCAAGCTTGCTGAGGAGTAATGGGAAAACTGCTGAAGGCTGAAGAATATTTCCTCCCATAAAAGCTTACTGTTGTGCTTGCTATGGTAGTGCATACGTTTATTAATTCTTATTTAGATTTTTTTATTAATAGAAGTTATTTTCAGTTATCTCAGCCCCTCTTTTACTTTCTTTGGTGAAAGCATCATCTGACAAACATATATATATACACACACACACACACACACACACACACACACACACACACACATACACACATATTTGTATATTGTGTTATTTGTATAAAAAGTTTTATAATTACATTAATACATTTCTTGTGTTTGTTTTAGCAAGTATACTCACAGGTATTTTATTCTACCTGGGGTTACTTTAAATGGAGTACCTCTTTCTATTTCTTCTTGCAGGACTTTGTTAGTATGATTTAAACACTGATGATTTGTATGCATTTATTTAATATCTTGCTACTTTACCAAAATTATTGATACTTCTCAAACAATTTTTAGTTGACTATCTAGGATTTTCCACATAGTGGATAGTTTTATTTACCTCTTTGTTCATCCTGATTCCTTCAATTTCTTTTTCTTCTCTTATTGCTGCTATTAGCGTTTTTGATTTTATGTTAAATAGTAGTGATGATAATGGGCATCTTTGTTTCACTCCTGATCTTATTGGGAAGCCTTCTGTCCTCATTACAATTAATACTTGCTGATAGTTTTAGATAAATACTTCATATTACTTTTTTAATAAACACCATTTAAAACTGTGCTTTACTGTGTTTCTAATATGAATGAGTGTTGTATTTTATATAAAGGCTTTTTCTGCATCTCTTGACCATATTGTTTTTATCACTTTTGTTATTAATATGATCAATTATGTTCATAGTTTTTCTTATATTTAACCATCCCTGCATTCCTGGTATAAATTCTGTTTAGTCACGATATATAATCTTCATGATATATTGTTGTAGTCCCAGAGCTAGCATTTTTTTTTAGGATTTTTTTTATCCATATTCATTAATGAAATTGATTTATAATTTTCCCTCTTTGTTTTTGCTTCCTAGTTTAGTATCAGTACCATATTTATTATATAAAAGGAGTTATTATTTCAAATAATTTATTAGACATTGGAATTAGTTGATCTTTGATTAGTTGATGTTTGGTAGAATTCACTTCTGAATCCATCTGGTCCTGATGTTTTTTTCCTTTTTGCTTCGTATTTTTAAATTGGAAGTGCACATATTAAAAAAAAATAAAAGGGTTATGTTGGTGAATTCTTGAAAGCAATGCTTAGGAAATACAAACTTTGGCAGGTTCAGTTAAACTGGAAAGCCTTTGTTCAGACAGCATGTCCATCTGAAGACTACCATAGCTACTTTCTTAACTAGAGGTGCTGAGGGTTTATTTTATTTTGAGCAGAGAAAGTTTGTGCAGAAAGCAACTTAGTAGGCATAAGCACTGACTTGTTTCTTAGCTGTCAGGTTTTAGTGTTACTTTCTGGAAAAAGGCCAGTAATAAGTATCTCAGGAAAAAGTACAAAAGGAGTCAGTCCTGCTGAGATGAAACAGTTTCAAGATCTTTATCTAGTGGGCAAGAAGCATCAGAACTGATGTCTATTCCTTTTTTCAAAGCTCAGGAAAACTGGAACAATAAGATGGATTCTTGTACTCAAGATCTTTGGCTCCAGAAGCGGAAGGTACTTTGGAGGCCACTTACTTCAACATTTCATCTTGAATATGAGGAAAATGAGATACTAAGAGGTGAATTACGATACCTAATTTGTAGCAGAATCAGGATCTGATTCCAGAGCTCACTCCAGGGTAACACAGTGCCATATCATCCCAGTGAGACAAATGAAATGCAAGAAAAGGAAAAAGGTCACTGGCTCACACTCTGCCCCCATGCTTGGAATGTCCTCTCACAATGAGTGATTAATAACTGCTTGTTGACTGACTGGATTAGCCTATAGGCAATGTTGAATATTAACTAGACCTTCAGATTTATGGTGGACATGAATTCTGGGGATTTAAATATAAGTAATTATGTAATTATAAGTAATTATCTAACAATAGATAGTTATCAGCTATCAGATAGTCCTTCCAAACAGAAACTATTTGAAACCAAATGATTCACAGTCTATTCATTTTCCAGAGCCATGGAGGCAGGCTTAATTATATAACAATAAATAGAATTTAAAATCCAGGCTAGAAAGGTCAATCCTTTATTAAACACTTACTAAGTTCCAGACACTTAGATAAGCTTCCACTATTATTCAAAGTAAATAGAGTAAGTTTCACAGCACAAGTAGCAAGAACACTGTATTCATTGTATTTTAGCTCTCCTCCTATACACAAATCATCTGGGGAACAGAGTTAAAAGATTAGAGACAATAAAACTTTTGGCAGAAAATTGTAGTTGAGGGCTGGGACATTTGCATTTTTGTCTTTCTAGTCTCAGTGCTTAATGACTAAAAATATTGCACATTTGAACTGAGATGAGCCTAAAAGTTATATGAAGTCTTTTATGATATTATTATTAGTAGTATTTTTATTAGTATTTATTAGTATTATTTATTAGTATTATTATTAGTAGTAGTTGTAATGGAGAGAAGCTAGCAGCCTTATGAATAAGATCAGGAGTGAAACAAGAATACCCATTACTACCAATGTGATTTAACAGTTTTTAGAAATGTTAGCAATAGCAACAAGAAAGGGAGGTAATAAAGCGATCTCTTTTTGCAGATATGATAGTATATGCAGAATATCCAAGAGATTCAATTAAAAAGTTACTTAAAACTACCAATAATTTTACTTAAGTAGCAAAATAAATCATCAGAATTTTCATGTAAGCTAATTGGTAAGATACTGTAGAAAGTATATTGAACCTGGACTCAGGAGAGACAGTTGGGCTCAGATATCAGTTCCAGTGCTAAAGAACTTCATGATCTCCCCTGAGCCTCAGTTTCCTTATCTGTAAAACGGAGATTCTAATATTTCCAGTCCCACAGAGCTACCATGAAGTTTAAATCAGATAATATAGTTTAAAAATACTTTTATTAACTTAAGGCACTGAATAAATATAAAATATATAAAAATAAATTACTGTTAAATTACATCTATGACTTCTAATTACTTCAGACTTAGAGAAGAAAGAACCTTCCATGTACTTCTGTTCAGGATCTGAAACTAAAATGGATTATGGCCAGAAAAGAGAAAGATTTAGGGTGATGCGGTGGAAAAGGTATTGGATTTATTTTTGGGGAGTCTTGACTTTGCCTTTTTTTTTTTGACCCAGTTCTAGCCTATATTGCTTTTTTTTAAATAATATTTTATTTGATCATTTCCAAGCATTATTCATTAAAGACAAAGATCATTTTCTTCCCCCTCCACCACCCATAGCAGACACGTGATTCCACTGGGTATCACATGTGTTCTTGATTCGAACCCATTGCCATGTTGTTAGTATTTGCATTAGAGTGTTCATTTAGAGTCTCTCCTCTGTCATGTCTCCTCAAACGCTATAGTCAGGCAGTTGCTTTTCCTCGGTGTTTTTACTCCCACAGTTTGTCCTCTGCTTATGGATAGTATTTTTTCTCCTAGATCCTTGCAGATTGTTCAGAGACATTACACTGCCACTAATGGAGAAGTCCATTGCGTTGGATTATACCACAGTGTATTAGTCTCCGTGTACAATGTTCTCCTGGTTCTGCTCCTCTCGCTCTGCATCACTTCCTGGAGGTTGTTCCAGTCTCCATGGAATTCCTCCACTTAATAGTATTCCATCACCAACATATACCACAATTTGTTCAGCCATTCCCCAATTGATGGGCATCCCCTCGTTTTCCAATTTTTGGCCACCACAAACAGCACAGCTATGAATATTCTTGTACAAGTCTTTCCTTATTATCTCTTTGGGGTACAGACCCAGCAGTGCTATGGCTGGATCAAAGGGTAGACATTCTTTTATCGCCCTTTGGGCATAGTTCCAAATTGCCCTCCAGAATGGTTGGATCAATTCACAACTCCACCAGCAATGAATTAATGTCCCTACTTTGCCACATCCCCTCCAGCATTCACTGCTTTCCTCTGCTGTCATGTTAGCCAATCTACTAGGTGTGAGGTGATACCTCAGAGTTGTTTTGATTTGCATCTCTCTGATTATAAGAGATTTAGAACACTTCTTCATGTGCTTATTAATAGTTTTGATTTCTTTATCTGAAAACTGCCTATCCATGTCCCTTGCCCATTTATCAATTGGAGAATGGCTTGATTTTTTGTACAATTGATTTAGCTCTTTATAAATTTGATTAATTAAACCTTTGTCAGAGGTTTCTATGAAGATTTTTTCCCAATTTGTTGTTTCCCTTCTGATTTTAGTTACATTGGTTTTGTTTGTATAAAAGCTTTTTAATTTGATGTAGTCAAAATTATTTATTTTACATTTTGTGATTCTTTCTATGTCTTGCTTGGTTTTAAAGTCTTTCCTTTCCCAAAGGTCTGACATGTATACTATTCCGTGTTTACCCAATTTACTTATGGTTTCCTTCTTTATGTTTAAGTCATCACCCATCTTGAATTTATCTTGGTGTAGGGTGTGAGGTGTTGACCAATTCCTAATCTCTCCCACACTGTCTTCCAATTTTCACCACAGTTTTTATTGAATAGTGGGTTTTTGTCCCAAAAGCCGGGATCTTTGGGTTTATTGTATACTGTCTTGCTGAGGTCGCTTTCCCCCAGTCTATTCCACTGATCCTCCTTTCTGTCTCTTAGCCAGTACCAAATTGTTTTGATGATTGCTGCTTTGTAATATAGTTTGAGGTCTGGGACTCCAAGGCCCCCATCATTTGTGTTTTTTTTTTCATTACTTCCCTGGATATTCTTGATCCTTTGTTATTCCAAATGAACTTTGTTATGGTTTTTTCTAAATCAGTAAGGAAATTTTTTGGGAGTTCAATGCATATGGCACTAAATAGATAAATAAGTTTGGGTAGGATGTTCATTTTTATTATATTGGCTTGTCCTATCCATGAGCAGTTAATGTTTTTCCAATTGCTCAAGTCTAGTTTTATTTGGGTGGAGAGTGTTTTGTAATTGTGTTCATATAGTTCCTGTGTTTATCTCGGGAGATAGATTCCTAGGTATTTTATTTTGTCTAATGTGATTTTGAATGGGATTTCTCTTTCTAGTTTTTGCTGCTAAGCTGTGTTGGAAATATAGAGAAATGCTGATGACTTATGCGGGTTTATTTTGTATCCTGCAACATTGCTAAAGTTGTTGATTATTTCGATTAGCCTTTTGGTTGAATCTCTAGGATTCTTTAAGTAGACCATCATGTCATCTGCAAAGAGCGATAACTTGGTCTCCTCCTTGCCTATTTTGATGCCTTCAATTTCTTTTTCTTCTCTAATTACTACTGCTAGTATTTCTAGTACAATGTCAAATAGTAGAGGTGATAATGGGCATCCTTGTTTGACTCCTGATCTTATTGGGAATGCATCTAGTTTATCCCCATTGCAGATGATATTAGCTGATGGTTTTAGATATATACTGTTTATTATTTTTATGAACGATCCTTCTATTCCTATGCTTTCTAGTGTTTTTAATAGGAATGGATGTTGTATTTTATCAGAGGCTTTTTCTGCGTCTATTGAGATAATCATGTGGTTCTTGTTGGTTTGCTTGTTGATGTGGTCAATTATGTGGATGGTTTTCCTAATATTGAACCAGCCCTGCATCCCTGGTATAAATCCTACTTGATCATGGTGGATGACCCTTCTGATCACTTGCTGGAGTCTTTTTGCTAGTATCCTATTTAAGATTTTTGCATCTATATTCATTAGGGAGATTGGTCTATAGTTTTCTTTCTCTGTTTTTGACCTGCCTGGTTTTGGAATCAGTACCATGTTTGTGTCATAAAAGGAGTTTGGTAGAACTCCCTCTCTGCTTATTATGTTAAATAGTTTGTATAGTATTGGGATTAACTGTTCTCTGAATGTATGATAGAATTCACTGGTGAATCCATCGGGCCCTGGGGATTTTTTCCTAGGGAGTTCTTTGATGGCCTGTTGGATTTCATTTTCTGATATGGGATTATTTACAAATTCTATTTCTTCTTCTGTTAGTCTAGGCAGTTTGTATTTTTGTATATATTCATCCATATCACCCAAATTGGTGTATTTATTGCCATATAATTGGGCAAAGTAATTTTTTAATGATTGCCTTAATTTCCTCTTCATCAGAGGTGATGTCCCCCTTTTCATCTTTGATGCTGTTAAATTGCTTTTCTTTCCATTTTTTAATTAGATTGACCAGTACTTTGCCTATTTTGTTTGTTTTTTCAAAGTACCAGGTTCTTGTCTTATTTATTAAATCAATAGTTCTATCACTTTCGATTTTATTAATTTCTAACTTAATTTTTAGGATTTCTAGTTTGGTTTTCTGCTAGGGGGTTTTAATTTGTTTGCTTTTGAGTTTTTTTATTTGTATTTCCAATTGATTGATCTCTGCTTTCCCTAGTTTGTTAATATATGCACGCAGGGATATGAATTTACCTCTGATTACTGCTTTGGCTGCATCCCAAAAGGTTTGAAAGGATGTCTTGCCATTGTCATTTTCCTCGATGAAATTATTAATTGTTTCTATGATTTCTTCTCTAACTAAATGATTTTGGAGTATCATATTGTTTAATTTCCAATTAGTTTTTGATTTGGTTTTCCATGTACCATTACTGATCATTATTTTTATTGCCTTGTGATCTGAAAAGGCTGCATTTATTATTTCTGCTTTTCTGCATTTGTATGCCATGTTTCTGTGACTTAATGTGTGGTCAATCTTTGTGAATGTGCCATGTGGTGCTGAGAAGAAGGTGTATTCCTTTTTGTCCCTATTTATTTTTCTCCATATGTCTATTAATTCTAATTTTTCTAAGATTTCATTTACTTCTTTTCTTTCTTATTTATTTTTTGATTTGATTTATCTAAATTTGATAATGGTTGGTTTAAGTCTCCCATTAATATGGTTTTACTGTCTATTTCTTCCTTCAATTCTCCTAGTTTCTCCATTAAAATTTGGGTGCTATATTATTTGGTGCATACATGTTGATTAGTGATATTTCCTCATTATCTAAAGTCCCTTTTAACAAAATATAGTTACCTTCCCTATCCCTTTTGATCAGGTCTATTTTAGCTTTGGCTTTATCAGATATCATGATTGCCACTCCTGCCTTCTTTCTGTCAGTTGAGGCCCAGAAGGTCTTACTCCATCCTTTAATTCTGACCTTGTGGGTGTCTACTCGCCTCATGTATGTTTCTTGAAGACAACATATGGTAGGGTTTTGGATTCTAATCCATTCTGATATTCGTCTACATTTTATGGGTGAGTTCATCCCATTCACGTTAAAAGTTATGATTGTCATTTGTGGACTCCCTTGCATTTTGATATCCTTCCCTAATTCTAACCTTTCTTCTTCAGCTCTACCTTTTAATCCTGTGATTTACTTTAAATCAGTCCCCCTTGTTCCCTCCCTTGATATGTTTCTCTTTCTAGTCTCTCCCTTTTTGTTCCCTCCCCCTTCCACCTCTCCTTCCCTTTTTTGTGTTCCCTTACCCCTCCCCCCTTGGTTTTCCCTTCTCCCTACCCTTGTTGGGTAAGATAGAATTCAAGATCCCAATGGATCTGGATGTTCTTCCCTCTCAGAGTTGATTTCCCTGAGAGTAAGGTTTAAGTAAAAACTCTCTTCCTCTCCTTCTTATAGGTGTTTTCTTCCCGTCCCCTTCCCGTGTGAATCTTTGTGTGAGAAAGATTATTCTCTTTGGCTTTTCTTTTCCCCCTATTTACACATTGTTTTCCCCACATGTTAATATACATAGATTGATATAAATGTAGTCCTTATAGAGAGTTTGAGTAAAAGAAAAAGATAACATTTTTCTCCTTTTCCCATTCCTTAATATTTACCTTTTCAGGTATTCCATGCTCTTTGTTTTTCGATATATAACTTTCCACAGAGCTCTGGTCTTTTCTTTGCAAAAACTTGGAAATCTTCTATTTTGTTGAATGCCCATACTTTCCCTTGGAAGTATATAGTCAGTTTTGCTGGATAGCTGATTCTTGGTTGAAGGCCCAGCTCTCTTGCCTTTCTGAAAATCATGTTCCATGCCTTACGGTCATTCAGAGTGGAAATTGCAAGATCTTGTGTGACCCTGATTGGCATTCCTTTATATCTAAATTGTCTTTTCCTGGCTTCTTGTAAGATTTTTTCTTTTGCTTGAAAGCTTTGGAATTTGGGAATTTCAATCCTGGGAGTTGTCTTTTCGGGATTTAGTGTAGAGGGTGTTCTGTGAGTCCTGTCAGTGGCTGTATTGCCCCCTTGTTCTAGAATCTCTGGGCAATTTTCTTTGATTATATCTTGTATTGCGATGTTGAGTTTGCTGTTTATTTCTGGCTTTTCTGGTAGTCCAATTATTCTTAAATTGTCCCTTCTCCCTCTATTTTCCAAGTCTATGACCTTGTCAGAGAGTTATTTTATGTTCTCTTCTAATTTCTTGGTCTTTTGGCTTTGCTTTATTAATTCTTGCTTGTTGTGTTCGAGTTGCCTAATTCTGACCTTTAAAGGCTGGTTTTCCTTTTCAGTTTGGTCAAAGTGGTTTTGTAGATGTGTGAATTACTTTTGCATTATTTCCCACTTTTCCTCCCAGAAGGCTTCCATCTTTTTGATCATTTCTGATTCAAATTCTTCATGGGTTTGTGGAGAGTTTCCATTTCCTTTGGAAGGTTTTGGAGCATTTGCTTGTGTTTCCTCTTCTACCTCCTGTATTTTGTATTTTTGCTCCATAAAATGTGTCCAAAGTCACCCCCTTCTTCTTGTTTTTCTTGGAGTTTTGAGGCTTTTGTGCTTCTGTGCTGTTTGCCATCTCTATCTTAGTGGGGAGTGGGGAGGAATAGCTTTTCTTATCTCTGTCTGGTGTTCAGAGGCTTTAGCCCTAGGCAAATTGTCTGTTCTCCGCTGCTGTTCTGCCTTCCTGGGGAAGCCAGGAATTTGTGGTGTTTCGGTGTTACTGCCCTCCTCAGTTCCCACCTGATGCTTCTACGTTGGCTTACTTCCACGCTCTGAGCCTGGCTTGGCACTCTCCACTAGGTGTTTCAATGCCTTTGACGGCCAGAAGACCCAGCACTCTGAGGGGTGAGGGCTGCGGCTTCCAGGAGCTCTGAGGGTTCCTGATAGGATTAACTTCCGCTGGGTTGAACTGAGTATGCCCTGAGGCAGGGACCTTCCAGCCTCAGGCTACATCTCTCTGTTTCCCTGCTGACTTTGTTGGGTGCCCCCGCGACTGAGTCAGGTTGTTTTTAGGAAGAGGCCTTCAGAATAGCCAGCCCTGAGGCTCTGAGGTTCCCTCTGCTGCCTCGGACTCAGCGCTCTGGGTTGGGAGGGATGGGTCCTGGTACCTTCCTTCTGCCTACCCCTTAGGTCCAAGTGATCTCGGGTTCTGGCTTTTGGGGGGGGGCGTACCTTTTGATCCAGGTCCAGGAGGAGGGTTCCCGGGTTAGTTTTGAATTTCGGTGCCCTAGGAGCATATAGTTTGAGATTGGTAAGGAAGGGTTTCCGGAGATCTGAACTTTAGCTTTCTCTAAGCCACCATCTTGACCAGAAGTCGACTTTGCCTTTTAATACGTGTGTGACCTATACTGATTTATAAAATGAGAACCTGAACAAAATAGCATTTGCCAGGCACACAAAGAAGAAAACACTGAAAATATTCCCTACTTTCAAGAAGCTTACATTCAATGTATTGAGAAAATATGTGCATTAATAAGAATATATAAAATAATACCTATAATTTTTAAAAAGTCAATCCATTCCTAATAATTTACTCATTACTCAGAAGATTATTAAAAATCTCCAGATCTTTCAGTATATCTTTCTTACATGGTGAGTTTTGCTAATACTCCCAGTCCTCTTCTCATCTTCAGGCCTCCTCTTCTCAGCTGTATTTCTCTATCTCTCCTTATTCCATGCTGTAAGGCCTCTCAAATGAAAGTTGCATTAAAGCAATTGACCTAGATTGATAAAACATATTATGTAGGTGATTTTGAAAAAAAAGATAATAATAATAATAAAGATGAAACCTTGACGTTTATATAGTGTTCTGCTAAGTGCTTTACCATTACTGTCTCATTTTATCTTACAATCATCTGGGAGGTAGGTACTGCTGTGATTATCTCTATATTACAAATGAATGAGCTGAAGCAAACCAAGGTTAAGTTATTTGCCTGGGGTCAGACAACTAGGAAGTGTCTGAGGACAGTTTTGAACTCAAGTCTTCTTGACTCCAGTCTCATTGTCCTATCCACTGTGCCACCTGTGTGGAAGATCTTTTCATTGAAAAATTTTATTAGCCTTTACAACAAATAAGTAACGAAAACCTAGTGGTTTTCATGATTGTAAATTATGTTAGGATTTCCACAAGCATGTCTATATTTCTCATGTAGAGGTTTTGGATTTGATAGTGATCAAAAACATTTTTCCAATGCTAGATTCTGTGACTAATTGTAGTCTCAGGTTTAATCAATACTTATATATGCTAATTACTGAAATAAAATAATGATTTTATTAAGGTAATCTTTTACAGGAGTATGGTAAAAATTGGTATCTAATTCCCATTTGGAGGATAAATTTCTCATTAGTGTAACCTAAAGAGATATAACTTCACCCAATTTATAAATTTTTGACATGTTTATTTAATATTTAAAATTTCTTTAAATAATTTTAATTAAATTACTAAAACATTCCTTTATGGTCATACCAAAAATCAAAAGAAATGCAGAAGTGAGGGTCATTTAAAATGCTTTGAATGTGGAAGAGAGAGTAAATCTCTTCCAAGTGTGAGGATACAAGAAAGTCTTAAAAGTGTGACCTGAGCTGGGCCTTGAACAACAACTATTTTAGACAGAAGTCAATTTTTCCCCTTTTCCCCAATTAATCATTAGGCGTAATTGTGTGTGTGTTTGTGTGTGTGTTAAGATGGGTCGAAGACCCATGAATGAACATACCGGTATGCTGAGCCATTACCAACATATATACAAATGATCTTCCTACTAGACTCCTTCACCCACAGCAAAATAACAGCATTAAATGCTTGTAAACATATTAGTCACCTTTGGAAAAGCAGAATCATTATTACATGTTGAAATAAAAATTTTCTCTGTGAGTCTTTAAGTATTTTCACAAGCTTTAAGTCAGATATGTACCGCCCCTATCAAAAGCTCACAACTATTTATGATAATAGAGTAAAGTAATGATGTACATAATTTAAGTAATTCAATTCAAATCTATTTCAGACAATAATTTCAATCTTCTTTCTCAACAAGTTCTTTATATCATTTTTATCAAAGCTCTCATTAAGGAGCAGAATTGAATGATGCAAATTTCATTTCCTTTCCATTCCCCTGCTTACCCTTCTGTTAGACGTGCTAATGAGCAGTGAAATGGGCAAATGTCAGGAAGCAAGTATGTGACAGAGTGAAAGAAACAGATATGGAAAACCCAACAAAATGCATAATAATCTCTTAAAGAACATTGCATTGACTGCAGATGAAAAAACTGTCAGTTTCAATGAGGGAAAGCTGACTCTAAAAGTTACAGATAAATCCATAGCTACCCAGATGTGTCTATATTCACAGATATTTTAATTCCCTAAAAGAGCTTTGGTTTAATCAAATCTGGATATTCCTTTGACTGACAAATATTGAAATCATTTTAGTACAGTCCTCATGAATTGCTTTGGTCCAAAGAATCCATTTCCTTGTGGCAAAACTTCTATGATGATTGCCTGTCTGTCTGAATTTGCTTAGGCTAGTCCATGGAATCAGGATCTATTTCGTTAGGTCTCATCCAGAATTTATAATTTCCTGGCTTATCATTTGAGAATCTGGAATCACCTCTATTCAACAATGAGGTGCCAGAGTAGAATTTATTTATAAGAACATAATACATTTTACTGCCTGATTTCCAAGTGATAAAAACTGGTTTATCAGCTATGAATGAAGGCTATTCTCATTAAGTTCACAAAACCAACCCTGTCAGTGTACTTTTGTTAAATGTTCATTATCACTGGATCCAGCTTAAATAGACTACATTTT
The DNA here is from genome assembly GCF_027887165.1 of Monodelphis domestica. Taxonomy (NCBI): domain Eukaryota; kingdom Metazoa; phylum Chordata; class Mammalia; order Didelphimorphia; family Didelphidae; genus Monodelphis; species Monodelphis domestica. The sequence goes on along the minus strand of NC_077231.1, from coordinate 220,163,596 downwards.
GAGACAATATATACAGAAGAGCATCATTCTATTTTTAAGAATTAAAACAATTTAATGAATTTAACAATTCATGTACTGTTACAGATCGCGTGACGATAGGATGGAGTACCTAGATAGACAATAGTGCTTGACTCTTGAATTGAATTGGGGCATGGTGCTGAGTTATATTACATTTGAGAAATTACACAGAGCTTTTTAAGACCCCAAGTTTCTCCCTGCAGTGAAAGCCCATTAAACAACAATAACACATTTTTTTCAATGATACTATGGTAGTAAATCATGGCATATACTAGTTTCCAAATGATAGTGTAGAATGCCAGTGGGCCACAAACAATGAATTAATTATATTAAAAATTATTTAAAGGATGCAAAAAGGTGTCTGATTGAATGAGAAGGAGGTGTAGTCATAGTAAGAACCCGCATGCTTCATTGGTATTGGGTTTTAAAATCAAAAGACCTAAGGAACACATTTAGGATATTGAATAAACTCTATAAAAGGTATAAAGTGGGGTATGGGGCAAAAGTTTGCACATTTTCAGAGATGTGGATGCTTTGTAATCTGCGCCAGTAGAGGAAGTATCCACATAGATAAAAATCACATATACAATGAAGCATGAAGCAAATAACCAATTTATGATTGGCTATTGGAAAGGTACCTTCCAAAGATGTAGATTCCAGAATATCTCCATATGTTGTCTAACAATATAGACTGGGGATTTTGTTAAACAAGGAGCTCTTGGCAATATGATGGCAAATACTCTACACCAAATTTTGGAGACCAAAGTCTCTAAATTTTGCTCAGTGAAAGTACTTATTCAATCATGCTTGGCTGATTTAAATGTTTGTTCACTTGACTTGTTGACTTGCCCCTGCCTCTTATTCAGTTTGTAGAAATTGATCTATATCTAGGAATGTTCAAGAAATTAAATTATAAGAGAGGAGTAAAGTTTACCTTAATCCTAATGTATTCAGTTCCGAAAAAGTTTTTGAAAGAGAAGTAGAAACTTGTAAGTGAAAGCTCAAAATGAGATTGATTAGACAAAAAGGGATTGCATTTAGAAAGCTTTGCTCTTTTTTTTTTTAACCTTGAAGGTTTTCTGGGACATTTGATATCATGGAAAGTAATCACAGGATTATAGGTTCTAGATTGAGAAGGAACCTTATAGATTTACTTTTTGTTTTAATAATGTATCTTTAGACTTTAAAAATCTTATTTTTCAAACATGAATCATTTCTCAGCATATCCTTCTTACTCATCCCACATATAACTCTCCCATATAGCCAATAACTAGAGATAAGCAAAATAATTCAACACTTGATCATGTCAGAAATATTTCCCACTTTTATTTAAAATTTGGAAGGAATACTTCATTCTCATTTTTGTGCTATATGTGAACTGGGAGAATAAAGAAGCAACCAAGATTAGAGACTCCTAGGTAGACTGTTATTCTTTCTTTCTCATTAGTAATAAGTAATGATAAATATGATATAAAATTTCCAAGTTTAATTTTTAATTATAACACTTGATTTTGTTTAAATTTTTCTCTTTTTTTCAGTGTTTTTTTTAAAAATATATTTTATTTGATCATTTCTAAGCATTATTCGTTAAAGACATAGATCATTTTCTTTTCCTCCCCCCCACCCCCCATAGCCGACGCGTAAGTCCACTGGGCATTAGATGTTTTCTTGATTTGAACCCATTGCTTTCTTGATATTATTTGCATTAGAGTGTTCATTTAGAGTCTATCCTCTGTCATGTCCCCTCAACCTCTGTATTCAGGCAGTTGCTTTTTCTCGGTGTTTCCACTCCCATAGTTTATCCTTTGCTTATGAATGGTGTTTTTTTCTCCTGGATCCCTGCAAGTTGTTCAGGGACATTACACCGCCACTAATGGAGAAGTCCATTACGTTCGATTATACCACAGTGTATTAGTCTCTGTGTACAATGTTCTCCTGGTTCTGCTCCTCTCGCTCTGCATCACTTCCTGGAGGTTGTTCCAGTCTCCATGGAACTCCTCCACTTTATTATTCCTTTTAGCACAATAGTATTCCATCACCAACATATACCACAGTTTGTTCAGCCGTTCTCCAATTGATGGGCATCCCCTCTTTTTCCAGTTTTGGGCCACCACAAAGAGCGCAGCTATGAATATTTTTGTACAAGTCTTTGTGTCCATTATCTCTTTGGGGTACAGACCCAGCAGTGCTATGGCTGGGTCAAAGGGTAGATATTCTTTTGTCGCCCTTTGGACATATTTCCAAATTGCCCTCCAGAATGGTTGGATCAGTTCACAGCTCCACCAGCAATGAATTAATGTCCCTACTTTGCCACATCCCCTCCAGCATTCATTACTTTCCTTTGCTGTTATGTTAGCCAATCTGCTAGGTGTGAGGTGATACCTCAGAGTTGTTTTGATTTGCATCTCTCTGATTATAAGAGATTGTTTAAATTTTTCTTGACATCTCATTGAATTAGCTTTCACTTTTCCAATTCTAATTATTAAGAAATTCTTTTCTTAAGTTACTTTTTTGACATCTTTTTCCATTTGGTCTATTCTGCTTTTTAAGAAGTTTTTTTCCTTTAGTCAATTTTTGGGTCTTTTAAAAAAATTCTTAGACCAATTTTATTTTTAAGGTATAATTTTTATTAGTATTTTTTGTTTAAAAAAAACAAACTTATTTATTTTCCTAATTTTCTTACATCACTGTCATTATTTTCCCAATTTTTCTTCTATCTCTTCTTTTTTTTAATAACCTTTTTGGAAAATTCTTCTTGGACTTGGGTTCCATTAGCATTTTATTTTGAATTACTGTTTGCAGCTGTTTTTACATCATTATTTTTTGAGTTTTTATCTTGGTCTTTGCCATTATGATAGTTTTTTTTTTTTGATGTTGCTCATTTTCCCAGTTCATATCTGAATTTGAACTTTATGTTAACATTGGACTTTTTCAACCTGGTGGTATCCATATTCCATCCTTCAGACATTTTTGTGGTTTGTTTTCAGTGCTAGTTCTTTGGGGATGCAAGTTTGGGGTACTTTTCAGATATTGTGATGTGATGGAGAGAGATGTGGTTTCTGCTGTCATGGTCTTTACCTTTAGCTGCACACAAAATATTTCACATTTCTCTCCATTCTGTAAGGGTGACCTGCCCCCTGTAGTACTCCTTTCTGCCTTGGAACCGTGACCCAGAACTATGTAGGTTTAGTAGAGTTAACCATGCCAGCTGCCCCCCAGTGCCAGTGAAAGTTTTCCTGTCATGTGTTTCTGGCCAGTTGTCTGACCCCATCCTTGCCGCTGGTCTGAGGGTTCCTGAAGCTGCTGCTGCTTCTGGGGTGTGTTCCCCAACAGGCCTCCTCCTGATGTCCAGGATTTCTCTGGCTGACTTCCTAAATTATCTTGGTTAAGAAACATGTCTCACCTCAACCTTTTGTTGGCTCTACAACTTCAAAATTTGATGTGGGGCATTATTTTAAAATTTGTTGACATTTAGAGTTCAGCTGGGCCACTGCTTGTTCTAGGCCAACTTGACTCTGCTCCTACAAAGTAAGTTCTTAATCAATATTTGCTAACTTGAACAGGAACACTGTATTCAACAGCTTGTAGTTCATCATGATAACAAACAGATAAAAAATATTTATAAACTTGCCAAACATGAACAAACACGATGATTTTCTTAAAAAGAGGAAACCATAATTTTCTACCATGTATTTGCTTGTTTGTTTTAAGCATGTTTTACATTTAATATGTTTAATGTTGCTCTGCCTTTTTGAGCCCCTTTCCAATTTCCTCTCTTTTCTGTATATTTTAGGAATAAAGTCATTGATACTCTTTTTATTCTTTTTTTGGTGGGTTACTATCTCTTACCCCTCCTCCATGAACTCAGTAGGTATGTAAAATATTAAATGAATTCCATTAATTTCTTTGTTGAGTTTCATCTAACCAAATATACTTTGATTGCTAAATATTGTCACTTATGAACCAAACAACATATGCATTATACAGTTCATATTTATAAATTATTTCTATAGTTTTAGTTTGTTAGTGTAATAAATGCTATGGGGTAGTAGGGGGTGGTTATGACATTTAATTTCTAGTAGTAGTAGTAGTTGTTATTGTTGTTTTGCTTTACATTCCTAAATCCCTTTCCAAAAAGAAGGAATAAGGGTTGGAAGGTGTGAAAGAAAGTTTTGATTTGTGCATATTCCTCATAGCTGAAAATGTTATGTTTGTAGGCATGCCAATGTGGAGAAAGTGACTGATAGAACAGCTTTATTATTCACCCGCTGACAGCCATTCTGTGTGTATAGGCATATAATTTTGATCCAGATATTGGAAAGGGAAGAAGGCACAGCCTAACAAGATGACATTCTCCATCCTAATGGAATTATTTAAAAAATGTTTTATTGCCATAAATGATGCCATGAAAGGTCAGTGAAGATTAGTGTTCCAAATCCTGCACAGTTATGTAACCCAGAGTAGGCATTTTAAACTAAATAAGAAAATATTTTCACTTTCATTGATGTGGAGAAATGTTATGTTGTTGAGGTTTTTTAAAGACTGTATTATACTAGAGTGAGCCACAATATACTTAACCTCTTGCATCTCTTGATAACACAATCATTTCTTTTAAATTTTAATTATTTACATGTAAAACCATGGAATTGCTTGTCATCTATGAGAGAGGGGAGGGAAGAGAGGGCGAAGACAACATGAATTATGTAATCTTGGAAAACTTATGTGTAAATATATGGAATTTTAAAATTCCATATTTTTAAAAAATGGAATAAAAATAAAGGAAAATAAATAAATTTTATTGATTAGATGAGATCAGATTTTTTTTTCCATTTTTTAAAAACCGTATCTTTCTTCTTGGATTCAATGCTGTGTAATGGTTCCAAGGCAGAATAGTGGTAAGCATTAGGCAATGGGTGCCCAGGATCACATAGCTAGGATGTGTCTAAGGTCAGATTTGAACCTGTGACCTTCTATCTCTGAGCCTGGCTCTATCCAGTGAGCCACCTCTCTGCCTCCAAGTCCCCTCCCCTCGCCCCCCATATCATTTTTGTATTCATCAGACTATAAAAGATTAATTCCTTGCAAATGAGGAATATAACTTGTTGAAAATTTTCTTTGCCTCTATGCAGTCAGAAAACTGAGCTGAAACATGACAAGCCTGTACAATCTGTTCTCTGCTTACGTAGGTTAGTGGTAGCATAGGCAAATAAATGGATTTAAGGTGAAATATTGCACATCTGAAAAGGGTATTGAGGCAGCGTGGCATAGAGGATAAAGATCTGAATCAGACCTCTCCTGGCTGTGGGGCCCCGGCCAGTCACTTGTTCCTTCCATATAGAAATCTCTACAACTATAAATGGCAGAGAAGGTGCTACAGTGGGTCCTGCTCCACCCCCCACCTCCCCATCACTAGGAAGTATGCTCCAAGACCTACCAAGGATGGCGAAACCTTGGGTGTTCACCATGGGTAACCGACTCAGCGGATCATTGGTCAGCAATGGCCAGGCCCTGCCAGCACCCCCTTTGGGGCCTTTATTACAGTAAATAATGGCCTTCATAAACAAAGGCATGGAGATGAGGCTACAACAAATGGCATCCATTGGTGAGGACACCAGAAGCCTATTGGAATACAGACTCCCTGTATGATAGCGCCTGGGGAAAAGGTAATGAGTCTGGACTGTTGGATTTCATGTTGCATCCCAAACTTGCCAGGCTGGTGTTTGGAAATTTAGGAACCATTGACTTTCTAGAATGTTCTAATTCTCCTTCGGGTTACTGAATCAATGGATACCAAGCCAGTGATTAACTGGGCTCCACAGTACCAGTAAAACCTCACGGCTGGTCTCTAATCCTGTTCCACATTCCCGAAATCTTAAATGTTATTTGGGACAATCCCTGCCAGACTCTATGATTTTAGGTTTGTGAGGGTAATACATGCCTGATCATCCAACCTTAGGATAGTTACCCATTCCATCGTCAGGATCAGAGATGGAAACAGTCGTTCTCTCCCGAGCTAATTTACATGAACTACAAAATGCATATGTTGTTTGGCTCATAAGTGCCTTTAAATGTCAGTCTGAGTTTGCCTTTTGTCCTAGAGGTCACTGAGAACTTTTTGAAGTTTTACGTGATTAGACCCAAGCTTTGGAAAACACATTTTGGCAGCTATGCAAACGAAATGAATGGAGAAAGGAAAGTCTGGAAGCAGAGACTAAGTTGGAGGCTATTACTATAGTTAAGAGGAAAAATGATGAGGACCAGAACTAGTATGATGTCAGAGAGAGGAGGAGGTAGTCTTCTGATTCAAAACCTTTTAATTTGATTAAAAATTTTAATTTTAATTAATTTTAAATTTAAATTACCTTGATTTAGTCATCAGATGAAGTTGAAATCTGGCAAAAATGAATTTTGAGAATTATTTATGGATTTTATTCAGCTCTTCTCTGTTTTCTCAGGACAATGGAATTGATATTAGGTTGTAAATGCTGTTGTTCACTACATATTTTTAAAGCAGGTCTGCAGATAGTTCTTAGTTAGTTCACAAGCCCGAATATCAAGATTCTTCAATTCCTTTTAGTAATGATAGGTTACTATGAGAAAAAAATGACACAAGTCAAGTTTTCTGGGAATATTCATACTTATTAAAGAAAAGAAGTAAATGCATATAAGCCAAAGGCACTTAATGAGGAATACAATTGTTATTTTCGGTGCTTTCTTTGCTACTGCATTTTATTTGAAGACTAATCTATGGTATCAGATTTAAAGTTTTGCAATATTTACAGTATCCAAGGGCCTTATTTTAATTTTTTCTTAATAAGATACAGGAAGAAGCAAAAGACAAGCAAAATGTGTGTAAAACTTTTGTGTAATACAGATGGTAAGCCACACATATTAGTCATGCTTTACAGCATACACTGCTTCGTGGGATATAATCCACATAAGATATACAATTAGCAAAATGTAAATCTTGCATAATTATCCAAACACAGAATGTTTTTCAGAGTAGCCATCCTTTAGAATAATTAGTTTTGCTGGATACAGTTTGTCATTAAAACCCTCAGCAATTGAGTCTAAATATTCCCTTTTCTCATTTTTATACTTTAAATAACAACCGTACTCATGAGCCACATTTCACGAATGTCACATTAATAAAGAATAGAAAGTAAGCACATTTTGTAGAATTGGCTGATTCTTCTTTCAGTTCCAACATTTCAATCTTTCATAAAAGCTACTCTTTGCTTGTCCCTTGCTTGTACTGCTTTTCTGAATTTGCAAGGAGAAATAAAAAAAAATGAGACCAGTTTTTAATTTTCAAGTTGTTAAACTTAATTGTTGTTCTTTAGAAGAAAGAGACAGTAATGTCCCTGAACAATTTGCAGGGATATAGGAGAAAAAAACACTATTCATAAGCAAAGGATAAACTATGGGAGTGGAAACACCAAGGAAAAGCAACTGCCTGAATACAGCGGTTGAGGGGACATGACAGAGGAGAGACTCTAAATGAACACTCTAATGCAAATATTATCAACATGGCAATGGGTTCAAATCAAGAAAACATGTAATGCCCAGTGGATTTGTGCATCGGCTATGGGGGGTGGGGGGGTGGGGGGAGGGAAAGAAAATGATCTATGTCTTTAATGAATAATGCTTGGAAATGATCAAATAAAATATAATTAAAAAAAAAAAAGAAGAAAGAGACAGTGCCAGTGTTAGGGGATGAAGAGATGCACCCTTGGGGTTTGGGAAGGATACTTTTTGCAAGAATGCAAGACTTCAAAACTATAAAAAGAGAAATGTTGAGAATGGCCAGGAGGATGGTATAAGTGGAACAGCAAGATGGAAGGATGCTCCTTGTGAGGACAGCATGAGTGGAAAAGCTATTCCCCCAGATGACATCAGTCCTGGGGATTTTATACTCTTTACAACAGATGCTGTGCCATGGTGTGGACTTGACTAAACCCTCAGGCATTCAGTCAGGGGTTTGGTTATCTGACTGAGGTCTGCCTGGAAACACAGGGAGTGTAGGGAATGACCCTCACAAAAGATTTTTTGGTTTTGGGGAACAGACAGATGTCTGAGATGTAGCCTGTGTAAACCTTAAAATTTCTTAGACTTATGAATATTGGAAATTTCTGGAGGTGCATCTCTCTGTCTATCTTAAATCTAAAGGGAGGATCAAAGGAACACAATCATCTCAGGATGTCATTAGATGTTTTAGGCTAGGAGTCAGGAGGATGTAAGAGAGCAAAGGAATTTCCATGATAATTGTTTGCCTGAGTTTCTGGGGGTGCAATGCTCATGTCATCTGGTCTTTCCTTATTCTTGAAGGGCTCATCATTATCTAGCCATGGGGCATTTGTTGTGAAGGAAACTTTAGGGCTAATGGGGGAATGATGACAAGAACAGTACAGTAGTATTCTAGGTTATACTCTTCTACCTTAGAGGTTACTTTTACTTTGTAGGTGTGAGGACTGAGACCAAACAAGGTAAAGCAGTTTTACTTTGTGACATCCAGGAAGCAAGTGGTGGAAGCAGGCTTTGAACCTAATTCCTGACCAGTCAGTGTCATAAATATAATTTTTGCTGTGTAGATGAGGCCTCATCAAGTTTAATTACAGATTGAATTCTGACTTTTTAAAGAAAGCAAACGGTATTCCTTTTAATTAAGCTTAGATACTTGCAGTATTTCCTGGAATTTAGATTCAGCCTTAGACACACCCCATACTTATACAATATACCCTTCTCAAATGTATTTTGGAAAAATAAAATAAAAGGTGCAAATGATGATGCTGGATCTTAAACAAAATTGTTTTGGAAATTGGATAGGCTTTTTGTTATGACCATATAGCTTCACAACTTGTCATGTAATAAGGGCACTTCTGTAAAATATTAATGATGTCAGATAAATATTTATAAGTCTTCTATAAGTGATCTTACACTGGAAGCAAGTCAGCAGGGTTCAATTAAAGCAGAATCTACATCTTAGAACTTTTAGTGTTCATTAAGAAAAATAATTTTGACTTAAAAACTGCCTTTTGGAGAATTAAAAAACTCTACAAAGGGTATTTAATAATGGACAATATATTTGGGGGATAGATAATTTAAAAGTGAAAATGAAAGTTGTGTGTCCAAGGACCTCAGCACTTGAATAGTGAGTTTTCAAAAAAATGCAGTTTCAATCACTCCTTGTATTTTAGGATACATTTGAGAATGGGTTGATGAAAGTAAGTATCTTGCTCACGTTTTTTTCCAGTGGTGGTCCTTACCCAGGGCTTTATATCAGTCTGTTTTCAGGAGATGGTAGCATTATAAGGAGAAAAGTCTGTGTTTTTTGAATCTCCAGAGATGTTACCAAGTCAGGGGAGTCTGTCACATTTGTCCTCCAGGCTCAGGCTCCTATAATCACACCTGTATGCATACAGATTTGATTTAAGAACCTTATATTGACTATATATTGAAGTGTTAACCCAAATTCTCTCTAGTAAATTCCAATAAAAGCTCTTGCTATTTATCATGGAGAACCTCCTGATTCTCAGGAGGACTGTAGTCACAGGAGAGACTTCACTACCATTCACCCACCTGAACAATGTGCACTTGGGGAAACCTCACAGCCAAAGGCCTTTCAAGCGAGTACAAAGAGAACTGGATTTCCTGGATTCATATACTGTTGCTATCTCTATAAACTTGGGCTAGCCACTTCCCTTATCTATAGAATGATAATACTCTCTACTATCTCCCAGGAACATGTGAGGAGCAGGACGTTAACAGAAAACAAATTTTACCTCAGTGTAAAAGCTTCTTAGAAATTGTCCAAAAATCACACACACTGCCTCCAGAGAGATTTCCTCTCTTTATAAGTCTTCAGATAAAATATGGGCAACTTTTTTTTAGGAATATAGAATAGGCTCCTTCTAACTCTTAAGATTCTGTGTAACTCTACATGTGGAATGCTCTTTGAAAGCATTAATTTATAAATACCAACTGTCATTGGATTCAGAGTACAAGGACATATACTCATGGGTAATAATGTAAAGACCAAGGAATTGGAAATAAGATGGCTTAAATTCCAATTTTGGCTTTGCTCCCTACTGTCTTTGGTCCAGTTGCTTCATCCCTATGGGTCTTGAATTCCTCCTCTGTAACATGAGGGGACTAGATTAAGTATCTAAGATTGCATCAGGTGCTGAAATTTTATGTTTTTGCACTATCATGAGGACAGTGACTCAGGACTTCCTGAGGAGTTCATTAATTTTTATCATGGAAATGTGTCACCTCATCATCTTTCATAGAATATTAATGACAAAGCAGCAGCATGTAAAGGAGAGGTCATTGGATTTGGAGTCAGAAGAGCCAGGTTTGGAGTCTGGTTTTGCCACTTAACACTTATGTGGACCAAGGTCCCATCTCTTAACCTCTGCCACCTCAGTTTCCTGATCTATAAAATAGGAGAGTTGGACTGATCTCTGATTCCCTTCCAGCTATAAATCTATAATGCTCTTACTCATGCTTCCTCAGGATCCTAATTATAAAACTCAAAATTATACTGTACCCCTGTCCTTGAGCTCCAGTATTGGCAAGCTCCATTCACCTATCACTCCTCCTTATCCTTGTAAACTGTCTGTGTGCTGAAGATGATGTGAAGATGTCACTCTACATGTCTTGCATTGACTCATCTTTGCTGTGTCTTTCTCAGTCCAAGGGACCATATTTGAATTAGTTTGACCCTCGGTGTTACCTCTTCTTACTTTAGAAGTACAAAGCTGAAAGGAATCTTTTATTGTAATCCCCCTTCATATTAAAGATGAAAAAACTGACCTCAGAGAGATGGAGTAAACTGCTCAAATTTATATACCTAAAAAGTGAATGATTTGATTATACTTATTCTAACATAACCACCCAGTATATAACCAACTTATATTTTCTCAAATAAAATGTGTATATTCATAATTTCAAGAGATACATTTATTCATCTCATTATTGCAAGTGAATTTTAAATTAAAATTTCCTTTTCTGAACAAAAATAACAAAATGGTTTGTATCCAACTGGCTGTGCATTTCTCTAATTTGTGCTCTTCAATTAATTACAAATTTAAAATGTTAAACCCTGCTGGTTCCTACATCCTTCTTTTTTGGCTTGCTGAAGACCCAGACAGGTCTTTATCTCTAATGATATTATTTAATTTATTTAAAATGAGTTTTCATCTCATGTTTTTAAGCAGTAGATGTCTCTGTAGTTCTTCCTAATACCCCATTTAACTAAGTAAAAGTGGGGGATAAAATAGCTTTTCTTGAGACTATCAAAGCCCTGTGGTTATTTTCTGCTGGAGTAATGCAGAACTGGGCCCCAAGCTCTATATTTTAGCCCTCCCTATTGATTTTGGACGTTTGCCTTATGATTCCCTCTTCCTCTCTCCATTCCATTCTTGATTAGGTTTGTTTAGACACAGCGAGGGCTTACCAAATGATGGGCACTTGTTTGTTAAGTTTAATATTTGGTAAAATAAAAGTAGAAGGTCAAGGTAGCCTTCACCTGACAACCTTTCCAAACCATTTTTCTGATTAGTACATAAAAAATTTATTGTAAGTGGAAAACTCAATAAAAATGCTTTTTCTTTACCCACTAGTTCAAATTATTGTCATAGAATTAGAGGGTATGAAGAATTCTTAGGAATGATGTAGCTGTGTCTCGACCTGAGGCATAAATGCTGGCTACAGTAGTGGTGTCAAACTTAAATAGAAATGAGGACCACTAAGGTATATAACTCTCTATAGGGGCTATTTGAAATGAACCACAAGAGGACCACAGGCTCACATTCTTTTTGAATTCAATTCAGCCCTTACTCTCATTTAAGTCCGTGTCTTCTCTCACCATCAATCCAGTATGCTTCATCATTTTTATGAATCTGCTAATTCAGTCAATTAGTAAACATATATTAAGCATCTACTATGTGCCAATTTCCAAAGAGGAAAACACTAAGGCGATGAAATTTTCCTGATAATTCCAAAGTTCACTTTAATTTAAGGAATTTTCTGTCATTTCTTTTGGATGCTTCTTTTCATTCTTCTGGATCATTTTTTCCTCAAACATTCCAGGAATGCTGTGTAAAGGTTTTCATTGCACAATTAGTCTTCTGAAGCTAATTGACAGTGGTATTTGAGAGTGGACTTCATTAGTTGAAATGCTCAAATAAGATCAAATGACAAATTGCTTAATATAGTGTCTAGTACATAGTAGTTGCTTAAAAAATACTTCTTCCTTTCCCCCTTTCTCTACTTGTTTTAGCAAAATGTGCATTTTAATAATTATAGAATACAGCTATAAAATTGTAAAAGATTTGAGAAAAATTATTTGAACCTACAAAGATAGCAGTATTCAGGGTTCATATTTTATGATCCTAGTTTTCTAAGGAAGAGGAAAAATTGAAAAAAAAATTGGGTCCCAATTATTTTCAGTTTGTCACAGATCCTTTCAGGGACCCTCTTTAAAGGGGGAAGGATTTGGTGACTGGTTGGGAATTGGCTAGAAGGATTAATGAGGGTTTATACAGTTAATCTCCTCTCATTTGTATTCTGAATAGTACCAGAAGTCTTTTTTTAGTAGGGAAGACTTTTTTTTTAACCCAGACAAGAGGGGAAAAAAAGACCAGAAGATTGCTAACTTAATAAATTGAAAATGAAAATGTAGATCGACTGCTAGCATAGAAAGTTGACTTGGGTCGAGAGGGCAGAAAACATAGTCTGTACATTCAGAAGCCAATTGTTTCTGTTGCTTCCAAAGTCTGTTGGGCAGTTTACTGTGATTTTGAGAGGGAATCAACTATAATTTTCAGGATTGTAGTCAAATTTAAAAATTGAATCCTTTATTAAGTGTTAGATATATGCCAACCTTAAGGATTAAGACTTTGAAGGGAGACTCTCTATAGCCATTTACAAGTAGAAAGAATATGGGTGGCACAGCTGTCAAAATGTCAAGACCAATGTGACGAACTGCCATTTTTTCCCTAGCACTTCATATTGAACTCTGCCACTTTACATCTATTTGTTAGTAAGTGATTGATTTTCCTAATTGACTCCTGTCAGTTTACACTGGTCTAGGTCAGCATGGCAGAGCAAGGCTGTTGGGAGAAGGTATTTGAACTCTTGTTAATTGGACTCTCTAGTGTCATTTTACTAAGAGAAAGAACTTGGCTGTATTTGTTCAATGAGGGTAAAGTGAGTTAGTGTTCCATGAGAAAGAGAATATGGTTAAGCTCATTAAAAGTAAGGGAAAAAAGCATTTTTTTTTGTTTTTTCTTCATACTTTATATAAGAAAGCTGAAAACATTCCTCATTTCTTTTCTCTTCCTAATTACCAATCCCTGTGTCATTTTCTCAGTTCTTACCTTCCTGTTGCTTATTCCCTTTTTAGATTCAATCATGCTTTACCCTTCTGGCTCTCCTCCTACCTCTGTGACTGTTCTGTCTCCTTTCCTGCTTTCTTCTCTTCCTCCTACCCCTGGAATGGAGCCATTCTTTAAATTCTGACCTTGGTACTCCTCTCTGCCTTGTTGATTCAGCTCACCCAGCTGAATCACTCAATCCAGCCATCATCTCTTTAGTGGGGATGACCTAAGTTTCTTTCTAAGTCTGCTTCCAGATCTCTTCTTATATTTCCCAACTCCATACTGAATGCTGTTAGTTTGTTTTTCTGGTTTCTATTCATCTGTACCATAGCAAAATAGATTTAGAGTCTTAAGGGACCTTGTTGAGTTCAACTGCCTGTGGTAGAGTTAAAAGTGAGACAGTATAAATATCTCCACCTGGATGTCCTATAACACTTTTAACTCCCTATATCCAGAACCAAATTCATTATCTCCCTCCCTTTTCCCCTTTTGTTATTGAATAGCTATTCTTTCTGACATCTATTTCTGTGGATGACACTGCTGTTTTATTAAGGGGCTCAGAAATCAATCATCTCTCCTCCAATTCTGCCATAATTCAGTCAGTTGCCAAATCCTTTACATTCTACCTTTACAAAGTTTTTCACATCCTTCTTTTCTCTTGATCCTCACAAATACCTCCTTAAGAGGATAAGGAGAAGCAGCTCATTTTGTAAATGACAGAATTAAGGCTCAGAGTGGCTAAGTAGTAAAATTCCAAACCTTAGGTGTTTTCCATTACACTATCCCTTTTCTCTGATAATCCATTTTCCACACCACTATCAGATAAAACTTTCTAAAGCACAACCCAGCATTCCTCTCTTCCTACACAAAAAGCTTCACAATTCTATCTTGATTTCTCAACTTGATTTCACAACCCCCTTAGCCTGAAATTGAATCTACTTTTAGATACAAGCAACCTCTGATATCATCTCCTACTATTCTAATAATAATAATAATGATGATAGTTAATGTTTATATAGGTGTGCCAGGCCATTTTAAGAATTTGATTTTCAGGAGCAATCCTGGGAAGTAGGTACTATTATTATCCCCATTCAATAGATGAGGAAACTGAAGCAAATAGTAACTTGTCCAAAGTTCACATATATAGCTAAGGTGTATCTGAGGCTGAATTTGGATTCATATCTTCCTTACTCCTGATTGGAATTCTGTGCACAAGCACTGTTTCCTTGGTCTTTTGAGTGTGACACCAAAATTTTAGGGGAAGACTCCAAGTGTGTTGGGTGGACCTCAAAGAGAGAGTTATGGGAAGAAATGAATTACCTCTTCACTATTAAAAGGAGTAGCCACATTGATAAGATCATGAATTCATCAACATGGGACTTACCTTATACCTCCTAGATTTTAAGGGACTTGATCTTTTCCCATCTCCTTTAAGGCCATGTAAGTGCTCAAAAATATTTTTGCTAAATTCAATTTAATTGTATTTTTTCTCCCCTGAGAAGTTTATTTCTCAGTTTTATGACATGCTTCTAAGAAGTATGGGTTGGACTTGTGAGAACAAATAAGTAATTTATGTTAATTTTTGTGATACAGATTTTATGACATTAGAATTCTTAAATTGGATTAATCCAAATCAATATGGTATTTTTGACCATGTGGAAGGCCATGGTTGTGTTGATGACATTAATTATGAAGGATAGAGGAATTCTCCCAAACAGTGGAAGTAATACTGGATCTGGAGCAGTAGACTCAGGTTCAATTCTTTCTGCTGTCATTATCTATGAAACGTTGATCAAGTTGCAACCTCTTTTTTCTTATCATGATGGGGTTAAATTAGGTGATCTTTGGAGATTTATGCTTCTAAACCACATATATATGTGTGTATATATGTGCATGTACATACAAATATATGTGTGCAAAACTAGTCACATTAAATTTTTGTTTTCCCATTGCACAAAAAAGTTATGTTCATACTACTCAATAGTCTTTTAATTGTGCAATAATATTATGCCTAAAATACCTCAGTAAGCAGAATACTAATCATTATCAGAGCCTTTGGTGAATTGCAGTCTTTTTCTGGCAGAGGGGCTTGCCTGAGATTGATGGCTACTAACTGATCAGGGGGTTGGTTGCTGAAGTTGTGGCAATTTCTTCAAATGAGACAACAATGCAGTTTGTTTTCATGATTGACTTTCCCTTTAACTTGAATCCTTAGAGTCCTTTGTAGCATTATTCTTTGGTCTAATTTCTACATTGTGTCTCACAGAGGAGAGAAGCCCAAGGATAGGGAGAGAGAAGGAGAATGTTAGGTAGAGTCAGAACCTGTTCATAACATTCCAAAACAATTACAATAATAACATTAGAGATCTTTCAGCACAGGTCACCAAAATTGGTACAATAATAATAAAAAAGTTGGAATTATTGCAAGAGTTGCAAGTGTGACATAGACGTGAAGTGAGGATCCATAGGCTTGTTCTACTTTGGATTGCCACAAACTTGCCAAAACACCATAGTATCAACAAAAGTGCAGTAAAGTACAATGAAACAAGGTTTCCCCATATAGCACATGGAGTAATGAGTCCCCCTTGTGGAAAATTCATCATATTTGAACAAAGCTCCCTTTTCACACATTTCAAGTTTCTAGGATTCAAGTGTGGTCGAATGTGTAAACCATTTCCATACATACATTTTCATTTCAAAGATTGCTGTCAATGATCCAGGGTGTCCTGCTATGTTTTTGCCAGGGCCATTGGAGCACTTGAGTTCTGGGGTGTTTGAGCAAACTACTAAAGCTTGTTAATGTCAACTGGACAAATAGCCTTCTTAGTATCTCTCAGCTGGAAGTCAACAACCACCAGTACTCATCTCACCTACTCAGAAAGTCACAATCTCCTTTTGGAGAATAGCTTCCTATTCATTAGCTCCAAGTGTGCTGTAAGCCTCTTTCTTTCCATTTTCCCCTCATATTTTCCCTTCCTTCTAATAACTTCTTGACATGCAGTTCAAATTTTCCTCTTCCCTGACACAGCCAGGTGGTTCTGTGGTTAGAGATCCAGACCTAGAGTCAGGGGGTCCTGGGTTAAAATCTGGCCTCAGACACTTACAGTAGGCAAGCCATTTAAGCCCAAATTCCCTAGGCTTTACCACTCTTCTGTCTTGGAATACACTGTATTAATTCAAATGTGGAAGATTTAAAAAAAAAATTAGATTTTTAGTCTTTAGGCTTTAGATTCATTTTTCTTTTTACTAAGAAATGTTTTTTTATTTTTCTATTTTTCTAGGAACCCTTCATGTTCTCTGTTTACCTAGAGATTGGAGGATTACCATCTCTCCTTGGAGGGCCTTTTGCTTACTCTTAGAGCGTGCCTAAAAATTATATAGCTGTGGGGGCAAGATGAGCACCCCACATTTCTATTTCTTCATTTTCTGCTCCCAGCAAGCATGATCATTGTTTAAGGGACATTTTTATGAACAGAAGTTTCCTTTCTTTTAAATGGAGAGGAAGGAGTAGATTGGTATTAATGTCAAGTATTTAGCAATCTTGATATCTTCCACAATGAGGCTTTTAACACTTTTTAAGAAAGTGCTTAATAAAATTTTAGTTAGTAAATTTTTATTAAGTTTCAAAATTTCTTGTTGTCTTTGGCTTTTCTCTGTCTGACCATCACAAATATTAGAATAATAGAATGGTAGAACAAGGAAACAAAATTGATAATTAAAACTTTAATTAAAAGGCTCATGAGGTTTCCCATGAGAAAAGAGGCTTTTGAGAAGTGTGGGCAGGAAACTGTTTGGCTTCTAGACTGAATAGACAATCTATAGTTACGGTAATTATGAACACAGGAACATAGAGAATCTGGCTTTCAAAACAAACAAGAATTTAAATATTTAAAAATTTTAATTTTTATAGCTGGACTGAAAATATAAAACTAAGATTCAAGTAACAAGGGGAAAATATTTCATAGCATAGTGGATCCATTTAATCTTTGGTGCCTTTTAAAATAAAAAAAGAAATCAGTTGTAGCTTCTTGATGATTGTTTCTTTTTGATCAGATGATAAATTATTTGAAATGGAAGATATTAAGATGAAAATGTTTTTTTCCTCATCATTTTATTTTTTTCTGCCTCTCCCTAGGAAATTTGAAGTATTGCCTATTGATCCTTAATCAACCTTTGGACAGAAGTCAATTTCATCATCTATGGAGTAAAGGTAATCATTTGGTTTGATTACTGAATGGTATGCTTTTTTCAAAATATGGGAATATATTCGAACCTGAATAGGTCATTAAAAAGTGAATTTGAAAATTAACTCAATGTCCTGTGGATGCCATTCAAAAGGCATCTTAGCAAAAGGATCTTATTATAAAGCTGTTTCATCTCTAAAACACTGTCATAGCATGGAACCTAATGATATTATTTTATCAAAGCATTAGGCTACTATATTCTACAGTTCCTAACTAGAACACCTAATGAGATGGATTCAAATGGAATTGTTTTTGGCAAAAATACAAGCCAAAAAAAAAACAAAACCCAAACCCAACATTTCACATTTGATGACTTCAAAGTATAAGATTTTATAACTGGAACAGACACACGTGCATTGGTGCATTAGGTTTCCTTTAGAGATTAGGGGGGGAAATTGACAATGAAATTATTCTATATACTTGGCTGCCTCTTTTCCCCGGAGGCAGATCAATATATAAAGTGAAGTTAAAGAAAATATGAGAGAATTTTATCTACCATTCCTTACCGTGCTATTTGTATAAGACTACCAATTTTAAGAGAGATTATCTGATAGTTTGTAGAGTCTCAAAGAAATTTTGGATCCCTCTTCAAAAATGGACTTGAAAAGTCATTTATGCTTTTACATGGTTTAGAATATCTTGAGTTAAAAGAGAGGATTCTTTAATCTTCTCCTGCTGTCGAAGGCTTTTTGATCTATCCATTGGATTCCACAGCCCTAATATGTGCAAGCCACCATGCTAGACACCTGGGGTATAGCTATGGATATGATGTTATACAGAGTTTATATCTTGGTAGCTATACTCCACTCAAAATACTGCTCTGATACCTCACTTGGCATGGAGGCTGTCCTGGATTTTTACAATTTGAAACAATAGAACATAATCTTTGGATGATTTCACTAATATTGAAAGATTTCAAGTGTCAAACTTCATTTACTACTGGAAGAACAGAAAGTGAAGGTAGCTCTCATATCAGAATTAGAGGTTCAGTTTGATTTTGTTTAGCCTCTTTGTAGGAATGCTTATAGAAAAACTGTCATGACTCCTTTGTTGTTGCTTTTGTAGTTTTAAAACTGGAAGGAACTCTAGACATTTTCTACTTCATGCCCTTCATTTTGCTGATGAAGTCACATTAAATTAATAATGAAGTAATAACTTGCATTTATTTTATACTCATTTTACCCTCTCATTAACACCATAGAGTATAAGCTATTAATGTTTCCATTTTACAGACGCGAAAACTGAGTTTAAGAGAGGTTAAAAGACTTCCCCAGGATCACAAAACTGATATCTGCATCACATTTTAAATGTACATCTTCCTGACATTCCAAGGCACTGCCCACTCTACCATTATCTTCTCAGTCCATGATCACTCAGACCACTCAGACTCAAATCCAGGATCTGAATCCAAGTTCTCTTCCTAAATATGATGTTTCTTTCACTATACCATGCTGGCTTTCCTACTGGCAATCCACAAATTAATGAGTTTTTTCTGATTAAAAGGGGTTCAATTTTTTAAAGAATATCATCAAAAATGTATTAATAGATTTAGTGTATATTATTTGTAAAATGAAGCCATGTTCACAGAGAATATTTCATTCCCTAAGCGTTTGGATGCTGACTTATAAAGATATTTTATTTCACCAATTTTATGTAATAAATTATATGTGATAAATAAGTTTTCTGAAGTTTTCTGATCCAAACTGTTTCCCTACCTCCCTTCCCATACCTGGAGCTGGCAAACAATTAGATCTGGATTATACATGTATTATCATGTAAAACATATTTCTATTTTGTTCATTTTTGTAAGAGAATAATCATATTTAACCAAACCTCCAAATAAACTTTAGTGAAAAATTTCATGCTTTGATCGGTATCCAACTCTAACAGTTCTTTCTCTGCATTCTTTGTCATAAGTCCCTCAGAGTTGTTCTGAATCATTGTACCGGTGATAGTAGCTAAGTCTATCACAGTTGATCATTCCATAATATTGCTGTTACTGTGTACAATGTTTTCCTGGTTCTGCTTATTTCACTCATTAGTTTTTCCTGAAATCATCTGGTTAAGCATTCTTTACAGTCATATTCCATCACCAACATGTACCACAACTTATTCAGCCCATCTCCAAATGATGCACATCCCTTCGGTTTCTAATTCTTTGCCACCACAAAAAGTGCTGCTATAAATATTTTTGTACAAGTAGGATTTCCCCTTCTTTTTTTTTTATTAAATAGTTTCCTATGTTTTCATATTTCATTTTCTATCTCTCTCCTCTTCCCTTCTCCTTCCCAGATCTAATAAGTACTTCCATTAGGTTATACTATATCACTTATAGCTACTTCCATATTATTCATTTTTGCAAAAACCAATCTTTAAAAACCAAAACTCCAAATTATATATTCATATAAAGAAATGATGTCATTTGTTTTCTTCTGTGTTTTCCACAGTTCTTTCTCTTGATGTGGATAGCATTCTTTCTCATAAGACCCTTGTATTTTTCCACAATGTTTCAGTTTCTGTACACAATGTTCTCTTGGTTCTGATCCTTTTGCTCTGCATCAGTTCCTAGATTTTCTTCTAGTTCATATAGAAATCCTCCAATTCCATCATTCCTCACAGCACAATAATATTCTGTCACCATCAGATACACAATTTGTTTAGCCATTCCCCAATCAAGGGACACCTCCTCATTTTCCAATTTCTTGCCATTACAAGTAGTGCGGCTATGAATATTTTTGTACAAATATTTTTCATTGTTATTTCTTTAGGGTCCAAACTGAGTAGTGTTATTTCTGGATCAAAGGGTATTGTTAGGAGGAATTTCATTTATCTTTTTAGGAGCAGAAGTTTTAGGTCAGAGGAAGGTCTTAATTTGTATGCTGTCTCTGTAAAAGGCAGCAACAGACAGCTCTGACTGTCACTTTAAGAAGATGGAACAAACAGATCTTTTTTTCTTTAGGAAAAATCCATTAAACCAGTGAAGAGAGGAGTTAGGAACTCCATGTTGCTCTGGCTTCATTTGGAGAGGAGTTGGAAGGTGCTGGCTCTATCAGGAGAAATTAGCATGTCAATTTTAGAGTTTGATCTTTTATACTGAGTTGGGAAGAATGCAGTGACTAAGAGGTCAGTACCAACAGCAGGACCATCAGTTCCCTGGGAGAGGCAGTTTGACCCTTTGGACTTTAGAGGAGCTCTGAGCTGTTCAGGTTCACTCTCTGTCAAGGTCTCTCCGACAGTTGGCTTCTGGCAGCTTTGGGTTTTCAGATAAGAAATTAAGGAGGTTGAAAGAAAAGACTTATTAAGGTTAAGAAAGTTAGATAGAGAAGTTACTATCTTTCGCCAATTAGAGTAGCTCAGTTGAGGCCTGTTCCAACAGGCAAGAAGATTCTAGCTTTAGCATAAGGTGTTAATATAGGTGTAATAATAAAATCTAAGAACTATATTCTTCCTTTTGAGCTATAGGCATAGTAGTTAGAAGATAAGATATATATAATATATATATATATGTATGTATATATATTATATATATACTCTCCTAGATTCTATCCTTCTGTTTACTATCCAACCTCTACTATAAATAAATAAGGTTTGTGCCAAACTGCTTCAGGACATTTATCAACCGCCTGCACATACTTTAGCCCCCAACAACCATTTATAAATTAGGTTTTATATAACACCTTTAGTTTCAATATAACAGTAGGCATTCTTTTATAGCCCTTTGGGCACAGTTCTCAATTGCCTTCCAGAATGGTTGGACCAGTTCACAACTCCATCAGCAATGCATTAGTGTCCCAATTTTGTCACACCCCTTTGGACATTGACTTTAAATAAGTAAATGAGAGGCAAATAGACTTAGTATAACTTGTTCATATCCAGAATGCTAAAAGATATAGTCTTTAATGGTGATAATGTTCACTAATAATTAACATTTATCTAGTGTTGTAGAGTTATTAAGAAAAGAAGGAAACAGTTATTTGTTAAGTGCCTACTATGATGTACTAGGCACTGTGCTTACAAGCATCTTATTGGATCCTTATAACAATACTGCAAGGTAGTTACTATCATTATCCCCATTTTAAAGTTTAGGAAACTGAAGCCAACAGAGATGATACTCAGGATTGCTGCTAGTGTTGGAGGAATTCAAGTCTCCTGATGCCAGGACCAGTGCTGTCTCCACTGTACCACCTAGCTGCCAAACAACTATATTCTCACACTGGTTGCCCTATAAAATAGTATAATTTATTTTATCCCTATTTAACAGCTGAATAAATGAAGTTTCAGAATGTTTAGGTGATTGAGCTCAAAGCCACAAAAATAATTAAATATAGAGCTGTTAGTCAAACTTTAGTCTCTGTTCCCAAGGCCTTTCTTTACCTCTGAATGAAAAGACTAAGGTGATATGTTGTCTTTCCTATTGCTGGATTATTGGAACAGTGCAACTTCACATGATAAAAAGTGTTGATGACCTATATAATACCCTTCCCCTCTCTTTGAATTATGAGTGTTATGTGCAATTCCTAGTAGCTAGTATAGGATAAAGAGCCTTTTAAAATTAGTAATGACTTTTTCCTTGGTTTGGAGACATTTTTGTCCCTTTGAAATTTGTCCTTGTGAGTCTTTTCCCTCCAGTTTCCTCCTGATATCCCAGAACACATCTTTGCGTCTTCTCTTTTATTTCTCTTTAAATAATAAAGTATGTCATTAGAATTTATTTTTTTTATTTAATTTATTTTCAGGGCTTTATTGAAGGATATTTCTTTTTGTATAGAAAGCTTAACATACAGCATTTTACTCTTTGATACCAATATTATAATGGGGTTATTATGCAGCTAAATGGTGCTGTGGATAGAACTCTGGGGATCTAATGAGGTGTTTTGCAAACTTTGAGCACTAAATAAATGCTAGCTATTTTTTTTTTACTATTGCTTCTGCTACCTCTGTGTTTCATTACTAGATATCATGTCATTTTCTTCTAGAGAAAATTTTTGATTAATTTAACTTGATCAGGAAAGAATCCTGGACTTGAAGTCAGAAGATTAAAACATAAGTACTGCTTCTACTGTTCTCATCTCTATGGCCAAGATCAAGTCCCTTATCCTCTTGGGACTACAGTTTCTTTCTCAATAAAGTGGAAGTCATCATAATTCCATAATTAAGAGGCATGCTATCAGAATCAGTTGGTATCGTGAATAATTAAATGCTTTTTTAACCACTAAGCACTACATAAATATGAATGAAAGGATCATTATTATTATGAAAAACAACAATTAATAGGTTTCAGTAACTGGAATTCCAACTCTGTATTGTCACTTTTTGCCTTCTTTATAAATTTCTATGAATTCACTTAAATATTTGTTAAACCATTCAGGCCTATAAACGTGCTAAAGATATAGAGATGAAAAATTACTCTGAGATACCTAGTTGGTGCAGTGGTTGGAGTGCCAGGCCTGAGGTCAGAAAGGCTCACCAACCTGAGCTCAAATGTGGCTTCAGATATTTACTAGCTTTTTGACCCTGAATAGGTCACAATACATTTGCCCTAGTTTTCTCATCCTTAAAATGAACTAGAGAAGAAAAAGATGAACCACTCCACTATCTTTGCCTAGAAAACTCCAAATGGAATCACAAAGAATCAGATATGACTGAACCAAAAAAAAAAATTAGAGAAAAGGCCCTCAAGAAGCTCATATTCTATTGGGAGTGGTCCTTTCCCACTATTCCCCATTTTTGCTTCACCTGAATTTCCTACTATTTCTTGTACCTCTTACTCATTCTTTATATAAACAGTTGTAAAAGGAAGAAAAAAAACTTTGCAAAGCTAGTAATTTCTCAATTAAAGGTAATGTTCTGTGGAGTGATCTAAAGCCATGGCCATCCTCTTCTGAAAAAAGAAGTGGGGGAGATAGTTTCTCATATCTCTTCCCCCTTTTTTAATCAGAGTGGGAAGATGCTTTTCAATTATGTTTGCTGCCCTAATTATCTTTAAAGAACAAAAACATGTGGAGATCTTTATATGTGGTCAAGGTGAAGTTAATGAAATGAGTTAGTTTTGCTTAACCATGAAGTTGATCAGTTGTGATTGTGTCTCCTGAATAGTGTTCTTAGTGAAAGAAGGACTAGACAGGATTGACTAAACCAAATGTAGTTCCAGGGGACCTAAATAATGATTTCTGTGTCTGTTGTCCAGTGATGAACTTTATTCTTTCTCTTTGTTCTCACTGATGCACCCTTATTCCCTGGACCATGCTCCTGCTCTCAGATGAGTGCAACTTTGTCAGAAATGGCCTTTTTGAAACATTGGCATTTTCATTTTCAACGGTGGTTTTCCTTTCTCTGAAATTGTTTTGTTATTGAAAAGTAAAGGGCCATTCCCCATGGTGGACCATTTCTATTGAAGCACACAATTTATTCTGTTGGTATGTGGAGGACTTCTTGAGTAGCATGCTGTGGGGAAGCATGGTATAGGGAAACATTGAGGGGAATTCACTGTGTTCTCTTCCCAAAAGTACAGTGCCTACAGCAGTCTATAAAGGCATTTATTTCTAAGCCTGGCCCTGCTGTATAATCTTTGCAATGTTGTGTGGGATCAAAATCTATCATTCTAACTGTGTTAGATAAATAAAACTAAGCCTTTAGTGTTACTGCTTCAGGTCTTCACCACAAGTTGCTAAATAGCCCTTCCTCTGTGACAGGGTATTCAAAAAGCTATTAATTCTCACCTTATTGTTTTAAGAATGTGTCTTATTGAGTGAAGATGAGTCCTAGAAAAAGGCCTCTATAGGAAGCTGTTTATTGAGTTTTGAGTTTTTTGGGGGGTAGATTGGGGGAATAAAAATTAGAAGCTCTTTGTTGCATTACTGTTTTGGGAAATGGAATCCTATGGAGCCTTTAGACTTCAATAATAGTTGCTTTCAAGTATTTGGAAAGAAGCCTGCCAGTGGGCGAGAGCAGAAAATAAAATATGAGGGTATTATTGTTCTCTTTATTATTGCATTGGGAGAGCAGTTCCACTGGCTAGGTGAAATCCTGGCAAAATTTCCCTTAGTTCAGATTTTGATGGGGGTATTTGTAACAAACAGAAATAGGGATGGTCCTGAAGAAGTGCTTATTAGTGTTGTAATTTGAGATACGCAGAGAAAGAACTTCAGGGCACAGGACAAATTGAGTTGGGGGAAACATTAATTATGGATGTTCTCAAAAGAGCTAGACCTACAGCCAAGATCTGGGTGAAATTCTAGAGCTGGGTTCCCCAGTAAGGATTGATTTAATTATGTGCCTGGTTTTCTGGAATCCTTCTGATTGAGATGACATCGTTGTCCCATACCATTTGAATGCATGTAGTCCAGCAGTGACCCAATATTTTCTTAAGCCTGGACAATGCCAAGTTCTAGGGCATTCCTGTCCACCCTTTCCCTCTTGGCCCATGTTTCCACAATGCTTTTCAGGCTCTGGTAAGCTGGGAGCAAGCCCTTAGTCCAGAAACAACCCTTGAGTGTTTGGTATAGTTAGGCATAAGATCCTCCTTATAGAATTACCATGCTGACAGTATTTTTGTCATTTTTTTTTGCCTACTTTGCCATGCTGAACTTGTTTTTTGAGCACATTTCAAGTGAATACTCTGCCTGGGATCTGATGAGCAATTTGCATGTTTGGTTCAGGTCTATTGAGCAAAACTGTTATGTACAAGCTTCAGTCTCTGTAAATAAGGCTGGCAGAAAATATATGTGCCATTTTGAAAAAATAAAAAGAACATTTAAGGAGCTGCAAAAGGACCATATTAGTGTAAATGAACCTTTGAGATATTAGCTTAACAAAAATAAATCTTTCCTTTGGTACTTTCATTACCCTAAATTTATCCCTTTGCCTGCAATGGTGCCTCATCCAACCGCATGTCAAAAGACTTGATTCAGCTCTAAAAGGCTCTTTAAGGCCATTATTCTCATTGGACAGAAGAAGAAACTGAGGCAGACAGTTTACCTGACTTCAGGTGACATACATGGTATGTGACAGGTCTGAGATTTGAACTTAGATCTCCAGATTCCAAATCTAGCCCTTTGATATACATTCTACATTACTTGTGAGAGTCCAATGTCATGGGTAGAATAGACTACTCTTGACATCAACAATTGCTAGCCATGTAACCCTTGACAAATCTCTCTGTTTCTTTATCTTTGACATGGAGATTATTCTGGCTAATTTCTAGGCCTTTTGTGAAGGAAGCACTAAGTTAAGGCAAAGGTTTATCGATCAGAACTTTAAATTGTATTATGGGCAATAATTTTTTTATTTTGGCAAATTTGGTTTTCCACTTTGCTGCCCAACTTCCATTAGATTTTACTTGATAATTTGCTTTGCAGATAGTCATACTCTAATTCACAAATATGAAAAGGTGCTAGCAGTTTGGTGACCACAGTAGATAGAAAGGCAGGCCTGGACATGGGAGATGTTGGGATCAAATCTAGCCTTCCTAGCTATGTGACCCCATACAAATTACTTGACACCAATTCCTAGCCCTTACCTCTCTTCTCCATTGGAACCAATACTTAGGATCAATTCTAAAACAGAATGAGTTTTAAAAAAAGATACTAATTCTGCTCTATACCTTTTTATATTATTCTATTTCCACCAAAGCCCAACTCCATATGAGTTTTCTAGATTGCAAACTAGAGGGCAGCAGCTTCATGTTTTATTTAAACTAGTAGCTCTTCAATTTCCGTTGAGTTAGATTTTCTTCTAATTCCCTAAACTCTTTCAGAAAGGAGGAACCACTTCAATTCAGCAGACATTTATTAAACAATTATAAGATGCCCTGAAGGAGCTTATTACTTCTAATTTTTGTTGTTCTGTCATTTTCAGTTGTGTCTGACTCTTCATGGCCCCATTAAGGGCTTTCTTGGCAAAGATACTAGAGTGGCTTGCCATTTCCTTCTCAAACTCATTTTACAGATGAGGAAACTGAGGCAAAGTTGTGACCTGTCCAGTGTCTAATAAGTATTTGAGGCCATATTTGAACTCAGAAAGAGATGTTTCCCTTAGTCCAGCCCTGATCCTCTGTCCATTAGGCCATGTAGCTGCCCTGTACTCTCTCACAGTGGAAGACCCAATATGGAAGCGAGGAAAGTGAGAAGGTGACCAAGGGAGTCTTAAAGTCTAAGAGAGCTACTGATGGAAGAGAAATTGTTGAAGGACTTGGAAATAAAGTTCCTCCCTTCTAAACCTCCATTCACAGGGTATAGAACCAAAAGGTGTTGAATACATGTAAGAGAAGCTGAGCCAGTATGCATGAGGATGAGATTTCAGCTTCTTCCGAGAGAAAGTCTTGAAACCAAGGAGAGAATCTGATGGAGAACAGAGAGAGCCCCTTGTTCCACCATGCTTCTCCTGTACCAGATTTCTATTAGTATCACCCAAAAATGTCTTCTGCTTCAATTCCAGCAAACATTAGTTCAGTTGTGTTTTAGCTAAATGGTCACACCTTGGGCCTTGCCACCACTAATAACTGTTCCATCTCAAAGATCTTGAAAATCAGAGTCCTTCCTTCTGCCCTCTAAACTCTACCGCTCATAAAAAAATAAGCTCTAATTCTCAATTTCTGCTGCCTCTTACTTGCTAGGTCTAACTTTTTTTTTTACCTTTTGTAACCATTTTTATAGGAGAGTTTCATCTTCCATTCAGTTATTTTTTTGTTTACTTCCATTACCCAAACACTATATTTCTTCATATTCGATTGTAAACTCCTTGATATTTTTCATCTTTGTCTCTTTAATGCACATAATTGCTTGTACATAATGAACAATGACTATTTCTTGAATTGAATTCTCTTAGGTCTCATGGGTAACATGAGAAGCACCCTGGCATAGTGACTGCAGAGCCCGTCTTTATCAGGAAGCTCTGGATTCAAGTCTCACCTTTGATATGTATAGGTTATATATATAGGCTATATATAGACTCTGCTCAAGTCACTTAATGTTTCAAGTTTTCAGGGAACTCTCTTAGATTATAAATTGCCCAAAAGGTGCCATCCCCCATTCATAGAGGGAGTTTCCTTACTTGGGAGTTCCCTTCCAGAGGATGTTAGTAGAATCACAGGTCTAGTTTTAAGCCTGTCCTTCATAGTAGTCAGTGATAAAACATTTTAGAGATTCCCTGAGTAACCAGTCTGTAGTCTGTGGCATCACTTGCTTTGAAAATGAGCAAGAAAGTATTCCTTTCCAATTAAACTAGTACAAGTGACTCTGGGTAGAGGCTTGAGCCAAAACAAAAACGTCTGGATGTTAGGTATTCAGTTTGCCCTCCTATTCCAGGATATCTTGACCTCATCAATTTGGATATTACCTCTAAAGATGTCAGCAAGGCCCAATGGAGTGGGAGCACCAAAGTTGCATGAAGCCTCCCTCCATTTCTCTGGTTAAGTAATCTAGTGAGCTATTACTTTAAGAAAGAAAGGACGTGATTTGGTCTTTTAAGATACCTTTCTTCTGAGCAAGGCACAAATAGTAGCCCAGTTGACTCAGGGAATTTAACCAACTATCAATCAATGGATAAATATTTATGAAGTACCTACAATGTGCCAGAGTCTATGAGAAGGTATTCACTGCCCAGCCACCAGTTTGGGGTACTATGGCTGTCTTTTGTCTCCTTAAAGTCTTCCACCAGAATGCTACTTGCTCTATTATGAAATGACTTTTGATAGTCACAGGATTTACTTGAAGAGGTTT
The DNA here is from genome assembly GCF_027887165.1 of Monodelphis domestica. NCBI lineage: Eukaryota > Metazoa > Chordata > Mammalia > Didelphimorphia > Didelphidae > Monodelphis > Monodelphis domestica. Next base: position 220,135,234 of record NC_077231.1, on the reverse strand, counting down.
CCCTACTGAGGTATTACTAAGCTGAAAAGGTATTAAATACAACAAAACCCTTTGTCTGCCATAGGATCATATGATCATTGGTTTCAGAGGTATATGGAACACATAGAGCACCATCTTGCCCCAGGTGAAGAAATTCAGGTCCAGAATGGGATGGTGACTAGTCCACTAGTCCAATAACTAACTGATAAATAGCAGAACCAGAATTTGAAACTTTATTCCCTGTGTAAAAATTTTGGTCTTTCGCCAATATGCCACAGCTGCTTGTCACTTGAGGGCAAGCTTAGGGACAGACAGTTACTAAATAATCCTTTACCAAATTGGTTTCCTGATTAATTTCTTCTATAAAAAAGCCAGACTGCAGCTGTTCCTTGGTTAGGTACACTAGGTCCAGGTTATGGACATTACAGCTGCAATTTTAGAATAATTTCTCAAATCCAACTTTGCTAAATCCAGCCCTTTCTCTGTCCTAACAGTTCCTGTTTTCTCTGAAGTATTGGACACTACTGATCACCTCCTCCTTGATCATATTTCCTTTCTAGGTTTTTGTGACTCTTCAGGTTCTCAGAATCTGTCTAATTGTTCTTTCTTTGACTCCTTTGCTAATTTTTTCATCTATGTCATACCCACAAAACATGATTGTCCCTTAAGACTGTTTTGGACTCCCTACTTTTTACTATCTCCTCATCTCCCAAGAGTTTATCTATGATCTTTCTGCAGATGATTCCCATATTTATATATCCAATCCTTATCTTTCTTCTGAACTACGGACTAGCATCACCAAAGATCTTTGTAACATCTCAAATGTGATGTTCTAGAATGAAACCTGAATTCAGTATGGCTCAAACTGGACTCATTAACTTTCCTTACAGTTTTCCTCTACTCCAATTAGAATGTCTATTCCTCACAAGCATAAAAAGGTAATCATTACAATTTCTCCTTTAAAAATTTTTTTCAATTGATGAGAGCACCAACATCTTAGTCACCCAGGCTCAGTCTAGATGTCATCTTCAAATCCTCCCCCTCTCTCACCTTTTACTTCAAATATATTGACAAATGAAATATCTATATATTGCTTCATCTCTTCACATAGCTACAACTCTAGGTCAAGTGCTCATCTCTCACATGGACTCTAGTAGGGGCCTTTTAACTAGCTTCCATGACTCAAGGCTCTCCCCATCCCAGACCAACTGTTGTTGTCCAGCCAAGGCATACCATTCTCCTTCTCAATGATTTTGGTGGCTCTGGGGTCCAATATGAACTCCTGATATAACCTGAATCCTCCTTGTCTTGTCTTCCTTCTATACATTTTAGGATGGTTACATTAACCCACTTGAAGTTTCTCAAACCCAGCACTCCATCCACTCTCCTTGCACTTCCATGCTTCTTGTCTTCCATGTTTGAAATGTCTTAGCTCCTCACCTCTGCTTCTGGCTTCATCCAACACTCAGCTCAATCCTCCTACTTTGTTTTTTTTCCTCACAGTGCCTTATCTTCCCATATTAGATTCTATCTGCTCTCTTCAATTTGATGTATACTTATTTCTATAATTTCTTTCCCTCTACTCCAATTAGAATGTCTATTTCTCAAAGGCATAAAAGGTAGTCATTTCTTCATATCCCTAGGGCATGGCACAGTGCTTGGCACCCAGCAAGTACTGTTAGCTGGAGAGCAAACCCCCAAACCTGAAATAGTTTTAGAAAGAGCAAGGTGAATTAATTAATTCTAAGAGTTAATATTAATATCATTAATCCCTTACTGCTCCTTAGAACCAAGGGTTCAGCTCTCTAAACCAGATATGTGTTTCACTGATTCCCTCTATCCTCTTTTACAATAGTCAAGTGGATCGAGAACGTAGATCTTTCACCATGGACTTACTTCTGATTGCATGAAGATGGGACCTGCTAGTAGACTGGGTACAGTAGCCACTATCAAAACTAAACCAGAAAAATGCTCAGCTCTATTTGCCTCAGTTATGCAGAGCCTAAAAAGGCAGAAGTTCAACTATAGTAGTTGGTAAGGTGATGCAATGTTCTGATATCTGTACACAGATCATATGACTGGCTATTGTTTGTGATTGTTTTTCTTTTTCTGTTGGAATCCCTAAAGAAGCATGGTAGACTGATCATTTCAACAAAGTGAGTGGTGAAACCAGAGAATAAGATCATGAAACTTTTGAAACGAGTGGGATTACTGTTCCCATTCTGAAGCAGCAATATCTATCCGCTCGACATCCAAATAGGTCATCCTTTTAACCTTCCTAGTTATTGTCATGTAATAGAAAAATAAATCAAATATATGCAGTGTTAGCTTCACATTTTTCCTTCCAGGTAACCACCCTTTCTCCTAGTATCAATAAATTAGAGCAAGGTTTAGCAGCCTGTGGCACATGGTTTTTTCTTTGCTCTTTGTTAGAGATTCCATCAATCACTGTGAGCTGCTACCCCTTGAGAGAATCGATTAAAAAAATAGCCATTGTGCCCACTGCCCTGTTATGAGAGTCTTGCCAAGCAACATCCCTCCTCTTCAGTCTAAAATGAGTGGCCCTCAGTAAAATTCTATAGGAATGTATTTTTCCTATCATCTTACCTTCCTTTCTATATCCCTCTAACTTTCCAGAGTCTCTTTGTCCATAAGGACTCAGTGCCATGTTGTCCACCAAGTTTACCCACCAGAGAGATCTATTGTCAAAAATTTAAAATGACCTCTTCTAACTCTACCATAAAAGTCCTTAACTTCTCAGGATGGACTATCTTAGCTAAATGTAGTAAGAAAAAACATCTGCTTTAACTTTACACTGAGGTATGAATAACCTATCTAGGGGAAGATGAAATTTAAAAGTAGGGGTTCATTAACTTCAACTGATGTGAATTCAAGTAGTGTACCCAAATGAAGGGATAGTTTTAGGGAGATCATTTATTTGGAGAGGGGAGAGACAGAGGCTCCTGAAAGGCTCTGTGGGTTTCAAGGCTCCATTAAGCATTTATTTGGAACTATGTCAGAGGTAGCTAGGTGACATAGAGCCTTGAGTCCAGTGCCTAGCTTTTAATAAGCATTCATTATCCTCCCTCCTTCCCTCCCTCCCTCCCTCCCTCCCTCCCTCCCTCCCTCCCTCCCTTCCTTCCTTCCTTCCTTCCTTCCTTCCTTCCTTCCTTCCTTCCTTCCTTCCTTCCTTCCTTCCTTCCTTCCTTCCTTCCTTCCTCCCTCCCTCCCTCCCTCCCTCCCTCCCTCCCTCCCTCCCTCCCTTCCTCCCTCCCTTCCTTTCTTCCTCCTTTCTCCACAATAAGAAGGAATATCTATTAGTTTTGGAGTTAAACACCTTGGGTCAGTTCTTGCCACTGTCACTACATTTGTGACCTTAGGCAAGTCATTTGACTAATATTGCTGTGCTTTGGTTCCTTCATCAATTTTGAAAGTTTGTCAGATGTTCTTTCCTTCAACTGTGATCCCTTGCCACACTACTGAGAGTCTGTGTTTGGAAAGAAATTTCAATTGGAGAACTGCTATATAGTAAAGTATTTACTGTGATTTAAATAGTGTAGAGCTTCTTCTAGCCTTTCCACTCCAGGAAAAAATCAGATGTGGAAAAATAGTATAACAAATCTTAATTTTTCTTTCCCCCGGTGGGAACAAAACTCCTAGATTTTAATTTGGGGGAAAAGAAAGAAAGGAGGAAAAGAATGCAATTTACCAAGTTTCTCTATTCAGAGAAAACCTGCAAATATTATAAATAGAAACACTCACAGAATGACATGACAACTGAGGTTTCTGCATTTGTAACAAACGTATCATTTATTACTAGAAACTTTCATTGAAATGTTAAACTATGTGCATAATGAATAAAAACTGCTGCTTCCTAGTGAAAAAATGAGAGCAAACACTAAAATCTGCCCCTGTAATCTTTTCTATGTTAATGGGAATTCATGAAAACTTGGGGAAAGCTATTGAAAACTTTCCTAAATTTAGAACATATTTTCTGACTTTTTTTTGTACACATCTTTTTAAATGATAAACCTTATTTGCCACAACAGAAAAAAGGCTTATTTCAGACTAATTCCATCCATCATTATATGTGATATGTAACTCATTTCCAGAATTTTGGAAATTCCCTAAGCTTGCATACAGCATGCTCACAGAATGAAGCAGTAGAAGCAACAATAACTGCAATGAAATAATCAAGTCACACTTGCTTTAAAGTGTGTTTTTACAAAAATCGACTTTCATTATATTAGTTTTTCCATGATAATGCAAGCTTCCACCACAGGACCAAAGATAGGCAGACCTTCTCTGCATTAGGGGAGGGATACTTTTGTGGAGAAATGAAAGTTGACCAGTTGTCACATATTGCTTATTTGCCTCTACTAACATGTTCACTGTGGAGCTTTAGCATGCATTAAGTTCCTTCAGTAATATTTTATTTCAAGGGTAGCCTATATGTCCTTCTGGAAGCTTTTGAAATAGAGTGGGAAGAGTTCTTGTGAGATACTCTTTTCCCCTCTTTTACCTGGTATACTTCCTTGATTCTACCCCTGACAAAATTTATCTCTGTACCTGCATGAGGGAGAGAAGAAGGAGCAAGCCCCACATTTAGTAATTCCCTATTGGTTTGGCTCCTTCTCCTCCACGAGTAAGCCTGGATCTTTTGTAACAGCTCAAGCATTTCTGAATCTTGGCAACCAGTACCAAACTCCATTCTCTGCTGGAAGACTCCTTGTCTCCAAATAAGAGAGTGTAAGATCAAAATCAAGTAAGATCATTCTTTTATGTCAAATGGAATATATTCAATATTGATTTAAACAACAAATAAAGAGCTTTAAGAATAGGCAACTCTCAATCTATTCTGTCAAAGGGAAAGGAGTATGTGTGGAAAGCATGAATGTGTCACTTCCACCTGAGTTATTGGCTGGGGGAAGTTATTTCTTCATTGTTCCCATTTGCCTTGGTGGAGAAAATGCCAGCACTCTAGTGAAGCTCAGCCTCCCTCAGCACCTGTTTCCTTTGCCCTCATTGTTCTTCTCCCAAGGCTCTTTTTTTCCTAATCATGTTAGACTCAGTGAGCCATTGAGAAAATCTCCACCTATTCTCCAAGGTCAGTACTTACATTCCCATAATTTTTCAAGGAAGAAATTGGAAGTAGACAAGAATATCTCCTTAAAACTACATCTCCCAGATACATAGACACTCAACACTTCTTTTTGATTGCTGAGATCCTTCTCAAAGACTTCTTAAGTTTCACAAATTGATTTTCCATGAAATAGATCAAGAGCAAAACTTATTTTGCATTATTTACAGTAAACATTGGATTCATAATATCTTATTTCATTAACTCTATACTTCTCTAACATGTAAAATAATCACATTAAAGTGGTAGAGAAAAACTGGACAAGATTGTCCACACCTTTCAGTTACACAATAATATTTTAAAACAAAGTGCAAAAAATTCAAAATAAGAATGTGAGTCAATTTTATATCATCTTAAAATTTTTTTCAATCATTTTCTCAAATCACTTAATAGAACACAATCTTAGTTGAGCCTTATAAGAACCCTTTGAGTGAGGGTTTATGGATATTATTCTCATTTTAGTGATGGAAGAAAATGTGGCTTGGAGAGGTGAAGTGATTATCTATAGCTAGTGCATACCAGAGGTGGTATTTGAACCCAGTTCTCCACTAATTTTCACAACCAACCTGTTATATATCTAGAAAATGTTTATGTTCCATTTTTGCAGGCTTCTTCATGGTTTGATATTTTAGTACCCCAATGACTCCTAGTGGTTCCCCAGACAATATGCATGGATATTCAAATCTCAAGAATCTATTAATTTAAACAAAGGTTTTTAAAAGACTTCTACTAAATGTCCTAAACTAGCACACATTAATGTACATGAAAACATTCAAGTGGATTTAAAACAGATTATTGCTGAAAAATGCTTGAGCTCAATTGATTCAAGAAGTAATATTCATCAGCTATTCAAATCTGCAGATAGATACAGGTTTGAAATTCCTTTCTTGATTAAAAAGGAATGTAAAAAACAAAGTGTATGATTTGCTAGTTTTATTTTGGGTAATTCTCAGTGTATTGAGTAAATTCTAGTTGGTCACAGGGTTTCCCTTGTGAATTCTGCTGTTGTGAAGTTTCTTATCCTTCTTACACTTTGGAAACTAAACAGATATTCTGCAATATGATGTATATGTAAGGTATGGGAGAGACACCCTTTGCCCACTAGCTTTGTCTGCAGCATAAGTATCCCTTATTCCAACATGCCTGCAATCTTACAAGGACCAGTTTTTGATGATGGCCAGCACTGGAGATTATCCTTATTTCTTTCTTTGTAGAGAATATTTCAATGATAACTGATAGGCAAAAAGTAGGTTCCCCATGTGTTAGGCATCACTTTTCTAGATCTATCAAGAATGAAATAAATTTTTTTAACATTTCCAGTTATACCATTAATAAAAACAATAAAAAATGACAACATTAACAAAAGGGACTTAAACAGTTCTTTACAATTCCCAAAATATGTTAGCAGTTGATTATGGGAAACTATTGACTCTTTTGGTTGACTTTGAAATCTTTCTTTTTTTGGTGTTATAAGTAATCTTTTGTATGTTATAAGTAATCTTTTCTGAGGCATTCTTATGGGTGATGAAATCAGAAATTATTGTGAAAATGATCTCAGTAGCGATTCATTTGAGATGAAGTTTACCCATTTTGGTTCTGCAATAAGACTTCTTTTCATACAAAAGAGTTTCTATGATAGACCTTAAGGACATAGAACCTGACTCAGTCCAGGTGTTGAATATTGACAGTAGGTAATAGCACCTTAGGGGAAGGGGAGAGATAGCATAAAATAGAAGTGGTGACATAGTTATATTACTTTCTTAATGACACTGGATTGATTTCAGTTGGTCCGGGTTGAGAGAGAGAGTGAGTGTGTGAGTGTGTGTGTGTGTGTGTGTGTGTGTGTGTGTGTGTACATGTGTACGCACCTGTGTAGGGTATGGGCTCTGGAGTCTTTTCTGATGGGAGATCTGGAAGATGGAACACTAAACTTTTCCTAAAGCTTTCTTTTATGAAAGACAGAGTCTGGATCACTCTCCATTTTAAGCTTCATTATAGATGAGTCCCCCAAGTGTCCCTATGATCTCCTTTTCCTATCTTCTTTTGTGTTTGACCATTGTTTGTAAGTTTCTTGAGGACGGGGATTATCTATTTCATTTTTAGATCCCCGGAGCTTAGTATAATACCTGGCACATAGTAGGCACTTAATAAATGTTTGTCAAATTGAATTAGTGATAATTGATAGTTTTTGGTTTTAAATTCTTATGTGTTTTTCTTGAATCTAATTTGCTTGTTTTTTGAAGGACTACTCAATTGTATAGAATCACAGTATCATAGATAGAGTTCTAGAAAATATAAGAAGCCATTCAGTCCATCAACTTTATTTTATACATATTAAATGGTGGCCCAGAGATTCTACTTAATTTGCGCAAGGTCACATGCAGTAAGCACTGGAGATAGGATTTCAACTCAGATTCTCTAATTTCTTAGGCAATGCTCTTTTCATAATCTTTTAGTAGGTAGTCTGTTTTGATTTAGTAAAGTAATTGTACTTTCCCTTCTTTTATTTATTGCCACTCATAATTTTGATCCTTCCAAAAATAAGTATTTTGCTTTTATTTTTATTATGAATCATGGCATGTTGAAATAATGTCACATCCATAAATTAAGCCAAAGGATTAACGAACAAACTCCAAAAATCATTAGTAGTTAATTAACCTTCTGTATTTTCCTCCAAATTGGCTTCAGTTAATTGATGGTACCAAGTGTTTTTTTCTTCCTTAGTGGCAACATAAACAAATTAATGAAGGTAGCACCCATTGAGGAAGGAAAAACAATCAAAGAAATAAATACTATGTTTTTTACACTTGACAAATAAAAAATGTATTTAAGTCAGTGAAGATTTCATTGGTGCTTGTGTTCATTTTATTTCTTTCTAACTTGTATAATTTGTTTGATCATATTGTTCTTTTGAAGAGTTTTTTTAAATCTTTTTGTCTTTTTTTTAAAGACATCTAAAACATCTCTCTAAATTGCTGGTAATGAATTTATTTAATATTCCCTTTTTTTCCTCACAAGTTAGATCACTATTCAGTGCATAGTGAATATGAATAGACTCTATGACATAGACTCATGAAAGTCCTTCACTGATTACCAGATGAGTGACCATCTAACCCTCAGTTTCCAACCTTGTAAAATGGGAAGTGAGGCACTCTTGTTGGAGGAAGTTCTGAAGCCTCTGTCTTGTCCAACTTTCTTGCCAAGGATTCTCTTTTCCCATCTAGACCTTTCTGCCAGGCTGTTTGTCACTTTGGTCAAGGGATGGAAATACCTAGAGCATCATTTTCCTGGTCTAAAAAGTATAGAGAGTTTCTTCCTCTGCCCATACTTTACAGAGATATTCTACTAAATTGGCATCTAATTGGATAGTTGAGTTATTTTGGATTTGGTGGTTGTTGAAGTGTATCAAGTTAATGACTGTCACCATGTCATCTCACTTGAGACTTCCCAGCCAAGTAACCTTACACTTTTAAGTCATATCTTCGTGCTAATAACCTTCTTGCTTGCTTGTTTCCACTGATTCATTTTATTACCCATCAAAATCTGAATTATGTCCATTCCAGTCAGTGGTTTCCTTTGTGGTTGCCAGTGATTTTTTAATTGCCAAATTGAGTAGACTTTTCTTAGACCTTACTTTTCTTGACTGTTTATCATTTTACACTACTGTCCCCTTTACTTTATCCATTTTACTTATTTCTTTATTTCTTTTGCCTTTTCCCTGCCTTGATTCTGTGTTTTTTCTCTTTTTTTTATTAAAAACCTTACTTATATAAAATCAAAAGGTCAAGGGCTAGTTAAATATCATTAAGTGAACTTGCCCAGGGGTCATACAGCTAGATCTTGAGACCATATTTGAGCCCAGGTCCTCCAAGCTCCAGGCCTGGTGCTCTCTCTGCAGTGCCACCTACCTATTCTATGTTTCTAATTCTCAGTGATTCTTCTGTATCCCTCTGTATCCCTGCATCTTTTTCTTCTTCTTGATCCCTTCTTGATTTCTAAAATTCTTTCTTTTGTTCTGCCTCATTCCCATTCTACTTTCTCTCCTTTGTTAGTATGACTTCTATATAGATGATTTCCCAATCAGTATTTCTAGCCATAATCTTTTTTTTCTGGAACTTGAATCTGCACTTGCCTATCGGCTATTTCTTTCTAGATGTCCCCCTAGTATCTACAAACTCATTATGTCCTATACTAATGTCATAATTTCCCCCCTATAATATCTCTTTGTCATTTGTACTTATTTCTTTATATGTTTATATAGTTCCCGCAGGTGCTCATGTTATAAATACTGGTGTTTCCTTTGACCTTTCCCTTTATTTCACTTTCCACATTCAAGCAGTTGCCAACCACCTAACAATTTTACTTCTCTGATATCCTTTGCCTGTCATCCTTCATTTCTTGTCCTCACTGACACTACCTTATTTGCTTGAATTTTTCAGAAAGAACTTAACTGATATTCCTACCTTGAACATTGTACCACTCCAAAACACACTTCACACCAGTGTCAGGTTCCTCTTCCCTAGTCAGTTCTGATCATGCCACTCTCAGCTCAGAACCTTATTTGTTAATCTAAAAAAAATCCAAATAATTTAAGCTGCTGATCAGTGTTATTTGGTAACATGCTGGAGACTAGGAAAGGACTAGTGACAAGAGGAGAAGCTTCAGTTAGAAGACTTGCAACCCACTTAGAGAAGAATAAAGAAAATACTTCTAGAGGTGGTATCCTAGGTCATATAATTATACTAAATAAATAAAAATACTAATTAAATTCTCTCTCAAAGAATTAGCTTTTCTACCTCAAGTTCTAAGGAAAGACTTAAAACCATATTTTCCTACTTAAGGATTAATTAGTAAGGGATATTGACTAGGGTTTGTAGCATCAGTTAAAAATTTTACATGCAAAACAGATGATCAAGAGTGAACAAAGATTCTATTCAGTTCAATCAGCCTTCATATATGCAATCTTTACCTTTGGTACAGAACTGAGAAGTACAAAGAAATGAGAAATTATCCAAATCCTGAGGGATTTAGATAATATGATTATGTTTGCATTGCTTTTTATTAATACACATATGGTAAGGGTTTTCAGTCATGGGCAAATCCTTTAATGTTTTCTTTCCTCATTTTCTTTCATCCATTAGATTTCTTTGAATACCATTTCTAAAAATTAAATCAGATAATGTTGTTAAAATCCTTTGCTCTAAGAAGTAAGGAGTTTATAAATAGAAGTTAGTACATGCAAAGTAGAATTCAATTCATTGGATAGCAGTTTTTGTTGGATTCTGTTTCTCTCTCTCTGCCTCATCCCTCTAAATTTTCATCTAGTTTGTCAGAATTTTTTTGTCATTTTTACATGTAGACTTGTTGATTTGTAGATCATTGACTGATATCCCATATCTCCATCTAGACTGTAAACTCTTTAATGACAAATATAGCATTTTATACTTTTTGGTGTTCTCAGTCCCTAAATAGAATCTTGCAATTCTATTTAATTTGAACCAGGAAAAGGCACTAAATTAAGTACTTGTTGCAGTGGTAGAGAGCAAATACTTAGTATTTGTTGATGATGATGTTTACTAATAATAGTAATACTTGTTAGGTTACAGGTTATTTTTTTCAACTGGGTCTCAATTAACCCTATGAGGTACATAATAAACTAGCTAGGAAGTAACAGAGGGGAGATGTGAACATAGTTCCTCCTGATTCTGATTCCTACTATCCAGAAATTATTATACAGACTTTCATGATCAAGTAAAAAAATACATACCTTTCACTTCTCTTGTCTTATTATCTGATCTATCTTTTCCATATATTTGGTTTTATTATGGCCATTGGCAACATGAGGCCAGAGATTGCCTTCAGCAACCTTGAATAGCTTTATCTCAATTATTAAATTCAAGCATAATATTTTATAGTAAAATGTTAAAATGTAAATAGACTCCAAGTACCTTGCCTTGCTAGTCATTAAAATTTCCTTTATTGGTTCATTCTAACTATAATCTTATGCACAGCCTCTGATTATAATGTCTCTTGATTGGAACAGCTCACTGGGAGCTTCAAATTTGAGTCAAAATCTTTCTGGCTGGCTGTTCTCAATGCTTGCTATGGGAATCATTTCTGAGACACTGAATTCTATTTCTGAGATAATTTCTCCAGTAAGTTTTAGTTGTGTATAATTTCTCATGTTTTTAATTATCAGTCAGTGAGAAGCCCATAGTGAGAGAGAGGGGCATGACTTGGCTTGGAGCATCAGCTTCTTGTTTGTTTTTCACTAGACATAGGAGGTTCAGCACGCATTTTCACTTCATGCTTTTCACATCTCTGCTCTCCCTCTACTCTTTTCTATTTGATTTGACTAATATGCAAGGCACTTTGCTTGGAGGGCAAACTTAGTAATATGTAGTCCTGCCCTCAAGGAGCATCTACTACTTGAGTTAAATTACCATAAAATGTTTCTTTTACATCTTTTGACGTATAAGTCTTTTCATTACTAAGCATTTTAGCAACTGATTTCTTCATAAATTGTCTCAGAAAGTTTAAATGAATTGTGCATACTTACAGGGAAAAGATTATTTCAAGCATAGAATGTGAGAGAGAGAAAGAGAGAGAGAAGAATCTTTGCTGCCACAATTGATTTTCATATAGTCTATCCTATTTCCAATATTTGGATATTTTGATTATAGACACCTAATTGTAGTGGAACTGTATTAGTCTAGGTCAAAACTTTGCAAACTTTTCATGTTTTTATCCTATTTGATCTTTAAAAGTGTTCTGCTGTTTGTCAGAGCTGGAGGAAGTCATATGCAATCAACCTTACTGGTTTAACTATACTTTCTGTCACCTTTCTTCCCCCACTTTACACTTTATTTCCTCTCCTTTCCAGTTCTCCTCTTCCTTTGCGGGAAAATAAAAACATTATAGCATGTAGTCAATCAAAACAAGTTCCTACCTTTGCCATGTCCAGAGGTTCCTGTCTCATTCTTCATTTTGAATCTAATCACTTTGTGAGGATATGGATAGTATGTTTCCTCACTTGTCCTCCAAAAAGATTTTGCCTTGGTCATTCCTAAGTTGTATGTCTGTTGAATGTTGTTATTATAGAAATTGTTTACCTCTGGTTATTAGTTCATACAAGTTTTCCTAGGTTTCTCTGAAACCTAACCCATTTTTTCCCCCTTCTATTCTATTTCATTCATCAACTCTTAATCTCCATTTGATGGGTCTCTCTTTAGTTTACAGGGTGTTTCTTTTCCTTTTTTCTTTTTTTTCTCCCCTTCCCTCTCCTGCAGTGCCCTCCCCTCTTACATATGGGTAATTTTTTCAACTCATAGAAGGTAATCTTTCTAATGTCAGGGACAATACAGTTTTGTGTCTGTATGTGTTTATATGCCTGGGGAATGACACCGTGTGGTATTTAATTAATACTTTCCAATTGTTTGAGTTTGTCAGTTATGGATATCATATATATCTATATCTATAATATATTTATTTATCTATCTATCTATCTATCCTGTTTGTCTGTCTGGATACCTATTTTTGTATCCCTTTGTTCTCTTTGGAAGATTGGCACTGGGAAAGTAGAAATCCAGTTTAAGGCAATGTTAGCAGTTAGCCTTCAGTGAGTAAAAGTTGGTATCTTAGGACATTTTTCTTTTTGATTTAAATACAAGCAGAATCTCTTTCTCTTTTGTGCCATAAGGATCTTGTCTCTTTGGAAGAACAATGTCCTTAGGCCCTCTCTTTAACACTGGGTAAGAGCCAGTTTAACATTGTTAGTTACAGAATACACAAGCCTTTATTGGGTGACTTTTGTGCACTGAGCACTCTGCCAAGGGCTAGGGAGTAGAGATGTGGGGTAGAAGACAAGGCTCTGACAGATCTGTGTCCTTGATGTCCTTGATGACATGACACAGCTGCTTTGGGAGACCAAATAGGAACACCAAAAATACCACCCCAACCCCCAACCTCAAAAAAACCCAGAGGGGCCAGAACCATGCAGTCAGTAATCAGGGATTCAGAAAGGGACTTGTGCTTGTAATCAGTGCGAATGCTCATATTGTGGGTTCATTGGAAGAATGCTGAAGGCTACACTGCCATTCCTGATAAAAAATGGCAGAGGAATCAAAAGTGATGTTTCAAATAAAAGGATAAACCACAACGACTACTGAGTAGAATTTTTTGTTTTATTGTGCTGGTGTGGAGCAGAGCAGGTGTTATCTATCAAACTGGAGAGAACCAATGAATGCTGGCCAACTTAGGACTTTTCCCTTGCTTGTTTGTATTATGGCGGTACATCTTGTATTAAACATTAGCTGACACCACTGAGTTTGGGGACTCTTCTGGAAAGGGAAAGAAGGCTAGGAGCCAAGAGCAGTCAGCTTAGCCTCATAATATATTACTTGTTCAGATCCATGTATGCATCAGGATTAAGAATGCATTTTTATGAACAGATATAGAAAGAAAAGAAAAATACTGGAATGCAAAGAATTGTAGCTTGGTGTTCGTTTCACAAACTTATATGGCACATTTGTGTTTTAGTAGAGTCTTAGGGGAGGCAGTGATTGCTAGTCATTTGAACATGGAGAAACATACGGCTTATTTTCTATCTGAACAGTCTTGTCCTTTGCTTCATAAGCCACAAGGTAGATTAATTAGACATGCTCAGTAAAGCTTAAATGGGTCACCAAATATCTAGGCGAGGGTACTTTGTTCCCCTTCAGATGGATAAAATGTTTCATTGTGATATTAATGGAGATGTTCACACTTCAAATAGGAGGGAGATCCAATCAGAAGCTGCGAGATGGCCCCTTTAACCTTAATGAGTTATTCTTATTTTTAATCCTTACATTATATTTGGACTAGAACTGCTCAAAGTTCCCTCTCACCTTCAATATACTATTGTTGTCTTTTTTTTTCCCATGGACCATTCTCTTCTAGTAATCACAAGGAACTTTTTCTTTGTAACATGGAAAAGGTATTCTGTAAAGTTTCAAAAAGTCATCCTAACTCTTTTAGACACTGTTTTTGAAAGTGAGTTTTGTTTTTTTACACACATAGATTTTTATCAGGCTCCAAATTATCCCTGAAATCTTTCTTTATCTGTGTCTCTTAGGACTGTGACATTTGATATTCTCTTTTGAGGGTTTGGGTGCTAGACTCAGTATCCTCAAAGTCTTAAAATCTAGTCTTGAGCTTTTATAGCTTACTTAGTAGCTCAGGAGTGTACCAAGATTTTTGGGACAGGTTTTAGAATTATGATAGATTTTCTAATATTCTGTTTCATTAGAAAGCACAGTATGGAATTGTGTGCTCAAAGTACTGCCTTTGTCCCTTTCTGCAGCTGATAGAATAGTCAAGGGATGTCAGAAGAGGTTTCCAGAAACTTGTGGCACTGAATGGTCTTTTGGTCAACTGTTGAGGCAGAGTCAGGCAATGTAGTCAGCATGACAAATGAAGCCAGAAAAGATGAGAATTTAGGAAAGCAAGTATGAAGTGACATGTAAGCCTTTTTAAGAACATACACCCAAGTCTTCTCTACACAGTTTACCTGACCATTAGAACAGGATGTCTTTATGTCTTTTTGAAGTTGGTTTTGCCATGGATGAAAAAACTCTAGATGGAAAAAAGGCACCATAATCTCCCAGGAGAAATTAATATGTCAGAAGAGGAAATCTTTCTCTTTTTCATTTAGGTGATGTTTATTTGAAATTGCTTAAGAATCACATAAAAAGCATATTAATGTGTGAATATACACATGTTAGTGGAAATGCTGTTTTTCATTGCTTAGAGACACTGATATTTTAGAACAAGGAAAATAGTATTCTATGGAATAGTTTCTTAGAATCCATAGTGATAATATATTTTTATTAAAGAGTTATGCAGAAAAGGCAATGCTAGTTTTATTTACTTCAAAAATTTCCCCAGAGCTAAATTTATTTGGAGTATTTCTAATACTTTTGATGTTTTGTTATTATTTTAAATTATTGAACATACTTTTAATGCAATCCCAGCTACTTACATGTCAATGAGAGCTCAGTTTGGTAGTTCTCATCACAAATAATAAGCACAATTACATTGAAAGCTAATTAATGTTGCACATTTAAGATATTAGGAAAAGACATTATCATGTACAAACATAAATATGGCTAATTCATACCTGCTGACTTTACTAGTTCAGGAATTCCCCATATGAACATTTTTAAATTCAGTAGGCAATGACTATATTCTTTTTGAAAGCACATCAAGACAATGCAATTGGCAATGAATCTCTTTTAATTCCTCATAATATAAGGTTTGCTGATAACCTTGCCTTTTCTGATAAGACTTTTATTAGTTAATGTTGGCTTTGCTGCCTTTGCACTGTATGCTCATCCACTGTTTATGGGTTGGAACATTACAACCACTGTAAATAAAGCATGAAAGAGAAGGATGCAATAGAATAGACAATTTATTTTCATGCATTTTGGGTCACCATCTAAATCACAATTGTCAGAGAAAAGTGTTGTTTAATGGTTATCCTTAATAAGTTTTAAAAAAAGTCTGCATTTTTACAGTCACCATATTGTGTTTTATGATTATTTCACATTTGGCTCAGAATCATGATGATTCAATAATGGCATTTTATTATTCAGACTTGATTAATAGGGTATATAAAGGTGATTTATTTTATCTTTCCATTTCACTGTGTTATTAACAGTTTGACAAGTGATAGATACTAACTGGTATTATACAGAAATAATGTTTAATGTTTTTTTGTTTGTTTATTTGTTTTTGAACCCTTACCTTCTGTCTTGGAGTCAATATTGGCTGGGAAGTGTCTGAGGCCAGATTTGAACCTAGGACCTCCCGTCTCTAGGCCTGGCTCTCAATCCACTGGGCTATCCAGCTGCCCCCTTAATGTTTTTTTTTTTAATGAAGTCATAGTGTTAAAGGTACCACCAGCCCAGACTGAACTCTGGTAGAACTAGGATTCAATCCTATTTTTCTCTCCAATATAATTCCTAGAGTTGTTGTTGTTGTTGTTGTTATTGTTGTTTTCAGTTTCAAATTTCAAATGTTTGTCTTGAGACTTAAAAATTTTCTGAATTTTGGCATAACCAAACATATCTTCATGCTTTTTTCAGTCTTATTTTTTGTTGTTTACTAACTTCAGTCATGTCTGACTCTTTTATGTCTTCATTTAAGATTTTCATGGCAGAGATACTGGAATGATTTTCAATTTCCTTCTCCATGTCATTTTATAGATGAGAAACTGAGGCAAACATGATTAAGTGACTTGGCCAAGATCACACAGCTAGTACTCTATCCACTATGTCACCTAGCTTCCCTACTTAAATACCATTAATTGATGTTTTTTTTTTATTGTGTAACCCGCTTCTCTTTTAGTAGGCACTCCATTGATGTTAATAATTATCTGTAAGTCGAGATATGAATGCTTTTGTATGATGTAAAAACCAGAAGGATGTTGCCTTTTAGCATTCTTATTTGATTTATGTATCTCTTCAAAATCAAAAACATTTTTAGGGAATCAAAGATATGTATTTGGGAATGTGTATATTTAAAACTTCTCTCAAAACAAAGCAGATATTGTCCCAGTCTGTAGTTTTTGCCTTTGGGGAACTTTAACCTTTCCATAAAAGGGAAAATGCTCACTTGGATGGAAAGGCAAGAATTCATTGGGATCATGGACAAGGTTACAGCTTGATTTTGGGTGGGTTGGGGAAGGGAAGCAGGCTACCCAGGGACCTGCACTTGTTTGTGATGATTTTAAGGGTTTTAGAAAGTTTATGGAAAATGATTAATGATTTAGGTGAGAATACTTCCTAACATGGCATCATGTTTATTCCAACCTCTCAGTTACCAACTAGAATGGGACTGGCCTAAAAAAAAAGAAAAAAAAAGAATTTGTGTGGAAATAAAAGCAGATATTTTATAGGGAGAAATGGATTCTTACTCAGGTGTGCTGGGTTGGTCTCCCACCGCTGGTTTGCTTTAGGCCTTGAGAATACATGGGATATGCTTGGAAGATTGGAGGCGTAGAAAATTCCAGATATGAAAGGGTTACAAAGAACAGAGTTGCCAGGCAGTAGGGAAGAGACTTCTCTAGACTTGAGACAATCCGTCATAAGACATGCTACAAGATATTTAGAATTCAACTTTTCTTGCCATCACATGTGGCCAGTTACCTGTATAAATGATGAGAAAAGATCTGAAATATAGTAGTGTCTCATATGTATAATATTATAGAATTATATATTATTTTGTATATAATTATAGGCTAAATACAAAATATATAATGCATACTGTAATAACTCATGGTTGAGCACAGTTTTGGTTAACATCATTGCTGATCCAATTGGGAACTTGTTTTCATAGGGAAGAAAGCATTTGGTTTTTTTTCCCCCCAACTTGAATCAAAGGTGCCCTATTAAAAGAAAAGTTAATGTGAAGATACCTGGAGTGGGGAAGTAAATTATAATTCTTGGGGCCTGAACCTTGGAGGGGCCATTATCATGCCTATCTTCTTATGGCCCCTTTTAAAACTGCTATTTTCTTCCCTTCTTTTCCACCCCTCAACTTTTCCATTCTATTAGGTGTGAGGAATACAGTTTTTGTTTGATATTAGGAAAACTATAGATATAATACTAACTGTATAGAAAAGAAAATCAATTAAAAAATCATATGATTATATCAGTAGTTAAAGGAAAAACTTTTGACAAAATATGTTGAAAATATGTTGTTGAAGACATCAAAAAGCATAAGAAAGAATGGACCCCTTTAATATGGTAAGTAGTATCTATCAAAAACCAATCATCTGTAATTAGGAAAGTCCAGAGACCTTTCTGTTGAGATCAGCAGCAAAGCAATAGCAATAGACATTCTTGTTTTCATTCAGTGAATGAGCCTTCACTTGACCCTACCATCTTTATTAGTTATTATCCGTCAGTCAGTCAGTCAAAAAGTGTTCATTGCCAGGCTCTGTGCTAACCATTCTGGATAAAATGAAAGGCACAGACAGTCTGGGCTCTCAAGGAGCTCTCAGTCTAATGTGTGAGACAACATGAAAACTATTATGTATGAAGAATATTTTATTTCATATTCATATATTTATATAAAGTTGATGGTTGTCTTGGAAGGTGCCAAGGAAAGGGAAATAAGGAGATGAGATAAGCAGTTTGATTTTAGATGTGTTGAGTTTAAGATATTAAAAAGAGTGTCACAGAGTCCTAGAGAGAAGAGGATATCAAGAAGAGGGTGAATGACAGTGTCAAAGGTTACTCAAGAAGGGTTAGGATTAAAAGTTTGTTGAATGTATAATGGAAGGCATTATCCTTGCCCCAGGTACTTAACGACTGTGTGGTATAATATATATTTAAACTCTTAAGATTTATGGACTCTATACAAAAAGAACCCTGGGAATCCTCAGTAAAACCCTTCAGTAAAAAATATACACATGCTCTCTATGATTTAGTTCATCCCAACTTAATATGATCATTCTGTGACATCTACATAGAAATTAGCTAACTAACAACAAGTGGGGTGAGTACGCTGGAGAGGTCTTCTTATGCTAGAGAATTCTCCTATTCCCAGAATCAGAGGTAATAGTGTAGAAAAGCAAGGAAATGTAAAATGAATTATGACAAAGAAGTCATGTTTTTATGCCATCTTCCACAATTACAACCATAGCACTAGTATTTGCTTAATCATTTTTGAGACACTTGGTTAAAAAGACACACAATGGTAGCTAGGCTTGTTCTTTTGCTTTTTGGGTTGTTTATAGAAGATTATATTTGTTTTATTTGCAAAGGCTTTACATGTAATATAAAATTAAATATGGAAGCAGCATTCTCAGCCAACATAAGCTCTTTGTTGTCAGACAACGTAACACCAATCTGTCTAAATGTATCTTTCTCATGGCTGTGATAGCTTTACAGTCAGGGGAATATTATGTCCATGATGAAGTGTAGTATAGCTAAGA
This sequence comes from Monodelphis domestica, assembly GCF_027887165.1. Classification (NCBI taxonomy): domain Eukaryota; kingdom Metazoa; phylum Chordata; class Mammalia; order Didelphimorphia; family Didelphidae; genus Monodelphis; species Monodelphis domestica. Next base: position 220,116,137 of record NC_077231.1, on the reverse strand, counting down.
TGAGATCTAATGAAATCAATAGACAAGCCACTTTCATTGTTTTCCTTTGAGCTGAGCATCCAATTTCATCCTATTAAGTATATTTCCAGAGACTTTATCCATAAAATATTAACACTCTGATCATAATTGGTTTGGATATAGTTGGGAAAGAAGGATGTTTCTTGCTTTGGTTACCTCAAAACAGCTACAAGTTAGAATCAAAACAAAAATATTACTGAAAAGTTATAACCAAAGTCACATTTTAAACGTAGTAGAAGAGTTTACAACATAAAATGATTTTATTTTGATTTTAAAATGATTTTATATATATATAATTTTATATTTTTTTAAAATGATTAGTATTCTCAATTTATTGATTTGTGTTACTTCAGATTTGTAAACATTATTTTTAGTTTTTGTCATTGATGTTTAATTATTTTCAGTCTTCTCTGATTCTTTGTAACCTCATTTCTGTTTTGTTTGCAAAAATATTGGAGTAGTTTGCCATTTTTTTCTTCTCCAGTTCATTGTACAGATGAGGTATTGAGGTGAACATGTTTAGGAGACTTGCTTAGGGTCACAAAGCTAGTAAGTGTCTGAGGCTAGATATGAATTCAGGATGATGAGTCTTCACAGCAATTATTGTCATCTCCATTTTACAGAAAAAGAAACTGAAGCTGAGAGACATTAACTGACTTGACTAGAGTTCAGAGCTATGAAATATCTTGAAGCAAGATTATACTTTGGTCTTCCTGACTCTTCAACACTCTTATCTACTTTGCCACTTAGTTGCCTTTAATTATTAAGAAAATAGCTAAAATGCATATTCTGCTAATTATTCAAAATGTAAATTTTTCATCATTGCTGATGCAGTCCTTCCTTCCTTCCCTCCTCATATCTATAGACAACCCTCTTTATCAATGCACATAGGTACTTTCTTTCTGCTTGTCCATCCATCCATATATCTGTCCCTCTGCTATTTGTCTATCCATGTCTAGCCATATAGGTTATTAATGACATACTAAATAAAATGAACAAAACACTTTTGTCAAGTTACATGCACAGTACTCTCCTAACTTTGTTCTCCTTGTCAAGTGCAACATTACCTTCCAGCCTTTGAGGTATATGACATCATTCCTCTCTTTTGCTTTCTCCATCTGTCAGTCCCCAAAATCCAAGTTAACAAGTTATCTTGATTTTGTTCCTCAATAACAGCTTTTCTTCACTGAAACAGTCACCACTATCACTTCTTTCTTGCACTGTTACCTTAGCCTAGCATTATATTTGGTCTTCTTGCCTTTTAGGCTAGCCTCTCCTCTCATCCTCTACATAGCTGCAGCTTATGCAGGTCTGACTTTGGCTCAGCCCTGCTTAACATGTTCAAGTAGTGTTCTCTTATTGTCTTTGTCTGGCAAAAAAAGCCCTTCTCCATTTTTCCAGTTCTATTGTGTATCCCCTTTGGCACAAACAAAGCTCCAGCCAATCAGGTTTCTTTGCTATTTTGTTCCTTACAGGCAATTTTCTATTTCTGGTTTCTCTACCTTGGTACAAACTATCCATCCATGCATGCAATGGATGCACACACTCATGTTTTACTTTCACCTCCCCAAATCCCTCTCTTCCTTCAAGCTCAGTCCAACTTCATCTCCTAGGTGAGGCCTTCTGCTCCCCAAATCTACATTCCCACACTTTTCCTTCTGATAAAATTTCATATTCTTTTTTCATATATAATTTGCACTTATTGAAATGCTTACGTACTTTTCCCTCCTCCAACTTCTGAGGCAAGGGACTGCTCTCCTTTAATGTTTATATCCTCAGGTTTTGGAAACTTTTTTTGGCATTAGCTGTAGGTATAGTAGGTTCTTATTGACTGATTCATTTGAAAAATAAGAGAATAAATTAATGACATTCCTCTAATTTCAACTCCAAATTGAAATTATGCTTATAGATTTGTTATAGAAAAACTAGTGGTGGAAAAAAGGAAACTGGCTTAATAATATTTGTTTTCCCTTTACTTTCATATTATCTTGAATTTTTAAAATTTCCTGTACATCAAATCCCACAAGGCTTGTCTTTTCTATTGGCTGTACCCTCCAGAGTCAGCACTTTTGGGGATCATGAGAGTTGAAACATATTTCATTGTCTGCATTCCAAAGTTTAAGTAATTCTAATGAAGCGAATTCATCCAGAAGCACTGTTCTTCAGATCACCTCAGGGCCTCAATTGACCAATTAGAGACCAAGATGGACAATTTACCAAAACAGAACAATAGCTTAAGGTTAGTAATTAATAGTTGGCGTACTTGCACTAAATCAAATGTCCCATTTTTCATTTGGACTCAAGGAACAAAAGATAAACTGTTTACCTCAGTTAATATTTAAAGACATATTTATAGCTAGCAGAAGGCATAAAGTTTTTCTATATGTATGTGATTGATGCAGAAGCATTATGCAGTCGGTGTTCTTTTAAAATACTACATCCATTCTGGTGGTTCATGTGCCTTGGTTTATTTTTATCTTTGAATACATATTAAAAATTCAGTAGGTCTGGAGAGAACTAAGGAAAAAGTGAAAGAAATACAGTTTGATAGAAGTTAGCATTATTATGTATATTGTGCACATATAGGCACACAATTTGTGGGCCTTTATAATTGTATGAATATAAAATAGGAATATAATATACATGCATACATTTGACATAGTGACATGCATATCTGATTACATATACATATTTACATATTCATTCATACATATAACACCATCTGTTTCATTTGTTTTGCATAGATATTTGAGCTAGGGGATATCATTGTTTTTATGTTAATAAGATGCTGATCCAGATCTAGTGTTTTTCATACAGTGCATTGGGCTGGTTCTTGACAATCCTTTCACCTCTGACTGTGGTAATAATTTTTAAAAACTAGACATTGACTCATAATGGCTTGCTTAGTTCATGGAGATGTGCAGCCAATTCATCCATCCACAAATGTTTCTGATTGCTTACTTGGTGCAATGCACTGGGACTCTATATCATACACATAGTCCATCCAAATGTTGTTATTTCCAGCTCCTTATTTAGCCCTGAGAATATTATTCCAATTTTTGAAATGTTTTAAAAAAACATTATTACCACTATTGACTATTTCAACCTATTAGTAGATTAGGGTTAGAAAGTACTTAAGACAACATATAACCCATTTCCAATGTCTACACAGGAAACATTGCAAATAATTGCAGAGATATTTTCTTTCATATTTTTAAATCAAGCCTATCCACCCCACTGCCTAGTAATTATCACCACCTTTTGAACCTTCTTCATATTTACTGGCATATTATATTGACTTTATTATTTTATTTCTGGAGTATAATGTCTCGAGGGCAAAGAATTTTTAATATTTCAGTTTATTTTTTCAGTTCCTAGCACATAGTAAGTGCTTGATAGATGCCTATTGATTAAAAGGGGCTTAGCCCGGTACCTTGCCCTTTGTTTTGGGGGGGGGGTAGGCAGTGGGAGCCTGGATCTGTTAATTCATTCATGTGAGGGACTTTCAGTAGAATGGAGGAAGTGTTAAGTGGCTTTGGGAGAGAAGTGGGGGGGGGTGTTGTAGGAAAGTGGAAGCATCTCTTGTTTTAGCTTGTGTTTGAGCTAATCACTGAATGGAGAGAGGGATTTCCAAGGGATAAAGGAGAACTTTCCAGACATGGAAGGCAGCTACTGAGAGACAGGATTATAGATGTTCAGTCATATAAATGGGTTAAGAATGAAATAAAACCATCTAGAAAGGTGGGTTGTCAAGAATGTTCAGAGCAAAACAAAATAGTTTGTATTTTTTCCTAGGGTGTCATTGCAACTTCATAAGCGGGGTTCGGAGTGATATGGTTTAGCCTCTTTGAGGAATATCACATTGCCACTTTTTGAAGAATGGCTTAGTGAAGGGAGAAAACCTTAATGTTTTTTTTTTTTTCCAAAGAGAACTCCCAAGCTTTTGTTCAGTTAGCTTGCATTCAGATCAGACACTGGGCTTTTGATTTCCATATTTCAAAGTATTAATAGTAACAGGCAATGGTTTTTTTTTTTTTTGATTGATCTCCCCGAGAAACAAGTACAAGACTGCAAACACCTGAGCTACTTCTGCTCAAGTAGATCCTCTAGCTGTAATCTGAAAAATAATAAATTATGCCATATTGGAAATAGAATGGTTTTCTTTTTCAAGTGAGGATAGAGAGGGGGTAGTAGAGGCCCCTTCCCTTATTTCTTCTCTAACAGTTGAATATTTTAAAGCTTGAGAACTTTGTTCTATTCTCATTTGAAACAAATGAAAGCTCTTTTCATTTTAATACATTAAAGGATTTAACAGGACTTTGTTTAATTTTTTGAAAAGTTGTTGGAACACAATTTTCTAATTGGAGGAAACAGAATGCCTGGAATGGATTCTTCCTTTGTCAGCTTTTCCTTTTTGGTGAAAGTCCAAAGCAACATTTCAGTCTCTCAGTTTTATGTTTTAATCTCTCAGTGATTATGCAGCATTCAAACAATAATAGTGAGGCGATTCAACAGTAGGGTGAAAAATCGTAAATTCCAATGAGTTGATTAGATACCATAAGGTGTCATAAATAATACTTGTTTACTAATTTCATTGCAAAAACAGATAGTCAAAACCTTATGTTAGAAGGATGCATAAGAAGCATTTGGCATAAAACTCGACATTTCTTGCTGATTATATCACTAAATGTATGGTGTAGGATATTTCATATAATATTTTAGTGTTAGTAGATTAGTTTTTTATAAACATTCTTCTCTGCATCTCAAGTTAAATTTTATAAGATATTTTTATATTTTGTTGGAATATGGGCCTGAAGCAGGAAAATGGGAAGGGGAGCTTTATCCTTTTGTCTTTTTCAGTTCAGTTGGTTAGAAATGTCCATGTGGCTAATTGTAAACTTTTTTTTTATTATTATAGAAACGTCTCATTTATCATGAAATGAGATGTTTCAATGATTTGAGCTATAAATAACTGAAACCTTAGAAGGAAAATTTTAGTTTTCTAATCAAAATTAAACATAAAACATTATATGCTTCCCTGCCATAGCAAACGAAGTACACTGAACATTGATTCATCTTTTTTGGACCAATGTTTATGAACTTTCAGTTTTTCAGTCATTGGGCCAATGACAGGGGACTTATACATTTTTTTTTGTCTCATGAATCCATTTGTGTGTGTCTGAAGAAGCCTAAATCTCTTCTGGAAGCCTTTTCCTAAGTAGAACTAAATCACCTCTTAAGGTGGCCACTTGTGGCTCCTTTTGTGGCCATGGGCATGGCACTTAACCTTTTTGTGATAATAGACTACCTCCTTCCAACTCTGTTTTATAGATATTGATAGACTTTAAATTTCCATTTAAATATGAATTGTTAATAGACAGCTGGCCTTAGGGCAGGAAGGTCTGAGTTGAAGTTTGACCCCTTTCACATACTGGTTATGAAACCCTGAATAATTAATTAAGTTACTTTTACCTTGCATTGAAGTGCACCAAGGAACTCCCAAATACATTGTCATAGAAAAGGCTTCAACCCATTGGGATAGGGAGTTCTCTCTTGGGAATGCCTTCAACTGATGAAATCATAGGTTTTTACTTCTCATACCAAACCCTAAGAGAGAAAAGGGTTTTATAACAGTTGGAAGCAACTGAGTTCTTAATCCATATTGTTACCGAACTCTTCCCAAGGTATAGCATGTATGGATATACCCACTTTGTATGGATGGCTCACTGGCTATGGATTCCAGCCTTAGTTTTGGGGGTCACTTTGTCTTGGGTCCTTTAACTCTCCCAGAGAAAACAGTATAGACTTTTAGGGTCCTATGCAATCAAACATCAGTGCCTGACATCAAAATGCCTCCTATATGCTTACAAAAAATAAAGAATATTCAAATGAAACATTGAGGAAGACTTCTATATTGTTTTCTCTTTATTCATGACCTTTGATTTAGCTGCATTAATTCTAGATATTCTTCATATACAATGCATATAATGCACTCTGTTGACTCCAATTAATACTGTTAATAAGGAGATTTTCTTATAATTTCAATAATATATATATATATATGAGGGTATATATATATGGGGAAAATTGGCTTCAAAGACTTTAAATTGGTTGTCATGATCAGAGGAATATCATTTAGTTGCTAAGCTGTTCCTTCCACCTCTCTTTTCTGAGGCATCCTTTATTATTTCATTTTTATAGAACTCCAGATTGATGAAATATTCACAGTTTTGACTTTTATAATAAAATTGCAAGTTGTGTATAGTGTCTGCATGATGGATCAACACTCTTATGAAAAATCTTCTGCAATGCCATTTCATATTCTGAATGTTACATGGTCCATAGGTTCAATCAACCTAGGGAGTATAAGGGAGGAGAATGGTAAAAATATTATTGGGCAGCAACGCTGGTTCTTCCACAGATAAGCACTACATTTATCTAACCAAAAAAAAGGTCTGTGGTATATTCAGATAAACCTTGGGTTCTTAACTTATTTTGCATTATTAACATACATAAATATTATGAAGCCACTCAGGAATAAATGCCTGTCCTTGTTTTCTGCAATTAACTAACAAATGTTTGGCACCTTTTAAAAACTTTAACGATGATGGAATTTTCCATTCACCAAATGTTTACTCTTTGAAAGCCAACAGCATTAGCATACACACCTGAACAATCTCTCCTTAATATCCTTCAACCAGGTTTCTCTGATTTCATTGGTGCCTGCCAGGGCAGATGTTGTAAAATTTGGCCAGAAGAAACTAATGTCATCAGAACTTGAATACCACTTAGGAAGTTGATTGAACTGAGAAATGGTTGCTGATTCTCTTTCATCTACTCTCTGTGTTCTAATTTCAAGTCTTGCCATCAAACACCAAATCCATTGAAAAAAATACCAGCCTCAATCAACTGCATTCACTTATAAAAGTATGAACCAACAGAAAGGATGCTAGATTTAGAAAAAAAGGTCTAACTTTATATATGGCTCATCTCCTACTTGTGGAACGTGATAATTTTCTTTGCTTTTTTACCCCTTCAAAAATAATGACAACAATTCATTAAAGAGAGATCCACAGGCTTAAAAAAAAGCTTTTTGTGGGAAGGAAATCAGATCTCCTTATGTATCCCCAAAAAAAGGCACAGGTGTCCCAAAATATTACAGAGGAAAAGAACACTAGCATGACATTCAAAATGGCTAACAGCACTTGCTTCCATGTAACACTTCTGACCATTTAAAATGCACAAACACAGCAATGAAGTAGATTTTTCATAATGAAATATTTAATTTTATCCATCATGCTAGCAGGTTGCTCCATAGTGATCATGTTTGCAAACATCTCTTTACCATGAGAATCATGTCTAATTTCTAGCTGTTAAGATGAATTTCTTTTCTAGGAACCCTGTTCATGATAGATCTATTGCAGATTTTCTTTAGCAAACATCCCCCTCCCCCTTCTTTCCACTTTCCCATTATTTTTAGCCCTATTTCTTTTTTTAAAAGCACACACTTTCCAATTTCTTAACCTGTTAATGTGTACTTAGAAGGGCATCTGATAGAGATAGGGGCAGTGGCTATAATATTATTGGTATAGGTAAGTTCTAGGTGAGGGAACTTCTGCCAGTGCAGGTTGGCACCTTCTCTGCAATTTAGAGTCCTAGAGCATTTCTTAGAACTCCAAAACAAAGTGACTTGCCCAGGGTCACACTAATTAGAGCTCTTCAGAAGTAGGACTTTAACCATTGTTTTTGAGGCAAATTCTCTGAGAGATTGGTGTTGTTTTATTGTTTAAAGTGAAATATAATAGGGTTCAGTCTGCATTCAGACTCCAATTCTTTCTTGGAGGGCAGAAGGCATTTTTTCATCATGAAACTCTGGGATTGTTTTGGATCAGTTAAGTGATTTTCTGTCATAAAGCTAGTAGGTGCCAGATGGAGGCTTTCAGTCTAGATCTTTTAAGTTTAAAATACAGAAATCTTAGCTCTGCAAAATAAAGCAGGCACACAGTGCCTAGCACATGACACAAATAAATAAATAAATGCTCATTGACCCCACTCTTAAACTTCAGTGGTTCTCTATTGCTTACCAAATAAAATCTTGCTCCCTACTTACTTAGGCTGCCATTCATGACCCTCCACACTCTGCCTACAACGTTCCTTTCTGTCCTTTCGTGCTGTTCCCCTTCAAATCTACTATGGTATAGACAAGCGAGAGTGTTCATCATTCCCCATTTTAACATTTCCCTCCAACCTAAATATATTTTTGTACTCCAAAATCCAGGCCTGCAATGAATTGCTCCTACATTTATACCTGTCAATCCTTTTTTTAAAAGGTCTTGTGAAATTTTAACCTTGTCCATAAAGCCTTGCTTGGCTTTTCCTCCCGTGTCCTTCCTACCTTCCCCATTTTTGTCTAAGCACCACCTACATTCCAGTTATTCATATTTCGACCTTCACATTCATCTTCTACACATTCCCCTCCATGACCCTCCTTCAAATCCAAATGTTGTCAATTCTCCTTCCACAATGTCTCTTATGTTAATCCCCTTTACTCCCATTCACACAAATACTGCCCTTGTTTTTTATGTCCTAGGTACCTTTTGCCTGGACAGTTCTATTACCCTTGTACTTGGTCTCCAATCTACCCAGCTGCCAAAGGGATATTCCTAAAGGACATTGTTGACTGCATCACAAGAGTGCTCAAGGAACCTCACTTTTGCATTATAACTCATCCCAGTCTAATTTCACATTATTCTCCCTCATTCCACCCGTTTGTCATGTTTGTTGCTTCCTTCATGTGGCATGCCTATTCCTGCCTTTGTGACTTTACACCGCCTGACCCTCATACTTATACACCACCATACCCCCTTCAAATCCCTGGCTTCCTTCCAGCTTCTGGTCAAGTGCTCAAGTCTCTTTTGTAAGAGACCTTCCCTAATTTCCTTTAATGTCTCTTTTTCTTCTACTCCTGTCACTAATAAAATTATTATATATACGTATTTATATACATATTTTATATTTACTTATCTTTATACATTTTCCTTTTCCCTAGTGCAATATAAACTTTTTAGAATTGTTTCATTTTTGTGCATTTATCTCCAGCATCTCACATGTATTAATATTTGCTTGCTTAACTGAATTATAGTATCCTTTCCATAAGATTATGAATTTCTTAATTGAAAAGTCTTTCTTTCCAGTAAATATGTCATTTTTGCTTTTGAATCAATCTCTTCTCTACTGTTGAGCAGTCCAGTTTTCTATTTGCCCTGTATGAAAATGGGCAATTTTTATATGGCATCTTGACACATACATATTTATTTTATATTTATATATATTTATAGGAGTACATACAATTGATAATCAAGATCAACTGAATATAGTTCAGAAAATAAGAACATTCCTTTGATTTTGGGAAAGTTTGAGGAATCCCCATTTCAAATTTGCTTAAAAATTCTTCTTCCTTCTTCTTCCTCCTCTTCCTCTTCTTCCCCTTCCTTCTCCCCTCCCCCCCTTCCATCTTGGAGTCAATACTGGGTATTGGCTCCAAGGCAGAAGAGTGGTAAGGGCTAGGCAATGGGGGTCAAGTGACTTGCCCAGGGTTACACAGGAAGGAAGTGGCTGAGGCCAAATTTGAACCTAGCTGCCCCCAAAATTCTTATTCTTCTAAAGAGAGTGTGTGTGTGTGTGTGTTTGTGTATGTTGTGTGTGTGTGTGTGTGTGTGTGACATCTTTTCCAATATGGATCCATTTTGTATTTATTTGTATTTATTTGTATTTATTAGCTGCTTTTCTGTTTTGTCCAAGGAAAAAACAAAAGGCAAATTCTATCCCCCTTCTCTGAATGGTAAGGGAGAATAGTTTCTCAGTCTTCCAGGGCATTGGAACATTCTATTACAAACTATAAAGCTGGAATAGAAGTAAGAAAAGGAGCTATTCAGCCTCCTAATTTTATTGAGAGAAGCCTGAGGCTCTTCATTTGCATGTGGTAAAACTCGAGTTTTTTCCTTTCCTGGTATTTCTAGAGTTTTACACAGGCACTGTGTACTACTACGAGGCACTGTAAAGTGTGTCACATAGTAGGTGCCAGAGCAGCAATGTTAAAGTACATTGAGATGCTGAAAACTTAATTTTAAGCCAAGAGAAGGTTTGAGAGGCAGCCAGATAATTCAGAAAATAAAAGCAAGAATACAAGATACCAAACAAGTGAAAGTAATGCTTTTTTTTAATAGATGGGAGATTGCTAGTTGTATAGGTATAAATAACATTCCCTCTTGTTTTGAAAAGGTAACTGTTCAGATGGGCACCATAATGCTATCCATCTCTTGAGTTAGGCACAGATTCTATAATCAGGCTATTATGACTTAGAAAGACTTTAATCCATTCTCTTGTCCCTTCCCCCTTCAAATTTGTGGAAAAAATAGACAGCTGAAACTCAGATAGATTAAGTGACTTGCCCTTGATCACACAGCTAATTAATGAAATGCCAGACTCAATTCTTTTTCTTTTTTTTTGGCTGTTTCCACCACAATGTCCTCTTATTCTCATAGGATTAGGAGTATGAAATTAAAACTGTCATCATTATTGAGATAATTCCTGATCCTGTGAAGAGGAATTCCCCCTCTTCACCTTCACTTCCTGGCTTCCCTAGCTTCTTTCAAATCCAAATTCATATTCAAATCTTAGCTTAAAATCCACCATCAAGAAACCTCAGTCTCAGTCCCTCTTTCTTCTTGGAATATCTACTGTTGACACTGTATATATGTTACATACACATCTTTGTTTTCATGTTGTATTTTCCTTGAGAAAACTCATAGACTGGGGGCAAGCGACCTCAGCAAGACAGTCTATGACAAACCCAAAGACCCCAGCTTTGGAGACAAAAATTCAGTATTTGATAAAAACTGCTGGGAAAATTGGAAGATAGTGTGGGAGAGATTAGGTTTGGATCAACACCTCACACCCTCCACCAAGATTAATTCAGAATGGGTGAATGACTTAAAGAAGGAAACTATAAATAAATTAGGTAAACACAGAATAGTATACATGTCAGATCTTTGGGAAGGGAAAGATTTTAAAACCAAGCAAGACTTAGAAAGAGTCACAAAATGTAAAATAAATAATTTTGACTACATCAAAATAGTTTCTGTGCAAACAAAACCAATGTAACTAAAATTAGAAGGGAGGCAAGAAATTGGGAAATAATCTTCATAACAAAAACCTGACAAAGGTCCAATTACCCAAATTTATAAAGAACTAGACCAATTGTACAAAAAATCAAGCCATTCCCCAATTGATAAATGGACAAGGGACATGAACAGGCAGTTTTCAGTTAAAGAAATCAAAACTATTAATAAGCACATGAAAAAATGTTCTAAATCTCTTATAATCAGAGAGATGCAAATCAAAACAACTCTGAAGTATCACCTCACACCTAGCAGATTGGCCAACATGACAGCTGTGGAAAGTAATGAATGCTGGAGGGGATGCGGCAAAGTAGGGACACTAATTCATTGCTGGTGGAGTTGTGAATTGATCCAACCATTCTGGAGGGCAATTTGGAACTATACACAAAAGGCAATGAAAGAATGTCTGCCCTTTGATCCAGCCATAGCACTGCTGGGTTTGTACACCCAAAGAGATAATAAGGAAAAATACATGTACAAGAATATTCATAGCTGCGCTCTTTGTGGTGGCAACAAATTGGAAAATGAGGGGATGCCCTTCAATTGGGGTATGGCTGAACAATTTGTGGTATATGTTGGTGATGGAATACTATTGTGGAATAATAAAGTGGAGGAATTCCATGGAGACTGGAACAACCTCCAGGAAGTGATGCAGAGTAAACTGAACAGAACCAGGAGAACATTGTACACAGAGACTGTGGTACAATTAAATGTAATGGACTTCTCCATTAATGGCTTTACAATGTCCCTGAAAAATCTGCAGGGATCTATGAGAAAAAAAAAACAAAAAAACCAAACTATCCTCAAGCAGAGGACAAACTGTGGGAGTAAAAACACTGAGGAAAAGCAACTGTTTGACTACAGGGGTGGAGGGGATATGATTGAGGAGAGATGCTAAATGAGTACCCTAATGCAAATACCAATAACAAGGAAATGGGTTTGGAGCAAGGACACATGTGATGCCCAGAGAAATCGCGCGTCGGCTAGGGGAAAGGTGGCAGGACGGGGGGGAAGGAAAAGAAAATGATTTTTGTCTCCAATGAATAATGTATGAAAATGACCAAATAAAAGAATGTTTCAAAAAAAATAAATGAATAAATCCTGATTCCAACCAACTCGCTTGGACATTATTTCCTTTTCTGCACACTGGGAACCAGTCAAATAAGTCCTCTTTCTAGTCTTTACATAGGAAGTTTCATCATCTGCCTCTTTTCCTTTCTGTTGGAGTTTTTCCAAGCCTTGAAATCATTCTCTGAAAATTACCTCTGTCCCAAAGAATCTCTCCTTTCTCTGCATTGCTCTAGGACTCTGTGAGGCCTTTTTGAATCTTGCTAGGGGTATTCCTCACAAACTGCCTTCTGTTTAGCTCGTTGATTCTTTATTTATTTGTTATTTTATTTTATTGTTAATTTATTTACTTGTACTTGTTAGCTCCCTTCTTACAACATAAGATTCTCCCCAACATCTGTCACAGATCATCCATGTAGAAGTCAATATATCCTTGCTGATTTACATTAATTGATTGAATCTTATGACACAACAACATATGCTAAAATTGTTCAGCTGCTGCCCAGGTTTCAATTTTTTGCTAACATTTTTTAAAGATGGGTTATAAAAAAAAGCTTTCCTTTACAAATTGCATATAGAAGGTGGCCTTTGTCTTGTGAACTAAACTATAGATAGCTTAGAGATCAGTGTAAAGAGTGTTAGCAAAGCCCAGAAGCTCAGGGTCTCCTCTGAGTAGAGACAGACCAGCAAGATCCCAGTTTCAAAGGAACAATAGGCTCGCCAGTAGCTTGTCCAGTAGTTTGTTTAGATTAACTGGGAAACAGCAGGGTGATGGTGGTTATTGCAGGTGAAACTGTCTTCCAGTCATGGGCCTGTATGGGCATAGTAAATTCAACACAGAAAATTTGATAGATTATGTAAGCAAGAGAAAAATCACAGACAAGTAACATCAGATATTATACCAAATTGTCACCAAATGTAGGGCACTTTGTCCTCTCCCTGGCGACCCTGTGTGGCCTTCTGCACTGTTAGAGGACAAGGACTATGGAGGAATGGTGATCTCTTCTGGTTTGAAATGTTGCTGCTGCTTTTCCCCTTCCAGAGGAAAGAAATGTTTCTATTTAGTCACTTTTCTGTTGAATGCAACTCTTCGTGACTCATTTTAGGGTTTTCTTGGCAAAGATACTGGAGCTTTTGCTGTTTCCTATCCCACAGATGAGGAAGCTAAAGCAAGAAGGGTTCTGTGACTTGCCTTCGATTGTGCAGGTAGTGTCTGAGGCCAAATTTGGATTTAGGTCTTCCTGAATTCCATCCTATCCACTGTACTTTCTAGATCCTCCAGAAAAGGAACATTTTCTACTAAAGCAGGACTAGCAAAGCTCCATTATAAGTCTCAAATCTATTGAAGATCGAGAAAAGGAAGCTCTTGTCACCACAGTCCTTGACTCTGAAACAATTATGATTTTATCAGTGCAAATGATATTAAGGAGACTGCATTCCTTTCTGCTTTGTCATTGCCCCATCAAGAGTGGAGCCTTTCCATCTGATTTGCACCTGAAGCCTCCCATGTATATACCATGTCTGTGATATGAGCTCCTTGAGAGCAAGACCTGTCTTGCTTTTTTAGGTTTTTTCCCCACGTGTAGCACATCAGTAAGGTTTTTTTTTTCCTTTCATTCATTCACTTTCACTGTCAGAAACATTTCTCTAAATTCTCTAATTCTCTATATTCAGAAAGTGCCTGTGCCATCTCCAGTTGAGAATGGCCAAGAAATTAGGCGTAACAATTAATAGAGATTTCTTGCTAACCAAACTCAGGTGTGCACTGTCTCCCTAAAGATAGAGCTGGCAGCTAAGTGCAAGCATTTGAATAACAGAAAAAAACACCCATTGTACCCCTGTGATATTTGTTCTTTGGCAGACAGTTGACAAAATGGGCACCATGATTATTGGATAAAGGCCCTCATTTTGCTTGATCCTTCACAGATGGGATGTGACATTCAGGTTACTTCTTGTTTTTGTTTTCTCTAGTTGCTGACTGCTAGAATGCTCGGTATGTGCCATCTGGACCTTGTAGAACCTCCAGGCTTTGTGAATTTCAAAACTATTCCACCCTAATCAAGAGTAGGTGAGGGCTTTGCAAAAGATATGGAGGTTGAATGCACTTAGCCATCTTGCCACACTTCTCCATGCCATCCTTTGTGCCCTCCTTCACCCAACACACAGCATTTAGCTTTCTAATATGATGTTAATTAATAAGAAAATGTTGAAGCTACAGTTTTCAAATTTCTGTAAAATCTATTATTAGACAATTTAATCTCCAATAACCTTCCCAGTTCTCTATCTTGTGATCCTATCATGTGCCATGTCACAGTTGACACTGAATGTGGTGAGACCTTTCAAATGCTCTTGTCACATAGCTAAATACAGTTATTTTTCTTTATTGACTATATTAGAAACTCCTCTTTTGGTTGATATTCAGGCCAAATGCCCCTCCTGCTTTCCTGCCTCTCCTTCTCAATAGTTCTGGCAGGGGGGTTGACCCTGGTTTATTTTCTGTGCTTCTGGCCTGACCAAAATTTTAAAAGGTTTTTGGCTATTATATAAGTATTGTGTATGTAGATAAAAAGATTTCTTTTTGGTTTATGTGTTCTTTCTTATTAATAATTGGCTATATTCTTCAGATAAGATAGTTCATCTTAGTTTTTGAGTTTTCTAAAGGACAATTCATTATGCCTTTCAATATTTCTGTGAGGCGATTACATTGTCCTTATCTCTATTTCAAATATTTTACAATTAAATGAAAGGTTTTTTCACATGTTGTTTAGTCTAAAGTATAGAAATCTTGGATATCACTTAAAATTGTTCTGCCATAGTTGCACTCTGGGTGTTGTGTGATTGTTGTCCAAGGAGAACAATTGCCAAGATTCAGTCAGGAGGATACAAAATCAAACCTTGAATTTCCTCCTTGTCTCTTTAGGTGAGAGGAGTTCATCTGAACCCCATCTATAGATCTAGGTCAGCACTTTTTTTATAATTTAAAGTTTTAGACAGTTACTCAGAGTAGAAGGTGCCAGCCCACAACATTCCCCTCCCAAAATTACATTAAATGTGATCGGAAATATTTAACAAAATAAATTTAAAAAAAAAAAGGAGTGTAGATACTATTAACTTATAGTTTTTTGAGTTGATATATAGCTCACAATAACATTTGTGTGTGGTTTGGTGTCCACCTGCTTGTATTTTCACGTAACACCCCTGGCTTGGGGCACTGAGCAGCTAAGTTGTCTTGCTTGTCAGAGAGCTGGTACATGTTAAAGGACCGAGGTCCTCCTGGCATCAAGATCAGTACCACCACATCAAGTGAACTATATTTCCTCTCTTCCATAGCATTAATTCATTAATGCCAAGGACATCCTTGGTCCCACTAGGGAAAAGAAAAAATGATTTGCTACATCTCATTGTAATGTAAGAAATATTGGCTTTGGAAACCACTTCTTTGGCAGAAATTAGGCACTTAACAATATTTCCTTTCTTTTATACTGTTCACTTATTTCAACTAATGATATGAGTAAGGAGCTTTTATGAAATAATATTGTATCTTGCTGATGTCTTTACCCACTGTTCCCAGTGAGATTTCTGTTCATGCATGTAAAGTTCATCTCCACTCTCAACATATAAACTCAATCTGATGTTCTGATTCAGGATCCATTTGCTTGTCCCTCACTCTCCATCACCATCCAAGCCAGTTCTGTCTTTTTGAACTAGAAATTGTGTTCTTTTTCCTTACTCTTTACCCTCTTCCCTTTCCCAAAAATAAACCTGATTTTTATGTTTTCTCGTTCTTTCCCCTAACTTTTTTTTTGCTGTTATTTTGTTATGTTGTTAAAGGAAAGAACAAGTAGGAAACATATAAAAATTATTACCCTAATTTCTATAAATCTATCTTAACCTAACTTAGCTAAGCTAAAAAGTTTTAATGTTTGTTTTTTGTCCAATCAATGGGCCAGAGGAAAACTCTGTTCTAGCTGCCAGCAGCCAGTCCAAGCAGGATTCTTCTCTCTTCAACTGGTATCACCTTCTGGAGAGAAGTGAAGTTTCTGTTGGGACCCTAGAATCTTTACCTATATCTTGACCCTTAGGCTCCCATGTGACTTTTAGTCACATGCTCCTGTCAATCACTTGAAAGTTTGCATTGCAAAATCTTTTTGCAAACATCCTCTTTCTATTACAGAACCTATTTGGCAAGCTGGTACCATTTATAGATTCCTTTTCAGAATAATTTTAAAAATGTATAAAATATATGCCATAGTTATAGAAAACCATATAGATATATATTCCATATATAGTCTTGTATATGTGTCTCTGTATATCTTTTTGTTTTAAAAGTTAAAAAACCCTTGAATTTCTTCAATCTGAAGACACAGCTAAGGGATCTCTATCACCCTGTGTTTCCTTAATCCATTCTTTCTGACTTTGCTTCGTTAAATGGATTTTCTCCTGGGTGTACTCAGTCATAAGGGATTCCACACCTTAATTAAGTTTAATGGATCTACACTCAAATACAATTTAACACATCTCTGGGAACCTACTACCAGATATGCCTAGAAACTGTTAGCATTTCTTCATAATCTCCATCTACCTCATAGTCAGCCTTCACTGTTCTCTATGCACCATCTACAGGGCCAGCTTTCTGATCTCTTAACACTCCATTAATAGTCAGTATTAGGAGAAAAAAAATGCTTCTGTAGCCAGAGGATAAACTATATATACATATATGCGAAGCGAACCAGTAAGTTCTAGGAAGGTTTTCACAGCAAATCCTTCAGTCATAATTGTTCAAGCATTTCCAAATATAACCAGCTGTTTTGCCATGTTTCCTACATCTTTACATAAAGATATCATGAGAGATTTTGTTAGATAACTTACTTAAAAAACCCTCAAAACAAAAAAGAATTTTTTTCAACATTAATTTCATCTATCAATCTAATAATAACCCTGCCAAAAATATGAAGATAAATTATATCACTTTTATGAACCCATCAGAGATCACAGTAATTGCCATTTACCATTTTAAATATTCACCAATCATTAATTTGGTATAGAATTTTCCTGGAAGTTACAAACAAACTCTATAGTCAATAGTCTAAAATGAAAGACCAAAAGGAATAACCAGGCAATCTTCTGCCAAAGATAGGAGAGGAGAAGATGAATAGAATAAAGGATTGAATGTCTTAGAACCAATTTTGGAAGGATGATCTCTTTCTTAAAGACTGGAGCCAAGAAATAGGGAACAATGTAGAGGAGTTTTAGGTTGTATAGTAAAGGAGAAAAAGCTCTATTTTATAAAACAAACAAACAAAAAAAAATGAGGTAGCTACCTCTGCTGAGAGGAACAGAGAAGGTGCTGATATCAGTGCTTTCAGAAAATTTGAAAAAGCCAATGGTGTAATAGAGTCAATCAGAAAAGAATACAAAGATCACAGTGAGGTCCATCATCATCCATTATCATCTTTTTGCATCCTCCCATTATGCCTATTTTATAGAAGAGGCTTAGAAAAGTTTAGAATTTGCCCATGGTGACATAACTAGAAAATGCATAAAAAAAAAAGAAGTCTGGCTGAGAATAAAACTAAAAATTCTGAGGAAATTATTGTAACCATAAACTGGCAAAGAAGAGCTAGATACTGGAATGATTCAAAAGCTGAAACTAAAGTTGTGAACTATTTTGATATTAAAGTATTCTAAATCCCTAGGATATGAGACTTTCTTCTGAGTACTATCGTTTGGAAATAAAAACTGTTCAAGTGAATTTGAAGTAAATCTTCCACTTAAACTCATTAAAAAATGATAGAGAAGAAATAATTGAAAATACTTAAGGATTAGTGTAAAAACCATCATATTTTACGCAATTGTTTATTTCCCAAAATATTTCCTCAAATGATGTCTTGGGCTTTTTTTTTTAACACTCAGGAAAGCAGATTATTTACCATTTGTGTTTAGCTGATCTAAGAACTCTGGAGTATAAAAACTACAGTGTGTAATTTGTACCGTAAATACAACACAAAGAAAGGAAACCATGACAATTTATCATTAGTGGGAAACTTGACTGTTATATTTGCATATATTGTATCATACTTATATGTGTGCATATATATACAAATATATCATCCATATATATATCTAAATATATATAGATATCCATCATATGTATCCAATACATTATTAGTGATTGAGTACCATAGTAGTCTTGGAACAGCCTCTGAAGGGCCTGACCTGAAAACATAAACCTATAAAGTGAAAATGGTTACATGAGAACATTACAAGTAGAAGGAGCTTTCCTTTGAATAAGAGCAGCACATTCATGGGAATAATATTCCTGTGTGGTACACATTTTTATTCAGAATAGACAAAATATAGAGGGAATTGCTATTAGATGAAGGTGTAAAGCTGGTACCAGCTTGTTGGTCTTCAGTCTTAGCTAAGGAGTATGAATTTGACTGAGTAGGAAATAGTGAGCCATCCAAAGGCGACAGAGATGACTAGAGGTGTGCATTTGGGATGTTCAGTCCAACAGTGTAAAGCGTGAATTGTATAAGGAAGGAATGAACGGGAGGCCAGTTCTGGAGGCAGTATCTAGGAAAATGGTAACAAAGATATCTATTAGGGTGTTGGTAATAGGAACAGAGGGGACAGGACAGATGTGAGAGATAATGAGAAAGAAGCATCTATTAGACTTCACTGAATATGAGGGGTGAGCTAGATTGATGTAGAAAGCTCATTCAATAGAGAGAGAACCCATTCTGAAATGAGAACAAATGCACAAGGGTATCTTGTCTTTGTACCGAAATATTCCTGAAAGGTTTGTGGATTGATTTAATTTTAGATATAATAAAGAAATGAGCTATTTAAAGTTATCCTAATAAAGCAAATTCTTAAAGCAGAGTTTAAGTACAAATTTGTCAGCCTCCACTTACCCAGAATGACACACAGGGATGAATTAGATGGAAAAAATGAAGCTGAAACATCTCTGTCTCACTGATTCTGATTAAATGACTGGTGCTATTGGTCAAACATGATGCAGGGATTTACTGTTCTAAGGTTTTAGGCAGCACAATATGCTGGAGAGATCTCTGAATTCGGGCTCCATTTCTCTCTTTTAAAAGTTTTGAACTGTGTGACCTTGGGCAAAGTATTTTCTCTCTCTGAAGCTTGATGTCTTTATCTAAGAAATAGGGATAATAACTCTTACTGTGCCTATCTCACAGGATTGTAGAATAAAATATTTATGTGAAAGGGCTACAAAACCCTCTATAGTTTGGAAGGCCATGTGATTTTTATGATTATAATTATTCAGTACTAGAGTGTATGATTGTTTATGCTGATATCTGGCTATGTATGCTAACTGACAACAGCTTACTTGGTAAGGGTAGATTGCAAACAAGTAAACAGGAGGCTAGCCAAGAGAGACACAGTGCTTGAGTAGCCAAAGGAGCTCAGCTGTGTGCTAAGCCTAGCCTGGCAACACAGACTGGGTACCAGGTGACATATTGCTTCTTGGATATTTGGGAAAAGGATCTTCACTTGGACCAAGAACAGCAGCAGTTTGGAGCTAGAAAGAGAAATGGCGAGTTCATCAAGAGCCAGGGAAAAAAGACGTGGACCAGAAATGGGCTGAATAGAAATATCTAAAATCAAGGGATCTTACTTAGTAAGCCTTATCTCCTAAAGTGGGAAAGCCGTCCTCTCAGTTTGTTCTATTTTTCTATTTTTATCTAATTCAGGACAGCTTGAACTCTTATCATTCCTTATCATCTATACTCTAGCAGTTTCTTTGGTGCTTAAAAGTACTATCATAAGAATGTGTTGAGGATTTCCAACATATATACTCCTTGAATAATGTCTTTTGCATTTTTTTTTGTATTTATCATAGTATCTGGCACGTAGAAGTACTTAATACATATTGATTAAATTGTAAGGGGCAAGAGATTAAAGATGTGGAACTGGAAGGATGCTTAGAGGCCATCAAAGCCAACTTTCTCCTAATGAAGATTAGAGAACTTAAGTGACTTGCTCATAGTTATATAGCTAGAAAGTATCTAAGGTAGAATATGAACCAAGTGCTTTTGGATTTTAAGTCTTGTGCTATATCCTTTTTGTTCTCAAGGTAATGGCCACACTGCAGTGATAACAGAAACTTTGCCATGCTAGTACAATTTAAACTTTGTTATCTTTAATTGAAAGGTTCCTTTCACCCTGATGATTGAGAAGTTTACTGCTAATATCTTCTCACCTCCGTTAACCTTGTTATTAACACGACATATTATTGTTGTATATAGTTGTATGTGCTTTCATATTTACATGCTATGCCCCTAAATAAAATGCTGGGTCCTCGAAGACAAGATTTGTTTCATTTTTACTTTACCCCAATGCCTATAAGAGTGCCTACAATATAGTAAATTTTATCAATACTTACTGATTAATTGATTTTGCCCAAAAGCATATTTTAAAAATTTTATACACTTATTATGGGAAATGAGCTAATTGTTTAGTAAAAGATGGCATTGCCTTGAGGTTTGACTGTTTTCTTATCAGTTAGCTTTTTCAATCCGTCATTTAATTCTCATTCCTCACATCTGTTTGTCTGTGGGGGATCGAGAAGATATATTGCAGATGCGAATCTGAATTTAAAGGCATTTTATGAAGGAATTTTAATTATTAAGAGTTTAAGGTCAGAAAAGTGCATGTAATGGCTAACTTTCAACTGTTCAGAACCAGATGGAGATTGAGTTCCAAAGATAATTACATTCATAATTAGTTTTCACTCCTCTTGAAATAACAATCCAGAATTCACACTAAAATAAAAAATAGCAAACAGATTGTCACCATTTCCTGTAGATGTAGTCACCACCTTCCTCTCCCATGTATACTCTTAGGGTGAAGTAGAAGGGTAGCATCAATCTGAATAGTTCACATCTTGCCAGTCATTTTAGTCTCTCAGAAATCCTCTTAAGTCAAGAATAGTTAGTATTGTCATGTCACTTATGTTAATTAGTACTACTAATGCAGTAGTTCCACTGGTTGATCCACTTATATGTGTTTTATGTGCTTCACATATTATCTGTTTGTTAGGCATTTTAAGCACATAACATTCTTGCCTCAGTCAGTATTGCCATTTTTGATAAAGGGAAAAACACCATCAGGCTATGACTTGTAGTTGAAAAGCAAGTGACATTTAAGAAAAATACCCTTGAAAGAGCCTTGGATGTGTTTCATGGATGCTTTTATTCCCCTCAGTCCAATATGTGTAGTAACAGTAGAAGCAAGTTGCTCTATATGCTTCAAAAAGTAAAGCTAGTCCTGCAAAATGTCACTCTACAGTAAGTGAGTAAGATTGTAGCTGATTACAGCAGGGCATGGAAGTGAAGTTGGTCATTAATTGGAAGAGCCATTACGGTTTTACCAGATATTCACGTCAGAAAGGATAAACACTAAAGCTATCTTTAACATTCCTACCTGACACTTAAAGGTAAGAAAATATCAGAGTTTCTAAAATGCATTTTTGCTATTTATCTTAAAGCTATTTACCAATATAATATTTGCAAAATAATTGCTTGACCATGGAAGTTAACATCATTTTGACAAGTCTGCAAGATTTTTGCGGTATAAGTCAATGCAAATTTTAAATTAAGAAGGATAACAGTCATAGTAACTGCTATTCATTAGAGCCTGGGGCAATTGAAATAATGACAGAGTGAACAGATCTTTGAGGCGGATGCATGAAGGTATATCCAAGAAATCTAAGAATTCAGTATGAAAGTAGCCTCTGCTATGGTCTCTGCCATCGTGCTCAGTTCCATGACCAGAAAAGTATTTTTATTCATTTTTCAAATTAGGTATGCCACCAATATTTTTATGCTTCATGCACAGTAGTCATTTTTCAAAATTTAATAGTCCTTAAAAAACTACCACTCTTGCTGTATCCCACATAACATTTTAAATACTATTTGCTTGACAGGCTTTAGTTTTTAAATTCCTGTGGACTTACACAGCATAAAACATTTGAAATTGGTAAACACTCTCCCTCCCCCGTTTAAGTATAATTTCACAAAGACAAAACCAATATTTTAGGCTGTCTTTTTAGGAAATAAAAAATTATTTCGAAGGTGAAACTTTATATTTAGGTTCTTTCAGTGTATTTTATGTTGTCTTCCTCTGTTTTGTTATAGCTGATGTTTATAAGTTGATCTCTGTGCATTTTTTTCTATTGAGCCTGTTAGGTATACTAGGTGCAATTCACGTTTTTCAGATGAGGAAAATGTGGTCTGGGGGGTTAAACTTGTCACATCTGTAAATTTTGGAAGTAGGATTTGAACTCAAGTCTAAATGATTTTAAATCCACCATTCTATCTTTATACCAGGTTGTTTCAACAGACAGCTTTGGATAAAATAATTAAGAATTGATATGTTTCATAATGACTCTCAAGTCCTTTGGGACTTAAAAAAAAGGACAAGTAATAAAAATGTTAGTGTGTTTGAGCTAGAAATTCTTGGTAAACTGGTTGTAATGTGTATTCATTTAAATTGAATTTGAGAATAATATCACATTAGAGGAAATGACAACAATTTCTATTATCCAGACTTGCTTGTGGTTTGTGTATTTTGGTGGCATCTTTGACTTCATCAATATAGAGTTCCCAGTGAGAAAACCATCTCTTTCAAAGCAGTTTTGCACTTTTTCTTTAACATTTATTACTTTAGAAAATTCTCGTTTGTTGGCATAGGCTCCTGGGAAGAACATTGGCCTGGAAACCCACAGATGACCTGTATGTTACTCCTGGGTGAACCACTTATCAGTAGTGTGAGTTTGAACTTAAAACTTAATTTCTTTGAAACTTAGCTTCCTCATTCATAAAAGTGAGGACCATGCCAACATTGCCCATCTACCAGTATTGTTGTGATCATCAAATGAAGGTGTTTTGTGAGTTGTAACAGGGTTCAAATGGAAAGTGTTAGTGTAAGGTATGTTACTAGATGAAGCTGGCCCTTCTTCAATTTCTATTTTAAGAAATGGTATTTGGGGGATTTTTGCATTTTTGATTTTTGAATGATTTTTCTCTGCCTACAAACTTGATCTGCTCTCCTCCCATACCATAGCTTTTCTATCCCATCCTTGCTAAAGAGAGCTATCTTTCCCTCCACTCCTACAACCCTAAAAGATGTTGTTTAGAGACCATTTTGAAGCTCTTCCTTCCTTTGACACTTCCAAACTGGCTTCTACTTCCACTGACTGGAAACTTCTCTTTCAGAGGTAACCATTGACCTCTTAATTATTAAATCCATTAACCTTTTCCTCCCTCACTGCACCCTCAGTTTCCATCCTTCTTGTGTCATATCAGGAATATCTCAATTAAAATCCAAGCACTGATACTTGGTACTATGAATCTCTAGGAATATCACTTAACATCCTTGGTTGTTAAATAGGAATAATAATATCCCCCAGCTGCCAGGATTTTAACCACTTTGTCTCTATTTCTTTTATTATCTCTTCATCTTCTTCGTACCCCTTAATGTTGTCAGGGCCATGACCTTGACACTCCTTGATCTACATTCTTTCCTTTGACAGTCTCACTCCATGGATGACATTAGCTACCTGGGTATATATGCATACCAAATTTGTGTGTTCGTTTGTGAATTCCTTTCTGAGTTCCAAAATTCCATTTGCCTACAAGATATTTGCCTGACTATTGTCTCACTGGTACTTCAAGACAATTTTTTTTTCCTTTTAATCTCTTTCTCTCTGTCTCTGTCTCTGTCTGTCTCCTTTCCTCCCTCCCACATATCTCTCTCTCTTTCTCTGTCTCTGTGTCTGTCTGTCTGTCTGTCTGTCTCTCTCAGACACATGTGTATGTATGTATGCGTTTATATTTTATGGAACCAGCAGCACACTTAACTCAAGATTTTGTACCCTAAACCTAAGGGTTGCCACTGTACCTTCTTTTTCCCTCTTTAGAGCCTACTAGTTACTAATTCCTATTTCCTCCATCTCCAGTCCCATCTCTTGCAGTTGTCTCCTCTTTGTCATCTCTTTTGTTACCACACATATATTTTCTCACTTCTCCCCTGAAACGTGTTTTTCTTACTCTTCCCCAACATAAAATTTCCCATAATCTAAGCCACTTTTTATTTCTCGGCTTAAAATTTTTTGCTTATTTTGTCTAAAGATTCTTTTGCTGGCATTCAGTACCTCCATAATTTGATGCCCCCATCAACTTTCCAAATACTTACCTTCACACACCAAACAAACTTACGACTCTAAAACTCCACCTACTTTCCTCCATCTTTTCTTTTACTCATGTTACTCATTGTGCCTGGAATTCCCTCCCTCCCTCTCTTCGGCTATTTCTATCTCACCCATATTCTAAAGTCCACATCAAAGGCTGTTTCTTCCTAGAAG
Source organism: Monodelphis domestica (assembly GCF_027887165.1). Taxonomy (NCBI): domain Eukaryota; kingdom Metazoa; phylum Chordata; class Mammalia; order Didelphimorphia; family Didelphidae; genus Monodelphis; species Monodelphis domestica. The sequence continues at coordinate 220,091,474 of NC_077231.1, read as the reverse complement.
CCTTTCTTGATCTTCCCCATTGGTAATGACCTTTTTCTTCAAACCCACTATGTCTTCCTAGTATTCACACAGCATGATTTTTATACCTGCCATGCAGTATTTTATACGCAATTATTTTACTCCACTACGAGATTGTAAAAAACCGAACTAAATATGATATCGCATTCACCATATATAGCGTGTGTCACGAGATACCTTAGACATTCCTTTAAAGAATGCTTGTTGGGGCTTGATGGTGTTGGTGCACATCTTTTTAACAAGCAGGTTTATAGGGGTAGTGTTCTTGCCCAGGTGCCAGGGGAAGCGTCAAAACCAAACTCCTGGAAGAACTTGGTTAGTCGGCTTTGAAACCAGGTCAAACTAATACCTTGGGTCCTCTTATCATCCCAAGCCAGTCTTCTAATTCCTTCTTGGCAGAGATGAACACAGACTAGCTGGGGTGTCTCTGCATCTTTTAGAAATATAAAAATTGTGTGCAAACTCTGGCTCAAGGAGTTATTCCAAATTCACACAAAAATTCAGCTGAAGATAGGAGCTTAAATAGGATCGGGATAGCCTCAGCCAGCATCCTAGCTTCACAATCATGTAGCAGGGGAAGGGGGAGGTTGGACTAATTGGATCACCAGCAACAGGCATTTTCCCGGGCTGGTTTGTATGGACTTAAGCTAACTGTTTCTGGGGCAGGTAGGTGGCACAGTGGATAGAGCTCAGGAGGACTTGAGTTCTAACTTGGTCTCAGACACTTTCTGTAGGACCCAGGGCTAGTCACTTAACCCTGTTTGCCTCAGTTTCCTCATCTTTAAAATAAGCTGGAGAAGGAACTGGATAACATTCCAGTATTTTTGCCAAAAAAAAAAAAACCAACTCTAAAAAGGGTCACAAATTTTGACAAGACTAAAAGGGACTAAACAGCAACAACAACAACAACACAAAATACCAGTTTCTAGATGGAAAAATAGAGAACACAAAGGCAGAGCATTGTCCTGTGTGTAAGAACTGCTTCCAGTCCCGTCATGCAGTGTCTGCCACCCTTGGTTTCTTGAGTTAGCTCCTCTCTGGCACCCAGAATGGCTAATGATTTAAGGCTATTTACAGTAGATTGAACACCTGCTTTGTTGAGCCTGCCACATTTTTTCAATGGAGCTCTCTTCTCTAATGTTATGTAACCAAAAGACTACTGACCCAAACCTAGATGATTCTCAGATCAGATAGCACAGCATTTGTGATCAAAAATGTTTCTTTGCATTTCAGCTCTTGAAATTCTTCAGTCATTTGGCTCTGAAAAAAGGTCACCATCAATATGGAGCATTGTTTTAATGAAAAATATATTCAAATATCCTAATTTTTCTTTTTCATTCGAAATTCCTAGCAAGTGGAAACTTTTGTATTCCCTCATTCTCTTACAAAGCTTTCACCTCATCTGGGGTAGCCATTTTCATTTTTTAGTCAAATCTTAAGATCTATTCTTTCTACCAACTTCTCTTAGGTCTTTTTTAGATGTTGCCAAAAGCTTTATATTTAATTTTCATCCCATAAAAAAGAGAAAAAATATTCCTTCTGAAAAGTTGTAGCTGAAGCACAAAGAAACTTCCCAATTATACTTAATTTTAATTTAATCTCAGTAACAAAAACAATTATGTGTGCCCACGCATACACACACACATATACACATCCTTATAGAGCTGAAAAAGCTTTGGCCTTGGCTGTGGGACACGTACTAATGAATCCAGTTCTCTAGCCCCAACTGTGTGTTTTGTCTCAGGCGGGAATGATCCTGAAGGTGGCTCAGGCAGATATGCTACATGGCAGTGGCTGGAGCTAGTAAAGAGAGCGTGGCAGAGTTTATCAGTAGGCAACTTGCCTGTAATATATTATCCAGATGTGGCAGGATCCTGAAGGTAGCAAACTGCCAGACAAGAAGCCACAATTAGAGTGGCTGATACACAGGGAAAGTAAAACTGACTTGACAGGAGACCTTCCCTGGTGAGCTTTTGTAGTTGGACTAGCTCAACCAGAACTGCTGCTCCCTACAAGGCTAATCAAGATGCTCTGGGACAGAGATTATCTGCTTACTTATTGATTTCTATTCTGCTTGACTCCTTAAAAGAAGCCCCCAACCCTACCTCCCATATATTGCTTGAAGGTGTGCCAGCTAGGGTTGTGGAGGGAGATTTGAACTTGGAGCCAGAAGGTTCTGGGTTTAAATTCAGGTTCAGATACTCACCAGCTGTGTGACCCTTGAAACTTACTAACTTGTTCCATGCCTCAGGGTCTTTATCTGTAAAAAATGAGGGGTTTGGAGACTATTGTTCCTTCTAGCTATACATCTATCATCTTATGAACTAGAATCATTGATGGTTAAAGCTAGGTGGTTGCATGGGATCATCTAACCCAAATTTGTTGTTGTTCATTCGTTTTTTGGATGTTTTCAGATGTTTCCTATTCTTGATGACCTCATTGAGCATTTCTTTGGTAAAGATACAGGAGTGCTTTGCCATTTCCTTCTCCGGCTCATTTTTCAGATGAGGAAACTGAGGCAAACAGGGTTAAGTCACATAGTAAGTGACAGAGGCTGGATTTGAATTTAGGAAGAGGAGTTTTTTTTCTGACTCCAAGCCAGGCACTCTAGCCCAAATACTTCTTTTTTAAAAAATGCAGAAAAAGAAGCACAATAAGAAGAAGTGACTTGCTTGTAGCCATGCAGCTAGTTACTGGCTGAGGTGGAATGTGGTCACTTGATTTCTAGTACATCAATCCTGATGAAAACATTATCTGGTTTGAGAGTCCATGAAGTCACCACTCTGGTCTTTGCCACCCAGAGCATTTCTTCTAGCTGGGGAATAAATAGGATATTTTGGATAGAATTTTGAACTCTGTAAATCAGAGAATCAATGCATAGACTTGAGCTGGAGAAGAACTCACAGGAAACCCAGTTTGATTTGAGACATTAACAGTGACTCAGAATCCCCCCAGGTGGTTGTGAGCCCAAAGGAGAGGACCCATGAGGTGAGACAGAGCATGGAGGGTGGAGATGGCAGATTCTCTCCTACCACCTATGGTCCAGTACACTGTAGTGCTGCTAGAACCAGATTAAAATGTAATGGGGAAGCATTTAACAAAATATGTAGAGATATAAGTAATAAAATATAGATAATATTATGTCTTAAAAACTAATATATCTTGTTTTTGTTGTTTGGCATAACCGATGTAGATCCTAGGCTTGAGCTGGGGGAGGACACAACAAAAATGCTTGCTTTGTACCTACTTACTATGTCCTTAACCCTTCAGTGTCTTATAAATATTATTTCATTTGCTCTTATCACCTTTAATGTTAAAGAAATTGAGGCAAACCAGGTCCACATAACTATTAAATGTCCTAGGTTAGTTTTGAACTCCAGAGATCCAGATGCATGTTCCATTCACTGTGACATCTAGCTGCTTCTAGACCATTTCCTCTCTACTAATAGGCAAAAAGTATCCAGGAATTCCCCTGACCCCTTTGGAGAGGTATAACTATCAGTAGTTGACTGTGGGTCAAGGATAGGAAGCCAGTTTTCAAATAAAGAGACTTATTAGCAAGCTAAGGAATCTCCTCTCATCACTAGCAAATTCATATTCCTGGAAGATTTGGTTTCCATAACCTTTTTCATGCTGGCTTCTAGGACACAGCCAATCAGAACCACTTTGCTACAATTTAAGCTGGGAAAGTAAAACATTTTACATGCAAGGGAGGGGCAAACAACCCAGGGGGATCAGTCAAGGGAGCAAGCTCAGTATTTGGAATGCAAGGCATAGAATTTATTATCAGAATTAGAAAATATTCCTTGTTGAAGGGCAGGAGACCAAATTCTTTTTCAGGCAAAACTGCAGGGTCTCTTATCCAAGAACAGCAAAGCAGTTGTCACAGCAGGGAATGAGATTGTCCACTTTGCCTTGTCCTTGCAAGAGGGATGGAAACATTTCAATATTAGGCCACCTAGGGTTGGGGAATTTCCATAGTATTCATCTATACAAATGTAGCAAAACGTGCATGTGTTTTTATTTTGGGGTTTTGATTTGATATGTGCATTCTCATAATTTATATATGCATATATAGTTAGGATTATTTTTTTTTAAACAGAGGTAGCAGAAGAATTGTGGTTCCTATTTTTTTTTCCACACAGAAACTTGAGCCTTCGGTAATCATTAGTGGTCAACAGAATTTTTAAGTTTTTCACTTACTTTACTTTGGTTTTCATATAAAATGTCCTCATTCCATTCACTCTTCAACTTCCATCATTTCATATTAATTTCTCCAGTTTTTGAAGAATGTAATTTATCTTTTTTTATGGCTCAGTAATATACCATAAGAAAGTTGTTTAGCCATTCTCCAGCTGATGGGCAATCCTGTGTTTTCTTATCCATTGCTGCAATAAAGAATACATATATAGCATTTTCAATGTTTGTGAGTCAAAGGGATCAGATAAGGAGGATGACAACTGTATGGGGTAAAAAGGACCATTTCTTTTCAAGAAATAGAATAGTCTAGGTTTTTTATAGTTAGATGTGGAGAAGCCAGTAGGAGTGGATCAGAGATGTGTGAGAGAAAGAAGCTGATTGCTAAGAGTCAAGTCCAGAAGGAAGTTTTATCAAGCCTGAGAGATCTCACTTCGATCAGATATGCCAAGGAGATAGATATGCAAAGGAAGGAAGAGGGAATAATGTGTGATCCTGAGAAAGTTAAAAAAGTAGAAGACAGTTGAAAAAACTCCTTTTGGATGTTTTTTAAATCCAGTAAAGTAAAAAGCTTGTTGCCACCTGTCAATGCTGGGTTTAAGTGTATAGCTGGGCTTTTGCTTAAGAAGAGAAGAAAAGGTTTAAAACAATTCCAGAGAAGAATACTAAAGGAAGTCAATAAGAATCATAGATTCAGAGCTGAAGCTACCTTAGAAATCATATTCTTTGTCCAAGAAATAAAAGAAGTCCAACCCACTCTTAGAGTGTTATGTCTAACCCTCTCAAAGGAATCTCATTTTATAAATGAGGTTTGCTAAAGTTAAGTGAATTGCCTGGCAAGTAATAGAGCCTGGATTCAAACCCAGTTCCACTGACTTCTTGTCCATGTTGTGGATTGTTGCAGCATCAGCTATTGTACTTATTGCACAGGAGACATTTCTTGGTGTAGTAGCTGCCTTCAAAGTCAAGAGGACCTGGTTACAAACTCCACCTGCAGTCTAGCCTAGTAGTGTGTTACACAATGTTTCAGTGCTCTCTGTAACTCACTAAAAACTTTAGTTGTAGAGAAGGTGGTGACTTGCCTTGGGAGAGGGAATTTACTCAGCTGTAAGTTCCCTGCCCCACTGAAATCATAGACCCAATCGCTGTCTACACCCCTAATGATTGCACAGCCAGGAATATCCTCTGCCTTTTTCCTCCCGAAGATAAATACCAGGCTGTTTAGAAGAGAAAGTGAGAAGTCAAAGGAATCCTCACTGCAAGTTTTGGTTTCTGAGGCTCAGCATCTCTAACATCAATAGGAAAGTTTTCTTAAAGCCTGCTTAAACACCATTTATTCCCTTGTTTAGCCATCCATTTAACCTTATTTCCTTCCCAATGTGTATTCTCCAAACTAGTCAAAGTAGCTTTATCCTTGCTCCAAGAACACATGCTGAGCCTTGCATGGTTCATGTCATTCCCTTCTCCCGTCATGCCCTCATGCTTTCTCCCATCTTTCTAAATCCCAAGCCATCAAGTCCTGGCTCGGGCTCTGTCTTCTTCCCCAGAGCCAATTGCTTTCTCTCCTTTCTGATATCTTGTAGCACTTGTAATCTGTAGCACACACAATTTAACATGTAATTAATTATATACTGTTTTGTATTGTCCCCTAATTGTTTCTTAGCTCAACTAGATTATAAATTATGTAATTAGTTTGCTAAAGAGAGGTCAACTCTTTGGGTATTTTAGACTTAGACTAATGGGATACCTGTACTTGGGCAGAAGGCGGGGGGATGGCAGGGGAGAGCAGACACCATAGTCCAGAGCCTGGTCTTCGGTTAATAAATTCAGAAATCTTTTGCAATTCACTTTCACTTAGGAATGATCACCTTCTGAAATACGGATACATGTTAGCCAGACTAACAAATTTTGCTTCACAGCTCAGGATGCTGCTTGGTTAATTTACTTTGATGATTAAATCCAGTGACTGGAATAAACATATCTACTGCTCAGGGTTAGACTTCTCCACCTCCCACTCCCATCCCCCCTTCCTCTTGCCATCTTCAACTACCAGGGAAATTGAATTGGTTATCAGTAGGTTATTTAAAAGAGCTGAATAGAGAAAGTTAGGTAGCACAAGTGGGTTAGAATGAGTTCAAATTTGGCCTCAGAAACTCCCTAACTCTCTGGGCAAGCTACTTAAACCCCTTTTAGTGCTAGCTTCCTCATCTACTTATTGTAAGGACAGAATGAAATAAGAGCTCCAAAACACTTTGTAAATATTAAACTTCTCTATAAGTATTATTATTATTATCATCATTAACACTAATAAATGGTATGGGAAGGTATTTTACACAGATGGTAATAAGAGCCTGATGAACTCGCCTTGTTTCATTAGAGCATTCATAGATTTTGTGGTGGGAATGCTTTTCTCTGCCAGACATGGTGGAACACTTATGGATAGTACTGAATAAGCAGAGAAATTCATCATTTTCCATGATTTCCTTTTTCAGTCTTCATCATTTACTGAAAACATGCAAAAGAAAAACATTGCTTCCTTAGGAATTCATTCATCACTCATTCCCATAATTCATTCAAAACATGTGTGTGTGTGTGAAAGATGAAAATTAAATAATACATTCCTTCCAAGAGTTTGCATTATACTCTTATGGAGGATGAAGGAATAACTTTTATACAGATAAGTAAATAGTTAAAGAACTATAATGAATAGAGTTACCGGAGTGGCTTCTAGAGTAATCAAGATAGACCTCTTCTAGGATGTGGTCATTAAATTGACCCTTGAGGGCAGCAAGGGAGACATGAGTGCCTTCCAGGCATGAACAAACAACCTCTGTCAATGGAAAGAGAGATTCTGTGTAGTATGTAGGAGACAGCAAATAAGTGGGGTTTGAGTTATGTAACCTGATTTCAGTCTATGTTTTTGAATGGTGATTTTCCAAAAGGATTTCAGTTAGGATGCTTTAGGCGCCTTGATGAGATTTGAGATATACCAAAATTTCTTCAAATACATTTACAAATTGTCTGTTGAAGTTGGTTATTTTCTGAGATAACTCCTAGAGTTTGATAATTTCTTCCATTTCTGAGAATTGTTTTTAGCTTAATATTAGAGAATGTTATTTTCTATTCCTGTCCCCCATTGGGTATTAAACATACATGTTATGAACTTTTCAAATAGAAGGGAATTTTTCAATCATATGCAAATTTTGCAAACCTTGGGCTTCTATCAGAATTGTAAACAATGATTGCTTTTGATTGATCACTTGGTTGGGTCAAATTTGACTTGGAGATGAGAGAGAGAGAATATTTTCATGCATGTAATTTTTAATGTTCTAATGTTGAAATTGGACTGATAGGGACATGAGATAGTATAGTGGATAGGACACCAGGCTTGGAATCAGGAGGACCCGAGTTCAAATTCAGCCTCATTTGTATTTATCTAGCTTAGCTCTGTGACACTGGACAAGTTAATTAACCCGGTTTGCCTTATTTTTCTCATTTGTAAAAAAAAACTGGAAGAGGAAATAGCAAACTTATCCATTATCTTCACCAATTTTGCTTTGCAAACCACAAAAGATGACATCAAGAATCAGACACAGAAATTCAGATACAACTGAAAATGGCTAAACAAATATAAAATGTTGCAATAATATATGTTTTCTTTATTTTAAGCTCTTCTAAAAGCATGTGCCGATGGAGGTTCTAACCGCTTGTATGATATCACTGAAGGCCAGCGGGAGAGGTATGTCAGCTTAAACAATATTCACATTTTCATGTATCTGGATCAGTATTCTGGACTTTTCAGTATCTCTAACATCTTTCTTTGCTACAATGAGGAAATAAACTCCCTGATAAATGTCATTGATAGAGTACTCCTAAGGATTGTGAAGAGGTCATTTTTAATCTATTATGCTCTTGTATTTATCAGCTACAAGTATTATAAAGAGGCCAGTTATTTTCTTTTATTGCATAAACCTCACTTAATACAAGTATTATCGTGTATTAATAATTTTAAAAATTATGCCCTAACTCCCATGAATTTCTGTATTGGGTTGAAAGTTGGATGAGATGACCTCCAAAGTCTGTTGCAATTCCAGGTTTCTATAATTCTTTAATAGAAGTCCAGATGGAAGATTGAGATGCTGTTAATGCAGTTAAAATGAATTAAAAATGAACACATGTAAATGAAATACATATTTTGCTATTTGAAGATATGACATTTTTATACTACTGCTGAGGAAAGCCCAGTATAATTTACTTTGACTTAATTACTTCTGAGTTATGCACTCATATATCTTTTAGGGGATAAATAGTTCATCCCTTAATGATTTGCTATATACACTCTCTGTTTTCCTCAATCCTTGCATGGTGCACTATTTTTAGTTGAAAGAATTATGGGTGGTGGGAAAGATAGGAATTGCTTTTAAATACAACTCATTGCTAACATATTTGTGGTCTAACCCTTGACATACACATATTCATTTATATTCTAGTTCTAAGCCAACTTACTACTAAATGCAATTCCATTTCTACCATATTTGCTTTTGGAGAAATATTGCCACCTTCCAGAAGATAAAGCAGTTTAATGAAGATTGAATCTCTATATCTGTGGGGAAAAGAGTATGAATATATAGATCTATGAGTGTTGGAGTGTGGATATTAGGATGCTTTGAAATGGCCATGTTGCACTTGAATTTAATAGCTATTTTTACCTAAATTTTCAGAAATTTAGCAGTAATTAAAGCATTTGTCTTATGTAGATTTGGTATTACTTCCCAATAATTGTGTGGATTTGTCAGTTAAAAAAATTAAAATGCAATTCATAGACTGAAAATAAAGTCATAAATCAGAATGCATGTGTTTTGATTTGGCTTTTGAGTAAAGGGTTCAACGTGTTTTAAAATAACAGGATCTTGAAATATAAAATATACACTTAAAATATACATAAATAAGAGTTTTTGATCCCTGAGAGAGAGTCCAAGGACACCTCCCATCCCTTCAAAAAAAAAAAACAACAAAACCTGGGAGTTTTAAGAATCCAGTCAAAATGTATTTAAATGCAATTTATTTTTAACTTAGCACCCCCCCGCATCTATATATTTATCTATGTATTCATTAGAGAATATTAGTTATAGAACAGAAAATGACCAGTAATTCCCAGTATGCAAAATCGAAGAAGGAAACAATTAAACTCACATCCTTAGATGCAATATGTGTAAATGAATCCAAGTATGGATAAGAAATCAAGTTAACATGAGATCTTAATGAAGTGAGATGAATTCAACCTCAAGATTTCATTGAAACAATGTGTGATGGGACTTCCTCTCTTTAGCAAGGATATTTTAAAAATGAATTTAAATAAATAAAACACACATGGAGTGTTTAAGTAAATATAGGAAGCAGACACTAACATCCAAGTAGAAAGTTCAGGGATAAGCAATAGAAGGAAAACAAAAGATACTTTCTTCGAAGTATGCTACATAACAACTGGAAAGGAAGAAGGATTAAAATGAATAAGAAGTTTAAGAATAGAATATAGATATGATATAATAATGAAAGCAGACTTAAATCACCACCTCCTCCCTCCCTCTCTCTCTCTCTCTCTCTCTCTCTCTCTCTCTCTCTCTCTCTCTCTCTCTCTCTCTCTCTCTCTCAGCTAATGCATTCTAATTTTACCTTAATGATAATTTCATTCTTCAAAAGATGAAAGAAGTAGTTAGAAGACACTACTAGATTGGAACTGACTCTAATCAATATGTAGGAACTCATTACTGGAATAGAAATGATTGGAACCTTATTCAGATGTGACTACTCTATGTTGGAGTCAGTGTTAGAGGACAAAAAAGTCAAGCATAATCTGACATGTAATGTAAATTTTGCAACAGTATATTTCAAAGGGTGAAGAGAGAATGATAGGGGATGTAAAGGGAAAAGAGATGGAAACTTATCAAGAATAAAGTTCTTCAAGAAATAAAAGACATCCTCAGTAAATGCTAATGACTAAACAGATTGTTGTACATTAATATAATGGAAGATTCCTTGTGATGTAAGAAATGATAAACATCATGTGTGTGGACAATCATAGGGAGACATTAAAACTGATGCAAAGCAAAGTAAGCAAAAATAGGCAAAACAATATATAAATGGAAAGAATCACTCTCCCAACAAATAACTGAAACTCAAAGAAGCAACTTAGATTGAACCGAGAAATGAGAAGATGCCTCTGACCCACTTCAATTCCCTCCAACCATGACATCCCCTCTTTTGTCTCTGTGTCCTTTAACAAGCTCTTATTTCCTGTGCTGGGATTGCTCTTCTTCCTCTCTTCTCTCAGCCTCTTAAAATCCCCAGTTTCCTTCCAGGCTTATTTCAGGAAAGGTGCCACTAGAGAAGGCCTTTCTCTATTCCTCCATGTACTTTTATCCCTTAAGGGGTAATGACTTCTTATTTATATTTTATGTATTTTCTCTTTTGTATTTAATTATACACACACATTTTAAATTTCTACCAGTTATGATCATCAAAAGAATTGGTTATTGTGACTTGTTTGTTCTTAATTCCAAGCACCTGGTGCAGAATCTTGCAAATAGTAGGTTCTTGATGGAATTGCTTACTGCATGGTAAGCTATACTGAATCTCTTGATTTTTCTGTTTCATCTCCTCTCTTGAGAATTTTTCTGCCTGCATTTCATCTAAGACCTAATGCTGGGTCTTCTAAATTAGTTAGGGCATAGAAACACAGGTGCATATCATTATGAAAAATGTTTACTCATTTATTGGAAGGACTGTTGGGGCCAGTTAGCTCATTTGGTTGGAAGGTGGTGACAACCAAGCCAAAGTAGTGAATTCTATCCAGTTTGAGCCAGTTAGCTTCACACAGGGAGAACATCTTTCCCTGGCTACAAACTCTTCAGCTGGGAAGCAAACTGTACTACTGAAAGTAGGTAGGTGAATTGTATCAACATTATGTAATTCAATTTAATTGGAAGCTATAATTAAATTTTCCTTGATATATCTCATTTAATTTAAAAATTAAGTAAGTACTATTTTAAAGGGTTGGTCCAGACTATGAAGACAGGGCAGGAGCAAAGGGGGTTAAGGGGTCGTGAGGAAAAATAAGTTTTGAAAATCTTCATCTGAAATGTTTCTCTTGGCATCATCTTACAAAGTAACTGAATAAATCAAAATGAAATCTACTAGTGTCAAGGTCTCGGAATGTAGAGGCTCTATGGTTTCACCCGGTTGGTATGGCACCTGAAATCTGCTCATCATAATTTTTGGATGGTTCATTACTCTCTTACAAATGAATTAAATTATTTACCTTTGGATATAATGACAAGTACTTACTACTGTTTCAGACCCAATTTCCCCTCAAAAATCAGAGATTTTGCATAGGTGAAAGATGCAGTTGAGCACAAGGGAAAGGAGTTGGGCCAGAGGTTCAGAAAATTCATTTTCCACAATTGAAAGGAGATTTCCAACTGTTTGTCATATTTTATTTTAAGATGCAGGTGCACACAAAACTTAGGATATTTGAAAAACATTCCTGTTCAAACACTGATATACATTGTGCCACATTCTGATTTACTGTATAATCTGTAGCAGCTAAAATATTTTTAATGTTAACTCTCAGTATTTTCTTAAGGTCTCTATGTATACATCCTCATCTCCTTTTATTTTAAAGTGCACTTAATTTTGGGTGGGATTTTGTGGCATGTTCCAGGTGTCTTTTAGAATTAAACAGTATCTTCTACTATTGCTTTGACTTTCTTCATGAATCAAGATGCTCCTAATAGATGAATTTCTGCCTATAGAAAAAAGTCCAAGTAACAAGCCCCAACATTCGGTTAGGTCCATTTATTGCTTATTCTACTCTGAAATCAAATGCAACACTTGTTAGAGGTCTTTTTTGAGTAGAAGAAACACTATGTTTTGTAACCCTTAACATCAAAAGTTAAGGGATTAGTTAAAGTACAATTTAGCCATCTGCCATCTCTCAGCTCACAAATAAATGTTCTTTCCTTTTTTTAAACAAATTTTGTTGTAAGAAAATACTTGTTCCTTCCAAGGTCTTACCTAAAATATAAGTATTAAATATAAATTTACAAGTACATATATATATATATACATATAGTTTAAAATATATAAAGAATAAGCCCCAGAACTGTGTCATCCTTAGGCTAATTAGGAGAGAATCCCGAGTATGGATTTTCCATACATATTTAAGCACAGTCCACCTGTGCTCTAAGATCACTGACTGTATGCCAGGCTTGAACTGCCAAACAAGACCAATCGTGATTTCAGAAAGCTGGTCCATGTACTCAGCCATATGTTGCTGGGCCAGTCACTGCTTCTCCAAACCAGATTGCAGGAGAATTTGCTGGAACATGATGCTAGAAAGGAGGCCTTTTCTCAGGTTGAGCGAGAACAATTAATTCCACCCCAAATTTTACCCTGCTGTTAAAAATGCCCTCCATTGCCCTACACAGACTGAGGAACATGAGGATCCTCTCAGAACCCATCTATCAGGGCTATGTCCTTCAGGGATTCTCACTTGAATGTGTCATGCCTTTCTTCCTTTATTGTTGTGCATACTAATGCTTATCACATAATCAACCATTTTTATAAAGCATTTGCTGCTCAGTTTTAAGCAATAAAGAGATACTGATCACTTTTCTAATGCCTGAAATGATCCCTTGACAGTACAGTGTAAATATTTGCTTTAGAGAATAAAATAATATGCTATCTAGAGAAGCTAAAGGATTTAAACAAAACTCTTACTGTGTTAAGCACTTGGGATAGAAAGGGAGACAGAAAACAGCCCCTACAACTCTGATCTCAGATTCTTCCTAGCTGTGTGATCCTGGGCAAGTCACTTAACCCCAGTTGCCTAGCCTTTACCGCACTTCTGCCTTGGAACTAATTCCTAGTTCTGACTCCAAGCTAGAAGGTTTAAAAAGGGGAAGAAAAAAAAAAAGACAGACCCTATAGTCATGAACCTCCTACTCTGAATGGGAGAGACAATTAGCAAAGAAATAATTATGAAAATCCTATAGAGAGGATAGAAAAGAAAATAATTATTAAAAAAGGGAAAAATAGAAAGGGAAGGCATTAGAATTAAGAAGGAATTGGAAAAGATTCCTATATCAGGTGACTTTTTTAATTGAAGAAAGCCAGAGCCAGAGATATGTAGGGGGAACATTCCAGGTTTGGGGGCTAACTGAAGAAACTGCCCAGAGCCTAGAGAATGAGCATTTTGTTTAGAGAAGATAGTTCATTCAGGTGCATTAGAAAATTATTAGAAATATTTTTGTGCCTTAAAACAAATAATACCAGTATATAATATGTAGCTTGACTTTGGGACCCTCACTCAGTTCAGATGATCACATCAGTTCAGATGATACGTGAGGTATCTGAAGGAAGAAAGAACTGGATTAAAGAAAGGCAATGACAATGATGCCTTTGTTTGCTTTCAGTTCAGTTTTGACTTTTTGTGCTTGGTTAAATGGATTAAAACTTTTGTTATTTATTTTTAACTGAATTTATACTCTCAGAATGGACAAATGGCTTAAAAAGGATGCCTGAACTTAATCAGCCGTTCAAATTAGGCTCTGAAATTGTTAAAACATGGCATTAAACCAAGATTTTTAAAAATGAAGCATATTCAATAACATTGTTTTTCTAAATATTACTTGTAAATACAGGTATTTTAGGAAGTGCAAGAAAGTTTTTGTGCTGTTAATTAGCACAATTAATAAAATATTTTATATGCTATATTTTTTAAAGCTTTCTATTTTATCTCTATACATAATATTTAGTATACTAATACATGAATGTTACATAAGTGAGTATATATGAGCTCAAAATTTTTTTTCACTCCTACGATGCCATCACGAAAATTGGGAGACGATTAGGCCAGATTAGCTCTAGTAAAGCCCCTTCCAGCTCTCATATTCTCATTCTTCCTTTCAACTCATTTCCCTTTCACCTGGACACAAATCTCATTCCAGCCTTACATTAAGGACAATGATTATCCTTTCTTTGAGAGAGGCAGGCTAGTTATTATTTGTCAATCTCATTTTTTTCAAAGGGATATAGATCCTATGTGGCAAAACTTGGGCTGGAACCCATCTAACTACAGGTTTCTAGTACTTGTATGCTTCATATTCTCTAAAACCTTCCAGTGTAAGCCTGTGCTGTATTATTACATTTATAGAGTCATCAATGTCATCTGTTTAAGTGAAATCTTTAAAATGTTAATATGTTAAATTCACAAATATAATTCATCAGATTTTATGGTTGAATTTAAACATAAAATTAAGTTTTATGAAGATATAGGATTAACACACGTATTTGATCTGGTTTAAAGACATGGAGAGGAATTTTAAATGTAGCATATTTGAAAAAATTGACTAGACTAATTTGTTCCCTAATATTAGAGTTAGGATAGATAATTTAGATTGTGTATTATTGTATTGTCCAATTTCAGTCAATCATCCCTCATATGTTATTTCTTTTTTTTTAAATAAAACATTATTTTATTTGGCCGTTTCCATACATTATTCACTGGAAACAAAGATCATTTTCTTTTCCTCCCCCCCCCCCCCCACCTTTCCCTCTCCCATAGCCGACGCACGATTCCACTAGTTATCACATGTGTTCTTGACTCGAACCCATTTCCCTGTTGTTGGAATTTGCATTATAGTGTTCATTTAGAGTCTCTCCTCAGTCTTATCCCCTTCAACCCTGTAGTCAAGCAGTTGCTTTTCAGCGGTGTTTTTACTCCCACAGTTTATCCTCTGCTTGTGGGTAGTATTTTTTTTTTTAGCTCCCAGCAGATTGTTCAGGGATTGCATTGATACTAATGGAGAAGTCCATCACCTTCGATTGTACCACAATGTATCAGTCTCTGTGTACAATGTTTTCCTGGTTCTGCTCCTCTCGCTCTGCATTACTTCCTGGAGGTTGTTCCAGTCTCCATGGAACTTCTCCACTTTATTATTCCTTTTAGCACAATAGTATTCCATCACCAACATATACCACAATTTGTTCAGCCATTCCCCAATTGAAGGGCATCCCCTCATTTTCCAATTTTTGGCCACCACAAAGAGCGCAGCTATGAATATTTTTGTACAAGTCTTTTTGTCCATTATCTCTTTCGGGTACAAGCCCAGCAGTGCTATGGCTGGATCAAAGGGCAGACAGTCTTTTATCGCCCTTTGGACATAGTTCCAAATTGCCCTCCAGAATGGTTGGATCAATTCACAACTCCACCAGCAATGAATTAATGTCCCCACTTTGCCACATCCCCTCCAGCATTCATTACTTTCCATAGCTGTCATGTTAGCCAATCTGCTAGGTGTTAGGTGATACCTCAGAGTTGTTTTGATTTGCATCTCTCTGATTATAAGAGATGTAGAGCACTTTTTCATGTGCTTATTAATAGTTTTGATTTCTTTGGCTGAGAACTGCCTGTTCATGTCCCTTGCCCATTTGTCAATTGGAGAATGGCTTGATTTTTTGTACAATTGATTTAGTTCTTTATAAATTTGAGTAATTAAACCTTTGTCAGAAGTTTTTATGAAGATTGTTTCCCAATTTGTTGCTACCCTTCTGATTTTGGTTACATTGGTTTTGTTTGTACAAAAACTTTTTAATTTGATGTAATCCAGGTTATTTATTTTGCATTTTGTAACTCTTTATAATTCTTGCTTGGTCTTGAAGTCTTTCCCTTCCCAAAGGTCTGACATGTATACTATTCTGTGTTCGCCTAATTTTCTTATAGTTTCCTTCTTTATGTTCAAGTCATTCACCCATTTTGAATTTATCTTGGTGTAGGGTGTGAGGTGTTGATCTATTCCTAGTCTCTCCCACACTGTCCTCCAATTTTCCCAGCAGTTTTTATGAAATAGTGGATTTTTGTCCCAAAAGCTGGGATTTGGGATTTGTCCCAAAAGCTGGGTTTGTCATATACTGTCTTGCTGAGGTTGCTTGCCCCCAGTCTATTCCACTGATCTTCCTTTCTGTCTCTTAGCCAGTACCAAATTGTTTTGATGACCGCTGCTTTATAATATAGTCTGAGATCTGGGACTGCAAGACCCCCTTCCTTTGTATTTTTTTTTTCATTATTTCCCTAGATATCCTTGATCTTTTGTTCTTCCAAATGAACTTTGTTATGTTTTTTTCTAAATCAGTAAAAAAAATTTTTGGAAGTTCCATGGGTATGGCACTAAATAGATAGATGAGTTTGGGTAGGATGGTCATTTTTATTATATTGGCTCGTCCTACCCATGAGCAGTTAATGTTCTTCCAATTGTTCAAGTCTAGTTTTAGTTGTGTGGAAAGTGTTTTGTAGTTGTGTTCATATAGATCCTGTGTTTGTTCATATGTTATTTCTTAACTGTTTAGTTTTCTCAAGTGAATACCCATATGGAGGAATTTAGGAGTGTTTTTAAAAAAAACTATTTCAATATAATTGCCTTCCTTTGTAATCCTATGTATTTTATTTAATACATTTAAAAATTTCAGTATGAGAGGAGGTCCTTAAACTTTCCCAGAATGCCAAAGGGTTCCACATATAAAAGGCTAAGAACTTTTAATCTACGTTGTTACTATGAGATGAGTTTTTTCCCAGTTGATTCTATTGTTCTTTTTGAAATAAATAACCTATCATTCACCTTAGGAACACTTTACAAATGCTCTGTAGAACTGTGCTCAAATACCCTTTTGCTCACATTGTTGAGAAAGACATCCATTTCAGCAGAAGGCCATCTACACAACTTGGTCTATAAACCAGTAATATTGGTTTTCTCTTAATTCATTCAGTAATCATTTCCTATTGAGAAAGCCCTGCCTTTGTTTCAGATATTAAGACAATAAAGAAATTTGTCCCCCTCAAGGAGTTGTCATTATTTTGAGACCCCAGTGGTCTTTATTCCTTTTAAAGTAGGAATTTAGGAAGTTATTCCAATTATTATACAATGAATTTTTACTGAATAGTTTTCGTCAGGCATATATTGTTTTAAACACATTTTAAAAAATATTATTAGAAAATTTATTTCAGGAATTGTATCGTTCATTTTTTTTCTCCGGTTGTTTGTATTTTAATAAGTCAAGTGAGTAATCCTCCCTAATGTACCACTTGCAAATCTGGATTTTCATTTGTAGATAGTATACTGATTGAATTAATATCATTATAACAAGTCTGTTCCTAAACCTGCCTGGCAACCAGTACTGATACTGTTTGGTCACAATAGCTCCCGTATATCCCTTTTACAAAAAGAGAGAGATTTTTACCCAATTTTCGCTTCTAAATTCTCTTCTTCCCTTCACCTCCAGTCTCAGCCAATGAAAAGGCATGAAATAAATACCCATTACACGTATGAAGTCATGCAATACAAATTTCCTGATTAGCCATATTTCAAAATATAAAGATGATAATAATATTTTCAATATTCAATACTTTGCATTTAGTGCCTGACCATTCTGTAAGTAGATTGAACTTTTCATTGCTGAGCAGTGTTCTTATCTGGCAGTCTAAAAAGCTGCAGGAAACACCTGCAGAGTACCTTGGATTACTTACTGAAATATCAAATTAATTAGAAAAGGGTATCCCAAATGTAATGGACCAAAAGCAATATACCACACACAGTTTGAATTCTCCTTTAGCAGACTAGTTAGTATACCACTGTTTTATGGTCCCTGGCAGCCTATCTACACTATGAAGTATTTTCAGCAACTGGAACATTTTACCAAATAAAGTAAAACAAACAAACAAAAAATAACAAGTTCTATTTAGTCACTTCTACATTCATAATTGGAAATTTTCTCTATAGATCTCAGATCTCAGATCTCAGCATATCCAGATACCAGTTCAAGGCAGTATAGAATTTAGCTGAAGGAATAAAATCATGCAATCCAAAGAGAGGCAGACATAGATACACAAACCTAAAAAGACCCCATAAGGTAAAAACAAAACCCAAGCAAGAAATGCATGAAGAGTTGGGAAGGGCTTTTAGGGGAGACAGGTTTGTAGTTTTATTAGTCTGTGCTCTTAAGTCATCCTTTTGGCCAATTGACATAAGCATCAAAGTTACCACTCCTATTTGGAAGTTATTTCGACCTTGGAAAACAGTGGTTCTTTTAGTTTTTTTGCTACCATTTTAAATCTTTGGAGTTTCTTCCGAGAATGAATTTTTTTTTCCATATATTTTAAAGTTTTTAAATATGTGAAGGAAATTTCTAGGCTTTCGAAATACTTCTAGTTTGTAGAGTTGTTTTTTGTTTTTTTTGCTGCAGGGTGGGCCAGCCTCCCACAGGGGATGGGGACTGTGTCGGAGGAATGATGGATGGGACACAGCTTTCGTATTCAACCGGCAGCACAGGTCTCACAGGATAAACTGCTACACCTTGACTGAGGCCTGTCTTTATTTTATACTCTCATGATCACATATCTACCAGGCACACAGTTTCATTCTCAACATACATATTTCCATGGAACCTAACAACAGACAGGAACCATAGGGAGATAGTCAATGAAACATTGTTGCTAAGTGCAGGATCAGAGGGTAGAATCAACATGACCCAGATATAGGTTAGGGAATTAAGGGTATAGATTTGTCAGACGTTTTTATGCCTAGAAAAGAGGGTCCTATCTAAGTGGGTATATAAGAATCCTTAGGTTTAATTTCATAAGTGGGCTCTCCTGGTAATATTCTGGGGGGACAGAGTGGGACATCTGTATTATCCCTGCAAGCATATTGCTCTCATCTATTTTTCCTTAAGAATAATAATCATAGCAATTCGATTAATAAGAGGATGTTAATAAGGAAAGTCACCTAAGGGTGGGGTTTCAGTGGGTGTTTCCATCCTTCCTGGGGGCTGTGGACCTTGTCAAACAGTGTGGTCTTTGATGACTCCCAGCAGTTTTTTAGCTATGCCTAAAAGCCTTTTAATGTACCAAACCTGATAGGCTTAACCTTATTTTTTAAGAGATTATTAGGACTGTCTTATTGGACTGGGCCTAAAAATTACAATTTGAAACCCACTTTTTATTTTGTGTTTTTGATGTCTTGTCATTGTCATTTTCTTCAGTGAAATTATTAACTGTTTCTATGATTTGTTCTTTAACCAATTTTGGAGAATTGTATTGTTTAATTTCTAATTAATTTTTGACTTGCCTCTCCATGTACTCTTACTAATTATTATTTTCATTGCACTGTGGTCTGAGAATGTTGCATTCATTATTTCTGCTCTTTTGCACTTGTTTGCCATTTTTTATGGCCTGATATGGTCAATCTTTGTGAATGTACCATGTGCTCCTGTAATGAAGATGTATTTCTTTTTGTCCCTATTTGTTTTTCTCCATATATGTACTAACTCTCATTTTTCTAAGATTTTATTCGCTTCTCTTACCTCTTTGTTATTTTTTTTTTGGTTTGATTTATCTAGTTCTGATAGAGGCAGTTTCAGGTCTCCCACTACTTGAGTTTTTCTATCTATTTCATTCTTGAGCATAGCTTTTAAATCTGAAGTTTTTTTCTGCTCACTCACTCTTTTCAAAATTAATAATTAGTGGCCAGTAAGATGTCAGGATGGAGGTGAGGCAGGAAGATCTACTTCCAGGACAAGTCATTTAAGCTCTTTGGGTTTCAGTATGTTCCCTTTGCTGGATTACCTAAAGGTTGGGCTGTTTTAGTTGTAAAAGACCTGTGCTTTTAAATCATGTACATCTTTTCACTTTCATTCTTTACAGTGTGTCAAGGGAGAACACAAATGTTAGCCTAAGATATCTATCCATTTTTGTTGGAGAAGAGTGAGATTCTTACTGGGTCATTGAAATGAGTATAAACCAGAGATTGATTTGAATTATAAACCAGAAGTTCTCAGGAACATTCAAATCTAAAGGACTCAGATTAAATTAGTAAATTGAGGGCTTGTATGGAGATCTGAAGGTAGATAAGTATACTTGGATCACTACCTAACTGGGGCACTGCTAGGTGTGTTGACAAAATTACCTGATACAAGCTACCTCCATTATTGTTAGCCTTTGCTTCTTTTAAACCTTACTGAAGTGACTTCTTAAGAAATTTACAGAATGCTGAGTCTCAGATCATTTCTGAAGCTAGCCCTGGATTTCAGCAATAGAGTGCCAACACCCTCCTTTATATCTTTATTTTTTTTACTTTTGGGCTGTAGTGTTTGGCTTTTTTTTTTCCTCAGAGGGAGACTATATTTTTCTCCCAAAAGTAGCATCATTTTGCTTCGGAAAGCATTTAATTTAATATCTTTTATGTGCAAGGAACTGAATATATTAGGGATGAAAGACAAAAAATAAAATAATATATATGCTCCCAGTATCTTTTTCACTCCTCAAGTTATGGTATCTGCAACTGTCTGGTTTTTTTTTCTCCTTTGCACCACAGAGCAAAAAAAATGACATTAAAAATCAGGAAGAATAGTTTTACTAGTCCTCCAGTCTGCAAATTGTCTCCTTTTATTCTTTCTCTGACCGTAATGACAGTTGATGAGGAAGATGGACAAGAATCCCAGATGAGTAAAAAACTGCATCAAACATGGAAAAGCAATGGTCCCTGTAATCAGGCTACTTTTAGCACACAAAAAAAAACCCAAAAACACATTTGCTGAGATACATAAACTGCTGATTGTTTGGTGCAAGTGAGTTAACTTTGTGTCAGGCTAATAAATCTTATAGGTTTATAATATCTGGCAAGAATGCCTTGTGCTAGTAATCAGTTAAATATTATTAGTCATATAACTAATAATCATAATATAAATATGATCACCCAATTGTTCGTTACTGGAGAAATAATTGTCATGAGGTCTACCATAGAGAAACCTTTATTTTCAGAGGTCTTTTGAAGGACTCTATGCTATAGGTTCTTATCCCTTTATGTGCCATGGACACCCTTGTCATCCTGAGGAATCCTTCCTATCAGTTTATTAATAGTTTCTTCTTATGGATTTTCTGTTTTACTTGCTGTTGTTCCTTTGACTTAACCTGTAGTTTCATTGATATATTATCCTTCTGGCAAGGAAAATTGAATTTCCTTGGTCAACTTCCTTTACCAGTAAAGTTCAGCACCTGCTTTGCAACTTAATAATTCGGTTAGAACATAGTGAGTTAAGTGACTTATATTGGGCCAGAATTAATAAGATTGAATCCAGATTTTCATATTTCCTAAGCCTGACTCTATCCATTGCTCCAAATTGCCTCATTTTAAGTTTAAATTTATTAGATTGTTAAATAGATCAAACGCAATGTTTTCACTATGGTTAATTGCATTTCTGGAAATCCTCTCATGTTATCTAGCATGCAAAGTGATGCTATATCTTTGAATTTTAATGAAATTCACAGTATTTAATTACTTTGCCATTCCTGACCTTAATATGTGCTTTAAAAGTCTAGGTCAATAGATGCACTGTTGATGTTTCTGTTCAGTCATTTCTTTTTTCCATTCAACTTTCACAGATTTGAAAAAAATATCACTTTTTGAGTACTGTCACACAACTTGTATTGGTAACACAACAGCCGTCTAATTAAAAGATTTAACAAGACTCAAGGGTTTTTATGTGTATGTCATGAAGGACCATTTATATATTCATCAGTACTGATACACATGGATGGATCCACATTAAACCTTTAATGATCTTTGCTGCTTAAGAGCCATGTTTCCTCCACACTCATTTTCTGATGCCTACTCATGGTAGATGTGGACTTCTGCCTTCTCAAGCTCCTCTTCAGCTAGGAAGACTTTACATACCAGATTTTTCCATGGCTGGATGGTGTATTGGTAATATAATGACCAGTCTAGTCAAAGGGTTAACAACTTGATGAATTTTTTGTCCCTGGTAATTATCGAAGATCGACTTGGAAAATCTTACAATCCGGATCAGTAGAGAGAATAAGAGTGAAATCATGGCTCCTCCATTTATTGAAGTATTTATTGGTGACTCAAAACCTTACTTCCTTATGCAATAATCTTTTGAGCACTATGTAAGATGCAGTTTGGGACTGGGTATGAAGGAAAGAGTAGGCTTATTATTCTTTTAGTTGAAAACAAACATACTTTTTGAGGATACCAAGTAAGGTCCTGTGGCTTTTTCTTGGAAGCATAAAATGACCACCAATTGTAACCAAGTCTTAAATTGGCAGGTTTCCAGCTAGTAAGAGTGAAAATATCTACCAAGAGACTCTAAGATTTTTAATCATGAAAGAACTTGAATTGGAATGGAAGCATACCAGTGTCAAATATTTAAGCAGATATTGCAATAATTAGAATATGGCATCATGTCATTGGCGGATAATCATAATTTTTAGAACGTCTGCTTTTTTTTAATATTTGAGAGTTATTTAAGCATGGTTCCTATTGACCCTGCAGTTACATGGCATTTAAAAATATTTTTATTAATCTTTATTTCATAATGAAAGATAAAGGAAATATTATATGTAATCAACCTTATTTTAGAGAATACCAAAGGTTAGCCTTTGAATTTAGTTACATATGAATTAAAAGTACTTGGGGTAATCAAATCAGTGAGCTTTGTAATCATATCAACATTATTGGGATTCTGAATCAAATATTCACTGAAGTGATGGAGTTAAAATGATTAGCACATTGGAAAAGGATTTATGACTGGAGTCTGAGTGTTAAAGTGCCTTCCAGAACCAAACTGTGAGGACATATTTATCTTGAATTATTGATTGGAATAGTTTAATCATATATTTTTACTCTCTTGGTTATCAGATGCTATAAATTGGAGATCTAGAAGTTATCCGTGCATAGCCCTGAATCATTTGGGGGTGCTTCTGGGAGGAGGGTGCAGGTACTGTGTTTGTCAGATCATGTTTAAAGTGAGAATAAATTTTCAGTGTGAGATCATTTCAAGCAGCTGTAAGAAGTCATTTTACAGCTAGATTTAATCAGTGGCATTGTTCTTTATAGCTATTATATTCCATAAAGTATGTTCCTGACAAAAACTTTTTTACTTTATTGTGGATGGGTTCTTTGGAAATAAAATAGCTTCAGGCCAGTTGAAGGGGAAACACAGATTGCTTGTGATGTCTTTTCAGTGACACAGGACTCTTTTTATTTCATTTTTTTTTAGAGTTGAATAGTTCTAACACTAGTTATGAAAGATGAAAAACACAGTACTTGTCTCAGAAGTTTTACTTATTTCTAGTACATTTTGAAATCACTGAAATAAACAATGACAAGGTAGATATATTAAAAGTAGGCATGCTGTCACATATTCACAGAAAGAAAAACAATTGAGATCAGACTATCTAATTTCATATCTATATGCTGTTGATTCATTTAAGTTTCTACCATGTCAGAACATTTCTAGGTTTCTTATGAGAACATTTTGACTTTACAGTAATAGGAAGGGAAAATGCAATTAGCCTCCAGGATCCAGGACCATCTTTGACCATGTGCCAGGAAGGGGAGTGGGTCATCTAATAGGACCAGGATAGAGACAAGTAGGCAGAAATGTCAGAGATAAGTTTCAGTGTGGTCCATTTCAGGGCAGTGCTTTGAGGGTTCATGATTGGTTCATAGCAGATGGTTATAACCTAGAAGTAATTATTGAAGTCAATAGCTGGATGTCCTGTCACCACTATAAAGAGCTATGCTAGGAAATGGTGACAAAGGAATCTAGGAACAAACTATCTCCTGTGTGTATGCACTATGCACATAAATGTCTTTAGTGTAAGAATTTTGGAAAATAATTTGGGAGGCAGCTAAGTTGCACCCTGCATAGAGCATGGAGTCAGAAGGACTTTTTTTTTTTTTAGTTCAAATCCTGCCTCAGAAAGATTCTAGCTCATTGACCCTGGGTATGTATCTTAACTCTGTTTGCCTCAGTTTCCTTCTCTTTCAAATGAGCTGGAGAAGGAAATGACAAACCACTACAGTATCTTTGCCAAGAAAACCTCAAATTCAGTTCACAAAATGTTGAACACAACTTAAATGATTCAACAACAACAAAAATTGAAGCAAAATAATATGCATTCCATCTTCCAGTCACTGTTCTGGGTGGTTAGGTTACAAAGACAAAAATTAAATAGAACTTGCTCATTTTGAGCTTGTAAGTATACAAGTAGATATATTAGGAGTGTATAAAAAATTTAAAATAAAAAGATATCATAGCACAGTGGTTAAAATTCCAGACTCAAGAGTTAGGCAGCCCTGATGCAGGAAGGGACTTGGAGCCAGATTGGGAAGAGTTTTCAATGCTAAACAAAAGAGCTGTGTGTGTTTGTGTGTGTGTGTGTGTGTGTGTGTGTGTGTGTATGTGTATTTTTAAATTTAAATATATATCTTCAAATATATACACATACAGTATATACATATAAATAATATATAAAATTATACATGTAATCTTATATAATCTATATGTTAAATAAAATACACATATATTAAATACATTCATGTACTATATATACAAATATGTATATTCATGTTGTATATTACATATATTAAATTATATATAATTATATTATAAAATAATATAGAAATGTTACATGCAATATATATATACACATATATACATAGATACACGCAGATATATTTTTTAAAAAATATTTTTATAGGACAGCTAAATGACTCAGTGGATAGAGTGCTGGGCCTGGAATCTATAAGTCTTGCCTTCAAATTTGGTTTCACATACTTCCTAGCTATCTGACCCTGAACAAGTCACTTAACCTCTGTTTGCCATAATCCATTGGAGAAGGAATTGACAACCCACTCCAGTGGCTTTCCCAAGAAAGCTCAGTTGACAGTATAGACTATGGGGTCCTGAAGTGTTAGACATGAGTGCACAAAAATCCTAAGCATGGTGCCCCTGAAGCTTTGCTCATCTCTTTTTTCTGACCCAGACCAAGATAGATAAGAGATTTATTGTGGATGACCAAATAGCTATTTGCTATTCAGAACTTGAATTAGTGCTGAACCCCTTTACTTTGACAAAAAACTTAGTGTATGTAGATTCATATCAACAATGTGAATAGTTTTGGTTGCTGTCCAGACAGACAACAGAACTGAAGAAGATTGAGTGAGGGAAATTAAAGTTACTAAAAGGTTCATCTTTTAACTTATTGAGATGATAGAGATAGGGATTTCTTCTCCAAATTGTTACTCAAACAAGGGACTTTCAAGCTTCAAAAGACACAAGTTTATGGTCAATAAAGGACTTTTATTCAGCCTTTATCTAATTCATTTGTTACCTTTTGGAATCTGAATGGAAGAAAAAATAGCTTCAAAAGAAAATGTAGATAATTCTAAAATATAATAAGGGAAAATAGGGGCACATCACAAAACTATGAGGTTAATATTCAATAACCCAACTATCTTTCAAAAAAAAAACCTAACAATGTCCCCTTTAGATCTTGGTAATGCAGAGCTCTGTGAGTTCCAGTTCTGAATTGCTATGGAAATCTTTAATACTTTTTCAGAGAAAAGATTTGTCTGTATTTGCCCCTGATTTTGTCCCTAATTTATAAGATTTTTGAAGAAATTCCCTTAACCTATCTCAGCCTGCATATCTCTTTGAAGAACTCTTAAATAGGCCAATTCCCAGAAATGACACCATAGTTAATATTTATAAAGTGATTTTTAAAATATTTTTGAAGCTTAGATTTTCTAAACAGCACAATTTATATGTGGGTGAAAGCTCTTAAAACAAGTTGTTGAGTCATTCAGTCAACAACATTTATTAAAAGCCTAACATATGCAGAGCTCTTCACTAGGTGACATAGAATAATGCCAAAGAATTAGAACACCAAGGGGGAAAGCCTGTAAGGTGGTTATCTAATTAGAGTGGAGAATGCCTGCTAAGCTACATATCAGCAAGTATGAATTAAATTAATGTGAACCTGAATGAAACAGTAATGAAAAATCTATCATCCAGATGATGTTGCCAGTGATGTTTTGAGAGGGTCCTTGTGTGGTTTCTGAAGTCAACATTTACAGTGTCTGTGGTATTATCTTGATCTACCAGAGTTGCTATCCTGTTTACCAAGAAGGATTTTAGATTAATTTACTATGGCTTTTTTTAGTGAATATATGTTGTTTTTTTAAATATGTTTAATAACTATGGTACAATGGGATGAATACTAGATTTAGAGTCAGAGGACCTGAATTCAAATCCATTCTCTGAAATTATATGATATGTCTTATTCTTACTTTGCTTTTCTACTATTCCCTTGGTAGTAACTATAGGTATAACTTAGTAAGTGGATTCACAGGGTTTCTGTGAAATAATACTTATAAATGAGATATTTCTAAAGCATTTAGCCTAGTCGCTGATATATCATAAATTGTTTCTGCTGTATTATAATATAGATTATACAATTATGGATGTTATATGAACTGTAAAAGTCCTATTCCATTCAAAATTCATTTTAAAAAAACCTGATAAAACTCATGGGTCTTCTACCAAATGTTTTATTTACAGTTCATGTGAAATATTCCATCATTTGGCACAAATTCATTTCAGTGAAAATAAAAACAAAAGAAGAAAATTTCCCCTTCTTGTCTTCTAATTCTCTTATAATATAAAATATGACCTTTCTTACCATTATAGAACTTCAAGAATTCGTATGTCCCCATTCTTCTTGGGACACTACATGGGAGAGATGTTAGATTAGTCTGGAAAAACTAGACTAGGAGTAACTGAAGTGTACTATATGGTAGACACTTAGTAGATGCCTATTGAATTGAGATTGATTTCACCAGGATGATTCTATTTCATGCCAACCTAGCTAGTTCTGGAAACCCTGAGAAATTATAGCACATGTGCCATAGGCATCGATTTAATGGTATATCAGTATTTCAGTCTCCAGTAGGGCTTCAGGCCAAACAAAGTTTGCCTTTGGCTCCATCTCCATTCTGAATTCCTCTTTCTCATAGTGCTTCTTACCCAGGCCCAGGTCCCCTGCGCCACCTTGCTACCCTCTGGCTTTCCAAAGTCTACCACTTCATCCAGATCTCTGGTGACCTGAGGTATCCCAAATCATATAGTTGTTTCTTTTTTCCATTACTACTAATTTTGTGTTTATCTGATCAAATTACTATACAGTAAGTTGTGAATGGAAAAAAGATACCTTCAAATATTAACATTTTATTTTCTTATTATAACTTTCCTTTTTTTTGTCACCAATATTTCTCTCACAGAGACCTTTTTTAAGCCCAATCTGTAATAGGCAGAATGAATAATTTAAAAAAATACCTTCTAAAAATCCATCTTTCTCCCACTTCATTAGTATTCATTTGTGTGATTTCAAAGACTAGCTCTCATTCCTTGGTTCTTTTTATGTGTTTGAGTATCTTGTGTATCAATTAATATAATAAAGGTTTACTGATTTACTGGAGTATGGTGATATGGATTATCAGCCATCAGTAAGTCATCATAATCAAGGGTGTTGGGATTAATGTTTAAAATTCCTTTTTGCTCTAGAAACTGTCTTGACTCTTATAATATCCTCAACCAAACCTGGTAATAAGAGGTATCCTTTTCCTAATGCTAAAAGAATATGGCATGGTCAAGGACCGATGCTCATTCCACATCTTAGCTATTTGGATAAAATTCTTTGGTCCTCAGTTTCCTTATTTATAAAACAAAATGATTGGACTAGGTGGCCAATGTTTTCTCAGAGGCGGATATGCAAATCCCCATACTTTGTCTTGTTTCCTTTTTAACTTCCCAACCTTTAAAATCTTACTTGTTAGGACAAACTTACATTTTTTACCATAAGAGCTTCTGATTCGCTAGATATTGGATTGGTTTGGTTTGATAGACTTCATGTACTTCTCAAATTTATCGCAGTTTTCAACTCTGCTCAAGACAGGGAAGTGTAATATGCTTACAATGCCCAGTGAAATTTAGTCAGTTTTCAAAATATTTGTCAAATTTATTAATAATTGAGCATTGCACAGGGATCAAACTGAGTGCAGAAATTAGATTTGAACCATATTAAGAATAGTTCTTGTGAGACTAATGAAATCTGTACGTTTAATCTGTATGTAAAGGGGTTTTGTTGGTATAGTTTTTTGTAGATAGTAATATAGGATTGCAGGTGCATTTAGATGGTTAAGAGTACTGGGATTGTAGTCAGGAAAATCAGATCCATTTCTTAGAGACGCTAGCCAGGTGACCCTGGGTGAATCACTAAATCCCTTAATTTAAATAAATGTTAATCTAATTAAATTAATTTTATTGCCTTAATCCACTGGAGGAAGAAATAGCAAACCACTCCATTGTTTTTGCCAAGGTTATCTCACAGATAGTATTATTGTACTATGGTCCACAGAGTCACAAAGAGTTGGACACAACTGAATGACTGAACACTGACATGACATAGGATTATAGAAGTAGGGCTTGAAGGAACTTTAGAGATAATCCAGTCCAAACCCTTGAAAAAATTTAGACCTAGAGTGGTTAAATGCTTTTCCCTAGTCACTAAGGCAATCAGTGGTGACCAGATCTTCTGACTCTAAATCTTCATTCTTCTATCCATCACAGCAGATGTTGTAAGTATCACTTCTGAAGAGTTTATACTCTTATGTTGTGAATGTGACTGTCTCTGCAGGCACTCTTTATGGATGCTTTGACTTAGTTTTAACACATTAACGTTCA
Source organism: Monodelphis domestica (assembly GCF_027887165.1). Classification (NCBI taxonomy): domain Eukaryota; kingdom Metazoa; phylum Chordata; class Mammalia; order Didelphimorphia; family Didelphidae; genus Monodelphis; species Monodelphis domestica. The sequence goes on along the minus strand of NC_077231.1, from coordinate 220,062,605 downwards.
ATCATAAATTTCCTTAGTGAGGTATAAGGTAAAAGAGGGACATAACCTGTAGTTTCATGAGTTTTATTATTTATTCTGTAAAACAACAATTATTCTGTAATATCTTTGTTAGAATAGACTGCTTTTAAATTGGGAACCAGTTGATCAGAAAGTGGATCTACAAATTGGTCTTCTTCTTAAAATATCTTTGACTTTTTGCAAGACATCATTAAATTCTGCTTACAAAACTGGGAGGAATCAATGAACATATGATATCATGAGGAGAGTTTTCCAGAGTTGAAATTCACATTGAGTCACCCTAGGGGGAAGCTTGATGGGAGCTCTAGAGATGAGTAGTCCTGGGTTCAAATGTTAGCTATGGGGGCAACTGGGTAGCTCAGTAGATGGAGAGCCAGGCCTAGAGATGGGAGGTCCTAGGTTCAAATATGACCTCAGCCACTTTCTAGCTGTGTGACTCTGGGCAAGTCACTTGACCCCCATTGCCTAGCCCTTACCACTCTTCTGCCTTGGAGCCAATACACAGTATTGACTCTAAGACGAAAGGTAAGGGTTTTAAAAAAAATGTTAGCTATGTAACCCTAGACTAATCACTTAACCCCCATTGCCTAGTTCTTCCTGTTCTTCTGATTTGGAATCAATATATAGGTGAAGGTTTAAAAAAAAAAAAGTTGCTCAAGTCGATCTAGTCAGTTATTCGATACTCAAATAGAAACTGATCTCTGCTATAAGTCAACAATCTTTGTTGTATTTTTAATTTTACTTTTTTTGTTCAAAAATCCCAGTCACGTTTTAATCTGGTTCTGAGGCACTTGAGAGTTTTGCAGGTCCTGAGTTTGTTACTTCAAAGTTCTAGACTAAATTTTCTTAACTGACCTCTTGGAAATGTTTTTTTATGAAAAAAATATTCATCCTAATGTCTTATAAAAATGTCTTAGAATTTATATTTGAATAGAGTTGTTTCTTCTGGCCCTATGCTTTCTTATGGTGTAAGTGAACATGCTCCTTGTTTTAAAAATGTTTATATGCAGAAATAGCATCTTTGATCCCTTCCTCATGAATACCTCTCCATTTCATTACATTTCTCTGTAATCAGAAATGTTTCTTGGAAGAGTAATATTCTAACAGCACATTGCAAATGGGAAACGGGGCTTTGTGGTCACAGCTTCCTTCTGAATGGTTAATTAGGTCTGAAAGGACGGTATTATGCTGTAATTAAATAGTAATGAATGAGGAGCTATGAAGTGTCTTGGAGGATGATGCAGAGCCAGGAGACAGCACTGAAATTATCCACAAATTTATTATTTTATTAATTTCCTCCTGATGTAGGGTAATTTTTATTCTTTACCTTGCCCATAATAAAAGGTAGATTAAGTGGTCACCTTTGCTGTGCATATATTGTAATCATAATACATCTCATGAATGGGACTGAGAGTTCTAATAACATTTCATACACACTTTATTTTTAAAACCCTCACCCTCCATCCTAGAATCCAGTATTATGTGTTGGTTCCAAGGTATAAGAGAGGTAGGGGCTAGGCAATGGGGTTTAGTGGTTTGTCCAGAGTCACCCAGCTAGAAATAAATCTTAGGCCAAATTGGAAACCAAAATTCCCAGTCTCTAGGTTTGACTCTCAAACCACTGAGGAACCCACCTGACCCTCAAATATAGTTTTTAAAAATATGGCACACAGTGCTTTTACTCTGTAAAATTTTCTAATCAGAATTTTGAAAGAGGATGCACCTTTCTGATTCCCTTTCTCAATTTGTCTGCTTACTCACTTAGATCTAATTCCAAGTCTACTTTAAGATTGGCAGTTGAAGATTGCTTACATTCCTGAGAATATGATTTTGATGTTTGTTGGACAATCTGTGCCTTTGCATTTTATATATATATATATATATATATATATATATATATATATATATATATATATTTGGACAAGCCATTTTTGCTCTCTGATCATCAGTTTCCTTATCAAATAAGAAGATTGGCATGATGACTTATAAGATGTTAGCTTTTACATTTTGCAAGTGAATGAATCTATGTAGCTGTGTTTCACTGAATACGTATAAGACTGGATTTTTATGAATCTCAAAACTAGATTTGGATGTGGTTCCCTGAGATTATTCAAATAAAGAGGGAGAAAGTATGTATCTCTTGAATTATTATATATAATATTTATATCATTTCTATATATTATTTATTATCTATATATAATATAGTTATATATATATATAAAACCATAATTGAGTTACCTCCATTTTTAATTTTCAATTTCCTAGATATAGTTTTCATAGAATTTAGTCAAATTTTTTAAACTTCAGAATTACTGTTGCACAATCAGAAGTTGTACAAAATTGAATTCTACTCAAATCAACAATTTTCTCTTCTAATAACTGCCTTTTCTATGACAACTTTTGTTTCAGCGAGAATACCAAATGTAGTCTATTCTAAGTTTGACCTAACATTTGTATATACCAATTTTGCCAAATGTTGCAAAAAGTTCATTTTGTTTGACAATCGTCTGTCAGATGAAACTTCCCAAATCACACCAATGGCTCCTTATTAACCTTTAGGAATAAGCAGAAAATCTTTTTAACTTTCAAAGCCCTCTTAAAAAGCCATCCCTTCCTACCTTTCTAGTCAATTTAAAACTTATACTCCTTCATGTACTTTGTGATCCAGTGCAATTGTCTCCCTACCTTTTCCTTGTCCCTGACATTCCATCTCTCAGTTGAGTCCAGAATTCTCTTCCTCTTCAGCAGAAAAATGGTCTCCTGGCATCCCTTCAAATCTCTGAAAATTCACTATTTGCAAGAATCATTTCCCCTATTTAATTCCCTGTTTTGATATAATGGTTTTTCTTATTTTCTTTTTCCATGTTATCTCCCCAGTTTACCTGTGAAGTCCTTGAAAGCAGGGATTGTTATTTGCCTTTTTTTTTTCTGGATTGTAAACCCTTCCTATAATTTCTGGCATATGGTAGGTGGTTAATAGATGCTAGTTAACTGACTGGATACATATTTTCATAAGCATAGGAAGTGTTTCCATTGAGGGACTCCCTCTACCATGATAGAGCAGCTTCTTCTTTGCAACATAGACTTAGTTTTGCTTGAAACTCTGATAGGGGGTTAGATAAGCTGCTTAGGATCAAACAGTTGGTATGTGTCAGGGATGGGAATGGAACCTTTTTGCTCTAGAAACTGTCTGAAGCATTGCCCTCAAGTTGCTCTGTCATACAACCTCTGTGGGAAAGAATTACTTTTTCAGATCCATAAATGACTAAATATCTGATTTGAAATCAAGACGTTTGTAACAATCCTGACTGTTCACTGTTTTATTCATTCATTCATTCATGCAATTATTTATTTATTTGTTCATTTATTTATTTGTTTGTTGAGAACCCTCCCCTTCTGTCTTGGAGTCAATACTGTTTATTGCACTCAGAGTGCAGACTTTCTTTAAGAATCTGGATATAATATGTAATATGGTGATATAATTTTTTCTCTTATTAACATATAAAACTTATTTATTTATTACTAGCGGCCTCTAGTGTATATTGAGTTTCTCCCTATTAAACTCAATATATCTGGTGTATTAGTAACTGGAGAGCAGTTTCACATATTGGCATGAAGAAAAAACAAAGCCCAGTTATTCCAATCATCTTTGTATGGACTAATGAGTTACAAGAGCATTTCACTGTATCCATTTAGCTCCATGATGCTGGTTAATATTAATAGGAGTTTTGCAGTGAAATCCCCCCTTGTGACAATTCTCCAGTCCATGCCTATAATAATGGTTGTGCTTTCTGCAGTGTATTTATAAGTCTTTTAATAGGAGGAGGGGGAAATTACCTACACAGTTGTCAAATGGTAGTAAATTCAATGTACATTTGACAATATAGTTTAGTGTGTATTTTTTAGCTCTGTAACTAATATTTTTACCAAAGACTTGGAGCAAACCATCAATGCCAAACAATAGCAAGGCGCACCACTTACTCTAATGTTACTGCTACTAATGTTATGCACTCCTCACAATTAGCTCCCAAATATTCTTTTAATAGCATAAAACAAAGCAAAGTAGAACAGGAACCAAATCAATATGTTCAATATTTTCTCAATCAAATCACACTTTTTTTTTTCAGCTTGCATCTCTATGTGAATTATTGTGGAGTCTTAAAATACTTTGTATAGTTTGGCTCACTATACAAAGACAGGGAATGAGAGGCAGATAGATGGCAGAGTATATAGAGCATCAGACCTAGAATTAGGATGAATTGGGTTCAAAACTGGCCTCAGACACTTCCTAACTTTGTGACCTTGAGCAAGTTGCTTAACCCTGTTTGCCCAGCCTCACCATTTTGTCTTATAGTTGTTACTAATACAGGAAGTAAGAATGAAAAAAAAAAGATGGAATAATCATCATTAGAATTCAAGAAGAGTCCTGAAAACTATTTTTATAAGGGTTAAGTATGAAATGTGATGGAAGTTTCATATAGGATCACCAAATTTCAAGGTAAAAAGGACCTTAGATGTCACTGAGTCTTAATTTCCTCACATTAAAGGTGAATAATCTGAAATCCAAAGAAAAAAAGTGACTTGCTCAGGCAACCTTATAAGTTACTGGAGGATATTCAGGTCCTCTGCTCACCACATTTGAAGGATTGTTAATGTGTATTGAAATGAGTAAAAAGCAGAGAGCCAGAAGGAAAAGGCTGAAAAGCCAAGGACCAGGAGAATCAATTCATGACCAGGCAGGCACGCTAGTTCTTAATGAGAGAGACATAAAATGTTAATGTTAACTATTAGTTATAAGAAAAACTTGATTTTTGAGGCAGGTGGCTTTTTCTACTTTGATACTATTCCTTTTCCTTTATTTACTTTGACTTTAGGTTCTTATGTTCATTGCACTTTCCAGAACTTCCTTATTAACTGACTTTTTAATTTCAATCATAGATTAATATGAATTTATTTGCTTGTAGAAATTAGTCTAAAGCCAACCGAATATGATCAGTGGGTCTAAATAAAACTAGGCCTTAGGCTTGAAACTATTCATAATGCATTTTACTTCTTTCTCCTGTTACCTTTAAGTGAGATGTTTATGGACATTTATATTTGGGGGAATTTGTAATGCTGTAGTTATTTAATTTGGATAACGATAGATGATGTGAAAATGCTTTTAAAAAAGTTAAAAATGCTTATGAGTTGGTAATGGACATTGAATAGATTCTTTTATAATTTTTATAGCCGTCTGGTTATTTGAAAGGCCCATTTAAGCCAATGTTCCTTTTTGTCTTTTATTTCTGAATCTCACTAAAGTAGACAGTCCTCACCAGGTAAACTTCCTATTAAAATGATTAATTAGAATTCTATAAAGACAGATGAATCAGCTTCTGTTGGCATTTATTTGGTACTTAGCAATTATATAGTGCTTTTGTTGGACAGAATCAAGCTAACATTTACAGAACTTCCTACTCAGTGTAGCACACAGTACAGGACAGTGAAGCATGGTCCTTGCCTTCATGAAATCAACAGTATAATAATAGTGACTCAACTTTGGAAAGCACTTCCTAAATGTTTCATCGCAGAGAAGGGCCCAAGTGAATAATCCAGAGTCCTGTAAATACAAGTGACAGAGAAAGAATTCAGGTCTTCCTCACTTCAAGTCCATTGTATCTCCTGGGTTAGACGTGCTCCAGTTACAGTATATAAGCATGTGGAAATGGAAATAAAATCTCAGGAGTTTATAACATTCATATAGTGCCAACTACATGCCAGATACTCTTTACTGACTTTTTATAAATATTGTCTCATTTGATCTTCACAACTACCCTGTGGAGTAGGTGCAATTGTTATCTCCAGTTTTTCAGGTGAGGAAACTGAAGTTAAATAACTTGTCCAGGGTCCCACATCTAGTAGGTATCGGAGGTCTCATTTGAACTTTGGTCTTCTTGACTCAAAACTCTGTGCTGTATCCATTGTACCATTTTTAAACACTTGCTATTTGCCACGTCCTCTACTCAGTTCTATGATCATTGAAAAAGCATAGCTAGTCTATACCTTCAAGGAACCTAGAGGCTAATGATAGTGTCATAAATCAATTACATTTAATGCATTCTTAGAACATATGATCTGCTTGTTCGAAGAATTAGAATCTTGTATAAAACTTAAAATGTAGTTTAGTAATTTGACTTTTAACTCTACTAGCCAGAACTGGAAAGTTCTAGTTTATATTCTCTAAGAAAGAAAACATTCAGCATCATCCCACCTCCTTCTCCCTAGGATACATGGGAGGACATACACACACACTTACACATACTCACTTTCCACTTTTCTCCCTATTCCTCTCTCTGCCTCTTCACCCCCTTCTCCTTTCCTTTCTCTTTACAAATAATTAAGCTTATGAATTATAATAGTCAGTAAGCATTGGGATTCTCTCCCCCCCCCACCCCCCTTCCTTCTAAATAGACAGTGTGGAAGAAATTCAGAATGAATGAGAATATTCTCTCTGCTGAATGAATTTTTTAACTTTGGGACCATTGAGCAAGTTTGGAGCTCTCCTCCCTGTCCTCTCCCCCGTGGGTGAACCTTCCAGAAGCTCTTGTTTTGGCTGCCACCCCATGATCCTGCTGTTACTCCCCTAGGATGCTTCTCTGCCATTTCTTCTGCTCCATTGTGGCTGGCCCAGAGAGGAGAGTGTTTTTCATTTTTCTGTCTCTCTGTCTCTGTCTCCCTGGCTCTCCCCCTCAGCTCACCTTCCTTTTTAGTTTTCTCCAGTCCCTTTCTTCTCTTTGAAGTAAGAGGAAAGAGGGAGGAATAAGAATACAATTCAATCTCAAAAGGTGCTTTGTCATCCTTCTCAACATCTACCCCAGAGATTTTCAGCACCATGGTGACAGCATATAACAATGTCACACACATCCCTTATAAAATTTTCAAGGACAAGAAGTATTTCTTTCACTTTACTCTCCGCATTAGCACAGTGCTCGGCACCAGCACAGCAAATGCAAATATAATATATATGCATTTATTGGTATTTTTTACCATTCTGGTTGGCCCAGGGCCTTAGAATGACTTCTGCCTCTTTCGGTAGAATCCTGTGCCTAACCCCATCTTTGTCTTTTGCTTGTCCTTCACCAATCTCCACCACCAGCTATTCATATTCAGCTCTTGTTGAGAGGATGGGAAGGAAGGAGAGTAGTGCCTGATGAAGTAGAAAGGGAGCAAAGAATTGCAACCTGTCCTTTGCCACAGCAACTGTCCAAATAGAGCAACTTCTGCATTAGGGAGGACATCTGGAGGCTTTCTTTTTCCTAACCCTTCCCTCACTTTGGAGGATTAATTTAACTTGGGTATGGGGATTAAATTAGAGGGAGAGATGAAGATAGAGTCCCTGTGATGACACAGAAGCAGAAAAAAGCTGGATTCAATGAGTATGGTTGGTAGTCATGACCAGCTGGGTTGGAATTATAGAGAAGAAAGAGAATAAAATCAGGGTGCTAGTAATACAAAGATGAACACTACTTTCTGACCTCAAGTAGCAAAGGGTCTTTTATCTTGAATAATATAAATATATTGTATCCATATCTATTCCATTCTAGAAGATAGTACCTGATTAACTGTTAATATCTTTCTTAAACTTGCAGAATTTTATATTTTTTATCCTGTCATCAGTATAATGCTCTTAACTTCCTTCTTCACTCCCACCTTATCTCTCTCTCCTCCCCTTCCTTTTCTTTCTTTCACTTCCATCATAGAATCAATGCTTGTATATGGTTCCAAGGCAGAATAGTAGTAAAGGATAGGGTTGTGGTGGTGAACCTATGGAATGCATGCCACAGGAGGCACTCAAGAGGCCTCTCTATGGGGGACATGCGCCATCATCCCAGCACAGAGTTCACCAGAGTTGGTTACTAGAAAATCAGAGGGACATTGGGTTGAGCTCCTCCCCTCCCCCTCTCCATTTGCCACCTGAGTACATCATCTACCCCTCTTAAAGGTTCACTATCACTGGGTAAGCAATGGCGATTAAATGACTTGCTCTTGTCACACAGAAGTGCCTGAGAAGATTTGAATCCAGGACCTCCAAATTCTAAGACTGACTCTTGATCCACTGAGGTACTTTTCTGCCATTACAGCTTTTCGTGCAAATGGACCCAGGCTTCCAACGCCGAGAGAGTGGGACTGTCTCTGTGCATTGACTTTTCCACTTAAATGTTCATTTACAGGTGTCTTTGTGCACAAAAATGCACAAAGACAATCGTCATCCTCAGTTCGAGAGACAACCAACAACAATAGCTGTAATAGTCTAATCTTGAAAATTAATCTCTGACTAGTTTGAGTTGTCTTAGCCCAGAATATAAGGAAATGTACATTCAAGTGTTAAGTAGACTAATTACATTTTCCTTATTTGTTAATTTATTCAAATAACTTAAAAACTTCTATTTATCAATGTTTAGCTTAGTTATTGCCCTTGAACACCCCAAATCAAAAGGGCATTTTAAATATTCCATTATTTATTCTTTTCACAGAGTCTGATTATCCTATATCCCAAACTAATTTAAATTAGTGGTAAATAAATAAATGAGGAAATTATTAAGAAATATCTGAATTTATGATAGAAATAGCTAACAATTGCTCAAATTATGATTATAATATATTCCCCTAGAAGTTATATATTCATGAAAATTTTGAAAATCATATTTACCAAGGGAATTATATGGAAATTAAGAGATCCAAAATCCATCTCTTTTTGCATTTATGTATCTGTCTCATTTTAAAAATCAACCTTGACAGTCATCGTTAAGGTATATTTTGATAGAAAATAGCTTTATGATAAAATTTTGATATTTTGTTAAGTCAATATTGTATTTAAATTAAAGAATCTGAAACAGTGTTTTATCATGACTGATATGTTGCCAGATATACTAGTACTAGTGACTAGTGAGTGGCAGGGGTCAAGTCGCCTTCAAAACAGAGTTGACTGGAACTGTGTGAGATAAATATTTAGGGCATCCCTAACTCAGCCCATCTTGGAAAGATTCCACATAGTAGTCACAGAATCAAGGAGAGTTTTCTTTGATTCTAGACTTGAAATAACTAATTTTCTGGGCTGACTCCCTCTCCTCCTTGCTCCTGCTTCCCGTGCTCCTCATCCCCCTGCTCTCATCCCCCTCCCCTCACCCATCCTCTCTGAGAAGCCTCTGACTCAACTGACTTCAATGGAACAGTTTTGCCTAAAGTTAGAAAAGCAATCCCCACCCCTTTCTCTCTTGTTACTAAAAAACACATATAAATCTGGTAATAAACCTCTAGATTAATTTTTTTTTTTATAACAGAGCTTAACTACATCTTTTTTAAAGAGCAAATTTAGGTCAGTAGATAAATTTAGCATTCATTTTGCTTTTGATGATGGTATATATTAATTTTTACTTTCATTTCTGTAGCAATAGGAATTAAAACCTAAAAGTCTAAATTGTGTATTATACATGTCTGGGTAGGCTATGAAAAATTTCAGATTGGTCCTCATAACTTATACAAGTAGCTTCTAGGGATAGAATTATCTCCATTTTGGGGAATGACATAATTTACATCTATAGAAACTGTATTGTTCCTAAAGGAACCCATGTAGAAAGACAAGGGGGAAAAAATACAACATTTTCAGCAGAAATGCTTTTGGGCTTTAGTCAGGGCTGAAAGAGCTTTTAACAACCTTTTCATGTGGATCTCACTGCCTTCTTTATCAACTGGATAAGAGAAGAATGAAATTACAAAAAAAATAGATTCATAAGAAGAAAAGATTTCTGGGGAACAATGTACCTTATAAACATGGCAACCAGAACTCTTTCTCTCATATATATATATAATTAATTAACTAATGTCTAAATCTAGGCATACATATGTACAATTCAGATAAAAACAAGTTTTGTGTATAGTAAGCACTAAAAGACCCCTTAAATTGAATTATGAGACAGGACTATGACACTGCATCTATTTATTGTTTCCATATTCACTATCTGTAATGTGTTGGGAAAAGCTTTGATTAAAAACAGGAGGAAGAGTTGGGAGAAGAGTCTTAATATCCATTTAAACAAATACCTCGTCATCCTTATCAACTAGTTTCTTTCCAAAATCTATCCATCAAAATTAAGTGAACACAAATACAAAAACCTAGGAAGGAGTCATACTTAGTAAATGGACATACCCAGTGTTAGCTACACAATGGAAGCATGATAGATTATTGATAATTGATCAACCTGAAATATTCTGAAAAGAAAGTACAAGAAGCAGCAAAGTACAGTAGATGAAAATTGGTCTCAAGGTCAGGAGGATTGTGATTCCAGGTCTCTCTAATATTACTAGTTCTTGGCACTCGGCAAATAAAGCCCAGCTATTATTGTAATTATTGTGATTATAAAATCAAATGTTCTCCCTACCCAAATAGTACCGATAAGCAAATCAGTGTTCTCACTTAAAAACAAAACTTGTGAATGATTTTTTTCTGCTTTCACCTCTCTTTCCCCCAAAAGTCAGCAGTGGTTAGATAGTAAATTAGACTAGGAAAGAGCTAGCCAAAGATAGCATTTGAAAAGCTGATGAAGAAGGCCAGGGATAGAGATATTAGATCCTAGGTTCAAATTTTACCTCAGACACTCCTTAGCTGTGGGACTCTTGGAAAGTCACTTGACCTCAAATGCTCAGCCCTAACTACTCTTCTGCCTTGGAATCAATACTTTTAAAATTATCATTATTTTTTTTAATTGGAAGTACAGCCTAGTGCAGGGATCAAGGTTCATTACCACAAAGTTAGTCATTACGGGATACTTTAGTTACAACAAATCACAAAATGGATTGATGTGTAAAATAACCTAAGTTCTTATTTTCCTTCACATTTTATAATGATTGTAACCGGGTAGCAGAAATCATTCAGCAGTATCTAGACCATCTACAAACATTAATTGAACTGTGGAGCTATTCAGTTTGACATGCTAGTTAATGAATGAAACCAATAAACATTTAAAAAGCCATTGATAACTTCAATTACAATTTACACATTCCTCTGAGAGCCTTAGATAAAGTCATTGACCTAATGCATTTCATCCTGTGCTCAAACAATGAGATGCTTGGTCATCTTGCCTTCTATTTGTAATATTGAGTAATGGGAAACAGACTTCCATAAAGATAACTGTACATATCACAGAGATACATAGCAGAAGTTAGAAAAATAAAATCATTAAGTTTGTACAAGAAGCTGACATGATTATTCTTATTAAAATCATTTTGATACTTGGTGATTTCAGCATAAAAATGGGAACTGGGAAGAATGATAAAAACTATTGGATATTAATATTTTGGATCAAGGAATAAAAGTGATAAAAAAAAACCCTCATACATCTATGTATTTAGACACATTATTGAAAAGGAGAATAGGAGTGTTCTTGACATAGTACTAAATAGGATAAAAATTAACTATATAGAGAAAGAGGCTAGTTTGGGATTTCATTTAAGAATCTGCTGTCTCATAGCTTTGGGTAGTGCAAGACTAGAGGAGACCCAAAATTAGAATAGAGCTCCAATTGAACTTGTTTAAATAATTTGAACTAAGAAATTAATAAATTATCATACTTTCTTGTCACCTCAGTGAGTTAGCTGCATGAGCCCAGAAAATTTTCTTAGCCATAAAATACTTAATCTTCCAGTTTATAAGAAAAATATGACATGCAAATACAATACCAAGTATCAATAAAATTTAAGTTGTGCAATACTAGATAGAATGTTGATATAATCTTACATCTGGTATCATATCAAAAAAGAGAAATTGATTTATCAGAAAGCTTGGCATGAGACCCAAGTAAGGCATATCATCATGGTGGCTTTTGTAAATAATAGCAGGACAAGTAGATACAAAATGAAACAGAATGGCTACCATTTTTAATAGTGATTTCTTCTCTTGTGATCACTGAGGTATGACATTTGAATTCTTCACTTCTTTCTGGGATGTGATAGGTAAGAATATGACATTAAAAATTTTTTTTTGGTGGTCAGGAAACTAACTTTTTTTTGTCTTTGTTAACTTAATTTTCTTGGCTTGGAACTTCATCATCATTGAATTTATTTGCAGACACAGACAAATTATAATACCATTTAGACTTTCTCTATGTGGGGCAAATTTTTAATATCAGAGTTTATACATTTTTTTCAGCATTATATCCACATACTCCTTTTAATATTCAGAACATAGAATTACAGGATCACAGATTTATGTCTAGGAAGGACCTTATAGTTCAATTTTGTCCAATGCTGTCATTTATAGATGAGTTAACTGAGACTTGAAAGGTGAAGATACGTATCCAATGTCACAATGGCAATACGTGAAATGGATTCACATACTTTCATTATTCCTTATATTTTCCTATCTATTGGTCTCTTTGTTCAACTTTCCTGAAATTTCCTAAAATACTACCTTCAGTTTAATGTATGCACATCTATATACATATAAACACACATACAAACATCCCTTGTATGTAAAATATTATTTGAGCATTGCCTTCTCTATTAGAAGGCGAAATTCTTAAGATCAGGGGTTCTGTTTTTGCCCTTCTCCGATTCCCAGTGCTTAGTACATCAGATATTAATTACTTAATTGATTGAAATGAACCATTAATACTATAAGACCCAGAGCTAGACCTTCCTTTCCTATGAAAATTTCTCAGACTACTCTAGGTCATCAATTAATGTTAATTACAAATGAAAGCAAATGAATTACATTTCTGCACAAAGTTTCCTTCCTGAGATATTCTGCATTGCAAAAGATCATTTTTTATGACAGTGGAACCAAGGAAGGTTTTGTAAAAGAGATCATGGATGCCTTTTGTCCTATTACTCTTCAAAAGGAGGGATTGCAAAGGAATGAAATTAACAGCTTAATGATCATCAATGTCCCATGAAAACAGAATTTTGGGTGAAATAATGTTAAAAGAAGGTCAATTAAGCACAATAGTGTATAACAGTTATAATGTGCAAATGATATTACGGCAAGATTTCATGATGTTTTATGGTAATGACTTGATTGTTCCTTTTTCCATCACAACATAACACAGAAATGGTTTTTTATTTATGAATTTGACTCAAATTTTCTCAAACTTATTTCTATATTAGATCATATAATCATAGATGTAAATACAATGTGATTTATTTTTTGAAAGACTGACATGGGAATGTGAAACTTTGAGATGGTCAGCCCCAAAGTAATCCCCTGTCTCAAAAACGTGGTTTGGGTGGGTTTAATAAGTAATGTATCATCATCCCCCCAGCATCTCCAAAAATAACCCTCCTGTATCAGCTGTCATTAGTACTGCAACATAAAACACATCTGGAAAGTGTCACCCTGAATATGTACTTATTCAGAATGCCCAGATCCATGGCAACAGGAAGCTCAGAAAAAGGAGATGGTCTTTTAATTGCAGAGATGAAAAGGAAATAGTAGGAAATTTCAAAAGTTAGTATTTCATATGAGGAAAGGATGTAATTATTTTAGTCATCTCCGTGTACTTACCAGGTGTATTTTTAGCATGCTCTTTGTTTAAAGTGAATATCCTAGTTTAATTTGAAAAGGGACGGATATTAAATTCTGACATACTAAGTATGATGTAAACAGACATCCCTGGGTCTTCTTTGTCTTTCAATTACACAATTTTATTTTTCTTTCACAGCATTCAATACAAGGAAATGTGCTAGAATTTGTATTATTATTTCGTTTTACTTTTGCAGGTGTAAGGAGAACAAATTAGTTTGAAATTACAACAAAAGATTCTATTTTTTTATTCTCTGTAAGTTTTAATATAGCCCTCTAGGACAGATATTCAGCTCTTTTTACCTTTTAATTGTTGTTTCTAGTTAAGTCATTGTCAACATTAATATCGTATTTAGAAGACTGTCAAATTGATTCATTTTAGATATATGTAGGTGATTTTTGCACAAACAGGTAGGTAGAATTTGAAGATAAACCAAACTGCTTTCCTGCTTGAGTGGGTATTAACCCCTACCTTCTGTCTTAGAATCAATACTAAATATCAGATCTAAAGCAGAAAAAAAGTAAGGTCTAGGCAATTGCGGTTAAATGACTTGCTTATGGTCATAATGCTAGGAAGTATTTCAGAGAATATTTGGACTCATGACCTCTTGTCTCAAAATCTGGCTTTCTATCCAATGAGCTATCTAGGTGCCCTTCATAATGTGTTTTTAATTTTAGAAAACTATTGCTGACATCATAGCAAGTAGCTCTAACTTACTTTTTACCTTTTTTAAAGTTACTTTACCATATAGATGGTGTACATCAATCTCTCTTATTGTTTAAATCAAATAATGAAAGCTTTAGAATCTGTTTTTAAAAGAAAAAAAATCTTAGTTATTCCTTAGTTATTTGTTATCAGTAACATCACATTTATTTTTTGTTGTTGTTAGTCCTGGCACATCTATCATAAAATTTTATAATAGTTAGGTTCTTGTAGTGGGAGAATATGTGTCTCAAGCATCCTATTTGATGAGAGTCAGAGAGAAAGTTAGCCAGAGGCACGGCCAGATTCTGGTCTTTAACTAGTAGGAGGAAAAGATAAATAAGTCTCAACCGGAGAATAAGGAAACCCCAAGGGGAAGAGAGATAGAAAGAAAAGTTATGAAAAGTCAGGATGATTGGTATGTTTGTATGATAAAAGAGTAGTTGGCTCTAAAGATGAAGTAAGAAGCTCAGGGCAGTATGAAATCGGAAGACTTAGACATTGACGTGAGTTGATTGTCAGTCTTTGAGTAGCCAGGTTATTAAAAGAGTTAGGATGAGTGAGAACACTATTCTGACCAAGTCCTGGGTATTAAAATATTTAGTGCGATTTCAAGGAGACCAAAAAAAGCCTCTTGTTTATTCAACAGACTCCATTACTGATTATTGATTATCAAGAAAGTCCTATTTGGTTGACTGAAAACTGGGATGTTCCTTTACCTTTTTAAAGTGGTTTATAAGCTTCCTATTCTCATGGGGTTCATATAAAATTTCTTAATTGATATTTGGTCCTTGGTTGATATAGTTAGTTTTTGTCAGGTAAATCATGGGATGATTCAATACAGGACCAGCACGTTCCATTTTGAAGAGCAAAGATTAACCACCTTTTTTGCTTGAATGAAATGAAATGAACCAATTATTCTAGGAGATCAATGAAAATGTGTTTCTCCTTCACTTATTCTTATTGTGGTACAGTGGAAAGAATATTTACTGAGTAAAAAATCTGAGTTTGAATTTAGCCACCAAATTCTCTGCCTCTTAATTGGTGTCTTTGCAAAACTGAAATAATCTCTGGTCATGGTAGTGTACAGCCACTTGTAGAGGATGAAAATGAGGGAGTGATCTATATTAGTGCTAAATCCACTGCCAATGTTATAAACCCCTAAGCAAGGGAACATCAACAGGCCGCCCAAGATAGGGAAGGCTGAAATAGTGCAAAGCTGAAAAATGGAGCAATTCATTCTTTTGTACCAGGAGTGGTAATGGCACTTCTAACTTGGGTATAAATTGCAGACCCAGTTTCAAAAATAAATGAATAAAAATGAAATAATAATACTACCATTCATTGTATTTATTAGAAAGATCAAATGAAATAATATATATTAAGCACTTTGCAAACCTAAAAGTATTATATAAACGTAATTTATTGAAAAGTAGTTATACAACTTTTGTATGTTACTGTAGTTATATCCTAAAAGTTTCAAGCAACTTAATTTTAGGTTAAAAATAGATTTGAAGAGGACTTCACCTGGGGAAATCACTCATTCAATTTGCCTACTCTCTACTTTATGAGTTACATTGGTGTATTGGTTTTGAAGATGTCAAGTCAATTTGAAATAATATTCAATGTAAAACTAAGCTTCCTTTGTTCCTGGCTTTTCCATTAAACACTCACATACCTTCTGCCTTTTTTTTTTATCAGTTCTATCAGATTTAAATTAAAATTAAATTAAAATGGTTTCCCACTGGCTACATTTTGACTTAGAAAGCCACAAATAAATATTATTTATGTTGTACTGTATGTTTTGTTTAGAATTTCCCAATTTCATTCTGGTTTTGGCTCCACTTTGAGGGTGGCAAAGGGCCCCCAAGTCATGAGTTTGACACCTAGTAAATGGACATTAGATTTTGAGTTTGAAATCTGGATGGTGAGCCTGAGCCTCTCCTAACTACTAGTACCATGACTGTGCATAAAGCACTGCATAACCTCTGCTATATATATAGATAATAATACTTGTGCTACCTACTTCTCAAAGTTGTTGTATTTTTCTCTTGCCTTAGCCCTAATCATTTCTTATATGCACACATGAGCAAGGACAGCTTTACAAGTGATTCAGTCAGTACACTCTTGACTCTACTCCAAAATTCATTCCATAATTATAAGAAATAAATTAAATCTATAGAGGAATTTGTATATCTACAATAGACCTAAGAATTGTAAAATACATCACAAATGGGGATAGCTGTCCAGAGTAGGGTCTGTGCAGAGTGAGATGGACACAAATCAATAAGTATGGGATGGATTCTAGTGCTCCAATGACAGCCAACAATGTTGGAAGGAGTCACTGCCTTCAGAGCATGACTGGTGTGGCTGCCACAGTCAGATGGGGGAGGATATTAATCGATGCAAAGTCATAGGATTCTGAAATTGATGGGCCTGGTCCATGGGGTGAGCAATGATGGAAAGAAGTTGCCCTGGTCCTGTGCTGTACATACACCCTCTTAGAGGTTAGTCCAACACCTAAAGCTATTCTGCCAATGGATTGTCTTTCCATTCAATGATCATTGCTCACATGCTTGTAATGCTCTCTCATTTTCACTATATTTTTATATTTTTATTTCATGTATTATATACAGATACATATGCATGTGTATCTGTATATTATATATATAGAAAATACATATGCACATAAATATTAGTAAGTTCACATATTCCAGATTAAGAGCTCTCCCTCTACAGGTTCTCCTGATATGATTGTTTTTTCATTGCAAGGAAGTAGTTATACTGGGATTGGAACCCAACCCATTTGACTCTGATACTCAAACTACTACACACTGCTTTCTAGTAACTCAATAACTTTATTCATTAATTCCAATTTAGGTCTTTTTTGTTTTCCCCTTCTGAATTGGTATTATAGTAATCCTGCATATAAATGGAAATACCATTCTAGGTCCTTTTTATCCTTGCATGCATTATACAGATAGAGCCAAGGCCAGAAGGTGAGCCTCGCAGCATAATCATCCCTCAAAGCAAAGACAAACTTGCCATAATCTATACCAAGAATTCTTAAAAAATTTTTTGTGTCATAATTCCATTTAGTGATCTAATGATAGTTTTTCTGAGTCGTTTGACAGAATAATATATTGTTGTCTAAAAAAAATTAAGAATAGAAGAAAATACTAAATTTAAGCTAAAGGTTCACAATAATATAGATATATTTTTCCTTGGTACTTGTTCATAATTCCTTTGAAATCTATTCAAAAGGTGGTTCATGGACCCAAGATTTGGACCTTCATCTATACTATGCTCTATTAGCATAAAGGAAATATATAAATATGATATCTAATGAGATATATTGTACCATACCACAAGAAATTAGAAATAGATTAATCACATTTCACTTATTCAGCAGATTTCTAATGCACTAATTTGTGTTGACTGTGAAAGCCAAATTAAATGACTTTTCATTTTGCCTTTTAATTAGTTATCTTTTAAAAAGTTGTATGAAAGAAGAATACAAGACATTGACTCTAGAGCTAAAAATAGCATTAATAAATGGCAACCTGCATAGAAGCCAGAGTTTAGATCTTTGTACAACTATTTATGCCTTCAGAGCAAATGAGTTATTCTCCCTTCTTTTCTGTTTTTCCTGTTCACATTTTGATCTATGATTTTAAAAAACCTGTCAAATGAAGCAATTGAAAATCAAAATGATAAAAATTTAATCCCTTATTCTGCCTTAGAATTTTATACTAAGTATCAGTTCTAAAGCAGAAGAGTTTTAAGAGCTAAGGAGAAGTGGCTTGTCCAGGGTTACACAGGTAGGTTGTTTATCAAGGTTGTCTCAGGTTCTAAAAGCATAAACACAGCAGAATTTAATTAGAGTTTTTATTTTCAAAAGTTTATTTTGTTATTTTTATTTAAATAATGTTTTTTGAATTCTAAGCCTCATTGCAAATTATATTTATAATTTATAAACATAATCATTAAATCCTCTACATAAATGCATTTAATTATGCCAACTTCAAGCACTTCTGAGATTTTATTAGTAACTTGATTTTCACTTTTGCTTTGGCAATCTCACATATTTGGGGAAATGAGGATGGTCATGTGTGCAAGTTTCTGGAGTGTCTGATACTTTAGAAGGCACTTCACTGGTTTTGTTTCCCCTATTGTTGTAAAGGATACTGTATTCTTTTGAAGCATATTTTCATTGCTTGTTTTTAAGTTTTCTATTGAAATTATGCTCCTAAAGCATAGTGCAAGCCCTTTGGACTGAAAGATGATGTTGAATCTTGACAATAGCAGCTAAAATCCTAGCAATTTCTCCCTTGATTTAGAGAGAATGGCCAGAATAGTGAGGTTTATAGAAGTATGGTATACAGTACAATGCCGTCATATGGCTATGTCAGAGTGAAAGGTAAGATTTAGGATAAAAAAGATTTTAATTTCAGGAATTTTATTTGACGTACAGTATTAATGGCACCGTAGATTTCATTTGTAATGAAAAGTGAATATTATCTGAAATTGGTCTTTTTTAAAATTGAGATGTTAACACAAAAGGACACAGAATTCTAGTGTATTGCTGTTGAGAAAAAATGTTGTACATGTAACCAGTTTTATCTTATCTACTTCATTTTATGGGTAATTTCATGGTTACTACATTAGGAAAATATGTACATTATATCTTGTAATAAAGAATTATGGGCAGAATATTGTATTTTCATCAATACATCAATTCATCAAGTGAGATATTATGATTTCTGATCATTGCAGGATTCTATTGCCCTGTTTCTCATAAGCTCAATGTATCAACATTTCTATTTTTTATTTTTTTGCCATTTTCTAAAAATGTTATCTCCTCAAAAGTTGAAGATTGAATATAATTGAGAATTTGAGAGATGATTTCAAAAAATGTTTTAAGATTCAAAATTGTGATAGAACAAGAGTATTAATTATATTTGAATGGTCAGGATGTGTTTTGTGGGAGAGGGGAGGTAAAGACTATCTATAAGGCAATGAACTCATCAAGTAGTATAGACACCTCATGTTGTTGTAACATTCAAAATATATTAAAAAACCTATAATTTTTCTTTAATATTATAACTATATTTCAACCAAATTTGTCATTTTATAATCATATCAATTTTATTTTATTTTTGCCCTTTCCTGTAGGTAGAAACTCCAGATATGTTGTAGTATGCCCATGTTTTCAAACTTCTTCAGTGTTTTGATACATTGTGCTGATTCTTTCGTTTCCCTTCTCTTTTCCTTTTTGTTTCCTTTCCTTTTCTTTTTTTTGCTTCCTTTTCTTTTTGATGTCCTTTTTCTTTTTCTTTCCCTCTCTTTTATTTTTTGTCTTTGATGACTGTCTGGGAGATGGAAATAGAGAATACTAGGGGAAAACTATGTTGATACAAAAAAACAAAATAAGACATCAATAAAAACTTATTTTGAAAAAAAATCTGAGAATGTGTCCATAGGCTTTCACCATAGTTCCAAGAATTTTTAGGACACAAAAGAGTTTAAGGAATTTGTCAGAATACTTCCAGAACACTGAGTAGAATTGCTAGAGGATTTATAAAGGATAAGGGACAAGATTTACACAGGAAGAGATGAAAGTTGAATTATGTAACAGGCACTCGTAGGGAGGCAATACCCCACATCAATGAAATCATAAATATTTAAATAAGTATTGAAATGATAAAAAAAATACAAAACTAAACATTCATATAATTTCACGGTTTAAAAATTCCTTTCATTTTTATAGTTATAGAGTGAAGCTTTTAGTTTAACTATTAATATTTGATAACTATTAATATTTTGCTGATGAGAAAACATGATCACAGTGTCTGTTGATGTGAATGTAGATGTTCAGGCCCAAGTCCTATGCTCTTTCCACAGAATACATTCATAATAATCAATATCCATTTATAAAAATCAACATCAAAAGTGGCCAAAAAACCAGAGAGGAGTCTGGAGTGAAGCTAAACATCCAAGGACAACTTGGGAGGAAGATTTAGGGGACCTCCTTCCTACCCCCTTAGCCCTTTGGGTCAGGAACAGAGCAAACACAACGAATTCAACAAGGGAGTGGGCAAGATGGGCAACCTCACCTCTTTTGATGCAATTGAGATTATCACTGGAATCTCTTCAGGGCTCTGAGAGCAGCTTTGTCTGCTATAGCCTGGCTCTGGTCACATCACTGGCCCTCAGCTAGGGACTGAGGGAGTAGCCATTGCAGAAGCTACAGACACCAGGCCCTAAGGACAGTAACTCAAACATCTCTGCTAACAAGTGAGCACCTTCAAAAGTCCCCTGAATGTGGACCCCTGCTCTGTCCCTTCCTAGAGCAGTAGAAAAGGAGGAGTGAGGAAGGGGAACTGTGGTTGCTGTGAGCCTCGGCTCCATCAGCTGTGGTCACTCCCAATAGATTGGAGGCCCTGACTGCTGCCACAAGTCTAATTGTAGCTGTGGTGGCAGAACTACTCTCAGGCTCTGCTTGGAGCACTTGAGGTCCATCAATTGCCAACAGGAAGTACATCAGACCTTGTTTCATAAAAATTAGAATAACTAAATAGGACCCAAGTAAAAACAAATATAAAAAATACAGAAACCTGAGGAAACATACTGCAGGGCACAGAACATGATATTTTGTAGAAGAAGACATCTAAACTTACAACCAAGAATACATATATAGCAATTATCAGCATAATTATAAAAGGTAAAAAATGGACATTCAATGAATTAATCTTTTCAAATGATTCTTTGGAGAAAACTTAGCACTCAGTAGAAAATTTGGCCTCTGAGAAATGTACAAAGGTAATGAAAGATGAAACCTTAGCCACCCAAAAGGTCAAATTGTCTGTTTTCTCTATGGGAAACAAATGTCATCTATGACCCACTAAGAATGAGATCATTGCTTGAGTATTTTGAAGGAGTGAGCATGGATGGAAGATGTGAGGTCAATGTGAATGTAATTTAATGAGGGGAAATGGTAGTGAAACAGAAGGCAGGGTGAAATGACTATATCATAGGAAGGAGAAATGAATGGAGGACTATAGAGAAGGGAAGAAGGGGGTGGAGGGCTGGAAGTACTAGAACCCTTCTCTTGTCAGACTTGAGATAAAGAGAGAACATACACTATTTGAAAGGTAAAAATCTTCTAAATGTTCAGAGAAACAGGAGGGACACAAGATGAGATAAGGAGGAGACAGGGAGTCCCCTTGAGGGACTAAATGAATAAGAGAAGGAAGGTGGGTGAAGAGAAAGGAGGGCAAGGGGATAAGTAAAGGGAGGGGAGTACATCTCAAGAGGTATGCGCCTAAGGTAAGGGGAAAAGAGAGACCCTCTTGGGACAAGATAGGGGAGAGATTTTTAGAATCAAACTTGTGTCAAGAAGTAGGAGGCTACGTTTGTGGTATAAAGAAAGAATTTTTGCAAAGGTGAATAGAAAAAGAAGTAAAAAGTAAGGGGGCAGGGGAGTGAATTTTAGAAAGGTATGCCAATTTGGAACTAAGACAACAATGGGGGAGGGTAGCGAGATATTTTGTGGAAGGGGTGTGAATTACAGAGGTATTAGTTGAAAATCAGACATTTGAGGAGGTATATGTCAGAAGGAAAGGAAGAGAAGAACAAACAGTAAGGAGTTATGGAGTAACTGGAAATTCAAAGCTAATAAATAAGACTTTGTTCATAAACTGGATTAATTCAATCAAGGGAAGAAAATGGATAGCAGAAAGGAGTAAAAACCATGACTTGGCAATATGTTTTACAAGAAACACACTGAAATGAGAGATAAGAGTGATGATGAGGGTCTGAAGCAGAATATACCATGACTTAGCTGATCTGAAGAAGGCAAGGGTAGCAAGTCATGATCTCTGGAAGAGATGGGGCAAAAATGGATATAATTGGGAGGGATGAACATGTTGAGGGGTACTATGGATAATGAAGCATTATCAGTATTGTACCTCTATGCAACAATAATGAGAGAATCTAGATTTTCAAAGAAAAATCTAAATGACATACAAATAAAAATAGAAAGCTGTACTAGAACTAGATATATCAGAACTAGATACATCTAACCAAGAAATAAGAAGTTAAGAATAAAAACTTAGACAAGGTAAATATGATAAATATCTGGAGAGCCCCCTTTCCCTCCCCCACATTGACTAGTAGCCAATCCAAGCCTGAGCATACACATAATCCAAGCATAATTTCTGGTGGTACAGCAATAGTTTAAAAAGAATATTCTGCAAAAGTCCTACTTTAACACTCATCATACTTTGAAAGTAATTGTGCATTCCTGAAGGGTTATGTGGCTTTGGAACAAAAGTTCCACTAGGTGCAACCAAGTTGGAAAGACTTGGTTTTGAAAAGAATATAGAGTCCTGGCAATAGATTTTGTCTGCTTCCGAAAGACTAATCCAGTTAAATATGGCCCTGATAATGTATGTTAACTGTGAACCAAAAAGGTTAAGTTGATCAAATTAAATGGTTATTGGAACATGTAGAAATAGGCATAATATTTAATTGCTAGAGACTCTGTGAATTGTTTTTACAAAGAAGATGGAAATATACATTAAGAGCTATAAAGCAATCTGTGCTTATTGATTTAGAGATCCTATTACTAGAATTGGACCCTATAGGCATTATTGAGAGGGTAAAAAGCTATGTATATATGAAAATGTTTATTGATGCTTATATTGAAAAGATTGGAATTAACACAAATGCAATGATTGTGAGAAATTCCTGAATAAATTGTGATATTTGAATGCAATAAATTGTATTGTGTTGTTAGAACTGACAAATATTGGAGATACAAACAAGGGAAATATATGAAGAAATGAAAAGAGAATAATATAGGTTATAATTACATTTTTAAAAACAGCCACAAATTCAAACAAATTGTTGACAATTTGGAATTTATAGTTTTACCCATGTTTTTATTTTATGCATTTGTTTATTTAAGTGTTTTTTAGTGGTGGTGGTCACTACTAAATATATAATTTAAAAATCTGAAAAAGAGGAGAAATAGTAGTCACTTGGAAATGACTTCTAATTTCCAGCAATAAATGTATTATTCTATGGGTATGAAAATTATTGAAAAGATTTAGTAGAGGAATGAAAATTTACGCATTTTTATAAAAGTTGAAATAACAAGTACATGCTTTTGATTTTGTTGAAACATGCATTCTTCCTCAACTCTACATGTTAAATTTTCGTCTTCATGTTGAAGCACACAGTGTTCTGCCAGAGATAGAATGTGACAAATTTGTAAATTTTTTGGAAATGTATGACCACATATTAATTTTTTTTAAAAGGCTGTCTAGCCTTATATTCAAAGGGAAAGGCTCTGTAACCCATTCAAAAGGACTAGAATTCTATTTGCATCTAGTAAAGATTCATTCATATTAGGAAAATAACTAGATGGATTGTCTCAGGAGAAACTAAACACTGGATTTGTCCATTGTAAATGTTCAGAGTCATCCAATATAGGGTTTTTTCCCCTTTTTGTTTGTTTCCCTTCATGTGAAATAACTCACCAGTCTGTAAAGTAGGGGATTCAAAAAGAATGCTGAGGCATTAGATTAACTTCATAATAAACCAGAAGTTATTAGAGGCCATAATTCAAAATATGAATTGGAGACCTCTTGGATTATGTGTCCATTTGATCTTCAAATGCTTGGATATAACTTTTTCACTAGCTCTTCTGATCCAGAAATAAGGATGAATGAGGAAAAAGGAAAGAAGAATATGACTTATTTTATTTTTTTCAGTATGCACCAGATAAGTTATTGTTGGTGATAGTAATTGACATTCAAAATAAGCAAAATGAACATCTTTTTTTTAAATTTTCTCATTGTATTTCCACTTTATGAGAATTGAAATCCTCTTGGATTTGGCCATTTTCACTTCAGGTTTTCTCAGAAAGCCAGTGTGCTAAGCTTGCCTTGGTGTTATTATATTAGATCAAAACTCAGAGCAAATTGTAAAGGTTTATATCAGTGATAAAATATTTTCTAGCGAGTTATACTTCCTCTCCACCCCCATGTTGAAAAGTACACAATTCCCTACACCCTCAACTTAGAAGTTATGCAAAGAAACAACCTTAATTGATTTATTTACAAGAACTGTCTTTCTTTCAGCTTCTTACCTGAGTACATCAGTGGAGATTTCGATTCTATTAGGCCTGAAGTCAAAGAGTATTACAAAGTCAAGGTAAATGAAAACTTTTTTTCTTTTAAAAGAACCATCTATGTACAGAATACTTTTTTTTTAATCCTCTTTCCTTTTTTATCAGTTTCCTTCTGAGAATTAGTTGGGAAATTGTATATTTGACTTTGGGGAAATATAAAGTCCTTAATATATAGTTCATCCATTTATTCTTTTCATTACTCATTCATTATTTAATTCAAAAAGTCTGTGGGATATCAGTAATTTGCTTGATTTTTCTCTATTTTTATTCCTGCCATATGTTTGTGATTATAGTATTGTTGATCAGGATCATTTCTATTGTTAATAAATTTATAGAAATGATTTTGATGTATAGATGAGGAATACCTCATTGGAAGAAAAAACAAGAGTTGATTATGTTTCCTCCTTAACACTCTCCTTAAAAAAAATTATAATGATATTTTATTTTTCCCAAATATAGCTAAAATTAATTTGAAATGTTTATTTTAAAAAATTGAGTTTCAGTTTTCTCCCGTCCTCCCTCCTTGAGACAGCAATCTGATATAGATTGTTATCATGTAAAAGATTTTTCCATATTAGTCATTTTGATCAATACACTTTTCTTGCAGACTTGTCTATTTTTGTTGAAGATACCATCTTCTAGTTCCTAGTTGTTAGCTTGTGCTCTTCCCTCTGCTTCATTTCACATGTCCAGACAATTGACAAATCTTGTAGTTTCTGTTACCATAATATCTCTGACTTCTAATCTCTTCTCTATTCACACAGCCATTACCTCATGCGCAGATTATTGCAACAGCTTCCTAAATTGTTTTACTACTTAAAATCTTTCTTCACCAATCTGCCTTCCACATGGCAACCAATGTGATTTTCCCCAAGTACAGATCTGATTATGTCCCACTTGTTCAACTCCAGTTATTCTCTATGGCCTGTGGGATTAGTTCTAGTGATTATTAATAAACTTTATAAAATATAATACCTGGAGTATTGGACATTAATTTAAATCCTACAGCTGTTAAAGAATAAGCATTTAATAATATAGTAAGCACTTAATAACCTTTATTACATTACTATGCTGAGACTAGTCCCCTTTAACTCATTCCTCAGCCTAATTGCCACCTTGAGCACCTCATATCCATCCATCTAGGCAACATGGCACCCATAGTATGATCTCACCATAGTGAGTCTTTGAGCTGGACTCAAATTTTGCCCTCATGAGCCTCAGTGTATTGATCTGGTTGATGGGAATCTAAGTAAAATGGTGTGTTAATTTTATGACCCAAACTCTCCTTCTAAATAATTTTTAAATAAGCTTGTTTGATTTCCCAGACTCACTCAAGTAGTAAGTGACAGAACTAGAATTCCACATCCAACAGTAGCTTTCCATGAAGTTTTGCCCCATTTTTCTCCTTCCTTCTCATTGGTTGGTACTGCCTAGGCATCACTTTATTTTGGTGATTTTAAATATTTGAGTATTACATGACTTAGAGCCAAAATTGCCTTTCTTTCCCTAGAGATTGTGATCCTTGGTTATAGAATTTAGGCTTTAATATTCATATGGACCTGAAACCTAGATGATCTTTTCATTGGGACTGGAAAGCAATCATTAGTTATAATTCTCCAAGTATTCATTTCATTCATGTTGCTTTGCAGGATTCCCAGGGATCTCTCACCTTACTGTTGTCCTATCCATAGTGCATTGGGAATACAAGTAAAAGCATGAAAGAGTATTTATTTAACATTCAGTGTTTCCCTGGTGTTTGAGGCCAAGGCAGAACCCAAAAGTAATAATTTCAGCTTCGCTTCACTTCACCTGTGTTTCTCTGAAAATTCTTTCCACTATGCACCGAACTTGTTGCGGTCACCTAGCTCTATTCAAAAGAAATAAAAATGTCTTGGAAACAAGTAAAATCTTACTTTTTCATTTGAGTGGTAGAAAGGGAAATGGATGAAGGAGATATATGATTATGGTTGAAAGAAGTTGCAGAGAGGAAAGGAAAAGGAAAGCGTATTTGTTTCTTTTTAAATGGAAGAGAAGGGAAATAATTGCATTTGGGAAACCAGAGGATCTGTTGTTGTTAAGCCTAGGTTGCTGTGATGTGGCAGATCTGGGGATAGCTGTGAATCCTGTTCTACATATATTCCATCTGCTAACCAGCTGATCTAGCTTTCCATCAGCAGAGGAAGAGTGTTCCCCTGTCAGCGTTTGATATTCATGCTCAATTACATTAACATTGGCATGTTCCTACTCATTCCCCACAGTCTCACTTCTCATTAACTCCATACCTCAGCCTCATTGCGATGGAAAGTCCTCAGCTTTGCTTACAAGGCAGAGTTTTACAAACACACAGTTATTAATCATACATTCATGAGGAGAGAAAACAGCAGACGAAGGTGGGAGGGGAGGCAGCAACTTGGGAGAAAGTTGAAGATCTTTTTAAGACTTGGCTCATCTCTCCTCTCTTCCAATTGAGCAAGTGGTGTTTGCAGGGAACAAAGGAGGGGGCAGTTTGTAGACAGAGTTACTTTACATGGATGTATATCTAGTGGGACAAAAGAAAAAAGATTCCTGTTTGGGTTAACATTTTTTAAAATGTCCAGTTTAGCCTCCTATTACTTCTGCTATATTTATCCTTCACTAAAACACCTTAAAAAGCTAAAAGAAAAAAATCTAAAAATCCAGACCTAAACAACATAACACATGAAAACAGGTGTGATTTGTTTATCTGATTTTATTTCTAACAGTGGTTGTTTATGAAGGGCAAAAGCTGTGTTTTAGACACAGATTATGTATCATTCTGCACACCATGGGTATTTTGTAGGTTTTATTATTCCTAATAATAACAGTGATTATGATGATAATTACAACCCCATGCGCCATTACACCTAGTTCCCACAGGCCATTATCTTTGACCTAAACTGACTAAGTGCCCTTTCATAAATGAGAGGGCAAACCATCCCCTTTTCAAACAGATTCCCCCCCTCCTTTTTTTATCCAAACAAGAAAGAGGACTCTGTAAAGCAGCCTCTAAAAAATGGGAAAGAAAAGAGAGTGAAGAGCCCCAAGATGAGGAAAAGCTAGAGTTCTATTTATTGAGACTGATCAATATCTTTTTTTTTAATTTAAGGAAAGCAACTTATCCATAATTAATAATAATAATAATAATAGTTTCCTTATTGGAAGGAAAATAGAAAGCATTTCTATTGTTCATTTAAAATACTGAAGATAAAGTTTAAAGGGCTAATAAGTCCAATACATGAAGGGAATGAATGCTCATAATTCTCAGAATAAAGTCCTAACTTATGAGAATAAAGAAGCATAACAGAGCAGGGCCTTTTGGCAAAGTACAATTTAACGAATCCTATATGCTAGAAGATCTGAGTTCACATCCTCTCCTTGCCTTTTAGTACCTTTGTCATCTTGCCTATTGCCATTTAACCTTCTAGACCTCAGTTTTCTCCTTTATAAAGAGAGTTGAACTGGAAGACCTTGTACTAGATGTTCCCTTACAATCCTAAGATGGTAAGTGCCACTTCCTCTACAAAGCTTTCCCTGATCTCCCTATATGAAAATCATCTCTTCTCATATTTCATTCATATTTTTCTAGATTTCTTTCTTTTCTTTTAATATATGCCATTTTATGTTATTGTTGTAGATCTCATTATTATTCCTTAAGCTCCCTGAGGTCAGGATTTTTATGTCTTTATCCCTATTCCCTAGCAGAGTTACTGGCAGAAAACATAGAATTAATGCACTCTTCCATTAGGAATGAGATATCTTCGCTCAACCAAGAGAAAGACTGTGATTACTCCTAAGGGGAATTTCCCTATAGTCTTCAGGAGAGCAACTTGAAATGAAGGATGGATGAGAAGCTGCTTTCTCTGTGGCTTCCTTCTATTCTCTCTCTGTAGAGCTCTCCCTGAAAAGAGTTTACTACCATATGCATCTTCTCTCAAAGGAGGAATGAAGGAAGAATGTGTTCTCTCTAGTTTTCACACCAATTCCTAACTTCATGCATGCATGCAGTATTGATTCATTATTCTGTCCAACCATGAGAAGCACACCTTCCATAAGTATTTGAAGCTAGGGCTCCCATGTATTCTCCTTTTTTAAATCAATAGTCCACACAAATGTATTAAGGATATTATGCGCTCTATAACACAATAAGTATTTATTGCATGCCTGTTCGATGTAAAATCCAGTGAGGGGAGAAAAGAGGAATCTTAGAACAGAATGAAACATTGTCTGTATTCTAGATAAGGCGCTCCCTTGCCCTGCAGAACTTGTGATCTACGTGGGGAAATATGAAACCATCAGAGGAAAATTGCTTGCTAAAATGGATGTTACTAAGTATGTATACACTAGTTCAAGGAATATTTAATCATCATCAAATGGTCTAGTCAGAAGAGACTTTGTGGAGAAAATAGAATGAGCTGAATTTCACTGAATAGGTGATAGAACTAACATACTATGATGGAGGTGAAATGGATTTTACATATGCAGGATTATTTTGGGTCAGAGCATAGGTGATGCATTTTGGTGAGTTCTGGGACATAAGATAAAGGATTATAGAATCATAGCAATCATGTAGACCAGGTTCATGTGAGAGAAGGTTATAGAGAGCCCTGAATTTTAAAAAAAGTAATTAATTATGAACTACATGCAAAGCACTCAATTAAGTGCTAAGGATAAAAGTAGAAAAAAGATAATCTCTGTTCTTGAGTTCACATTTAAATGTGGAATGGGGGGGGGCATAAGATAGGGAAAGTTTCCCTTGAAAGTTAAATGGAAAAGTCCCATGTTCTGTAAGATAGAGAGGCAAAAGGTAACTCTTCTTTAATGTCCTATCTACTGCTAAAATCATTTCAGCTTCTAAGGTTGAGTCATTCCTCAATACCAAGGACTTTGGTGGCAAGAAAGTAAAATAGTCCATTTGAACTCACTGCCATAGTTAGTGGGAAACCAAATTATTTTCTTCAGAGAAAGAAGAGTAACTTAGAACAATTTTCAGTAGGTTAGTCTTGCAGCAGGAAGAGATTGTGACTGGTACAGGTCTCCCATACTTTGACACAAGACTATTGAGTTTCATGGAGTTTTCAGCGAGCAGTAGCATCTTTTCAGTTCTGATAATCCATCTTTGGTGTCCATCTTTCACCCAGTGTCTCCAAGAAGCTATAACATGCATTGTAGCCACATCTTGTTAAAACCATTTCGGTAGAAGGGCTAGAATCGGTTGAGGGAAAACCAACAATACTCAAACATTTTGCTGAGGGTAGCAGAGATGTTTTCCCTAAAAATGTGAAGATTTTTCCTAGTGGAATGGGGAGATCAGTTTGTTACCACTGCCATGGAGATGTCTGAAGCTGGTGCCATAGGGCCCTAGAGTTTGGTCCAATATCAAAGACTCCAAAGTCATCCTCTGCATCCGGAATTTTATCTTGCCACTGGACTTCAGTGACTCTGGAGGAGAGAGAGAGGCTGATGTCTTTGGGAAACTGCCTCACAAATCTAACTTAAGATCAAGTCAAGAAATCACCCCATGATATCACTGGTCATCTTCGAAAATGAATGATAAACTATAACAACAGCAAGACCATTGATTTGCCTTTTAATTAAGAGGACAGTTTCTTTTTGCATGTTTTGGTGTTAAATATTGGATTTAAGAGAAAGAAAATCAGTAGGCCATTGAACTGCTAAACGAATTCAAGATGGGGCTGTTATGCTTCTTCAGGAGGTGTGCAGAATAATTCTCCAAACTATATGTCCCTATCTTCCAAATATACATAATAGCCATAGAATGTATGTTGAATCTTTTCGATCTCCTTAGACTATAATCCTAACAAGCTTTCAGAATGAAATCTTCCAACCTGGAATTCTTTCTTTATTCCTTGGATCTCTATGTACCTCTCGGGTACATATTAAATTAGTGTTACCTTATTACCTCTAGAATTCCTCTAGCTTCATTTGAGAAAAAGAGGGAATAAAGAGTTATTAAACTACTCTAAAAATAACATGAATTTCCAATGCCAAGTTGGAGTGGAATGAGCATATCATGAGATGTCAGATGAGAGGAAACTGAAATAATAGGTTACCATTTGCAAGCCAGTGGGGAAGTTCTCTTGCTGTAGTAGCTTTTCCACCTCCACATTTCTTTACCATCATTATTTAACATTTACTAAATACCAGTTCTTCTTGTTCTTACTCCTACAGAAAGAACATAAGACAGAAGGAGGTACAGACAGTCTCTACCTAGTAATCTCTAATTTATAAAGTTATTTCAATTGTATGTGGAACTCTAAGCATCTTCAAGATGCTACATAAAATGGCCTAATGACTAGAAGACACTATACAATGCTTTTCGTCAAAAAGTGGACACTATAATAATAACGTTAATGAGATTTGGATTTTAAAGGTCAAGGGGTTATAAAATCATAGCTTCATGCCATAAAAGGGAACTTAGAGGTTACTTAGTTGAAACCTCTAATTATATAAATGAGGAAACTGAGACTCACAATAATTTAAGTTCTTTTGCCCAAGACACATGAAAAGTAAGTGATAGAGGGAGGGTTCAAATGTAGATGTCTGGATCAAAGTCAAACACGTTTTTCCCTCTTAGAATTATAGGATTTAAAGCTAAAAGGAACCTTAAAAGGTTATCTTTCTTCAACAGCCACATTGTTTATAAAAGAGGGGGGAAACTACCCCAAATCCCACAGAGATTCAATTACTAGTCCTTTAGTTGTTGGTTTTGTCCATTACATTTCTTTGCCTTTATATAATCACATGGTAATTTGGAAACTACTTTCAAATATATTCTCCTATTTCATGCTTGAAACTTCAGTAGTCAAATCAACTGTTATTGACACCATTGTCAAGGAGAGGTTAAGAAACTTTCCCCAAAGAACATAGATGATTCATGGTAGAGGTGGAAATTGTACCCAGGGAATCAGATTCACAGTTTTTAACCCATTTATTGTGTCATGCTTCTTCAGTACAAATGAGATACTGTGACACACTAAAATGTCAGAGGAGGAATGTGGTATGTATGCTGGTTATGGAAGCAGATAGAGGACTTCAGTTCAAATTTTGCCCTAGACATTACTGCCATTATAGCCTTGGCTATGTCACTTAAGTTTACTCTTATGTAAAATTCTGATGGTAGAATATGGGGACTCTGAGGGATCTTTGAACTCTAAATTGATGATGCTATGACCCCTAATATGATTTTATGCTAAGGATTCCCAAGGAAACTCATTAATTTGTATGGTTCATAGAGGTAATCAGCACATTTTGAATGAAGACTAGAGCGTTCTGTGGCTCTTTCTAATCACTGATATTTATCATCTATATCCATGGCATACTGCCATATCCCAAAGTTGAAAAGGGGTTAAATTGGTCATCTGGTCAAACATGTACCTAAATAAGAATTCCCCCTATACATTCCCATTAAAGTCACCCCTGGCAAAGAAATGCATTATTTTCAGCTTTTCCAGTGTTGTATAATTTCACACTATAGATATTTATTGTTCCATCAGAGGTCTTGGGTTCAACCTAATCACTTTATCAATAATATGACCTTTGTAAATCATGGTAATGTTTTCTTACTTTAAAAAATGATAGACTAGATCAGATAATTCAAATACATGGGTCACAGGAATGATAAGACTCAGGACACTCGGGACACTCCCCTGTCTGGCCCAAACTAACATAAAATGTAATTTGGAAATTAACTAATAAAAGTAAAATAAAATATAGTTAATATGAACATTTGGTTTTCCACGTCACATTCAGATATCTTAAATATGGCTTAGTGGCCCCCATTTTTATTTGAGTTTGACAGCCCTAGACTAAATGATCTCTAAGGGTCCTGGAGAACTGCAAAAACAAATTTCATTTGGCCCATGGATCAAAAAAGATGAGATGGTATTATTTCTGACTATAGTTGTAAGAATGCAACACTGAAATATGTATATACTTTGCAAGCATGCCTGTGTATTAGTAAGGAGAACAGAAATTTGCCTCTCAAGGCTTCGATTGACACTAAAGTTGATTTTATTTGTACTTTGTACCTTTGTGCCCTAAAAGACATTTTTTAAAAAGAACTTTCTGGTATCCCATGAGATGACTTTTGTAGCCAAGTTCCTTGGTAAACTTTTTTTTTTCTTGAATTGCTTCATTTTCATTTCACATATCTATATTGTAAAGCAGATTACATTGAAGGATGCTCAATTACCTTGGATATGTGTGACATTCAAGACTGTTAGTGATTCATAGCTGTCAATAGCTGTAAATTAGCATTTCAGAAACCCTCCAAAGTGACAGTGGGAGCATTTTTCTTTTGTTTGAGGTTTCTACAGATTGTGGAGAAATTAGTTTTAGATATAGAACTGGAGAAAGTATGTCCCTTTGCTTAAAATTACAGTGTGCTACCCAGGGAGCTGTCACCGAGTTTAAGAGCAGCTCTAACTCAATGATAAAGCAAAAAAACCCAAACTATTAGTGATTACTTTTTATGATTTTTAAAAGATTTAAATTCAATTTTTAAAAATCTGTGTATCAGAATCTAAAATGTTAAATTACAAAAAAAATTCATTGATATAAACTGAAGATTAAATATAGCTACATACAGATGTTTGACTATCCCAAGCTTTTTATGAAAGATATTTTTGGCATTTCACTTGGCAATTTGTTAGTATTTTTGAGAGAATTGAGAGTATTAATTACTCCAAAATTGCTGCCAACTGGTAACTCCATTATTATCCTTAATAATGGAAAAATATGCCACCTATGAGTAGTGTTTTGTTGTTTACAAAGAGCTTCTTAAGAGTGGGTCTTTGGGATAGAATTGTACAATATGTTTTTGCTTTGAATCATTTAATTGATGCTTTCAAAATTACATTTAAAAATCAACTTTTAAGAAGTTCAGGATTGAGAAAAAGCATGGCGAATAAATATTTCCTGTTTAAAAATAACCAGCATTAAAAAAAAATTTTTAATGGATTTTTAGTAGCCAGAACCTTGTGTGAACTTAGGTCACCTATAGTTATTTTTGTGCACTTCTAAGTAATATGATCATAGTGAGTCTATGATTTCCTGGCATTTCTCTTGTGTTCTTTTCCATTGAAACATCATGGTTATATTTTAGAAACAATATTGTCATGCTTATAACAAAGGGCAAGTGTCATGTTGAAAGTTATATGAGGATACTTAAAATAACTTGTTTAGATCAAAGAAGAGAAGATTTATGGGACATGATAATTTATATTTAAAGAGTAGAAAACACTGACTCTGGATTCCTAGAATATGGGTTTAAATTCTACCTCTGGTTCTTACTGTACATGGGACCTTGATAAAGTCAGTTAAAACTGCAGGTTTCAGTGATCCCATCTGGAAAATGATAGGGTTATACTAAATGGACCCTAATGTCCTATCCACCTTTAAATTTATGAGCCTGATTTCAATTGCTATTAAATGGGAAAAGATTCAAACTTTTTTTTATAATATTATATGCTTGGTTTTATGCTTTTGAGATGAACAACAGACAAGCCTTTACATGCCTTTATCAATAAACTTAAAAAATACAAGTAGTAACAATGCTATAACATTGCTGTTATTGTACACAGAAAACAGTTCTTATTTCTCTTTGTATCAGTTCACACAGATGCTGCCATGTTGTTTTTTTCTCTGAAACCTTTTGGGGTTTCAGAGAAATATATTTTCAGAATTTTCTTCCGTCACTCCCATTTCTTTTCCCAGTTTTTCCTCTACCACTTATCTCTTTCATTAACTTTTCTGGGAATTTTTGTTGTCCTTGAGTTCAATGAGTATTTTTCTTTGAGACTTTTCTAATGCTTATTTTAAAATTATTGTCTTCTGAGCTTTTGTCTTGGTCTTCCTACCACCAGATTAGATTTTTATGGTCAAGTTCCTTTTTTTTTTTTCTTGTTTGCTCATTTTCCTGGCCTGTTTCTTGACTTTGAACTTTTTGTTAAAGTTGGTCTCTGCTCACCCTACATGGAGAAACACTATGTCTAACTTCAGAATCTTTCATACTTCTGCTTTTCAGAGATTGTTTAAAGCATCTGCAGATTATCACTGCTTCAGAGGTATTATTATGAGAGATGCATGATTACTGCTCTCCTGGTTTGTGCTCCAGTTTTAACTAGATAGGGCCCATGTTCCTTCTCAACAATAGACACTAGCCTTGTTCTCCACCTTGAAACTGCGTGCAGGGCCCCTGCTTTCCTGTTACCAACCAGAAGTACTCCTCTTTGGTCTGGAATTGGGAGCAAGAATTGGTTATAGATACTTCATTTTTCTGAAGTTCTCCCAAATTAAAATATACCTTATCATCAGTAAATATCATAAAAGCAACAGTAGATTGCATTAGGCTATTGATTCCTTTGAGTACCAAAGAGTTTAATACTGTGACATCATTCTTTGAAGAAGTCATGCTTGGTGATGGAAAAAATACTTTATAAGCTTTAGAATTAGATTTTCACAAAAAAGGGTAGTAAATTAAATACAAGGATTCGCAATATAAAATGTTTTATGCAATGACAGTTCAGAGGAAAATTAGGAAAAGTTATTTTGTGAATAAACTCTTCAGGGGATACGATAATATAAATTCTCACTCCAAAAAAACCAAATTAATAGATCTGTTAGACCCAAATTGATTTTATATATCTACTTCTGTTATAGCAAATTTAAGAGTAAGAATCAACTAATTTTACTTTAATCTTTAATTTAATTTAATCTTTAATTTTGATCTTTGTGATCATGGTATTTCATAGTTCACAATGAATGCTGTATTGCTTTTCTTGCAGATAGTTTCCAATTAAAGAGTTCAGTTCAATTCAATTTAAAAAATATTTTTTGAGTGCCTGCCCTCTTTATTGGCCTGGAAAATAATACAAACTCAAATTTAAGATGATCTTTTCAGAGTAGAAAATATATATTTTTTTAAAATTACAAAATGATTTCCATTATCTCAAACAGAGAAGTCAACTTCAGCAATGAGTGCAGGAAATAAACCTTTTTTATGACTAAAAGTATATATAAATTATATTTTCTGAAACATCATAGCCCTGATAGTTCCTTAGAAATCCATATGGATATTCTAGTGTAATAATAAGATCACACAAAAAATATGTAGGTGTGTGCAGAATCAGCTTCTGTTAATTTGTCTTAGGCACCTTCATGTACATTGTGCCCTCTTGTTCTTTTATCACTTTACTGGTCTACTTTACTGAGTTTGGTAATAGATTGGAATTTTTATTATATATTTTATCATTTCAGCCAATGAGAAGGGATTTTCATTATAGCACCATCTGCTTTCCTCCAACATTAAAATACTTTAATTCTCTTGATTAAGAATTTGTTCACACTCATTTTATGCTTCTGATTGAATTAAAATATCTCAGCCTTCTGCAATTAACTGGGCAGGGGGTGGAACCTCAACTTTATACTTTTTTAATCTAATTAAATTTCTAGTTGGTGACTTTTCAAGCACTGTGACAAAGGGAAGAATTTCTGAAGTTATAGAAGATTAAAATTTGAGGCCTGGAGAAGCCATCTCATTGTCCTTCAAATTTTACCACTTATTCATTCATTAAACTAATAGATAATGAACACATTAGATATAGAGAACTGCTTTTCCCCCAAGAGTTAGTGGAAACTTTGGTTAGGACATTTTTTATTCAGATAGCAGATAACTGAGCATACGTTCACTCTACATCATAGGTGGCTCACTGATTGGTTTATGAATCATGGTACTCCATTCTTTTGGACCAACTGCAAGAGAAGTGCTCCATTCTCTAGTAAACATAAATGAGGACATGACTCCTGATGGAGCTATACCTGACGATCTGTATCTGTGGGCGAGACACTTGTTTTCTGATCTGTACAATGAATGGCTTTTAATATATCACCTTTAAGACCTCCATGAATCTAGGAAGTATGATATTAAGGGATTGAGTGGCTGCTCAGACATGGCACATGTGTCTTTTCCTTCATAAGCTTAAATAAAGAAATGATCTAGAACAGTTTTGAGTAGTTAAAAAAAGATACAGTTTGTATTTATTCCAGTATTCCATTTAACTTTTATGCCTTATTTGAATATGGTGGTCATTTCTAATTAAAATAAAATGGTGTATTTATAACAGAAAAAGCATAATTGAAAAGAAAAGTTTATAGTTCCCCCTCCCCCCCATTTAACCATGTCTATGAGGAAAATAACTATTCATTCTACAGTGTAATAGCCATGGTACCAAAAATTAATTCTAAGCTCTGATACTTATGCCCTTAAATATTCCCATTTCTGACCCTAGTTTCCTCATTAGTAAAGTTATAAATGATAAATATATCTTGAATAAATGATCATTGTCAGTGAGAAATGACTTGTAGTTCTACCTCTAACCCTTACTTGGTATATGATCTCAAGTGATAAAGTATCTCTTATTTATATAGTGTTTTAAGGTTTTCAAAATGCTTTTAAAATCACATCTTATTTGATTCTCATAATACCCCTGAAATATTGGTGCTATATTTTCCCCATTTTACAAATGAGGACACCGAGACAGATATAACTTAAGTGAATTGCCCAGATTTATGCAGGTAAATAAGTGTCTGAGTGAGGATTTGAACCTCCTAAGGTCTTCCCACCTCAAGATCTAGCCCTCTCTACACTGCCATCTATCTCTAAGCCATTTAACCTCTCAAAGTCTATTTCTTCATTTATCAAATGATAATGCCTCTAGTATGTAAGATTGTTTTGAGGCTCACTATCTAATAATTCATAGGATTTGCCTCACAAATTTTAAGGTGCTCTGTAAATATCTGTTATCAGTTATTATCTCTGAGTCCAGTTCTTGTTCCCAATCCTTATGATAGGATGATCTGCATGGTAAGTATTTATATGCCTAATTTCCGGCATAGTATGTAGATGGCAATATCTTCTGGATGGTTAGTCTTAAAAACCCTCCTTTCAAGGTGGCAAAGGAAGGCAGAGAGCTCAATGAATTCTTTTCAATATGATGATTTGGGGGAAGTGATTTGCCTAAGTACTTTTTAAATTAGGCAGCCAGTCTATGACTTAAGGACAGAGAGTAAACTGAGGCATTTTTTTTTTTTGGACATAGAAGCTTGTTACACCCTGAGTCACATCAAGGAACTATAATAGTGGGGAAAAAAAAGGCACAGGTTTTTTGATCATGGAACCTAGAAACCCAGTGGCAGTGGTACCTGCTAATATTTTCATAGCATTTTAAGATTTGCAAAGCTATATTTAATTGATGCTTATTATAAAATATGCATACATGTAAAGTTTATATAAAATTCTTCAATAAATGTACGCCTACATAGATGTATACCCTTACACAAGGTGTCCCCAAAATCTTAGTAAAAAAAAGTTTTTATCCAGTGATCCAAACACTTTAGTCTTCTCAAATGCTATATTAAGATCTGATTATCTAATTTAAACCTTATTATAAATAACAGTGGGGATCAAACCTAGGGACCCAGCTGGTGAGTGGGATTTAAATTTTCTGTGCTCTTTGACCCCAGGGAGTTACTCAGGCACCACTTTCTTTCGATCCTTGTCTTCAGTTTCCAATGAAGTGCTTTGACATTACCTCCTGCCATCAACAAAATAACCTCTACTTTGGGAGATGGTTTAGATCCTTCTGAAAGTTCTATTAGTTTTTGAGCTTCAGAGCTATTTTGCTGCCATAAATCATTCTCAATGGACTGCTTTCTTTTCAGATGAAAGAATTTAGAGGAGTCAGCACTGCATGACCTGATTGGTTTTTGAAATCTTTTTCAATAATGGTGATTACTTAAATAATCTAGGATGATATCCTAATGAGTTTTGCATTCATCTTATGGAAATTAAATTAATTATTGACATTCATTGTCATGCTCTTTTAAAAAATTGACAGCACATGTAAACTGATTTGCATGTAACCCTGAGTTTGACTCTTGGATAGAGTACTGATTGATCATTCTTATGAACTTTTCTAAAACAAAAAGGTTTTAGGTAGTACTTCAGAGGAGAGGTTTTCTTTCATGTGTAGAACCTGCATCTGATGGATCCACTAAAAATAGGGGTACCTTTTTAACTGGCATTTGGGTCTTGATGGAATAGGAGTGGTAAATGATACTAAATTACATGTCTCTGATTTCAAACTCTTCTCTTGCAAAACAAAAAAACAAACCCAACAACAAACAAATAGTCAAGTGAGACCCAAATGTTCTAAAAGAATAAGGAAAAAACTTACATTGAGTGGATCATCTATAAAGAATTTATGGGAAAATACAATCAAGATTTTTGTAGATCGAGGTAGTACAGAAAGATTGCATAGTTTAAGGCACAGTTCATTCCACCCTAAAAGTATAGATTCACCAAAATGTTTTATTACATTAAAAAAAAGTTTTTCTTTCTGCACTAAAAATCATGAGCCATAACTTCAAAGTCTTATTTGAATTATTTCTTCCTTACCTTCCATTTGTAAAAACTTATTATCAGATCTGTTACCAAATACCAAAGGAAGTATACAATAGTATTCAATAAAGTATTGTACTTTTAATCAGTAAGTGCTGGATTCAAAGCTCTCTTCTGAAACTTACTATCTATATGTACTTGGATAAGTTTATTAGCCACACTGTGCCCCATTTTTATCATCTTTACATTAAGAACTTTGTACTTGATGATTTCTAAGGTCCTTTTTTTTTTTTTTTTAAAACCCTTACCTTCTATCTTGGAATCAATACTATTTATTGGTTCCAAGGGAGAGTAGTGATAAGGGCTAGGACATGGGGGTTAAGTGACTTGCTCAGGGTCACAAAGCTAGGAACTATCTGAGGCCAGATTTGAACCCTGGACCTCCCATCTCTCGGCCTGGCTCTCAATCCACTGAACTACCCAGCTGCCCTCTCTGAAGTTCTTTTAAACTCTTAATCTATGATTTTTTTTTGGGGGGGGGGGCTGTGCATGTTCTCTTTTTCATGCATGTGCTTCCTTCCTCTCCCAAACTCTTAACTCACTCACTGAGCCTTGCTTCCTAATCTTTCTCTCTTCTCCTGGTCTCTTAAATATATGAATCTCTGGAGGAATTGGAAACTGATCGCCCTGGCAAGCTGCCATGAAAATTTTTATGATGGACAACACCACCAAACAGAAACTGAGTTTCATCTGTGCAAACAATTTATTTGGCAAAACATGTCATTTCAAAACAAACCAGGACTGAGACTTTCACTAGCCATGGACCCAGAAGTTTGACTTCTCACAATTAATATACAATTTGGAGGGAGTGAAAAACAGGATAAACAGAATTATACAGATGCAAACCCTGGTTTTTCATTGGTGGGAAGGCATCTGGGTTGGGAGAGTCTGAGGAAAGGGATAGAGGGGGTAGTTTTGTGACTTTCCTTGAACCTTTGGAAGGGGCAGATTAATCTCATGACTTAAAACCAGATGATTTACAAGCAGTGGAAACAGCTTCACAAAATGATGTATAAAAGTGAAATCGACTTGCTCATGTTGTTGCCATAAGCCGGTGGGGGCCACAGTACCTGAGATTCCGGAAGTCCAGCACGATTCTGTCCAAGTCATGGTCGTCCAAGTCAAGGATTTTTAAGAAGCAGATGCTTCCCAGAGGCTGACTGAGAAGAGGAATGTGGGCAGAGTAGCCAAAAGATGCATAGTGCTCAATAGAGAGAAGCTAGTAAGTGAGGAGTGCCTAGAGGCCATGTGTGTCTGTGTGTCCACCCCTCTCTAGCCAGTGGCCTGGGCTCCCAGCACCATGCCCCAACAAGGCACAGTCACACCTCCCTTCATCCTAGTGAAATGCTCCTTTGGGAACCTTTTCTGTTTTTGTACTTTGATCGTGAAGTGATCTCCCCCTTGTGTTTGCCTTTTTCTCTATGCCATAGACAAAACTTTCCTTACTAGAGAATGTGGATTTTATTATTATAATCTGTAACTATTAAGTTGACTATAATCAAGAGAAATGAAAAATAATTTATTAGTTTTTTTTTTAAGAATTCATATTTTGTGACCAAACCATCTCGCCTACCTCCCTTTTATTGAAGGGGCCTAAAAAAGGAACATTGTAGATATTAAATATTGTGCAGTCATGTAAACAAAAAAAAAAGACATGTTATTTTAGAAAAACAATGAAAATGCATTATTTTTGAACCTATCTTCTGATTCTTAGAAGAGTTTAACTCTGAATTGAAGGAAATATTTAGGACTACAGGACTCCTGAGACTTGAAAGCTTAACTTGATAAGTTTTAGTGTTAATAATGCTTGTAGCACCTTCATCTTCATGTAGTTATGTAAATTACCTTGATGAATAACACTTGTTTTTTATACTATTCCCCATCGTATTTAATGTCATTTCTAAACAGTTGTTCTACAAGGGGATATCACCTCAAATTCACTGTTTGAACTTCTAGGAGTTTCTTTCTCCTCTTTCTGTGTTTGGTACTGATTCAGATCGGCATGTTGCAATTTATTTATCCTCTCAAGCTTTGTAGAATTTCTAAGCCTTCAACCAATCTTTCAAAAAAAAATTTAAAGCACTTACATTTTTCTATCCCCTTGAAATAACTTAGTCCCAATTACCATTCTATTTTCTTTCTTATCCTGTGTGTCTAATTTCATTCAGTATACTTACTTTAAAATGAGCAGAATTACAAAATCAGAAGCCCTCTCCCTTGCACTGAAACATAAAAAAAAGTAATGCTTGAAATTAATTATAAAAGCCACAGATTACAACTGAAAGTATATATGAGAATGATGAGAGGGCCCTTTTTTTTCTCTTCTCACAAGGAAGAGGCATGTTTGAGCAAACATAGTTCCATTACAAAAGTGATTCAATTAATATTCTGGTATGGTGGTTTTCTATCTGTCACTGTAGGAAAAATCATAGTATTTCCTCAGTGAATAAATGTAGTCTGGTAGATCTGTGGGAAGATCCAATTTCCTGAGAGGTATTATAAGTTTCTTGATTAGTCTTCCCAATCAGAACATGGACCTTGCCTGAAACTTCTGACTTCTGGCTTTGTTGTTAAGACATTCTAGAATTTAAGTGATGGAAATTATTAATAGATGAATGCAGAGAAACATGGGAATATTTATCACCCTATGTAGTTGATTATCAGATCTACTTTTCCAGTCTCTTTTGACCTTTTTTATTCCAGCTGTCTATTGGGCATTTCAAACTGGACATTATCAATTCAGCATGTCCTATACTGATTCTTTACCTTTTCCCCCAACACCTCTTTTTTCCTAATTTCTTTGTTACCATCAAAGGTAGTGCCATCTTCCTAGTTGCCTAGACTCACAGCCTACATGCCATCCTTGACTTTGTAATATCTCATCCCTCCATAGCCAATAAAGTTCTGACATTTATAGCCGCATAATTTTTCTCCTATGCCCCCTTATTCCTTCTGGCATTGCTACCAGCCAAGTGAGACCTTACCACTTGCCAGAATCTTGTAGAGCCTTCAGGCTGGTGTCCTTGCTTTAAATCTCTGCTTCCCTCTTCTTCACACTGAGGCTGGATCCTATCCTTACAACTCCTCTAATTCAGCATATTTGGGGTTAGAACTTTCATCACCTTTTAAAAAAAATGTGAAAAATCTAATTGCCTTTTAATCTTGTCTTTATTCCCTCACAGCCTAATTTTCGTATTCTTTAAATTTATATCAACCTTTCTGTTTCAATCTTTTGTCCTACCTATCAAATAGCTCCATTAATTTGTTCATTCATTTCAGTTGGGTACAGTTCTGTGACCTGATTTGGGGTTTCCTGGAAAAGGTACTAGAGTGGTTTGC
This sequence comes from Monodelphis domestica, assembly GCF_027887165.1. Classification (NCBI taxonomy): domain Eukaryota; kingdom Metazoa; phylum Chordata; class Mammalia; order Didelphimorphia; family Didelphidae; genus Monodelphis; species Monodelphis domestica. The sequence continues at coordinate 220,020,295 of NC_077231.1, read as the reverse complement.
CATTTCCTTTTCTACTTCATTTTACAGATGAAAAAGTGACATGCCTGAGGTCACATAGTAATTAAATACCTGAAGCCATATTCGAACTTTCTGATTTCAGATTCCACATCTGGCAGTCTATCCTTGGGTCCACCTTAGATTCCTCTTTAATTTTTTTTCTCATTTAGATTTTCTTATCTTGTCATTGAGATTATACTCCTTATTCTTCTCTTTAATCCTCTTATATCCTCCTTAATTTTGCTTGATCCGATTCTTCTTTCAATATTGAAATAGTCTAGGATTGGGGTCTAGAGATTATTCCTCATCCACTTTAACAGCTTCACAAATATTTGCTTGTACCATCTCTTACTTTCTTTTACCTTTGAATTGCTTCACTAGTCTATCCCATTCCTAGTCACTCACATGGTTTCCTTCTCTTGATTTGGCTTACTTCCTTTCCCTTCCTCCCCCTCTTTGTCCTAGGAGAATCATTTGATTTGTTGCTAGGAATGGATTTTTAGGGATGGGAGGTGGGGAGAAATAGATGGGAAGTCATGGTGAAGGCCATCAATTATTTGACTTCTCACTGAATATTAAGCCAGAATGGCATGGCTCTCCTACACTCCAAGTCAACCACACATTTAAAACACAGTCCAGGCATTCTAGTTTATGTCCTACTATAGTGGAAGGAAGACTCCACTCAGGCTCATTTCTTGCTAGCTACACTACCATGAGGAAGCAAAGGCTCTTGATCACTTATTGGAAATATTATAGGAGGGGATTATTATTTAGGTAGAGATGACCTTGGAGGTCCTTTCCACTCTTGATCGCCTTCATTCTGTGATTGGTTCTCATTCTGGTTCATTACATTAATGGATGTGTTCCAATTTAATTTCATTTTAGGCAGGTTGGCTTAGTTGGGTAGAACATGGTTTTTAATGCCACCATTACCTTCTCCAACATTATGATAGATCTCCAGGGATCCCACACCCCCAGTGGCCCTTTTATTCCTTCTTCCTGTATTCTCAGAACCTTCATATTGCTCCCAACTACTAGTTGGAAAAAAGAGTCTTAGAAACTGGTATGTCCTGAAATCTATAGGAACAATAAGTACAAAATGTTACTGCTAGGAGATTTTATTAGGTAGGAATGCTTCTTAAGGTAAAGAAAGTATCGCTAATAAGAAAGTTCAGACACTAATCATTTGATGGAGATTTGATTTTTAGCCTGACATCTTTCAGTTTTGTAGGATTAGAAGATGTTTACTCCACTTATAGTTAAGAACAACTCTGATAATCTTTAAATATCAAAGAAAACATCAAAATACTTTCTTCCCATGACAGTATTCTTACAATATTCAAGCTTTTATCACATGTTCTTCTGCCTCAACATTGAAGAGGGTATGAACTTCAAAGGGGGAGTCTCATCAGGGAAAAAGACTTGAGTTTCAGGTTCTGCCAGAGCCTCCATATCATCAACAATCTCTGTCAGTCTCCAGGCTGCTGACCAGAAGTAGATCTGTAGTGATGGAAAAAATTTTGGGGTGAGGAATCCCCTACATAATCACATATCCCAATAATAAAATATTGAAAAGATTAATAGGTTTTCCCAAGGTTTACTGTACCTACTTACTATGCCTTTTGTGTAATACAGCCTCCTTCCCAATGGATGCTAGGGCCATTTTGATTCATCAATAAAGGAGAAGCAACTTACCACCCAATAACATTAACTTTCCCTTTTACACAGGAAAAATAGAACAAGAGAAACCAAACCTTTCTTGAGCTTGAAAAATATTATAGACAGCCAAATGAAGCCTACTTGATTTTTGCTACAAAAGATTTATCATTTTTTGGCAGCCTCTATCTCTTACATGACTGCTATCCTGAACAGCTTAACCTTCTCTTGCATTGAAAAAAGCCTTTTTGTTGATTCAGACAACCAAAAGATTAAGAACTCAGGTTGAAAAAAATCCATTAAATCTTTGCACTTCTTGTCCTCATGAAAATGTGAGGTCAATGGCCTGAATCTTGGGGCTTCACACAACACTTAATGTGCCTTTTAGCTTCTACCACAGGGGAATAGTATTTGAGACATACAAGCACAGTTTTAAAGAACAAGACAGAATTCTTTCCACAGATAATTTATTAGTTAGTGACTCACCTTTCATCTGTAGTTGGCCTCACCATTTGTACTATCAGCTTGCCCAGAGAATCTTCTCCATATGATTAGCAGACAGCTCTGTTCAAAATTATATATCTCTCTGGGTGTGCATTTCTAAGGAAAAGAAATATAAGCCCAGCTGTGTCTTGTCAAGTTCATTATTATTTAGCACATAATGTGTTCCTATTCACAGTGTGTGTTTGAAACCACATAAGTCATTTCTCACAACAATTTATGAGATGTGAATATTATTTTCTTTTTTAGTCAAAGAGAATTACTAAGAAAATTGCCCAGATTGTGGCTTGCTTAACTTCACAGAGAAAATCAAAGGCAATTAAAATTAGTACTTATTAAAAAAAAAAAAAAAGATTTGAATGTACCACATAAAAAATGTCTGGGACTAAAAGATGTTTCAAGATGTTAATTCTATTTGAGTCAACATCCAATATAAACCTGATAGCAGTTTGCTTACTCATAATGAAAGTGGATTAGGCACAGCAAAATTAATAATTCTAGGGCAACTAAATGGCTTAGTGAATTGTGACCTAGGCTTTAGAGATGCTGGAAATACTGGGTTCAAATCTGGCATCAGATATTTCCTAGCTATGGGACCCTAAACAAGATTCTCATTGTCTATCTCTTACCATTCTTACCTTGTAACCAGGACAAAATCCTAACTCCAAAATGGAAGGTGAGGTTTAAAAAATCACATTTTCCTAACATTTATGTATATATATAATACAGATACGCATTCATACTCTCATTTAATCTTAATAGCAATGCTATGAAGTAGGTACTCATTATTATTTTTTATGAGTCAGAAACTAAAGCTAAATGAGTTTATAAGTGACTCCTACATCTTATACGTTTCTAGACAGGATTCAAATTCAGGTCTCCCTGACCCCAAGTCCAACGCATTTCCAACTTTATTCATCTGTTTGCAATTAGAAGCTCAGACCGTTTGTGGAATATAGGTCAAACTATCCTTTGTTTCTCTACCAGGATTAATAATAAAAGTAAAAGAAGTGACTTGCTAAATTCCTTTCTTTTTTCACTGGAGAAATTTAGGAACATGCAGTTTTAGAAAAAAAAAATACCGAATTTAGAACCAAGATCCATGAATTAATTTTTTTAAAAAATCTGCTACTTGTTAGCTGTGTATAACCTAGAGATTTTTGCTTCATCACTGGTAAAATGAGATTCGGCTGTTTGAGGAGACAGTGAAATCTATCTGTCGAATAACTTTTACTTTCCTTCCCTCTTGCCAGTATCATAAATGTTCCCAAATTGGCCATTTAGAGGATTGGGATTTCTGCTCAGAGTCATCTTATTCTCTTTGAATTTCTGGGACAATCACCACATCATAATTCCTGTAGATGTTTTCATTTTCCTTCTTACCCTCTTAATTATTATGATTTCATAAGGTATTTTAAAACAAAATAACAACTTATTTAGAATTTATACAGTTTACTTACTCATAATGAAACTCGATTAGGTACTGCAAAATTTAATAATACTAGGGCAAGTAAATATAGGGAGCTTTAAGATTTGGCCCACTTGTTTTCAGTATTTTATCATTTCATCTCCCCAACAACCTTGCAATTTAAGTAATATTATCACCATTTTACAAGCGGAGAAACTGAGCAAGACTGAGTTTAGATGACTTGGCCATGTCCCACAAGTACCAAGTATCTGAAGCATGTTTCAAAGTCAGGTCTCGCTCCCTTTATGTCCATTACTTCCAATATTATACTATCATGATAATGCCTTATGGAACTGTTAGCTTTTTAACATTTTTTTAATTAAAATCTCATATTTAGAGCTAAAAGACATCTTAACATCCAGCAGAGCCCACCTTTCTCATTTCATAGGTAAGGAAATTGAGGCTCAAGGTTTGAATTCAACTTTAGAATCTGGATTTTGTTTTTGTATTTGTTTTGCTTCCTCTTATCTTATATCCTCATATCTTTTATTTCCTTTAATCTTCCTAGAGACTCTCTAGTGGAAAGTGTATAATTCTGTTGCTCACATTTCTAGTATATTCATGCTTTATTCCCCCTTTTATGCTTATCTTGAGAAAGTTCTAATAGTAATAGTTGGATGCTGGATTTGTCAACCTGCTGCTTTGTGCAAGGGGGCCAATAGTGTCCTCGGCTCCCTGGATAAATCTTCTTATAGGTCTTGCTATATATAGCACTCTGAACATGCTTTGTTTATCTTTATTTCGGGTTAGAATTCTATTCCACATATAATGTTATTATAAAATCTAGTTCAATATTGTGATGCTCTTTTCCTGCTCCAGTTGGTGTGCCATATTAATAATTCTGTGCTGATGGAGATACAACAGATTATGTTTGAATAAGAAATCTTGTATAACAGATGCATTCACTAGTTATTCTCCATTTAGAAGTCAGTCTAATTAAGGAATATTTTATCCTCTTGACACAGTAATTATACACAGTAACTGTATTTGAACGCAATACCTGTAGAACATATTCTTACTTTAGTTTTGCATGTTTTTCAAAATATTATGATGGTTATTTTAAGTGGAGAGGTGAGGGAGTTTTGAGGGTCCAATAAAGAAAGAGAGGAGCCACTGATCTAAGCTATAATATTGAATAGTTCTTATTTTTTATTATCTCCATGTTTTGTACATAAAAATATACATATATGTGTCAAGCTAAGCTATCATTAGTATAGATGAGTTGCAGGAAAGTGACATAAAACCATATATATAAATCACGTTAATTCCTTTCTTCTTTCTCTTTTTCCTGTGAGGCATCTCTGGCTGGCACCGTGCTAAGCGTTCCAACACCTTGGCATGGTGGCAGCTATTTGTCTGGGTTTTGGTAGTGAGACTGCCCTTGAGCTAATTCAGGTTCAGGTATCTTGACTGAGCCCTCTTGGAGTTCAGACTGATTCCTTCCTCTTTCACACTCCAAACCCTTACTTTCTAGATCCCCTAATCTTCCCGCCTGGTACAAGCCAGGCAGGAGAAAACCCTATACCTTTTCCTTCTCCCTTCTTAATTTCTTTTTACTATATTAATTAAATCACCATAAAATTTCAGACTGACTTGGGTATTTTTATTTTATTATTTGGGATATCCATGGTGACCAATAATTAATATAATTTAGATCACAATGCTAAAATTATCCTTCATAGTTTTCTTATGCCCCAGCTCCTTTTTAGAGAGAAGCAGCCTTATGTTCTGTCAATCTGTTCATCAATAATTAAGTACTGAAGTGTTTACTCTGTGCTAGGCACTATGCTAAGCTCTAAGAATATAAATATAAGTGTAAGGAAAGATAATCCCTGCCCTCTAGGAGCTTACATTCTTTTTTTCCCTTTGAGATTACATCAATTAATTACATTATAATTTTTTCTGACTTTTTGTAATCCATGTTCTCTCTCTCCCTCTCTTCCTTTCTCCCACCCCAAAAAGCAAGTAATAAACTATAGGTTGTACATATATTATTATATGATATATATTTTCCTATTGGTAATGTTGTAAAAGAAGACACATATTGCTTATACTGCAGAAAAATTGATTGAGGAAATCAAGAATTAAAGGATTGTATGTTTCAATCAATATTTAGACTCTATTCCTTTTGTGGCAGTGGCTATTCTTTTTCATCATGAGTCCTTTTGACTTGTCCTGGATCTTTGCCTTGTTGATAATAGTTGTCATTCATAGTTGGTAGTCATCTATGACTTTTTACTGTGTACAGTATTCTCTTGGTTTTGTTCACTTCACTTTGAATCACTTTATATCAGTCTTTTTCTATTTCTTTTATGTGATCATTTTTTCTATCATGTCATATGGTACAATGGTATCTCATTACCATCATACCTCACATCTTGTTCAGCCATTCCCCAATTGATGGGCATTCCTTGAGTTTCCAGTTCTTTGCCACCACAAAGAGAGCTGCTATCAATATATTCTTTTCCTTTTTCCTTGGTCACCTTAGGAAATAAAATTAATAGTGATATTACTGGGTCAAAATATATACACATTTTTATAACACATAGATTATAATTCCAGATTGTTCTCCAAAAATGAATGGATCAAATCACAGTTTCAAGAATAATTGTATCCATTTTTCCACATTCCTTCCCACATTTGTGATTTTGCCCTTTCATTATTTTAGCAAATCTGATATGTATGAGATGATATTGCAGAATTGTTTAGATTTGTATTTCTCTAATCAATAAGTGTATTTTAGAATTATTTTCTTCAGTGAGCTCTTATACTCTTTTTTTTTTGTCCAATTCTGCATTTTAGGAAGTTCATTTCTAAAGTGAATTTTTATGCCTCCTTTTCCCCATTCTGCTGTCCTTTTTTCTTCCCAGTGAATTGTTGTGTCTTTTTTACCATTAAGCCATTTGTATTTTAAGATACTGTTTTCTCTAGTATTTGTTTGCATGTTATGGATGTTCATGCTTGTATATGTAGGCATGTGCTTTTTTAAGCAAGCTATGTAATGTTGTGCAGGAGAGAAAATGGGAAAAGACTGTAACAGAGCTGGAGAAGTTAGGACTGCTGAACTGTCAATTGAGGGGAACATTCTAACTGGAATCGTGATCATAAAAGATTGTTAAAAAGGAAAAGACAATCTGAAAAACTTGGTCTCTTGCCTTTGGACAGAAAGGAGGAAGGATAGAAGTCTTTCTCTCTGGTTTCTCTCTACTATATTATAGTGACTTAATCTTCAAGACCTGTTGACCATTTTCTGAACTCTATTTCCACCATCCTCCAACTTATGAATTGTTTTAGTATTAGGTAAACCCCAAACCCTCTCTCCCTTCATCTTCTTATTTTTCCCCTTCTCCTAAACAAACCCCTTACTTAAAATTAGAAAAGAGAGAGTACTTTGTTTGTTATATCAAGATACTCACTTGGAGCTGACTTCAGTGCTACTAACAGAAGAACCAGCTAAGGGGGAGGGAGAAGAGGGATATAGGACAGGAAGGGATGAAGGGAGGAAAGAAGGGAGGAGGGAGGAGATTGGCAAATCTGACATTGAAATTATCATCTCTTCATTTAAAATAATCCCCTAATATAGATAATAATTTTCTTTCCATAATTTTTTGTATCACTCTTATTTCCTTTTGCATTCATATTCTATCACTCATCTCTTTCTTTAACTCTTCCAGGAATTTTTACTAGCCTTGTTTCTAATCAACATATTTCTTTAATGCTTTTCTTGTATCTGCACTCTCTAATGTTGTGTTTTACTTTTAATTCACATTAACCATTTCCAAATTACATTTTCATTTTGTTCAAGCAAGTTTGATACCTCTACTCTATTTTATAAAAGCTCAGTTTCTCCCGTTATAGAATGTTTTACTAGATAATTTTGACTATAAGTCTATTCTTTCTCATTTGGAATAGTTCACATTTTCTGTCCCTTTATGTTGGTGGCTATTAAAATGTAAGTAATCCTGCCTGTGACTCCTCATTATCTGAATTCTTTCTTTCTGGTTACTTACAGTACTTTTTTTTTTTTACTTTGGATTTGAACTATGATGATCCTTGTTTTTTTTTTTATTATTTTGAGGTTTCTTTTAGGAGGGGACTGATAAATTCTATTTATACTTTGCCTTGTGATTCACATTGCTGTCTTTTAAATTTATGTCATGGTCTTTCTTGATTCTGTTGTAGCTTTTTTTTTGTTCAAGTTCTTTTTTTGTTGTTGTTGTTGTTTGCTCATTTCCCTGGCTTTTTCTTCACTTTGAACTTCATGTTAAGGTAGGCTTCTGCTCACCCAGTTTGGGGAGGAACTCTGCAAGCTTCATGCTTTTTCATGTTGCTTTTTTCAGAAATAGTTCTGGGGGTATCTAAGTTGTTTAGTGCTTCCAAGATTGTGTGATTTGGTGAAAGTTTTGGTCACCAGTCCCCTGGTCTGCATTGTAGTCTTTACTTGTGAGTTGCCCCTGTTTATTCCTTTTCAAAAGGACTTGGTCCTGGTTTTTGCTATGAGAATCCTGTGAAGCATTACTTTGAGCTTCATCTGTATATGACAATTGTGTGATGGCTCCAAGCCCATTTACTTAAAGATCTTGAGTGAAACAAGATTAAGAAAAATTTTACCTGTTTTTTAAAAAATCTCTAACTTGGAAAAGTAATTTATTCACAGAGGGGGGGACTCTTTATTAAAGTTGGGTAATTTAAATTTTTGTTTCACTAATGACAAGCACTAGATAGGGGAAAGTCTAACAGCCACCACATGCTGACTTGTAAAACAACATTTCATGTCATTTGAAAAACAACATTTCAAGAAGTAGAGAAAGGTGGGGGGGAGGGGAGGAAGAAATGGTTAAAATCTGCAATTCAGGGGTACAAGTCTTTTCAGCTTCTGTCAGATTTGATAAGCTCTTATATTTTATGTTTTGCGGAGGTGCGCATATGTTTTAATATATTTTATGTCTCAGCTTTTTTCTGTCATGGAGGTAGGCATTGGAATTGTCAGAGGCTGGTATAGTTGGCTAATTAGCCAAAGAAAAAATACTGTATATCTAGGTCAATTTCCTGAATGAAGTTGGTTAATCCATTCTAGGTCCCACTGTGCTTTGGCTAGATTAAGGAATCCAGTGCCCTTCTCTGTGATGTGATCACCTTCAGCAGTATAATGACACTTGTGTACCAGGTTTGCATATGCTATTGCAGAATAGATGGGTGCTAGCAGGAAAGTCAGTAGGAAGTACTGTGCTGGGGGAGAAGTAGGCAGGTAAGATGGTATCAGAAGATTATACATTTAAAACAGACCTCAGAAGTTATTTTGCTCATTTTCATGTGAAACATTAGTAAACTGCGGCTCAAAGCAGTGATGTGATGATCTCCCGGGTGTAAAAGGAAGAGAGCATGATTCAAATTCAGTATCTCTGCCTCAAGAAAAAGTTGTTTCCCTGTCTGTTTTCAGCTGTGCTTAGTTAGAACTCCTCGAACTTCTTTAGGTTCTTATATATTATACGTGCTATAGACCTGTTTGTATAAAGTGACATTCCATTGTTATTCTCTATCTAAAATAGTATTTATTACTCTCACCCAGTCTACATGAGTAGTTTCTATGGTCCTTGAGTATCCCTGCACAATGGGGAAAGAGAAATATGTAAAGTCAGCACCTAGGAAATTATATAGGTCAGTGATGGGGACTCTTTCAGAGACCAGGTGCTATCTCCCTCCTCCCCCCTCCCCCAGACAGGAGAGGGAGCTGCTGGACAGAGGGGCTGGTGAAGTGAAAAAATGCCCTTCGGTGTAGTGGAGAAGGAAGAGAGCAGCTCTTCCAGAGTCTCTCTGCATTTCTATTAACAATACTCTGACAGCACTCTTGCCCACAGAGAAGGCTGTATACTGTGCCCTGTGTACCATAGGTTTGACACCATGGATACACATCATAGAGCTAAAGGCTAGAAAAGAAAAGCAGTATCTTGGATGGAGATAATGTGAAAATGGGATCAAACCAAATCCCCAGGGAGACTGCAAGAGGTAGAGTCTAGAGTCAGGCTTCAGGGATTTAGTTCAATATCAAAAACAGGATATCAGGTTATCAAACCTGTACCCCTTCACTCTGATAGATAGATAGATAGATAGATAGATAGATAGATAGATAGATAGATAGATAGACAGGGAATGGAATCAAGATGGCAGAGTAGAATCAGGGAAAGCTCTAACTACTATGAGAATCTATCTGTTCTAACCAACCTCAAAATAACACATCTACCTAACTAGTGGAATGAAAGAGCCAACAAGGTGATGGAAGGAAGCCAATTTCATGCAGAGAACAATTGGTCTCATTCTGAGCTTGATCAGATGAGGCAGAGAGGCTCTGGTTCAATGGAGTGAGAAGGGTGCTTCCCTGCAGCTTGCAGAAAGCACTACCAAGGAATACTGATGCAAGCCCCCTCACCCCACATCTATTATACCAGGCTCTGGATGTGGGGTCATTCTAGACTCTGAGACCCTGCCTAAACCAATCTCAGTGCAACCAAACACTCCTTAAAGTAAAAAGTCCTAGGCCAAGACCCCAAGCCCTAGCACAAGGTGATCCATTGAGTGCCTGGCTGGTGTAGGTCCAGAGGGAGGCTCCAAGCCTCTGCCTGAACCCAAACTCATGGCAAGGCAGTTGGCAAGGCACCTTGTTGGTGCAAGCACAAAGAGAATCCCAGAGTCCTGGCCAGAATCTTCAGTGAAGACCTAAACCCCAACACAAGACAGTCAGTCCTATATAGAACTCAAGGTAAAGGTAACAATCCCCAGGGCAAGGTAGTCAACAGCGTGCCTGACCTGATCAAGCCCTGAGTAAGAGCAAAATCCCCTTCCAGAGCCTGAGGCTAGACCTTAAGCCCACAGCTTTGAGCTCAGCTAGTCTTCATTAATCTTGGGGAAAATTGAATCAACAACAGGAGATAGCTTTCAGAGCTTTGAGTCCACAGTCCACCATACCACCTTGAATGAATTGAAACTTGCTGAACCCCAAAAATAGAGCACAGCGTAGCAGCAAGAGAAAACTAAAGTTCAATAAGAGAGTGACCTCTCTACTCTGAGAACAGTAAAAATATGAACAAAAAAACACCTAATCATGGAAAAATTTTTGGAGACAAAAGAAGAACAAGATACAGATGTAGTAGGGGAGATGGTGAAGGAAAAGAAAATACATACAAAACTTAAAAGAAAAAAATGTAAATTGGTCTCAGAGTTTGGAAGAGCTCCAAAAGAATTTGAAATGAAAGCAATACAAAGCAGATATGACCCAAAAAAGTGATACAAAAATAAAATGAAGAAAAATAAAATTGACCAAATTGGAAAATTCACCATCCTTAGAAAATGATGTTCCAAAGCTTATTGAAGAAAATCATTCCTTAAAAATTAGAATTGGGCACCTAGAAGCTAATGACTTCATTAGACATTCAGAAACAATAAAACAAACTCAAAAGAAGAAAAAACAAGGAAATGTGAAATTTTATTCTGTTTGCAATATTGAAGGTTAAAAAAACCAAGTCCATTATGGTTTTGCCTATATCAGATTTCTAATAATATTGTGATTTTTATAGTTTGGACCGCCATCATTTTAAGATATGAGTTATTTTGACCCCCTCAAATGACATTTGAGTCTTCCTATATTTGTTTTTGCTGAATCTGAGTTTAAATTTACCGTTTTCATTTCCTATTTCTAACAAACTTTATTATTATGTTCCTGCAGTGCTTTGTACCCCAAATCAAAGTCCCTACCTTGGCATATGTAAAGGGGAGGACAAAACAAGCAATTAAGCATGCATAAGCATTTCCTTAGAAACATGGACTTGGAGTGGCACCATAATGAAACAAATGAATGAGATGGGGGATAATGGGTCATAGGTTAAATTCATTTTAAAAATATTTTCTTGTTCTGAAAGATATAGTATTCTCTCAGACAAGGCCAGCCATAACTTTTAGATTAAGTAAATAAATGTCTTCATTATATATTAAAGTATAAGCTCTTCCTGGAAACCATACCTTTCTCATTAGTACAGTTTGCTAATGGGTAAAAACCCATAAAAGACAATGATTTTGTCTGCAGCTAAAATACAAATATTCTGATCAGCTATTTTAACCAAAATATGAATGCTTATCAGAATCTTTAGTGCTTGTAAATTTTGATAGACAACCAGGTTGTAGGATAGAATGAGATTAGTGGGTAGCCAAGGGAAAAGGTATAGATAGCTAAGCAACACTGAGACTGGGGAAAATGTCCAGATATGGGTAGTAGGTAGAAAAGAGCTATCTAAAACTAAGCTACCCACTTTACAATCCTGTGTAGAGATGTAAGGTCACTGTGATGTGATAACTCCTATTGATGCAAGTCATCAGCTTGCTGGTCTATAACAGATGGACTTACATCACAACTTTGTAAATATGAACTTTAAAAAATGGAAAATTTTGTAATTAGATTTTAACATAATTGGCTTCCTTTCCAATTATAAATTAATTTTCGTAATAAAATATATTGTTATGAGAATCAACCAGTAAGGTTTATCAGTTTGTCAGACAGTTCTTCAACACACACACACAAATTAAGAATCCTTCTGAAGAATTGTCTGGGGTCCTGGGTGGTAGATCAGGAAATTTAAGTAAGGTAAGATGAGATTCATCTTGGCAAAAGGCTATGGACTCACTTTGGTATCAGGAATATCTAGGCTAAAGTCCATTCCCTGATTAAAAACATGCTGGCCTGCTGATGATGGGCAATTTGCAGCTCCTCAGTTTCTCTAAACCCTTTTCTATGACTATAAAAGTAGGCCAATTTCTAATATTTACCAGTGAAGGGACTTGAAAAATCAAAGGTTTAAACAGCTAAAAATTTTAAAGATAAATTAAAATAAATATAAAGTAGACAAATTATAAGAGATTCATCATCTCTTTGCTATTTATTTGTAATCATAGGTAGGTTTTTATGGCACCATAGGGGAGAACAACTAAAATTCTTCAAAGGTATCCTCACTCTTCCAGTTGAGTTTCTACGGCTCAATTTAGATGCTTTTGTGTAATACTTCTCTAAAGAGATTTTGGATCATACCCTACTGCTTTTTATATCTGCCAAAATGTGTGTGTGTGTTTGCTCTTTTTTCTCACCTATCGATATTTAAACTATGAAGACAATTTTCTATAGCCTTGTGTCTTTTCTGTGAGCATTGAGGTTCTGTTATCTGTGATTTGTAATCCTCTACTTAGTTCTTTGTCTCACTGGTTCACTCTCCAGGGCTCTTCTTTAGTTCCTTATAAGAATATCAGCATGAACACAATATTTAATAGGCTTTTATCTTCCTCATCTTGATGGTGATAGTAAATCCAAGTCCCCTTAGAGTTGAGAAGCATGTGTGTGTGTGTTGACAATTGGGAAGAGGAAATTGACAATCCTTTGAAGGTGGCGTATAGTACTTTTGGAGCATAATATATTTTTTGAATGATGAGTAATTTTATTATTGGTCACTACAGTGTAGGACAGAATCATAAGTGAGAAAGGCAGAATTTTAGTGAGAAACCTTTAAAGAGACCTTGAAGGGGTACAGGAACCTCTAAATCTAGCATGGATAGTTCTTACTGTAATTTAAGAAGCCATATGGATGTTTTGTGTCCTTGAAAACTCTTTGAATGGCAACTTTATATGGTAGGTATATTTAACTTTGCTTTACTCAGCTCTTTGACTGAAACTATGAATTGTTTTAGTTCTGAATTAAAAAATTTGAACTCTCATATTCAATGCCTCTGTGACTTATGTGCATGAGGAGATAATTAAATATAATATGTGATCAGAATTCACTAGCACTAAATAGAAGACATTATTTTTTGCATCTATATGTAAAAACATGCATCTGTATTCATCTACATGTAACCACAACTCTAAATACACATATAATAATATAAATTCAGGATATATATATATATATATATATGCCATCTGACATTAAGAAGATATAGCAACATGCATGGAATTTGATAAATCTTTAAGGATTTCTTATAGAAGATATGTCTAAAGACATACAAACTACACGTGTTTTCATATTAATGCAGTTCTTTAAGGCAGAAAAAAAGAATGAAGTAAGATTTGGGTCATACGTTTATAGTGAGAATTTGTTAGTATTTCACTGAATTCTGCCACTTACATAGAGATCATAGAAAAATCACCATCCTTTGGTCCCTTAGTTCCTCTATTCATGTATGATGAGGTTTCCAAACAATATTTACAAAGGACTTTCAAGTTTCTGGTTAAAAGTTTCACTGTTATTTGAGTGACCTTCACCATTCTCAAATACTTATTCTTAATATTGTCATTTATTAATAGTAAGCTATAATCTTCTGTATTACCACTTCAGCTCTTTTGATGATTTAATTGTCATTATAAGAAAGCATAGTAGGTTATAAAGATATCACTACATTACTAGCACTGAGGAATATTTAATATGATAATCTGAAAACAATGATATTGTGGAGCAATGTTAGTATAGTAGACAAAATAATATTATCATTGTGCTATTTTTATCATACTTGATCACATGAATGAAGATAAAAGTTATTTCCAATTCTAACTCTTTGTCATTTTAAATGCTTAGGGATGTGAGCTTGTTTCAACCCCTGATCAAAATTACACTGATTTTACTAAATGCCTTCAAGTTCTCCAGAAGAAGATAGTAGAAAAAGATCTCCAGGTAAGTAAAGTTTATCTTTCAATTTTGACTAAGTAGTATTTATTCTTTTATTCCCAAGGCTATGAACCTAAAATTTTTATTGAAATGAAAGTTATTTTGGGCTCTTTCTATTTTGGGCTCTGACCACAATATATTAGAAATTTTCATGCTTATCTAAAGTAAAATTACCTGTATATTTTGGGCTCTGACCATAATGCATTAGAAATTTTTATTCTTGTCCCAAATAAAATTTCCCATGACATCTAGACAAATGAAATGATATCAGTTATTTTTTTTTTGTTATTTTTTGGCCAAGAGAATTTCTATTGATCTGTACTAATGAACTGCCAAGGATGCCAAAGAGTGATTTGAATTTGACATTGCAATCAGTAAAAAATGCATTTTAAAACTCAACTCCATTTAAAAAAAAAGTGCTCGGATCCATTCATGTTTTACATTTGTTCAAATAATTTACAAACAGATTCAAGGTCTCTGCCTAGCCCATTTTATTACATTTGAATGAATAATAAAGTCGTCTGGTAGCTTGGTTCTGTTGTCATTGCCCTAACCTTCACATGCAAAGCTCTGATTGGCAAAAGAATTGTGCCCTTGAAGAGCAGAGAGCAGCAGCCTAAAAGAGTAACAGAGAAAAAACAAATGTAATTGAAGTAAAAGTAGCCTCTTTACCTTATTAGAAAATTTCTAGGATAGAAACTCTGTATGAATTGAATATTTTATTTTTTATTGACTCATTGAAGTTATATATTATGCCCTCTGAATTAAAGATGTCATACTTGGCTAACTAAGAAAGTACACCAACTCCACAGCAGTGGTTGGGGGACATGTCTTCCCTTGGTTTATTTATGCTTCTTTGTCGCTTTATGTCATGATATAATATCTCCAGTTAGGTCATGAATGATCCAATTCCAACCTGTTTTCTCAGCATTTTCCCACTCTCCTCTCCTGTATGTATATACTTTTCCACATATAAGGCAATGAGCTATTTTTTTTTCCTCCTACCCCTTATGGCATCCATGAATTCTCAGTTCTGGCACTAATGTCTTAACTGCAGGATATTCAACTTTACCTTCAGCTTTTGCCTATGGAAATCCTTCTTTTTTCTGCATGAACCCAAAGGCAACCTCTTCTATAAACTTTTCCTGTATCTATGCTGTTATGTCATCTTTCTAATCAAATTTTTATAGCACTCTGAATCTTTCCATTATTCTTATAGCAATATACATATAATTTGTTATTTTTATGATTCCAATTTCTTCCTGTTAGATTATAAGTTCCTCAGTGGCAGGTATTCTGTCCTTTTTCATATTTGGAGCCATTACTGAATGGAATTTATTCTAAGGATTAAATTTAATCATTAGATTATGGGTGTAGAGCTGGAAGGTTCCTCAGAAACCATTTAATCAAATCTTCTCATTTTACCAATGAAGAAAATCAAGCCCATTAACATTAAGTGATTTACTCAAAATCATCAGAGGATGAATTTTAACCAAGATTTCTGAGTCTAAAATGGTATGTCAGTGTGTATGTGTTTCTTTCTCTACCATTCTGCCACAATAGGAGAGAGTCTTCCTGGCAGTGACAGAAATTATTATTATTGTTATCATCATCATTAATATTACTCTTAACATTAGTATTATTGCATTCAGGTTGACACATTAAAGTGATTACAAAGGATAGTGAATAGCTCTCGTAATAAATATTTTATTAACACAATTATGGTCTCAATGAAAACCCATGTAGAATAGATTTTGGGGGACAGGACACAGCTATTAAAGAAGCTGTGAAAAAGGTTATACAAAGATGGTTATTAAGTAACTAAGAATAAGAAGTATCATTCAAGGCAAAAGAGATGGTTGAGTGAAGGCACAATGGTAGGGAATACAAAGGGCATGTTTTCAGAATAAAGAATCATGCATTGGGTCAGAAATATAAGAGACATCTAAAAGAATAATGGGAAATTAAACTGGAAAGATATCTCAGACCAGTTTGTGAGGGATTTTGATGCCTGGCTAAAGAGTTATATTTTATATTTTTATATATTTTATTTTGGAAGCATTGAGATTGAGGACTGTAGATTTTTAATGAGCTGTGGAGTGCTATCAGAAAACTTCAGGAAGAATTATCAGGACTCATTTCCAGAGGAAAGATGCTGGAGTCTGGGACAACAGTTAAGTTCTTATAGTGATTTGTGCAGGGAAGTGTGTACCACGGTCTGAATTAGAAGTACTCCGGAAGGGATTTTTTTATTTAGTAGTAGTAGTCTCTCAGTAACCGAGGATGACGGTTGTCTTTGTGCGTTTTCATCTATGGTGTTTAGATGAGTGTGCACAAAGACACTTGTGCGTGAAGGAGATTTAAGTGGAAACGTCGATGCACAAATCAGTGTGACTTGGCAAGTGATCATATATGGAGAGTAAGAGAGAAGGGAAAATGAAAGATTGCTAGGATTTTGAGTCTTGATAATTACTTTTAATAAAAAAAAATATGGGAAATAGAACTGGAACAGATTTTAGAGCAAATAAGATAAATATAATTTTGGCCATGTTGGTTTTAAGTTGTTCACAGGTCAAATAGAGATCAGAAGAGAAGTTAGAAGGAAAGACACAGATTGTAGATTATTCAATGTGTAGGCGTTTGAGAGATTTTTTTCCCATTTGAATTAATTTATTTAGTCAATTTAGAACATTATTCCTTGGTTACAATAATCACATTATTTCTCTCCCTCAACTCCACCCACTCTTCCGGCAGCCAATGCGGAATTTCATTGTGTATTACTTGTGTCCTTGATCATGACCTATTCCCATGTTGTTGTTTACACTAGGATGTTCATTTAGTCTACTTCCGGGACCATATCCCTTCCTCCCATGTATTCAAGCAGTTGTTTTTCTTTGGTGTTTTTACTCCCACTGTGTTTCCTCTGGATGTGGATTCCTCCGGGTTGTTTGGGATCACTGCATTGCCACTAATGGTAAATTAGTAGAATTATGGTAAAGGCTTTATAAATATATCTCATTTGATCCTCACAATCCTGTGATATAGGTGGCATTTTTATCTTTGTTTTATAGTTGAGTAAACAGAGGCAACAAGTGAATAAGTGACTTTCCCAGGATCATATAACTATTTCATTTCTGAAACTGGATTTGAACTTGGGTTCCTTCAGACCTATTGCTTTATCCATTGTGCCACGTACCTACCTCTTACGGCATTTAGTTCAAGGCTTCCTCACTGACCTTTAACTTAAATTAAACATTTCCTTTAATGACAAAATGAAAAAGTCTGTGAACGTGACATGATAGCCCAACGGGTCATCCCAGGCATATTAAGAAACACTGATCAAATCTAACCTCATTTTACAGATTAAGACAATAAGACTGATAGAAGTAAATGGCTTGCCTAATATCCTTCACAAATGTATTTTGGAAGTATATGAAATTGCTTAGGATGAGAATGGAGTTGACCAAAGAAAATTGGGATATTTAAAGGGATAAGAAGGAAAGTAATAGTTAGCAAAGAAGTTAAGGATATTATGATAAAATTATTTCATATTTCCCCTTGTTACACTCTTTTTTTCCCCTGCTAGGTACCATAGTTTATTTATTGTTATTTTTAATTTTCAGTTTAGCACAGCACCTTGTTTTTATTTACCCAATTTTTTAATTTATTGAGTGAATTATGTGGAAGTATAGAACATGAAATCCAAATCAAGGCAAGAATAAATATCAGGTACTTAAATGAAAAGGCATTTATTAAACAAGTATTATAATGAGCCTTGGAGGCACAAAGGAAGACAATAAAAATCATAACCTTAAGAAGCCCATATTCTAATAGAGTCAACTATATGTTGGTAACTGTGTATATATAATTATATATGAGATTAATCTCTATGATCTCATAGGGATTTCATTAATTAGAAAGGGAAGAGAAGGGGACTAAGAAAGGCCTCATGCAGAATGTAGAATTTGAATAGTTTTGAAGGAAACTAGGAAAGCCAGGAGATGGTGACAAGGAAGATGAGCCTTTCAAATAAATAATAGTCCCTGTCCTCAAAGGATTTTCTTCTTTTTTTGTGACTCTGTCTCTTCCTTCCTTTTTCCCTCACTCTCACACTCCCTCCCTCCTGTCCTTCTATCCTTCTGTCCTTCCTTAATCCTTTCCTGCTTCTGTCTTTTAGAATCAGCACCCTTTATTGGTTCTAAGACAAAATAGGAGTAAAGGCTCAACAATGATGGTTAAATAGCTTCCCCCAGGGGGCTCAGTTACAGCTAGGAAGTGTGCAGCCATATTTGAACCCCAGATCTCCTGTGTTTAGGCCTGGCTCTCAATCCAATGAGCCTCCTACCTGAAACCAAGGAATTTACTTCCTATTGGGACTGGTAGGTAATACAACATTTATGTGCATCATCATAATATGATAATTCCAGGAAGGGGAAAAAAAAAAGCATTTACAACTAGGGAGTTGAGAAAAATTTCCTTCCAGGAAATGACACCCAAGCTGAACCATGAAGGGAGATTCCAAGAGCTTCATTCCAGTCTCATGAGGTATCCTTTAAAAAAATGTACGGAAACACTGAATAAGCCAATTTAGCTTAAGACCTGAGTTCATTTCTTTTCCAATTACCAAAACGGACTTTATTAAATCATCATCCAAGAAGGAGAAACCATAGCTCTGTGTTCTTTCCTTTAATGATTTGGGTTTCCTAGCAAAATGCTACCGATGAGTCAACTGAGTAATTCCATCAAGATGCCAAATGGAAAGGTTTAACAAGGGAAAGATAGGCTATCTCCAAGGAGTGTCAGGTAACTTAAATTCCAGGCAAGAAATTCATGTTATCTTGAGGGATTTTGCAGAGATGAATGGCAGGGTCAGATTTTGATTTGGGGGCTATTATTTTTTAACTCTGGGTTTTTGGTTGGCGAGGGAAGAGCCTAGAGGTTTGGGTTCTTATTAGTAAGGTCTTGTAATAGTTTAGCTAAGACCTGATGTGAGTTCCAACTAGTGAGGCAGCTATTTAATTAGAGAGGAGATAAATGAAAGTTTATGGGATTTACAAACTCTAATAGCTTCTCCTGACACTTTTTGGAGCAAATCTGGAAGCAGGAGATATATAATTCTTATCCTAAAAAGTAGATATTAATAATGAATGAAGTTTAAATATCAAGAATGCAGTTTCTTGAGGACAGGTAAGTGGCTCAATGGATAGAGCCAATCCCAGAGACAGGAAGTTCTTAGATTCAAAACTGGCCCCAGTCGCTTCCTAGCTATGTCACCCTAGACAAGTCACTTAAACCCCATTACCTAGCCCTTACCACTCTTTTTCCTTATAGTCACTGAAGGCGAGGGTTGGAAAAAAAATTACAGTTTCCTAAGTTGCATCTTCTAACATTTGTGTTATAAATAACCTCAATTTTCAGTAAAGTTTTTACCTAATTTAAAACAATAACATTTTAATTGTATATAATTTTTTACTGTTTCTTGGCCATCTGATCACTCTCAGCTTTTATTCTTTACAAAACAGTTCTCTGATCCTGATGACTTGTTTTCAATTTGGACTTCCTCTCTGTTCATATTTTCCCATTGTTTATCCTTAACGCATCCATGAATAATGCATTATCTGAGTAGCATTCTGATATGACTGAATCTTTAAAGTACATATGCATGTTTGGCTGCTTTAATACATACTGAGATAAAAACAAAAGTGATTGTGCCCAGTAGGGGGAAAAAACTTCTAAAAACTGGAGTTTTTCTCTTTTTACGTTAAAACAGAATCCATAACATACCTAAGCTCCTTACATGCCATTCAAGGACCTCTATACCCTGACTTCAGCATCTCTCCTCATCCTTCAGTTGATGTTTTAAATTCAAACATAGAACTTTACATTTCTCCTTATAGGTTTTATCTCACTATATTTTATACATCTTTTTGCTATTCAAGATCAATCACGGTGAATACTGACCATTGTTTAATGTGTTATGTATCCCTCTAAGATTCTTGTTATTTTTTTCCTTTAATGAATAAGACTCTCACTGCCTGCCTTTCATTCACTGATAGCGATGTTGAATGGTGCAGGGCCAGAGAGATTTTTCTGTAGTGCTACAGCAGAGACGTCCCTACTGATTGACAGTGACACTTTGAGATCTAGTCAGTCATTCAATCAAAAAGACTATTGTCTAATCCACCCCTTTCCATCTTTTTCACAGGGACATCAAGAAAGATTTTATCAAATATGTTGCTGAAATTCAGGGATATTGATCTAAAACATTCTTCAGATCTAATAATCACTGAAATGTGGTTTGTCTGGCAAGACTTGCTTTTGACAAACCCTTGATGGGTTGGAAGGACCGATGGTTCACTTGATATGTTCTTTTAATAACAATGCTTTAGAATTGTGTCAATAACTGAAATCAAACTTGCACAGTTAAGTGCATTTTTACCATGTCTGTATTTAACTAGGCTAGGTTGGGAATGAACCCTCTATTCATTTTTCTTTTCTCCTTGCCAGTCCAAAGATCATTCTCATTCTTCAGTAGGGAAAGAGAAGAAGAAAAGTAAAAATTGAACAGTTTTGTAATTCATTGTAGCTTTAAAAAAGGGGGGGGGAGTTGAAAAAAGCTGTATGAAGTTAGATGTGACATGGTTACATTATAAAAATCATTATATAGCATAATGGGTGGGCTGTCTGGCTCACATCTGATGTCAAGTCTTATCTGTGTTACCTTGGGCAAGTAGCTTAACATACTCTAACCAATTCTTTAAAACAGCTGAACAATTGTATCTTCTTATTAGTAAAGATTGCTTCTTCACCAGAGGAAATGTCATTTTCCCCCAACCCTTTCATTTTCCCTCCCAAAAAAGAAATTAAAAATTAAGTGATCATTATATCCATATCAATAAGCATTTGTTAAGTATCTAATATGTGCTAAGCACTGCTAATCACAAAGAAGGACTGTTCATGCTTTTAAGGAATATTTAATATTGTGGTGGTTTCCATCTTGCATTGTTCTGCTTGATTAAGCCATGTCTGGAGAATTTTGAACAATTTGGGATTGAAAGGACACTAATAAGAAAAATGAAATTATTCAGAAAAGAATGACTGTAATGACAGCCTTGAAATCGTGCTATTTGAGGGTCATATTAAAGAAATAGTGATTGTTGCTTTGAGAGGAAGAATATTATGGGAACCATGATAGCCCTCTTCAATCATTGAAAGTCTGTTATGTGTTGTAGGGATTAAATGTGTTCTTTAGCTTCTTAGATTGAGCCCCCTGATAGAAGGAATTATTTCACCTTTTGTAATTGTTTCTCCAGCACTCAGTACAGTACCTGAAACATAGCAAGAGTTTAATAAATGCTTATAGATTGATTCATTAATTGATTTTTCTTCCACTTGTTTGCTGTGCTTTAGAGGGTGATTCTTCTAAAATGGACTGAATTGAAATAAAGCCCCTTTCGACCCTAAGAATCTGAATTTGTGAGTTATTCTCACAAACATAACACTTTTGTGATTTAGTCTTCTCTCTAATGCCCTTTTTGCCAAGCAGAAATCATTCATATTGAATTTCTGCAACATTTAGATTCCTTACCATAACTATTTTCTTGAAACATTTTGATAACAACCCTGCTAATTGTTTGTCAACAGTATCAGTAGAAGAAAAAAAATCTAATTTGAATAATGGAAATCCTGTTTTATATATTTTATAGTATAAATATGATAATAAGTTGATTTCTTGTTAAAACATTGTGAACATTTCTAAATACGAATGAACAGAAGTATTATAGGAATTTTAAGAATGTTATCAAATAGTAAAAATATCTGTATATATCAAATAATTTTAAATTATTTTTAGTAATTCAAATTTTATTTATTTTCCCAAGTCCATATCATTTTAGAAAATGATATTTTTGACAGTCTGTAAAACTTAATTGAATATGTTCCATCTTATTAGATGAGGAACAGAATTAAATAGTTTGTTCACACTGTATATATATTTTTTCTATATGAATAGTTAATTGCAGGTTGTTACCTTATTAGAATGTGAGATCCTTTATGACAGGAAATATTTTATCCTTTCTTTTATCCAAAGTACATAGTACTTTGTAAACATGTAATAAATGATTACTTACTGTCTGCTTGATTGAAACTGAATCTGTGATTTCCTTTTTCAAGGGAACTACCAGATGCGGAAAGTTCTTCTGCTAGTGTAAGTTGGCACCTTCTTTGCAACTTTGTTCTCAAGAACAAGGAGAGGAGAAATGCTTCTCACTTAGAACAGAGATCTGTCTCTTTTAAGAAGCCAGATTGTATTTTTCATCTAAAGAAAGCAAAACTAAGTGAATGACTTAAGACTGTCTGGAAGCAGACGAGAAAGAGAACATGTTGATTGCAAAATGTTAGAAAATGATTATTTAAAGTTCTATCAGCATGTAATCTAGAATTATGTTTTAATTTTTAAAAGATTATGTGTTGACAGACTTTTTTTCTTTTATTTGATTTACAAACATGTTCTCTACCACTTGTGGGAAATGAGGGGATAGATAATCCTATTTTAAACTCTGGTCAGCATAAGACATTTTCTTCTAGGAGAAATGTGAATTATTTAGAGGCAGGTAGAATTCTGTGTAAATAACAAAGATGCATTTTTGGGGGGGGAAGAAAACTAATTCTAATTTTATTAACAACAATATGTAACTTAAATTAATGAAACCAGATGACGTGAAAATGGTGTCAGGTAAGGTGTAGATGAAGAGTGAACATGAAATTGGAGATTTCAAAGTCACAAAGTACTTTGTTATTTGAACTGTCTCTCTGTTTCTTTCTCTCTTTGTGTCTCTGTCTTTCATTCTGAACATTTTCTTGTTTATCCACTGAAAATTAAGTTGGTCATGATTAAGAAATTATTTGAAGTTATTAAAAGAACTGGGACAGGCCAGCAAGATAAAAGAGTAGATAAAATGCTATGTCTGGAGTTGGGAGTTGCTGGGTTCAAATCTGGCCTCAGACACTTTCTAGTTGTGTGATCCTGAACAAGTTACTTAACCTCCAGTTCTTGGTCTGTAAGATTTAAATTAATGCCCAGTATTCCAAGTATTAAATATAAGCTCATTAATGATCACTTGAAGTAAAAGTATAAAAAGGCATTTCTATAACAAAATATAAGGCCACCAAAGGGAGTCACAGGAAGAGAAATTGAGAGAAGGGGCTACACAAAACTTAATATCCTCCCCAAGTCCGCACTTAATATGAGAAGGAAAATAGGGTGCTGGGAATTGTAGTTCTGGGGTTCAGATTTTAACTACACAATACCCACTGTGAGCATGTAGAAATCTTCCAGATTTACATGCCTAGTTTTCTCCTGGGGATCAATGCATATAACCAACACCTATCTTCAACTAGATCTTCAATTAGAGGTACATATAATTTAGTACTTTATAAGGGGAAATTATAATAATTTGTGAATGAGGGAAATAAAAGAGAAAGAGAGCAAAACTAAAGATTGCTAAGCACACAAATGTGTTCAATTCCCACAGTTGAATTTCATTGCAGCCCAAAGTTCATTCTGGATCTCTTGGTGCAGTGTGAGGTTTCTGCAGGCATCTCCATGGCACTTCTTCACAGAGTTCACTTTTTTGATTCAGGGAGTTGGCAAGTTTTTTATCCTAAAAGAATTTAATGACAATTTTACAATCTCCCCTGAGCGGGGTTTTAACAATCACATAAATCACCCAGGGATACATTGTTGAGTTATTTGTGAAACAGTTGTTAAAAGGAAGTAAAAAATTTAAAAAATATAGAAGAAAAGAAAAAAATCGTAATTAACTGGAATATAAAAATTCTGAGTAAGACTAAGCCCTTAACGGGTCAGGGTCCAATAAAGTGATTTATGTCCCACAGCCCTGTAGGACCATTGCAACAATATGTACTTAGCCAGTTAGTAGCCAAAACTACAGAAAATTGTCGCAATATGAAAGACAGAAAAGGGACTAAATTTTTGCAGTTAATTGGAAATTCTTTCATCTGGTTTTAACTTCATTCTCAGGGATAGGAGAGCCAAACCGAGGTGCTTTATCTGAATCTGGCATGGGGAGATCCTTTGTCTGAAGTTTTCAAATAGCCTCTTGCTTGAACCCCAAAACAAGTTCTCTGTCTTGGCACAGATTACAGATTCTCATCAATCCCACTGTGATTGGTTGGTCTCCTTGACCTTATGCTTATTGGCACTATATAATGACTCTTTTGTGATCCCTTCTCCTGGAACCAGACACAAATATTTTTCAGTCTCTCCTTTGTCTGCTGTGGATAGCCCCTCTCTACCCTCTCTCTGTGCCCAACTTCCATGTTCCTCAGCCTCCTGGGGTCCCAAGTCTTGTTACTTTCAGGGATAAGTTTGTGGTGTCCTTAGCTAGCCCCCTAACCACCTCCCCGCCTCGCCCCCCCCCAACCTAGAGATTGCCCTGTGCTTGCTCTGACTCTGGTATAGTAGGAGTAGTGGGTGAGGGGTAATTGGCTTGTGCTTTGTTATGGGCTTTGAAATGCCCAAATCCTGCTTATTTTCAAGGCTGGGCCCTATTGTACAGCTCCTTTGCTTATCTGATTTTGATTTTTGTCCTTTTGAGGTACTTTATTTGGTTGGTGGTAAGGAGAAGAAGACCTTTGCTTCTACTCTTTGGCCAGTTTAGCCCTGAACAGGTTTAATTCTATTTTTTAAGTCCTATGCTTCCTTGAGTTTTTATACAACTTTCTTTTTCCATTTATCCTATTATGCTTTTTAAAAAGTTCTTTTCTTCAGTGAATTTTTCTACCTCTTTTTCTATTTGGCCAATTCTACTTCTTATGTTTTACCCTTCAATAAGTTTTTATCCCTTTTTCACCATTTTCCCTTTTCTATTTTTTTCTTCATCCTTTACCATGCTCTTGACTCTTTATTCATGATTTTCTTACATCACTCTTATTTCTCTTCCCAATTTTTCCTCTATTCTTATTTGATTCTTAATCCTTTTTGACCTCTTCCAAGAGTTAGTTTTGAACCTGTGATTAATTCATATTTTTTCCACAAAATACATGTGACTTTTTTACTTCCTTATCTTCAGAATTTGTGTCTAGATCTTCCCATAGTAAATTCATTATAGTCAGGTTTTTGTTGTTGTTGTTGTTTGTTTAGCCTATTTTTTCTTTTACTTTTACCTTCATGATAACATTGGCCGCTGCTCCTCCATAGAGAGGTCACTATCTCAATTTTCAAGGTTTTTGTTATCAGAGCTAGTTTTGGGTTAAAATAATTTTGAGGCATTCTTTTTGTAATTATGTTTTTATTCCCTTTGTCTATTTTGAGTTAATCAAGAACTAAAAGTAACCCTACTAAGTCACAAGTTCACCAGTCACTTACTTGGGGAACAAAGTTCATACCCCCAAAGGCCACAAGCAATGTCCAACAACCCCCCACCTTCCCCTGGTCTTGGGAAGTGCTAAGGAAATTGAGAGGTTGTGATTGGTTCCCTTGAAGTGGGAGAGAGGCAGAACTTTATGTGGAAAAAGGCTATAAAAGGTAAAACTGAGTAGAAGAATGCATTTTTCCTTCCTTGACTCCTTGGGTAGGATTCTGTTGATTTCTTGATTTCTGTTGATTGGTTGGACATTCTCTTCAGCATGAGCTCTGGAGAAGACTCTTGGAGGTTTTAGCCTCTTATACACTGAAGGTTCTCAGTGGTTTATCAGTGTCTTCTGACTCTTTGGATTTTGACTTCCTGACTAGGACCTTGGATTCTGGTATAAATTTGCTTTCTAATTAGTGTTCTTTGTCTGGAAGCACTACAATTAGGACTTACATCACTCTGGGCAATATTTTTCTACCTCTTTTCTATATTTCTCACTTTAATATCTCTACCTTGCTGTAAATAAACGCTACAACTGTCTTCTTGACTTAAGTTAATTATTTCTTACAAACTGCAAGCCAAAATATATTTTTTTTAATTCTTCTAATCGGCAAACCCATTTTTAATTATTACATTTTAACGTTCTTAGGAGGGAAATTTGGGATAGCTCAGGCAATCACCTACCTTTTCTCCACTATCTTGGCCCCACCCCTCCTAATTCTATTCCTCACTGCAGACTATTCAACCATATAGAACTCTTCTCTAAATTAGTCTAGCATTTTTTTTATCTTTGCTGCTTTAGCATAGCCTTTGTTTTTTATACATACTATTATAATCATTACTTTTCAGCAAATGACTACTGATAAGAATGGCTTAATGTTTTGATTATAACAAGTCCTATTAAGTTTATTTATTTGTTTATTTTTAAACCCTTACCTTCTGTCTTGGAACCAATTGGTTCCAAGGCAGAAGAGTGGTAAGGGCTAGGCAATGGGGGTCAAGTGACTTGCCCAGGGTCACACAGCTAGGAAGTGTCTACGGCCAGATTTGAACCTAGGACCTCCCATCTCTAGGCCTGGCTCTCAATCCACTGAGCCACCCAGCTGCCTCCCTCTGTTAAATTTAAAAATAACAACAATAATAACAAAATCTGTATTGATATTTCCTTTTACTAACCTTTGTACATGTAGCATGGGAGAAGTAATTACCAGATAGATATCATTGTTCAGTTCTCTTGTCTAATTGAAAAAAATTTGCTATTCAAAAAAATTCACAATCATCTCAAAAGGTTTCAGTTATAGATTATAGATAGATATAGATTATAGATTGAAACTATAGATTATAAGAGTATAGATTGAAAGATAGTCAATAATTATCTGGTCAAGTATAAAGTGATAGGGACTGGTAGGTGACTTAGTGGATTGAGAGCTAGGACCAGAGACAGGAGGTCTTGGATTCAAATTTGGTATCAGTCACTTCTAAGTCTGGGTAAATCACTTAACCTCCGTTGTCCAGCTTTTGCCATTCTTCTGCCTTCGAACCAATACACAGGATTTGATTATAAGATGGGAGTTAACATTCTTAAAAATAAAAGTGCAAAGTGATGCATAAGATATGGGGAAGACTATCAGAGTATTAAATTCATCTCTTCCCCATCCCCTCATCTGGTGATGTCCCTATAATGCCCTAGTGGCAGCTCCTCAGGCAGTTTTTAGACTAAGTGTTGTGGGTTTATTTCCTCTAAGATTTTGTTTGCTCTGAATGTTTCCCAAAATCAATTGTAGAAATGCCCTTAAATGAAGAAATAATGATGAAAAAGGATGGGTTGTGATAGTCTCAAAGATAAAAAATGACTCAGCCAGGCCACATCTTGATTGATTTTTTTTCCCCTGCTTAGCTATATAGCTGTGCATTTATTGGTATACATTGTGCCTTTTTCTCCAAAAAAGGTCAAGGTCTTTCAAAAAAGAGAGAAAATACTTTCCTGTGGCAACCTAGTAAGTCCAATGTATCTGATTTTTTATATCATGGGAAGCAACAGCTTGGTTTTCCATGAACTTTATTTAAGTGCGGAAAAGTATATGACTAGGTTTTTTATTCCCCTCTTCTAGACATTATAAAAATTATCAAATGACATTATATGGCTCAGGAAAATAATGGAAAACAGGGATTCATTACATTACATTACATTATATTACATTACATTCATTACATTACATCACATTAATCTGCTTCTAGTTGAAACTATATCCAGAAAGTAAAACAAATTGAAACAGAAACAATAAGTCTAGAGTAGCTTGTTCTTAATGCATATTATTCTTTTGACTGACTTCCAGTAGTGCTGTTTATTTTAATTCCTGTTACTACTGGCTGCCTTCCATTGGCTCCTTGATGGTACCTACATCTTAATTGGTCATCTAAGAGCAGGGAAAGTGATAGCCACAGTCCATAGTCCTTCCTGATTTCTTGATTCTATAAGATTCCTAGTAGCAAATGTTATTGATGGATCAGTATTAGTTTGATAATGTAAATTGTTAGACTATAAATTTCTTGAGGTCTTTTGTGTTTGCATAGCCAATTCTAGTATGGAACCTGCTATATAATAGGTACATAAAGGCTTGATGTCTCACTAAGCAAGAGTCAATAGGGCTGTCACATTCAAGCACTGAGGCCCAGACTTTAATGAAACTATATTCATCTCAAAATGTGAGCTTTTGCCAGCAAATGGAGCTGCCTAAGCCATTCTCCACATTTTCTCCTACTCATCTTTCTTCAATGTTGAGTTTTCTGTCTTCTCTAGATCGTGGCCCTAGCCCTATGGACTGATGCTTTTGAGGGAGAAGAAGCTAAGGAAATAGGATTATTTCACAAGTCTAGAATTTGACAATTCATTTGAGAAAAGTGTATCCATAGAGACTTAGAAAGAATTCTCCTCTAATATTGAAAAATGATTCATTGTTTGACTTTAGACAAGTTCCTCAACCTCTCTTTTCCTTCTTACTTGCTCCCTGTGTCACTTGCTTTCCTCCAGCTCCCCTCACTCCACCACTGTCCCAAATCTATGGATATTATGTGGAATAAAACAGGTAATTTATGTGAAAGCACTCTTTGTTTCTCAGAAGATAGATGGTATCTACCTGGAATAATGTTTATTGTTGTCCTTGTGATATGTATGGAATTTAAAAATAAGACTGCATATGTCTTCAAACTTCAGGGCAAGAATTGTGCCTATCAAGCAAGAAGCAAGGGAAGAATAGGAAAAGAAATCTTCTTGACCTCCAGACAGAGCTACAAGTAGTTCCTTTGACTGTAGACTTCCTAGATCATTTGGCCATACCTTAAAAGGGAGCACTTTGAATCTTGGCCTCTGAATCTCCTCCTAATACATCAGTTGTCTTTTCTTTTCTTTTCTTTTCTTTTTTTAAACACTCTGCAACAAGGGAAAATAGATAAGCCCATGGTTTTGAGATTACTCAGGAGGAGTTGGTACAGATATTATTTATATAATACATATTTAATATTTAAAAGATATATCTATATATAAAAATACATTTTTCTATTCCATACCTAATTCTATACCTAATCCATCCATTGCAGAACTGAAGCATGCATTTATCGGTCCCTGGACAAGGAAGAATTTATCTACTTAGCAGAAATCTCAGTTTGATGGCTTATTTAGAGATTTTGTTGGTACAGATGCCCCACTGAGGAAGGCATTCCGATCTTTTGTGAATGGCACATATCTCCAAATTCCAGCATGGCCCAGGCACAGATAGGTCAGACCTCTATCTTGTGTGAAGGCTGGATTTAGCTATCTCTGGATTGTAACAATGAAGATACTTAAACTTCTTCTTCCTTGATTGTGAAGATTAAATTGTAATCCCATGATTGTAACAATTAAGGTACTTAGCTCTTCCTTTATTGGTAAAATGGAATTGTAATCCACAATCTATTTTTAGATTTTAAACTCCAAAGGATGATAACTCATCCTTGAGGTGTTACATAACCCAAAAAGGTATACTTTAACCAAAGAAGGTGTGAACTAAATAGTGGGCAGTCCTGGAGAGGAGCATCTTCTGTGATTGGTAGGAGAGGGGACACCAGAGAAAATCTTTAAAAAGAGTATCAGAGGCCCCTATTTTGATTCAAGGAGATCTAAGAGCTCTTTCACTTGGAGGAGAGGCTATAGTACTGAACCCCTGGAGGAGCTCCTGCAGGAGACCCCAGACTCCTTTCCTTTTAGATGGTCACCTTGGCTGACTCAGTGACCCTGCTCTCTAGAGGTGTAAAGAATCCAGGAAAGGCCCATTGTCTTGAGACTCTTTTTCCTGATTAGGGCTTTTTTATTTCTTCCTGGCTCAGACAAAGCTGGAGTTTCCACTCTTGCTTGCTCTATCTCATTCCTTAATATCTTCCCTCTATTGTAAATAAATTGCCATAAATTCCATACAATGACTATGTCCAAACATGTTTGCCTTTGTTATACCATTTCTCCCCCATCAAGATCCTTTATTATAAGTCTGTGGTTGCTCAGAGCTTTGATCAGACTTTTTACATCTTTTTATATCTTTCAAAATCATTTTACTTTACAATTTTGTCCTTCTATAAATTCTTCATATGGTTTTGCTCACTTTATTTCATGACACTTCTTGTTACCCAGGATTCACTGAAATCATTGCTTTTACTATTCCTTACATTTACATAATCCAATTGGTTCATCCATTACACATTTGCCTAAGAAGCCACCTAAAACATCCTCATAGATTGTAGATACCTTTCTCTTAATTGTCTCTCCTTCTGAAATAGTGATTGTTTTGCTAATGACTATAACTTTTTCAGTGTTTTTTTCATTCTAAACTTAATCCCACTCATTTTCCTGCCTGTTTCCCAGTTGAGTTTGGTTTGTTTATACACCAAAGTATTTGTATGTGTATATTCAACCCTATTCTTTCCTTTTCAAAAAGTGTGAAGTATACTTGTTGCCCATGGCCCCCACCCTCTTTGCCATATTTGTGTTTTCCTCTCATGGACCCCAATTATGAGAAACAATAAAGTTCCACTTCCCTATTCCTCCTATTTACTCTATTGATTTCTTCCTCATAAAACTGCCAAAACCTATTAGAATCATACATCTACATGATAATAGGAAATATCCCACAAATATTTCTTGAAAAGAATCCCTAAATAAAAACTCCCAGAGTAGAAGAGTGGGAGAACAGGAGGGGAGAGGGCAATGGGGGTTGTAAGAAGAGAAGGGGGTATCAGGGAGGAAAGAGAGAAGGAGGGAAGGAAGTACTCTAAAATAAAAGAATTAATGCAAGCAACTAGAAAGAATTTAAGTAACCACTTTCTGCATCGTGCATGATTCATCATCCTCCCCCTAAAAGGAACAGAGAGCATGAATATTATATTCCCAAAATTGAAAGAAATAAACTACAATCAAGAACATCTTGCAACATAATCAGCTAAACTCAGTGTAGTCATGTGAGGAGAAATAACCCTTTAATGAAATAGAGATGTTTCAGATATTCCTGATGAAAAATCTGTGCTGAATTGAAACTCTGAAATACAAAGATGGAATTAGAGTTTTTTTCAATGTATTTGTAGTCCTCCTGTCCTTTGACTATAATCC
This sequence comes from Monodelphis domestica, assembly GCF_027887165.1. Classification (NCBI taxonomy): domain Eukaryota; kingdom Metazoa; phylum Chordata; class Mammalia; order Didelphimorphia; family Didelphidae; genus Monodelphis; species Monodelphis domestica. The sequence goes on along the minus strand of NC_077231.1, from coordinate 219,988,969 downwards.
AAATAACAATGAAATACCTTCAGATTAATTATTTATACTAATCAAAACTTCTAAGTATATTGAGCTAAAAGATAAACCACATGCAACAGCTGAACATTTACATAAATTCTCCAATATGAAGAATCAACTTTTGGGTCATCCTCACATTAAAGATTATCTTGTCTTTTTACATACTTATGGAAGAAATAAGATATAATAAAAGATATATAAAACTAAAACTAGGAATTTACAACGGAAATCACCCATTTTTAGGAAAATGACTGAACGGCTTTAATTTTATTGATACAATGTCTAATCATGACTGCAGAAGACCAATCTCTGTTGATATATTGATCATTTTCAGGTGTAGTCAATGTGCCTTTTGACAAGGGTGAGAATTATGGGGGTAGTAATAATCATACAAAATTAAAAAAAAAAAGAAAGCAAAGAGAAGAGTCAATCAAAAATGAAAAAAACACAGAAGAGACCAGAATGAAGTTCAGAAGTTAACATAGATAAATCAGGCAGTTTGTAAGCATAACAATACAAATACTCTCTGTCATAAATCAGTCTTTAAATGATTATTTTTCCAAGTTCAAAATGCTAAAATAAAAATAAAAGCTGAAGTCTTTTTGCTCATGGCACATATTTACATGAGGAGATGGAAATCATATACATAAAAAGTTAATTAAGGAATCAAAGGCAGCTTAGTATAGCCCTGGCTTTGGAATTGAGTCTCATTTCTTTCTCAGACATTTGCCAGGTTGATGACCATGGACAAGACAGGTCACACATCACAGCTTCAGTTTCTTCAAGTATGAAATGGTGGCAATAATATCTGTATGAGCTACTTCTTAAGGATTTTAGAGTAAAGCACCAGATGAACTTTAACAGCACAGAAGAGAAGTGAACAAATTCATATTTGAACATTGGTTGATCAGTGTAAATGTGATGAACTTCATGTTGGAAGATAGTAAGAGATAGATTAAAGGTTTGTAAGAAAGGGAGGAAGATAGTATTTTAGGAAATTTTTAGATTAATTTAGCAGTATGTATAATGGAGGCAGGCAAGGACATATTTTCTAGCCAATATGAATGGAAATGAAATCAAAGTTGTAGGAGACAAATTGGACATTAGAAAATATGGAAACACATCAACTAGAGTCTTTTGAACTTTAAGATAAAGTTAGAAGTCATTTTTGTTTCTAAGCAAGAAAAGCATTTTGAGAACCAAAAGTGGTATTATTAATCTGGTGTTAATGGCATATATAATGTATTATATGTGCTCTTCATCACCTGTCACATTGCTTTGTATGTAGTAGATACTTAATATATATTTATGGAACTTAACCAAATTTTGCAAAAACCTGCTCTTCTGATACTGTGGGCTAAGGGAGCAAGATGAGTTTGGGGAAGGAAGCAAGAGAAGTTGTGGAATGAGAGTATGTGGAAGGAAGGTGGGAAGGAGAAATTTGTAGAAGTGGTGGATATAACAGGCAGGGCAAGCTCTCCAACATCTACTAGACTCAACTGTTGTGATTAACCTTCTAAATTCAGTTTCCTCATCAACAATTTGGAGCTACATACAAAGACCTTGTCTTCAGTTTTCTTAGTAATTAGCTGTTGTCTGAGTCATTTTTAGCATGAAAGTACTCAAACTCTGGGTACAAGGGAAGAATTTCTACAAGTCCTATTTGTTTGACATCCAGGCATTGTACTTTTTCCATTGGAATACACAGTATTTCCCTTCTTTCCTTATACACCCTTTGAGTCTTTGGTTGTGAAATGAAATTCCAAATCATCATATACTGGAAACCCCGAGGACAGTTTGCCATATTCCTTGTTTTCAGGACAGTTTGCCATATTCCTTGTTTTCTTCCACAGCAAATGCTATAAGATGAGGCTGACAATTTCTCAGATTACTCATTGTTCTTTGCACCAGTCACTGAGGTTATATTTTACAGGCTTATTAAAACTTGCTCCACTCTTACTGCTTTTGTCAGATCATTTGTTTTTACTCATACTAGAGTTCTTTTCTCTGTAGTCTTTGAAGGGTCCTCTGTCTTCAAATTAAAGCATCAAACTATCAGACCAAAGAATTTCATTATTCATTTCAGGCCTCAGTGCAATGCAGGACAGATTTTTGAAAGTTAAAGGGAAGCCTTTTAATCATCTTGGTTAAATTTTTCCCTGTGAGTTGCTTAGTTGGTTTTGCTGTGCATGGTTTTGTAGGGGCTCTTCAAGAGGGACAACTCTTAGCAAAACTGTGAAGACAGGTAGTTTATTTTTGGTACCCATTTACCTCAGTTCCTTTTTTGTACCCCATATTCCCCTCATCACATCATCCTTTAAAATCATCCATTTATCCCCTAGTTTAATTTGACAAATTTATTCCCTACATATTAGAACTGTAATATATTACATACCCTTCTCCATCCTTTGGAATGTTTAAGGACAGAATTGTTCATTTCTAAGTGATCTAACAAATGTGGAATTTCAGATTAAATTAGTAAGGGTTATGGTTTTCAAGTGGAGACGTTTCCTTCTCTCCTTGATCTCATAACACAGCAACAGCCATCTTCTTTATTTACCAGAAAGATTTACAAAGTCATTCAAATTCATATTCTTTCTTCCCCTTTATTACTTTTCTTCCTCTTTTCTCACTCTTGCTCCTCCCTTTCTCACACACACATAGTCCTTGGTAACCTAAACCATTTTGCTGGATAGAAATTCAGTTATCCTTCAGCGCACTTCACAGAACAAAGTCTGTTTCAGCTAAATTTAGACTTTCACATCTGAAGAAATAATTCTGTCACTCAGGCTGCTTCCCTGACCTCAGCCTATCAACCAGCAAACAGCGAAAGACATGGTAGAGTTAAGAAAAAAGCTACTCTGTAAAGGAATCACATGAGATAAAGGTAGAAACAGGAATCAAAACAAAGTATTGCCTCTTACTATGTTCAATTTGCCCCATTCCCTTTTTAGAGAGGATTAATAGTTATCTCTGGCTTGTTTGGGGGAAATAATCATATGTTTTGCTTTAATGAAAACAAAATCTCCAAAAAGAAGGTTTGTTTCACAAATTCGATTATATCTAATCCAAATGAAATGCTAAATGAAATATAAGAAAACCAGACTAATTATAAAGTTACATCCTGACTCTGTATATTTAGGTTCTGTTCAGCTGTTGGGTGGTAACTAGGGAGCCAGACATTTTAAAAAATAAATCTTTAAAGATGAATTTCCCTAATATAACATTTTATACTGTGAAGAATGACAAGGAAGGTATTTTGGAGGTATGAACTCAACAGCATTTTACCTTTTCTCAATTTGTTGTAATAAAAATATTCTTATTTTACATGAACGTGCTTTAAAATTCATAAAGGTTCTTTAGCTCATTATTTTTGGGGTAGTAAGGGTAGGTATTGATGCCTCCATTTTATGCATAATGAAACAGACTCAGGGGCATACAGTGATTTATCGAAAGCAACATTTGTGGAGTTGAGATTTGAACCTGAGTCATCTGACTCTGTATTTATCAATATTTATTGATTCTTCTTGTCTTTAATTTTTTTCTTTTATAGATTCTTAAACTTTTGCTTATAATATGAACTCTAATGTTCAGCTAGGGCCTCAATCGATAAGTCTGGCCTGACCTGAAGTCAGGAAGACTCCTTTTTAGGATATTCAAATCTGGACTGAGACATTTAATTATAGCTATGTGACCCTGAGCAAGTCACTTAGCCCTCTTTGCATTAGTGGCCTCACCTATAAACAGCTGGAGAAGGAAATGGTTTCTAGTATCTTTGCCAAGAAAACTCCAAAAGGGGTCATAGAGTGAACACAATTGAAAAATGGCTGAACCGTAATAGATGTGTTTATTGTATGTATCAAAACCGGAATGTATTTCTTTGGGGGAAGAGTGGCAGTTGGTGATGATGACTGCCTTTGGAGAATGGTTTGCATTGGTGAATAAATTGGGTCTTGTTTCTTCCTCTGAATTGCATAGGCTTCTCTCAAGGCATGCCCCATCAATTGAAAAAAAATATTTTAAAGTGTTCTTAAAGTAACCCTGATTTTTCTGCAAGGAAACAGGGATTGGGAGGATGAGAAGAAGCAGAAGATGGACATGATGAACCTTTGCATTTTATAATAGGGAAAGGAATTCAAGTGAGCTGAGCTAATTATAAAAGAGTAAAAGTCTTTTCTTAGGTTTAAAAACTTCATCTAAAGCCACTCTAAAGACTTCATCTAAAAACTTCATCTAAAGGCTATTTCCTCAAATTTTATTTATGACTAATTTGGTATGCCATTTTTGAACTAGCAAAGTCAGGGAGTGAAAGAAGTCTCTAATTTCATCTAATTGCATTATACTAATTATAGGGAGGACAGTGACATACACACTCTAGTGGGTTAGAGGACACCCAAGTGGAATCCTAAAAGTTTCTAAATTGGTTTAATTCCTAAACCAGAGGCATATTCTGGGTCCATAAAAGCAATTGAAATATCAATTTTTTGTGCAACAAACCATTGAACCTCATCTATTGCTTTGTTTTTTTTTCCTTGTTTTTTTTGTCTGTTTGTTTTGTCTTTGCTGGAATGAGCCCAGAGGTGGTAAAAGGTTGAAAAAAACCAAACAGTAGATTATTTAAGTGTTTTCTGATGTTTAAGCATCATGCTAAGAAAAATGTTCCTATCACAAAACTTCAGTGGGAAGGAGGAAAACAACACAAAAGGAAACTAGTGGAGCATGTGGAATAGTCCAGAGTGCAGCGACTCATCCCTGTTTGTGAATGTTTAGCCTGGGTAGTTTCTCAGAACTCACAAACTGGAAGAAGAGAGAAGAGGCTGTAGGGGTAGAGATAGTAAAGTAGTCCTTGGAGTCATAGACTTAGTTCTGTAGATTTGACCCTGGAATTTATCTTTATTTTAACAAGGAAACTAAAGCATTTAGAGGAAAATTGCATTGGTTCTAGTTATTTTGGCAGAGACTTATTTTTACCTCTCACCAGAAGATGATAGATGATACATGAACAAAATTTTTGAATCAGAAGCCATGTTTTGGGGCAGTAGATTAATGCTGGAAAGAAGACATTTTTAGTTAAGGTCATGTATCTCCCTTCAGGTCTGTAGAAATGGGAAGGAAGAGGGGATGTTCAGAGCCAAAATGCCAGAAAAGGGACAGAGACCCATTTGATTTCTACCAAATTTCCCTTGAAAAAGCAATGATGTAACACTTCAAAACAAATTCTGGAGCAGCATAACACAAAAAAAGACCAAGTGAAATAATTTTTTAGTCCTAATCAACTTAGAAACCCTGGCAGGAGGCATCCAGGGCATCAGGGTGCAGGTGGGGATCAGTCCACCAGGGAAGGCCCCATGCAGAAAACAGGCCTTTGGTGCAACTAACACATTAGTCAAGGCTTCTGGAACTCTCAACCCTAGACAGCAAAAGAAGTTGGACAACTGCTCAGAAGGGTCCTTCAGCTGACTCTAGAAGCCAGCTTGTTAACACTGCCCATCATATGCAGATCCAGGTCGAAGTCCTGAGGTTCAGCCACAGGTTGAAGAGAAGGACCAACACACACTGGCACCTGCCACCATGAGCGTGCAAGAGACCCTGGTCACAGTTTCAAGAGGTTAAAGAATGCTTGAGATTACTCAGACCAGAGCATAGGCCCAGAGAATATTAAATATAAATTATTATATCATATCCATGTGGAAGACCTGAAAGCAGATAGATCCCCAGTGCCAACTCTGCCAGCTCTGAAGACAGCTACAGCCTGAACTTGAAGCTTGGAACCATGTTACAGAGCTGAGCTGTAATTGTTTTTAAATTAAAGGAAATAAAAAGTCAGAAAATGAACAAAAAAAAAAACCATAAAAAGTTATTTTACTGACTGTAGACAGAAGACAACCAAGTCAATACTGTTGTGTCCAAAGCCTCTAAAAAAATATTAATTTCTCCAAAGCCCAGAAAAAGTTTTAAAAATCAAATAAAAGAAGTAGAAAAAATGGGAAAAGAAATAAGAGGGATACTGTAAAGAGCAATTCAAACTGTCTATCAATCAGCAACTTTTAATCAAAATCAAAAACTTAAGCATGCCCACTCAGTACCTTACCAGTCACCAAGTAGGAGAGTTCACAAGTCACTTGCTACAGTGGGTGACAACTCCAGAGGCCACTGCCCACCCCTGGGGCAGTGCTAGGCAAATGGAAACACTGTGATTGGTTCCCATGAAGTGGGGGAGCAACAGGAAGCATTGTGGAGAAAACTGCTTTAAAAAGGCCAGCTTGAGGTCATTCACCCAGCATCATTGAGCTGGACTAGAGAAGATTGGATCCTATGGTGGTGAATGGAGCGATTTCTTCGTTAGGTCTTTGTTGAGGAGACCCTCTCTGCTCATCGGCACTTTGGTGGAACACCACATTTAACGTGAGTTCTGGTGAGATTGTTGGTGGTCTTAGTCTTAGTGGGTGCACTGAAGGTTTAGAGTCTCCTAACTCTTTGGAATTTCTTCCTAATTAGGATTTAGGATTATGGTGAGATTTATTTTTGGATTCACATTTGTGATTTGGAGACATGAAGATTAAACTTAAGGTATTGGTAGCTAGGCAGTATTCTGTTTCTTCATCTACATTTTTCCACTTTTATTCTTTCTACCTCTTTGTAAATGAAGCTACTAAAAGTCATTTTGACTTAAACTATAATATTTGTCGACCTCAATATTACTTTCGAACTTTCTATTAGCATAAAAATCTAAATTTAAATTCTTACAAATACAGAAAAGTTATGAAGAAAAAAGAATCAATACCTTAGTAAAGTAAGCACCAAAAATATTGAACAAATTAATATTTAAAAAAAAAAACAAATTAGGCCAATGGTAAAAGAGGCACAAAAATCCAAAGAGAAGAATTCATTAAAAAGGAGAATTGGCTTAATGAAGAAAGATATGTAAAAAATTACCCTTTGGAAAAAAGGGTCAGAAAAATTCACTAAGGAAAAGAACTCTTCACAAAGAAGAAAAAGTGGTACAAAAGTTCAATCAAAAACATGCCTTAAAAACTAGAAAAGGGCAAGTGAAAGGTCAGGATATCCATCAGACATCAAGAAACAATCAATGTAGTGGGCAGCTGGGTAGCTCAGTGAGTTGAGACCTAGGACTAGAGACAGGAGGTCCTAGGTTCAAATTTGGCTTTAGACAATTCCCAGCTGTGTCATCCTGGGAAAGTCACTCAGCCCCCCTTGCCTACCCTTACCACTCTCCTGCCTTAAGGGGGAAAAAAAACTATCAGAGTGAATCAAAAGAAAAAATAGAAGAAAATGTGAATTATCTCATGGGAAAAGTAACTGACCTAGAAAATCAGGAGAATAAAAGAACTTAGGCATTATTTTTAAGAGGAAAGCTGGCCTGATATTCTACAACCAGAGAAGAAAAAGAAATTGGAAGAATCCACTAATCCCTTCCTGAAAGATAACCTAAAAGAATTAATCCCATGATTAGTATAGCGAAATTCCAGAACTCACAGATTGAGGAAAAAATATTGTAAATAGCCACAAAGAAATAATTCAAATATCATGGAATCATAGTAGGGAACACAAGACTTAGCAGCTGCTACATGAAAGGATTGGAAGGCTTAGAATATAATATTCTAAAAACAAGGAAGCCGGACCGTCAACCAAGAATCACATGTTCTGCAACCTAGGCATAATCTTTCAGAGGGAAAGATGAGTATTTAATGAAGTAGAGGACTTTCAAATATTCCTGATGAAAAGAACAGAGCTGAATGGAAAACAGGAAAGAGAAAGCAAAAGACATTCAATGAAGTTAAAATATATACATACCTATAATGGGAGGTGATTCTTTGAAACAGCAAGGAACTTTATCATTATAAAGGCATTTAGGAGTATATATAAACAGAGGATGAGGGTGTAAATTGGATATAATGGGATGATATAAAAAAATTAAATTACATCATGAGGGAAGGATGTGTTGGGAGGAGGGAGAAGGGAAAATAGAATGGGTGAATTATTACATATAAAAGAAGTATAAAAGTGTATTCACAGGAAAAGGGATGATGGAGCAGGAGGGGGGTGGGGAGATCATATGAACCCGACTCTCATCAGAATTGGCTTCATGAGGGAAGAACATCCCCAATAATCAGTTAAATATAGAAAGCTATTTTACTCTGAAGGAAAGAGATGGGGAAGGGGATAAGAGAAGGGAGGTGGACTGATAGAGAAGAGGAAAAACTGGGGGAGGTAGAGGTCAGAACCTAAACATGGCTAAATAGGATGGAAAGCAATATCCAATAATCATATTTGTGTTTTTTCCTAATAAAAGGCCTTAGAGAATATTTAGAGAAATGAGTTGAATATATAAGAATACAAGTCATTCCCCAATGCTAAAAGGATATGAATAGGCAGTTCTCAGTCAAGGTAATAAAAGCTGTCTATAGTCATTCAAAAATACTCTAAATCTCTATTGATTAGAGTATTATTGATTAGAGCAAATGAAAACATGTGTGAGGTACCACTTACACCTATCAGATTGGCTATTATGTCAGTATAGGAATGTGACAAAACAGAGGGATTATAGGAAAGCTGGAACATAAATGCATTCTTGGGGGAGTTGTGAACTGATTCGTTCAGGAGAGTAATTTGGATGTAACCAAAGGTCTAGGAAATAGAACTTACCCTTTTACCTGGCAATAGCTTTGCTAAATGAATATTACAAAGTAATAAAAAGACAGAAAGAGGAATAACCTATATGTACAAAAATATTGAAAGCAGTTCTTTGGGGGGGGCAAAGATTTGGAAAATGTGGGGATACTCATCAATTGGGGAGTGACTCAGTAAAGTATAGGATATGATTGTAATATGACAAGCAAAAGGAGCTCAGAAAAGCAAACTGAAGATGAGTGAAATAAGCAGAAATGGGAGAACATTGTATGGTGACAGGAATAATTTACCATCATCAATGTAAATAACAGCTATTTTCAGCAGTACAGTGATCTAAACCTTTCCCAAAGGACTCATGATTACAAATACCTTTGACTACCATGCGGATATGGAGGAAGGGGAAAAGTTGAGAATCAATATTCTTTGAATTATGTTGGAAATGGTTTTTACATTGTAATTCACAAAAAAATAAATTAATAATTGACTAGGTGAGACTTTTTAATAAACTTTATAAACTCTTGGATTGGGTGAATTCTTTCTAAGACCTAGGTGCTCCATATTTTAAAACTAAAAATAACCTTGTTGACTCCATATTAATTTCTTAATCAATTTTCCACCCTCCCTACCATCTCTTTTTTCCTTTTCTTCCTTCTGTTCAGTTATTCTTTGAAACACTTCTAAAAAAAAGAAAGAAATACTTCTTACTGAGTGTTGGTAATCTCTAGCAGTTATTTCTTTCTTTCTTCCTTTGGAGGTCAAGTGACTTGCCCAATGTCACACAGCTAGGAAATGTCTGAGTCCAGATTTGAAACTAGGGTCTCCTGTCTCTAGGCCAGGTTCTCAATCCACTGAGCCACTGCTGCCCCCTAGTGGTTATTCCATTAGTAAGGTAAATCCTTCTCCCCCCACCCCCCACAATGATCTTCAGATCAATGTAATTGATTTAATTTCATTTATTTAATCAGCCTTTGTAATGCATATGGTCAGGAAAATGAAAAATAAGCAGTGGGCTTCTCTGGCCTGAGAAACATTGATTATTGATTGATTATTAATTGGTTATTCATCATGATATATATTTTCCAAAGATGCTTGCCTACTTTGAGGACAGCAATTGTTTTGAAGTTGAGAATGGTATTTCTAGTGATTTTGAACTCTTTGGGCCAAATCGTTAGTGTTTGTGAACTCTTTTCTTAGAAGGCATTTTCCACTTTGTGATGGCTTTGAGGGCCAAACTTAGAAGCAAGATTGGTGGCCTGAGAGTCCTTTTTCTAATATGGATTGTTTTGGGGATTTTCTCCATGGGGGCTCAAGGGAAGGAAGTGATTGATGTGGTGACAATGGCTTTTTATAAAGATATGTCAGGACATAGGGAAAAAGACACAACCTTGCAGAACTTGTGATCCTTATCAATGATGACACTAATCCTTTAGTTAATATTCTTGTTTTCTTTATTCCACCAGTTCATATGTCTTCCTCTTTTACATAAGAATATTATAAAAGCATTAGTGTGAAGGGTAAGGAATTTATATTGTTTCATACTGATTAATCTGACTTGAATTCATTGAGAGTCACTAGGTGCCCTGTTATAGAAGCAAACTAAAAATCTAAAAAGAAAAAATAATAAATTATTTTTCCTTTTGCCTTCATGAGTTAAGACTTCTAGCTTAAAAATCTTCATTTATTTCTGTTTAAAACAAATAGTTGATAATCTAATTTAAACACTGACTATATTCATTACATCACCTTACATAAGTCATCCTGTGAATTAAGAATAACATTGACTAAAGATTCTGATATTTTTATGCAGTTGTACAGTAGATGTTTTAGCAAATGTTTCTATAACAAAAGTGATCTTCTATTTCTTATATACATGAGAAATGAATAGTTTTAAGTTGCTGTGTGTTTATTGGAAAGTCTCTAAGTATTATATTTATAGGTTCATTTTTGCCTTGCATAGGTGGACATGATTGTGACACTGGGTGGCCTCGCGGGACGATTTGACCAGATCATGGCTTCTGTAGAGACCCTTTTTCATGCAACTAGCATCACTCCAGTGCCTATTATCATCATACAAGCAGATTCCCTCATTTGCCTGCTTCAGCAGGTAAGTTTGATGAAGGGTGACCTCAGAGCACAAAGTCTAAGCTTCTAATGCACTTCAAAATTGGGTGATTAAGCCATTGGCTAAATTAGGGCAAAAAAATCTACCTGAGAAGCACATTGATGTCAGGAGAAAGTAGAGGACAAAGTGTGCTTCCTTGAGGCTTTTAAAATAATGGCCTCTAAGTCACTGAACATTAAACATAGAGATGAGAAGTTTCCTCTTTTCTTTCTTTCATTTGATTGCGCCCAGAACAAATTTCAAAACTTTTAATTAAATTTATAAAGAATTACATTTAGCAGCACTGCATTTTCAATAGCTCTTTGTGAGTGACATGGGAGAATTCTCAGCACAGGAAATGCAGAGCTTGACAAAGACTTCAACTAGAATTCTCATATATTATGAGTTCTGTCGTTCAATATAATTGGAAACCAGATTTGGTTTTGTGAGGGAATTATGGGGAAATCTTTTGGTCTCACAATTCAGCAACTTATTAATTTCACTGTGCCATAAGAAATTCCTAAAAGATGATGACATTGGAGAGATTTAATTAAAACTTCATGTAAATCATACATTAAATACCAATAGACAGAGAGGTAGCATGGTATAATGGAACTAGGGCTACATAGGTGTCAAGAGGCCAAAGATTCTGATTTCTATTATAGTGAATGTTTTCTAGCTGTGTGATTCTACATTTTATTTATCTGTAAAATGGGGTTAATTTCTCTGTTTTCTTCCCATGTTGTTCTGACTCTTAATTTATAAATTCCTGCTCTTGTCATGTCATCCAACTCGGTATCTAACAGAATTCTGGTAGACATTCAAGAAATAGTTTGTCAGTTGATTTTTTATTCTTTTAAAAATAATTTTCTTATATCTTAATTGCATATAATCTACTGATGATTAATTTAATTCTATTCCTAATGCTAAATATTATTGGCATTTTATTCATATAATAAATATTTATTAGCTAACCAATCATTAGAGAGGAGAAAATATTTTAATAAACAGTCAGGTGATTTGGGTTCAAGTCTTAGGTCAACCTAAACCTCTCTGGACCTCATTTTTCTCATTTTTAAAATGATACCTGGACTAGATGATCTCTCAGGTCTGCTCCAGCTTTAAACTATCATAATAATAATATCAATATTCTAGTTGTTGTGTGGCTTTGTGGATAGAGTACCAGATCTGATCTCAGGTACTGTCTCACTGTGTTGACCCTGGAGAAGTTACTTAACTACTATTTTTCTCAATTTCTTTATTTGTAAAATGAGGTAATAATATCTCCTTCTCAAGAATCAAATTTAATAAAAATTGTAAAGAGCTTAGCATAGTGCCTGGCACATAGTAAATGCTATAAACATTACCTACCACTACCTCTAGTACTACTACCACCACCACCACTACTATTACCATACTATTACTACACCATTACTCTCTTCTACCGAATTTTCAGCATTTTACAGCCTTTTTGCATTTTGAAGTGACTTCTTAGCTTCTACTTTTTTATCCATGAGAATACTTTTCTATCTACTCACTGCCCTCCATGTCTGTTTCATCTGTTATCTTTCTCTATTAGAATGTAAGCATTTTAGGATGGATTATTGTCCTTTTTGCTCATATTTTGTAACCCCAGTGCTTAGCACAATGCCTGGCACATAATAAGCTCATCAGTGTTGGCTGCCTGCCTGCCCTTGTTTCTTTTTATAACTACTGCTGAGTAAATCTAAGGATTGGGGAAAGGCCATTTTGGGGACTTAAGTTTCCCAATTGTGTGTGTGTGTGCGCGCGTGTTCGATCACACTGGTGCAATTATCAATAATAGGGAAATATTTGATCAAGAAAAATCTTGATCAATAACACAAGTAAAACCCAGTGGAATTGTGTATCAGCTATGGTCAGAGAGGGAGGAGGGGAGGGAATTATGAATCATATAAACATGGACAAATATTCCAAATTAATTAAAAATTTTCAAACCAATTGTGCGTGTGTGTGTATGTGTATGTGTGTGTGTGTGTGTGTGTGTGTGTGTGTGTGTGTGTGTGTTATTTAAAACCTCTTCTAGGGACATCCAATTCAAATCAGATTTTGTTTTTTAAATACTCATTTCCTTTTGATTCCCCAATTTTTCTCCTTCCTACTGTTTTGAAATCCGGTTACTTTTATTCTATTGGGTTAAGTTATTTTGTTTTCTACTCCATTTTTCCTACTTATCCAAGTTCCTGTCTTATCCAAGACAGCATTAGTTTTCTAAGGACTTCTCAGGCATTTAATGACATATTCAGTGGTCAGTTTGGGTGGTGAACATTTGTTCATTCCATTCCAGTGCCCTAATTCTAGGACTGCAGAATTTCTGAGGTTGACTGATAGGATTATTTATGCTTGAAAGAGAATTCCAAACAGGTGCTTTTCACTAGAACCCCATATCTATGAGAGATGGTGATATAATGAATACCTGCTGCCTCCTTTCATAACATGCTGTTCTTGTACATGCATACATATAATAAATTAAATGATCAATTAAATACATAGTAACAATATGCCAGCATTAAATACAGTAATAAAATTTACTATACATTGTTACACAGTACTGTGCAATAATTTCCCCAACTCTCCAACTCTGCTGATTAAACAGTCAATCAGTGTTTCTTTGCTAATTACCTACTAAGGGATAGGGCTATGAATACAGAGTATGAATCATTCCCTACTTACAAGAAGTTTATATTCTAATGAATTAACTCAGTTATGCATTAATGATGTCTCACAGAAAACATTGGACTCTCCCAATTATTGTGCCTATTATTGTTTGTTTGGGGGAACAAACCTCCCTTTGGGGAAGCCTCCCTTCAGAAAGAAAGTAATATCATGTGATAATGTATGGGTAGATTATAAAACAAAAACCTGAGTCACCTGGGTTCTCTACCAAATTTATATCTTGGATCATGTCTTGATACAGACTTCATGCTGGTGTAGGCAGTTGAAACAGATTCTTCATCTGTTCTATGCTTCATTTTGAAGAGGTCTCTTTCATATAGCCAGATGACAATTTTATTGTGTTAGCCAAAGATTGAATAGTAAAGAATTTAAAAAGGAAAAAACAAACTATGAAACTCAAACTGATTATTATTTTCTTAAGTCATTGTCTGTAGTACCAATATGGTTCATTAGTTCGTGGACAAAATCATCATGGAGCGACAGGGAGATTTTTTTCTCGTTTCTTAAAATCACAAATACAGTAACCCTCTTGACAAATATAAGTTAGTAAATAATCCTCTCAACAAATACAAATTAGCAATGCAAAATATATAGTAATTCTAAATATTTTGATAAAGATCAAGAGTCTCTTTGATGTCATATCTAATTCATCAATACAAATTTCACCTGATCCTTCTCAGCCTTTTTTTTTTCTCCACTCTAATTGACCAGATATTGGGATATGGAATTGAGGTTGAAAATCCAAAAATAAAAGTCCCTGTCCTAAGAAGTCTTCCATTGTGTTGGAGAATGTATACAATTTGTGTACATATATTTATTTTGTAGGATAGGTATTAGCAGCTGTGGAATTACAAAAGGTCTAATGAAGGAGGAGGTGTTTGAATAAGAATAAAAGGAAACTAGTCATTTTAAGAGGAAAAGAATAGGAGGGAATCTGATCCAAGTCTGTGCAAACACACAGAGGTGAGAAATGATATATTGTGTGTGAAAAACAGCAGGAAGTCTGGGCAAGTTAGCCAAAGATAGGGCAAAGGGGAGTGATATACAAGAGAAAGAAGCCCGTTTTTAGATGGTGTTAAAATGCCACCCTGGGAACATGAGGTAGTTATAGGATCAGACTTTGATTTATACAGATCACTTCAGAATCACTGCAGAAAATGAATTAGAACATAGAGGCACTTTACACAATGAAGGGACCGTACAGTGGTCCAGGAGAAAAGGGATGGCTGCATTCTACATCTGTCACCAACCATGTCATTGTGCTTATATTTTTGTTATCTTTGTTATTATTTTCTCTTTTTACATATTTGAATCAATGTATGTTCTTTTAGATAGTCTTTTTTTTTGACACCGAATGCCATGCTTTATCATTATAAAACCAGCTTCTTCATTTTTATTCTTTATTTTTTATTATTCTTCATTTTATTATTCTTCATTTCATTTAGTGTTCTTCATCATTGACATGTTATATGGCAGGAATACATTTATTTACTGTGTTTTTATTAAGTTTCATCTGGCTCTTTGTGGCCCCATCGACTATGGCATATCCAGGTTGTCTGTGACGTTTTCTTGGCAAAGATATTGGAGTCATTTTGTCATTTCTTTCTCCAGTGAATTGAGGCAAATGCAGGTTAAATGACTTGCCCAATGTCACACAGCTAGTAAGTGTCTGAAAACACATTTAAACTCAAGTTTTCCTGACTCCAGACCCAATGATAATATCTCTGGAGCTCTCTAACTGCTCCTTTTACTTTCTATAATGTTATATATATAAAAATATAAATGAGCAGTAGTTCAGTTTTTAAACCACTGAGCCATCATTTTTTTACAATTACAAATAAAATAGCTATAAATGTTTTCACACATAGATTTATTCAAAAATACTTCATAATATCCTTGTTATGTTTTTTTTGTTATTATCATTATTATTATTATTATTTTACTTATTTTATATTGTCCATAAAAGCTAGAAGCAGTTTTCACAGTCTAGAGGGGGTAATATTGGTGCAGTGGATAGAGTGCTGAGCGTTAGTCAAGAAGCTATATTGTATGACCTTGGGCAAATCACTTTCCTGAACCGAAAAAGAAAAAAATATATATCTCATAGAGAAATTGTGATGATCAAATGATACAATATTTTAAAACCATTTAGTAAATTCTTGACACATAGAAGGATGATATAAATTGGATTATTCCCTTCACCTTATTATATAATATGGTATATACTTTTTCCCAGTCTAACAAACATTTAATATTTTGTATTTTTAAACTATTTTTTTCAGTAGGTATAGTATGATAATTTATCTAATTTAACCATTTGGACAAATCTATTTATCATTATAACAAAGTGCATTTATTCTTTCAAAAATCCCTTTATTCTTTTTATTTGGTTTTGTTTTGAGGCTATTCATTTGTGTCCTGTCATCTTTATGTAATCAAAGCCATCAATTTTGTCTCTAATAATTTCTTCCTTCTTTGATATATAAAAATGTTTCTCTTCATGATTGAGATAAATATACTTCTCTGTTTTCTTCCAATTTAAAAAAAATGATTTTTGAATCATTGATTCACTCTTGACATTCTTACTATAAATGGAACCAAAAACAGAAGGAAGTTTCAGTTAAATGGATGGATAGGTGAATGAATGGCTCACAAGTTCTAGGATAGTAAATAAACAAGTTCTTTTAGCCAGTTATATTATGCATCCAAGAGCAACAGGTGTTATTTCATTTCATAATTAGCTATATTGTATCTAGTATTCTTGTTGAACATCATAAAAAGAATTGCAGTTCATGTGCCAGTATCTATTTCAGAGAATAAGATCATAGAGAGAAAAAAAAGACAACAACAACAGCTGAACTGTTAGATTTACCACATTAAATTGACTTGGAATTTCATAATTGGTAAAAGGTAGATATTATAGAAGATAATTGAAAAAGATGTTGGAAAATAGGATTAATTTATAAGAAATATAACAGAGACCAAAGATTAGTAGTCTAGATACACATAAAATATATATGTGTATAAACATGTGTATATATATAATTTTTTCAGAAAAAGAATTGTGAGGTTTTAGGTATGACACACACTAAATAAACTCACCTAAAACATAAATTGTATTTGACCAGACAAGGGATAACTCATCGTATAGTCAAACTACTATTTTGTTAGTTCAGAGATTGATGTAATGACAGAAGAAAGAAGAAAAATGTGAAAAATATGTGGCATGTCATTAAAACAACTCCAGACATGACATTTTTGCATCCTATTGATGCCCCAAAATATAAATTCAGGGATACAAAGGACATTTACACCAATAATAACAGGTTGGTTTTGACATTTATCCAATATAAACTATGATTACATGAAGAACAAAAGACTTTCGGACTTACTTCAGCCAATATTCTCCTTACCAAAAAAAAAATAAATGGTCATGCATGTTTAGGACATATAATTATTTCAAAAATCTTATGAAAAATGATGGCAAATTTTTGCCTCATAATATAGCAAGAAGCAATTGATAAAACTTATTTAAATGAAATTTAAGTGAGCCAAAATAAATAAAATTGTCTGTAAACTTATTTAAAGGTCAAACCAAAAAGCAATGGATGAAAAAATGGAAATCAGCTGATGATTTTATTTCAAATATAAGTACAGTGAAACAACTATACTTTTAACTAATTACAGTCCCAAATGCTCTATGCGAAATAGAAACAATACTGAAAGTAAGAAATATAAGAAAAGCAGCTTGAATAGACAAAGTATGCATAGTGATCTGTGCTGGAGATTGATTACATGATGTCGCAGGTGTTGAATTGTCAAAGAAAGTGAAAGAAGAGAAAATATTAAAGGATTGGCCAGATCTGCATGTTTAATGGACTTCTTGTGATATTGAATGAAATGGACAAGTTTCTGGTAGGAAGATTACAGAGTAGGACATGAAGTTTACTCCCCCTCCTAATAATTTCCATAAACAACTATAAATAACTACAAAATCGATACTAAAAGCAGCAAAGACAGACAGGAGTCCAAAGAATTTTTGTAGAATCCACAAAGCAGCCCTGGAGTTCAGGATTTGGAACCTCACTTTGTTTGCTTAGCTTGTGAGACTGTATCCTCAAGGATTCCACTAGAATCTTTAGGCAAAGGACCTAAGAACAGCAGCTGTGTCTACTGTAACCTCTGGCCCACAGATGGGGATTGAAGGAGTGGACACCAGAATCAGTGGGCACCAGGCCCTGAGTGCAGTAACCCTGGGAGCTATGCTAGCAAGATTGGGATTTTGGAGACCTCGGGAAAGCAGAGAGGACCCCTACTAAGTCCTGGGCTGTGACAAGAGAGGAGGAGCAAGGAGGGACTCATTGGGGAGTGTGGTTGCTGAGGGACTGGGGCTGGTCAGCAGTGGGTCACTCCCAGAAGATTAGTTGCTGGCTCCAGCTACATAGGGGGACAGAGTTCAGCCAGATTGTGAGTGGTTTAAATATCAAACGAGATAGTTTATAATGGAGCTTAGAAGTAGATGGCAAGTCTAATGAACAGGATTGACCTGGTGGGGGCTGAACTTATAAGTATGGATGGGAGAAAGGTGAGACTTAAGGCCAGGATAACATTTAGTTGGCTGTTAATTTGCCTGCTTTTGTACCATTCATTCATTGATTCAATGAACCTTTTAAAAAAATATCATCTTTGGTGTCAGATCACTGCACTAAATACCTCCAAAACTATAAGTAGATACTCTTTAAGCTCTAATCTATGGAATATATAATCTAGTAGTAGGATAAGACTGTATTATTATATCATCTCACATTAAGTGCACTAGAAAGTTGTAAATGTTATGTTAATTAATGTTTAACAAAGAAGGGTATCAAGTAAAAAAAGTAAGAGGATCAAGGGAGGTCTCCTCAAGGAAGTGGTCATTTAAATGGTATCCAAAAGATTAAGAACACTTGAGCAAAAATTCATCTCTGTTAAATTATCATATCTTTGAATGGAACACACAATACTATATATATGTATATACTTCTATTTAAATAAAACAGCTGAAACATAATGATTCTTTGCTCATGTCATTTATAAGTTTAAGTTATATAAATTTAGGGAAGATTCCCCTTCATAAAATATCTATTTACTTGGGCATCATCTTCCCATTCCTCCCTTCATCCTTAATATAATTTGTTTTCTCTGACTGGGAGTAGCTTTATGTAAAATTCAGTGGTTTTCACCATCTAAGCCTTGGAAATTTCTAACATTTAGCTAATACCTAGTTTATCTTATTAAAAAGAATGTTATTTTAATTATTTAATTCTTTGTCTCTAAGGATTTGATCCCTTTTGAAATTTGTAGGTGTTTGTGTTCCTTCCTTTCCCCAATATCACCACCCACAAAGAATGTTCATTTAAATTCTTTTTTTTAGTTTTTAAAATATTTTATTTGGTCATTTTGATACATTATTCATTGGAAACAGATCATTTTCTTTTCCTCCCCCCCACCCCCCACCCCTCCTAGCCTACGTGCAATTCTTTTGGGTATCACATGTGTCCTTGCTCTGAATCCATTTCCTTGTTGTTGGTATTTGCATTAGGGCGCTCATTTAGCATCTCTCCTTGATCATGTCCTCTCAACCTCTGTAGTCAAGCAGTTGCTTTTCCTCGGTGTTTTTACTCCCTCAGTTTGTCCTCTGCTTGAGGATAGTTTTGTTTTGTTTTTTCTCATAGATCGCTGCAGATTGTTCAGGGACATTGTAAAGCCATTACTGGAGAAGTCCATTACGTTTTCTTGTACCACAATGTTTCAGTCTCTGTGTACAATGTTCTCCTGGTTCTCCTGGTTCTGCTCCTCTCACTCTGCATCACTTCCTGGAGGTTGTTCCAGTCTCCATGGAATTCCTCCACTTTATTATTCCTTTTAGCACAATAGTATTCCATCACCAACATATACCACAATTTGTTCAGCCATTCCCCAATTGATGGGCATCCCCTCATTTTCCAGTTTTTGTCCACCAGAAAGAGTGCTGCAATGAATATTCTTGTACAAGTCTCTTTCCTTATTATCTACTTGGGGTACAAACCCAGCAGTGCTATGGCTGGATCAAAGGGCAGACACTCTTTTATCACCCTTTGGGCATAGTTCCAAATTGCTCTCCAGAATGGTTGGATCAATTCACAACTCCACCAGCAATGCATTAATGTCCCTACTTTGCCATATCCCCTCCAGCATTCATTACTTTCCATTGCTGTCATGTTAGCCAATCTGCTAGGTGTGAGGTAATACCTCAGAGTTGTTTTGATTTGCATCTCTGATTATAAGAGATTTAGAACACTTTTTCATGT
Organism: Monodelphis domestica; assembly: GCF_027887165.1. Taxonomy (NCBI): domain Eukaryota; kingdom Metazoa; phylum Chordata; class Mammalia; order Didelphimorphia; family Didelphidae; genus Monodelphis; species Monodelphis domestica. The sequence continues at coordinate 219,969,163 of NC_077231.1, read as the reverse complement.
GCTTATTAATAGTCTTCATTTAAATTCTTAAATGCCCATTTCTTACTTATGCCAGAATTCTTAGATTATCTAGAAAGTTAATTCTGTTTTTGTATATAGTACCTTACAATTTCATATTTCATGTTCCAGTTTGTCCTGATCTGTCTGAAGAAATCTAGTATGATCCTGATTAATGTGCCTTTACTCTATCATATCAGTGTTCTTGGAACTTAAAACATTTGTTCCCACAAATTGTAAGAAACTGTTGGATTGTAATCTTCTTATCATAAATCATCCATCACTTTTTTTTGACATTTTAGGAAAGTTTTTTCTTGTATAATTTCCTGCAATAAAAGCTTTACTGTTTTCTTTTTCAAAGTTTTTCAGGATATCAATAATTCTGTCTTCATCTCTTCTCCATAGTCATTATTTGCAGCTGAAAGGTTTCCAAATGTCTTTCCAATTGAATTATTTCATGAGCTTATTTGTCCTCTTCTGCTGCATTGTCTTTGATTTTTATCCTCAGTTGTACTCTTGCTCCTGGCTCTTGATATTATCAAATCATCTCTAAGTTTCTCCATATTGGTAATTTTTCATTATTTCCAACTGCTTTCCCTTTCCTTCTCTCCCTCCCTTTTCTTCCTTATGAATTAATATGAAGCAATAAAGAGACAAGGGAAAGCACTATTAGCTAGGGGTATCATGAATGCCTTCATGTAGAATAGCATACTTGATCTGAGCGTTGAACGAAACTAGGGATTCTGTGATGTAAAAGAGAGTAAAGAGTGATCTCTAGCCATGGCAGAAAGTCTTCATGAAACAAAACAAAACCAAAAAAATAAAATAAAATAAACCTCCAAACCTTGATGACATAAGTGTCTCTATCTTTCCCCATCTCATCTCATTTCCCCTTCTCCCTTCTCTTTCTCTCCTCTCTCCTCCTGTCTCCTTTCTTTGTCCTGATATTTTCTTACCTGATACCTGAATTGTTTAAACGAAAAAAAAAAAACACCTTTATTTTGGCATGTGAAACCTATTATCACATGGATTCTGTGTACCTTTCCAGCCTTTTTATTCATTATTCTCCTTTATATACTTTTTAGGTAGGTTAAAATGACTTTCTTCTAAAACACAATATTCCTTCTCTTATCTCTGTGCCTTTTCCAAAGACTGTCAGCCATGTCAGTCATGTTCAGTTCTTACTCTCTTTCATCTTATAGAATCCTGAATTTCTCTCAAAGCTCAGATCAAGCAACATTGATTACATGAAGCCTTTCATGATTCTGCTTGCCTCTTGTGCCTTCTCTTCCCTCCAAATTGCTTTATATTTATTTTGTATATATTTTATGTATACTTTTATGTGTGTACATTCCCTCCCTAAATAGAATTGACAGCAGAGGGTACTTTTTTTTTCTCTCTCTCTAGAATCTAGCCAAGTACTGATACACAATGGTCACTCAATAAACACTTATTGGCTGACTGATTATTGCAGGTTCTAATTTGATTGCCTTTGTGATTTTCTCACTAATGTTGCTTTCTAAAATTATTTAATTGGATCATTTCTCCATTGAAGATATGTTTCTCAGAATAACTTCTATCATTTTGTTTTTATCTATACTTCTTTTTATTTTATAACTGTAGTTTTTTTTCCACATGTGTTGTAATTCTTTAAGTTACATAGTTTATATTCTGGTATCTTTATTTTCTTGTGTAAATTTTTAGCAGATTTCCCCCTCTACTTTGTTGTTTATTTTCAGAGTGATATGAGAAAGTTTGCTTCCTGGCAGCCATCTTCCAAACATCTCTATTGTTGTTTTTAGTAATACGTGTGTGTGTGTGTGTAATTTTTTAAAGTGATAATTACATAATAATCAAAAGTCCCTAAGGTAATTATCATGAGAGCCCCTTACCTTATTACAAACAGGATAGGGGAAATTCTTGTCAAATAATGGATATACAGAAGACTGCTTACACGTGATAAGTCTTATAGGAGGTTCTGACTTATCTTGCTGTCTCAAGGAGATGTGCCTTTCTTAATTTTATAATTGCTGTGGCTTCAATGTGTAAGTGAGGGTATATATTTTAGAAACTACTTCACATAATTGTCAAAAGGCCTAGAACCTCAGTTAAGTTCAGTACCTTGGAGAGCTGCTTGTAGCTGAACTTCAGATATGCCCTATGGCAGTGCCCTCCAACTTTTTAGTACTACTATTTTAAATTAGACAACCTTTGACATTTTGCAACCAAAAGAACTAAGAGAGGACCATATACCTATTAGAAAATAAAACAAGAACATGACAGAATACCTGATTTTTTGATTGATAAAAAATAAAAAACTGCCTTTTAATTTTCAAATTTTTATGACATTTTTTGGTCATACTTCCTTTTTCCTTGTTCCCTTTGTTCTTCCAAACCTTTTCATCAGGCCTCACATCTTCCAGGATTATCCCTTCCCACTCTCTCTCACCTGAGAACTTTGCTTCATTTTACCTCCTCTTCATCTCATGCCACTTAAAAAGTCTTCTGACATTATTTCAAACAATCTCTCAGGAAGGGAATTTTCCTTGCAAAGACCATTTCACATTCAGAAGTGATTCCATTTCATTCTCTACTGTCCAACAAATAACTTTCCACTAATCTCTCCTTTTCTGATTTCTCCCTTACTGCTGAAATGATCTTTTCCTCTACACCTTCTTTCTTTTCAAACTACTCTATTACTGTTAAAAGCATGACCAGTCTCCCAGTTTTTCAGGATCATGACCTAGGAATCATCTAATCTCTTGCCACAATCTTTTGATTTTATCCTATTTTTTCAGACTTGGTATTTTTATAGTTGATAATACTTTGGATTATTTGCTCAGTCAAAAAGTTTCATACGGATAGATCCATGCAAATCTCATGGAAAGAATTTGTATAAGCTATGAATACACATGCAAGTATTTTAAATAGCAAAAGGATTAAAAGGTTGATGATATAATAGATACAAAAATGTCAGTAGGCTTCAATAGAAGTTGAATCTAAAAAGATTAAATTTAATGTAAAATTATTCAGTAGGTTTAAAAAACAATTTCACAGGTATAAGATACAAATTGGAGTGGAGCTGAAAATGGCTAGAAAACACTTCATGAAAAAAAGATCCAGGGATTACAAACTTTATATTATATTTGGAAGCTTCCATTATTCAAAGATTAGTTTAATAGAATTATAATATATAAATTACAGAATGCACCTTGGTTATAACACATCTAGAGGACTGCATAAAGCTCTGTGTATTCTATTTTAGACGGATGATGACAAGTTGGCCCCTATTTGGTGAAGCGAAGCAAATATCTCAGGGATTCATTTAAAAAGGCTGAATAGTTATTACTTATAGAAGAGAAACCTGGCCCCTGTCTTCAAATACATAAAAGTCTATCATAAGGAAAAGAGATAAGACTTTTTCTTTGTTTAACCATAGAAGAAAATAATAACAGTAGATAGAAGCTAATAGGCAATAGATTTTGTATCCAAATAAAGGAATATTTGGAACAATCCAAAAATTAGCTGAAGTAAGTAGTCAGTAATAAATTTTCCATCATGGATTGTCTTTAAGTAGTCTAGAAAATCCTTTTCTGTGCATATTGTAAATGGACTTCAATGCTTCTCATAAGGAATGCACTGTAATGAACCAAACCCGTTTCAGTTTCTTACATTCAGTAATTCAATTACTCACTGATAATATCAAATACTAAAAATTCTTTAGGTTTGTTCATTTTTTAATCAGGCAAATATTAAAGATTTTACATTTTCTTTTAGTCTCTCCTCTCATCACAGCTCATTCTTACTACATGAAATTTTGATCTAATAAGAAATTCATGATAGGATATTTCATGGCCCAGTAAAAATTATAGAAATATTCTTAAAATTTTGCTAGATTCATTAGTACATTATGAAATATACTTCACTTAACTTTAGTTCAAAATGTACTCTGCATATAGATGAGCAAAGTCATGAGTCAATAACATCAGTGAAGGAGTTTTCAGTATGACATTTTAAGTGTAAAATCAAAAACAGAATGCATAATATCACTCCATTTAAAAATGATCATTCCCTTCCTTCTAAAAAATGATCTTAATAAGCAGCAATCACCCTTTATAAATAGGAAATTTTATGTAATAGTCTAGACACTTTACACATGAAACTTTATTATGTCAATGACCACCAGGCAGTCCCGGGTTGAAGAGAATCAGGCCTTCGGAGTTGTATTTATCATGCTATCCATGCACGGTGTGAATGGCTTACGGTTTCACATACATACTTTCTCATTTTCTGGTACTGTGCTTCTCAGGAGTAGAGAAACATTAGCTTCTGTACACTGAGCATAAATTATCTTTTATCTCTGGGTTTTATGGCAGTTTGTAATACAAGGTAATAGGATTTATGACCAAGAAATGAGATGTCCAAGAGTTAATAAGGCATGCCTTTTACATTTTACTAAACCAAGTTCAGTGTTTCCTATGCAGAGTACCAATATTCGATATAGGCCATTCCTACACAGGAGATTTCTGCACATTTTTTAATCTTCTTCAAGTGATGTTCCAAATATTTTATAAATATTTTTGCAAGGATTTGGGGCCTTACTCACATTATATAGATATGCATGTATATATATGTTTGTTTGCATGCAGTTGTATGTTTAATCAAAACATAACCATTAAGTAATCATTAGAATCTTATGAATAGAATTAGAATATTGAAATTAGCTTGGCGATAATAGCTAATAGTCATGTTAACTAACATTTATATAAATAAGTTCTAAGTACATTATTGTCATTATTTCATTTAGTCTTTACGACCTTGGGAAGTAGGTGCCATTATTATCCCCATTTTATAAATGAGGAAACTGAGGCAAATAAAGGTTAAGTGACATACCTAGGAAACCACAACTAGTAAGTGCCTGAGGCCAAATTTGAACGAAATTTGGTTTTCCTATTTCTAGATGTTGCTTTCTTTTTACCATGCCACCTAGCATTCCTCATTGGTAAACCATTGTCTGCTCTTTAGAATGTGGGCTGGGTATTGGGTTTCTCAGATTTTATTTACATTGTAGCTCCTTTACCCTTCAGCATAGATTCTTTTTCTATCATGCAAAACACACTTCCATAGTGGTTATTGTTGTGAAAGCACACCCAAACCTCGAAATAGAACCATATCATTGATGTGAACAATAGTAAATAGCATAGATTCTAATATATTTTTGTGTATATACATTTACAATAGTTCATGAAAAGATAAAATGGGTCCATAAATTTGAATGGGAGAAAAGTTAAGTTTTTGTTTTCACAAACTTCTAAATGAAATTTAGCATTTCCTTCAATTATGATATAGGCAACAAGACATCATTTTATGAAGAAGTCCATTGGCTTTATTATACTACCTGAGTTGACTCCTTTCACCTCTCTTGTCTACCATCCATGATATGCTATGGATTTGTGACAAAATTTTTTCTTTTGTCCATGCTCCCTTGGATTTTTGTAATCTCCTTTTTGTAGGGAGGAATAAAAGGATTGCCTCATAACAATGAGAGCCTAGTTGAATTTAAATAATTCTAATTTGTAGTATCTACCCATTTGTCTTGGTTGTATGATTTCTTCCAACACCTTTCAGCCAGCATATGAATAAAGAGGTGAGGCAGATGGAGGAATTAATTCAAGGTTGTATATTAACAAGGGATGATCCTATTTGACTGCTTTGTACTCTTTAATCCCTGACACTTTTATTCTCTTGGAATAACTTCTTTAATCATTCCTCTTATGCAAAAGCTTCCTGGGAAAGTTTCCCTTTACTTCTAAATTATCTGAGAAATCTTCAGATTCTTATACTAACTCCAGCTTATCCCAAATTGCTGCAGTTCAGATGAAATTGTTGCCTTTTTGGGGGGGGGGGTTATAAAATAGAATACACTTTCAATAATCACTATGATGATAGCACATATTTAAGGATTGCTTTGCAGTTTGCAAAGTATTTTTCTCTAAACAGTCTATAGCTTCCGACAACGGGAAGTAGAAAAAAGGGAATTGGGTCATGACTGAATAACCTACCAACATAAAATCAGAATAAATTTGAATTTAAACATTTAACATTTGACCCTAATATTTAAAAAATGAAGGGAAAATGGATGACAGCAGACATATTTTGTGACGCATATGTCTACTTGTTCCGTTTTTTGAATTATCTTTGACAAATGATGTCTTCCATTGACATGTTAAATAAATGACTTCATCAGCAGCAGTCTAATGCTTTCTCTAAGTGAGACTCAGCATCAGTTAGGTGATCGGTCTCCCTTTCACACTACTCATCTGAAACTGTCTTCTTTAAGGTCACCAGTAACCACTTGATCACCAAATCCACTGGGAGTTAATTCACTAAGCTTTTGAAGTTCTTTGCCCTGGTTATGAGGTATTCTGAATGCTGAATGATTGAGTGCAAACTCATTTATCCCAGTATCTAAATACATACATACATATAAGGGTCCGACTTTATGTATATATAGTCGGACACTTATTAACTATATAACTAATCAGGTCTATTGCTGGTTGCCTCAGTTTCCTCATCTGTAAAATGAACTGGAGAAGAAAATGGCAAAACACTTTACTGGGGCCAAAAGGGACCATGAAAAGTTGGACTTGAGTGAAGATAATTGAACAACAAAAAGTCATCTTGTGATTCTCAACCCCTACTTCCATCTACTCCAGGAATCCTGTCACCTGTTCTACTCTCCTTTCCCATTATAAAGGGTTTCTCATTCTGCTGCCCTATGGCGCGACTCCTCTGTGAATATCCAAATTCTCTTTCCTGATTGCCACTGTCCTTGTGTTTTTGTCATTCCCTTTTAGAATGTCAGTTCCTTAAGGGCAAAAAGTCTCAATATTGTATTTGTATCTCAGGGCATAGCACATTATCATTTAATGCTTTTGTATTTACATTAATTTATTGGTATTTTTCACCCTTTATTATTGATTTATAAGGCAGCATTAACCATTGCTCTCTTCCTTCCTCCTTTTTAAATATTCTTCTTCCTTGGAACTGTCCTTTTACCCATTTAGTTGCTCATTGTACTGAACGGATATTTTAGCTCTTCTCATCCCATTGTCTTCTCTGTGTGTCTACATGTGTTTCTTAGCTTTACTTCTCTTGCTTGGTAATGAAACTTTTGGATCTTCTTATCACATGTCATTAGTTACCATCTTTATCAACATGACTTCAAATTCACATCCTTAATGCATTATAATTTAATCTATCTCTTTCTGCTAAACCTGCTCCACTGTATATCTGACTTTTTCTCATTTTACATATGTACAAAACTAAATTCATCTTTTGCTTCAAGCCTACTTTTTCATCTGTCTCCAGCCATTTTGTTAGTTTTTTAGAGTTAATTTGATTAAATGCATTATTGTGATAGTTTTCTGCCTATACAACCCAGTCTGTCATTAGAATCCTGCTTCTGGGAATAATCTTTCTTAAACATTGTTCTAAACAGTGAAACTTCTATCTAATGCTTCCTCCTATGTACAAGATAAAATCTAATCTCATTAGTGTTTAGTCACCCCCCCCACACACAATCTGAATCTACTTTATCATATTATAAATGAAGACTAATAATTGAAAAAAGTATAAATCTTTCAAAATGTTAAATTCTAAATTTTTCTAAACTAAAACTAAAATTTTTCCAAAACAAAACAGTTTAATAAGAGTAGTATCATTTTAGATATTTTTGCAAATCTTTTTAATATATGACTTAATAGATAATTGTTGGATTCTCAGGTCTATTTTTGCATTCATTTGGTTGAGATATATTGTTTTGTTTCAAGTACTTGAAGAATAATTCGTCCTCATACAAGTATGGAGTGGGAAAAGAGAGGAATATTTCAATAGACAAATAACATCCTAATATTATTTTGAAAATAGTTTTGATCTCAAAGACCCCCCCCCTCACTTTATTGCCATCTGTTAACTGTCCTCTTCTTCATTCCCTGCTAACTTTTAAGTCACTCTTTGTACTCTAAAATGCACTTAAACTTTTTGGTTGTTCTTCCCTCTTCCACGTTCCTATAGTATTAATTATGTCCTTAGCCTAAATTGCTTTGAATCATTAATAACAATTTATATATATATGTAGATATATATATATATGTATATATATATATCCTGTCTCTTCAGCTTTACTATACTTCCTCACTAGCAAAAAACTCTAAAGCCCTAAGACTTAGCTATTTGCTTGTATAATTATTGATTGTTTCCAATGTAACTAAGATTTAAGCATATGTATGTATATACACATACTCCTATATATGTATAGATAAATAGAATGGATAAATATTTCTCCAGGGAAAAAATACCCTAGAGTGAAAAAAACTTGTTATCTAATTGGAAGTGCCATTGCTTACAGGCAGCTTGACCTTGAAGAGCTCTGTCCTTCAGTGAAATTGGTAGAATGACACTCATCAGCAAAAACTCATAGTGCTTCCTCAGTGATTCCTATGCAAAGAGAGACGTGAAATATCAAATTGAATCTCACAGAAACGATAAAAAAAAATTATTTGAACATTGACCTTTCATTCCCAGCCATGAGTGACAGAGAATCAGTTTTAGAGACACAGTGTAATCCATAAAACAGAACTGTGTGCAGGTAAAACAACAGAAAAGACTAGATCAGCATTTGTCTGAGTTCTTATGCTCTCATAATTTACCATAATCCAATATTGTGTAAACTAATGGAATATTGGTGATTGACTGTTACCCTTCTTCACTTTGCCCTTCTTCCCACAATCCTTACCAGCAAGGACACAAGTACACAATAGCATGTATGCTTAGTTCAATTGAGTGTCTTCCTTTGATTAAAAACAGTAGGTTACTAGCAGGTTTAAATGGACCATCAAAGAATGAAATAAGATACGCCTTTGAGTAGAAGATTGACCGAAATGAAAAGTTTTTTTGTGGGAGGTTTCAATCATCTTGAGTCATGTCAGTTGACAGTGTATTGAGAAAAAGAAAGAACTTGACTAATTGTCATTCTCAGGTTTCATTTCTTGCATTTTGTATTACACAAACCACTTAGATTATCCTGAAGCTCAGGAGCAAAAACTAAAGATTGAAGAAAAAGTGGGAAGCCAACATGTTTGCCATGATCTTACTGTAAGAAGTTCCTTTTGGTCCTTTTTGACATTGGCCTCATTCTACATACAATATTTGAGTTAAACATGAGTCACTGAATCTGATTCCAGCCCAGCTTCATAGTTAGGGACACCCACAAGAAGTCAAGAAATCAGATGCTAATGAATAAGAGAGTGGCAGTAGCAGAGGAGTGGAGAGATATTAAGAAAGAAGATGAGAAGACTTTGCAACTACCCAAAGATGGTGGGGAGCCGGCATGAGAGGGGGTTGAACAGTCAAGCATTTACACATAGGTCAAAAGCCTGGATGACTGGGAACATGGTGGTACCCAGTAGTAGAGAAGTTAGTGAAAGCAGGGCAGTTTGGAAGAAGATAAAAGTTCAGTTTGGACATATGTTGTTCAAGAACAAACTTCCAAACCTAAATGTTGTTAGAATTTTAAGTGAAGAATTTTAATTTAAATTTTAATTCAGAATTGATTGACTTCCAAATGGGTATAGTTTGAAAGTATTGCTGCTGCTTCTTCAATTCACTATAAATCTAGCACAGTGAAGACTCGGTTATGATTATATTGATTGAGTCTTCAAAACATTTCTGTTCCCTAATGTCTCCACCATTCCATTCCTTCCTACACCTTTGCCTAATGTTCTCCTTTATATTTTAAACAGGGAATAAAAGACTGTTTTCCAATGTACCATGTAGATTCAGTCCTCTGTTAGGCTATACCTGTAAAATTTTCTTCATTTCTTCCTAGGGAGGTTTGACATGGAACTAACTGATCTTATAAGACAATGAGCTCTCACTGGAGCTGTTCATGATGTGCCTCGAAATGCTGTGGAGGGAATTTATGCTTCGAGGCTGGTGTTGTTTGTGTTGTACTACCTCTGGAATATCTTCCAAGTATAATTCTATTATTCACACATGCATAGTCTACTAATAAAATAATAGGTTTGATGTCTTGAATTTAAATTCATAATATGATAAACTACTGTTAATATAGCCAAGTTATATATACTTAAAGTACTTTTCATGTCTCCATATTTAGTATCAACCTAGATTGACAACAAATAAAGCTGCCTAAACATCTATAGGTATTTGTAATAAGCTGTCTAAAGAACTATAGATAATGTTGCAGGAAAGTCATCCTTTAGGAAACAGCATGGTCTAAGAATGTAGGTTCATGACACAACATTAACAATACCAGCCCAGGAAGAATGTAAATATACAGAGCAACATTCTGGTTCCAACATTTTCTTTATAAGTGCTTAATGTGCTTATACAAGAATGAAAATGATTTTTTAAAAGTGTTCTAAGGAGTCAGGCATAATCCCACTACCATTATATTTACAACAAAGAAGATGAATAGTTCAAAATGCACAGCTTAAGTACAGTTATGCATTATAAAGAAGCCATGGAACTTTTATTGTTGTTCTAGAGGGAAAATAGAAACATAATAATGCCTACTTAAAAGCATTTGAATATACAGTAGCAATTCAGTTATCCAATCAAGGAGCATTGGTGGGTATAAAACTCCATCTCACTTAATTTTCCAAATAACTCAAGTTTAACTTTTTTAGTAACAAACTCATTTTTCATTTATTGAAATTTCCAATAATAATAATGTATTGGGTTTTTTTTTTCATTTATTTTCCTTATTTGTGTCTCACTCTTTGTGTAATAGAGATTATTAACATTTTTTGTGCCTCTTGGGCAATCTAGTGAAGACTGTAGTCCTTTTTTCAGGATAATGTTTTAAATGCATAAAATAAAACATATGTGAAGATTGGATTTGGCTCTCCCCTTATTGTAACAATGAAGGTACTTACCTGTTCCTTTATTGTTATGATTAAATTGTAATCCCTTGTCTATTTTTAGATTTTAATCCCCAAATTGTAAACCCAGTATTTAAAGTAGATCTACACACTTTGACCACAAATAGATATGCACTAACCACAAAAGGTATGAACACCCATTTCATACATTGACTGGGAGGTCTTTGCCCCACATGAGTGGGCAGTCCTGGAGAGGAGCATCTGCTGAGATTGGTAAATGTAAAATTTAGGGGAGGTGACACAAGAGAAAAAAGTCTTTAAATAGTGGAAACAGAAACACAGAATCAAGCAGTCACTTGGGCTTAGAGTGAAGATCTATTAGTCACTCAGAGTTGGAGTGTAGAGAGACACTTGAGGAGAGACTGTAAGAGAGACACTCAGACTTGTAGTGAAGACAGTTGGCTGTGGAAGTCTGACTTACTAGCTTTCTCTTTCTGGAGGTGTGAACCTCCAAGAAAGGCCCATTATCTTGAGACTCCTTAGAATTTCTAACTGGTTCACAGGAAGCCAGAGCTCTCTCTCTCCCCTTTCATCTCTTCCTTAATATATTCCCTCTATTATAAAATAAACTACCATAATTCCTTTATCTTAGTATTATTTTGGGATTTAGAAATCCCTGGCGAACACCAATTTAATATTCAGTCCAACCATAAAATTAATATATATTAAGTTACAGAGAAAATTAAATTTTATTGAAGTATTTATCAAAATATTTTATATATACATCTATCTTTATATGTAAATATAATTTTTAAAATTTAATATTCACTTTATGAAATTTTGCAATCCATATTCTCTTTATTCTATACCTCCCCATTCTCCAATAATGCAAGTAGTAGTTATAAACTGAAAACATTATCATGTAATATTTATTTCCCTCTTTATTATATCATGAAAGCAGACACATTGATTACACTAGAAAAAAATTCATGTTTGAAATAAGGTAAAGAATAATATATTTTAATTTCTGTTCAGACTCTGTTTTTTCTATGATGGTGGATATTCTTTTTCATCATGAGACTCTTGGAGGTGTCCAGGATTCTTTATTTATAATCGTGAAATCATTCAAAGTCGATCATCGGTATTCTGTACCATGTTCTTCTGGTTCTGCATTTCACTTTGCATCTCTTCATATAAGTCTTTCCAGGTCATCACATTGTTTGTCATTTCTTATGACATAATAGTATTTCATTACAATTGATCGACAAATCTTCAGTTTCCACTTCTTTGCCATCACAGAGAGTTGCGATGAATATTTCCGTACAGGTTGCTTCTTTTCTCCTATCTTTAATACTTTTGGGATAGAGACCTCGCAGTGGTATTGCTGGATCAAAACGTATGCACAATTTTATAGACCTTTGAGAATGGTTCCACATTCCTTTTTAGAATGGTTATATCAGTTCACAGCTCCACCAGCAGTGTATGCCAATTTTTCCACATTGCTTCCAACATTTATCATTTTCCTTTTTTGTCCTTTTAGCCAGTCTGATAGGTTTGAAGAAGTACTTCAAAGTTATCTTAATTTGTATCTCTCTAATTAATAGTGGTTTTGGAGCCCTTTTTCCATATGACTAATTTCTTCATCTGAGAATTGCTTGTTCATATCCTTTGACCATTTATTAGTTGTGGTACACTTTGTATTCTAGTAAATTTAACTCAGTTTTTTATATATTTGAGCTAATTCTGATGAGAGTGTGGTTCAAGCACTGCCTTCTATCCTTCCCATCCTTTTCTCTTTCCCCACTGTATTGCTCTTTCTTATCCCTAGATTTTTTTGCATGACATTCAACTTACTCCTACCTCTCTGTCTATATATGGCCTAATAGTGATAAGTATCTTCAGTATCTGAAATACTTTATGTATCTTGGGTACTTCTAGTAGCATAGATATCTCAAGCATCTTAATTATCACCTTCCTACTAGTAATATATTTAGTTTAACCCCATTGTTCCCCTCAATTATATTTAAGTATTTTAAGTATCTTAAATATTTTTTGTACTATTACCATAACTACCTTAAGTATTCTAGTTATCACTTTCCCATGTAAAAAATAGAATGAGTTTAACTTCATTGTTTACCTTGATTAAGTATATTAAGTGCTTTAGGCAATTCTTGTACTATAGAAATCATATGTAACATAGTTACCATTTTCCTAAGAAGAGATATAATTAGTTTAACCCCACTGATTCCTTTGACTTTCTTTTTTCCATTTACTTTGTTATGCTTCTTTTGAATGGTTAATTTGCTTATCAATTTTTTAAACTGATCCTTTCATCATGAATATCTGGAATTCTTCTATTTCATTAAATGGTTTTAAATATATACTGTTTATTATTTTTAGGAAAGGCCCTTCTATTCCTATACTTTCCGGTATTGTCAATAGGAATGAGTGTTTTATTTTGTCAAAGACTTTTTCTGCATCTGTTTAGATAGTCATGTGATTTCTGTTGGTTTGCTTGTTGATATGGTCAATTATGTGGATGGTTTTCCTAATATTAAACCATCCTTGCATTCCTGGTATAAATCCCACCTGATCATAGTGAATAACCCTTGTGATCATTTGCTGGAGTCTTTTTGCCAGTATCATATTTAAGATTTTTGCATTGATATTCATTAAGGAGATCAGTCTGTAGTTTTCTTTTTCTGTATTTGGTCTGCCTGCTTTTGGAATCAGAACCACATTTGTGTAATAAAAGTAATTTGGTAGAACTCCCTCTTTGCTTATTTTGTGAAATAGTTTGTATAGTATTGGGGTTGAGCCCCTTCACTCATCTGATTTGATTTTTGTCCTTTTGAGGCACTTTATATAAGTCAGTGGTGAGGAGAAGTAGACCGTTGCTTCTACTCTGCGGCCATCTTAGCCTGGAATTCCTGTGTTCTACTTTAAAAAGTTATTCCCATTCGAATCAATTTCATATCCTTACATATATTTGTCTTCTCATAAAACACAGCTGATCTAATATCATAGACATGTGTATCATAAGTAGGTCTTTTTGGTGTTTCTAAATTTTAAAGCCTCATTACGACATAAAATTATTAAGGCAAATCCATGGTGTTGTATGTTTTTTATAAGTATAAATCCATTTTTATTCAGTTCAGCAAAAAATCATTTTTTATCCAACCAAAGTGTAAAGTGAAATTTCTTCTCAAAAGATATAACCATTTTAAGAAAATCTGAAAAATACCCTTTTTAGTTACAAAATTAAATAGAAATGAAATGAAGGAAGGAAGGAAGGAAGGAAAGATAGATTTCTTATTACCTTGCTGTATGTCCATAAAATTGATATGCTACTTTCAGGCATCATTCCTTAGGCTTAGCTTTGAGAACAAATCTTATTATCCTCTTCATATTCATTTAGATTTAAGTGCTTAGAAAACTTGTCATAACCTAGTGTCATGCTCTGAAATGGTATATCTTGACTTTATCTCAGTTTTAGTAGCTCTCCTGGGCACTGTGGGATATGGGAGCTCCCTTGTGTACTAGTACTTTGCTTTACAATACATGGTGTACTGTTTTTGGTCTTGTAAATTTTGATCCCTGCACTAGTCACATTTAAAGAATGTAGGCAAAATCTTTTTTTTTTTTTTATTGAGAGGGTTTATTGAATAATGTGTCACATGGAGAAAGTACTTCTTGTCCTATAGGGACTGCTGTGTTCTCATTTTTTTTTCATATAAAGCTAATTCTAGGGAGTCTTGGGGGGATTAGACTACATTTTCTCACACTCTCCAGTTCTTTAAGATTCCACTTTTGTCTGAAGACAAACTATATAATGTTTAGCTACAGGTTCAAATCTAGGGTTTCCCCCAAAAGGGGAATTTAAAACTTATACGAAACAAATACGAGATGAGTATTTATTTCTTACACACAAAAGGAATGCTAAATCTAGAACACAAAAACTTTGAAAAAGATTCAGTGACTCATCACTGACTGTTGGCTAGGAGATGGATATTCGTCCTCATCAGAGCATTAGGAGTTTGTGGAATTGCTGATTAAGTATTTCATATATTGCCTTGACTCTTTACTGTTCAAACCACTGCTGGTACATTTCTGCTAGCCAAACATTCAGAAGTGGATCAAATCTCTTGTTGGTGGCTGACGTCTCTACAGAAGTCAGACTGCCCACTTGCTCTTCTCATTCAACCCAAGCCTTCTCTAACATAGGAGGTCACCTTCAAAATAGGTACAATCACCTAATCAGGAAAATTAATCAACAAGCATTAAGAATCTATGAGTTAACTCTGAATTTTCAGCTAACAGATCTCAAGGCAGTGAATTTTCTCTTCCTATCCACTATGCTGAGAAACAGAGAAAGGTAGAGAGATTAACTGCGAAAGAAAACTTGTGCTAAATGATGTGACATTCTGCTACTTTGCTGCTGTAACAAGGCAAGTGGAGCAGTAATGAACCACTCAGTGCTTGCCACATCATACCAAAATTCCAGTTTCATTCATCTCTGGATCCCCATATAGCCAGTTCCCCACTGTGTGGTGAACTGGGACCTGAGAAAGGCAACTCTCATCTGACTCCATGGGGAGTCTATCGGGACAGTTAACAATAATGTGCTTATATTACACTATATCATCATTTGACTTAGATAAAATGAGATAAAACTGCTTAACAAAAAGCATTCCATACAATGTCTCACATATAGTAAGTACTTTGTATAAATGTTTATTCCTTTCCCTCTTATAATGGACATAAAACTATTCACAGAAAGTGATTTTTAGACATAGCTTGACTATTTATTGGCCTCCAGATTCTAGGGACTTTGTTGTTTTGCATTAAATTATAAGGCAACTGGGGCCTTCTACAAAGGCAGGAGGCATGAATAGGTTAGATAAGTAAACAAAGAGATTGATAGCATTCTTCTGGAATGTGGGGTTGTAATCATGGCTTAATATTTTATCAATCAACAATGATTTATCAAGAGTCTACTTGTGCTAGACTCTTAGAAGACAAATATAAAGCCCATGGCTTTACTTTCTAGGGAGGAATTCAGCGTGTTTATAGAGAATTACAGAAAATTAATACAATGTTATTTCATGGATGAGATTTGGGATAGTGAGGCACTAAGGAATAACTGGGGGAATCAGGATAGGCCTTTTGAGGGAGGTAGAACTTGAGGTGACACTCAAAGTGAACTTAGCATTCCAAGACCCAGAAGTAAGAAGAGAGAGCTTTTCTGACCTGGCAGACATTATCTAGAGAAATTCATGGGGGTAGAAAATGGAATATGATCTAATCTGAAGAGAAGATTTCAATTCAATTTAATTGAAGGAATTTAAATGAGGAAGAATAATATGCAATCCTAGAAAGGTAAACTCAAGTTAGATTTTGAAGGGATTTTAAGTAGTTAAAAGAGAAGTTTGTGGAAGTAGGAGGAGTCTGTTAAAACTTCTTGATGATGGCCCAGAACTATGGGATGTTTTGTTTTGTTTTATCCTAACTTGTGATTCCTTTTGTATAAAGTGTTAGGAAGGAAAATTCTTCAACTGAGGCTTATCAGTAACTTTTCTATAATATGAAAATGTTATAAAATTATTTGGTGCTCCAAGAAGCTAAATGACTCACCTGTGTCATATTATTTATATGTTATAGAAACGAACTTGAGCCCACTAACTCAGAATCTAGTTCTTTGTCCCTGCACCAGTGATTCCCAGTCTCTTTTGTTCCTGGAAACAACAACAACATATAATGTGAATGCCCAGAATAATTTAATATGCTCCATATATTCTTTTTTTATTTATTTGTTGAGTACTGACAATAACTACAATTGTAATTTTTACTAAAAAAAAAGGAAGAAAAGAAGGATTTATTAAGCACTTAATAAGAGTCTCAGAGATGTTAAATGATTTTCCCAGAGACACACAAGTATTAAATACCTAAGGTAGGATTTGATTTCAGAAGATTCTGAATAAGTCATTAACATCTCTCAATCTTAGTTTCCTCATTTGTAAAATTAGGATAATAGGACCTTATTCATAGGATTGTTTTGAGAATCAAATGAAATAATGCATGTAAAGCACTTTAAAATTTTTTATAAATGCTTATTATTTTACCTTTGTTTATTAATATTATTTTATTTACTATTTTATTAATTTAATTATTTATTACCTATCTAAAAACTTGTCATAAATATTTAATATTTTTATTATGCCTATATTTATCATTCATATTGAAAGTAATATTGGCCATTTTTTCTAATTATATTCCATCCTTGCTAATGAGTTACAACTCCAAAATCCAGGGTAATTGTCCAAACAACCAAATATTTTTGTTTGACATCATTAGTAAAGTATTACATCCCCTCCCCAAATCTTGCCCCTTTCTCTTACAAAGTCATGACTGATTGTTGGAAAATGAATTGACCAATCTACCTGTGCTACTGTTCCGCTTTTGTCTTTGAATCTCCCATACCAGCATAGTAGCGTACTTTCATCGTTGTCATCATCATCATCATCATCATCATCCATCTTCCTACCTAGCTTTTAGATTGGGCTAGAGATTGTCAAAGCACTTTAAAAATCTTATCTCATATTATCTTCACAATAACTCTGAGAGGTAGGTATTATTAGCATTGTTTTATAGATAGGAATATTATTGAGGAATAAATAAATTAAGGGACTTATTGATCACAAGTTAGTAAGCTTCTGAAGACTGGATTTGATTCAAAGTCTTTCATGGGGGATATTGTTCCAGATAATGACTACATCTGTTATTTCCTTGGTATTGGGGACTCCTTTTTGCAGTGCGGGTCAGCATATTCTCTATTACTTAATGTTTTAGAGAATTTCTGAATTTTCTAACGTGAAGTGATTTTTCATGGGTAACTTATCTAATAACTATCTATAGATGAGCCTCAGATTTTCCTAGCTCTGACGTTAGCTCTCTAACCATTATTGTTTTGTACCAAATGCATAGTAGGCATTCACTCCATGCTTTTTAACTGATCTTGGAGATTTATTCAAGAGTTCTTCTGATGATATCATTTGACTGCATTTAATGAGAAGAACTAAATTAGCAATCAGAAAATTGATTAACTCCGCAGTAAAGGAAAGCTGATCTTTATCTATCATCAACATGTCCCAGGATGGTAGAAAATTCCCTTCTTGGTCATGTGAAATATACACTCAACTGGCCTATAGTAGGAACTTAATAAATGCTCATTATGACTTGAAATTAACCTAGAGGACAAATGCAATACTGATGAGTAACTTTCCTAATCATTACGCATTAAATTTCTCCTAGGATAAAGACATTAACTTTTGTTAAGAAACTTTAAAATATTTTATGTATTTTCTTATTGAAAGTTTCCTATATGTTTATTTTCATTTAAAATTATTTGATCATTCTCTACAAAGCTTATACCATCATCATTTTTATTGTCATTTTGAGGAGGGTTTTTTTTCAGTGTCAAAATGATGTACAATTTCTTCATTTTGTATATTAAGTTATAAACAGGTTTGAATGTGGCAATATATGACAGGGGGTAGAATGGAATTAAATGTGTGAAAATATCCAAGAGAGTATTAAAATGATAATTAAATTCAATGGTACTAGATATATTTTTTCTACTCTTACAACACATTTTCTCCCAAATAGATGTAAGAATTTCATCCAGGTAAAGAACCAAATGTCCCAATAACGAAAACAATACAAAATTACCCAAAGCACTAACTTTTGAAAAAGTACCAATATTTAACAAGGAAAAAAAATATAGTCTTATTTTCTTGGAGGCTACCTGTGCTATCAGTTGTTCAAATCTTGATTTACACCTTAAGAGAATGGCTGCCACTCTCTGTGATTTCAGGGAAGATGTGTATCAAGGAGCAATTTTCAGAATTGAAAGTTAGTCTATGATTATGAAAAAAAAACTCTTAAGAAGGTTTGATCTTTGTCATAAACTCGTAAATGCATTTGTAACTCTGCTTTGTTATAAGTACTAGTCTTTTCCATCCCTGTAGAGCGTAACATGTTTATTTTATTTTATTTTTTACTTTTGTATATTCAGCACTTAGCACAATATCTGGCACATAGTAGATATTTCATTTATTTTTTGATTAATTAAGAATATTTTTTCATGGTTACATGATTTTTGACACCTTCTACCTCTTCCATACCCCCTCTCAGAGATAACAAGCAATTTCACTGTATCATTGTTCAAAACTTATTTCCATTTTATTCATATTTGCAATAGAGAAATTATTTAATGTCAAAATCCCTAATCATATCCCTATCGAACCATGTGATTGATCATGCTTTTCTTCTGCATTTCTGCTCCCACAGTTCTTTCTCTGGATGTGGATAGTATTCTTCCTCATAAGTCCCTCAGAATTATCCCGGGACATTGCATTGCTAGTTTTAGCACATTTAATTGTGCCAAAATGTTTCAGTTTCTGTGTACATTGTTCTCCTGGTTCTGTTCATTTCCCTCTGTATCAATTCCTGGAGGTCTTTAAAAATAACATCTACTCACTATTAAAAAAAAAATTCAAGGTACTGAAATGTACAACCTAAACAACAGAGGAAATAGAGAATAGTCAGTTTGCAAGTAAGTTAGTCTTCCATGATTGTACTAATTGAAAGGGAAGAGCTCTTCTAAATCATGGGATTATTGACTCAAATCAAGTTGGTACTAGAATAAGAGGATTATTTAATAGGCATCTCCCACTTCTTTTTTTCTTAAATATTAAATTCATATTGAATTATCACATTGTTATTTTAATATAATCATTTTCACTGTGCATCTTTAGAAAAGAGACCTTATGTGTATTTTGTAATATTTTTAAGTGTTTATTTGCTTTCTTTTGTATGGTGCCAGAGAAGCAAGGGGAACTTTTTTTCCTTTTGAATGCTTCAACCCATTGGGAGCAGTTCAACTAGACTAAAATAAGCAAAGAAGAATTTGTTTTTGAGAGAATAGTATTCTAATCTGCAATTTGAAAGTATTATAGAAGGGAAAACAATTATATTTAATAAAAGAGTTTAAAATATACCTAATTCTGTATAATGTTTAGTTATGGGAGGGGAGAAATCCAAGAGCTAGAGATAATGAATGAAAAAGGGAGGAAAAACAGTTAAAGAGGCAGAAATACACACTAATAAAGATAAAGAGAAGATAAAAGAATGCACATAAGGTAAAAAAACAGAAATATGTTAAGAGAGGGAAGTTGAGGAAGGTTTGTATATAGCAAATGTGTTAATAATACATACTATCTTTCATTTTTATAGCAAAGTTCAGAATTCCTTAGAGTAGTTAAAAAGGTTCTTAAAATGTTGTTTCATTACATTGCATATATTGATAGCTCTGAATGGCTTTTCATCCTAAGATAATTTAACATTTTTGAATTGTCTTCCTTATAATTCAAATGTGCAAAACTAAATTTCAGTAAGCTACAAAAATCCATTATGTAAGAACCTTGACGGCAATTTTATCTTCCTGGACTTCTGGAAATCATATATTCTTTTTTTTTTTAAACCCTTACCTTCCTTCTTGGAGTCAATACTGTGTATTGGCTCCAAGGCAGAAGAGTGGTAAGGGCTAGGTATTGGGGGTCAAGTGACTTGCCCAGGGTCACACAGCTGGGAAGTGTCTGAGGCCAGATTTGAACCTAGGACCTCCCATCTCTAGGCCTGACTCTCAATCCACTGAGGTACCCAGCTGTTGCCAGAAATAATATATTCTTATGGGGAAAAAAGTACTTACAGCCTTACTTTATTTCAAAAATGGCAAACTACTGTGTCACAGTTATGTGTTGTATCAATTGTAATTACTTTTTTCTGTTTTGTTTAACTGATTGTTGATTTTGGACCTCATATGTGTTTTGATTATCAATCAGTTGGTATTTGTATGTTTTTGAGCTAAAAATATTAAATGTATATTTTTAAGAGCATTAAATTTTATTTGATTTATATGACAATTATCAAGAGTTTGTAATCTTTTCACAGCAAGTTTTAAAGATACAATGTGACGTGAGAAGATTTTTATAATGGCTATACCCAGAAAGATAAGGAAGATAAATATTTTATTGCATGAAAGCAGACATTTTTTCTGGAAACTATAAAATATATTATATCTTCAACTTTTTGAAAGCATGAAATTTGGGCATTTCATCTACTGAAAATGGAGAAATGAGGATTTCAAAAATGAGGATACTTCTCATCATTAAGTATGAACTAGATAGGTGGATGTACAGGTGATGGATGAATGGATGGAAGGATGGATAGATGGATGGATTTATGGAAAGACAGCTATCTGACAAAAGGCTGCCTTTTAGAAAATTGCTTTCTTCAAACAGAAAAAAAAGAATATTAATAAGGAAACCTATGTCACCCAGGCGTTGTTGAACCTGGGAGCTATGTTTTAAGAAGTATAATAATAAAATGTATAGTACAGTTTATGGAATATATATTAAAAGAGTCAAATAACATCAATTTTTATTCTTTCATTTGCTCATAGATTTATTATTTTCTTCTCTCACTAGTTTTAATATTTATTTACTTATTCATTCTTTAATCCAGTGCTTAGCATAATACCTGGCACATAGTAGGTGCTTATTAAATATTCATTGACTGATTTTTTAAATTCACTTATTAGTTACCTTTTTCTTTAATTATTCATTTATTTTTTGTTTGCTTATTTATGTTGTCAGCAGCCTTGTGCTATTAATGCAGTAAAAGAATCTCTGGGTTCAAGAATAAAGTAATTGTTAACCTTGCATGAATAGTGCAATAGTGTTTATAATTTATATGGATTTTAATGATGGGGAGGAGGAAAAAACCTTGAAAAGCAGGGGGAAATCTCCAGAGCTCTGGCAATCTCTTTCATCTGCCCTATTATTCACAGGTTCCCAGTCTCCTCCAAAGGTCCCTTCCCTAGTGCAGGATTGGTCCATTTATAGACCAATCCCAAGCGAGGAAGTAGGAGGGGAAAGGAGGCATCCCTCCCTAGTGTGGGATTGGTTCATTCATAGAACAATCCCATGCCAGGAAGTAAGGGGAGGTACCATAGTTGGTGCAAGGCATGCTGGGGGATTTAGTTCCAGCATACATTCTTTTTCTCCAAGCCCAAAATTACCCCCCTGGGATCTGTTAGGAGGTCAGTCTCCCCAATGGACTCTGTATACATAAACAAACTTAAGCTACATACAGTCTTTAACAGAGAATATACAACTTGGGGAGAATAGGAAACAAGCGAAAAATAACAAAACCAATTAGGGGGCAGTCCCCTTTGGCAGAACATAATAAATAAATGCATTCAACAAAATAAATACAGTTAATCAAACAAATGCATTTAACCCTCCAAAGTTCTATTCAGCACATGTAAAGGTTTGTTCAGGATCTCTTGGAGCAGCATGTGGTCTCTGCAGGCATCTTTATTGTATCTTCTACAAGGAATTCACTTTCTAGATTCTAGGAAGCAGCAAATTTCTTACCCTAAAATTACTTTTAAGAGAACTTAAACTTTTCATTGTAAGATAATAACATAGAACTAATTCTTCACTCCATCAGCAGGGAATTAATGTATCTAACCTCTGTCCTGAAAATATTGAATTTTTCCAGGCTCAATTTTCTTTGTTAACTTAATGACACTCTCAGGTGACAACTTTTTGTTTTAATTTTAATTATTTTATAAGTAATGACTTTTTTCAAATAGTTATTGATAATTATAACTTTAAAAAGTTATTCATATCCTCTACTATTAATGAATAGCTCTTAGACTTTTTTTAAATTTCTCTCATTGTTATATATATTGGTTGACTGAAATTTATTAGACATTTATTGCAAGTATTTTTCCCCTCCCATTTCATTTCTTTCTTACTATAACTATGAGAAAGTATAAAAAAATTAAGGCTTTAATTTATGCTTTAGAATCATTAATGTTTATGGGTTCTAAAGCAGAAGAACAGTAAAGGCTTAGGCAGTGGTGTTATGTGACTTGGCTAGAGGTGTTTTTAGTTTTTTCATTCTCATGTAAACAGATTCTAAAACAGCATGGTGTAGTAGGTAAAGAACTAACTTGAGAGCAAGGAAAATGTGAATTCCAGGTCTATATCTGATACTTGATTAGTTGTTTCACAACCTCAGTGTATTAGACAATGCTTTAATTTTTTCCCCTGATTATGTTAACGTTCTTTTCTTTTTAAGTTTTAATTTTTTAACACGGTGTTTGTTAATAGAAAAGTCATTATATACCTATTTGTTCTTATACTTTCAAATGTTCATATAATATGAATCTGTGTCCTTTATCAAGAGAAAAGGTAAAATAACAATTCTTTTTCAATAGATAACTCACTCAAAAATTATCTTCTTTTACTCTATTAATATGTTCCTTAGGTAAATTGAATTCTTTTTTGTTATAAACATTCAATATATTCTAATTTATAGGCACTGCTTTAAGCCCTTGAGTTACAGAGAAGATTCCAACCTGCTTTGTAAAAAATCTTCTCCTAATCTCAAAAAAAGAATAGGTTCATTTCCTTTCCTTATAGCAAAAATGCCTTACTTTACAGTGTTCTCTCTCTGTTGATCTAAATTTATAATCTCTCATGTTATTATTTCATTTAGTCATCATTTTTGATGAATGATTAGTATGCAAGTACAAAGAATGAAATAATTCTTTCTTGCAAGGAGTTTGGGTTATAATTTCTAATTGATTTCACTGATCTACATTTCTATTTCTTTCAGTACTAGTCTGGTTTGATAATTATTGCTTTATATTATAATCATAGATAAGGTACTGCCAGTCCTACTACTATCTGCCTTTTTTCCTTTTCTTTTTAATAGTCTTAAGTTTTATTAAAATATGGATTTTGTTTTTGTTTTTTCTGTCTTAATATTTTCTTCTTGGAAATTTGATTATTAATAATACTAAATCTGTGGGTTAATTTGTATAGTTATAATTTTTTTAATATTCAAGTGATTCTTTAGTTTTTCAACTGTATTGAGTAGTCTTCTGCATTTCAAATGAGTGGTGTTTTCCTTGTGAATTAAATGCTATTGAATGCTTCCCTTATCCTTTCTTTGTTATTGAAGCTCTAGAATTTGTTGGCTATATTTCTCAGTTAGTTAAACTTCAGGATCTTCTTTTGTGATGTCCTATAGATATCAACAATTTTTATTTTGTCTGCTGTTCTCACTATTCCCAGGCAATTTTCTCATGTGTTTCACTGGGTTATAAATTTATACTATTCCTGTATCTTTTTTTAGTGACCAGTACTTACCAGATCATTTCCCCAAGTTTTGTTCTCTGGCTCTTTTGCTTTTTTGTTTTGTAGAGAACTTGGGTCTTTTTCCAGTTATGTTGTTAAATTTTTTCCCCTATATTGTCTTCCAGTTTCAAATTTTTCTTTTCTTTTTTTTCTTTTTTTAAAATATATTTTATTTGATCATTTCCAAGCATTATTCGTTAAAGACATAGATCATTTTCTTTTCCTCCCCCCATCCCCCATAGCCGACGGGTAAGTCCACTGGGCATTAGATGTTTTCTTGATTTGAACCCATTGCTTTGTTGATAGTATTTGCATTAGAGTGTTCATTTAGAGTCTATCCTCTGTCATGTCCCCTCAACCTCTGTATTCAGGCAGTTGCTTTTTCTCGGTGTTTCCACTCCCATAGTTTATCCTTTGCTTATGAATGGTGTTTTTTTCTCCTGGATCCCTGCAAGTTGCAGTTGTTCTTTTCTAAATAGACTGTTCTAATTTCTTAAAATTCCCCATAATTTTCCACCAAGCCATTAATTATAACGTCCTTGTAGTCTTCTTTCAGAGAGCTTATTCTAGATGTCATATATATATATAAAAGTATATATATATATATATATATATATATATATATATATATATTACATGATTTTTAATTTGATCTCTTAATCAAATGTCTTAAGTCATTCTGAAAATTCTTGCAACATTTTGTTCTTTCTTCAAGTGGTTTTGTTAGTATTTCTGTTATTTGTTTTATTTTCCCCCCGGTTGAGGTATGAGGATTTTTGGAGGCAGAAATGAGGAGGAAAATCATTTAAGACATGAGAAATAACAGTGCACAAGCATAGAGAGGACAGATGGAATGCTTTGTGAGATGAATAGCAAGAAGTCCAGCTCAGGACCATAGAGTCTCGGTAAGAGGAATGATGTGTAATTAGCTTTATGGGGCCAGATTGTGAAGGACTTTAAAAACAGAGGAATTTACATTTTATTCAAACAGCAATAGAAAGCCCCTGAATTTTTTTGAATAGAATAAATGATATATATGATCAAAGCACAATCTTTCTAGTCACCTATTTTTGCAAGTACAATTTCATCCTAAACTCCTTACTTGATATATACAATCAGTCATCTGACCTGGTTTCTATTTCCACAACATTATTTATCTATGTTCCTTTTTTTCCATTTTTTCACTAGCACCACACTAGTTCAAGTCCTCTAGACCTTGGTAATTGCAAGAGATGTTGTAGAAGTAGAAACTCACCCACATTGGCCATTCATTAGATATGTGGGGTGATGATTTAAGGAAGATTTTTGAGTTTGTAAACCTGAGGGAGTGGAAGGCTGACTCTTCTCAGTCAGAATAGAAAAGTTTGGAAGGAAGGGCAAGTCTTAGGGGATAAAAGTGAATAATGCGCTATGTTTTCAACATGTTGAATATGACATATTTCAAAAGCATTCAGTTTAAAATATCTAATAGATGGTTGCTAATTCCGGAATGTAGTTCTTCAGAGACTGGCATGATGTATAGATCTGTGAGTCATTTGTATAGAAATACTAATTAAATCTATGGGGGCTGCTAAGGTAACCTAGTGAGATAATAAAGAGAATTAAGAGAAGGTTGAGGGTAAATGCACCTGAATTTAGAAGATGTGATTTGGATGAAGCTCCAATAAAGAAGAATGAGAAAAAAAATTGTGAACTAGGTAAAACAGTGAATGGAGGGTAGAGTATTCTTATGAAAACAATGAGAAGAGGGAGTATACAGGAAGAGAAGATGGTCAAAAATATCAAATATTTCAAAGAAGGCAAGAAGGAAGATTACAAAAAATCATATTTATCACTTCAAAGATCATTGGTAACCTTTGAGAAAAGTTTCACTTGAATTATGAGACCTATTGCCAAATTCTGAAAAGTTGGGTAGTGCAGGTTGACAAAGTGGTGACAGTGAGTGTAAAACAGCTTTCCTCAACCACCTTCCCACCCCAACTCCCAGGAGTTTGCTGATGAGAGGAAGAGATGCAAGATAATATCTGGCAGAAATACTACGGTCTCGTGAAGGGAAGTGAACATATTTATTTGAAATAGGAAGGAGATGGTCACTGAAGGGAGATTGAAGATGTGAGGAGAAAAGATGGAATGAGTTCCTCTTTGTCAAATGTCATCTCTTCACCCTATGGATTCTTAATAACCTTCAACCTATGTTTCCTGTGTTCTAAGTCAGTGTTAGGAGTATTTGTTCCACTCAATAAACATTTATTAGAGACTAATTATGATCTAATATGATTTCCTATCCTACTTCGATAGAACATTAACTCCTTATATTCCAAATGCCAGAAGTGAAAATCAGAGGGAAATTTTTTTTCTGTGTAGTATAGTAGAAAAGATGAGGGTTATTTTTCCCACATCTACATATGCCTAACTATACAATAATGAGATAGCTATCATTTATATAAAATTTGAATGTTTGGAAAGTGATATTGTCTCATTTTCCTTCATCTTCAAAACAGCCTTAAAAGTTGAAGTTCATTTTCCCCTGAAAATTTTTTAATTCTTGTCCTAACCAAATACTTCATTGGTAGTAGCCATTATCATTTTTCTATAATCAAATAAGAAATCTATTCTTTAAAACAATTTGGGCACACTAACTACATCCCAGGGGTATTATTAGCATAAGAGGAAAATAAATACTAGATACCCACTGCTCCATAAACCATTCCATATATTTTCTGCAATGCATTCTTCAGATGTGGGAACAGTTTACTTTGCTTATTTGGACAGGAAAATAATTGGAACAATTCAAGTTGTTCTCTCCCCCACCATTCAGCGTGGATGCACTGCCAAGAAGCTCCTCAGTTAACTGCAGAGCTCTTCCCTTGTGGGCTTCTTGATGAATAGCTAATCTAGAGGAAGGAGGAGTCTGGAGGAAACTGCTTGTACTCACAATAATCTTGGAAGCTGATTACCTACTGTAGGAGGATCTCCACATGCTGATATATTACTTGCAGAAGAATTGAGTGCAGTTAGTAAAAGCAACTGTCCTTTCCAAATAAGAGGAAGTTGAAATATTTATTGAGATACTCCTTTTACCAGCCACACATTTTCAAATGACAAGAAACTTTTTGTGGAGGGTGGGAAGGAGTTAATGGTAGGAGGGAATGTATTCAGTGTGCATCTGATTTTTCCCACCAGTCCTGAAAAGAATAAGTCTTATGTTCCTCTTGAACTAGAACTAATTATGGACACCCCATTAAGAGTTACTAGAATCATGGCTTTAGTAGAAGAATCAAATTAGCAAAACAAAATTTAGACAGGTTATTATTCTAGAGGGATTTCTCCAAACCTTTCTCAAAAGAATTTAAAGTATGTGCCCATACATCCCATTGCCCCTTCTTCCTGTCCCTTCCTCACCCACACACCAAGTGGCATGTCTATCCCAGAGACATCTCACAAAATGTAGGGCATTTTAAAAGTTAAACATTAAGCCAGAAACTCTCAATAACATCGATAACTATGATATTTCTTTCCTAAGAGACCTTACAGTTTAAAACAGAGGACAAGTTGTAAACATATAAATGAAGTCAGTTTTTCAACTTTAAATTTTCAAAACACTTTTCAATTATTTTAATGTTTTACAATATTATTAGTAATTAGGGTAGTATTTTATTTTCTTCTCCAAATATATTGGGACAAAAGAAAGGAAGCTACATAGATGGAGATGACACCCAAGGTGCCAACATCTATGATTAAGAACTATGTCATATACATTTACTATGTACATGACATTGTCTTGGGTGCTAAGGATTCAATAGTATGTCAATAAACATTTGGTCAACCCCTGCAATGTGCCCAACACTGTGATAAGTGCTAGGGATTCAAATAGGAAAAAGATAATCCCTGTCCTCAAGCTACATTCTGAAGGCAGACAGCACAATTAAAGGAATATGAAATGGGAAGGATGGAGGAAGGCAAAAAGGAGAAGGGAGGGATTGAATCATTGGAGAAACCTAAAGTGCAATCATGTGAAAAATGAAGAGCTGGTTTGTCCTGGGGGCCTTCCTTAAATGAAGAAATTGAGAGGAACTCTCTCTGAGCTGTCCAGTCAGAGGAGTCTCAATCTGAGCCATAGAGTACTAATCAAGCAAAGTCTGATGTAATGTTACCTAATGATGAAGTCCCTGAGGTGGGTAGGGGAAGGCATGATAGAAAAATCCAAAGGGTTGCAGCCAGATGGGAAATAAGATGATACAACCTTGTGTTTCCCTCAAAATGAAAGGAAAAACATTACCAAGTGCCAGGCATTGTGCTAGATTCTTGATATATAAATACAAAAGTTATACTATACTTTCCCTAAATGAATTCATATTTTAGTAGGACTGTGGCCAGGAAAGAATGTTTCCTTCTTGAGTAACCCTCAGGAAAGTTGAGTAAGGGCATAAGATAGTTTACATTTTTAAGTTTACATTTTTGTTGGTGTAGTATCAGGGCTAGAAATAAGTAAATACAAGGGTATTAGAGATAAGAGAAACCACTTACAACTGGGAAACTAGGTAAGGTTATGAAAAGGAGATGATATCTGATTAGAACATTGTATTAAAATGAAAATTATAAATGTAAAGATTAAAATTTAGGGGAGATGGGGAGACTGAGGCAGGTAGAAATTAGTTTCTCTCTGCAAGGAGTATTATATTTTTTAGAGGTTTATTAAAGGTTAAAGATTAAGACTATACAAGTAAGAAACATGTGCCTAGGCCAGAGGCCTAGACAAAATAACCTCACATCATGGAAGAGACGCCTCTGCTCCAAAACGGAAGTCCAAAAGACCCCAGAGCCTTCAAAAGCCTTTGCTTAAATATCTTCTCGATCTCGGCCCAGGTGAGATTACAAGGCATTCTGGGGAAGTGGAGCAAAGGCTCATGGGGATTGTAGTCCTGTATTCGAGTCTATTTTTCACATAAAAGTGGCACTGAGAAAGTGATGCATTCAAGGCATGGAATATGTGTGATTTTGTTAATTGAGTTGAAAGGCATTTCTACCCTCACCCCCAGATTACATGTCAACACAATTTTTAATAATTGTTTTCTGGCATTTAGCAATTCATATTCCTTCTCCCTCCTCCCCTCCCTTACCGCCAGGAAGGCAGGTGATATCATATAGATCATATGTGTATTATCATACAACACATATTTCCATGTTTGTCATATTGTGAATGAAGACTCACTGGTTATACTAGAAAAAAATTCAGGGAGGATATAAAGTGAAGAATGGTGTACTTTAATCAGCATTCAGACTCCATCAGTTTCTTTTATGACAGTGGATTATGACAATCTTGTGATTCCCTTGGAGTTGTCCTGGATCCTTGCCAGTGTTACTGTTACTGTGTACAGTGTTCTTCTGGTTCTGTTTGCTTCACTTTGCCTCACTTCAGATAAATCTTTCCATGTTTTTTGTGATCATCTTGTTTGCCATTTCTTATGGCATGACAGTATTCCATTATTTTCATGTTCAGCCAGTCCTCAGATGATGGATATTTCTCTGGTTTCTAATTCTTTGCTGGTATGAGATGTTATGAGACACAGCAACCTATTGGGAAGAGCTTTAGTCTCATCCTCGGTATTTTTGACTGTGAAATGTGGATAGATGATGATTCTTCTCTTTGCCTTCTTTTTCCCATCTATAAAATGAGGGTGACAGTTATAGTACCTATCTCACAGAGGAGCTATGGTGAAAATGCTTTTTATTCTATAGAAAATGTTTTTTAAGTCCTTTATAAATATGATTTATAGAGGGGTGGCAGGAAAAGGAAGTCAAGAAGTCAATAACCTAGTCAATATCACTCTTTTGCTTGAGAACAAATTAGTTTTGTAGGGGGGATAACAAAGAGGTTTTCAAACATTCTCATACCTAAAGCTGCTGAATCCCTGTTTTACTCCCAAATTTAGCTCTGGTACCATCTGCAGGAAGACTTCCTTGTTCTTCTCTTTCTTCTGTGTTTACATATGATATTCCTACACAGCACAAGGATAATAATAATTATTATTATTATTATTATTATTATAGTAACAGTTAAAGTTTTCAAAGCATTTACAATTATTGTTTTAATTTATCCTCAAAATAACTCTTGAAGGTAGTTGTTTTTATTATCCTCATTTTACATATGAGGAAACTAATTCAGTTAGATGCTAAGTAACTTGCTGAGGGTCATCTACATACAGCTAGTCATTGAGGTCAAATGGGATCTCACTTCTTCCTGATTCCAGGTCTACTGCACCATATATATATTTGCCCTTGAAGACAGTTTTTCTTTTTCTATCCCATCCCCTAGGACAGTTACTTGTACTGTTAGCTACTTAATAAATATTTGTTAAATTAAATTGAATTGAGAAAGGACTCAAAACCACTCACATTTCCCTTTCTGTCAGCAGACTTTGTTCAAGCTTATAAATATAGTTCAGATCAGGAATGTGATTCCTATGATTAAAGACATTTGCAAAACTTCCAGGCAGCTGTGGGACTACCTTTTGGGTTTGAGAATCACAGAATATCTCATTTGGAAGAAAAATCTGAGATTGTGGAGTTCGGTCTTGATAAGAAAACATAATCTTCCAGCCCCTCCCCACCCTCCTGTAGCCAATGGTTATCCAGTTTTGATCGAAGACCTCCAAAGAGGGGAAACACACCTCTTTCTAGACCAGAAGTTAAAAGGTGAAAAACCTGACATTTGAGTTTCTAAACAATCCAGATCAACAAGCATTTCAGATATACCAGAGAATTCCTGTACTTCAGATAGCTATTGAAATGCACAAATGAAATATTAGGATCCCCAAAAAAACAATGAAAAAAAATGTGATTTTTACTAGTTTTCTCAAGTTGTCAATATAAAATACGAAATAGTATTCTCAAAAAAACATTGACTCTCTCAATGACTCACCCCATAACCAATGTGTTGCCAAGAGTTGGTGATTGTACCTTTGTAAAATCTCTCTTTTCAATGCTATTCACATTCAGAGAAAGAACTGTGGAAGGAGAAACACAGAAGAAAAACAATTGCCTAATCACATGGGTCAATGGGGATATGATTGGAGATGTGCACTCTTAAGTAATTGCACCCTAATGCAAATATTAATAATATGGAAATAGGTCTTGATCAATGATACATGTAAAACCCAATGGAATTGCTCTTTGGCTACAGGAGGAGGGGATGTTAGGAGGGGAGGTAAAGAACATGAATCATGTAACCATGGAAAATATTCTAAATTAAATTTTTCAGATTAAGACCTCTTATCTCTTCTCTCCCATGACTGCAATGCCTTCTAATTAGTCCTCCTTCCTCAAATTTCTCTCCACTCTATCCTTCACTCATCTGTCAGGTCCAACCATGTCACTTCCCTTTTTAATCCATTCTGGTGATTGTCCTCAGCAACAAAATCAAATACAAAATATCAACCTATCTTTTATTTTACAGCTTAGTCACCCCACTCATTCTGTGGTCCAGCACCATTGGCCTCTGCTCTTTTTTGAACAAGAGTCTCTGTTTTCTGACTTGAAGCATTTTCCCTGTTCTCATGCCTAGAATTTTCTTCCTCCTCATCTACGTCTCCTGCCCTCCTTCTTCCTTCAAGTCCCACTTAATATTCCACTGCCTTTCCAGATCATCCTTTTAGCTAGAGGCCCCGTGTGTTGTTTACTTCTTGTTTATCGTGTGTATACCTTGGTTTTACATTGTACTTGGTTTGTTGTCTCCCTTATTAGAGTTTGAAATCCTTGGCAATCAATGTCTATTTTTTTGTCTTCATGTCCCTAGTGCTTAGTACATTGCTAATCACAAAGTAAGAAATTAATAAGTGACTGTTGACTGACCAGATGAATCCACCTATTCAGGAAAATAAGATATGAACCTTCCTTCTTCTTGCTGCCCCTTAGTGGTCCTCTGGTTCTGTGGTTCCCCATGATGGTTGCTGATAAAATAATTTAAGGAGCAGGGACACAAAGCACAGGATGATCTCCAAACTTTTACTTTTGTATGTTATTTCATCTGTGCATAGTGGACCTTGACTCCTACTAAAGCCAACTACAGACCAGAGATTTGGGGTGTAATGAGCTAGAAGGTATGTGATTACTTGGATAGATGAGATGGTTGCCTGCTTCATAAGTTTGTCATTATCATTACATCCTTCAATCTCCCATTGTTCAATATCAAATTAAAATAGAAACAAGTTTACAACCTTGCATTTTCAGTTTCTTTCTTGATCTTTTAGAAAGCACATTTGGATAATTTAGCTTGATAAGCACCTCCAATTGGGAAAATTGCTATCAGAATAAAATACCCCCTGGAAGGATTTGAAGATGGATGGAGAACTGGCATGTAAATGCTTAGAGCTTTTGTCTTAGTATTTTAAATATGTTGCCTGCAGTGACCTTTGTTTTTTAACACTTCTGGTTCATGGTAGAAGTTATCCAATATTCCATGTATTCTGTCAGCTAGGTTGGCTCTTTGATAGTTAGAGGGAAGCTTCATCATAGTGCCTCCACCCAACAGTTACCATTTTAACATATTTTTGTGAACAGTGTTGTATTCGAGCTTTTATAGGTGCTCATTCTGATATTTTTAAGTTCAAAATAACAGATTCATCAACTTTTTCCAAATGACACTGAGACCACTTCATTGAACTCTACTCAAGCGTTTACTAAGACCCTATGATGTAGAAAGCCTAAAAAGGACCAATTTCAGGGTAAAATTCCTTGTCTTTCAAAACCTTCTCATCCATTGATTTCAAAGAGAGCTCTAGGCATAAGGAGAGGAACAGAATAGAACTTAGGCAATGATTCATGAGAAAGGTTGAATATAATTGATTATTTAATATACCTTTAGTCTCTAGTAATGGCATAAATCCCCAAAGAAGTTCTGCGTTGTCAGACTGTATACTTTTTTTTGTGTATATATATATATATGTTTTGCATATATATTTGTCAAATCCCAGATAGGCCAGCATATATTATGAGATCTCGCAAACAGGAAAACTAGGAAGTAATCTGCATAAGGAATGGAATAAATTGCTCTCTAAAACTATCCCTCTACCCAGCCAGGATGGGGGAGAGGACTTCCCTCAATAGAACCCCTGTGGGTATGATATTGTCCTCTTTGTTCCACCCTTTGACAACTACAAATCTGTAAAGTCTCAAATCATCAAGATCTGGCTCAGCAGACCGTCTTTTTTAGAGGAAGACAAAACACTTTTAGTTGAACACTGGCCAAGAGCTGCCTGTAACCAAGCTAGCAAGCCAACTCACAAATGACAATGTCACTCTTGAGTTCTTGATTCTTTTAATAACGGAGAAAAAGAATGATTTCACAGACTAAAAAGAAAGCTTATTTAATATTCTTTCTTTTTAAATAACTAATTGAACACATTGGTAGCATTTATGGTGGTAATAATAATAATAGATAATAGATAGATAATAATAGATGATATTATTATTATTATCATTTATATATTGCCCATTATTGCCAGGTACTGTGCCAAGTGCCTTAGAAACATAATCTTACTTGATCCTCACCCCAGTTCTGGGAGGTCAATGTTATCTTACAAGTAAGGAAACTGAGGCAAAGAGCTGGATGTAAACTTAGGTCTTCATTACTCCAGGCTCAATGTTCAGCCTCCTCTGTCACCTGACTGCCTCTTTTATTTTATCTCTAACATAATACAGATTCCTGTGGACTCTTTCTGTAATTTTTTGACAAAGGGAAAAGTTTCTTGCATTTCTGATCTCCGTTCACTAAAAAGATCGCGTTTTGGTAAAATATTTCTAAATGAAATTAGCTAATGCATTGTAAAATAGAGTGTTGCAATGTTGTTAAAATGAGAGAAAAGGTTTCGTTTGTTTTAAATTTTTTAAAAAACAAATCTCAACTCATATTTTAACTCAATTCAATTTCCAGATTATTTTCATTGGTGTATTTTTTATTAAACATTAACCTACTGTTCTTGGCATGAAATACAAAACAATTTTTAGCCTTTTAGCCATTGACTATCAATGTTTAGCCTTTTTGCCATTCTGTCCTATCTAGAGTTGTTAGTATTAGGTTTCAGTACATTTAGAAAACTCTTAGTACCAGAAGCCTTTCTGGCTCATCTCCTTCAACTTATCTGACTTAGTACTTAGTGTCAGTAACTTCAGCTCTCTATTCTTCATTTTCATCATCTTTAAAATGATGGAATTAAGTTTACAAATTATTGAAAAATAAAAGACACTCAAAAGAACAACTTCACAATCTATAAGAATTCTGATTGATGTAATTACCTGCCATGATTTCAGAGGACCAATAATGTTTTATTGTTGTTCACTTGTTTCAGTTGTGTCCAGCTCTTTCTGACCCCACTTGAGGTTTTCTTGGCAAAGATACTACATTTCCTTCTCCTGCTCCTTTTCCAGATTAGTAAACTGAGGCAAACTGATGTAGGTGACTTGCTCAGGATAACATGGCTAGTAAGTTTTTGAGGCCAAATTTAAACCCAGGAAAATGAGTCTTCCTGCCTTCACACCTGGAACTCTATCCACTGCATCACCAATGGCAGTCTTGACAAAAGAAATAATAAACTCTGCATACAGCATAAGAAATATATTTGAGGTGCACAATGCAGGAATTTATTTTGCTTTATTATGTATATTTGTATATGTATATATGTACATGTAGGGATTTTGTTTTCTCACACACACATCCCTTGTTGGAGATTGGTAGGAAAGAAAATTCATTTTTATTACATAAAATAATGAAAGTCAGTAAAAATAAAATAAAATTACATGGTTTGACTAGATGATCTCTTAAAGTCCTTTCTAGATCAAAATCCTATAATGAATCCTATGACAATTATCACAAATCTCTTTGAGAAGTCTTTTAATTAAAGGTATATTAGAAAATCCTTGGGACAGGGCAGGGGTTGGGCAACAGCTTGATGGCACAGTTGATGGCATTCATCTTCCTGAGTTCAAATCTGGCCTCAGACACTAGCTGTGTGACACTTAGCAAGTCACTTAACACTATTTGACTCAGTTTCCTCATCTGTAAAATAAGCTGGAGAAGGAAATGCCAAACCATTCCAATATCTTTGCCAAGAAAACTGCAAATGGAGACATGAAAAGTCAGATACAAAAGCCTTTGGAACACTTCTTCCCAATACCTCAAATTTCAAAGTATTGACTTTCCTCATATTACTTCTTCCTGTCAAGTAGTGTTACATGTTCTAAGCAGCCTTCGGGTTTGACTTTGTCTTATTTGTACCCTGCCCCCTTTTTTTTTTCCTTTTATGGGTATTAATACCAGTCTTTAACCTGAGGTTCTAAAAAGTTCTGACTAATAAAGTAACTTGTGAAAACATTTAATTGCTTTATACTATAGGCTTAGCCCCTATATAATTGTTCCCAGAACATCTGTAAGACCACACACATGCACATAGCTCTCTGCCACCACATATAGGCATGTACATGTTATAACCTTGTGGTCTACAATGGCTGTGCGTATCCGCAGAGTAGAATTTTCGTCCCTTATTTAAATTCTGTAGCATTTAGAATTTTAAAATAGTTACATAGAGAGCTTGTAATGTAATTCTGCTTTCTTTACACCAGTGCTAAATCAATTCATGACAAAAGGGGGAAAAAAAGATTTTATTTTGAGCATTCCCTTCTTCCCTCGATGACATCACCTGAGACTTGTGAGCCTTACTCTCAGAGAAAAACCTAATTGACTTCTTCTAATCTCATTAGTGGGCACCTTCCTTTTCAGACCAACTGGTTCTTCCAGCTAACTAGATAAATGTGACTTTGAAGGAGTGTGCAGACAGGGTACTGTGTCTTTCTTGGAGGACTAACTACTGAAACACACAAACTCATGTTACAGGGACAGTAGGATGGGAGATCCTAAAACTTTACAAGTGGTGAATTTCCTGGATCAAATGATCCGATGTAATTTTCATCTTCATGACACTTCACAGAGCTTTTGCTCTAAGAATATAGATTACCAGCATCAGGAAAACCTGGAATGGATACATAATTCTTACAACCTAGGCTAGTTTCTATGCGTCATCGGGGAGAACTGAAGGTTTGAAGACACCAGCAGATGAGCACATGCTGAGCTGCATTGCCTCAGTTCCTTTAAAATTTATTCCTGAGTCCTTTGAACTGAGAAGAGATAGTGAGTCAACTGTACTCATGGCATATTTGTGGTGGATATGTTTACTACCTGTCAAGTGGTTCCATGGTGAGGTAGGTATAGAGGGAGAGTAACCCTCTGTTTGCTTTGCTAACATTTTCACTCCAGCCCAACAAAATTAAATTAAAGTATTTATTTGGTATAAGACTTTGTACCAGGTGTCAACAATGTCAATAATGTAAGGAGTCAGAAAACTTACATTTTCGGAAGGAGGGGAATGGCTTATAATTATATAGATGAATATATACATGATCATTCCAGGAAGGAGAAAGCATTCCTGGCTGATGACTAATGATCAAGAATATTGATGCATATTTAATAAAAAAAATAAAAAAAAAACTAGTTTATAATTGTAGAACCTAAATCTACCTTCCTTGTTCATGCATTATATAAGCACCTGGCAGGATCAACACTTAAGAAGGGCAGAGCCTGTCTCTTGTATTTTTAATATAACACATACCACATTGTGAGCACTCAATAAATATTCATTGATGGTGATGCTAGCCTCATTTCAGCCTCATAGCACCACAAAACCAACAGGAGTCAGACAGTATGTTAGGATTTGGTTTAACTAGGTCTGTGATTTCATATTGGCTTCCTGCAAGGCTAAAGATAAAACAGGGTTTCAGGGAAGAAAATAAATAAAAGTATATTCCTCCTTATTTCCATATCCTTTGGGATAGGGATGGAGATGGTGCTAGTAGCAAAGAAGTCTTCCTTTTTAAAGACTAGCCTGAAGACCAGTGGTTTCTTTCTTTTCAAGGCCAGACTTTCCTAAAACAAGATTAAAACATATTTGCTTGAGGAATCTGTTAATATTGGAATTTGTAAAATGTTATACTGGCACTATTTAAAAGATTTCATGGAGGAAGGCAATAGAATGAAGAAAGGAAGAAGTGAAATAAGAGAGAAATGAAGGGCAAATCTTAAGCTTAAAGGGAAATACCCATTAGACTAATCACTAATTAAATATATTTTTATCATTACTCTCCATCTTTCACCTTTAAGAACTTTTATTTGAAATGAGGATTAATAAGCATACTATGTTTTCCATTTAAACTAATATTTCCTTTTCAAATCCCTCCCCTTTTTTAGAGAAAAAAAAACAAATTTGTCCAAAAAAGCAGAAATCATCGATTTTGTAATCATCTCTTTTAAAATAATGGGAATTAAATATCTACTTAATCCTCTCCTCAGATTGCTTATTCTATTCAAATCCTATATGTGAACTATATTTGATCTCTCTTAATTAAACATTTAAATAAAATTAGAAAATATATTGTGTAGGAGGAGAAAATGACTAGATAATATAGCATTGCCTTTTTTATTAGTCTGAATGCCTTATATTATAAATATCCTTGGGTCAGTTTTATAGCAGAGATGTCAGCATCAAACCACATGAGGGTATTCGGGCCCAATGTCCTAACTCACAGGGGAGACAAGATTTAACTGAAATGAAAATAACATGTTTCACATAGAGGAAATCTTAGCACACAACCTCAGCATCTCAGACTTTCAGACAACCCTTGTGACTACCTAGGCTAATTGTTGCCCAACTGAAAACTCCTCTATGATATACCAAGTACATGGGCATCAAGTCTTCCTAAAGAATTCTAGTGAGGGGAACTCATTGCCCAAGGAAGTCGTCCCTGCTTAAGTCAAGTCATCAAGTTGATATCCAACTCTGTCACTCTTATTCTCTAATTTCTGTCTTCTGGCATATTGAGGATGAGTCTAATTCCTCTTCTTCATGAGAGCCCTTCTGTTATTTAAAGACAACTTCACAGTTGTCCTCTCTAAGTGTTTTCTTCTTCAGATTTAATATCCCCAATCCTTGGGATGCCCTCTTAATACCCCCTCCACCAGTGTAAGTCAGTCTACCTTACCTATAATTTATAGTATTAGCCGGTTAGAGCACTGAGACTTAAAGGGTCTTATTCAGGGTCATAGAGTCTAGATGTGCCAAAGGTAGGACTTTAAATTCAAGTCATTCTGGCATCAAGACCAGCGTTCTATTCACCATTCCATCCTACCTCTCTCTCATTTATCCATATGCTTCTTAAATGTGATGCCTGGAACTAAATATGTCCTTTGGATGCTATCTAACACACATGGAGTATTGTGGGACTATCAACCCTGCCTTATTTTGAGGAACAGAACTTTTCTTTTAATACAGGATTAATGAATGTATTTACTTTTTTGGCTGCCCCATTGCACAGTTTTACTCATGAAGTTTACAATCCATTAAAATTAGATCCATAACTTTTTAAGATTAACTGTTATATGACCACTTTTTCCAAATCCCAATCTGGTAATTTATGAAGTTAACATTTTTTTTTCTAATTTCAATAAAAAAATTTAGACTTATCCCAGTTAAATGTCTTTTCATTGAATTCGGACCAGAGTTTTAGCTAGTAGGGATCACATCACAAATGTTATCCATTTTATTAGCTTTCCCCTATAGATTTGTTTTCCTTACCAAATCCAGAGCAGCAAATATTTATTAAGTATGTGCAACTCATTATGTACAATACCCAGGATTCAAAGACAAAAAACAAACTCTGACCTCAAGAACTTAACCTGTGCTTTATGTGATAAAACATATAGATGAGCAAATGGCAAATAATCTTAGGGAAGAGACATCATTAACTACTAGAGAATGCATAGGGAAAGGGAATTAGGCAAAGTCTTTTCTAGGAAGAGGCAATAGAGCCCAGCCTTGAAGGAAATTAGGGTTCTGATTGACATAGGTGAGGAGGGGGAATGCATTCCAAGAATGGAGGACCAACTTGGCAAAGGCACATAAATGAGTTGATGTATGTGTAAGAATTTTTTCCCATATTGTAGTAATTTACATATATATGTGTATATATACACATATATATGTTAGGGATAGTTACTGTATATTTCTATGTCTGGGATCTGAGTCAAAGATGAAGTCTGTCACTTTATGTGTTTTCTTTGACCTTGGAAATCCCAAGAAATGTCTTCTTTTTCAACAGAATTTATTTGCTATTTGAAGGGCACAAGTGTTCTTTTCCCATAATGTGGGAATGGGAAGGGGTAGATGGGTTGATAGTCTATCTCTTAATTCAACTAATTAAAGAAGCCTTGTGGGAAAATCATGAAAATATAATAAAAAATATTAACTAAAAAAGATGTCTTGAGATGGTCAAGGAAAGGACTGAATAATGAGCTCCTAGAAATCTATTTATTAGACTGCCTAAGATAGGTTGTCCCTGGTTATAAGAGACAACCACAGAGACCCATATCACTTTATTGATTATGATGTTGGCCTAACCCATGAACTTGATATAATCAATAAACTTATTTTTTTCTTACCTCAAAATAAGTCTCTCGATGATTTTAATCATAACATACACTAAGAAAGAGTAAGTAGACCTTCTAACTGAAATAGTAGTGCTCTTACATGGTAGATTCAGCAGGCATTTACATCTTTCTTTTTACCTTCTACCTCTTGGACAACCAAATCTTAATGACTGATTCCACCTTCCTCAGCCTCTTCTGTCCTCTCTCTCTCTCTTCTCTTCTTAGAGGGGTGGAGGGGGAATACCAAAGCCTTCCTAATACCTGTATAGAGGATAGAAATCAGGCCTTGATTCTTATGCTCTGCCTGGTTTCAACTCCATAAAGCACAATCCTCACATCTCCCACTTTTTTGCCTTTTTTTGTGTGTTTTCTCTTCCCCTCCCATTGTAAGCTCCTTGAGGGCAATTTTATGCCCAACACTTCACATGATGCCTACTACATAGGAGATCCTTAAAATTATTAATAATAATATTAAGTGAATCACTTAATAACTATTAGTCTCAGTTTCTTCATCTGTAAAACAAGGATAATAATAT
The DNA here is from genome assembly GCF_027887165.1 of Monodelphis domestica. NCBI lineage: Eukaryota > Metazoa > Chordata > Mammalia > Didelphimorphia > Didelphidae > Monodelphis > Monodelphis domestica. The sequence continues at coordinate 219,928,920 of NC_077231.1, read as the reverse complement.
CTATCTCCCATTACTTCTAAAAGGTTTAGTACAGTGCCTGGAACATAGTAGGTACTTAATACTTGCTTGCCATTCTTTACTCCCCCTTGCAAAAGTAGAAAACTTCCTTATGATACTTGAAACACTTTTTAAATTGCTTTTCTTTTCCAGAAATGTCCTCATTTAGTCCCTGGGGAGCCAGTTCTTCAGTGGCTTCCTGAGCATTGTAGGATCTATTTGAGGCAGTGGTTTCCCTTCCATTGGTAGGAATTCTAAAAAAGAGTTTTTCTTTCCATAGGGAAAGCACAAACTGCATGTAGACACAGGATTGGAAGGTAATTGGTGTGGCCTTGTTCCTGTTGGACACCCTTGTAAGCATGTCACCACAACAGGCCTAAAATGGAACCTCAGTAAGTAAAATTTTTGATTCTTGCTAAAAGCCACTTTGAAACTTTTAAAATCACATTTAATTTTCCCATCATCTTAATGTACTTGTATAATTTCTCCATATCCATTCTCTCTCTCTCTCTCTCTCTCTCTCTCTCTCTCTCTCTCTCTCTCTCTCTCTCTCATTGGTAGGTGTTTTTAATAAATAAAACGCCCCTAAAACTTAGCAGTTTTGCAGCCAAGATCTGTGTTATGTTTGCGTAGAATATAGGATCACTTTTTGCTCTGTTTTGAAGGGCTTGTACATAATTATCCTGTATCTCCATCAGCTCATCCTTGAAATATCACCATTATGCATTCATTCCTTTGGGGTAAATATTGGTCTTTGAAGATTATTTTTAATGCATATTTATTGGTGAAGGGTAACATCTTTAGTCAATAATGTCTTAACTGTGAATTGAGATGCTCCTACTGCCATCTAAAAGAGGATATTTCTGGAAGTGGGAGAATGCTAGATAATTAGAGAACAAAGCTATGAAAAGGAAGGAAAAGGACTCATGGAAGGATGGGGATATGTCTGGAAGTAGAATGTGCTAAAGACAAAACTTATCTATTGAAAATCATGCAGTATTCTCTATAAAAAAAGACTTTTATAGGTTATACCTAGAACTAGGGCAGTAATTCATAGCATAATTTCTCCCTCAGAGTGTCATTTTTCCTATTTAAAGGAGTAATCAAAGCCTGTGACGTTTTGCCAGATATTAAAAAGTGTTCCACTGTTTTTTAATTTTAACTAGGTCGTAACTATGCCTTTAAACTCTGATTTGAGAAATAAAAAGATTTAATGTATTTAAATAGATTCTGATCCCATCAAGCATTGTAGATTCTCACAAAGAACTTCACCACCACCCAAATGTAACCAACAGATTTCACTGATTGCAAAAGAATTTCTCATTTTATGAAACTAACCAACTTCTCTGGGATTCTAAAGTAAAATTCTAAAATTAATAGTTAATTCAACAAATATAAGTACTTCAGAATGCATCGGAAAATAAACCTCTCTTCAAAATTATAACACTTTGAACATCAGAATTTAAAAAATTCTCAAATAGTTCAGAAACAATTAGGAGGCACTAGTGAGATTTTAAAACAAGTTTCTAGAGAGCTCATCAGAATTTACCATTTTCCTCATAGCTCACAGAAGTACGTGGACTTTAAAGCTGTTTAGCTGAGATAGATTTCACACTTTTTTGAAAAACTTCCAGCTTAAAACAACAGCTTTGCTTTTCTGAACTCCTTAACATTTTAGGGCACTGGATGTGGAATAACCTTTAGTTTCTAGAGTTTATTTTCTATAACAGAATACAAAGGAACTCTTGACCTCTTGCCTGCCACAAAAGCAATTTCAAAGTAGAAGAATAACAATCTGAAGGCATGCCATTTGTCTTATGAATTGTCTTCACTTACTCTATAATATCATGTAGCAATTTAAATGCCACTAATGCCCTCTCCTCTGTTTCCTCTAATGTCCCAATTCCCCAAAACTCCCCTTCCTTCTCCCTTAGAGAAATTAATAATATAATTCTTTGGGGAGAGCTTGTCATTCCCTGAAAAAGAAATGAAGAATATTGGCAGTGTTTGGTGAGTCAGAAACAGTTTACCTTTCTCATTTTAGGAGATTAGTTTGAATCGAAAAGTATTTTGGATTTTCTAAGCATCCTTCAATTCTCTCATCTTATTTTACCCAAGTTATAACCTCATAGAGAATAAAGAACATCTAAAAACCTTGTGGAAAGTGAGGTAAATGACTTCCTTGCCCAAGATCACAAAGGTAGCAGTTTGTGGTAGTGGCAGTAGTAGATTTCAGGTTTCAGTTCCTCTGCTTTAAGATGGAAACTGACAACCATGAAAATGCCTTGGAATCAGAAAACTTCGGCCCGGGGCACAGCTCTGCCCTTTACTACTTCAGTAACCTTGTAAGAAAAAGCATATTTCTCTAGTACTAAAGGTATCTTCATTTGTAGAATGATGGCTTGATCCACACAACAACCTCTTAGGTCAGTTCCCCACTATCTAATATGAGATTTTATGAGCAAGAAACAAACTATAGATATGGAACATAACAAATAAAATTCAGAAAGTACCTGTGGTGTTGGTGTGAAGCACTTTGTGCATTAAGAGATAGAAAACTAAGGAAAGGGGGGAACTGGGGAGCTCAGATGAGTGAGAGTCAGGCCTAGAGATGGGAGGTCCTGGGTTCAAATCTGGCCTCAGACACTTCCCAGCTCTGTGACCCTGGGCAAGTCATATATCCCCCTTTGCCTAGCCCTTACCATTCTTCTGCCTTGGAGCCAATACACAGTTATTCACTCCAAGATGGAAGGTGGGGGTTTAAAAAAAAAGGAAAACTAGATTATCTCGGTTTATTCTCAGAGTAATGTGGGGTTGCTGAAGAAGTAAGGAATACTCTTCTCAACAAACATTTCCTCAACCTTATTATATGAATAAACTGCACTAAGTGCAGGGGATGGGAAAAAAAAAGTCCAAAACATTCCCCTAGTCTGGAAGCTTTTATTCTACTAGGGTTGACAACATGTAAGTAGTAGTTGCATGCATAATATTTGTAGAACAGATGGAAAGTAATCTGAGTGGGGAAAGCACTAGCATCTTCAGGGGACTGGGGGTGAGGAATTGCTGACCGGAACAGGAAGGGTCTTCTATGGGGGGGAACTTGAGCTGAGTCCTGAGGTAGGCCAAGAAAACTAGATGACTGGGATGGTGCACAGCACTGGCATGGGAGATAGCCAGTACAAAAACATGGAGTCAGACAATGGAATATCTTGTTTAAAGAATGACACGTAAGTTAGTCTTCTGAATCCTAAATTGTGTGGAAGGTAGAGTAAAATATAAGAAGACCAGGAAGGCTATGAAGAGCTTTCCATGCCAAAAAAGAAGAGTTTTTGTTTGATTGTGGGGGTCATAAGGGAAGCTAGGCAGCCTGGGTAGTGCTGGACTTGGAACCATCTTTTTTAGTTCAAATCTGCCCTCAGACACACTGGTTGTGTGATCCTGGGAAAGACACTTAACCCAGTTTGTTTGCCTGAGTTCCTCATCTGTAAAATGAAGTGGAAAAGAGAATGGCCCATCACTCTAGTATTTTGGCAAGGGAAACCAAGACGAGAGGAGGCCACTGAGAGGAGATAGACATACGAGAACAGCAGAAGCAACAATAAGGAGATGTTAATATAGTGTAATTTTCCTTTTCAAAGATCTCCTTGGCAATTGAATGAATGTTAGGTTCCATTGTATAGAGGGAAGACCATTTAGAAAGCAATCACAATCCTCCTAGAGAAAGGTGTTGATAGACTCAACGAAGTCTGTGACTGTGTAAAGGGAGAGAGCGGACATGTCCCAGGGATGGGGCAAGGTTGCAGAGTAAGCAGTAATTAATCTTCTGTACCTGTCTCTACCACTGCCTATCACACCTTGCACAATCTCATCACCGCCACCACTATACCAGACAGCAGTATACACAGTACAGAATCCCCTCCCCCAGATCGTTGCTCACCATGCTGACATCTTCCATTGTGCAGCCACATTTTGCAAGACGCCTCTTTCTCATTCAGTTACTCTCAGAACAAGGCTCCATGCAAAGGATTATGTTACCGGAAGTAGTACTGTACGTGAGTCCCGCCAAACTTTGCAGCGCCATCACAATTAGTGCTCCACTCACTTAACACCAATGAAAGAGGTGCCCCTTCCCAGAAGTGGGGTGGGGGCTGAATAAATGGCCTTCGAGGGCTGCATGTGACCTGAGGGTCATAGTTTGTGGACCCCTTTTCTAAAGAATCCTGCTTACTCTGAACCACTCCCAACGCTCAGCCCTGCTCCATGCTCTCTGGTTTTCCCATGATTTCTCATTAGCTCTTACCTCTGCCCAATGGCCCTTTCCTGCAGAGCCCCACTTTTTGGGAGGTGTCAGCAATTCAAGAAGACCACATCATCCATGTGAATGAGTAATAAATGTGTTTCTGGTCCTGTGCTATCTATTTCTAGGAAATATTTACATTTTAAGAGAAGCCTTCTGGAAATCATGCCAGAACAAGATAGCATCTTGTCAGAATTGTAAATTGCCATCCTGATGGGGTGGTGAGTGGGGGCAGCATATAGTTAAGCAGGTTCATCATTGTGAATGCCCTCCAGTTTAATCCCAAAGAAACAACCTTCTCTACATACAGTACTATCATTATTCCAAGAAGGCTGCAAAGAAAATAAAAGCCTTCCAGAAAGATGAGAAGGTGCATTAGGAAGTTTAGAGCATGACTAGAGGCAAAATAAGATATTCAGATTCTTCTGTTAACTTTCCCTCCCTCAACTCAGCAAGTGCCTCCCAAATGAGTGATGTTGTTACAAGTCAGTTGCTGCATTAGAAAAATGAAAATCCACACGTATAGATCCAAGCCAAATTCATTGGGATGAAATTTCAGGTATTATCAGCTGTCCTTGGATATTATAGCAAACTATGTAAACAGAGTTGTTGAATAAAAGATCCTAAGCACTTCTTTTTGAGAGCAAGATTGAGGAGCAAGTAAGGAGGGGATGTCTTTGACTTGGGGTCTGCTGTTCATCCCTCTAATTCATACTGATGCAGACCTACACAGAAAGCAATAGCCCACATGAGGAAGCTACTGGCATTCCTTTAGGTACAGATGAAACCTCAATTCCCTACTTGTTCTAGGGCAAGCCTAACACTTTTCCCCCTCGTTTAAAACCTATCCCAAGTGGGGCTCAGAAATCAGATTATAGTTTTTAACTACCAAGTTCTTTGTTCTCAAACCCCTTGGACCGAGGTCTTTCAGGAGACATTCTTATCTGTGTATTCTCAAAATTAAGACGCTAAGTCATATGTCCTTTATAAATCATCTACACAACTGTATCTCCTGGAGAGTTTCAACATGGTGCTTTATGGGTCAGATATTTCAAGGCAATAAATAGGGAAACATTGACAACACAACATCAAGGGTTATATCTTATCTAACCATGGCTTAAATATGTGATTGTATCCCTAATTCTCTTTCCACTATTATTTTTTTTAACCTCTTACCTTCTATCTTAGAATGGATCCTAATTATCATTTACAAGACAGTGGTAAGGGCCAGACAGTTGTGAGTTGCTGAGTCACACAGTTAGGACCTCACCTAGAAGCCTGGCTCTCTGAGCCATCCAGCTGGCCCCCCATACCCATATTTACACATTAAAGTATACTATAGAGTTTTGCAGGAACAAAATTAACATTCCTAAAGGGCTTTTTTTTTTCTTCAAATTTTGGAATGTCTTCTCTCTTTGTTTTGGGTCATCAAGAAAGTACAGGGAGCTGAAAGGTTTACCATTTCTAAAAGATGTCAATTTTGAATGATCCAAAGGTAAATATTCTAAACAAAATAGTTGATATGAAAGAAGAAAGTGAGAGAAGAAGGCCAAAAGTAAATATGCTTAGCAAGACAGGAGAAAATTAAGAAAGAAAATGAAGGATGAGGGAAGAGATTTTTTGGCAGGACTTAGTGAGAGAGAGCATTGAAGCATGGCAAATGCAAATTCTGAAGTATTGAGCTTCAAACTTTTCAACAATTTTGCCAAAGAAATCATTGAAAAACAAAACAAAACTGGAGTTATAAACTATTTGCTCAGACAACTGACAACTTCCAGTGTATTCCAAGTGGCTTTTTCATACTCCTCTCCTTTGTGTTTTTTCAAAGAAATCAGGATGGAAAATAGAAGGGAAATTGACAGCATGAAATTATTTCAGAACATTGACAAGTGAATTAAAGCCTGCAATGCAGGTGGAGAAGTATAGAATGCTAAAATTAATATGGGAATCCAGTTTAACAACAGTTTTTGTCTTCCTATACTATCATTCTAAAACTTTGTCATTATCCCTACTTAGGATTTCTATCCAAGTTGACTCAAAGAGCATTTAAATGTTGAGCTAACAATGGTACAATTCCAGCATCCATAAAAACACAGTACTTGCTAATGTTGAGTTTTATTGGGAAAGCTGTTCTTGAATCCTCACTCTCCATGGCATAATCTTTGCAATTCTGAAAGTTATTGTAGTGAGCTGTCATAGTTCACTGCACTTGCTATACCCACTTGAGTTATAAACACCTTGTAAGTTAATGCCATCATTATTTCTTTTTTCCCCCATTTTTAAATATTCAATTCCTGAATGCAAAAAACGCCCACTTTCTTTAAAGACTTAAAGGGGTGTTTCTGAATTTTTTAAAGTAATATTAAAGTCTTGCTATGAGAGTTTCTATCTGAAAACCTAATAGAAAGCATCCTTTAAACATCACTTACTATACTAGCCAGTTTGTTGCCCTTCTAAAACATGACCCATTAAGAAACATTCCCAAAACACTTAAAAGAATTTAGGCATTTCCTATTCATCACCACCTAGGACCAAGCTTTCATTTGTCAAAACTAGACCAGCTTAGCTAGCTTAGTCCTGCTCATCCTCCTCCCCAGATACATGTATTTGGCAAGGGAGACATAAAATGGGAAGAGAAGTAAAAATAAGACCCATATAGCATTGCATTTTCCTACAGGCATTCCATAATAACTAAAATATTGCTGTCTTCATGACTTGCATTATATTCAGTATGATTCAGGGGTCTAAGAGAATACCCTTCATTAAAAAGAAATACTCTCTCCTTTCTTTTTTTCTGAACACCTCTAGATATTTTGTGATTTTTTTCTAATTATATATAGAGATCTTATTTTGTTATTAGGAATAAAAGACGAAAAATACAAATAGCTTGGGAAATCATGGAATCCGACTTGTGGAATCGAATTTCTACCAAAATAAAAGTGACTAATAACAAAATTTTTCCTGATTAATTTGGTAGGTAGAGTGGAAGATGTCTTTGAACACAATAAAAATACATTAGGAATTTCTGGAAGTAGTTCTTTTCTTCAATCTTAGAATTCTAAGGAATATATTGAAGAGATTCCTACTCCCAAATGAATTTAAAACATTACGTATAGGAGGCAGCTGGGTGGGTCAGTGGATTGAGAGCCAGGCTTAGAGACAGAAAGTCTTAGGTTCAAATCTTGCCTCAGACACTTCTTAGCTGTGTGACCTTGGGCAAGTCACTTAACCTCCATTGCCTTGTCCTTACTGCTCTTCTGCATTAGAACCAATACACAGCATTAATTCTAAAACAGAAGGTAAGGTTATATATATATATATATATATATAATTGCTAAATTTTATTTAGACCAAATAAAAACTTTCCAACAAAAATCCTATATCCTACCCAAGTACATTTCCTAAAGACAGGCAGTATTACCTAATATCATATCTTTAAATGATATTATATGACACTTTTACTTTTTTTATTTGCTTATTGTTAATCAGAAGGAAGTGATTTTTATCTTGACCGAGTTCCTCTAGGCCAGTGATGATGAGACCAAGTGCCCAAATTGTAACCTTCTTGTTACCTGAGCCCCCTGTCTTACCCTAGACAGGTGAGGGAGGAAGCACTCCCATTGGGCTGTTGGGTGATGGGAGAAATGTCCTCAAGGCTCTTTGGAGAATGGGAGGGGAGCAGTCCCCTCTGGCACATGTCATTGCTTTATCATGTGCTCCATTTTGCTGGGGCTTTGGTTGGATTTCATCATTAATTTCACTTTCATTTGATTTCCATCCTTTCATTCTTAAGCTATACTAGACACAAATTATCTGGAGCTCCTTTCTTTTCCAGAAAAGGTAGAACAAAGATTATTTGGATTTCAGTAAAGTTAACCATTAGAAGAATTTAGAGAGTCATTTAATTATCCAATTAATTATTTTTAGGCTGAGACTTTTAAAATTCTTTTTTAAAGTCCAAATTCCCTTCCCTCTACCTCTTATCCCACTCAATAAGTCAAGAAAAATAAAACTTATTACAAATATGTAGTCATATAAGACAAATTTCTACACCAACCAAAGGAAAAAATGAAGTAAAAAGAATATATATATATATACTTCAGTATGCACTTTGAGGCCATCATTTCACTATCTTTTCTCAGAGAGCATGCTTTAAATCATGAGTCCTTTAAGATTATGGTAAATCATTTTTTGAACAATGAAACAACTTTCAAAGTTCATGAGATTTATAATAATACTGTTATTGTATAAATTGATTTCCTTGTTCTATTCAGTTCACAAGGCCTTCTCATGTTTTTCTGAAACTATCTTCTCCATTTCTTGTAGATAATATTTTAGCATGTTTATCCATTCCTCATTTGAAAGTTATCCCATCAGTTTTCCATTATTAGCAAAAAGAACTGTGTATATTTATGTAGCTCGTGAGTGCATAACTCAACTAACATTAGTGTGTCTGTTTTCCCAAATCTCCTTCAGCATTTGTCATTTTCCTTTTTGTCATCTTTTTTTTTAATCCCTTACCTTCTGTCTTGGAGTCAATACTGTGTATTGCCAGAAGAGTGATAAGAGCTAGGCAATGAGGCTAAAGTGACTTGCCTTGGGTCACACAGCTGGGAAGTGTCTGAGGTCAGATTTGAATCTAGGACCTCTTGTCTCTAGGTTTGACTTTCAATCCACTGAGCCACCCAGCTTTCCCCTCTTTTTGTCATATTAACCTATTTTATTGGTGTAAGGTGGTACGTCAGAGTTGTTTTATTTGCATTTCTCTAATTATTAGTGATTCAGGGCATTTTTTTCTGTATAGCTTTTGATAGCATTGATTTCTTCCTCTGAAAACTGCCTATTCATATGTCTTAACTATTTATCAGTTGGGGCATTACTCTAATTCTCATAATTTGAGTTAGTTCCTGATATTTGTTCCCAATTTTCCACTTTTCATCAAGTTTTAGATGTATTAATTTTATTACATACTAAGATTTTTTTGGATATCTATAGATTATGACTGTTGAGCTGTGCCTAAAATATTGAAAAGGATTTTAACTGGGAAAAAGAAAAGGAAAAAAAATAGCTGTTGATTTGATTTCTTTACTTTCCCTACTGTAATCCACAGGAGAAAAGACACCATGAAAAGCCAGTATTCGCATACAGAGAGACTATATTTAGAGTATATTTTCTTGAAAGAATATTGTAGATCACTCTGGTGCTTCTTACTCTCAAATAAAGATTCTATTTTCCCTTATGTAGGACTAATGACACATAGCCCTCTTCAAACAGGCAGATAAAATGTATTAAATATATTTTTCATTAACTCAGCCCAAATTGTATTTTATAATTTGTGGGGACTTGATCCAGATGTGATTGATTGATTTCTTTTCTTTTTTGGTACTTGCCCTTGTGATTCTGCAGAGAGCACCAGGAACTAGCAATAATTTTCCATTTCTGTCTCTGTCTATCTGTCTGTCTGTCTGTCTGTCTGTCTCTCTCTCTCTTTTTCTCTCACACACACACACTCACATTCCTATTTTGGAATTCTTTCAACAGCATGACAACCCATATTTGTTATGATTGGTTCTCGGCATTTAAATATAAAAACAATTAATGTATGTGTGCAGGGAATATGATGAATGAGGATATGTGTATTGGGCAATCTTTCACTGACATGCATTCAAGAACAGGATTATATTTCAGGTTTGCCTCCTAAGTTGTCTGAATGACTTGATTTCCTAGTATTCATGTGGGCAGGTTGACTGATGAGAATGACTTCAGCGTAAGCTCAAGAGTCCTTTTCTATTTCCACTTTCTGACGTTTCATTTTTGTGCTGATTCAGAAGTGAGTTCTGTGCACTCAGCCTTCTAGTTAATATATTGAGATGAGAGAACAGCAGTCCTTGGCGACTACACAATATATAGGAAAGAAGCGAGTAGTGCATACAGGTAAACAGTGATTGCAGCGAGTGATGGAGGGGGCTACAACTATGTTTCCTTAGTGAAATTATTTAGTCATCTTGATTCCATGGAAATAAATAAAAATATGGCTGGACTTTTATTTTTATTTTATTTTTATTCATAAAATTATTTTATATATATATTTTTATATAATATATTTATAAATATATTTATAAAATATATCTTTATTTATAAAAAAGCATTGAAAAGGCCATAACTGGACTTCAGTTCCCATTACCAAGAGTATCAGGTCTTAGAAGAAGGAGGCCACCATAACCTCTAGCATCAATACTGCCATCTGCCAACCAGCCACCTGTAATGGGCAGGTACTTGTTTAATTATGAGTGCATCAGCTTTCATGGATTCAATGATCACCTGAATGCTAATTATTTGAAGATCTCCTCATCCAGGACTAATCTCTTTCTTGATCTTCATTCTCACTTTTCCATGTTTATTAGATATCTTGAATTAGATATTCCTTATGTAACTGTGAAAATACGGTTTGCCAAGACTGTGAATTGCCAAAACTGTAAAGATTTCGGCCAAACTGTAAAGATAATTTTCATTGTCTTGATTTAAAATCTAAAATTAAGTGGTCACCATGGGAAAATTCCCAAATATGAAAATATTGAAATTAGCTGCATTTTATGGATATTTTAATTAATACAAATGAAGGAATTAAGGGAAGGAGAGAGAGAGAGAGAGAGAGAGAGAGAGAGAGAGAGAGAGAGAGAGAGAGAGAGAGAGAGAGAGAGAGAGAGAGAGAGAGAGAGAGAGAGAGAGAGAGAGAATAGTAGAAAGAGCCTAGAGAGTGAGTATGTCTTTATCACTCACCACAAGATCATCTCAAGCAAGCTTCAGTCCTCCACTGAACTCCTGAACTGAGTTCAGAGCTCCAATTCAGCTTCCAAACTGAACTAAACTGCAAACTGAAATGGATTTCTCCTTTTCAAGAAATTTTCTCCCATGTCATCTCCCCTAAATTTTCACATCTACTAATCACAGTAGACACTTTTTTCCCAGGACTTCCCATTCCTAGTTCTTATCTTCTTTTGTTCTCACCTTCTCTGGTTAGACTAAAACTTCACACCTCTTTTGTTAAGCTTGCCTTTTGTAAGTTGCTTTACCTTTTAGTGATTAATTTAACCTTTATAGGTACTTAGTACCCTTTTGTATTAGATCTAAAAATAGACCTAGCTTAAGGTTCTAGTTTTACTATAAGTTTGAGTTAGGAACTTTCATTGTTCAATCAGGAGTTTACAACTTTATTTTCCCCTAAGGCACTGTCTTAGTAGGGTGGAGTAATTTTAAAAGTTCTCAATACGTTTCTGATCAAGTATCTCTATTGTTACAATAGGGGAAAAACTTAACCAAATCTTCTAAGGTACAGTCTAAGCAGTTTTTACGATTCACACTTAGATGTCTTAAATGCAACATTTCAAAAATTAAGCTCATTTCCTTTTCCCACCCCACTTTCCACAAACCCTGCAATTTTCTCAACTTTTGTATTATATTATCAAGTACACCACCCACCCTCCTCAATGTCACTCATACTCATGAGTTGTGTATTCTGTGCAACTCTTCCATCTCTCTCATCTGATATCCAGTCTTTTTCAACTAAAACTTCCTTATAAAAGATGGGATATTAGCTGGAACTCAAAGGAAGCTGGAGTGTCCAGGAGAAATGGAGAGATGAGGAAGGAGAGGATTCCAGAATTGGGAGGCAATCAATACACAGGAACAGTTTGATCTCCAGATCAAAAAGTTCATTTAAGGCGGAGAAGATATGAGAAAAATAGAATGGAAGGAAGGGACCAGTTTATGAAATAGACATTTAAGTGCCTGTCTTTTGCCCAACACCAGCCTAAAGGCTTTACCTCCACTATATTGGGCAGGAGTATACAAAGTGCAGAATCCCCTCCTGCAGATCGCCATTTACCATGCTGATATCTTACATGGTGCAGCCACATAATCCTTTGCACAGCACCTTGTTCTCATTCCTTTACTCTCAGAAAAAGCTGCCACGCAAAGGATTATGTCACTGGAAGTAGTACTGTATGTGAGTGATGCCATGCTTTTCAGTACTGCCACATACAATGCTCCTCTCACTGACCACAAATGAAAGAAATGCCCCTTCCAGAAGTGTGGTGGGATACATGGCCTCAGGGGACCACATGTGTCCTGAGGGCCGTAGTTTTGGGACCCCTGATCTAGGGGTTTGGAGAAAGACCTGGAAAGTCTTATCTGAAGAAGATTTTGGTTGAATCTTAAAGGATGCCAGAGTATACAGAATATACAAGGTGAGGGTAGAACATTCCAGGTATGGTGGATATCGAGGGCTATAACATATAGAAACAGAAAATGTCATATTAAAAAGTGTCATATTAAAGGAATGTCAGATAGACCTATATTAGATCTTAGCATGCATTGAGGGCAGTAAAATATAAGACAAGATAGGAGTAAGAAAGATTATGAAGAGTTTCAGTCGCCCTACAGAGGAGTTTATGTTTGCTTTGTGCTACCCTGAGCCTCTGGAACTGATTGTGCAGAGGAATGGCAAGGGCAGACCTATACCTTTAGTAAAACCAGCTTGAGAGGTGAGTGCAAGATGGACTTGAGCAGGAGAGACTTGAGTCAGGGAGAGTCTTTTTTAGAAAACTATTACAGTAGTGCAAGGAAGAGGTAATGAGGGAGAGAAATAAAAAATATGCAGGTTAAGTTATGAAATGAAGATTCAAAAATGATGTGGAATCTGTGTGTATTGGCTCCTGGAAAGAATAGAACCATGGTGCCCATGACAATGATGTAAATAATAGCAAAATTTGGAAAAGAATACTTTGTGGGAAGAAATAGAATTCTGTTTTAGACCTGTTGCATTTCAAATAGATGATCTTATGTTTTGCCTATCCAGTTTGAGATGCCCAGAAGATGGGTGGTGACACATGAATAGAGCTTTATAGAGAATTTAGGGCTAAGAATATCAATTTGGGTGTCATCTGCATGAGCGTGATCCCTGAGCCCATGGGAGCCTATAACTTCACCAGTAGATGAGGCAGCCTGCCAAGAAATTGAAGGCAACCAGTCTGTAAATCCCCCCTCACAATGTTTGATCTTATGGCAGCAGAAAGTTCCCAAGAGAAATGGTTGTAGGGTCTAATGGGAGAAGAAAGGGGAACCTTCTGTTGTGCGAAGACTGAGAGGGTCACTTCTGCATCCTCCAGCCTGTATCCTGTTAGACAATGTCGTGTGCAGAGAAGGTGCCTTTGTAATGATGGAGAGAGGTGTCCCATGCTACTATTTTCGTTTAGAGCTTTACACTCAAGAATCTCAAAGAGTTTAATAAATCATTCCTCAGAACAGCTTAGTGAGGCTAGGAGGGGTCAGCCATTAAATTATTCCTCATTTACACTCAGGCAGAGTTTAAGTGATTTGTCCGAGGTCACACAAGTACATCTGGAAACAGGAACTGGGTTTCAGAGCTTGAAACTCCTGGCTCCAGCCATGAGAATCCTTTTAAGTAATGATCCATTACACTGTGGTTTGGTTTCACTTCAGACCAGGGTTCATGTTTCTCAGTGTACACATTATAGTTCGGCTATTTCCTAGATAGAGTAGCATTTTTATTTTTCAAAAATCATCTTTCCCTTTTTAATTGTTTTACTTCCTTGACAGTATTAGGTTGTATGCATTAACAACCATTTTGCTCTTTCAGCTTTTTGCCAACTCTGCAATCCAGTTTATTTATAAAAAAATAAAGACAAAAGGAAAACTTTCTGACTTTTATAAATATCAGAATTTGCAATGAAAAAAAGACTTCCTTTTTCTCCCCCCCCCCTTTTTTTTTACCAATTACAACAATTAACAAACTTATTTGTAAACATTTTTCAAAATTACCTCCTTGCAACATAGCATTGGCAGCTCACCCCAGGGGAGAGAAACAGGTTATGGGCAATTTAAATCTGACATATAATTAAGGAAAATACAAATTGAATACCTGTGGTGTTTTCAATTGACCTGTTTCCCACTGAAGGCTGCTTTTCTCAGTATAGATAAAACACAAAGGAGTTTTGATTGTCTATTCTCTTAGCACTACATGCAACCAATAACCATGGGAACTAGACAGGAAGCCTCAGCATCTCAATGCCCAGCCTTTCATGCTGTACTCCAGAATAGGGCAACTGTCCCATAACCAATATGTCCATCAGGAAACATTTATTAAGTGCCAACTATGGGGCAGGTAGGTGGTGCAAGTTAACAAGGCTCTTCTTCCTGAATTCAAATGTGGTGTTAGACTCTTACTGTGTGACCCTGGGCACGTCACTTACTCCTCCTTGTCTTGGTTTCTTCTCTGTAAAATGAGCTGGAGAAGGAAATTGAAAACCATTCAAATAGTTTTCACCAACAAGGAGTTGGACATTAATGAAAAATTCCAGAATGATAACATGCCAAATGTGATAGGCACTGTGCTAATCTTCATGCATATATGTGTCTGTGTATGTGTATATATATATATGTGTGTGTATATATATATATGAAAAAAACAATAATAATAATAATGACTTGTACAAAGCATCTCAGAAGCCTTAGTACTATTTTTTTTGTTACAATAATCACATTATTTCCCTCCCTCCCCTGCACCCACCCTTCCCACAGCCAATGTGCAATTTCATTGGGTATTACTTGTGTCCTTGATCAGAACCTATTTCCATGTTGTTGTTTACACTGAGATATTCATTTACAGCCTACTTCCCGGACTATATCCCTTCGACCCATATATTCAAGCAATTGATTTTCTTTGGTTTGATTTATCTAGATAGAAGAAGGTTCAGGTCTCCCACTAGTATAGTTTTTCTATCTATTTCATCCTTGAGCTCCACTAGTTTCTCCTTTAGAAATTTGGATGATCTGCCATTTGGTGCATACATGTTAAGTACTGATATTTCCTCATTGTCTATACTGCCTTTTATCAGAATGTAATTACCTTCCCTATCTCTTTTAACTAGATTTATTTTTACTTTAGCTTTGTCAGATATCATAATTTTGACTCCTGCCTTCTTTTTATCATTTGATGCCCAATAGATTTGGCTCCATCTTCTTCTTTTCACCGTGTGCATATCTACCTTCCTCATGTGTGTTTCTTGCAGATAGCATATGGTAGGGTTTTGGATTCTAATCCACTCTGCTATTCGCTTGCGTTTTGTGGCTGAGTTCATTCCATTCACATTCAGAGTTATGATTACTAGCTGTGTATTTCCCAGCATTTTGATTTCTACTCCTAGTCCTGCCTTTTCTTCTTTCACTATTTCCTTCTACACCCATGTTTGTTTTTAATCAGTCCCCCTAATTCCCTCCCTTATTTCACTTCCCTACCTATCTCCCTCCCTTCTTATTCTACCCCTTATTTTTTTGCAGTCTTTTTAAAACTACCCCCTCTCCCTCCCTTAAACAGCTTCCCTCCCCACCAGTCCATTTGTTACCCTTCTACTCCCCTATAGGGGAGAATCTATTCTCTGCCCCAATGGATTGGATTATTCTTCCCTCTTTGGGTCAATTTCAAAGTACGTAAGAGTTGAGTATTTCCTGTCTCCAACCTCCTTATTACCCTTCCAGTATATTGATGTTCTCCCCCTTCCCACCATGAGCTTCTTTTTGACATATAAATTCATCCCCCTTTTGTTTCTTTTCCCATTTCTTTTAGTATTAACCTCTTTTTTTAGCTCTAGTTGTTTGTGTGTGTGTATACACGTTTATATGTATATATGCATACATATATCTATATACCTATTTATGTCTTATTATTTCATCCTATACAGTTTGTCACTGTTCCCTCTAAGTGTAATTGTTCTAGTTGCCCAGGTGATAACATTTTTTAAGAGTTTCCAATGATCTCCAGGGATACATATCATTTTGATTTATTGAGTCTCTTAAAAAAAGTTTTTTTGTTTTGTTTTGTTTTTCTTTTTTCCCTCGTTTTTAACTACTTTTTGATGGATCTTTTGCATTCTGTGCTTGGACATCAAATTATCTGTTCTCGTCTGGTCTTTTCTTTACAAATTCTTGGAATTCTTCTATTTTGTTGAATGACCATACTTTCCCCTGTAAGAATATAGTCAGTTTTGCTGGGTAGTTGATTCTTGGTTGTAGACCTAGTTCCTTTGCTTTCTGGAATATCATATTCCATGCCTTTCAGGTCCTTCAGTGTAGATGCAGCCAGATCCTCTCTTATACTCACTGTGGTTCCATAGTATCTGAATGACTTTTTCTTGGCAGCTTATAATATTTTGTCTTTGGTCTGATAGTTATTGAATTTGGCTATAACATTCCTGGGTATTGTCAGTTGGGTACTTTCAATCTCCTCTTTTCCCATTTGTTCTAGAATATCTGGGCAGTTTCTTGAATAATTTCCTGTAGCATTATGTCCAGGCTTTTTCTTTTGTTATCGTCTTCTGCTAGGCCAATGATTCTTTAATTGTCTCTCCTCAAATGATTTTCTAAATCTTCTATTTTGTGAATGAGATGTTTCATATTTTCCTCAATTTTTTTTATTCTTTTGTTTTTGTTTCATAGTATCCTGCTGCCTTGTGAGGTCACTTAATTCTAGTTGTTGTATTCTGGTTCTTAAAGACTTGGATTTCTTCCCTGGCTTTTTGGTCATCCTTCTCCTTCTGGTCTGATTATCTTTGGAGGTCATCTTTCATCCTCTTTACCTCGTCTTTCATCTCCTTTACCTCATGTTCAAGCTAGTTGATTTTGGCTTTCAAGACATTTTTTTGTTTTGAGATGACTTGTCTTAGTTTTTATGTTCTTTTCCCAAATGTCTTCAGCCTCTCTTAATTGTGTTTTGAATTTCATTTTGAGCTCTTCCAAAGCCTGTATCCAATTCGCTGGGATTTCTGATTTTTCCTTTGCTGATTACCTGTACAGAATCTGTCTATTGTAATTTCTTTCTTCTTTTTCTGTTTTTTTGCTTATATATACCCCTTCTTTGAACCCCATATTTGTCTGTGCTCTTGCTCCTCTCATTTTTTTGGTTTTGTGGGTTTCTGTCTGTCTCCCTTCTTGGAGCTTTGAGAGATGGTTTCTCCCTGAAGTCTCTGGGTGAGAGGTGTTTAGTTTGAACTTCCATGACCTCTGAAGACTTTTGATGGGATTAAGTTCAGCTGGGTTGGGCTGCATGTGCCCTGTAGCCAAAACCTCCTAGAAGGCTAGAGCAATATGGAGGGTAGCTCTGTCCAAGATGCCAGCTCTGGGCTTCGTCTCCAGCTCCTTCCCCACTACCTATGTTCAAGGCTCTGAGCCCGGCACAGCCCTGCCTGCAAGGTACACCCTCCAGACCAGTGCCTTTTCCTACCCAGAAGTTCCTGCTACTGCTGGAGTCTCAACACTCTGGGTGGGAGGGATGATGGGTCCTGGGACCTTCCTTCAGCCTTCCCCTTAAACCAGAGTGTTCTCGGTTTCTGGATTTTGGGGGGTCATACCTTTTGGATTGAGTCCAGCAGGAGGGTTCTTTGGCTCTGTCTTGTTGTTAGGTTTGATTTTCAGTGTCCTAGGAGCAGTCAGTTTGTGATCAGTAAGTAAGGGTTTTCAGAGGTCTGAACTTCTGCTGCTTCTGCCTTAGTACTATTTTCAACTAATAAATATTAAAATTACAGGGGTAACTGGAAGGCACAGGAGATAAAGCACCAAAGTGAATGGGGGGGAAAATGAAAGAAGGGGAACGGACAGGAAAAAAGAGTGGAGGCAAGGAGGGAGAAATAACTGTAGCAGGAAAGAAAAAAGAGGAAGATCTTATTTTAATCCCACCAAGAGAACTGATTAACTCTTTTTTTTTTTAAACCCTTGCCTTCCATTGTGGAGTCAATACTGTGTATTGGCTCCAAGGCAGAAGAGTGGTAAGGGCTAGGCAATGGGGGTTAAGTAACTTTCCCAGGGTCACACAGCTGGGCTGATTTACTCCTGTGTATTTCCTAGCATATTCTGTCCTGTAGAATTTTACATTTGTTTATTATCTCTTTGAATATATGGATTTACTCACAATTCAATATTTGTAATTGTCTTATGTAGCATTTCATGAGAAGGCATCAAACTTGTGTACACTAATGCCAACCCTTTGAAGGTTATCAACTAGATTTGTTAGCAGCTTTTGAATCTACAAACCATGGGCTAGACCCAACAACATTTGAAAAGGGAGACAGAAAGATACGGTTCTAGTGGCTGGGTTGCTCTCTCTTATGTGAGACTAGGTGACCAGCCTCTTGACTTCTTCTGCCTCCCTCATGCCAGGAATCACAGTGCCCCTTGCGAAGGGTTTAATAAGATACCATATTTCTCTCCATTCCTTCCCCAAAGCCACCTTTATATATTTTTAGACATCCCCTATGACCATACAAATAACTTCCTTAGGCAGCCTGCTTTACTCCTGTGTTTGGAGCTGGGACTTTTGAACCAAGGTCTTTTGACTTGAATTCCTTTAGTTCATCAAATTCTCAGGCTGCCTTTTATGTGAGTGTATCATTTCGGTTTTATTCTGATTTTATTTTCTTTAGCTGGAACTGTATTATAAATGTGAATACATCTCCCCATTTTATTTTATCCTTGCCTGTGTTGCCAATAGTGGAATCTAAACTTTTTCTTTTCATCAGAAGATCCCCAAATGAGCTCTGTAAGAAGACCCCAGAGTTCATTGTACTAATATGGTGGAACTTTGATGCAAAGAACCTTTTTTTAGAAGCATACTAGACAATCAGTACAATAAAGTGTTAAGTCAGATTCTGAGTAGGAAAAAAAAATCCTTTTGGGAGTAAGGAGGAAACAGATAAATGTGCTCAGGAATATGAATATCAGAAAAACAGCTCAGTTTGTGCATGGAGGGAAATGAAAGAAGTTGTTAAAAATCTAGGCATTTTGGGGGAGCTAGAGTTTGAAAGGAAATGGCTATTTCACCATATATTTTTCTATGCTCCGTGTGTATTTGCTCTGTTGTTGAGGCAAGGACTAAAAGTATTCATTTAAATTGATCTCTAATATACTAAAAATGGTGATGAGTAAGTATAGTTTTGAAGGTACCTGTGTAGTGGTGAACAATAATTTGCTCTTTTGCCTGTAATTGCTATATTTGGTCATTTAATGAGTCTTGACATAGTTGAGGATTGTGATTCAGTGCCCTACATCCTTTAACTGTGTGAAAAGCCTTTTTAGTTCAGTTCTGTAGCTGTGTGAAAAGTCTACTTAGTGGGTCTTCTCACGTTTAACGACTCTGTCAAAATGCTTCATGTGTGTTGGTTTTGCCTCCATTATTGGATTATAGAAGACTTAAAATCAGGAGTAATGGCTTCTATTTCCTTTATATCCACCATAGCAGCCAGCATAGTATCACTATGTCCTAAATGCTTGTTAATCCCATAATAATTGTTAATAATGCTGTGTAAATCAGGCTTCTATACTGCTCACTTGCTGGAGCTCCTTGATGATCCAGTCAGGTACTGAACATGGATAGGCAAAGTCTCTAATGTTCTGGTCCAGATCTAGGAAGAAGAGTCAAAAGGCAAGAACCAGACATTCCTGGTTTCAGGGATACAGACATATTCAAAGTTAGAAATTCACCAAAAGAGTCCAAGAAAGAGCTAGTGAAATGCAAAGGAAAGATGTCCAGATCAGTTCTGACCAATTGAACGAGGTAAAGTGTGATGCAGCTGTTTTCTCACACTAACACATTCCAGGGGCACATTCAGTTTTTAAGTACCATATTACTGTAAATATTAAAATTTAAATCTCAAATATTAAAATGTTTTATTTTAAGGGATTTATTGATGTTTATTAGAAATAAAGGAATAAGAAGGATATAAAATAATGACCATGTGCCCATGGCTGACTAACCCATTTAAAATCCCTGTGCTTAGCTTACCACCACCACCAAGTTTGATGTCACCATGCTAAAGATATCCAAGAAGAATGCCCATTCACTCATATCATCTGTCTACAGGAAGTACGTTATTGCAGGAAGTCAGTGGCATCCTGAGAGATGTAGTTCTTTTTTAGGGTAACAGATTATCAATTATATATTCCCCCTGAGATCTGTGGAAAACTGGTCTCTCCAATGGCTCTTGTAAACATAACCAACGTTTAAATTATAATAATTTGGGGATAAAAGGGAAAAGAAGAAAACCAATGATTTCTAGGCACATTGACAAAAAGCCAAGTAGGGGGAAATCCCCATTACCATAAAAGTATATGTACAAAAACAAACGCATTCATCCCCACACAGTTCAGATCACCATATCCCAAAGTTCACTCTG
The DNA here is from genome assembly GCF_027887165.1 of Monodelphis domestica. Lineage (NCBI taxonomy): Eukaryota > Metazoa > Chordata > Mammalia > Didelphimorphia > Didelphidae > Monodelphis > Monodelphis domestica. The sequence continues at coordinate 219,908,385 of NC_077231.1, read as the reverse complement.
TATCCTCTGGTGCAGTGTGTGGTCTGTGGAGGCATCTGCATGGTACTTTCTACAAAGAGTTCACTTTCTGGAATCGGAGAGGTATCATGTTTCTTATCCTAAAATTACTCCCTAATTTAGAATATTTATATATACTCCCCTTAAGTGGGTGTTGAAAAATACAGGTATAACTTAGGGATGCATGGCTGAGTTATGAGGTATATATATATATATATATATATATCAATTGGCAAGAGAAATAAAAAATTTCCCAAAAATCCAAAGGAAAAGGGAAACAAATAATTTCTAGATGAAATACTTACTATCAAAGTCCCATGTGTAAATCTTATGTGTAAAAATTTTAAGTAAAGGAAAATAAACCTATAACAGGTCCTTGGATCAGGGCTCAATCAAAATGATTTCTGTTCCACAAGTCTTTAGGACAAAATGTCATGATATTTCACGTACCCATTGGCAGCCAAGACTACAGGAAGTTGCCATATTATAAGAGAGAAAAAAGGACTAGATTTTTGTTTAATAGGGAAGTGTCAATCCCTGGTCTTATTTTTCGTCATTCTCAGGGATTGGGGAGCCAGGATGATAGCCAAACTTCGCTATTTGTGTGTGAGTATTTCACAAAGAGTGTGGACACAAGGTGTCCAACATCTTATCATATGTCAAACATCTCAACCTCGAGTCCCACACTAGATTCAAGTCCTTTTGTACTTACTTCCTTAGAAGTTCATCAATCCTATGTGGATTGATATGGTCCTTTTTGATCTTGTGCTCCTTGACACTGTATAATGGATCTTTTGTTTTCCCTTCTCCATGAATCAGACAAAATCATGAAGTGAAGTCCCATAATTTTTAAAAATAATCAATGGCATCATTTTTATAGTCTAAAGCTTTTTGGGTTCATATTCATATTCAATATTCATATTAGAACAAATATATTTTTAAACTTATTTTAGAGCAAAATAGAAAATCTTCTCAATACTATTGACCTGTGTTTCAAATACAAAAAAGAGAGAAAAATCAAACTGAAATAGTATATTGCACATGCAAGCAAAATAATAATTAAAAAGTTTAAAATATATATATCAAAAAGCTAATAGATTCTTGTCACAAGTTTTTCAGGTATAGCAATGTTTCAATCTTGGCTGAGATATTACAATTGAGAGATATTTGATGATACCTCTTGGGAGTCATCCAGTGGTACCATGCCTTGAGATCAACTTCACAGTCCTTATGGTATTAGATTGTTATGTCCCATCCATTCACATTTTTATAAATGTGGGAGGTGGGGATTATAATAGTGCTTCATTTTAACTACTACAATGGACTCTTTACCTCTTGTTACAAATAACTCAGAATCAGGCAAAATGATCAGAATTGTTGGGTAAAATTATTTTAATCCTGTCTAAATACCCCTTAAAATCAATTTGAGATATTTAGCTCAATAAATTTGCCAGAGGTTGTTAACCAGATTAATGGAGTCCATCCATCATCTGTGTGGCAATTTACAAAGCCAAAATTAAAGAAAAAGCTGTTTTTATATGGGCTCATTCAATAATATTTATTCAGTATAATTATAGGGGAAAGGTAACAGAATATATCAGTAGTTAAAACATAGTAGATTAAATTGATTCAGTGTGACAGAATAGTATTGAATACATTAATATATCAACTTAAAACAACAATTAAATCTTAAAGCAGATAATCAATAAAATACAATCAAATACAGAGACTTTCATAAAATAATGTAGTCTGAAAAGGCATAAAATTTTCACCTCCAATCTCTTTATAGTTCCCTGGTATCTCCCATAGTGAGGGAGAACATAGGTTTGAGGAATCCAAAACTGCATTAATCTTAGAGACTTGGCAACCCCAAATGGCAAAGGGTTTTAGGGAGATGAATTTTTCCTCTGAATCTCAGGCAAGATAAGTGAAAGGGTCAGTGCACTCATGAAAAAACATCCTAAAGCTGGAAGCTGTTTGAAATAGGTAATGCATTGCTCTTTCTTAGAATGAGCCATGCTTGTAATTACTTCCTCCTTGGAAGTGTAACTTCCTTCTTCCCTTCCCCACTGAGGTTAAATGCTAGTTTTCCTAGCCTCGTGGAGAGGGAATTAGGAGGCTAATTGTTGCCTAAGGAAAATATACCCCAGTTTTTACCAGTTGATTTGTGATTCTGAAGACACCGCAGCAGCTACCAGTAGCCCAACAGGACTAAGACTGGGGCTTGGCTAGGGTCGGGGATCAGGAGGAGGATTCAGAAGCAGGAATAGGCAGTATTCGAAACATCAATGCCAGAGGTAGCAGCAAAAAACTGAGGAACATGGGCTCAAGCAGATGGGTAAGAGAAGTAGCTTATCTCTTCAGGTTAAAAATAGTCCAGCCAGTAGGGAGGGCAACCAGGAAAAAAGTAGGGAAATAAAAATGCAATAGCTTCAAAGAGAGGGTGGGTGGGATGGTGGGATAGGCGAAAAGCCTTGGGAAGAGAAACTCGTCTTAAAATTTATCTAGGCTATCTTTAAAAAAGAGAGAATACTTTTCTCCAAGTGGTTGCCATCTCTGTAAAAATTAAAATTTGGTGCAAAGTGACCAGACTTGATTGTTTGGAGATAAGATGATTAATTCCCTAGGGTTTTAATTGAGGACCAAGGTCTACCTGGGCATCCTTTCTCTGAAAAGCTTAAATAAACAAACAAATAAATAAATAAGCAAATAACAAAAGTAAAGCTTGACTATATGTTACAAATACACTTGATAAAATGTTCCCAGCCTCTTAGTAAAATGTTGATTCCTAACCTGGAAGGGTCATGCTCCCCAACAATGAAGTAAAGTCAGCTCCATAGACTTCTCCTCTTTCTCTTTCCACTTTTGAGAGCAAAACCCAACAATAACAGGATGTCATTAAAATTTTCTTATTTTTATATAGCAAATCATTATTAAAATATCAATAACAAGAAGGTGAAACATTTTAATAGCAAAGAATTCCTTAGAAGTGTACCCTCAAGACAATAAAACAAAAAGGGGGGAGGGGATAGAGTCTTTTCACCATTCTTCCAGTGCTTTCTCTGAGAAGCCAGAATTCAGACACTCTCTTCTGGATACTTTTAATAAACTGAGTTCCATGCCAGCAAAAGCAAGAGCCCCAGCCATTTTGAGGCTTAGAATCAGTCTCCTGGAAAGTATCTTCCATCTTTTGCAGCTGCTTTGTCTGACTCTCTTTCTCTTTCTGTCTCTGTCTCTCTCTGTCTTTCTCTCTCTCACTTTCTGTCTCTGTCTGTCTGTCTGTCTCTGTGTCTCTCTCCCTCCCCCTTCCTTTTAACTATTCTAGGATACATAAAGTGAATGGTGAGCCAATGCCTAGATTTTTTCAATTGAATGAACATTTATTAAGTCTCTACCATGTGCCAGGTATGGCCTAAGTACTGGAGATACCAGGAAAGAAATTGTCTGCCCCCCAGGAACTTACAGACTAACAGAAGATGATAAAATACAAATATATATATATATATATGTATATATATACATATATATATATATGTATGTATGTATATATTTATAATATCACAAAACTGGAAGAAGGGGAGGAATCACGAAGTACCCAGTGAGTGTGCATCAAGTTTCATGTGAATCAAACCAAGCTTAGCTCCTGTTGGAAAGAGTTAGCTGGAAAGGCCACAAGCATTTAGTGCTCTAATTTCTATCCCTTCAGTCTGAGGAGAGAGGAATCTGAGGGCTTTGTAGAGAATCCAGTGGAATGCTAGGTAGTTCATGGATAGAACACCAGACTTGGAATCAAGGAGACTCATCTTTTTGAGTTCAAATCTAGCCTGAGACAAGGAGACTGAGCAACAACAAAAGCTACCAAAGCTGCTTTAAATAGCATGATGATGAGATTTCATATGATAGGCTTATCTTGACTATTTGCACTGAGATTTTGGACAAGTTCACTGCTAGGTGAATAAAAAAGTCAAAAATAGTCTCTCCCCAGATACTAGCTATGTGATCCTGTGCAAGTTAGTTAACCCAGTTTTCCTTGGTTTCCTCAACCCTAAAATGAGATGGAGCAGGAAATGGCAAACCACTCTAATATCTTTGTCAAGAAAACTTCAAATTGGATCATTTGTACCTGATTAAAGGAACTGAACAACAACAACAGTACATTGGTTAAAGTGAAGGAGGATCACAGTAAGAAAAATAAGATGGGAGACATGGAAAGATGAGCACTAGATAACCAAAATGTATTTACAGTGAGGAGAAATGAAATTTCTTGGTTTGTTTTCAGCATTCCCATTTATTATGTGCTGCTTACCTTTTTTTTTCTCTCTCCACTTTCTCTCCACTCTCTACAAATTTCTCTGAGCTATCCTGCTTGTATGGTCTTTTTCCTAGACTTCATTTTCATAAGATCACCACTGACCCCTTTTCACTTTTCTTGAAGACTATCATACCCAAAGCCTCACAAAGGTTGCTCTGCTGAGCCCTTAGGATATTTTTGTCTTGAAATCCTCTATTTCTGTGATCAGTTGCAGTGGAAGCTGGCTTTGGGCCAGGCAGGAGAATTTACTCACGTGGTCTTATTTTTGTTAAATAATTAGGTCTTTATTGCTTCTACTTCAAGTGGTTAATAATAAACTTTATCAATTTAATAATTGAAGTTATTGGCATTAATTGAAATCTATATTAGTCCATGGTTGTACTAATTTGGTTCTAGTAACCTCATTTTGCAGGGACATTAGTTTGCCAGTGAGATCATTCTATATGAAGGCTGCTTGAAGGAATTGGATATTTAACTTAGAAGATGTAATACTTTGGGAGAGAGAGAAATACAGTAGCCATCTTCAAATATTGTGGAAGCGATGATAGATTTGTTCTGCTTAGCCTCAGATTTTGGACTTGAAAAAGGCAATGGATAAAAGTTGCAAAGTGGCCATTTTTTGGTTTAGTATAAGAGTTGTTCAAAAGTCCAGTGACTCGCTTCAAACATGGTGTAGGCTAGAGGCTATCAAACAGATGCTGAATGACCATTTGTAGATATGTCCTAGAAAAAAACCTTTTTTGGGTATGAGCTAGAGCAGATGATTCTCAATTTTCCTTTAAACTACAATTGGGTGACCCTGTGATCCTATAGCATAGGACTATTGAATTAAGCATGATAGACCTTTTTAACTCTTGGGAAAGCCTCTACACAGCAGGAACCTATTGAGACACTCTCTGCTCCCTAACCATGAAGCAGAACTGTGCTGAATGATTGCTGCTGTGCAACAGAAATGGAAGTTAATGGAATGAAGAAAGGTGAGAATGCTTGAATTCAAGATGTTATATGGGATTAGTTCTTGAAAGCATCAAACACAATTGATGGGAAAAGTAAAAAAGAAAAATGGATCAAGTGCCAAGGTAGAAAGAAGTCCAGTATTAGGGTCTGCTTAGCAAGGAAGGAGATGCTGCTTAGTCCAACTAGGAATAAAATGGGAAATGTTTAACCATCTTAAACCATTTGTATTTAATCAACAAATAAATTCATTAGAATGTAAGTAACAATTCTTACTCAAACCAACTTTATGTTCTTATAGGTAGCAAATACATTTAATGTATATAACATAAATATAAATAAATGCAAATACAGTCTTAGTGCAGTTTTAATAGTAACAGACCTTTGGGACGCATTGCGCACAAAGTAGTTCAATATAGCACATGGGTGAAGGCAGCAAGGCAAGACTTCTTACTTATTTACAATATAGTACTTGAGTCAGGGCTTAAAGGAAGAGTGAGCCTCTATGAGCTGGAGGGAAAGAGGGTATGTAGGTGAGATGTCCAGTACAATGATGAGAAACGGAATATTGGAACTGGCGAACACGGAGAAGCCTGTTTGTGTGGATCCCAGATTGCTGGGGAGGCTTAGATAGTTCTAGGGTTGTTGCCTGTGACATTTCTGTGAGGTTGGGAAACACGGTATTTAGTTTTTCACCTTTTGACAACAGGTTCCAAGAGACTTGGTGAGATGGAATTCCTCAGTGCCATTATCTGTATAAAACTGGGAACTCAGATTTCTCTATAGCCTTAAAGGTGCTAAACTGTCAATCGGAGGTTGACAATGAGAGTATTATGATATAATTATCCCCATTATTGAGGAGCAAATTGAGGCTCAGAGGAATCTAATTACTTTCCTGGAGTTATACGGATGAGAGAACTGAATAGGCATTTCTATATTATCTACTCTGCACCAAGCACTGGGCTAATTTACAAAGTGTATACCAAAAACCTGTGAGGTAGGTGCTATTATTATCCCTATTTTAAAATTGAGGAAACTGAGGCAAATGAAGAGTAAGTAAATGACCGAGTGACTTTCCTGAGTCTCACAATATATATAGACAGTGCCAATCAGGATTAGAATTCAGTGCCCCAGCCTCCAAGCACATCCCTTTTTGCACTCTTTCTATCCACTAGATTACCCCAAGTGTTAGGGGGTGATTCTTAAACCAGTATAGGTGAGTCTTCAGTGTTTGACCTCTTAAAATATATGCTGATGCTAAAAAAAATAAAACTAATGACTGAATAACTCCAAGCTACTTTGGACACAACGCCAACATTCATAATTAACAGAGAAGTTAAACACAAAATCTCTCCTGGATTGTATAAATAGGAAATTGGATTCCTAATAGGTCATTTAAAACACTTTCAGGGCATATATACACCTGGAGCACTCAAGCTGTAGGCTGGTTACTCAGAGGCCAAGGATGCACTTTCTAGAAAAGAAAGCAAGCAACAATTGGCCACTTAAGGTCTAAAACAACAAATCAGGGGAAAATAAATTGATTTACTCAAATATGCATGACTTTCCTGGAGGGAACAAAAATGCTGAAAAAGTTCCCACTGATTTTCTTTGATGTGCCCAGGCTCTGAAGTAATGCTTCATTTTGCACAATGTAAATTTACTTAGGAGAAATGGTAAATAAAACCCCAGATCCCTTCCCTCTTTATTTATATTTTTAGAAGATCAAAATAATGAAACAAGAAATTGCAGATCAAGGTACACAGGGGTCTCATTGATTGCAGAATGGTAATGTCCAAATGTCAGAGTGGCCTCTCATGAGATGGACAATAGGTATGATTAAATTCCTAGGGAGAAAAAGTTGTGGAGAGGTAACTTGAAGTGAAATCAGAGTGTTGGATTCAGAAGACATCGGTTTAAATCTGTGTTTCTGCCACTTTTTACCAGCGTTATCTTGGGCAAGTTTTGCTGCAGTTGAGTTGTTTCAATCTACCTCCTTTCAGGGTTTTCTTGGCATAGATGCTGGAATGGATTCCCATTTCCTTCTCCAGCTCATTTTACAGATGAGGAATGGAGGTAAACAGGATTAAGAGACTTACCCAGGCTCACACAGTAAGTGTCTGAGGCTGGATTTCAACTCAGGAAGATTAGTTTTCCTGATTGCAAGCCCAGTGCACTATCCATTGTACCATCTAGCTGTTCCTGGGCAAGCTTAGTGCAACATAGAATACACTGACTGGAGTCAGAGCCCAAATTGTTCCTGTGACATTTACTCCAAGTCACTTAAGCATTCCAGGCCTCAAGTTCATCATCTGTAAAATTAGGAGTTTGGATCAAAGCTACTAATGTTTTCTAGGTCTCAGTTTTCTCATCCGGTATCTGGAGATCGACTTGGGAACCTTTCCAAACTTTCTTTAGAGTTATTTTACAACTTGAAATCTGTAAATGTTTACTTTTAAATACTTGCTAAAAGCTTAAGGCTTAGAAAAATTTACCCAGTATTCATATAATTCTTTTGTTGCTTTTCTTCTTGCTTAATATCACGGCATTGAATCATTTAAATTCATTTTGAGACTGTGAACATCAAATGTCTTTTTTTAAGTTGCCAGATGTACACTTTGGACTATATTTTCCATTTTTATTAAAATTATTACTTGCCACCTGCTTTTATATCTTTCAGGTTCTTAGAGAACCTTTTAATTTGGCATTGCTGAGGTCACAGACACAAAAACTCTTCCATTTTCTTGAATATTCAGAAAAAAATTGTGCAGGTATACAACTTTAACAATAAAGAAGGAACAATACGGGAAAATTATGGCATGAAGTAACAGCTCCTTCAGGGACTACAGCCTTGCGGGGTCTGTTTTATCTGATTTTACAAAAAGAAAGAAGATTGGAGGAAAATATTATTTGGGCTGCAGACACTGCTTATTAGGAGAGTCTCCTTTATGGCAGATTTTCCCTTATAATGCTAAAAAAGAAAATATTCTGACTCTTGATAGAGGGTGATTGGCAGTCTTACCTAAGAAGTCAATAGAAAGAATCAAAAGAAGGTACCAAGGACTAGGAAATCATGCTGAACTAAGGATATATTCTAGACTTCATTTCTGAATGTGTGAAAATATTAAATCTATTTTTTGTCTGTTATTATGCCCATGTATCCCTAGGCATTTCTTTTATTACAGTGATTTCTCTTTTTTACTTTAGACTGTGAACAGAATTTCTGTACCTATCTTTGTCTTAAAATTTTTTCTGCAGTTGTACAATTATTGACATTATTGATATTATATGCCATTTTACTTTTTATTTTGGTTTTTGACTGAACAATGAATATTATCTCTTTAAGATGGAAAGCATATATCTATCTAAATATCTATATCTGTCTCTTATCTATATCTGTCTGTCTGCTTATCTATCCATCTATATATCCATCCATCTATATGTCTGTCTGTCAGTGCATCCATTTATCCATTTATGTATGTCTATATCTGTCTCTTGTCCATCCATCTGACTGTCTATTTGCCTGTCTTATCTAGTTACACATATGCCACTATTTGTGATCCTTCTATTTTTCATATTGGCTTATGTGTATGAACATTATAAATAGTGTTTTAGGATTAAGCCTGAGGAATATAGGCATAGAATGGATCTGGTAAATATCAATTTCTCCCTGAAACAAAAACTTACTGGAAAAAAAATAACAATATTCTTCTAATGTTGTACCACTATGAGACATGGAGCAATGAAAAATGTAAAGGAAGTGTCTCCCATAGAGCAATGACTAGCATGATGAAACTGTAACACCTTATAGCTACCAGCTATGGATAACGGAACGTCTAAGTCTTTCTGGCAGGAGTTGGGAGCCTTTTCACTGGCCAATGGCTAGAATTGTTTCCTTCCCATCTCCATCTCCCAGTTTCCGTAGCTTCCAGTCATAGTTAAAATCAGAACTTACAGCAAAAGCTTTTTCTAATCTTATTTAGGTTCTGTTGCCTTTCCCCTACTGATGATCTCTTATTTAATATTAATATATTAATATTAATATATTTCAGGTTTCTCCTCCATTTGATTGAGAGCTAAGTGAGTACAAAGAGATTCCCTTCTAGCGTGTTTTTGTATTCCCTGTGCTTAGTACAATTCCTGGCATTTTTACTTATTGCATAGGTGTTTTATAAATTGCTTTTGGAGGGAATTGACTGAATGGGTTGCTCACATATCAAGAACAATGAAGGAAGTGCGCTTCTTTGATATCCTTATAGTATCAAGAAAACTGAAAAACTGAAAGAAAACCATGAGCATATTGGGCAGTCTTCCGTGGTGAGCATAGAGACAAGTGCAGTACAAGATGAGGGATATAAATGTATTTTTGGAGAGACTAGCCCCAATGATGATGTCACCTAGACATTTGAGTTTTATTTTTTTCATTTTATGCTAAAGATTATTACAATGGGAAGTAAATAATAAAGAAAAAGGGAATTTTAAGTAGGAAGATCTCCAATTCTTCCTTCTTTTTCTGGAGCATATGTATTTCTATGAGGTAGATATTAGCTTTGTAAGCCTTAACTCTAGACTTTTCTGGGAGTGAGAAGAAACATGAATGGCCTCATGTGTATCAGGCATATCATGAGAAACTTCTGTAAAATTAAGTCTTCTTTTTTAAAAAGTCAATAACATGGGGGTGGGGGGGATTTGTCTTTGAATATGGTGGTGCAGTAGATGGAGTGCCTAGCCTCGAACCAAAAAGACTCATGAGTTCAAATCTGGTTTCAGATACTTTAGTGAGTGGCTCTGTGACCCTGGGCAAGTCACTTAATCCTGTTTGCCTTAGTTTCTTTATCTGTAAAATAATCCGGAGAAGGAATTGGCAAACCACTACAGTATCTCTGCCAAGAAAACTTAAAATGAGATCTGACTGAAATGACTGAACAACAAACAAAATAGTTCACACACATTTACTATGAAAAATTAGTAAATATTTTTCAAATAATTGTGCTGTGCAAGCCAAAAAGTGAAGTTGCAAGCATAAAATTAAATAAATATATTAATAGAATTATGTGCTGGGGTTCTTTGTTGTTTTTCCTCAGTCTCTTAGGTTCCTTCTTCCAATATATACCCTATCTGGGATCAGTCAGCTGGAGAGATTGAGTGTAATGGATGGAAATCTAATTAGAAGTGGGTTTATAGGACACACTTAACTTTTAGAAGGGTTTTAGAGGCTTGTAAAGAAATATTCACTTTAAAAAGGATCACCACAGGGGTTCTCCTAATCATCTAATCCATCCCCTCACTCCCATACAAGCCTGTCTCTCTGCTACCATCAATAATTGTCTTTCCTATCTAATATAGACATCAAGGGAAAGAAATTCTTTATCCTACTTCTTACCATGTTTCTGTGTCTTGCAATCAGCAAGTTAGCAAGAAACTTTAAAATGACCAAGGAGGCAAATTAAAGTTAATTTAGTCTGTCATTCGACTTCAGAAAAAGACTTTAGCATATTTGGAGAGAATCAACCCAGAAAGGGGAGGGTTTCTTATGTGTTCCCCTAAAGCATTGTTGTAAAGTCATTCCCTTTATTCTCCTTGCTCAGCGGTACTATAAAAGTCAAAGGCAGAAATAAGTCTTGGGAAAGCCAAGTTGAGATTTTAAAATTCTACCTCATTGTCATACACCCGTGTTTTCAAAAACCTGTTATGAGGACTGTTGTTGGACCCCAGATGGCCCATGAACTGATCTCTAATGATGTTTATCTTTAAGTATCACTACCTTATTTGTGGCATGAGCTATGTGCCAGCCACTGTGCTAATTCATTAAAAAGCATTCATAAGTTTTTTTGCTGTGTGACAACAAAAAAGAAAACATTCAGAAACAAAAATCAGTACTCATTTTTAAGGAACATTTATTGTCCCCATTCATTGATTCTATCGTGTTTGGGAAAAGAAGAATGTTGAATTGTTATAAGTGAGAGTAGATGGCAGTTCACTTCCATTAGATTTTTTTTTCCTCATCAGAAAGTGGTTTAGTAAAAATTCAAAACCTATTATTGTGGCTTGTGGAATAAGCCATTCAGTAAGACTTTTTAGTCACTGAGACTGTGCCAGTCAGACCACCAGCCTTTATTAAGCAGTTCCTTTGTGCCAGGCACTATGCCCACTTCTAAAGATACTAAGAAAGGCAAAAATACAGTCCCTACCCTGAAGGAGTTCCCATCCTAATGGGATAGTGTTAAGGGGCAGTAGACAACAAGGTGAACAGCTGAATTAGTGAGACATTAAGATAATTTAAGGAAAATTTTTTTTTCCTTAAAAGGAGGTTACCTGTGAAAATAGTCTGAAAATTTAGCCTGAATTATCCTCATAATAAACTCAGCCATCTAATCCATTTTCATATTTGGGTAAAGCTTTGCTTGTTCTCTAGTCAATATTAGTTTCCTGAGAAAAAGTTTATCAGATTTCTTTTTCTTGGGCATGCATATGGGACTGAGGTGATAGGAATGAATAATTTGTGTACCTTTCATAATTCCCTTATCAAAGGGTCTTTATCTTTAGGCAAGAAAGATAAGAATATTAGGGCAAGCAGCCAACCTGCATCCTGGATAGAAGCCTTCAGGGATCCATCCCAGAACAGAACAAAGACTAAGAGAATAAAGCTAAGGAGTCTCCAGGCCTCAGTTTGATTTCTTTTTGGTCAGAGGCTAGTACCCTATTATGTGATGTCATTTTGGCTACAGAGAATCATTTCCCACCTATGGACTGTTTAAACTATCCCATTCAGAATAGAATTTCTTGAAGATTGGAGAAGAGCAGTTAAATAATTATGAATTGTGTACAATGCATGTTTTTAAGATATTTTCTACTGATCTTTTTTTTGATGGGGGGGGGGAGCAGACATAAAGTGTTTACTATTTCCCATTATGGCCTAAATGCAGAAAAAAAGTAAGCAAATCCTATGTTTAGGTCTGATTTTTAACTTTTTTTAAAATTCTGATCAATCAAATGAATTTTGATTCCTTTAGCAGAGGCTCATGAGTAAGATTTTCAGGGAAGGTCTCCAGCCCAAAGAAAACCTCAAAGACATACAAATGGATAAATGTTATGAACACATTACTGCATTTCATTCATGTTTCTATTCATGATAACTATTTCTAGAGATAATAGAATTATAGACAAAAGACTGGCCTTATTAATTGAATCAATATTCTAAATTTGTGTAAACATAACAGAAACAAAATGTTTCCTTTATGCATTTATTTAGAGCAGAAGCCAGGCCTGTATTTTCATTCTACCAGTACAGATCAGCAAAATCTTCAGTTTGAAATCTTAGAGAATTTCTTGGGAATCTGGGAAATTGCATGGCTTACTCCTATGTGTCAGAAGAGGAACTTAAACCTAGGTTTTCCTGACCCAAAAGGCCATGGCAGGATGAAAACTTTATGTTAGCTAAATTTTAATATTCATTTTCAAATACCCATATGCATACCATCTAATGTATGCCCATATAAATAGGTGAGATACTCTAAAGAACCCCTCCTGTCCATTAGATTAGCCTGTCTGCTATGTGTTACCTTGGAGAAGGACAATGCACATCCTCAGCATCCTGGAGCCCCAGGTGAGAGCTAGAGGAGAGGTAGGAGGATGAGCAGCTCACAAGGGCTCAGCCCACCCTGAACTCCCTGAGGACTGATGGTCAGACTCATCAGTGATTAGGGAGATGATGCTGCCAAGCATGTGGCAGAATTGGTGGGTAAGAAAAACATGGTCCAGGGACCACAAAGGTGGCTGAAGCAGACACTTTAGTGTCCGTAGGGCTTGGTCAGACATCAGAGGTACCCAGGTCATCTGCTGCATCCCAGATCATCCCCCATCATCCTGACTTCTGTATTGCCACTGAACATGAACACTCACTGAACAGAGAGTGAGACTGAGGACTGTGTGTAACTGCCTCACTTAAATGCATTTCCCAGGCAAGTCAGGACATCACCCCACGATGTCATTAGTTCTCTTTGAAATGAAGGACAAACACCTTACTGTGGTTCCACAACCAAGAGTCATCACATCAAAATGAAATTTTCCAGTCAAGAAAATAGCAGTACTTTATGTTGGAAGCATTGCTTTCCCAGGACTACTGTTCTCATGATTATCTTCCCTTTTTGTAGCTGTATTGAGTAATTTTCCAATCAGCACACATAAAAATCATCTAAACTTGAATTCCTAATTTTGAACCAAAGCAGTTGGAGATCAACGAAATCAAGGCTGTTTATAAACCTTTATTAGGGGAAAAAAAGCCCCTCATCCATCAATCATTCTTCCACTTTCCCTAGCACTGCATATATTATTGACAAATTTTATCAAAGCATCTGTAATGCAAAGCTTTAGGGGGGAACACATATTAGCATATTATATTGTCTAATCAAAATTTGATTTGTGAGGGCGAATGAACTAATAGCCTTCATATTTTTAATCCTGTTAACAACTTTGAAATTGGTTAATAATTACTTTAGAATTAGAGGCTCTGGTTCGTACATTGGTGAAGAGTTCCCAATCACCAACCAATTTAATAGCAATAATAAATTATGCTGCTTTCTGCAGCAGGGAACATGATAGACAGTTGAAATGGGATCAATTTTCCTCCAGGACTGCATAACAAACTTCACTTCTCCACATTTTAAAGTTATGAACGTTCTGCAGATGCATAGCAGCATTCAGAGCTGGTTGTAATTTACCCTGGCCTCTCGTGCATCCCTATTTATTTTGTTTCCTTGATATAATGTTAATCAAGGGTAATGTGGTTCCCTTTGGCTTTTATTCCAGTTGATGTCTAAGGAAACTTTTTTTTTAAAGGTATATAGTATCAGATCATATTCTTTGTTATCACTATACATACATCATAGACTTTTTTTTTTAGCAGTGGGTTTAAATCCAAATTTCATCAGGGTGGATATCTCCCAGTGTGGCAGCTGCCATGTAATTTATAGTTTTAGAGGTTCACCAAGGGCCCATGAAAGAGTCAATGGCTTGCCTTGCTCACCCAGGCAGATGTTTCTGACTTTGAAGCCAGCTTTCTGTCCACTATTCTCTACTGCCCATGAATATCTTTTTGTTGTTTGTTTATTCAGTTGTTTTCAGTCCTGCCCAACTCTTTATGACCTACATTGAGGTTTTCTTGGCTAAGATAATAGAGTGGCTTACCATTCCCTGCTTCAACTTATTTTACAGACGAGGAAACTGAGGCCAACAGTATAAAGTGACTTGCCCTGTGGCCACACATCTAGCAAATGTTTGAGGCCAGATTTGAATTCATGAAGATAGAGTTTTCCTTAGTTCAAACATGATTCTTTGATCCAATAATTCCAAATACTTTAGCAGGTTAAGTAGTAGAGCATACTTGTATGTGCCATGGAATATATAGGTATGTGCATTAAGAAACTAAGACCAGGTAGAAAAAAGTAAAATGCCAAAAAACCTTGAACATGTACTAGATCCTATCCTTATCATTAGAAAGTAGACAAAACTTGCAGGCTGAATATTAAGAAAAGATGTAACCGTAAAAAGATGTCCTAAATTGAATCTGCTTTTTCCATAGAAACTTCTTGATGAAGGTTTTTAAGCTTCATATTTGGGGAAATATACTTAAATATCCCTAATTATTTTAAAATTACCCTAAATATCATATTTATTCAAATATGTATGTCAATAATGCATGCTATATACCACAAACATTTTATATACATATATATGTGTGTATGTATGTATGTATATATATACATATATATATATATATAAATATACATATTTCCTAATTAAAGAGCTGTAAATTGGTTGAGCCATTCTGGAAATTAATGATGCAAGAAGAGTTATGAAGTGTCAATAACCTTTGACCCAGAGATCCCCCAGTGCTGGTACTATATCCCAAGGAGATTGATGACAGCAAGAAAAGATCCATATACACAAAAATGTCCATAGCAGCATTATTTGTCTTAAAACACTGAAAGCCAACTGTTTTCAATGATTAAGGATGGATAACTCAGCTGTGCTAGATGAAGGTAATGGAATATTTGTTCTGTAAGGAATGATACATTGGAAGATATGACATGAAATGTGAAATGATACAAAGTGACGAAATCAGAGCCAAAAGAACATAAATCCATTATTTTAAATAAATGCAGTATGAAAAGGTGGGAAACCTCTGATTAATGGTGATGATGGCCCATATTAGTACTTTACTGTTCAAATCTTCTTTCTGTTAACAATCCTGGTTTTATATTTTTTCCAGAATTTTATATGATGCTTTCCTTGGGGAAAACACTGGAGGTGGAAGTGTAGATGTCTGTTTTTATCAAAACAAAATGTACTCATAAATATTTTGATGTAGCAGTCCACCCCTAGCTATGGGCAAGGGAAACAGTTGGTATGTACAGATTGTCTTAGAAGAGAGCATGCTCAGTCTTGAGCATGCTCAGTATTGCACATGGCTGGGAAAGCCTCTGACCCTTGACCCCAGCTTCCCCCAGGTTAGGCGGGAACACAGGTTTCTTTGTGCTCACCCGGTTAAGAGAACCACACCTATACCTTGTCATTAACCAATGATGATCATCCCTATGTACTGTGTATATTTGCATATAAATAGGGCCCAGCCAGCTCCACCTCGCTCTCTTCTGCTCTTCCTCCCTTCCAGCTCGCACTGATGCCTGTCCTTGCTGGAGCCTGGCCTTTGGCCAGGCTCCATTTCTAATCTTTCTCTATCATCTCTCCGACCTGTGTGGTATTGAATCTGGATCTCTGGACTGGTAAAAAAGCTTTTGGAAGGGTCCATTGATCAGAGCTTGGCTGTGGCTCATTGATATTTAATAAAGACTCATTCCTGCCACCTCATATCTCTAATTTGACTCCGTCATCCCCCTCGTGGTATCTAAAACTTCTATCCTTTCTCTCTCTTCCTACCTTAAAGCTTCTCTCTCCCCTCTGAGGAAGCTTTATTTTAAAACAAGATAAATATAAATCAGTGAATCAGATATAGTACTTGACCCTATATGTTTAAAGTTATTATCTAAAAATGCTTCACTGAAATACTACCCCAATGTCTCATTGTGTTATAGAAGTGATTGAGAATTCTTATAAACTATATCATTGGCTTTGACAAGACCCTCTAATGCTAGAAGACCTTCAAGTGAGGGTTGAATAATGATCTTCATCAGTTATCTGAAGATCAGCCTACCTAGACTTGAAAGGCATCAGGATCTAAACAAGCTCAATTTTTTTTCATGTAAAGCAACTCTCTAAGCCCATATACTAAGGCACAAAATGGTTGCAATCAGTGTCATCAGAATAGGCCACCCACACATAGAAAATGCCTGTACTTGAAATGTTAAGAAAGCATATATAATCATTGTGATCTTCAGCATTTGGCTCTTCTAATTCCTGCAAAAACACAAAGGTAAAGACACACTGATTCATATTGGAGAATCCAGGATTTCTTTGGGAACATTTTTTTCAAATGAAAAATTTCATTTAATTGATTAATTTAAAATATTTTTCCATGTTGACATGATTTATGTTTTTTCACTACCACCTCCCCCGAGCCGGCACGTAAGTCCACTGGTTTTTACATGTGTCCTTGATCAAGACCTATTTCCCTATTATTGATATTTGCACTAGAGTAATCGTTTAGAATCGATATCCGCAATCACATCCCCATCGACCCATGGATCAATCATATGTTCTTCTCTGTTTCTGTTCCTACAATTCGTCCTCTGAATGTGGATAGTGTTCTTTCTCATAAGTCCCTCAGAATTGTCCTGGGTCATTGCATTGCTGCTAGTGAAGAAGTCCATTACATTTGATTGTACCACTGTGTATCCTTCTCTGTGTATAATTTTTCCTGGTTCTGCTTCTTTCGCTCTGCATCATTTCCTGGAGGTTGTTCCAGTCTCCATGGAATTCCTCCACTTTATTATTCCTTTGAGCACAAGAGTATTCCATCACCAACATATACCACAATTTGTTCAGCCATTCCCCAATTGATGGGCATTCCCTCATTTTCCAATTTTTTGCCACCACAAAGAGCGCAGCTATGAATATTCTTGTATATGTCTTTTTCTCTTTGGGAACATTTTGACAGAATCTTTTAGGAGACTTTTTTGGTGGTGGGGGGGGGGACCAAGGTGTTTTCATGGTGTTATGAGAACTGATGCAGATATGTTGATTCTGTTGTATTTTTTTCTCTTATTTTATCTTTTCTGTCACGAGCAGAGCTCTTGCCTATCAGCCCTTCTGATGCATTCGATGTTGGGCTCCATCTTCTCAGATCTGGTCTGGCAGTGCTTGACTGTACACAATGTGGTACAAAATGTCTGAGTGCCAGTAGGTGTGATTTTCCTTCAGTAAAAATGTTCCAGGCTTCTCCAGAACAAGGGGCTTTAGTACAAGAAGGACCCCTCTCTGGATATTGCTTTCTAGACTATTCTAGAGAATCTTAGAGTTCTGTGATTTGAGTCTAGACTCTTGTAGGCAGATATTTGCATTTCTTTCCATTTTTTGTATCTTTAGTTTCTAGCACATAGAAGGCATTCAGTGTTTGGTGACTGATTGCTTCATCCTAAGCCCGCATTGCCCCTCGTTGGTAGCAGAAGTTGATCCCCTCCCTCACAGTGTCTGTGGAGTCACCCTTTAGATCATGGAATACAGGCCCAGAAATGGAACTGTCCTTTGAAAGGGACATCTGGGCACAGCCATTAGCAGCATGGCAGGAAACACTGACCAGATCTGTAGCTTTTGCTAAATCTTTAGGAATCTGCCCTGTTCTTCTCTTCCAGAAAACAGCCAGCCAGGGAGTTTCTGTGTCTGGTAACATGAAGAGGTGACAAGCCTCTGGTCAACTGATATGACCAATAGCAGCACTTTACTGTCCAAATTAAAGGGCACAATCCATCTTTCTGTTAATAATTGGTGTTTTATATTTTTCCAGGATTTTCCAGTTCCTTAGAGGGAACTGACTAAGATGGAGCAGGACAATTAGAAAACAATTAAATACCACAGCTCTGACGGAAATATTTAAAGAGATGTGTGTATGCTTACGACCTAAATTATTTGGGCAAATTAATTGTTTTTGCCTAATCCAATTATACTTCTATCCTCAATAATTCAATGAACTCAGTGTTTGTTTGTTTTTTAAATAACTAAATGTAGATTATATACTATATCTTTACTTTCAAAAAATGTTCTCTGTGTATGTATTGAAACAATAGAAAAAGCTATTATCAGAGTATGGCATACTAGCATGCCTGGGAGACAATGAGATGTTATGGGCAATATAGTCAAATCCATTCTTTTATAAAAGAAGAAATGGTAGCCCTGATAAATCCAGGGATTTAGCCTCAGTCATACACTTAGTTGATGGCCAAACCAAGTCTACTATCCTAATCCCTTAATTTCCAGTTTTGTGCCGTTTCCTATGTATAAAGCCAGCTATCCAATGCATCAGGGGGGCTATATTTCAGTTACAAATCCTAGAAATGAGATATGTATTTTACTCATTACAGTGCAACTAACAATCAGCACACTTCTTGCTTTGATGGTCTACCTTTTCTGTATTTCTCCCTCTCCACTGAAAAACATATCTTTACCATTTTAATTGTAGTTCTACATGAAAGAATCCAGCTTTTCTTTCTAGATTTGTTTTTACACTTCCTATAGTTATGCTTTCTTTTAACTCTGGTTGTTATCACAAATGTTGGCTTATTAACTAAGTAAAGCTTAGAAGTAGGACCAGCATGAAGGCAAACAACTGCTGAAAGAGGGGGGAAAGGCACTAATAGATACATACAAGAACCACAAGGGGTTCAGAGAGGTACATCTTAAATGTGATTTAAAAAATTAATTATAATCCACATGATTAGCACATTGCGGTCGAGTAATTAAAATATCAGACATCAAATATGTCTAATGGCATTATGGCCAAATATGAAAACTCTGCCTAGCAAACTTTCTGATTACAAATTAAAGTTATAAAAATAATTGGGATTGGCCTCTCAAAGCTTTCATTTTATTAGAGATTTTGACTACTTTTCATAATGTGTGTTGAATTTTTGGGGGGATGTTCATTTGGTTTTATTTATATTTGTGCATAGCTCTTTAGGATTTTGGCATTATTGATCTCTATCTGAGATCTATTCCCAAATATTTGAAAACAAAAAATCAAGTCAGTCAACTCATTATTTTTATAGCATGAATACTTCTTCCTTCCTTCCTTCCTTCCTTCCTTCCTTCCTTCCTTCCTTCCTTCCTTCCTACCTTCCTTCCTTCCTTCCTTCCTTCCTTCCTTCCTTCCTTCCTTCCTACCTTCCTTCCTTCCTTCCTTCCTACCTTCCTTCCTTCCTTCCTTCCTCCCTTCCTCTTTGTATTTCCTTTTTCATTTGCAAGCATTCCATCCTTCCTTTGCCTATTTCCAATGACAGAACCAACCTTGGATCTCTATTAACTGTAATGCTTTAGGAAATCAATTAAGCCTAATAAATATAATAAACAAGACAAGAAAACAAGAATGTTGGCACTTTGATGCATTATATCTTCCATGACATGAGCACTTTTTTCCTTCTGATTTCTTTAGCCTTATTTAAGAGGAAGAAGTCATCCTCCTTCTCAAAAAATAATGACAGTGATCTATTACTGGACTGACTGTGATTATGTTTCAGTATTTTTCTTGCAAAGGATAGTCATTCTCATGTGTTAGTCATGCTGAGAGTCCACCTGAGTATAACTAAAGATTTTCTAAAACAAGAAAAAGGAAGGTCCTTTTTTATCTCTTAGGCTAAGCAATAAACCTTGCTTCTCATGCTGTCATCTAGCTGATTCATTAGAACGTGGTAAAGACATAACTAGGGCAGGCAGGGATTTAATCCAAGGTTCCAACATCTTAAGAGGGATTACGTCTTTCTTGAATTGAAGGGGGATACTTCCTTTCTTTGGCAGTCCAGTTATCAACATTCCCTTTCACTAATTAAAGCTACACCACTATTCCACATCATGTCATGGTACTCACCTAACTCTCACCTTTAATGTCCTACCACTGTGAACATCACATCCTCTACTATAGGGTCATAGTCTTAGATTCTCTGAGAGACAGTCCGATCCCTCCTTTTATAATTGACTATGCCTTGGATCCAACAGTAGGATTGCTTTCTCTGTTGTTCACTCATATTCCACAATGCTCCTTCTTCCCTTCCCATCACGTTTGACAATACAGGAATTCTTAGTTATGCCTCCAATTAGTAATAATCCTGGATCTTTCGACTACATTAAATAAAACAAAATTTAAAATGTCACCGTTTCCAATCAGAATGAATTCTTCCCACTCTCCTTTTGCCCTAATTCTTTAGTTTCCTTCTCCCACCTCCCTCCGCATCACATCTAGGTCTGTACATTCATGAGTCTGATCCCATTCCTGCTTGGCACCAGATCTTTGACTTGCTCCACCTCTGATCTATACTGGCTTGCCCCTTTGCTAACCAGGAAGCCTCTGGATCCTGGAGGATCATCATATTGGTGCTGAATTTGATGCAGACCCCTGCCAGGCTTGGCTCTCTGCAACTCAGGATTTCTGAACTCAAGTGGTCCACAGGCCTCACTCTCACCACTAACAAGGATTAGAGGGTTGTGCCATTTTATCCCGCCTTCCTTCAAGTAGTCACTTTTTTTTTCTTGTCTCAAGAAGATTTCCAGATTAGCAGTTTTCCTTTATATTTTCTCTTCTGATTAATGCTGTGCTCTTTCCTTTCTTCCTTCTCTATATTTCTTGGATTAGGAAATGACGATTTAGGTATGTGGGAGAGAGAGTGCAATGAGAAACAATCCATTGATCCTTTGGATCTAGAATCTTTAAGGAGAATTGATTTCCTATCAGTCTCTCCACGGATTGCATTTCTACTTCAGAAGCACATAGAAATGCTCTCAAACTCCAGCATTTCAGTAAAATTTTGGTTTTAGTTGGCCTTTTCCAAGCCATAAAATAGAATGCAAACCATTGGTTGATGGTGGGTAGGGGGTAGGGGGTAGCCATCAAATTTTCTACAAACAATAGTTATCCTTCAATCAAAAAAAGGGGGGAAAAATAAGTCATCTGATGTTGCCACAAATAAAAAAACAACAGCATCAAACAATCAAAAAAAAAAAATCAGGAGTTTCCAGAACAGTAAGATTCACAGGTTGACAAAATCAAAATAATTCTTTTTGAGGAAAAAGGCAATTAAATTATAAATTAGATATATGTTCTAGTATTATGTTGGAAGGTTAATAGTACCCAGGAATCTCAGATACAATAAAGGATACTTGTTTTTCAGTGTTAGATGTCCTGCTAAGATAATGTTTCTCAGAAACTGGAAGGTGTATGAGCACAGAAATCATTGTTTAACTTGTACTGCCATCTACAGAATAGGCTATGTACTCTGGTTTCCATCTATTATTTGAAGTCCAAAAAGTCGCATCAAGTAAACAAAAATGAGTTCAGTTACAGGCTTTATGTTAAACATGGGTATGCAGTTGGGCCTCCTCTCCCTGCATGTGCAGAGTTGTGTATGTATAAAAACATGGTTATTTAGCTCAGGACCCTTCTCATTATGGACTGGAATGCTCATGAAATAAATTTTTTTAGTATTTATTATTCTTTAAAAAAAACCCTTTTGAGTCTATCCTTTTGGTTGAAAATCTGTCCAAAATATATTGGTTAATTCTTCTGCATTAGGAGAATGTACGTTGTACACAATTTAATCTTAACTATCTTTCAGCATAAGGTGATCACCATTTTTAATACCACTTATCATTTTGTAGCTCTGTCTTGCAGAAGGTATGCCATCATTGATGAGGGAGTGGAAAGACTCTTTGAGGCCATTGAACCCCAATCCCCTCACTTTACAGATGAGCAAGAGAAGCTCAGATAAATTACATGCTGGGTACCAGTGGACATCATAATGCACAGAATACCAGACTAGGAAACACACTAGTTAGCCTCTGTTTCCCTTAGTTTACTCAAATATAAAATGTGAGTAAAAATTGTACCAACTTCACAGGTTTGCCATGAGAATTAAATGAAATAATATCTGTAAATCACTTAACACAATGCCAGGCACAGAGTAGGCACTTAATAGGTGCTCCTCTTTATGCATGAGCCAGAAAGAGGATTTAAACTCAGATCTCAGATCATTCAATGTCATTGATCTTTCTATTACCATTAAGCCTCTTTTAGATTAAGCCAAACCTGTAATGATTCCAGGACAAAGTCTGGAAGATGTTTTTTTATATTTTTAGCTTCATTAGAATATCAGGAATTTTTCTTTCTCCTAAAAGGGAATAAATTTCAGGAAGAAAAGCATTCTGATTAAATTTTACTTAACAGAGGCTTTTTATATACACACAACTTCCTTAATACATCTGAAATATCATTTAATTTCTTTGGATCTTAGTAACCTACCAGGCATTACAAAAGTTTCAGTATACTCTAGTTTTAATCTTTAAAAATGAATTAAGATTTTTGGAATACCCTATGTAATACATAAAGCTAAGTATACCTTTATAAATGTGTCCCCTGAAAATATGCTTCCTTCCTAATCACCTGAAGTCCCTTTCCTCCTTCACCCTCTATGCCAGATTAAGACATATATGATTCAAAAAAAAAAAAGACATATTTGATTCACAATCAGATAAGAATAATCAAATTTTCTAAAGCTTCATTCAAGAAATGTCATTTAGTGTTAATTATTTATGCTCCAATGCTGTTGCAGAGCAGGAATTATGCTGCAGGATATCATGAAAGTAATGGATTTTTGGTAATATGAAGCTTCCCTATAACTCTTCTGTTAGGTCTTTGCTGAGAAATAAATGGGATGAGTTGGAATCTTTTCTTTAAAACTAATCACATCTGCAGGTGACTGAAGTGCAAACTGATGATTCTTTTGTCTTTATATGAAAATTTCTGAACATTTACACAATCTCAAACATGAATATCTATAGAGAATTTATCGGACTCCCTCCCTCCCATCCTTCCTTCCCCTCTCATTGTCTTCTTTATTTTCTCTTTCTCTTCTTTCTTTTCTTTGCTTTTTCTTCCTTCTTTCCTTTCTTTCTCTTCCTCTTCCCCCTCTCCTTGTCTCTACCTTTCCCTTTCTATTTACTCCTTCTCTCCCTTCCTTTATCGTCATTTACATGTCTTATCAGGTAGGACCCAGTGCTAGTCAATGATAATAATTAAAAAGAGTATAAGATATGACACAAGTCAAGGATTCATTTTAAGAATTATTTCATTAGCACTTTAAAAATAATATTTCTATCATTTTTCAACCATCCTCCTCCCCATAGAACCATCCTTGTCACAAGGAAATATGTCTTGTTTTGTCCCTGTAGCCCACCACGTCACTACCCAGGAGACAGAGACGTGTCAAAATCATTCTTTTGGAGTTGAGAGTGGTCATTACATTGATTTATGCTGCCTCATAGTGCTGATTTTGTGGATATCACTATGGTCAAGGATTCATTAAGGCAGAGATACACAGCACCTAAAGTCTATCCTGGGAGTTGTACACATGAAGTTGGATCTCTTCAACTTTTTGCCTCTGTAGTATAGTGCAATGAAGAATGATGTTCAGAATGGCCATCTCGGTAGCCTGAAAGGACAGTCAATCTTTTAGTCAAAATTTCAAAGAACGTTCAAAAAATGTTATTATATCTATAACCACAACACTGACTGTGAGCTCCTTGAGGATAGCAACTGTTTTTTGCCTCCTCAGTGCCTAGCACAGTGCCCTGCACACAGTGGGCAGTTAATAAATGCTAATTGATTGACTATTTCCCAGGAAATTTCCTCATAAGGAGCCAGATGAGAAATCGCTCCATAATGCACATTTTTAAATGGTTGAATTCTCACTCAATAGACACTCAGTAAACTAATATATTAGTTTAGTAGACATGCTCACTAAGTTGAGTGAGCTGGGTAACCAGCATGTATACAGAGAAAGATAAATAACAGTATATGAGGTGCTACATACCAATAGGCGGTTTGTGGCAGATACGAAGTGCTTCAGGTTTACTCTGCAAAGCAAGTGTCACCTCATTTATTTCTTTGAGAAGATGCAATCGTGGAAGGCTGTAGGGAAATCTCCTATTACCAAACCATCATTCCTTTTCTGAAGTATCCTGCAGCACACTTGCTAATGCATCATGAAACTCTCATGAATAAGTAACTGGAACTGTCACTTTTGCAAATAAGTGAATAACGAATTTTTTTTTTCATTTACTTGTGAAGGCTTTATTTGATATGACTTCCAACACGATGTGCATATAGACAGATCTATTTACTGATTTATTATTGCATGAATCTCACTTGATACCTTACTAAATGGCCAAAAATACATTAATTTAAAATAACTTAAAAGTTTATTTTGTAAATCTTTTCTAACCTAACAAGTATATGTTCAAAGCATTTCCTAGCTATGAAAATAAGGTTGTTGTTTTTTAAATAAAAAGCCTAAGCAATCTTTCAGAA
This sequence comes from Monodelphis domestica, assembly GCF_027887165.1. NCBI lineage: Eukaryota > Metazoa > Chordata > Mammalia > Didelphimorphia > Didelphidae > Monodelphis > Monodelphis domestica. Next base: position 219,883,597 of record NC_077231.1, on the reverse strand, counting down.
TTCTATAGCTTAAGAACCCAATAATTTGTCTTGAATGTAAATTCATTTCAATTCAATTCTAATTGGTTTCACATGATACCCACACATGAATAGTTCTCATCTTTAAAGACAGAAGGGATGTTAGTGACCAGTAAAGTCCACTCCTTTATTTTAGAGTTGATGAAGATGAGGCCTAGACTTTAACATCTTCACAGATCCAAGTCTTCCCTAGTCTTTGTCTAATATCCTATCAATGATATCAATCAATCAGTCAATCAATGTCTACCCTACTAAGCACTAGAGATACAAAAAGGTTCAAAAGATTATCTCTTCCCTCAAAGATTTTACAATCTAATGGGAGAGATAACATGCAAAAATAAAACTATATACAAACAAGCTATATATAGGATAAATTGAAAATAATTAACAGAGGGGAGGTCCTAGAATTAAGAAAGGTTGGAAAAGGCTTCTTGGAAAAGATGAGATTTTAGTGATGGCTTAAAGGAAACCAGGGAAGTCCGTAGATGGAGTGGAGGAGGACGAGTTTTCCAGGCTTGGGGGACAGCAGTTGGGAATGCACAGAGCTGAGAGAGGAAGTTTCTTATTCTTGGAACCACCAGGAAGCCAGTGTCACTAGATCAAATGATTCTTATTGGGAAGTAAAGTATAAGAAGCTTGTAACAGTAGGAGAGGGCCAAGTTATAAAGGGATTTGAATGCCCAATAGAACAGGTATATTTCATTTTACTCCTATAGGCAACAGGAAGCCACTGGAATTTTTGAGTTGGGACAGTGCGTGGTTGGACCCTGCACTTTAATAAAATAATTTTGTGTTTAAATGGAGAATGAATTGTAGTGGAGAGAGACTTAGACCAGCAGATCCTCCAGTAGACTTTTGGAATAGTCAGGGCATGAAGGGATGAAGATCTGTACTAGAGTGGTGATTGTATTAGAAGAGAAATGGGATAATTTATTATATGATAAATCAAAAGATCCAAGCTTTTGGGACAAGAACTCACTGATTGACAAAACTGTTAGGAAAATTGGAAAATGGTCTGTCAGAGACTGGGAAGAAACCAACATCTCACACCATGTATCAAGATATGGTCAACATGGGTACATAATCTAAACATAGTGACACTATCCACAAGCAAATTTGGAGATTATGGAATAGTTTACCTTTCATATCTATGGCTAAAAAAAATTTATGATGAAATAGAGAGCATATAAAATGGATATTTTTCTTTTATTAAATGTAAAAGCCTTTTTACAAACAAAATAAATGCAGCTTATAAGGAAAGCAGAAAGCTGAGAAATATTTTTACAACCAGTAACACTGAAAAAGGTTTGATTTCTCAAACACAGAGAACTAACCCAAATTTGAAAAAAATAAAATATTCTCTGATTAATAAGTGGCTTGATTGATAAGAATATTAACAGGCAATTTTCATATTAAGTAATCAAAATCATAGTCATATGAAAAAATGTTCTAAATCACTCAATTAGAGAAATTCAATTTAATAACTCTGAGGTACCACCTTACTTCTATTATTCTGCTAATTGAAAAGGAAAATGATAAATATTGGAGGAAATGAAATAAAGTGAAGCTTCTCTTCCCCCTTTCACAAAAGATCCACCTAGAAATATTCATATATATGTGGGCTTTTGTTCCTAAATAAGTCTTTTAAGACATACCCAAAATGTATCATATGGAGAATGCTTTTTAGATACTGTACAACATGAGACCTTCACTTGATCTTGAGTGATAGGTAGAATCAATGTGATATGGTGGAACGAATAATAGATTTAGAATTAGAGGGTTTTAGCTCTCATATGCTGCTTACAACTAAGCTACTTTCCTCCTCAGCCTGTTTTTCTATCTGTGAAATGAGGTTAGACTAAATGACAATATTATTAGTAGGCCTAGAGAAAAGCAAAGGCCATTCTAGATGTACAGATGGAATGTAAGCAAAAATTTAGAGGTAGAATTAAACAGGATAGCAATTATATGTGTATATATAATATCAACAACAGAGAAACCCAGGCTAATTATTACATACAGTACTAGTACCCACTCCCCCACCACTTATTTTTTTAAATTTTTTTGTAGATGTGTATGTATTTTCCTTGATAAAATGGAAGCTCTTTGAAGGCAGGAGCAGTTTCATTTTTGCCTTTGTATTCCCAGTGATTAGTAAAGTGCCTGCCACATGTTAGATGCACAATAAATTCTTACTGATCGATCAATCCACTGGTACCCTCATTGTTAAGAGTTAAAATTTGTATTTGAAGTGGTGAATTCAATATAAATTCATGTTAAAAGACATTTAAAGAATTTAGCAGTCTTAAAACATGGACCTTTAGGGGAGCATTTATAATTATGCTCCAATTTAATTAGATTCAGAATTAGGTGTGGAGGAAGGGTGTGTATAGTCCCATGAAATGATTACCCATTTTCCTCCTACATATCATAAATCCTTTCATGGCACTCAGTTTTTATTCTTAGAAAGGACAAGATTCTCCAAACTTTTATACAAAAATCCATTTAATTTTATTTGGGATGTTTTAACAGTAAAGAAATTAAATGTAGGATTTTTTATGTTTGGTACTATCTAGGACCATAAAAATGCAAAAAGTCAATTTTAATTCAATGACATAGTCCTTGAGCAATTCTCATGGTTACATTATCACTCTCCCATGGCAAGGACTATATAATAGAGCATTCATTTAACCACATATATAGTAAGTCTCTTCCCAGATCCTTGCAACTGACAGCAGAGAGCTGCAATTTTAATCTATGTAAAACTTTGCCATAGAAACACAACCCTTTATTTTTAATCAACCAATATTGTTAGTTTCTGATTTCTCTTTCCCAATTTCAAGCAAATTCTGTTATACATCAATACTCTGATGCGAGGCTTAAGATTAAAAAGTTGCAGAAAGTCTAAGATATCTGACTGTGATTTATGTATTGCCTCAAAGTTTACTTCTAATGAGTAAGAGAACAAGTGAGTTCAATTGTGATTGAAGTGACAGGAAATGATTGACCTGGAGAGGGGGGAGACTTATAGACTCTTTGTGACGGGATGGGCGAGATTAGAGAAGATACTCCATAAGGCCATCCCACAAGAAGACCCCCATTGGCTGATTCATGTACATTACACAACAGCTTGTGAATACAAACGTAATGAGGTTGCATAATATAGTAAAAAAGCAATAAACTGGAAGTTGGTTCACTTGTGTTCTAAAACAAACTCTGTCAGTACATAATTATGTGACCTTGAGGAAGTTACTCCACTTTTAAGGACAGGACACAATTAATTCTTGTTTAAAATGAGAAAGTTTCAAAAAAATTTTTCTTTAAGATCCTTTGCCAATCTACCATTCCATGAATAAATGGAAATTTGGGAGTTAAATTCACTATACTTATATAATGAAATATCCTCTTTTGACTAGGATGCCCAAAGACTCTAACCTGAGATCCATGAAATATTTTTTTAACATTTTGATAACTATTTTCATATAATTGTTTTCCTTTATAATACATTATTGGGGCACCTAGGTGACTCAGTGGATAGAATGCCAGACCTTAAGTCAAGAATACTTCTGAGGTCAAATCAATGCTCAGACTTTTACTAGCTATGTGATCCTGGACAAGTCACTTAACCCTGTTTGCCTCAGTTTCCTTATCTGTAAAATGAGCTGGAGAAGGAAATGGTAAATCACTCAATATCTTAGCCATGAAAACCCCAACATCCCCAAGAACCAAATACCACAGATGTTATTTTCTTCATTTTATGGATAATGAAACCATCTTATCGATAATAAGCGATAGTTCCATTGACACATTCCCAACTTTTTCTCTCACCATTTACAACACTTAATCCAAGAAACCACCGCAAAATACTCAAAATAATCTGCATTAAATTTCTACAATGCACTAGGAATTAGTAATAATTGAGTTACCTAAGAAATCCTAAGTCTTCCTTAAGTTATCATTTTGTTCTATGGAGTCAAATTGTTTTCTGAAATCAATAAACAATATACCAAGCTGATCTTGTTTCCTCTGTGCCTCTCAGTTAATTGTATAACCATAAAGATGTAGTGTGCTGTGCTCAAGAAGTCAAGTTTTTATGAAGGATGCCAATAATATATGCAAAGATCATTTTCATTACATTTTAAAAATGTTTGATGGGTTTATTTTGTCTTCATCACACTCGTATCCAAGGTAAAAATTACCCTATACACCCCTTTCAATTGAATCCCTCTCATGACAGAGTAAAAATTAAGTAAAAACATCCAAAACAAGGATTGGACCTCTCAATTTATCCAGAATTTTATCCTTGGTCTTTTGCTTCTTCTCTATGAGAAGGGACTATTGTTTTCATTAATCATCTTGTGGAATCTTCTTTAGTGTTCAACTTCCTTTTTTTAATTAAAGCCTCTTGCCCCCTCCATACCCCACACCATAGAAGGCATCATCTAGCAAACGTTTTAGGTTCATTCTCTGTAGGTGAATATTCATATGTTATTCTTCAAAAATTAGATCTGCAATTGTATATAATGATCTCTCTCTATCTCTGACTCATTTGACTCTTCGTCATCTCATATAGTTTTGTCCCTGTTTTTAATAAAATTAGAGAGACAGAGAGAAAGAGGAAGAATGAGAATGAATTGGAAGTGGATGGGAGCCATAACTGCCTAAGGGAACAAAAGGGGACATAATCACATGTATAGGAACTGGCCCAGACAAATAGGACAGCCTGTTATTTCATGTGTATTTGGAACTCCCTGGCAAAATAATCTTGCTGGTCATGCCGGTCAGCATTCTTTGAACTTAATTTTAGAGAGTTATGTAGAGCACATTAAGAGATTAAATGACTTCCCAGACCCAGGGCAAAGGAGAGGCAAGAAGGGTAAGAACTGACCTAGGTCTTCCTCCTTTAAAACTTTCTTTCTGCCCAGTATAGAGAAAAACATCATTGAAAGTATAGAAGGAAAGAAAGTAAAGCAATGAAATTAAGAGCTATGTGTATAAAAGCAGAGAAAGGAGAAAAGGGAAAAGACTTTTCTCCCTGTAAATTCATAGCAGACTGATATATTTCAATGTAGGTACTTCCTTGCACCAATAAAATACTTGTTGGTGACTTAATAGATAAGTCATAGAGAACAGCCTAAGACACATAGAGGTTAAATTACTTGTTCAAGGACAACCAGTTTGTGAATTGAAAAGGATTATGGAATATTTACAATGATGGCTGCCGCTAGTTTGTACAGTGGCCTGAAGTCAGAAAGATTCATCTTCATGAGCTCAAATCTGGCCTCCGAAACTTACTCGCTGTGTGTCATTTAACCCTTTTAGAAAGAGAAGGAAAATGACTTTTGTGACTTTTCCATGAAAACTTCGAATGGGGACAGGAAAAGTAGGACACAAATGAAAAATACAGTGACAGGTCCAGCCACAGCATATTGTTGGAATGAGGTTATGTCTTTTCATATTTGTGTATTGATAAGATGTTTGTACTTTCATCTGATCTAGGAATGTCTGTATGTACAGCCCCAAAAGATGTGTAGTCTAGTATAGAATGTGATAGAAAATGCTGTGTTCACCTAAATGAAACAGAAAAGAATTAAACATATATATTAAATGGTATTACAGAATTCATGGATGATTATGGTGTACTCTCATGTTAAAGTAAAATGATTTTGAACTGTGTGTGTGGGTGGCAGTGGCCACAGCTTGTGATTAGATAAATGGATGCAAATAGTCACTGTAACTGAAGGATGATTGATGCTGGCCTCATGAGTTTATCTATTCTCCACACTTCAGAACAGTCTCATCTGGTTATGCTGCCCATGTAGCCTTTAGCCAGAAGTGAAGATAAATCCGAGGCAAGGCAGAGAACTTGTAAATTTTACTCTTTGGGGGATTCAAATATGTCCTAAAAGGGCCAAGTGAGGCTTCTTTGGACTGTCCCTCCCCTATAACCACCAGCAGTAATTAACTTGTATTTCTTGTTAGGGTAGTAAAGCCAGGGTGTCTGTCTCATGGGACCTTAGTCTGGGCTCTTATCTTGTCAAGGAAAAAGATATTTGAGGCATTGCAAAAGGTGAAAGCTCTTGGATTGGGGGGGGGGTGCTGTGGTTTAGGTGAATCGCTTCATTTCAATCATAAAAAAAAAGGATTTTGCAAAGAGGTCTTGTTCATTGGGTGCAGGCTTGAATTGGATAATGCCTGAGTTCTTTTCCATCTAGCGTATTCTGTGAATCAAGTACAGCCTGTGGAGCTGTTCAATTTGTAGGTCCTGAATTTTAAGAGACATTAGACTAGAGCCCTTTTACTAGATAATCCATGAAAGTATTGTATAAGTATTATTTTTATCATCCAGTTTTATGGAAGAGGAAATTGAAGCTTGGAGTTTGCCTTATATGTGACCAAGTGATATAAAACTCTTTGCTCTAGGGAACTCCCTAAGTGTGTAATTTTCAGGGATGATGCTAAAATGCTTTGGTCAAGGGAGTTTCCTCACCTGGGAGATCCCTTTACCAATGAAATGGCAGTCCAGTCCTTGCTATCCTTTCTCCTCATTTCAGGAGTGTATGTTGCCTATGCAGGTTATTTATATGTCAGTTGTAGTTGTCTAAGTGCAGCTCATTGAGAGGCATAAATAAAATATCTATGGAATTTCTCCCACTTCTAAGAGAGGCTTTGATTTCTGCCTAGATGAGATTAGAGATGGTATCCTGGAGCAGTATCCACTACAAATTTTGCACAAGTGTAGGAGAATTATTTTTAAGTTTTTCTTCCTTTCTTGTTTACTGGACTTTAAAGTTATATCTGCTGAAGGTTTAATTACTTTCCCACCAAATGCTAGTTAAACAAAGGCCATCATACATAATGGATGGTGAATAAACCCATACTAAATGGTAAATAAACCCATTTGTTCAGTATGATAGCACATAGAAATGAGATAAGTTATAGAATTAGAATATATCAAATAAGGAGAGTGAATAAGCTCTCCCATCGGGAGCAAGATAAAAGAGAGATCAAGAGATTGTCCAATCTCACCCCAAATTCTCTAACATGGCAAGCTGGAGAGGAGGGAAATGTTCCTCTGCACATTGGCATCTTCTCAAAGATTTTTTCTCTCTTCAGTGTCTTCTTCCTTGGAACTGCTTCTTTTTGTTGATGCCAGAAAAACTCTCCTCTCTCAAGTTCTTGCCAACTCCGGGCCTCATACTGGCACAGATCCTTGAGTAATCATTATCTCTGCCTGGAAGGAGAGTTTTTATGCAAATATCCAGGTTTGAACCATTGTTGTGGACCCTGTCACTGAAGCACCCAATTGCATCTGCTTATGATGCAGAGACTCCAAAGAAAGAGGTACAAAGAGCCAGTGTTCAGGCCAACACATTAAACCTATTGCTCTAAAACATTCACTGGGAATTAGGGAGAAGGGATAGAGGACCCATCTAAAGAACAGCAATAGAATCTTTTCCTAGGTAAGAAATTATCTTCTTACAATCGCTCTTCTCAGTTCCTTCAGCACTAAGTAATTTGGGACTCCTGAGTGAGCACTCTGAAGCAATTAAGGTTAATCACCAGGTGCTTTAAATGTAAGCACTATATTTTTATCACTTTTACCTTCTTAAATGTATGGTTGTATTGGTCCTGGACTCAAGAAGACCTCCATTCATATCCCACCAGTGTTCCTAATCTGCTTTGAATATTAGCAATTAGCATTTAATTAGGTATGAACTTTACCTTCCTAAAGTAGGTAGCCCCAGAGCACCTAAGCAAAGCCTCCCTTGAGGTCACATTTTCCTGATGGATATCAGCAATAGTGCATTAAATTTTTTAAATCCGATATTCATGCCAGAAAACAACAGTATTCTTTACAACACAAATGTTATAAGACAAAAACCATATAAATATTTTTTAAACCTTTACCTTCCATCTTAGAATCAATACTGTATATTGTTTCCAAGGCAGAAGAGGTAAGGAGTAGGCAAAGGGGATTAAAGTGACTTGCCCTTTCAAGTTACTGGTATCTTCTGCAAACTTATATTTTAAACTTGACGTTAAAACCAATAAAGAACTGAAAGAAATGCATGTCTTCCCATTCAGGCATGCATTCTCCTTTTCCTGACCTTGATGCAAAATGTCTTTGCATTCCCTGCTACTATCAATTTCTTTTAGCCATGATTAGATAGCAAGCCATCAGTAGTTGTTTCAAATTCAGCAATCTGAAAAATCTTTGTTAGTAATCTGTTCAGTTTAATTTTTTCTTAGTTTTTTTTCCCCCATAGTTAACTATTGAACCACAAAGTAAAACATTTTCTTCATCATCCAGGTAATTTAAATAAAGTATTTCAAAAACTTCAAGACCATCAAGGTATTTTTTTTTCATGAAAGAATGGGCAGTTATATTTTTAGAACAGAAGAGCTGAGTGTAAACAAAAAAATCTACAAGCTTCCAGGCATCTGTTGTATACTTTCCATTTTTCTGTCTGTTAATTTCCTGTTACCTCAGCTTTAGTGAACAGTAGGGTATGACATCATATGCTACACACCTTCTATGAGTGCCATATAATTGCTCCACATCTCCCCGACATTATTTTTGTCCTGTCTAGCTACAAGGCACTTCTCTTTGTACTTTTGATACTCTGTTATGTAGATCTGGAATCTGCCATCCCTGAACAGGCAGAGTTTGGGCACAGCCATATGCTTATTAAGTCATTAGGTGATTAAATTAGAAACCAAATGGAGACTTCTACTGTAGAAACCCATTCATTGGCTTAAACTTGTTGATTTATATTTCTTTTCTAGTGATTACTATTAATTATTATGAATAGGAAAAAATACATACACACAAGTTATGTGAGTGCATATTCTTCTAGGACCCAGTCTTCCTCTGACTTTCTAGGGAAAAAAAAGTGATTAACAGAGCAAGCTGGATAAAGTCCCATAGGTTTAGGCAGACGAGTTCGATCTTTCAGCTTGCAATTTCTCCTACACAAGGCAGATGTTATGTGTGAAGGGGAAGACATATGAGAATTGAGTCTGGTGTCATGAACAGCCTAATAACCTAAGTGGATATTTTGAACTGTTCACTCATTATTCACTGTCTTGCCTGTTTGTCAGATGCCTGCTTCTGACTTTTCTTTTGAGCTCTTCGGAACTGCATGGGCAGGTTTTTCTCTTTGTCCTTTGAATCAGAATGTCAGCCCTGCCAAGATGTGAAAAGTGATTATTTGACAAACGAGACAGTGACTTGATCATCACTTTCTAGATTTGTTCAGAGGTTCTTCTTGGGTGCTGAAGCTCTCTTAAAGTCTTCAGGCATCTAGAGCAAAGGATATGACAGTTTTAAATAGTTTAGAAACTTAAGTTTCCTCCAGGCAGAGGGAAGGAAGTAGTTGGAAACCCAAAGTGGGTCATTTGCATTGGAAACCAAATGGAGCCCACCATTCTAGGAGTCCACTTTATATTAGCTTACTTGCATTTGTTTCTTTCCAGTTTATTACTATTCATACTCTATGTAGCTATTTATTACTATGCTCATCCCTCAGTTCTTGGTTTCGTTTCTGAAATAAGAAAGTATAGGTTAATCTCTTTTCCCAGTAAGATATCCTGAACACAACCTCATAATGGAGACTGACTCCCCAGCTAGGCAAATCTGACTCCTGCCCTCTTCAGTACTCTTGATTCTTTTTGGCTTTGCTCTTCAAGAACTAACCATGTAATATGATTTCAGCTAATACCAGTTTCCCCCCAGGTTATGCTTGGACACAACTCTGCTTTGCTTCCCCTAAAAAAACACTTTCTATCTTTTCAAGCCATTCACTAGTCCAGCCTTTGGTCCTGTTCCTTATTCTCATTTTACCCACTAGCTGTGTCATGTTGGGAAATTGACCTCTTGAAACCTCAATTTCTTCATATATAAAATAGGGAAAATAACACCACCCACTCACAGAGTTGTCATGAGGATCAAATAATAGTAATATGTACAGGAAAAGCTTTATTAGTTTTAAAGCAATATGTAAATGTAATCCTTTATTTTTACAATCAATTTTTATTATGCCCATGGTCACCAGAAATGTTCCATCTCATTGAATACACTCTATTTTAAGTAGATATCCTCAAAAGAAAAAAAAATTAACAAGCGAATCCCCAACTACTGCATTATTTCCCTATAGATATTCTCAGGATAGAAATTCTTCACTGAATATGGGACAGATGGCCCAACAGTGCATTTAAACAGGATAATTTTTTTTCGTTTTTAAAGTCATTCTCGCTATTTGTACCCAAATCTATTGGAATAAAGATGCCATTACAGTCTCATTTTCTCAAAGACTGCTTTAAAATATTTGAAAATTTTTTCATCAAAGGATATTTAGACCCATGTTCATTTTGGAATAAACAAGAAGCAGCTTAGGGAAGAACAACCACAAAGTAGGATTTTTGCTTCCAATATAGCTTTTGTTCCCTTAGACCTGTGTGTTATCCATTTAAAACCTTTTCTAAATTATTTCTTTATTGTTAACTCTTCAGCCAATACAAAGATTCAGCAAGAGAAAAGCAGGGCAATTAAAATCAGGCTTTATTCTGAAATTATTTGCACAGTGATTGATAGTAACTACAGAGAAGGAAGAATCTTTTTTCCATATTCCTTATTGTCCAAGATGTTTTACAGATAAGTTATGTAGACATCCCAGAATTGGACTTACAACACAGGTAGCATAGGTGACCTCTGGCATAGTGAGCATTCAAAGTTAGCACGAAGTTCTTCTTACCCCAAACAACTTATCCATTGAACCATATTTGAAACTTAAAAAGAGGCTCTCCAGATGTTTTTGCCTTCTTTAGTGGTTTGCCTTTCTTTGTATTTGTAGTGTTTAGCGCAATTACTAATATATACCAAATGCTCAATAAATGCTTGTTGAGTGACTAACAAAGTTAAAAATCACTTGATTTTTTTTTTCATTTGATATTTTACTCATTGTTAGTCATGCATACGTTAGTGTTAATGAATTTACAAGCTGTTGCTAACTGTCACAACTAAGATCAGAGGAAGGTCAAAGATAGAAGTTTGGTGCATAGAAGCTCATTCATATATATTTATGTATGTATGTAAAATGTTACATATTTGTATATAAAACATTACATGTCATTGTAATCTGTAATTCTATTCTGTTATAATCTTTTTAGATCCTGATTTCACTATACAACACACGTTTTATCTTTCTCTCTTGCTTTTCATCTGGGAATTTGATAATTTGATTTTACAAAATATTAAGGTAATTCCCACCTTTATATGAGGAAATTGAAACCCAGAAAGATCCGGGGGCTTATCCAAGGTCTCACAGCTAATTGTAGATACATAGCTAGAATGTAATTTGCTACAAATCCAATGCTTTTTAAATGTCAGTCCCTTTCAAAGACAAAAATGTTGTTTTTCTGATGTAAAGTATGCATTTTGACTTAATGATTTTAGAGACAACATGAAAAAGAGAAAAAAATTTTAATTGCAACGACAATGTATTGATACCATATGAGTGTGGTGTCTTCCACTGTAAGGCATCTGATGTGGAGATGGGGTATTTTTCAGAGGATAGCAGAGGCATGTATGTATATGGGTTTTGGCCCCCCTGACCCTGGTCCATACACCTGCGATAGAGGCTTTGCCTGCCTCTTCTCAGAAGGTCCACAAAACTGATCTTAACACACTCAATTCTTTATTTCTGGGAAACATATAAATATGGAAGCTAATAATTTGATATAAAATGTCAATAATGGATGATTTTGAAATGTTTATTTTGAATGCTGGGTTAAAGTAGATTTCACCTCCAATGTAGAGGTACCTGATCTCTATACTGACTGCCCAGATAATACCTCTGTTATTTATGTATCAGAATATCTGATGTTTGGGAATGCAGTTTCATTTTGGTGTGGCTCCATCCAAGGCAGGAAAAGAAGAAAACGAAAAAGTGTAAAAACTTTAGGATTAACTGATCTCATTTTGTATTCCAAACCCTGCCCAGCGGACTCTATCAAAAAACTAGGAAGAAAGCACAGTTGAATCCTTTCCCTAAAGAATGTGGTAAATCTGGTGCACCTGTTCACCAGTGAGCCATCTAGCAACTTTGGGCTTTCTAAAAGTGTTTTTCATAAACCGCACCTTCCCCAGACACGGCACTTGCTGTGACTAGAAAAGAGGGTTAGCTGCTAGATTTCCTCCTTTGGCTAAAGTTAAGAATTTTTTTTTTACATCTTTCTGCCAGCAACTATGGAATTATAATAAAACTGGTTTACTCCAAAGCTAACATGAGTGTAAAAGGAAGCACAACAGCTTGGATTGCTTTCTTTTTTTCTGTTTAGGATTACAGTGTGATTTCCTAGCCATCACACTTAATTTCATAACTCTTTTATCATTTGATCCTTGATTTATCTTGCCATTCATTCCTCTTATTTGTCTGTGAACCAAGGACAGCTCCCACCGAGTCCAAAGATTCCACAAATGCATAGTTGCATGTGATTTTCTAACATTCATTCATCTTGTTCATCTGTGCCAGAGAGATAGCATAAGATAAAAGCTGTTAAAGATTAAAAAGAGGGGGCAGCTGGGTAGCTCAGTGTATTGAGAGCCAGACCTAGAGACAGGAGGTCCAAGGTTCAAATCTGGCCTCAGACACTTCCCAGCTGTGTGACCCTGGGCAAGTCACTTAACCCCTATTGCCTTGCCATTATGACTCTTCTGCCTTGGAAGCAATACACAATATTGATTCTAAGGGTAAGGATTAAAAAAAAAATTTAGAAAATGCAAAAATTTTCAAATGACATGAATCGCAAACTTAAATAAACATAATGTATCAACATACATTTAAAAGTTTCCAAAATACTTTATTCATAACCTGTAGAGGCAGGTCATAAAAATATTATTATTGACTCTTTACAGATTAAGAAACTGAATCTCATTGAAGAGGTCACATTCTACCAAGGGTCAGAACCTGAACTTGAACCAAGCTCTCCTGGTCTTTAAATCCCAGGGTCTTTCTACTATACCAAAGTGCCTTTCTAAACTGTAGCTTCCATGGAGAACACACTTGGAACCAAGAGTTATGAGCTTGAGCCTTGCCTCTGTTGGTTTTTTCTTTAACTATGTGACAAGGAACATGAGTACTTAATCTCCCTCACCCTCCTTTTTCCATCTGGAAATTGAGTGGAATCAGTTGAGTTGTTTAGTAGATTGGACTAGGTGATCTCTGTTAACATCATGTTGTTCTGTGGATCGGATAACTCATTTGGAAATTTCTATTCTAGAATTTTCAGTTTCATTAAGAAAGCAAGCAAATCCACAGGGAATTTGAGAGGACAGAATAACCATCTTCCCTTTATCATTCCCTCTTGAATTTGAGAGAAATGGGAAGTGTTTGCATTGGCCAATAAGCCATTTTTTCCTTTCTTGAGTGGAAAATAGTTTGATGAGCTAGAATGCAACTACTCACCAGTAAGGTATCTCTTGCCCCATCAGCAATATCCTAATCAGTACTTTATTTTATCTCTTGAATGCTTTGGCTTTCCAGTCGCCTCTTCTTTGCATGGAAAGGTAGGGAGAATTAATCCCTGCCTTCTCCTTCCTGCTAGCTTCAGAGGAGAAGATGAACCTGGATGCTCCCTCATCCTTTCTTATCTCTCCTGATGGTTATTGTTTTTCTTCTCTGGACATAGTCCCTCTCTAAAAGTGAGAGTTGTTGAGCTTTAGAAGGCTTGCTGGTGGTTGGCAGTGGAAACAGGAGGCTTTTTTAATACTTAAATCCAGGGAAAGCCCAGGTGCCCTTTCCATACCAAATGTAAAAATTTGCTCACATTCTTAAATATCTGATTCCTATTGACCTCTGGGAAAAGTCATTTACATATGCAGTAGAGATGAAAATTTTAGATTTTGAAGAGATTTTTAAGCACTTAAATCACTTCATTTAACAGATAAGGAAACTGAAGGCTTAAAGGGGGAAATTACAAAATCACAAAATCAGTGGTAGCCATACTTATACAAGAACCTAGGTCTCCTTCCTCCTAGTCTAAGAAAAAAAAATTTTTTTTTAATAAAATAGCATTTTTTTTTATAGAACCATGGAGAGCGCCCTGCAAGGAGTCTGATCCTTGGACCCTTTAGGGCTTATCTGTCCATTAATCCACCAACTCTTCTTGCTATAAAGGAACTTGATGCTTTCTGATCAGGAATGCTCACTTCCTCTCAATTTGTAAAACTGCATCCTCTGGGAAGACTATCCATCCCTCAGGAGAATGCATATCCTCAGGAGACCTGGCTCAATTAGACTTCTGATCTTGACTGCTAGGGTACTGGTTCTCATCATTGGAACTATCTTCTTCCTCTACATGTATAGGAGCTATGACAAAAGCATTTAGGCAGTTATGGATGATGCAGCAATACTCAAGCTCTTTGGTCTCAGGACGCCTTTCAAATCTCAAGTTACTGAGACTCCCCCAAAAGCTTTTCTTTATATTGATCATGCTTACCATGTGTATATAGATCAATATTTACCATGTCAAAAACTAAAAAAAACTTTTTTTATGTTTTATTAAAATATTTTTAACCTGGGAACCTCCTTAAAAGGGCTCTGGGACCCCTAAGGAATCACTGGACTGTACTTTGAGCACCACTAACTTAGCAAATTGTCCTGCCCTAGAATTACTGCCTATTAACAGGAAGTTCTTTGAAAAACAATATATATTTTTTAAAGTATGAATCTCTAGTTCAGGAAGACAGTTTTGAGCAATGCAATTTTATCCAGTTTTCTTCAAATTATACAAAATGCATACCCATCTACCACCCCCACCCAAGACTCACCTTCCTTTGATGTATGTGAAGAATTTCATTATTGAACTAACAATTCAATTGTTAATTCTAAAATGTCTCTTAGGATTACATACAGGTCAAGCAACTCTATCATTTACATTCATTATTAAGCAAAAAAAAAATATGGTATGTTACAAGTTCATTGATTCAGAAATTAATTTTGTTACAGAAGAGGAAGAAATAGTGCCCCAAGTTTTGTTATATTTAGTTTGTCATTGTGACTTTTGGCCCTGCTACTACTTTGACAATTTGGGATATAATACTTGCTGAATTATTTGCACATCATTAAAAATTATACTTCATGTCAAGATTTCAATGAACTGGTGACAAGTTAGATGAAATATGAGCTCATTTGCACATACAAAAATATCCTTACTACTTGTAAAGAAAAGTGCAGGAAAGTTTTCCTTCACAGTAATTTAAACTAGGTAGGGTGATCAACAACTGGAGACAGCATTGTCTGACTCTGCAGGAACAGAGAACCTTTTAGCCTACAGTATTGTTCCCCCTAAAGCCAGAATTAAACATAAGAATTCTATTTTAAGAAATGCATGTCTTTTTATTCTTACTTTTTTCCTCATTTAAAAAGATTAGAAACACTAGGCTTTGCTCAGGATGCCATCTCTATTTCCATTTCAGAACACTGTTTTCTCTAAGCTTTATTTTGAATTTCTTATCTTTATGAGTTTTCCAGAATTGTCTGGTTCTGCCACACTTCTCTCTACCTGATTCTCCTCCAAATGGGTCCCTACTGGCACTTCCTAAGCACCTTGCTCTTGTTCACACTGGTGGAAGGTGAAGGGTAGATGGGACTTTCCCTTCTCTCCTCAGCCTTTGTGAATGTTCCCCAACCTTCAGAAACCTGCTGAAATCTCTGTTCTCTTCCATGATGACCTCTTAGCCTCTTCATTCCTCCAAAGTCCAATAACAATCACAAATTACTTTGAGGTAACTCTTCTGCCATTGTATTGAGCTCTTACTATTATTTTTCCAAATTTCTGTAGTCTTTTATACTTTAAAGAAAATTATACAATCCTTGATTGCATATATTATCAATATTTGTGATTTTCCTATACATAGTTAGGTTTCAATAAATTCTATCAGGTCGATTCATTGATAATTGAAAGACAGAACTGCCCTTTCTATTCAAAGAGCTTTCCAACATTAATCTTATGGGTTTGTTTTTCTGAAGCAACAAACTTGATTGGGGGACTGAAGGGGAAAGTAAATATTTCTTGCAGGCCTCTTTACTATATTTGAGGCTACCGCCAAGTTACAAGAGTCTGAGCAATTAAATGGCAGGGAATTGCTGTTTCCATGTAGACCCAATATCTCAGTTAAGTAAGGTCTCCATTATGAGAAATTGTAAAAAGAATGAAGGTTAGAGGCCAAAGGAAAGGATCTGGAATGTGCAGTCAAAGGGTCAGTTTAATCTCCTTACTACTAACTGTGAAGCCTAGAACCAGTCAATTTATTTAACCCTTTAGCTTCAATTTCCTTATCCAATGTGAGGGGTAAATAATCTTAAAGCAAAGACTCATAATTTTTGTGTGTGTTCCATGGCACCTTTTGATGGTCTAATGAAACTTAATTGGCCCTTTACCAAGAACCATGCTTTTAAATATTTTCAAGTTATGAACTAATGAAAATATTTTTTTTATTTTTAAATATATATATATTTAATGGTAATAATTTAATAATAAAATATTTTAAATATTTATAATTTTATAATTTTTAAAATAAAAACATAATTTTTAAGTTTAAAAATCGATCCTCAGTCACTACCAAGGATTCCTTGGGAGTCTGTGGACATCAAATTGAGAATACCTCTTCTAAAGTCTCTTCTAGTACTAAATTTAGGTTTCTGAGCTTCTGTAACAATATAGTCTCCATAACTGAAAACAAAAACAAAATAGAATATAATAGATGTTTCCCCTTAGTTTTAAATTATACTCAAAGACATCTGGCAGGAGAAGCAATTAGGAAATATTTTATATGTGTACCAAGTGGAGAAACAATACAACTACATACATGACTTTTGTATATAATTAACACCCTGAAATTGCCTCACACGTTATTACTTTGATACAGAAATCTCCTTTTCCTCTTAGGATAGGAGCAATGAACAGTAAATTCAAGATGTAACTAGGATGAAAAATGAAAAACCTCACTGGGATGAACCTTTTGTTGATCTGTTTTGATGGTCGAGACTGCTTTTGTTTCTGATTGAGTTTATGTCTACCACTCCCATTCTGACATACTTTCTCATCCTCTATTATATTACACTATGTTTAATTTTTCTACAATTAGAAATTATAGATCTCTCAATGTTTGACCTCTATGGTCATAGGGAATTTCTGTATTTGGCCATATAATGCAGTTCAAATTGAATTTCCCTTGGAAGTTTTGGATTTCAAGAAGAGATAATCTCATGCCCTCAAAAGATTAATAATAATCTTTGACATGAACCAATGCAGAACCTCTTTGGAATTCAGTTTAGCAGTCATCAAGAAGTAGTTTCAAGGTATAAGACAAAGGTATTATGAGGGATACACAGGCAATAGGAAATGTAAGTATAAATAAGGGGTTTATAGGCAAAATAGAACATGAACAAAAGTTACTACAATACAGAACAAAATTATTTTTTTGCGGTGAGCGAGAACTAGATAGGTTCAGAGGAGTATAAAGTTGTAACTATACTTAAGTCATATATGACAGTATAAGTTCATCAGAGAAGAGAGATTGCTTCCAATTTGAGAACCTGGAAAGGGCATCATCACTAAGGGAGTGTTTTAGGTGGTCCTTGAAGGACATGGAAGCTGTAAGTACTGATGTCAGGAAAAAGGCATTTTATTCCCAGGCAACATTATATACATAAACAGAAGGGATTTAGAATGAGAGAGCTATAGGTCGTAGAGAATGATTGTGCCATTAAGATGGAAGCAAGGATGAGGAGCAACAAACAATTGTGATGGATTGTGAATAGTGAAGTTTGAGTTAATACCAATATAGGCAGGTCAAATAGAAATAAGGTCTTTAGCTCAAGAGCTTAAGGGATTTTAGGCTCTAATAATATGTGGATTTGGGAGTCTGCCACAAAAAGGTTATAGTTGAAATCATGGGAGATAATGACCTCAGCAAGAAAAAAAATTAAAAAAAGAAAGTGTTGAGTGCAAAGCCTTGGAGAGTACATCAATTTAAAGATTCGTAGGAAAAAATGGAGCCAGCAAGATATGAAGAACAATCCATTTGAAAGAGAGGAAAAGAACTAGAAAAATACACTCATCAAAGTCAAAGGAGAAGAGTATATTGAGAAAGATGGTGTAGTCTACAATGGCTGACATTGTAGAGAGGTCAGGACTGATGAGTAATTATCAGTGTGACTTAAGTGACTTTTAAAAGAGCAGCTTCAGTTTAGTGGTGTGGGCAGAAATTACATTGCAGGAATTTGGACAGTAAATCAGTCATGCAGAAGAGGAGACAAGTACAGACTACTCTTTCTAGAATTTGGCAGGAATGGAGAGGAGCCAAAGAGGATGTTACTTTGAGATTAAGATTGTTGGGAATAAGGCATGTGTGTTCAAAAGAAGAAAATGAAAAAGGAAGAGGAAGAGCTTGGAGCAGGGTCTCAAAGTTGTTGTCTCTGTATGGAGTGAAGGACAGAAGTGGATGGGTTAGCTTTTGAGGTACACAAATTTTTCTGTGACAGGAGAATAGAAAAATCTTTATTTTCTATCAAAAATTTGAAATGTGGAAGAGAAGAATTGAGAGAATTTATTTAGAAAACCTTCAGTTGCTTCTGATATGAGGTTATCCACTAAAATTAAAGAGAAAAAAAGAAGAGATTGATAATTTAAAAAGGGAGGAAGAGATTTGGAACAAGTATGGCAGGGAATTTGTTCAGAAGAAATGAATAAAAAGTCTATTGAGGAGTTGTACTAAAGGACTACTTGATATTAAGTGGTGTTGTACAGTATGTTAGGAAGTGAGCTGAGCCAAATATTTGTATTCCTTAAGTCTTTGTTCTTTCTACAAGTTATTAAAGTATATATACAAGAGTTTTGAAGAATTGTGATAGTAACATCTTTCAAAGTGCCACCCCTATTTTAAACTCACCCTTTAAAGACATTGGAATTGGTTCTGATCTCCTTAATGTTCTGATAGTTTGTGAAAATGGTAGGAGAACATAAGAATAGATGAAGGTGTGGCATTTGTCAGAAACAGTTCCTGTCTTTTAATAGATTCAGTAATGCCCTGGGCAAAGGATAAACACTGACCCCTTACAAGTTATAATTGTAGGCCTTCCAACAGGCTGTCATAGAGTAATAATTTCAGAATTAGGTAATTGTTGGAGGGATGAAGAAAAGTCTGAAAGTTGGCTTATGTTCCACCAAATGAAAAATTGGAAAACATGGGATAGAAATTAATTAATTCTTCAAGATAGACCAGGGAAGAACAGTACAAACGCTAATATGCTGTCACAGGGACCCTCACATGATAGATAATCTTATAATTTCCAACGAGTATATAATGTCTATCTCTTACCCAAGGGGAGCTGGAGTTGGAATTATGGCTGGGAAGTGTGCTTTCCAGTGATTATGGAAATAGGGACACATAAAGAATTAAGAGAAGTGAAATGTGCCAAAACAGCCCAACCCCTCCTCCACACTGTAAGTCCTTATTCTGAAGCCCAGGGACTTTAAAAAGTTGTGGTTTTTGATAACAGTATTTCACAATCATTTGTTTCCTTCATAAGTATTTTTATGCATTTAAAAACATTATTCTATAAGCTTCACCAGAGTGTCGAGGGGCTGCTCCTCTCCCCTCCCCATAAAATATAATGCCCTGGAACACAAGGATTGCTGAATTTCTGTCTTGCTAGCCCCAGAACCTTACACAGGACTGCCATATAGGAGGCACTTAAATAAATGCTTATTCATGTATCAATAATCTCATGACTCTTCCTAACCGAGCCCATAAACTCCTTCAGACAAAGCAGTGGAGACTTTGTTACTCTTAATAAGTAGAAGAGCATTTAATTCAGTTCAAGACTGAAACATGGGGAAAAAAAATATTGAAGAATGAAAGGTGAGATGAGTTGCCAAGAATCAGCCAGCTCTTGAGGATGTCTAAAAGCAGGATCTTCACCCAGACCTTATTGACTTGTGGTCCTGCACTTAATCAGCTATAGGACTCTGCCTTTCTGGCACATCATTTCTAAAACATTATACCAGAAATGATACAAATGACCCCCATTTTTATACTTCTCCATCTAGAAAGACACATATTTATCCTTACTTTTCTCAGATTTGTCATTTCCCTGTCTATGGGGGGGAAAAAAGCTTCTCCACCAAATCCCTTTATATTTTTTTTTCCTTTCCCATCATCCTTTTTTTTTTAATCAAACCATGTCAAAGGCTTTTTTGAAAATCTAAGCAAATCATGTCTCCTGATTTTCCCCTTGTCCTCTTCTTTTTTTTTTACCCCTTCAAAGAACTCTAGGAGATTAGTCAGGCATTTTGTTTGTTTTGATTCTGATTTATGAACTATTCATTGGCTAGCCAGGTGCTGGCCATATTCCACTACTCACAATCCGTCACAAAGAATAATGGCCTCCTTCAAAAAGGTGAAGCATGACAATTTTTTCTGCATGTGTCAGATAAACAGATTGTGAGGCTGCTCACTGGCAGCAATCTATCTTAAGTGGGCTGAAGAGCACATTAACCTTTTGGCAGACCCCATTTTCACTTTGGGTATTTGCTTTTATGGTTTTCATTTCTCTTAATAAAAGGCAGGCCTCACCAATAACGCAACTCCAATCACAGGTGAGCAGAGAGCTTACCGTCCTAGGATGTGGGTGGCCTGTGATATGGGGGCGACTGTTCAACTTTTAATTCTTGTAATCTTTGGAATTCATGTCATTAGAAATTGATTGACTCAAAACAACAATGAAAGCAAACCCCGTTTGGTCCCAATCAAGCTAGGGATAAGACTTCTTTCTGATGCTTCACTAGAAGAAATGTGCTTACTTCCCAGGGACTGGTATTTTTTTTCTCTTAAAAATGAAAAGTACCTGCTTATAGATCCAGGACTTAATTAAAAATTCAGTAGCAAATCTGTTATATTCAATATAGTATTCCCTCTATATTCCTCTTTTTGTTTGGATTCTATGGTTTCTGTGCCTGTATAGGGTACTTTGTTCAAAAAAATTATATTTTTTTTATCTATCACTTAGATTATGATTCAGACTGTAGGGTTAGAACTGAAAAAGACCATAACAAAAGGGTTCTAAGGTCTATGAACTTTAAAAAAATGTTTTTGATAATTGTATTTTAATATAATTGGTTTCCTTTATAATCCTATGTCTTTTGCTGATTCAGACTTTGAATGATTAGATAGTCTCCTCCTTAGAGATTATCTAATCCCCCTTAGAAGGCAGCGACTTGGCACAGTGAATAAAAGTGCTGGTGCTGGAATAAGGAAGACTCATTTTTCCGAGTTCTTATCTGGCCTTGGAAAATTACTAGCTGAGTGACCCTGAGCAAGTCACTTAATCTCATTTGCCTCAGTTTATTCACCTTTAAAATGAGCTGGAGAAGGAAATAGCAAACCAATTTAGTATCTTTGCCAAAAGAACTGCAAAAGGGCAATTAAGTGTTGAACAAAAATGAAAAACAAAAGCACAAAATCCCACCACCACCATACAGTTTAGGAAACAGAGGCTCAGAGTTGAAGCAACTTTCCTATGGTCATGCAAATAATTAGAAGAGTCAAGATATGAACCCAAGTCCTGTGTCTACAAACTCTATGCTCTTTGCACCAAATTATGGCAAATTAGGTCATGAAACCATTGGTTTCTAAACCTTTGGAAGAGAATGTAATGATTACTATGTACCAACATGGACTCATACTAAATATATTGCGGTAAACTGAACTAACTTTTAATAAAGTGGATGGGTCTAAAGATTTGGGGAATGCTGCAGATATAGGCTAATGTAAAATATGTTATTATATTATATGCTACAGATATATTATATAATTCTTAATTAATCATACAGGTTTAAGGATGAAAAGCTGTTAGATTAATTCATGATATCCATGACCTCTACCCTCAAACTTAATGACCATTTTCTTCTAATTATTAAACTCAATCATTTTCATTTTAATATATAAATTTAATTACTCAACTACCCTTCATCAAAGGGCTAGAATGAAGGAAATGATATTATTATAATAGGCAAAAATGAATCTGCATAATTTTCCATTTTCTGAGAACTTTATTATAGGCTACATATGTAAATTATTATCTCTTTCCATTTTAAATAACTACAAATTAATTTATGTTCCTTATATTGCATAAATATACATTTATGGAATTATTCAAATGGAACGTTTCAGCAATAAGCCACCTATAATCTCTAGAATTCATTCTTCTAGTCATCTATCATTCCTTTATATTTATGTGCATGTGTGTATGTGTTCTTTAGCCATGTCACTATAAATGAAAAAAAACAGAATTCAATTTTTTCAGTCATCATAACAATAAATTAGTATAATCAATTTAATTTGGAAGCTGATAGTTCATGTACATTGCTAAGATGTCCTTTCCTCTCAATTCAACTGAAAACAGGAGATTCAGTGGATTTATAATTCTTTTCATCTTCTCCTACATATTACCTAATCCCAAATTCTTTTCTGCCCTTTCCTTGTAGATTGGGGTCTTTTAATTTCTCATTGTTTGAGGTTCAGTGTGGCCTAGATGAAGCAGATTAAATGTTAGACAACCTTCTTTAAGCCAAAGTTCATATCCATGGTTCACTGATGTTTGTTTTTTTTTTTTTCAAAAAGAGAAGGGAAGTTGGCTCAAGTGAATTCAAACAGAGGGATTTGCCCAGGGTCACCCAACTAGTAAATATCTAAAGCAGGATTTGAGTCTTCCCGATTCCAAATTTTTGGTCTCTGTCTACCACCTCACCTCAATGTAACCATTTGTGGCAATTTTTTTTTTGCTTTGAACATAGGTATTCTGCCTTTAAATTTTTTTTTGTGGATATTCTTTTTTTTTTTAATATATTTTATTTGATCATTTCCAAGCATTATTTGTTAAAGACATAGATCATTTTCTTTTCCTCCCCCCCACCCTCCATAGCCGACGCGTAAATCCACTGGGCATTAGATGTTTTCTTGATTTGAACCCATTGCTTTGTTGATAATATTTGCATTAGAGTGTTCCTTTAGAGTCTCTCCTCTTTCATGTACTGAGTTGGAGAACTGGAGAATGGTATCATTGTTATTTTTTTTTTGGTGCAGAGAATTTAATTTTGAAAATAATAACAACAACGATGATGATGATGGCTAGCATTTCTTTTTTTTAATAATATTTTATTTGATCATTTCCAAACATTATTCATTAAAGACAAAGATCATTTTCTTTTCCTCCCCCCCCCACCCCCAGTAGCCGACGCGTGATTCCACTGGGTATCACATATGTCTTGATTCGAATCCATTGCCAATGTTGTTAGTATTTGCATTAGAGTGTTCATTTAGAGTCTCTCCTCTGTCATGTCCCCTCAACCGCTGTATTCAGGCAGTTGCTTTTCCTCGGTGCTTCCACTCCCATAGTTTATCCTTTGCTTATGAATAGTGTTTTTTTCTCCTGGATCCCTGCAAATTGTTCAGGGACATTACACCGCCATTAATGGAGAAGTCCATTACGTTCGATTATACCACAGTGTATTAGTCTCTGTGTACAATGTTCTCCTGGTTCTGCTCCTCTCGCTCTGCATGCCTTACTGGAGGTTGTTCGAGTCTCCATGAAACTCCTCCACTTTATTATTCCTTTTAGCACAATAGTATTCCATCACCAACATATACCACAGTTTGTTCAGCCATTCCCCAATTGATGGGCATCCCCTCGTTTTCCAGTTTTTGGCCACCACAAAGAGCGCAGCTATGAATATTTTTGTACAAGTCTTTTTGTCCATTATCTCTTTGGGGTACAGACCCAGCAGTGCTATGGCTGGATCAAAGGGTAGATATTCTTTTGTCGCCCTTTGGGCATAGTTCCAAATTGCCCTCCAGAATGGTTGGATCAGTTCACAACTCCACCAGCAATGAATTAATGTCCCTACTTTGCCACATCCCCTCCAGCATTCATTACTTTCCTTTGCTGTTATGTTAGCCAATCTGCTATGTGTGAGGTGATACCTCAGAGTTGTTTTTATTTTCTGCCTTTAAATTTAATGATCTTTATAGATGCCTTCTAATCAGAGTTGCTGCTTTGACCTAAATCAGTTTAGGTTAGTCACATTTAAATAGCTTTTAGGACAGTCAATTTGATTCTCATTCTTAGTAATCCAGGCTCACAACATTGGGCAAGAATAGCCACTTCAATTTTTGACCAAAAATCTGTTGTGAGAGAAAGTTCATTAGAATATGGAGGCTTAGATTTTCCTTGATACCAGATGTTTTGATAGGCAGTTGTGAGTAGAGACCTGTGGAGCCTGTTTTATTTATTTTTTAAAGGTACAACTTTGTTCAAACATGCTTTAAAATATTAAAAGATATTGACTCAGAAATCTCCCTAATGGGACTCTGCCCCAAAGAGGTTATTGACAATAAGAAAAGGATCATATAAATATTCACAGCAACATCATTTATATGGTAGCAAGGGAAAAAAAATTGGTGGTGGGACATAAGCCCTATGATGAAAGAATGATGCCACATAAAAATAAAGAATTCTCTTACACACTAGCAGTGTTAAGTATGAAAAACACCATTAAACCTGGGAAGATGTGTTTGAAGTTATGGTAGGTGACTCTAGCACAGCAAAAAAGAAGAATATATTCTATTCAAAATGAAAATAATGACTATGTGTGTTTGACAAACAGAGAGAATCTGTGTCTAGACCTGTGATCATTCTTGTAGGGAGAAATCAGTGAGAAAGTATCTACTCCCAAACACGATACTTTCTAAATCCTTTCTTTACAAATATCATTTCATGTTAGGGAAGTCATGAATTGATTCAACCATTTTGGAGAGCAATTTGGAATGATCCTTAAAGAGCTATACAATCATATATATCCTTTTACCAGCAATACCACCTATATATATATCAAAGAGATGAAAAACAAAATCGAAAAGGACTTACAAAGAATATTTATAGCAGATCTTTTTGTGGTAGCAAAACATTAGAAAGTGAGGGGATTCCCATTAATTGGGGAATGGCTGATTAAGTTGTGGGGTATTATTGTATTGGAATACTATTGTAACATAAGAAATGGTGAGCAGGATGATTTCAGAAAAACCTGGAAAGACTTATACAAACTAATGCAGAGTGAAATGGGAAGAACCCAGGAAAACATAAACAGTGACAGCAATATTGTACAATGAACAAATTGTGAGTGGCTTCTCAGCAATATAGAGATCCAAGACAATCCCAAAAGATTCATGATGAAAAATGTCATCTGTGTCCAGAGAAAGAACTGGTGAAGTGTGAATCCAGACCAAAGCATGCTATTCACTTTCGTTCTTCATTTTTTAGGTTTATTTTTCCAATAGAAGGACTGATATTGAAAAATGTTTTACACGATTGCACATGTAAAATCTGTATTAGATTGCTTACTGTCTCAGCAAGGTGGGAGAGAATTCAGGACTCCAAATTCTAAAAGATTAGTTAAAATTTTTTTCCACATCTATATATATGTAAATATATATATATATATATATATATATGTATACACATACATGTGTATACAAAAAACCAAAATATTTTATCATTTTATGTATATCATAACCATGGGAGAAATGTGCTATTATCTCCATTTTATTGTCAAGAAGAAATCTGTGAAGACACTTTCCAGATTTAGCTTGCTAGTAAATATCCAAGATCAGATTTGAACTCACGTTTTCTTACCTCCAAGCCCAGTACTTTATCCTCTGCTGCCTCTAGGAAGTTTAATCTAAACAGTTGTCTCAATCACTTAAATATGAAGTAAATTAACTAGAATGTCATATAGTCAGTGTACCACAAATAGAACATATTTCTCTTTGAGCTGGTCCTCTCCTATTTAAAATTTAAATTAATATCCAATAACTACAATAATATTTTTATGAGTTTATTAATAATCACTTGAAGTAGAAAGAAAATAAACTAAAAGAAATAGAAGTTCAAACCTTACAAAAAGTGAACCGATGTGTGTAGATTCTCCTGCCTGGCATAAAGCCTGCTTTCCCAGATACAGTCAGGCGAGAAAGAGAAAGGCGAGCTACACAAAACTTATATCCTCCCTATGGTTAGTACATAATGTGAGAAGGGACATGGGAAGCTGGGAAAGAAAGTTTCTGGGGAGCAAATTCAAATTATACAATATACCACTATACCTCATGAAAATATTCTCAAGGCAAAGAGGTGGCTCAATGGATAGAGCCAGGCCTGGAGATAGGAATTCCTGGGTTCAAATTTGGACTCAGATATTTCCTAAGTCTATGACACCAAATAAGTCACTTAACCTAAATTGCCTAGCCCTTACTTCTCTTCTGCCTTGGAATTTGGTACTTATTATGGATTCTAAGAGAAAAGGTAATGATTTAAAAAAAAAATTAAGAGTCAACAAAACTTGAGTAAAATGCAAAGAAAAATGTGGATACGTTATTAAAATTAAATTCCCTATTACTCATTTAAAAAAAAATTTTTTTTAAGCCCTTACCTTCCGTCTTGGAGTCAATACTGTGTATTGGCTCCAAGGCAGAAGAGTGGTAAGGGCTAGGCAATGAGGATCAAGTGACTTGCCCAGGGTCACACAGCTGGGAAGTGTCTGAGGTCAGATTTGAACTTAACAACTCCCATCTCTAGACCTAGCTCTCAATCCACTTAGCTACCCAGCTGCCCCCTCCTATTACTCATTTTGTTGATATTTAGTAAATTATAAAAACATGAGTGATATTGTATTCAATCATGGTATCAGGTGATTTTTCATAATTGCCATTGATGAAGGAGGTTAGGGATGGTGAGTAGAGTCCCTAGTATAAATAATTTATGTTTTACTCTAACAATAATAATGTTGATTTGATGGTTGTTTCCAGAGTTAGAAATGTTTGAAAAGGCTGGGCATAGGGCAATGAAAACCAATCCATACCTGGAAGCATGGCACACCTGGAAGATAGCCAAAACCTGGAAGATGGGTGAAGTCTAGTTTCTACACTGAGAAGAAGATGTTGGAGTGTAGAAATTTGGCACTTAGGAGAGCTGAAACTTAGTAAAGATTAATTCTAAAGTCTAACCACTAGAAAAAGAGAGAAATATCATAGCAGATAGCTCAGGCCCCTATTTCCCTGAGTCTTTCCAATGTGAGCCCCCTCTGCTGCATTCCTTAAAACATATTTCCTTTGTTTTTTTCTCTCCTTTTCCTGTAGTCTAACAAGGGGGAGCACTACTGTTATCTCAAGCTAATACTTTTAAAGTAGACTTTTGGTTCCATTGTCGTGTGTATTTTTAAATTTTGCCCTTAGACTAATGAATCCATTTAAAAGATTCCACGAGACTCTAGGGTCCTTCCTTATTCACCTGCTGTTTTTCATTAGCCATAGATCTACCCATAACCTTCCCCTCCTCAAGAATCAATATGGCATTGGGGAAGAGATCATTAAATCAGTAACAAAGGTGGGGGCAAAGGTTCCATTTTTGAAATTCAGCTTTGCTTCTTATTACCTATGCAACCTCAGATAAATTGATTAACTTTTTTCCCCATCTTAAAAATGGAGCCATTGGACTCTATGATCTCTAAGATTCCTTGGCTTCTATTGGATTGTGGGCAAGGAACATGCTTTCATTTTTCTTTACCAGGCAGAGGTTGTTATATTTGTATCAATGAATCCATAGCACTTTAGCACAGTGTAGGGAAGACTTAATAAATGTCTATTGATTGACTTGTACAATTGACTCTTTATATTACTTCCTAACCACTTGGGAAGTCAATAAGTTAATCAGTAAGTCACACAATATACATTTATTAAGCACCTACAATGTACCAAGCACTGAACAAAGTAAGATAGAGCTCTTAAGGAGCTCACAGTCTCATGGGGAGACAACATGCAAATAACTATGTACAAATAATATTAGTATTGTGGTTGTTCAATCCTTTTTGTATGGCAAAGATACTAGAGTGGTTTTTTATTTGTCCTTCTCCAGCTTATTTTACAGATGGGGAAACTGAGGCAAACAGATTAAGTGACTTGCCCAGGGTCACAGGGCTAGTGAGTGTCTGAGGCCAGATTTGGACTCAAGATGACAAGTCTTCTTAACTCTAAGCCTGGCACTCTTTCCATTGTGCATATAAGCAAAATAAATTGGAGATAATCAAAAGAGAGAAGGTACTAGTATTAAGGAAGATGAAGATCTATTTCCTGTAAAA
This sequence comes from Monodelphis domestica, assembly GCF_027887165.1. Lineage (NCBI taxonomy): Eukaryota > Metazoa > Chordata > Mammalia > Didelphimorphia > Didelphidae > Monodelphis > Monodelphis domestica. Next base: position 219,855,325 of record NC_077231.1, on the reverse strand, counting down.
GGTCCAATTTTAGCTAGCACTTAAAGGAAGTCTGGGAAACCTAGAAGTGAAGGGCATGAACTTTTGTTTTTAATTCTCAGCCACCATGTTTTTCATATTTTTTATGTATTTTAGGTCTTTTCTGTCCTTGAAATATGGGCATAGCTGTAGGATCTTTGGGTCAAAGATTACAACTTTAAAAACATTAAAAAAAAATTTTAAGTTGTTTTTAAGCCAAATTCCAAATTGCTTCACAGTTCCACCAACAGTTTATTTGTGTTCCTGTATTTCAACAGTCATATTATCATTATTTCAATCTTGTATCATCTTTGCCAGTTTGCTTGTAAGAGGAAGCCTCAAAGCTTATGATTCCATCTCTCTTGATTTTGAGTGATTTGGACCAATTCACATGGTTAATAGCTCACAATTCTTTTGAAAGTTATAGGTTCATACTTTTTGACCATTTATTGGAAGGTATATTTTTCCTTACAAAGCATGGAGTATTGAACTGAACGCTAAATCTCTGTATTCTTATGGTTATCTATGTCTTATACACCAAAGCCAAGAATCACTGAGGTACCATTTTTGAATGCTTAGCAGGGAACTGACAGCTTCATGGCAGTGCAGATCCAAACGTATTAAATGATGGCAAAAACCCTAGGACTGGAAAGCTGACCAAATCACTGATTCTACTTGGAGCAATTTTAGAGGAACTGAACCAGGAGTTCCTGTGGTTGTTCAGAGATAAGGCATGAGACTTTTTTCAGATTCAGCAAATAAAAGCTGCATATTTTTCTTGAGTTTTAAATCCCCAAATTGAATACAGTTTCCTAATAAGAATTTTAAACATGTTAATGGTCTTTCCAAACTAGTCTTGAAGGATGTTCCAAGGGTGAGCCCTGTGATGTAGGGAATATACCAGCATTCAGTGATAATGGCTTTGGACTCTTTTGGGGTCCTGAGTAGGGGTTCTCTTCTCTAAGGGGCATGCTGACAAATGCTTAAAACACTTGTTTTCTCAAAAAAAAAAAAAAAACTCAGGACACTTTTAAGCTTAATCTGCATGTGTCACATTTTCTTTCTTAAGTCTAAGCAACCAATAACACAAGAAATCGAGCACTGCTTTATATTATTTACAGATTTCTGAAATTAGCTCCCATGTGAAATAAACCAAAAACTTAATGGTCATTTCTCATGATCCAGTACAGGTTTTCTTCAGCGCACCACTGGCTTGTTTAAGTCTGGGTATGCCCCCTGCCCATCCACCTGATCTCACAAACTGTGGAGGCCACTGTGGAGGGAGGGGGGCTCCTATCATGATCTTGGCAAAGATTTCAACTGCTCCAAAATCGTGGTGATGAGTTTTTTTCTGAACTTAAACTCCTTCCCAGGCGATGTACAAACAATTCATTGCTGAGCCTGATCTCAAATTCCTTTGATTTGCATAGGACTGTCAGTGCTTCCCCAGCATTGGCAGCCTCTGAGAAGCCAGGCCATCTGAGTCATCAGCTCAGAACTAAAGGAGGTGATTTCACAATCATTTCTTAAAAATGTTGCTTAGGTGCTGTGACATGGAAAATGGCAAGGCACTTTGGTTATCTAACGGTACTATTGGAAGAGGCTTCTGGGGTGCAAAAAAGATGCTTCTGAATTGTGTAAGAAGGTTCTTTCCTTGATTAAAAAGCAAGTGAGACAGCAGACAGGCTGACTTGTTTACTGCCTCGTTTCCTATCCCAAGTGTCCCTCTCTCCTTTTCTCATCTAAGTATCTCTTGTCATATCAAGAAGGGGGAAAAAATGGCCCTAATCTAAAAATGAATGGAGCAATATGTGGATACTCCCAATGATGTACATAAAATCTGAATTTTTCTATCTTTGTATGTATCAAGGTATCTTTTATCCATAGGTATCTAGATTGTAAAAACTGGGATTATTATTGAAGAGGGCAGTAAGCAATTTAGGAAGTACACTCTCTTCCTATGACAGAAGCTTTGCAACTAAGCACAGTAATTTATGTTGATAAATTGCAGCTGTCAGAGTGTCCACATCACTTCTTGGGATGTATTTCCAACTTTGCATTGCTAGTTTCTGTAGTCTGTCATATAAACTTCTACAAAAAGCAAGGCATTTTGTGAGGGAGTGGCATTTCCTAAATTGGTCCAATCTCATCTTGGTTTAATGCTTAAATTCAACAAATTAAGAGTCATAATAATTACTGAATGTTGTTAGTACTCACTTTTTTTCATCCTATGAGGATCTAAAAGTAATATTAGAGAAAGGGAGCCATGACCTGAAAGAGTTTAGAATCCTAGGGAATATAGGAACATCCCAAAAAAAAGATGGAAATGAATTTTTAAAGCATTATTTCAGTGGGCTTAGGAAATGAATCAAAAAGATAACATAAATCTGCTCAAATTAAACTAATCGCTTATCAGACTGGACCCATCAAAAAGGAGCAATAGATACAACCTTCTTGGGAACTCAACAGTTCTAGATCTGATTCTCCTCCTAACTTTGGGATGTTGGAAGAATTGTCTTCCTGGCTTTGATCAATATTTTTGACCTACAGATTTTTATGTATTTTATCTTTAAATAGTATTGGCCTGATGGAGAAAAAAAATAATTTTATTGAGTTTTTCATCCTTTCTTGATTTTCTGTGAATACTTTCTTGGTATTTAATAAAGAAGGCTGCCTCTTTTTTTTAGCTTCTGCAATTAGGAAAACTGTCCACATCACTGCAGTGTCCAGAAGGTATATTCAGCAACTTAACACACTTAAGCTTAATCTCTATGAACATTTTTTCCCATTACTTTCTTAAACATAGAACAGCGAAACAATAAGCAAAGCTCTGGTTTATAGCATTTGATGTATTCTTACTAAAAATTTAACAATCAATTCTAAGGAGGTGCTATGAGCTCAGTCTCACATATATCTGTATATAATTTAATATATCATTATTTTATTGAGACAGTTGGGAGTTCTGGATAATTTGATGAGATGTAAGTAGAAGGATGTGCTTTAGTTAAATTGAATAGTTTAATTAAAAAAAAATTTTTTTAAGTACAGAATGGTCTAAAAGCATTAATAAGTATGACTACATTAAAACTTTTAGAAGACCCTTTATAATCACATTTACAAATTAAAATCCACTAAGGTATAATATATGATTTATAAGAATGACAACAAAGTATAGCAGAAATGACTGATTTTTAGCACCAGGAGATCTACAACCAAGCTCTGACTCCACCATGTTATCCTGAGCAAGTCATATCACCTCTTAGAGGAAAATGAGACTAATGAGACTACCTCCCAGGGCCATTTTTGAATGGGAGAATGTATATAAAGTGCCTTGTAAACTGTAAAGGTTTCAAGTGTGAGAATAAACTTTATCTCCTAAAGCATAGATATCCCCATTTATTTAGGCCAACATCTACATTGCAATTAGCATTTACCCATTTTAGAGACCACCTACAAGAAACGTAGAACAATCCTTTAAGACTTTTTTCTTTATTAACTTTGTTTCTTAATACATGGTGTTAATAAAGCCATAGTCAATAAAGTTTTGATATTTTTCATGGTCTGTAGGCTGAGCCTCTTCCTCCAGTCTGCCATTTTGCACAAATCTCCCAAAACCCAGGGGGTTTAGTAGAATATTATTCAGTCTTTTCAAGTGAGTTTAGAAAACCCACTTAGGGTTTTCTTGGCAAAAATATTGGAGTAATTTGCTACTTCTTTCTCCACCTCTTTTTATGGATGAGGAAACCTAGTCAAACAGGGTTAAGAGACTTGCCCAGGGTCACATAGCTAGAAAGTGTCTGAGGCGAGATTTGAACTCACAGAGTTGTCTTCCTGACATCAAGTCTGAGTCTCTTTCCACTGCACCACCTGGCTGCCCTCTTTTCTCACTACAATAACATTAATAAAGAAGAGCATCACTTCCTCTCTGGGATACTGCATTTTTGCCTTAGTCTTCCTTATTCTAGTCTTCTCTTCCAATCTGAACTATATAAAATTACCAGATAAATCTTTAAATTCTATTCATCCTGCCACTCTCTTTCATAAAAATCTCTAAGGTCTGCTTATTGCCTATCAGATCAAATCCAGATTTCTCAACCTGGAATTCAAGGCTTTCTTCATTTGGCCTTTTTCTACTCCCATCAATCTTATTATTCCCCAAGCAGCTTTACCATCTAGTACGTGATGACACTTATTGGAAACTAACAGAACTCTACTTAAATGAAGAGTTTCTTAGTTCCTGGAGGAGTTCTGTCTTCTTTAAATACAAAATGCCCTGTTTGGCAGCCAAGGTGCTTGTAACATGGCCCTCTCCTACCTTTCCATTCCTCTTACCCTTTCATCACTGGCATGTATTCTCTATTCTGGCTGCACTGGATTTCTGCCTGTTCCACAAACAAAACACTGAATTTTGGTTTTGAGCATTTTTCTACCTGCCTCTATGCCTAGAAAGCTCTCCTTCCTCCAATCCAAATATAGAACCTCCTTGGCTTTCCTTAACTCCAGTCTTTTACAGGAAGGCTTTCTTAATTCTACTCTTAATTCTCTTCCCTCTGTTAATTATTTCCTACTTATTCAGCTTATAGCTTGCTTTCTATATATTTGTTGCCTGCTCTCTCTCTCCCTGATTATATTGTAATTCCAGGGTGGGGGGCAGAAACATGTCTTTTACCTCCTTTTGTATCCCTACTATTTAACATAGTGTCTTGCATAGGTGTGTAGTAAACATCGATTGATTAATTGATAATTGTTTTTCCATAAGCCTAAGGATCCAAGCTTCCTTTAATAGATGGGACAATGCATTTCATTAGAAGATTTTTTGTTTATAGGAAAGATCATTAAATTTAAAGGCAGAATATATATGTTCAAAGCAAAAAAAAAAATGGCCACAAATGGTTACATTGAGGTGAGATGATAGACAGAGACCAAAAACTTTGGATCAGGAAGATTCAAATCCTGCTTTAGATATTTACAAGTTGGGTGACCCTGGGCAAATCTCTCTGTTTGAATTCACTTGAGCCAACTTCCCTTCTCTTTGTAAAAACATCAGAGATCCATGGATATGAACTTTGGCTTAAAGAAGGTTGTCTAACATTTAATCTGCTTCATCTAGGCCACACTGAACCTCAAACAATGAGAAATTAAAAGACCCAATCTTCCTATTTTAGAGAAGCCACAAGGAATAGTTATTTTTTTTATGTAGTAAATATCTAAATTCTGATTCTTTTGGCTGCACAGAAGGTTCCCTGATACTTTTCTTCAGATCCTGAGGAATACAATTTCCCCCCAAATTGTCTGTAGGTTCACCATATTACTGCTCTTTCTGGAGAAATCCCAAATAGACTAGGAATGAGGGATTTTCTCTGCCTCATTAGAAGTTTAAATTTTCTTCAAAATAACAGAATCTGGTAGAAATCCTGCTGGATTGAGATTCTGAAGACTTGGGTTCAGATTACAAGATCTACATTCATTTGCTGGTGGATAATTAATGTCTTTGGGACTTAGTTTCCTTACTTGCAAAATGAGAGAAATAAACTCAATAATTTGCCTGGGTAGCAAACTTTCTTATGCTCCGATATTGAAAAGGGTGACACCACAAATGGAGTCTGTATTCATATGGCCTTTGCCATGTCTAGGCAGCTATGCTTGGGTTTATTCCTGATGATTGGCCTAATTGGTTGGACAGTGATTAAGCACCTCTGTGGAAATAAAATGCACACTTGGGGGAAGTGAATTCATTCTTTCAGGGCACTGAGGTGGCATTAAGTAAATTATCCCTCAAGTGTACTAAATGGCACCCTAGAGCCCTAGTAGAATTTATTCACCACACCATGGGTTTACTCCCAGGCTTTACTCCCAGGAATAAGATCAAGAGCAGAGATGGAGAAGAAAAGCTGAAGATGGGAATAAGAAGCTTCCCTGTGATTAGTGTCTTGTTTTTACACATCAGTTTTGGAGTTCAATGTCCAGAGAGGTCAGGAGGCTCCTTTTCATGGTAAATGATAACAAATTAGGCTGCCAGTCCTTCAGCAGAAGGTTATCTCTTGCATGAAAGCAGCTGTAGAACTAAAATTTCTGTTTTTCCCCCAGCAAAATTTATTGACTCAACTGTCACATACTATTGTCAGGCTTGCCTGAGATTATGTCTATGAAAGTGCTTTGAAAACAATTTAGTGCCATATAAATGGGGACTGATGTTACTTCTATTGCTATTATGATTATATTACTAATAGAACCACTCCGTACGAAGCACTGAGCTAATCTCACAATACTTTTACTTATGATTTAGACTTTAAGATTGATTTTTGGTCCATCATTTTTCAGTCATGGCCAACTCTTTGTGACTCCATTTGGGGTCTTCTTGGCAAAGACTTCAGTCAGTTGCCATTTCCTTCTCTAGCTCATTGTACAGATGAGGAAACAAATGACTTGTCCAGTATATGGAATGCCATCCTACAATTGGAAGGAGAAGCTGATAACCAGGAGGCAAGTCTCAATATAATGAGTTTTGGGGAGCTATAGCAAGTCCTAAAGACATCTCCTAAGGCATTAAGGGATTTGGACTTGTAAAGGTGGACAAGGAAATCCAGATCTTTTATAGTACTAAAGTATGATCTCTTGCCACTAAAGTATCTTCCCTCTCTATTAAGTTCCCTCCCTTGACTGGAGCTGATCCTTGAGGGAGTGCTTTTCCCTATAATTTGTGTTAGCAGTCTATTGTTCCTTAAGCTCTCTTTAGTCTCTTTATCCACCATAAATTAGCTTCAGTGGGAGGGGAGGCAAGATAGTAAATCTATATTTCTTTTTTTTAAAAAAAAATTCAGTTTATCTCTGTAATTATACCTCCTTTTCCTTGAGTAGCTGATTTTCAGTTAAATCTCAATTTCAATATTTATACAGGCACATAATGGGATAGAAGGTTGAATGGCTCTCCCACCTCAATTCACACCTATAAACTGCTATTTTTAAAAATGAGATATAAGCACATCCTTTTCAGAAAATAGAGCTATTCATGATTACAAAAAAAAAAAGCAGCTTTAACATTGACTTTTTTTTTAATTGAGTGGGTGAATGAACAACTAGAGCTTTTTCACTCTATATTATAGGCAGTGTATCCAATTCAAAGGGTCCTTTATACTCTCAGATGTTAGGTAATTGGTAAGCAAGCCCCTACTTATAGCCTTCTCTTTGTTAACTCACAATGGGAGCATACATATGCTGGATGTGCTGAGCTTCATGTTCCTCTCCATATTGGACAGTTCAGTGGGAACTCCTGCTCAGAGACTCAGATCAAAGTGCCAGGAAGCACACCTTTTGGCCAGGGTTTCTCTTTCTATTCCTGGGTTCCTGTTATTGCTGTTCAATCCTTTGTCCAGTTGTGCCCAATAGTCATGACACTGTTAGAGGTTTCCTTGACAAAGATACTGGAGTGGTTTGTTGTTTCCTTTTCCCTCTCCTTTTCATATGAGGAAACTGAGGCAAACTTGTGGAGGGTCACACAACTAGCAAGTGTCTGAGGCCAGATTTAAATTCAGGAAAATGTTATTCTGCCTTCAGGTCCAGCACTTTATCCATGTACCACCTAGCTACCAGCCTTACCAGCCAGCCTAAAATTCCTTTCTCCCCTCTTTTGGAAAGCAAGTAATTGGGTCACAGAAAACCCTAAAAGATGAACACAACTCAAAAAAATTTTCCTCAGTGCCCTTCTGTAACACTGACACAGCCTTCCACTAACTAGTCCATATCCTGGATGTTTTTGTTTGCTCTTCAAAGCTTCTTAAACTTTTCTTAACTGCTATCTCCTTTCTCAGTTATTAGGATACTAGCCAGGGAGCCACCTTGGGTGAGCTGAGAGTGAAGCAACCCATGATGAACTTTAGGGCAGGTTGGTTACCTATTGGCGATGTGTGTTTTAAAGTGCTTAACAGGAAGGCAGGAATGTAGAAAAGATATGAGAAGAGACTGTGAACAATGGAATTTGTAAGTTGTAAAGAGCTATATAAATTAAGATGATGATTTAATTATATTATTATTAAAGTCCTAGGATCAGGACTCCTGGGCTCATTTCCCAAATCTTACATTTAACATCTTGGTGACTATAGGAAGTTACCTAAATTTTCTTGATCCTTAAGTTTTTATATCTTCCAAATAGGAGTAATAATTGGTCCTAGCATTACTAATAGACTCTGAGCTAATGACAACTTCTCTCTGCCTCAGTTTTCTCATCCATAAAATAGTGCCTAATACATAGGATTATGATGGACAAAGCCTTCTTCTATCCTTAAAAAGGCAATCCATTTTTATGAGCTTTTCTTACTCTAATTCATAGGGTTATTGCAGGGAAAGCCTCTATAAAACTTAAAATTTTATTTATATCGTGGTAGTGATCACATTATTATTATCATCACTAAACATTGTTATTATTACAAAGGGAAAGCTTTAGTGGGATTGAAGGGAATTGCATATAATAGAGGAAGTAGAGAAAACTACCTTACCTACCATCATCATCACCCAACTCCATACAGAATGACTGTTTATCTGAACTGAATTATGCCTTTACACACCAATTTTCTTAGCCTTATGACCCCCATACAATGTTTGGAAGAATATACAAAATTGTGGTCATTAGCTTACCATTTATTTGGTTCCCTTCTTGTTCCAAAAATCAAAATATTTTTTCACTTAGCATTTTTCCATAGGAACAGTGGTTGGGTACCAATGCTAGGCCCCCAAAATTACTGAACTATCGTATTATACATGTGTGACTTTAATGAAGTCTCAGTCTTCTCAAGTCTCATTTTCCTCATTTGCAAAATGAATTGACCTATTTGACTTCAAGTCCCTTCAAACCCCAAAGAGGTGATCTACGATTCCTTCAATTTCACTCACTATAGCCATGTAACAGTTTGGGGGTAGGAGCTAGTACCAAGTTGGTGGTTGTCCTACTGTTGACAAATCCTTTTAATAACAGCTAACTTTACATGTGGCAGAGAAGTATTACGTGACCCTTCCCCAATAATTACAAACTCCTTAATTGAATTAATTAGTCTACTCCAGTTGAAATAACTAACAAGATGATAACTTCCTGACACCTTATCAGGTAAGCACATCTTTAATGAATCTATTAATACATCAAAGGTATTAGATAGAATGCAAAAAATTCTTAAATAATTTACAAGTGAAAACCATTGGATACAATGGAGTATTATTGGAGAGATTAGGAAATTGAGAATCAGAGATTGTAAGGGGGGAAAGGGCTTAGTTTAAAATGTTGGACTGGATTAATAAAGAATAGGGTTGCCAGGAATCTTATGAAATTCCAAAGGGACTTATTTAGCAATTTATTTATAAAATATAGCAAGAGTGAAAGTACGAAAATGAGAGAGAGGATAGGGTAAACTATATAGCATAAGCACTAATTTTTTTTGCTCTGACCCCTGGCTCAAAAACAGGCAGAGGAGTTTAGTCCTAGCTGGAGAGGCCTTGGTCCTTATAGCCGAGGACCTGGGGATGCAGGGATACTCTCTCAAGAGGATATGTCTCTCCTCTTTCACTCACTATGTGCCAGTTCAAAGGGAGATGTTAAGAACAGTCTCACCAAGTACAGGATTCTCAGGTCCAGTCAGCAGATTCAACCAGCCTCAGGCAACTCAGAACTTCAGAAGCCAAAGTTAGAAGTCCCAAGTACAAACAACTCAAGAACTCTCTGAAGATCTTCCCACAGGAAGTTGTAACTCCCTTTTAAAGACACTTTCTTTTGCATCACTTCCTGTGCCTTCCTCCACTTTCATGTTTACCAATTACAGTTGATGCTTTGCTTAGAAAGGCCCAGGGAGCAGTCATTTTGATTCTGATTCATCACTCACTATTTCACACTTAATGATTAAATGGGATATTTACACTTTTGGTGATTAAATCTAAAATATGGGCAGGGAAGTTAATTTAATCTTCAGAAGATCCATTTCCTAGGGCAGTAGTTTAGCCCCTAATTTCTTCTTCCTTCAACCAGAGAAGGATCCTGTGACTTTCAAAGCCCGGAGGATTTGGATTTCTCACTGGCATCCTAACAGCCACTTCAGATAGCTGCACATGTGTAGATAGACATGTGTGTGTATATACATATATATGTTCAGTTCACAAAGGAGGAAATGTATGCAGCAATTTGCCCAAAGCCATGCCACTCATTACTTAGCTTCATATATAGCCTCAGTTCCTGGGCTCTTCCTGGGAGCCTCCTCCCCATCTTCCATGTACCTTACCTGTGAATGTTTGTTTTCTACTTCCCCAATTCTCTCTAGACTTTATTCAATCACCTGATCTAATAATGTTCAATGTCTCTAGTTGACAAAATCTGGAACTGCTATTTTTAATTTTTTATTCCTTTAAAAATTTTGTCTGGGGAGAAATAATGGAGTTGTGTGTATGGAGAGCAGGAGTGGAGAGAATTTAAGGAGTTTTTCTTATTCATGAGCACCCTCTCTCATTGCGGTTGTAGTTCCCCTGTGTAATTTATTAAGAGCCTGAATAATTTAGAACTCATTTTTTCCCTCACCCTGTAAAATCACCAGACAACAACCAACAAAAACCTGAGTACCCTTCTGCTCATTGTATTTACAACTTACTCTGGAGGATTATGATGCTTTCCCTAAATAAAAAAGGAGCTGGAGAAAGGCAATGTGGATCCCCAAGCTAAGTGAAAGTAAGATCTGGCTTTACTTAACCAGCTGTGGGCCAGAGATGTGTGTGTCCTTTGTGTTCTATAGACCTCTCTCTAAAGCTTTATACTTTTGCACTACAAGTTTGGAAAGGAATGAGTAATAGGATAAAGTTTGTGACCTCCTCAGACATATCTTCCTCCCCCTCCTCTTCTGTTTTTAAGTTAGCTGATTGAAACCTCCATTATCACCTTATCAGGTGAAAACACCTTTAATGAATCAATTACTACATCAAGGACATTAGATTGTATGCAAAAACTTCTTAACTAATTTAAGAGTGAAGTATTGCTGTACACATTGAGATTGGCCGGAAAGACTAGGAAATTTGGAATCCCGTCTCATTTCTTTAAGGCACCCATTTCCAAGGTCTTCTGCATGAGGGTTGTAGGAAGATACAAAATGCAGAGCTGCATGGGAGGTGGGTTGGAGGCAGGATGTAAGATGAGAAATGGAATTGAACATGGAAAACCTGAGTTAGAGTCAAGTTCTTGCTTACTTCTACTCTTGAGCAAATCATTTAAGGGCTCTAGACCTGTAGCCACATCTATGAAATGGGGATAGAACCAGAAATCTAAGGTCTGCAAAGGATCTTCAAGACAATTGAGTCTAACTCTTTCATTTTCTGTTTGAAGAAACTGAGCTCTAGAGAAGTGGAGGGATTTTTCCAAAGGTCCTACAGATAAGGAGTCAGGATTTGAATGCAAATCTCCTTTGAACCAAACACTTCTCCTTATCTCAGAGGGTTGTTAAGAGGATGGAATGAGATTAAGTATCTGAAATGAAAAAGAATTCTATAAATACAAAATAATATATGCTATGGTCCCTATTGCTGGGGATACCATGACATTGGACTTGATGAGGGAGGGGGATGAGAAAGAGAATCCTGAAAAATGGCTTGAATGTGGTCTGTGTGTTCTCACGCTGAATTTGCCCTAATCTTCCCATTTTAAAAAATTATAAAGTAATGTGAAATAGTAGTTCTTCCCAATACTTTAGCAGTATGTCAACTTTCCTAACCTCTTAGACAAAAAGAGCAGCCCTTAGTAGAACTCAAGATGAGGGGTTTTCTAAGCACTGACATGAGATGAGCTCCTGCTGTGTCCCCAGAAAAATACAGCTGGCCCCAGTCCAGTCAACTTGTCAAGAAAAAAATGTTTCTGTTTCCAGCAAATGGATATTCAGGCAATATTCAGAGAACTGCTCCATTTGACCCTCTAATTAAGAACAGGTCACCTGTCCCTTATCACTCTAAAAATGGTGCTATGCCCCTCAAAATGCAACACCTGGCTCCTTGCCACAAAGAAAGTATCACAGTATATCCTTGACTAAGATTAAGACCTTTACACAGTCTCTTCAAAAGCTTTGTTGGCTTTGGTATCTTTGGTAATGTAAACAACAATTGGATTTACTAAATAACCATGTAGTGTGCTGAACCCACTCTGTCAGAGATGCAGAGGTATGGACAGTTAGACCATGTCTTGGCCCTCTGCCAGAGTCATCTCCTAACCCATCATTCCTCTCTTCTTTGCCAACAAAGTCAAACCTTTGGGGAGAAAGAAATGGGTGAAAGCTGATTAGCTCTCCTCTATTTAAATAGTGAAAGTCGATTCTGTATGTCTTAAAATTTTGCTGTTAATGTGGTTATATTCGGGGAGGAAAGGTCTCTTTGCTTCCCTGTCTCTTTTCTTACTTCTTTTGGATTTGAGAATACAGACAACCACTTTTTCATCCATATTAAATATTTTACAGAAGTCCGGGCATACACTGGTATAAAACATTAAACTGGACCTGTCTAGAAAGGTGATGAGATCTACCACATGCTATCAATCAGGTTTTGGACTATGACTAGAGCTATTTTGCATTTTGTAGCTAAGTGGTGCAGGGTAGACACAGGGTCTAGACTGAAATCAGGAAAACTCATCTTCCTGAGTTCAAATCCAGCGTCAGACACTAGCTTTGTGACTCTGGGCAAGCCCCTTAATGCTTTTCGCCTCGGTTTCCTCATCTATAAAGTGAACTGGCAAAGGAAATGGCAAACTATTCCAATATCTATACCAAGATAACTCCAATGGGTCATGAAAACTCAGACATGAGTTCATGTGGGTCCAGACTGTATACTGAATAGAAATTTTAAACCTAAAAACAAACATTTATAGGTTATCCTAGGGACAATAGGAAGCCATTAGCATTGGCTGGGTAGAGAGAAGTGGGATCCAAGAGTTACTGGAAGGGAGAAATTAAACGTTGTGTCAAATGCTTTGATATACAAGTTAAGGAAGAGTGAGGATGTCAGCATAATGCCAAGGTGGCAAAGCTGAAATCCTCAAGAAAATGGTGTCTTCAGTAGAAATAGCGAGTATAGGAAGAGAAAAGGGTTTAAGGAAATAGGTACAGTCAGTGTGCATTAATGATGTAGCAGCTGTTGGCCCCATAGCTGGCAATTGGTGGATAATTTGTGACAAGATATATTTGGTCTTGGTCTCAGGGAGGTTGGGGTGATGGGTTGCTCCCCAGGATTACTGGTACCTCCAGAAGGATTTCAGGATATTCAGGGAGGTGGTGACAATAATTTACCACTGTATACATACCACCTCCTTTCTTACTCTCAGGGTAAGCCTTGCCCCATAGGGGAGGTAGAGGCTGAATAACCTTGGTATTAGAGAACTTAAGGAGAGTTAGATGCCAAACAACTCCCTTGCAAGCCACTTGGTCCCAACTACTAACCTCTTTGGGATTGATATTCAAAGGGAAATTCCTATTTGGGACTTAGCTTCTCTGAGTAAATAGTAAGGGGAAGAGAGTCAATTTATGCCCTCTTGGTGTTTGAAACTTAAAATCTTTGTTATAATATATGTGCTCTCCAGTTTGACTGGGGAGAAAGGAACAATCTCAATTGTATTGGGAAGAATGGGGTTTTCTTGGCAAAGATACTATAGTGGTTTACTATTTCCTTCTGTAGTGAATTAAGGCAGAGATTAAATGACTTACCCAGGGTCACCCAACTAGTATGTATGTATGATATTTGTATTTTACTTTTCTTACATACTTACAGTTCCAGAGTTGGAATGAATCCCAGAAACCATCTAATTAAACTCTTCCTTTTAAGAAAAGAAAACTGAGGCACAGGCTATCAAATGACTTTTCCAAGGTCATACAGGTAGGAATGATCAGAAGCAAAATTTGATCTTTGGTCCTATGACTATTGTTACCACACTGTATTGTTCTGAAAGACTATATTTCACAGACAAATTGACTTCAATGGACTGTCTTCATGAAGTCTTCCCATATAATCCAGTTCAGGCTAGTTTGAAAGAAACAAGTTCCATGGTTTTTTAAATGAACTATTATTTAAACAATAAGAACTTCTTATCTATTCTATGCTGGTTACTACTAATGTGCTTTATTTAAAAAAAAACAGAAGCATAGACAAATGGTTATATTTGTCACTCAGTTTATCTATGTATGTATGCCATTGACCCTCATTCTCCCACCTCTTTTCCTTTCCGAAAGTCAAACTCCAATATTATCTTTCTTTTACTTGAGAAAATTATATGAATAATCTGTGAAAATTAGTAAGGAATATCTTCTGTCTGGACTAAATCCCTACTGCTTATGTTCTGAGGAAAAAAGAGATGGAAAAATTTTATAGCTGAGATTTTTAAGAACTTTTTCTCTTACTATCTTCTCTTTGGTCTCTCCCAAATGACAGATTTCCACCAGCCTCTGTTTCTTCCCAACATCTACTTTGTTCTTTAAAATGTCCAGGGGAAGCAGCTCTATAACCTCTTTGTAATATATCACAGTTCCTCTGCCATAGGCCATAAAGTCAAGAGGTTCAAATGCAGGAAAATGAGGAGAAGAAATGAAATTTCTCGGGGGAAAGGGGAAACATTGTTAGAGTAGAAATATACCAAACTGAGAGGCAAGTATTTTCTTCCCTGCAAAATAAGAGCATTGGATTTGATAAAGTAATTTTCATCTCAATAATTCAATGTTGATTAAAATTCAGTATTAACTTTGACTTGCCTAAGGGAACTAGGTTCAAAATTTGCACATGGAATAAAATTCAGTGCCTAGCCATGAATTCAGATCATTTTACCCAACTATCCTCCTTTGTGAATCTTAAATTTTCTCAGACTCTACCTTGGAACATTATCTTAAGGTTATGGTTCAGGTTATTCCCCATTTAAACAATGGAGGTACTGGATCAGGAATGTATTGGGAATTTAACATTACTCCACCCATACTTGGGCATACTTTAGGGGAAGATAAAGTTGTAAACTCCTTACTGAACAATGAAAAAGTACTTAACTCATATGTATAGTGAGGCCAAAGCCCTTAAGCTAGGTCTATTTTTAGATCTAATACAAAAGGGTGCTAAGTACCTATAAAGGTCAAATTGATCAATAAAGGGTCAGGCAACTTGCAAGGGGAAAGCTTAACAAAGAGGTGTGAAGTACTCAGAAGATATAATCTACCCAGAGAAGGTGAGAACTAAAAACTGAGAATGGGCTGTCCTAGGAAAAGCTACTGTGATTGTTTGACATGAGAATTTAGGGGAGGGGACACAAGAGAAATTTCTCTTTAAAATGAGCTGTCTGAACTAGTTCAAGGTAGTTCCATTTAATTCAGGTTTGGAAGCTAAGTTGGAGGTCAGGAATCAGAGGAGGCTGCTGGGTCTCTGAACACTGGAGTTTTGCATGGAAAGATCTTGTGGTGAGTGATTAAAGACTGACTTAGTTTCTCTCTTAAAGAGAAAGGCCTAGCCTTTTCCTACTATTTCCTCTTACTCTGTCTCTTTCCCTTTCCTTAATTCCTTCATTTATATTAATAAAAATCTCCATAAAACCCAGCTGACCTGGGTATTTCACATTGGGGGATTTTTCCCATGGCAACCACTTATTTTTGATATAAAATCAAGACGCTAAAAATTATCTTTACAGTTTGGGCAATTCACAGTCTTGAAAACCACATTTTTGCAGTCACACCTTCCCTTATTAGTCATATCTCTGGACAATTACCTTCCATTCTGAACGCAAATAATTATCATTCAAGATGAAAACTGGAAAAGACTAGGCCAGTCTCTTCATTTTACAAATAAGAAGACTTCGGGTCCAGAAAGGGTGCCTGGGCCAAGTTTTCCTCTCTAGTTTGTAGATGAGCTGGTTCTTGAACCCAGGCCACCTCACTTTTAGTCTTCTTTTCACAGCATGGTCTGGTCCCATGGTACAGATTCAGAAATTTGACTGACCACTTACACCAAGGGTGCTTGGGCTGATGCTAATCAATTTCAAAAGACACTGACTTGTAAACACGAATGACGTTAAAATGGAAGCCAGACATGGCCCAAGAACTTGGACTAGTTCTCTTTAGGACACTCCTTCCTAAGTGTATTTCCCTGAGGATCCAAACTATTTATCAGAAGTTTGTCTTGATGAGCATGAAATTAGAAAAATAATGGGAAAAAAAGATGGTCATAAGGGACATTTCTTTCAGGTAACATAGAGCCCTGTATGAATAACTTTTTTGCCCTCAGAGGAAGCAATCTATCTAAAGACCTAGACTGAGCATCTGGATTACTATCCATCTCTCCTTAGACTGAAACTGATAGATTTCTTTCTGTCAAATACTCTCTTTTCTGTCTTTTATTTGGACTGAAACCTCCTGCTTCTCTTCCTTTGCTATTAGAACTATTTTCCATTATGAGAATGTCATATTGTAACACATGTTCCCATTATGTATTTTTTGCCATTGCACTTTCCAAATCCTACACTGATTAAATCTTAAGTGGCCTTTGTCCTGATTAATCCCATGTAATTGTATAGTGCATTACAGTTTTAAAGGGGCTTTCACATTGATACACCAGAGTTTACCCTGTTCAATGACCCTCTTATAATAAACATCCAGTGAGGCATAAAACAGAAAGATGTATGTTCTCCAAAGGGATTTGCTATAGTGGTGGAGAGCTAAAGCGGACTCCTCATGGTCTGGGACTTCTAAGGACTTCTATCCCCACTCCTGTTTGTGGATGAAATTGTATTGATTGCTTTAAGCCCCAGCACACTGCAGAGCCTCCTGGAAAAGATGTTTAACCATTCAAAGAATTTTGCTTGTCCACCCATACAAGAAAAACCAATTGGAGAGAGAAAAAAAAACAATTCTTATTTCCAAAATTTTGACATCCATTTGAATGGGAATAGAATGAGTAGAATAGTGTGATAAGCTCTTTGGGCTTTTCCCCTCCCAAACCCATATTTTCTGTCTTAGAATTGGCTCTAAGGCAAAAGAGCAGTTAGGACTAGGTAATGGGGTCACTTAGCTAGAAAGTGTCTGAGGCCACATTTGAACTTGGCTCTCAATCCAATGAGCCATCTAATTGATGCCTTTTATATATAATTCTTATAGATATGAGAAACTAGATGGCTTTGTGGATAAAGAGCCAGGCTTTGAGTTGGGAAGATCTGGGTTCAAATCTGGCCTTAGACCTTTTCAAGCTGTGTGACCCTGGACAAGTCACTTAACCTTAATTGCCTAATCCTTACTATTCTTCATTTTTTCTTAAATCAAATTGATATAAGCTGATGGAAAGCCAAAGTGGTCCACTGTCATCCAGTGTATTGCTCAAGGAACCAGGAAAAAGTAAGGGCAAAAATATGAAGTCAGAGGATGGATAGGAATGAATAGGCTTTAATTGTCATTATTAAAGAGAATTCCAGCATCTTTGAGATAAATGATACATTTTGGTATTTGAATATTAGGCAGCATTGGTCTTAGAATGGGTGTCTTGCCACAGAATAATTCCTACATGTCCTCAATACTCCTTTAATAGCCCTGAGAATTAAGTAATTTTAGTATTGTCATATGCCCATATTATTGATGAAGAAACTGAGACTTAAGTGACTTGCCCAAGTTCATTGTTAATTCTGACCTAAGTCCCATGCAATTTCCACCATGAAGCATTGCCTCTCTGCTATGTCTTCCTAGGCTCCCTTGGAAACCAACATCTTGACTTTGGCCTCTTGGTTATGCCTCTCTGGTATGTCTTCCTGGGCTCCCTAGGATACCAATGTCTTGACTTTGGCCTTTTGGTTATCACTAGTTAATTGTTTATTAAGTGGTTGAATAAAGTTTTATCCATGCATAATAATATTGACACAATAAAAAGCAAAATTTTTCAAAGTAATTTCTATAAAACAACTCTATGTGAAAAATTATTCAATTATTACCTCCATTCTACAAATGATAAAACTGGGGCAAAGAGCACTAGTGTCTAAAGTGGAATTTGAAACTAGGTCTCCTGACTTCAGGTTGTTAAATTTATGTTTGGCCTGAATATATTTAATTGGTCTCCAGTGATTTAATTACTAAATCCCAAAAATGAATTAGTAAAGTCACAATGGAATTTATGGTAGCTTATTTTACAATAGACAGAAGATATTAAGGAAGAGAGAAAAAAAGAAAAAGAGAGATAGAGTGACTACAAGTCTCAAAATACCACGATCTTAGAATAATTGAAATTGCAAGGAAACTAACTGGAAAGATATGATTATTGCAAACTTTTTGTCGTACCATGAAAAACATCAATGTTAACATGATTAGAAAAAGAAGAAAATCAGTCATGCAGTGAAAGTGAGAGACCATATCATAGTCTGAGGTTGGGCATCAGTCACCTTTGATATTAAAAAAAAATGAAGAGTTCTATATTTGGTGGCTGATCTAAAGAATACTGCTGGAATCATGAATAAGAATTATGCTGATGAAAAGATATGAAGGGGTTACCCTTTGCTTCAGTAGACACATTAGTGAAATCACAGATCCATCAAAGAATGTTCTTTCTATGTAGTTATAGCCCATGAATATTGATCTTTCTTGACTGCTTTCTTCATTATCTATTGTTTTGCATCTTTACAGATTTTTTTTATGTTCCTCGTGTTTGACATTCTTAATATTATTGTACCACAGTTTGTTTAGCTATTCCCAGTCATTGGACTGGTAGGCTATTATTGCCTTAATTTCAAATGGGAATTCCCATTGTTTCTTTAACCCTAGCTGCTGTAAACTAGTTGGCACAGATAGGAATCTCAACCAATGTAATGTTTCTGGTTTAATCAATTTTTTTAATACTTCTTTATTTCCCATTATGCGCTCTTTGCTGTTTTTGAGGTTGGGCAAAGATGAATTCTATTTTATGCTGGGATATATGGCAATCAAATAGAAACCAGAGACCATTGACATATGTCATGGTACCAGAGCATGACTATTATGATTTTTCTTAAGCAATGTGTTTGAAGGTTGAACTATGGGCAATCAATTGCCCTGTTAAAAATTTAATGTCTTTTTCTGCACAGTGTAGCATTATGGTAATTTAGTGGTGCATTAAGCCTCTCTACATTTGAGGGTCATAAGCTTATATCATCTGGTCTGGTTGGTGTCTAATAGGATACCATAATGATGAATATGTTGGTCTTTCGTTTAAGTCAGCCTAGGTAGAGAGTGTCCTTTGTTTCTGTTGAGCAAGTTTTTAGTAAGGATGTAGAAATTAATGGGTAATAGGCTCAGAATCTAGGGTCTATAAAGATGAGTCAAGCTATTTCTATACAAATAAAGCAAAGGTCTTAAGCATGTGTTAGGTGCTTGTTTAAAAAAAATAGAAGTTAAAATAATTAAAAACAACTAAGATTTTATCTATGGACTCCAACGTAAAAAAGATCAATAGATCACTTGTTTCGATGGGGTTATGATTGGGAAGGTAGATTCTAAACGATCACCCTAGTGCAAATATTAATAATATGGAAATAGGTCTTAATCAATGATATATGTAAAACCCAGTCGACTTGCTTGATGGCTGTGGGAGAGGGAACAGAGGAGAGGAGGAAAAGAACATGAATTATGTAACTATGAAAAAAAATCCTAAATTAATTAAATACTTTTTTTTTAGGAAAGATCAGTAGTGTTATAATTAAAATAGTTAATCTGCCTTAGTTAAAATAGTTATGGTCATAAACTGTAAGAGTTAAATAGTTGAAGGCTTAAACTGTGGCAGTTAAAAGAGTTAATGGTATAAACTGTAGTGAGTAAAATAGTGGAAGATATAAATTATAGTAGATATAAGAGTGGGTGAGTAAATTTGTGACTGCAGAAAATATGTTTCACTACAGTGTCTTGGTTTTAAATCAAAATATAAGATGGTCACCAGGGAAATATTCCCAATTATTCAAATACCCAAGTCAACTGGGTTTTATAGAGATTTTAATTAATACAAATGTGGAATTAAAGAGAGAAAAAGGAAATAAGTATGAAGGGCCTTAAGCCAACATGGCCTAGACCTGAGTCTTAAGAGAGAGATATCAGTCAGTCAGTCTTTTATCACTCACCACAAGGTCTGTCTAAGCAAGGATTCTAGTGACACCACGCCAGCTCCATCTCAGCTGACTTCATCAGAGAGAGTTCCAGCCAGAGTCCTCCTCAAAGAGCCTTCCAGCCAGAGACTGTTTCAAAGGGCCTTTCTCCAGAGCCTCCAGAGGGACAGAGTCCCCTCAGAGGAGCTCCTTAGAGATTGTCCTCCAAGAACTTCCCTTCTCCAGAGCCTCTCTCAGGAGATTCTTCCCAAGCGATCCTCATCAGAGATCTCCAAAAGGATCTCCCTCAAGCGATTCTGCTTTTTCTTATATATGGGGTTTTCTCCTATGTCACCTCCCCTAAGTCCTTACATTTACCAATCACTGTAGATGTTTTCCAAAGGACAGCCCATTCTAAAAACACTGCTGGGTTGACTAATCCCTTCAGGAGAAAACCCCTCAGTAAGTCTGAACCAGAGAAAACACAGCTGAGTAAGTTTTCACCTCTTTGTTCCTGGCAAGTTTACAAGTTGCCCGACCTTTATAGGTACCTAGCATCCCTTTGTATAAATTCTAAAAACAGGCATGGCTCAAAGAACTCCTTGCCTCATTATAAGTATGGGTCTAAGTACTTTCATTGTTTAGCAAGGAGTTTTCTCCCCTAAAGCAGTCTTAAGTACGGGTGGAGTAGAGGTCCTCCCATTTCTGATCCTGGCCAGTTCTCACAGTCAAAATGGGGAATGTCCCCAGTAGGGAATTGTTCCAATTGAGAATTCCCCGATGGGGAAATTTTTTACATTCACCAGTCTGAGAAATTTCAAGATTTACAGTAGAATGCTTCCCCTGAGGCAAGTTGCATCCCTCCCTCACTTTATTTACCAGAAATAAAATCCTTTAACACCCTTACCACTACCACCAAAAAAATATTGTGATGACTAACCTTCTGATTATGAATTTGTCTGAACTTGGTTGTACTAATTTTTAGGAAACAGATACCAAATTCATTACTGCACCTGTGCTTTAAGCCTTTTAAGCTTGACTGGAACTGCCAGAGTTTGCACTCTACTAGCCTGATTTTGGCGAGCTTAGGGTCACTTCTTTGCCAAGGGGATGGAGTATTGACAGAAAGGGGGCAAGAAAAATACACAAATAAAAGGTTAATCGAATGGGATACTGAGAGAAACACTAAGCCTAAGCCATGATTAAGTGTAAGAGTAAATTAAGTGTAAGAGGTTTGGTCTTTGTAATGCCCAATAATCAATGCATAAATGTTAGAATTTACATCTGCTATTTGAGTATAACAAAGTTTTAATGTGGTAGTAATTACACCATTCAGAATTTGGAAGAAAATATATTTTTCCATGATAATACTGGTATTTGGAACAAAAGAAAAAATTTAGCTTTTAAAGGTAATATTAAAGATAACTATTTCAGTGTTAAAGCTATGTTCCACACATAGATTATAGTTCCCACTCCTTATTTGGACATTCCTTTTACTCTAAATGATCATCCCAAGTTCAGAGGATGAAAACAATCACTATTCTTTGGTCACAGAATTTATTTAACATAATGAGAATGAAAAGGAAAAAGATTCAGTGCTTTATCTGGCCTAATCTCCCAGCAAACATATTTCCAAGTTTTTCCTATTTAGCATATTAGTTTTTCTTTTAGTTATTCCAGAGATATAGTTCTGAAGGACTTATACCTTCTCTTCTACACTCTGCTCACTAAGGTCGTAAGACAGATTAACAGGATAAGTTTTGTTTCTGAGACCCCATTTTGGAATTGAAACTATGAGCAAAGAAAGATAGGAATTCAGGGAGGTGCATTGCTCTTTTCACATTTCATTGGACAATGAAGTTTTCTTTTTGTTTTCTTTCAATATTTTTTTTCAGTTACTTGGTGAAGGAATTTTTGACAATTGTTTTTTTATTTTTAGAATTTCTCCCATCCTCTCCTCCCCTTAGGTGATGAATATTCTTCATATAGATTATATCCATACTTTTCATGTAATACATATTTCCACATTGCTCATGTCATGATAGAAGCACATATCACACATACAAAAGAAATCTTATGAAGGATATATAGTGGAAGATGGCATATTTTGATCTGTATTCATTCTAATAGTTCCTTCATTGACTATGGATAGCATTTTCTTCATGAGTCCCTTTTGGTTATCTCAGACTTGCTTTGCTGATAATGGTTTAGTCCTTCAACATTTGATCATTGCATAATATTTATGTACATTGTACTACTGGTTATGCTCGTTATACTTTGCATCAGTTAATATAAATCTTTCCAGGTCCTTCTGAACTCATTCTGTTCACTGTTCCTCATGGCATAATAGTATTCCATTACAACCATATACCACAATTTGTTTATCTCATCCCCAAGTGAAGGACAACTCCTCAGTTTCCAATTCTTTGCCACTATAAAAAGAGCTGCTAAAAATATTTTGGTACAGATAGATCCTTTTTCCTTATCTCTGATCTCTTCAGGATACAGATGCAGTAGTGGTACTGCTGAGTCAACCATATGCATGGTTTTGTGGCTTTTAGAGCCTGGCTCTATTATGCTTTCCAGAATGGTTATATCAGTTCACAGTTCCATCAACAGAATATTAGAATCTCAATTTTTCCTCATCCTTTTCAATGTTTATCATTTTTCTTTTTTGTCATATTAGCCAGTCGCACAGTTGTGAAGTGATATCTCAGAGTGGTTTTAATTTGCCTTTCTCTAATTTATAGTGATTTGAAGCATTTTTTCATATGACTATGAATAGTTTTCATTCCTTCCTTGACAATCCATATCCTTTGACCATTTCTCGATTGGTGAATGTTTTGTATTCTTTTAAATTTGATTTGATTATCTATATCCTTGAGAAATGAGGCTTTTGTTAGAGATACTTGCTATAAATATTTTTCCAGAAATCTGTCATTTTCTTTTAAATCTTGGTTACATTTGGTTTTATTAATTTAAAACTTTTAAATTTAATGTAATCAAAATTATTCCTTGCATTTTTTGTAATGTTATCTACCTTGTTACATCATAAATTCATCCCTTATCCAAAAGTCTGACAGTTAAATTTTTACAAATTCTCCAAATTGTTTTTGTTGTTGTTGTAGCACATCCAACTCATTGACTTGCTTTTGCTTCAGTTTATTAATATAAGCATTAAGAGATATGAATTTCCCTCTTAGTACTGCTTTGGCTGCATGTTGTCTCCTCATTGTCATTTTCTTGAATGAAATTGATAATTTTTTTTAGGATTGTTTAGTTTCCAGTTAACTTTTAGACTTTCTTCTTGCTGCTTTTTGTTAAGTGAAAATTTTATTGCATTATGGTCTGAAAAGTATACATTTATCATTTCAGCTTTTCTTCATTTTATTTCTTTATTTCGGTGTGTGGTTTCTATTCCCAATTATGTGGCCAATTTTTGTGAAGGTACCATATACTGTTGAGTAAAAGGTGTTTTCCTTTCTTTTACCACTCTTGTCCCCGCTCTGCAGCTTCCCTACCCATTCCAAGTGGCCTGGGCTAGGCAGGTTTCCTGCTTTGGACTCCACCACCCCATGTACTCTGCTTGTGTGTGTGAGCAGTTTACTTCACTGTAATCCCGTTTCCCCATCTCTGTTTCCCTGTAGCTCAAGGCTCTGCTGCCATGTTGAAGTGAGTAGATCAGAGTGGTTCCAATTCTCCCTCTCTACTTCTCTGTAGCCCCAGGACTCTGCAGTCAGCGGGGAGAGGATAGGTCATTGTAGTTCCAGTTTCTCCTTTATTCATAGCCCCAGGGCTCCAATGCTACTGGGAGAGTTTGTGGCTTTCCTGCCTTCTCTACTTGTGTGGAATGGCTCTGGCTGGGTTCATTCTCATTCTATAGCATCACTCCCACTGGCTGAGCCATAGGCTGCTCCCTGATCTTCTGATCCTCACTGATGTTGTGCTGACTGTGCTGTTCTTTCCTCTTACTCCAGTGAGACATGTTCCTCCAGCTTTGTTTTCAGGCTATTTATTTTCTTCATGTGTACATGGAGGGAAGGGGGAGTGGAACATCCTTTACTTTGCCATCTTAGCTCTAAGCATGCAGCTCTAATGATCAGATAATTGAGTTTCCAAAAGCTACAGTTCATTGTCACTGGTCATGCTCTCCATGCTTGACTCATCTTCATATTCTGATCTTGACTGTATTTAGATGGTTATATCCTCTGCCAGCACCTGCAGTCTAGTCTCAGCTTCCACTGACATTAGTAAGTCACACCTGCTGCAAATTCAGGGTTTAGACACAGAACTGAATCCACTGAGCCCCCTATATATATAAAAAGAGAGAATTTTAGGGGGACAGTAGGTGATGGTGAGCTTTCTTTTGGTCATAATGAGTTTTGAAATGCATATGAGACAGTTAGAAGAAGGTGATTAAATGATGTCAAATGATACAAAGAGTTCAAGTATTGAGAAAAGTCTATCAGATTTGTTTAATTAAATTATTGGAAATCAGAGGCTCTCGGCCTTTTGATCTCAATGAAAGTTGATTTTTAAGGTTAGAAGTGTCCATCTCAGGATCCCCATTCAGTCACCTATGCTCAGGGAAAGTACAAATGAGAAGCAGCAGCCAGCACCTTGGGCTTCAGTCTTGAACTCACCTAGCCAACACATGTGCTCAATGCCATGTAAAAAGTAATTGTGAAGGTGCCAATCTTTCCTCTGACAGAAGGTTGTAAAATGAGTTGTAAGCCACGTACATATTCAGGAGTGAGGACAAAAAGCATAAGAGTACAACTGTCTCTGACTCAATGGGAAAATTCTCTCTGGTGCAGCCCTTCTGCCATTTTGGAAACCAAGGCTGTGCCATTCCAAAGCCTTCCAATTCTAAGCATCCATGTCTCTGTAATTAGTCCAGGAGACAGCAGCTCTAGCCCTGTTCAATACCAAGGAAGAAATTGAGGCTCAGGGGAAAGAATTTCTCAAGAGAAAGCTAAGTCATTAGTAGAATCAGTATTTGAACCTCTACTACTTGTGTGCCAAGTTAAGTGGTAGTTACTAAGAAGAACAGGTTATCGAAAAATCAGGTGCTAATGGTGCAACTCAAACAGCTGCAAAAAAGTTCAAAAGCAGAAACTCAGTTTAGATTCATGTTGTCAGGAAAGGTTTCATAGAGAAGCTAGGACTTCAGTTTAATCTCAAGTTAATAAATGAAAAAAGTCTTCAAAGGTAGATAGTAAATATATGCTTAGGCAGAGAGGATAGATTTGAGCAGTGGAGTGCATGTGGGAGGGTACAGATTCTAGGCATCTGGAACAAGAGTAAGCAAAAAATCAAAGGTAGTTTATTTTCAGTAATAGGACTCATTGAGATATTCACTCAGTATATTGCCAACTGCTCCCAACATAAAATACCATCACTATATATCAATAGGAAAAAAATTGAGGAAGAAAACAGGTCTTGATGATATATACACTTAAAATGAAATATATTAGGAACAAGCAAACTTCTGTTTTATGATCTTGTGAACACAGACTAAAGCAATGGTTTATTACCTCTGATATCAACAAATCAGAGCTATTAATATCAATAAACATGATCTAAATCAGATGCTGCATTTTCAAAAAGACAGGGGTCATATTGTCAGCAAGAAATATTCATTCTAAAAAAAATGCCAAATGATCCTTCATGCCTTGATTGATGGCAAACATCTACTTTCCACTTCTGTGTTATATTAATTATCTGTTGAGGTCAGGACAAGTCACAATAACCACCAGAATGTACTTTTTGAGCGCTTATTATGATCTGTGCACTTGTGTACATGTTGAGGATATATGTTTTTGTATGCACATACTGGCAGAGTAGGAGAGGTGAATAGAGATGAAAAAGATTTCATTCATCTAAACTTGGACTTATGCCAGAGATCTTGATGGGGGGTTCTGCTAGCTGTCCTCAAACTCACAGGTGGAAATGTGGGATGAGCAAATCCCCAGAAAGCACAGGTTCTTAATATCCATTTTGATATAATTGGTTTACTTTGTGATCCTTTGCATTTTATTTTACTTAAAATTATTCTGAGGAGTACATAAACTTTACCTGACTGGCCAATGGGTCTGTGACACACCAAAATGTTAAAAATCCCTGCTGCTGGGGGTGAGTGCGCAGCTTCATTTCGTTTTTGTTGCCATTTCTAGAATAGTGACAAAGAAGAAGAAACATAGTTTCAAAAGCTGGGTTTTGGATATCCTTTCTCATATTCTGATTCACCCATAGAATATTAATGAAGATGACTGAGCTAATGTACCATGAAGGCATACGAATTCTAGAATGTTAGTGAAAAATCTTAAAATGTCAGTTATAGGGGAACTTAGGTCATTTACTATCTCATTTGATAACCAAGAAAACTGAAATTCATCTACTGAGTGGGACTAAACCTAACTATCTGATTTTTTTCCCCCACTTTATTATATTAAAATTTGCATTGGTTAAGCAGACCTGGAGTCATTCAACTTTTGGGAGAAGCAGAGAGGAAAGCAAGTTCCATTTATTATGATGAATAAAAAAAAAGGAACAATCATTTTAGAGAAAGCCAAGCCCCATTCCCTGAACATCAATCAATCAGTCAATCAACATTTATTAAGCAACTTATAGATGGCAGGCACTGTGTCAGAGATATAAAAAGAAGCAAAAGATATAGCCCCTGCCCTCAAGGAGCTAACAATTTAATGTCCTTATTGCCAATGGTATGAATATTAGTCAAGCTTGCACATTTATAATGTGTTCTTATAGAATAACGTCTTCTTCCTCTCTGCCTATAATCATTATAAGCCAGTCACATTTGACTGTTTTTTTTTTTCTTAACATCAATAGGCCTCCTTTTTTAAAGTAGCTTTAATAGCTCTAATTGCAATAATGGAAATGTGAAAAGAGTCTACTAATGACCCAATGCATTAGCGCTCTTAACATAAAGAAGTAATAAAGTTTGTGTTTGTTTTAAAAAGCCTGAACATTTGATGGTAATCATGGAAGACATTTTCTAACTGGTATAATTGGCTTTGATTCCTCTAAATAATGGTCTTCAATTGGGCTAAATGTTTTTCGGACATCAGGCTGAGTCACAACATGGAATGGAACAAAAAGTAAGAATAATTAAACCTCAGAAGGTTTCTGATGACTTCTAACTTCAGTCCAAGGGCATAGAAGGATAAAGATAACTGCAGCCACTTTTCAAAGAGAAGTTGAATAGCCCATCCTCAGTCACTGGAGTTCAAAAAAAGATTAGTTGTCAGGAGAAGGTGGTGATGAGTCCTTACCTTGTGAGGTGTCTTTAGCAGATCACTGTTTTTCCAGGGAGAAAGCAGAGTAAAAACTTGCCACTCTATAGATAAGGCAGGATAAGAAAACTGAGTGGTTCCTCAGTAATTCATGGCATGTAT
The DNA here is from genome assembly GCF_027887165.1 of Monodelphis domestica. Taxonomy (NCBI): domain Eukaryota; kingdom Metazoa; phylum Chordata; class Mammalia; order Didelphimorphia; family Didelphidae; genus Monodelphis; species Monodelphis domestica. The sequence goes on along the minus strand of NC_077231.1, from coordinate 219,827,860 downwards.
AACAATGACTAAGAAAGTCTGTTCTTATCATTTCCACATTGACACAAAGAAAACCAAGTAGATAATAGGATAACTTTGAGAGCTGCATAACAACTCTCTGGGAGTCAGGCTGGAAGTCCTTGGAGAGCCCTGATGGAGTGACAGGGTACTCTTCTAAGATGGGACGTTTCCGTTCTTGCCATTTCTCCATCCTTTTCCTATGGGAAATGTATATATTCTAACTTGGAATAAGTGTAATACATATTTCATAGGCTACATCTCCTTCTGTTTTTGTCAGTATTTATATGATGAAAGTCCCTTGTCTAAGTTTTTTCTGTCTAATGCACAGGATTATCAATTTACAAATGGAAAGGATCTTAAAAGTCTATCCCCCTTTTATGGCAGGTCAGGACACTGAAGCACAGGGATTAAATGGTTTGCCCAAGGTCATAGAGTGATAGTCTGGATTCGAGCCTAGGTGATCTGACTTTAAATACAGTACTATTTCCACTGTACCAGTGATCACCAATACCACCATTGCTTCTAGGAAGAGTGAAGTGATTGACTGCTCTGTGAATAATCATTCTTTTTTTTTTAACTCTTACTTTCCATCTTAGAATCAGTACTGTATATTGAGTGATAAGGGCTAGGAAATAGGGGTTAAGTGACTTGCCAAGGGTTACACAGCTAAGAAGTGTCTGAGTTCAGATTGAAACCCTGGTCTGGTTCTCACTCCACTGAGATGCTTAGCTGCCTTCCCTTTTGGGGGGAGGGGGGGAAGGGATGGTGGAATTTACTATTCTTGTGATGCCTCCAGAAACTTCTGGCCACCACTTCTTCTCCTATTAAAATGTAAGCTTTTTAAGAGTAATAACTTTATATTTGTGTCTTCTTTGTCTTGGTATGCCCAGTGCCTGGCACTGAGTAAAAACTTAACGAATATTTTTCCATTTCCTTCTGCTTCCCAGGGTAGGCTTGGAATAACAACAATAACAACAGTTAAGTTATACAGATTCATTTTTGAAAAGACAGGTTTGTGATGGCAATTCAGGACCAGTTCACTTGGCCAACCAAAATACTGAGTTAAACGTAAAAGGAGCTAGAACAAGGTGGACAAACTACATTATGCACAGAAATGGTGGAACATGCAACAAATAACTATAACACCAACTAAGGAGCTAGCAAGAAAGAATTCACCTGGTAGTAAGAATGATACATTCCATTAAAGGTTTTCTATTCTTCACAAATTGATAAATAGCAAATCCCTGCACTACATACACAGACCTCTAAATATCCTGGAGAGTTTAGAAAATAAACTGATTTAGCAGTGGACCATTATCACAGACAAGACTGGACCTTCAAGAATCACTTAGATGGATCATGTAGCCATACAACCTTAAGAACATTTAAAATCATTTCTGTATCATATATCATGCTAAATTATATGGAATGAAAAGCTTTTTTTTTTAACTCTTACCTTCTATGTCCTTTTTAAAGACAAAAGTCTAGAAAGTGCCTTCATATGGAGAAAATATTATTTTATTTACAACCCTTACCTTCCATCTTGGAATCAATACTGTGTATTGGTTCCAAGGCAGAAGAGTGATAAGGGCTAGGCAATGGGGGTTAAGTGACTTGCCCAGGGTCACACAGATGGGAAATGTCTGAGGTTAGATAGGCCTGGCTCTCAATCCATTGAGCCACCCAGCTGCCCCCTGAAAAGCTTTAAAAAAAAAACAGATCTATTGGAGGAAATACAAATTAGGTGGGATAAAAGTACATATCATCCCTGTTATCGTGACTCTTCACCAAAGTTTAGCCAAGAGTTCTTTCAAGGAATCATAGAGGGTAAACTTGGAGTCAGCTACAAAACCAGCTATTTTATCCATCTATGAATGATCTATGGAACAATAAGAATATAAGATTTTTTGTTGTTTAGTCATTTGAGTCATGCCTCACCATTCATGGTGAGGGTTTTCTTGGCCAAGATATTGGAGTGGTTTGCTATTTTCCTTTCCCAGCTCATTTTATAGATGAGGAAACTGAGGTAAATAAGATTAAGGGACTTGCCCAGATCACACAGCTAGTAAGTGTCTCAGTCATATTTGAATTCATGGAGATTAGTCCTCCTTATTAGAAGAATTACAGCAAAATGGTGACATGCCCAAAAAATTTCTAGTTGAATCGCACTGAAAAAGAAGATAAATTATAAAAATGCCACTGATAAAATGTTTAAATATATACATATAAAATAAAATAAATTATCTCACTTGACCTGTATAATAACCCTGTGAGATGAATAGTAATAGATATTATCTTGATTTTACAAGTGAGAAAACAGTAGATTTAAGTGCCTTGTAGGTAGTCACACTGTGTTGCCTTCTAGATTGTAGAATAGATTCCATTAATATGCCAAAAGTATATTGCTTAGATTTAGGACTTTGAATGGCCTTTTCCACATTCCATGTTAAATTTTCTCATCCTTCAGGACTGAGGACAAAGATTATGTGTCTTTTCCTCTGTCCCTAGTAGTACCTATCTCAATGCTTATGACAGAAAATATTCAAATAGTTGCCAATTAATCCATATCCATCTCTATTTATTTATTTTTCTTTTTTTTTAATTCCTTTACATTAGTATGCCTCAGTCACAGTTTTAATACTTTCTCAAATATCAAATCTGAAAGGGAGAATTAAAAAAATATTTGGATAATTAAGTTAGTTAGGTTTTTTCACCTAAAATGGGAGGAGGTTTATTTTAATGAAATAGTCTTACTTCATTTATCTGTATTATTTCATTCATCTCTTTGTTACATGGATTTTCTTGATCTAGTATGTATCTTTTTTTAAAACCTCTCATATCTGAATGTAGTAGAGTTAATTCTACATGAAAAGCATAAGTGACATATTCCTAACTAGGATTTGTAGAAGATTATTTTCCTCAGGAAAATTAATTAGTTAGAACAGACTTCATAATCTTCACCAATTAACAATATTTACCTTATTTTTTTCCTAGAATGCAGTTCCAAACCAGCAGCAGCAAATGATCACTGGAAATACTTTTAAATCAGTTCCTTCTTACTCTCAAAATTTATTTTCAGAACTGTAAATTAAAGGTGTTAGTGCAATATGTTTTTAAATATGTCTGCTTGTTGAGAGACATTTCTAATTCTATAGCCCTTTAAAAATCAGAATTTTTTTAAAAGTAGCAATATTAAATTTTTAAAAGGCCCAAACTTTTTAAAAGGAAATACAAATTAGATTTTTCCCAGAGTTGTTGTAGACATTCAGTTAACATTTATTAATTACCTTCTGTCTATTGTCTATACTATGCTAAGTGTTGGGAAGAGCTCATGCACACAATATAAATGTATGCTATTGGAGAAAAATAAAGAGTAAATAATGCATAGTATGGGAAAGGTCCCCAAATTCTATATAGTAGGCTGTGTGTAGGCAGTAGCATTTGTGGGGGGAAAATATGCTTTCTAGCCCTAAATCCTATGAGCTTTGGACATGTACAGTCCTTCTTTGAGACAGTAAATAATGACTTCTACTCTGTAAGCAGTCACCTTCTGACCCGAACAAGTTAATGGAGCTTCCTAGCCTAGATCACTGTAATTCCCAGGACACGAGCCATGCCCCTTGATGGAGTCCTTGAGAATCATCAAAAAAGAGGATATTAAATGCTCACCTGGGTGCTATATCAAGCAAGTTCATCAGATTCCATCCTTTCCCAATGGGAGCTTAAATCTTAAAACAAATAATCCAATTTGTCCATCTAGCCTCTGCCAGTACTCTACCTCCAGCATTCCCCAAAGCCCAGACTCGGGCTTCTTCTTATTTTTAAACCTCCAGATAGATCCCCTTGGTTCCCAATAATAACACTACGTACTAGTTAGCATCCTTTGTTATTGATGTAATTAAGAGGACATTTTCTGCTCTAAGAACAGCTTGCATACTGTCTATGCTATACTGACTATGGGAATATGACTCAATATATGTCTATACTGACTATGGGAATATGACTCAAATGGCACAAACATTCTCAGCCCTGGGAAAATCTGTCTGCTACAGAATAGCGTGTTGAGATATCAAAAGTGGTGGATTCAGAGACTTTGGGTTCAAGTAGAACTCTGCTCCTTATGGTCTATGAAACAGACATAACTTCCACCACTGTTACGAAGAAAGGGTGTCTTTTGAATCCGATGGTATCACAGACATCTGAATTATTACTATTTCCAGCATCCTTTACCTCTCCATTCTTGCTTCGTCATATCCTTCCATCTCCCCTTCATCCCCGGATCTGTCTCTCATTCTTGTTCTCAGTGAGGCTCCTGCCTGCCCCTCCCAGAGACTTTGTCATGACAGATTGCAAGGTAGCACTAGCAAAGGTGCAGTTATAGGGGATTCTGGAAGAAAGACTTGGAAAGTCAACATTGAAAGAAAACGAAGCTATGACAGTGGGATCCATTACATGGAACAAAATCAGCATTTGGAGAAGTGAGAGCAGAGATACTCTGAGCATCCCCTGAACCCAACACTGCATTTTATTTTGTACTTATTTAACTCGATCATGTAACATTGTGTCATTGGAGTGTAAGAAGGGACCAGAATCTCTCATTTAAGCTCTGCATCACCTTTAGGATTTGGCAGAGGGTTGTATACGATGGAGATAGAATTGTTTCTAATATTATAACAAATGTTCGTTGATAAATGATCACTGTAACTGAGAGGAATATGTGCAGAAGACTTGTCCTAACATTTAACCATTGTTCTAAACTGTGCCTCTGTTTCCCTGTTTTAAGCCCTAGTTCCCATAGGATATTCATGCAACTTCTATATAGTAGGGACTTAAAAATATTTATTGAATTGACTCTCCTACTTAGACACTGCTTAGAGACTGAACAAGTGCCTCACATTCAATCCGCTCCCTAGGAAAGTGAACTCTTGGGGTCTGTGCCATTTGCCCTTGGCAGAGAATGATGAAGGCTAGGTAAGTCACCCATGAAAGGCAGCTAACTCTTGCTCTAAAGGCCTGTAATGGAGAGGTTTTTTGGTGGTAAAGAACAAACAGGATCCAGGAGAGACAGCTGATGGTTTAAGGTTGGCTCAGAGAGAGAAGAGGGGGGTTTGAGTAATTTCCCCCTTCAGCCTTCCCTTCTCAGCAATGGCTGCTCTCATAGATGGGCTCTTCTTCTCCACTTCTAAAGCCTAAAAGATTTCTTTTCAGGAAGATTTCCCCCCGCCCCTCCCAAAAAAAGCCATCTCACACTTGAGTCACTTGGGAAAGGATAACACCTTTAATATAAATTAAGTCAACTAGGGTAACACAAAGAAAATGACTGGCAGGAAAAGGATGGGAAAGGAAATGGGGAAGGGGGTCCCTTTCTCTAACTACCCCTTTCCCTCCCTCCTCCAGTTTGGGGGAACTCAGGTTTTGGCAGCTGAGCCCCCTGAGAGATAGTCAGGTTGGCCCCCTGGCCACAGCTCAGACCCAGGGCACCAAGAGCTATGAGGTAAATGTTTTGACAAAGGTTCAAAATGTCTTCTTCAGATGTTCCTTCAGTTGGAAATTGGAGGGGGGAGAATGTCCAGTCATCAGGAGAGGAAAAAGATGGATATATCCCAGGAGAAAGGCTTGACCTCCTAGGCTTCTCAAGGTTGAGAGAGAAATCCAACTGAATCCCAGCCAGAATCTTCTGGTTTCTCTCAACATTCCAGACCTCCTCCCCCATTGAGATCAGATCCATCAGCTCTTCAGCTTGTCATTCTTTCTTATATGTAAACCCTCTGTCGCAAATCCTCCATTTTCCTGTTTTTAGCGTGGTGCTAACTTTCAAGGGGACAATAGAGTTAAATTTCAGATTCTGTGGAAAGTCTTTGGGATATCACTAATATAATGTTCATTCTGATAGAACAAAATATCCAGTTCTCCCTTTGGGGGGAAAAAGCAGCTGGAAGTAATGCCTCAGAGATGAAAAATGTCTTAATACAAACTTATTATTATAAATATTCACTGAGACCCACATTCTAATTTTTTAAAGCATGCATTGTTTCCTCCAGACACCATCATATACTACCTGTAATTCAAGTCAGAAGAGATTTTTCACATTTCAAACATAAAAAAGCAATTGAATATCACAATTTCTAGTAGTGTTTTGTGACTTGAAGACCCCATTATGTCCAAGCACTGCTTTTTAAAAAATATACCTCCATTTATATGCAGATTTGTTCCCTACCTGTGAGATCTCTAAGGTCCCTTTCAACTCTTAAGATGCTATGACTTGAAGAAAATGAACTACAAAATAATTATCATAGCAAATTGTAATCTATTATTTCATGTTGAATTGTGTTTCAATTTATTAATCTTAATTTTATGTCAGTTTAACACACTTCCAAGTAGGGAAGAGAAAATCATATTCATTACACAAAGCTTTTAAATAATTGTTCATTTCAGTTATTATGGATCCCCATAATGTCAAAAGTACAGCCTCATACTCCTTTGCCTAGTAATTTTCATAAATGGAAAGTGCCAAGGAAAGACAATACAGAGTATTTTAAAATAATTAAAGAGAAATTTTAATAGGATGATAATGATTTTGTTCAGTCATTTAGCAATCATTTATTGATTATATAGTTTGTGCTCTTAGGTTTTGGTTATTCGTAAATGATGTATCCATATGATAGGACCCCCAAATTTCTTTATCTTTTTATCTCTCAGACTGATCATAGTAGTTTCTACATCATAGTAACTAACAAGTGTTTATTGAGTGAATAGTAGATCTAATTCACTGTGCTGAGCATTGTATACAGAGATAAACCATACCATTCCTATTCCAAGGAGTTTATAATCTAGTTAACATTTAAAGATACTTTTTTTCCCCATTTGAATTAGTTTAGTCAATTTAGTCAAGAACATTATTCCTTGGTTACAATAATCACATCATTTCTGTATCATACCAAGCATTTTGGCATCTGGGAAGAGGTATTGCTATTGTATGGTCAGACCTCTTGACGGTCATTGTATGGAAAGGGAAAGGCAGAAGCACTAGCAAAGGACGGGCAAATTCATGAGCTGGGTCTTGGCCATGCTGCCTCAGCTCAGAATACTGTCATTAACATGGTGGTTCTATTAGAGACCTCAGTGCAGAGTACACCCATTTGCAATCCGAGGGTTGGATTAATCCCCACCTCTTTGATCTCCTCATTGTCAATTCAACCAATATTAAAACCTATGTCATGTTACTTATATATGTACCTAAAATCCTCAATAAATACTGGGAACAAGCTTGAAACTCCTCTCTTTCTAACTCCTCTCTTGCACTCTCTTACCAGCTCTCTCTTACTAGCTCTCTCACCCATCACTTCCTCTCTCCCTCTGTCCCCTCCTCTCCGATTACTCTCTTGCTTCACTATATCCCTTTCATAGCGACCTACTATTGCTATAGAGGCACCAGGAGTTGAGACTCCACCTTTTCTAGTGACGTTGTCACCCCCAAAGCAGACTCTCTAGTCTAGGAGTTTCAAGGAGTTGATACTCTCCACCTATTCTCTTATTCCTCCTATTTTCTCTCAGCTCTCGTTACTCCCCATGTGTTTCTACTTTTGTCTGAGTCATTATTATTCTCCCATTTCCTAGCCCCCTCTTTCCACCTCAGGTCATTACCTACAGATAAATGTTATAGGACTCTGAGGGGGGGGTCGCTATTATTTCCCTCCCTCCTCTCCACCCACCCTTCCCACAGCCGAAGTGCAATTTCATTGAGTATTACTTGTGTCCTTGATCAGAACCTATTTCCAAGTTGTTGTTGTTTGCACTAGGATGTTCATTTAGAGTCTACATCCCCAACCATATCCCTTCAACCCATGTATTCAAGGAGTTGTTTTTCTTTGGTGTGTTTACTCCCGCAGTGTTTCCTCTGGATGTGGATAGTGGTTTTTCTCATAGGTTCCTCCGTGTTGTTCAGGGTCATTGCATTGCCACTAATGGAGAAGTTCATTACATTCAAGCAATTGTTTTTCTTCAGTGTTTTTACTCCCACAGTGTTTCCCCTGGGTGTGGTTCTCATAGATTCCTCCCGGTTGTTCAGGGTCACTGCATTGCCACTAATAGGGAAGTCTATTACATCCAATTGTACCACAGTGTATCAGTCTCTGTGTACAATGTTTTCCTGGTTCTGCTCCTCTCACTCTGCATCACTTCCTGGAGGTTGTTCCAGTTCCCATGGAATTCCTCCACTTTATTATTCCTTTGAGCACAATAGTGTACCATCACCAACATACCATAATTTGTTCATCCATTCCCCAATTGGAGGGCATCCCCTCATTTTCCATTTTTTTGCTACCACAAAGAGTGCAGCTATGAATATTTTTGTATTTGTCTACATATTTGAGAATGAAGACTTTATCGAGGAAAATTGCTGTAATTTTCCCCCTGTTTTCCATCTATTTTTGGCTCCATTAGTTTTGTTTGTGCAAAAGCATTATAATTTCATGCAATCAAAACTATTTTACGTCCTGTGACCCCTCTAGCTATAAATTCTTTCCTTATCCATAGATCTAACTGGTACATTTTCCCATGCTCTTTTAATTTACTTGTATTGCCCTTGATATCTAAATCATTTACCTATTTTATCCTATCTTGGTATACAGTTGGAAATGCGGAAGGATAATATCTTTGTGATCATGAAGAGTTGGATACTACTAAAAAACAAGGCTGATGCCTTATTTAAAGGTTTGGATTGGGTCATGCATCAGCATCTACTGATTGATAGGATGGATCTACTTATTGAGTATCGGTTCTGCCCTCCCTGTCATGGTATTCCCCCAAATCATCTAGTAAAGCATAGCATCCAGATTAAAAGACACAGAAAGTTAAATCAAAATTAAAATAAAATGTCTCTCAGAATACAGACTTGCCTTTAGACTTGACATCATATGAGCTAGGTTCAAGGCTGAGCTGAAATACTGCTTACTCTCTTAGTCCATGATGGATCTGTAATTTTAAAATCAAAACCCTTTTTATCTCTTTATATTTTTAACCTGGGGTTCTGTAAGTGTAATGGGTGTATGAACTATAATTCCCATTCTTCCGTTCTACACTTAGCTTTCTGAAACTAGTTAAGCCCCCTAGTTTTCTAGGATTTTGTGGGGAAAGTCCATGTTGACCCAATTCTTACTGCTCAATTTTACATATTCATTATTATATCTGTTTAACCTTCAACTTCCCAAATGTCAAGGTCCTCATGAATTGCTGTTTTAGTTGGGGTGTGTGTGTGTGTGTGTGTGTGTGTGTGTGTGTGTGTGTGTGTGTGTGTGTACATAAAGGAGTATTTCTCAATGGCCTCTAAGACTATAAAGAAAATATGTAGACAAAAAGCTGGTAAATTGCTTTTTTATGTACTAGGGACAATTTTTCACATGGTAACAGTAATATAAAATGGTTCAAAGATGCATCAGTCTCAGTTTCCTAGATCACAGAGCTGGCTCCAAGACTAGACATACTCCAATCCTTTGAGCTAATCTGTAGTAGCAGATTAATGAGCTAATCAACCTGAATCTGCATCTCATTTACACCTGTTTACCAAATTGAGACATATGGTCAATTTTACCAAATCTAAAAGCAGGTCCCAAGCTTTAAGAATATAAAACATTTTTATTAAGGAAAATCAATTCAGAACTTCCTCCTTGCTTTTAAATGATAAGCATAATATTTTGAAAGCATATCATATTTTATAAGGAATATTTCACAGAACCATGCTTTTTGGGTACACTACAAATTACTGCTACACTGGAAGCTCCTAATTTCCCCCAGATGATTCTGTCATGCAACCTCCAACACTCTATCCCATCCCAGTATCATACTGAAAAACTAAAGCCATCCTTGGTACCGTTCTTTACCTTTATGAATTAACTCCCCCCCTCTCTCTTCATATATATATATATATATATATATATATATATATATGAAGATTGATTTTGTCTCCAAGTTTCCTTTAGGATTTACGCCTCTAAAATTCCTTCTCTCTTGTCATCTTTAATTTCTCTTAAATCACTATTCTCTTCCCTGGATGCTTACAAATATACTTCTCTTTCCCTGCCCTAAAAAAGTTTATACCTGACCCTGCTATTCCTTAGAACTTTTAAAATTATTATCTCTATTTCCTAATTAAAATTCGAGAAATGGTCAACCCTATCATTTCTCATCACCCACCCCAGTCCTTAAATTCCTTGCATTCTGGTTTCCAATGTCTTTCAGCCTCTACTGAATGGGTCCCTTAATTGCTAAATCCCAAAACTTTCCTCAGTCATCATGCTATTGGACCTCTCTACATCTTGTGATACAATTGACCACTCCCACTTCCTTGATAAACTCTGTTCCCAAATATCTGCCTTTTGAGGTTTCTTTTCTGAATCATCACTTCCTACCTCTAACCCCACATTGAGCTTTTTCTTTGGCTCTCTTTTTATATATCTCCCTCCCCTCCCTGCCTCTCATAATATCTTCTCTAATGAATTAAGTGATTAATTCTACACAGATGTCTGATAGATACACACTCATCTCATCTCTGAACTCCAGTTTTTCTGTATTTCTAGCTTTTTCCTAGATGTCCCTTATAGGTCTCAGATTTAATATGTCCAAAACAGAAGTTCTGCCCATATAAACCAATCATTCCTCTAAGCTTTCCCATTTTTGTCCCATTGTCTTTGTGGTCACTCAAATTTGTTACTTTGGATTTTTTTTCCTTCCCCCTCCTGTATATCTAACCCATGGTCCTGTATTAGGCAAATTAGAAAACAAACAAACAACAACCCTTTCCTTCTGTCTGATTCTAAGGCAAAAGAGGAGTAAAGGCTAGGTAGTGGGGGTTAAGTGACTTTCCCAGGGTCACACAGCTAGTATTAGGCAATTCTAATTCTACTTCTTTCACAATTTATCATTTTCTCCCCTGACCAAGTCATCATCCTAGTTCTGACTCCAGCTATCTTCTTTCATTTTACATTACATTACATTACAACCACCAAATTGTCTTCCCAAAGTAAAGGTCTGAAATATGTCACTGCTACTCAGAAATCTTCATTGGCTCCCATTAACCCCTAAGCTAAAATATAAACACTCTGTTATAATTCAAATTTTTCATATGGATTCTACTTTCTAGTCAAACTGGTTTGCCAGCTGTTCCCTGAATTTTCCATCTCCTGCCTTTTGCATAAGCTGTTCCTCAAATTCATCCCCTCCTCACCTTTGCCTCTTAGAAGGATTTGTTCCATCAAGCAGCAGTTCAACTTTACTAAGCCCACCTGATTACCTCTAATATAGTGGGTCCTCCTGCCTCAATTACTTTATATTGGCATCTTCCCAGGAAAATGAAAATTCTTTTCAGGCAGAGATTGTTTCATTTTATCTTCGCTTATCCAATGTTTTTCACATAGTAGGAACTTAATATAGCAATGCTATAATTTAACTAAAAATTAAAAAGAAATTTAAAAATTAAATCAAGTGTTTTAAAGTATTCAAATAGAGTCATGGTAAATAAATACTAAAAAACAAGGGCATTGTTTGCCTCAAATAGTACTACTACTACATATGAGCACTTTTTTACAATAGAATTTTGTTTCAACAGAATTCCTTGATTCATATCAGCATTATTATGTACCATTACCCAAGACACAAAAATGGTCTTCTTTTATGACCTACCTATAATGCCATTAGTTCTCTATTATACGTCTTCTTAATCACAGTGGTTTAGAAGTTGGCTGCATAGAAAAACAGCTTTCATTAATGGGTCATGTATTCATTGTCATTGTTTTAACCATCTCTTAGTTTTCACTATACTTAAAGTACGTTCTTCAGGGAAATTTCCCAAGAAAGGTAAAACACTCCCTCTAGTGGTACAGAGGAGGACAATAATTCCCAGAATCGGAGCTACTTTCATAAAGCTAAGATTTAAAAGTTGGAAAAAAGACATTGGGGTTCCTTTGGTCTAATCCTCTTATTTTACAAATAAAAGACCTAAGTCTCAGTGAGGTTGTTGCTTCCACTAATATCACTCATGTCAGTAGAGGTAAAAGCCAGGAACTGAACTCAGGGCTTTAATCTATTATTTCATTGTTGTTGGTTTTTTTTCCAGTTGTATGACACTCTTATTATAGAATTTCAGGTTTAGCTCTAGAAGGGATCTTAGAGGAAATCTAATTTGGTTTACAAATGAAGAAACTGATATCTAGGGAGATTAAGTGACTTGCTCTGGTTTACACTGCTAGTGTCTTCCTGGCCCCATAATCCAACAAAATTTCTATTGTGCCACCTAAAAATTTATTCAGAACACATTTATTAACCATCTACTTTGTGCAGTTCACTATTCTAATTTAGGAGTAATAAACTCATACTTTTATACTCTAAAGGAAATTGTTAATTTCAGAAATAAGTTAAGAAATAGGTTCTTTTGACTTCCGGTTAAGATGGCGGCTTAGAGAAAGCTCAAGTTCAGATCTCCGGAAAAACCTTCCCAACCGATCTCAAACTATAAGCTCCTAAGGCGCCGAAATTCAAAACGATCAACAGCACAGACCCTGGGAAGCCTCCTCCTGGACCTGGACCCGGTTCAAAAGGTACTGCTCCCCTCAAAAGCCAGAACCGGAGATCACTCGGACCGCAGGGGTAGGAGCGCAGAGTCCAAGGCTCCCGGAAGCCGCGGCTGGCTGGGCTCAGAGAGCAGAACCCTCAGGGCCTTCTACCCGAGTCCCAGTGAAAGTTACTGCCTGGGGCTCCCGCTACAGAGAGCTGGTCGAAACAACAGCAACCCTCAGGGCGGGCAAGACAGCCTCACGGGCTGGATCCTGCTATCCAAGTCTCAGTGAAAGTCCTTGCCCGGAGCTTGGGAAAGCTGCAGCCCATCCCCCCCGCAGGCCGACGAAACAGCCTCACAGCCAGCGATTCTGAAGGCAACTTCCTGAAAGCAACGTGGTCCGACCCTTCCACTCCAGTTCCAGTGAGGCATATTCAGTTTAACCCAGGGAAAGTCATAGAACCATCTGCCCAGGACTAAAGCCTCTGAACACCAGACAGAGACAAGAAAAGCCAATCCTCCACATTCAGAGATGGAAAACTCCACAGAAGCACAGAAGCCCCAAAATACCAAGAAAAATAAGAAGAAAGGGGCGACTTTGGACACATTCTATGGAGCCAAAATACAAAATACAGAGCAGATAGAAGATAATATAAAAGAAAATGCTCCAAAACCTTCCAAAGGAAATGGAAACTCTCCACAAACCTATGAAGAATTTGAATCAGAAATGACCAAAAAGATGGAAGCCTTCTGGGAGGAAAAGTTGGAAATAATGCAAAAGAAATTCACGCATCTACAAAACCAGTATGATGAAACTGAAAAGGAAAACCAGGCTTTAAAGGCCAGAATCAGGCAGCTGGAAGACAACGATCGTGTAAAAGAGCAAGAATTAATAAAGCAAAGCCAAAATACCAAGAAATTAGAAGAGAACATAAAATATCTCACTGACAAGGTGATAGATCTGGAAAATAGGGGGAGAAGGGATAATTTAAGAATAATTGGACTCCCAGAAAAGCCAGAAATAAACACCAAACTGGACATGGTGATACAAGATATAATCAAAGAAAATTGCCCAGAGATTCTAGAACAAGGGGGCAATACAGCCACTGACAGAGCTCACAGAACACCTTCTACACTAAACCCCCAAAAGACAACTCCCAGGAATGTAATTGCCAAATTCCAAAGCTATCAAACAAAAGAAAAAATCCTACAGGAAGCCAGAAAAAGACAATTTAGATATAAAGGAATGCCAATCAGGGTCACACAAGACCTTGCAAGTTCTACTCTGAATGATCGTAAGGCATGGAACATGATCTTCAGAAAGGCAAGAGAGCTGGGTCTCCAACCAAGAATCAGCTACCCAGCAAAACTGACTATATACTTCCAAGGGAAAGTATGGGCATTCAACAAAATAGAAGACTTCCAACTTTTTGCAAAGAAAAGACCAGAGCTCTGTGGAAAGTTTGATACCGAAAATCAAAGAGCAAGGAATACCTGAAAAGGTAAATATTAAGGAAAGGGGAAAATGTTATCTTCTTCTTTTACTCAAACTCTCTTCTATAAGGACTACATTTATATCAACCTATGTATACTAATATGTGGGGAAAATGTAATGTATAAATAGGGGGTAAAGAAAGACCAAATAGAATAATCATTCTCACACAAAGATTCATATGGGAAGGGGAGGGGAAGAAAACTCCTATAAGAAGGAGAGGAAGGGGGGGGGTTACTTAAACCTCAATCTCAGGGAAATCAACTCTGAGAGGGAAAAACATCCAGATCCATTGGGATCTTGAATTCTATCTTACCCAACAAGGGTAAGGAGAAGGGAAAACCAAGGGGGGGAGGGGGAGAGGGAGAACAAAAAGGGAGGGAAAGAGAGGGGGGAAGGGGAGGGAACAAAAAGGGAGGGACTAAAAAGGGAAACATCAAGGGAGGGGACAAGGGGGACTGTTTCAAAGTAAATCACTGGACTAAAAGGTAGAGCCGAAGAAGAATAGGTTAGAATTAGGGAAGGCAATCAAAATGCCAGGGAGTCCACAAATGACAATCATAACTTTGAACGTGAATGGGATGAACTCACCCATAAAACGTAGACGAATAGCAGAATGGATTAGAATCCAAAACCCTACCATATGTTGTCTTCAAGAAACACACATGAGGCGGGTTGACACCCACAAGGTCAGAATTAAAGGATGGAGTAAGACCTTCTGGGCTTCAACTGATAGAAAGAAGGCAGGAGTGGTAATCATGATATCTGATAAAGCCAATGCAAAAATAGACCTGATCAAAAGGGATAGGGAAGGTAATTATATTTTGTTAAAAGGGACTATAGACAATGAGGAAATATCATTAATCAATATGTATGCACCAAATAATATAGCACCCAAATTTCTAATGGAGAAACTAGGAGAATTGAAGGAAGAAATAGACAATAAAACCATACTAGTGGGAGACTTAAACCAACCATTATCAAATTTAGATAAATCAAATCAAAAAATAAATAAGAAAGAGGTAAAAGAAGTGAATGAAATCTTAGAAAAATTAGAATTAATAGACATATGGAGAAAAATAAATAGGGATAAAGAGGAATACACCTTCTTCTCAGCACCACATGGCACATTCACAAAAATTGACCATACATTAGGTCACAGAAACATAGCACACAAATGCAGAAAAGCAGAAATAATGAATGCAGCCTTCTCAGATCACAAGGCAATAAAAATAATGATTAGTAATGGTACATGGAAAACCAAATCTAAAACCAATTGGAAATTAAACAATATGATACTCCAAAACCTTTTAGTTAAAGAAGAAATCATAGAAACAATTAATAATTTCATCGAGGAAAATGACAATGGCGAAACATCCTTTCAAACCTTTTGGGATGCAGCCAAAGCAGTAATCAGAGGTAAATTCATATCCCTGAATGCTTATATTAACAAACAAGGGAGAGCAGAGATCAATCAATTGGAAATGCAAATGAAAAAACTGGAAAGCGATCAAATTAAAAACCCCCAGCAGAAAACCAAATTAGAAATCCTAAAAATTAAGGGAGAAATTAATAAAATCGAAAGTGATAGAACTATTGATTTAATAAATGAGACAAGAAGCTGGTACTTTGAAAAAACAAACAAAATAGACAAGGTACTGGTCAATCTAATTAAAAAAAGGAAGGAAGAAAAGCAAATTCACAGCATTAAAGATGAAAAGGGGGACAGCACCTCTGATGAAGAGGAAATTAAGGCAATCATTAGAAATTACTTTGCCCAATTATATGGCAATAAATACACCAATTTAGGAGAAATGGATGAATATATACAAAAATACAAACTGCCTAGACTAACAGAAGAGGAAATAGAATTCCTAAATAATCCCATATCAGAAATTGAAATCCAACAAGCCATCAAAGAACTTCCTAAGAAAAAATCCCCAGGGCCTGATGGATTCACCTGTGAATTCTATCAAACATTCAGAGAACAGTTAATCCCAATACTACGCAAACTATTTGACATAATAAGCAAAGAGGGAGTTCTACCAAACTCCTTTTACGACACAAACATGGTACTGATTCCAAAACCAGGCAGGTCAAAAACAGAGAAAGAAAACTATAGGCCAATCTCCCTAATGAATATAGATGCAAAAATCTTAAATAGGATACTAGCAAAAAGACTCCAGCAAGTGATCAGAAGGATCATTCACCATGATCAAGTAGGATTCATACCAGGGATGCAGGGCTGGTTCAACATTAGGAAAACCATCCACATAATTGACCACATCAACAAGCAAACTAGCAAGAACCACATGATTATCTCAATAGATGCAGAAAAAGCCTTTGATAAAATACAACACCCATTCCTATTAAAAACACTAGAAAGCATAGGAATAGAAGGGTCATTCCTAAAAATAATAAACAGTATATATCTAAAACCAACAGCTAATATCATCTGCAATGGGGATAAACTAGATGCATTCCCAATAAGATCAGGAGTGAAACAAGGATGCCCATTATCACCTCTACTATTTGACATTGTACTAGAAACACTAGCAGTAGCAATTAGAGAAGATAAAGGAATTGAAGGCATCAAAATAGGCAAGGAGGAGACCAAGTTATCACTCTTTGCGGATGACATGATGGTCTACTTAAAGAATCCTAGAGATTCAACCAAAAAGCTAATTGAAATAATCAACAACTTTAGCAAAGTTGCAGGATACAAAATAAACCCACATAAATCATCAGCTTTTCTATATATCTCCAACACAGCTCAGCAGCAAGAACTAGAAAGAGAAATCCCATTCAAAATCACCTTAGACAAAATAAAATACCTAGGAATCTATCTCCCAAGACAAACACAGGAACTATATGAACACAACTACAAAACACTCGCCACACAACTAAAACTAGACTTGAACAAATGGAAAAACATTAACTGCTCATGGATAGGACGAGCCAATATAATAAAAATGACCATCCTACCCAAACTTATTTATCTATTTAGTGCCATACCCATTGAACTACCAAAATACTTCTTCACTGATTTAGAAAAAACTATAACAAAGTTCATTTGGAAGAACAAAAGATCAAGGATATCCAGGGAAATAATGAAAAAAAACACACATGATGGGGGCCTTGCAGTCCCTGACCTAAAACTATATTACAAAGCAGCAGTCATCAAAACAATTTGGTACTGGCTAAGAAACAGAAAGGAAGATCAGTGGAATAGACTGGGGGAAAGCGACCTCAGCAAGACAGTATACGATAAACCCAAAGATCCCAGCTTTTGGGACAAAAATCCACTATTCGATAAAAACTGCTGGGAAAATTGGAAGACAGTGTGGGAGAGACTAGGAATAGATCAACACCTCACACCCTACACCAAGATAAATTCAAAATGGGTGAGTGACTTAAACATAAAGAAGGAAACCATAAGTAAATTGGGTAAACATAGAATAGTATACATGTCAGACCTTTGGGAGGGGAAAGGCTTTAAAACCAAGCAAGATATAGAAAGAATCACAAAATGTAAAATAAACAATTTTGACTACATCAAACTAAAAAGCTTTTGTACAAACAAAGCCAATATAACTAAAATCAGAAGGGAAACAACAAATTGGGAAAAAATCTTCATAGAAACCTCTGACAAAGGTTTAATTACTCATATTTATAATGAGCTAAATCAATTGTACAAAAAATCAAGCCATTCTCCAATTGATAAATGGGCAAGGGAAATGGATAGGCAGTTCTCAGATAAAGAAATCAAAACTATTAACAAGCACATGAAGAAGTGTTCTACATCTCTTATAATCAGAGAGATGCAAATCAAAACAACTCTGAGGTATCACCTCACACCTAGCAGATTGGCTAACATGACAGCTATGGAAAGTAATGAATGCTGGAGGGGATGTGGCAAAATAGGGACATTAATTCATTGCTGGTGGAGCTGTGAAATGATCCAACCATTCTGGAGGGCAATTTGGAACTATGCCCAAAGAGCGACAAAAGAATATCTACCCTTTGACCCAGCCATAGCACTGCTGGGTCTGTACCCCAAAGAGATAATGGACACAAAGACTTGTACAAAAATATTCATACCTGCGCTCTTTGTGGTGGCCCAAAACTGGAAAACGAGGGGATGCCCATCAATTGGGGAATGGCTGAACAAACTGTGGTATATGTTGGTGATGGAATACTATTGTGCTAAAAGGAATAATAAAGTGGAGAAGTTCCATGGAGACTGGAACAACCTCCAGGAAGTGATGCAGAGCGAGAGGAGCAGAACCAGGAGAACATTGTACACAGAGACTAATACACTGTGGTATAATCGAACGTAATGGACTTCTCCATTAGTGGCGGTGTAATGTCCCTGAACAACTTGTAGGGATCCAGGAGAAAAAAACACCATTCATAAGCAAAGGATAAACTATGGGAGTGGAAACACCGAGAAAAAGCAACTGCCTGAATACAGAGGTTGAGGGGACATGACAGAGGATAGACTCTAAATGAACACTCTAATGCAAATACTATCAACAAAGCAATGGGTTCAAATCAAGAAAACATCTAATGCCCAGTGGACTTATGCGTTGGCTATGGGGGGTGGGGGAGGGGGGAGGAAAAGAAAATTATCTATGTCTTTAACGAATAATGCTTGGAAATGATCAAATAAAATATATTTAAAAAAAAAAAGAAAAGAAAAAAAAAAGAAATAGGTTCTTTTGCTGTGCAATTATTTTCAGATGTATACCACTCTAAATTACTCCATTTGGGATTTTCTTGGAAGAGATACTGGTGTGGCTGACTACTTCCTTCTCCAGATCATTTTATAGATGAAGAACTAAAGCAAACCAGAATAAGTGATCACACCAAGGTCATTGGAACTCAGAAAGATGAGTCTTACTGATTCCAAGCCCAGTTCTCTATCCACTGCACCAGCTGGCTGCCAAAACTAGTTGTAACACCTTGTAATCTGTACCCATAAGCCAAACAACTAGAACTGGACAGTGGGAATCAACTAGTTAATTATTAAGACATTTAAATATAGAAAGGTTTCTAGTACTTCTGAATAAGTGGCAGTGGCCTTACAGATGACTGATATTGAAGATGTGAGAATAATAAACATCTCAGAGTTGGCAGGGACCACAAAAGTCATCTAGACTAAACTTTGCCAGAAGCATGAAAATCCTCTGCAGTCTTTGACAAATGATCTGGCTGTGACTGCAAACCTCCAATGATGGGTAATTCATGCTCATTTTCTTTCTTTCTTTCTTTTTGAACAAATTATGTCACCATGAAGCTTTTCTTCATTTGTGGCTGAAATTTGCCTTGCTGTGATTTA
Source organism: Monodelphis domestica (assembly GCF_027887165.1). Classification (NCBI taxonomy): domain Eukaryota; kingdom Metazoa; phylum Chordata; class Mammalia; order Didelphimorphia; family Didelphidae; genus Monodelphis; species Monodelphis domestica. Next base: position 219,808,480 of record NC_077231.1, on the reverse strand, counting down.
TATTCGGTAGTCCTGGTTCTGTCCACTGGGACCAATGAAACTTAAGTCTTAGCCTTTCACATGCTATCAAATATTCGAAGATTGTGATCCTGTTTCTCCTAAGTTTTCTTTTCTTTTTTTTTAACCCTTACTCTTTGTCTTAGTAACAATTCTAAGACAGAAGGGCGTGAGTTAGACAAACAGGGTTAAGTGACATGCCCTGAGTCACACAGCTCATAAATGTCCAAATCTGAACCCAAGTCTGACGACTTATCCACTGTGCCACCACCTACCTCTACATTTTCTCTTCTCTAGGAGAACCATCCTCCCTGGTTCCTTAAAGCAATCTTTCTAAGGCATAGATTTTGAATTTTGAATTTCCACTATATCTTTGTTAAGTCCCTTTAGGAATACTTCAGTTTGTCCTTTCTAAAGCATGGCACGCAAAACACAAAGTGGACATACCGGTAACATCTCCCAGATATCAGAAATGCTTCAGTTTACCAGCTAAACATATCCAGGTTTACACTTCAGAGCTGGAACCAAATAGATTACTGAATCTAATCTCTTTGCAGATAGGGAAACTGAGGGTAAAACTTAGACCATGCAGACAGTATATAGTAGATCTAGGCTTTCTAATACCAGGATCCAGTGCTCTTGCCAGACCCATAGATTCATAGGCATTTAACTAGCCAATAAGAGAATTAATGGGTGCTACTTAGATATTTAAAAAATTAAAAGATGAAGAGACTTCTGTTTCAAAAACTGAAATTTACAAGTCAAAGAGGTTCTTTTAATTTTCAAATTAGTGAACTGAAATCTCAGAGCAATGATAGAAAGTTGGAGAGGGATGAAGAATGTTCACAATTTTTAGCACCACTGATATTATTTATGTTATACACCTAGGGAAAACATAAAGGCTTGCTTCAGGAGGGGACTTGCAGTTTTTCATTTTCCTCCCCTCCTAGAAGAAGCACTAAAATGGAAAAAGAAAAGAGTAGCCTGGGATAGGACTTTAATACTCCCTTCTCTCTTACCACTTCCCCATTTAAAATTCTAAATCCCACAAGAGTGTGGAAATAATAATTCAGGAACCAAAAAAGGAAAAACACAATAATGTTACTGATTGTAGTGGAAAGATGACTGGAAATGGAAGCCGGTGGACTCTTGAGCAAGCTAAGCCTTCTGAACCTCAGTTTACATATCTGTCAAAGGGCGATAAGAATATCTGTTATTATACTTACCTCTCTGGTCTATTGTGACAATTAGATTAGATGTATTTGTGAAGTGCTTTTCATACTCTAAAGAGCTATTTATATATGCCCCAAGTCCCTTTTTCTATACACAAACAAACTATAAATGTCAAGTTTCATTGTCCCTTCTGCCCAAGATTTTGATGGTAGAGGTAATTCTGCTATGAACCAGTTTTATGACTTTGGAGAAATTGGTTTAACCTCACACAGAATGTCCTACTTGGAAGGGTCCTTATAGGAGACATAGTCCGACCCTCTGCCTGGCCAAAAACTTGCTCTCTCAGCTAGTATCCATCTAGCTTTTGCTCGACCACCTCTGCTGAGTTTGACCCGTACTCTTGTAGGCAGCCCTTTTGTCTTTGGAGCATTCTTATTGTTAGGAAGTTTGAGCCAAAGTAATAGTGGCTTCTATAGCACCTTCAGTTTTACAAAGAACTTTACATATATTATAATTTGATCCTCACAACAACCTTATAAAATGGGAATCACAATAGCCCCCACCTGATAAGTGAGCAAAATATGGCAGAGAGAGGGTACTCCCTGACTTGCCTAGAGTCACAAAGCTAGTAATTGTCCAAAATAGATTTTAATTCAGATCCTTCCTGACTCCGAATGCATCGGGCACACAAATCTCAACCACCATGTCACCTAGCAAAATCTTCATGGCATTCATTACTCTCTTTTGACCTCTGGACTGGAGCAGAACAAGTCTAATCTCTCTGTCACATGACAGTCCCTCAAATATTTGAAGAAAATTGCCACGTGACTCCCTTCCTTCCATGTCTTTTCTTCTCCAAAATATATCTCTCTCTTCTTTCAAATGACTTTCACACGGCATGATCCCAAGATCCTTTACCATCCTGAATGGCTTCCTGTGAGCATCCCAACTTATTGTCTTCTAGATGTGATACCCAAGCCTGAACATTATAATCCAGAAGTATTCTGAGCTGGGGAACGTTAGCCCCCAAGTCCTGGATGTTTCATCCCCTCCTTATGCAGCCCAATATGATATTCGCTTTGGGGGGCATATTGCCTTGGGGAATGGAATAAGTCAAAGGTAACTGACCTAAAAACACCTTGAGCTTTGCCTCCTTCATTTCATCAATTGATCAACTGAGCTAACCATCTATATAAAACTAAAGCTGCCAAATCTGATATAACACTATTTTTTATACTTAATCATCCATCAGAATTGGCACAGGTTTGAGAAGAGTATCATCAGCATTTCCATTGTGTGCAGTACTGTATTCACCCACAAAATCCCACGATATAGCAAAAACGCTGTGATACAGAATTAGATTTGTTTTTAAACCCTCAATACAGTGAAGCTGGGATAAATGAACCGTGATATAGCAAGGGACGACCATATACACATCAAGACGCAATCTCTACAACACTGGTAAACATGTTCAAGAGGGAACTTGGCATCCTTCTCTTCAAGCTCCCTCTCTTGTTTACTCCTCTTCTACCATCTTTCCTCCAGCTCAAGTTCACAACTTTGAAACCTCCCAGATAGTAAAAAGAGAAGGTGGATGTAAGAGATAGGTTAGGCAAGATCAGCAGGACCCAAGTTCAAATCCAGTCTCAGATACTTACTAGCTGGGTAACCTCTGGAAAAGTCGCTTAACCTGTGTTTCGATTTCCTTATCTATAAAATGGGAGTAGTAATGGCACCTCCCAGATTTATTGTGAGATCAAATTGAGTTATATATATATATATATGTGTGTGTGTGTGTGTGTGTGTGTGTGTGTGTGGTTTGTAAACTCTAAAGCACAATATAAATGCTAATTGTTATTGTTGTCAGCCTCTACAAGTTCAATTCAATTCAATAAACTTATTAAGCACCTAATATGAGCCAAGACTATGCTAATGGCTAGGGATCTTGGGGGTGAGGGAAAGGGAAAATTCAAAGACAACTCCAAGTTAATGAGCTTTAATGACTAGGAATTTCAATCATGAAGAATATTGAAGAAATAATTTGTCTAGGTGCAAGCTGTTCCAAATCGGGGGTTCTTAATGTTGTCTGTGAATTTCCTCTTTTTTCCCCATAGTATTTTGATAAGCTGTATTTCAGTATAATCAGTTTCCTTTGTAAACCTATGCATTTTATTTTATGTACTTAAACACATTTTTCTGACTATCAGAAGTTTTCATGACACAGAAAAGGTTAAGAATCCTTGATCTAAATAAGAATCTCATTGATGTGATTTTGATTAATAACTATATGAAACCAAAAAATCCCCCATGGTGTCATTCACTTGAGTATTATAGCTGACAATTCGTTCCTGCTTAATATAGCTTCATTTTTAAAGTATTTATAAAAAGCTACTGAGGTTGGCTATCATCAGAGTCTCTAATTGAGAGACAGATGGCAACAAATAAATAGACTTGGTATCAAGACAGACTTGGGTTCAGAGCACACCACTAACATTTATTGGTTCTGTGACCCTCAACAAGTTGGTGTCCTCCATCCCTGCTCTTCTGCCTCCTGGCTCCATGCCTGCTGCCCTTCCTCTCTTCTGCCTCTTAGAATAACTATCTCCACTTAAGTGGAAGCTCAGATGCTGAATGCACATCTATATAAGTCATTTCCTGATTCCCACTAGTAATTCCCCCCAATCAAACCAAATCAAATTGTATGTATTTGCATATATCTCTGTATATATCTAGTTAGGTGGTACAATGGATAGAGTATGAGACCTGAAGTCAGACTCATCTTCCCAAGTTCAAATATGGCCTCAGACATTTATTAACTGTGTGACCCTGAGCAAGTCATTCAACCCTGTTTGCCTTAGTTGCTCGTCTATAAGCTTGGAGGAGGACATGGCAAACCCCTTCAGTATCTTTGCCAAGAAAATTCCAAATAGGGTCCCAAAGAGTCAGACCTTATCAAGAAAACTACCAAACAGACAACTGAAATATTTATATACTCATCTGTATTGATGTTCTTTTGCTAAAGTTGGATATGGGCTCCTGGGGAGCAGAAACTATTTTCATTTTGTCATAGAAAGTGCTTAATAAATATTTACTGAATTTCCTTAACCTTTCTGAGACTCAGTTTCCTCATCTGAAAAATCAGGATGATTCTTATAGTGCTTTCCTCATTGGGTTTTAATAAGGGAAAACATGGTTAAATGAGATAATGTAAGTAAAAATGCTGTATAACTATTAGCTGTTATAATTATGCTTTAAGTTCTTTTTCTGTTGTTCTTTACTCACAGCCAATGATGTCCTCATGTTTGGAACGCTAGTCAGCACTTCAAATACCTATGATGGCTCTGGAGTTGTGACTGTGGAAACAGATCATCCCCTCATCTGGACCATGGGCATCAAAAACGAACCCAGAGAATGACACTCCAAACTCCATCCCTGCCTTCTCTAATTTGCTTATGACAAAAAGAAAAAAAAAACACAGATGAAATACATCTGGATCAGGCCAGTAATATAAGCCATGAAGGGAAAGAGTGACTAGTTGTTTTTTGTTTTGTTTTGTTTTTTAATCATTGTTTTCTTGCCATTTAGGCTATAACATTTTAAAGGAGAAATTCTAATTTTTAAAGAAAAAGGAAATGAATGGCTAGTTTCAGGTAAAGTCAATTAGTTTAAAAAAAAAACATAAATTTGGACAAGTCCTCCTGTAAATTCAGATCTGAATATTGACAGTAGAGTTCAACAAATGATGCTACTTATCTTCCCAATAATGTCCCCCCACCCCCCTTTAAAGTCCTAATAGGTTTCTCACGAAATTGTCAGGTCCTATCCCCAAGCTTCCACCAAAGTACATTTCTGTTGTCTGCTGCCCACTTATCTCATTGGACTAAGCTGCAAAGTCTTAAGATCAAAACTTCCTGATTTACCTCTATGCTTCTGGCAAAAACTTATTATTTTATTGTCCTCAAATCACTGATAAGTGCTATAGCCCTCATTGTTATCCAAAGAGACTGGGCAAAATTCAATCACCTAAAGTATTAAATCAGAATGGGCACCTAGAGGGTACATTGGATAGAGTGCCAGTCACGAAGACTCATCTTCCTGGGTTCAATTATGGACTCAGATATTGACTAGCTCTGTGACCTTGGGCAAGCCATTTAACTGCATTTGCCTCAGTTTCCTCATCTGTAAAATGAGGGGAGGAAGGAAATGCAGTATTTTTGCCAAGAAAAACCCAAATGGAGTCAATCACAAAAAGTCAGATATGACTGGAAAAAAAAAAACTGAAAATTAAACAGAATTAATCCTCTGAGTCTTTGGCAAGAAGATAAGAGTATTTAACCAAAGAGAAATTTTCATACCAGGGGACCCTGTTTGATCATTCCTTGCTCAAATCCAGTTTTTTAACTTATGGATAGCCATTATTATTACCCCATTAGGGTTTCTGCCCCAAAGATTCCCAAAATACAAGTAGTGGCTATTTTAACAAACTCTGCATAGAAAAAAAATTCATATAGGGGGTGAACTTCTTATTGCCTTCCTGACTAAGAAACAGGAACTAAGTTCAACAGTCAAGGCTTATATATATATATATATATATAAGCAAATGTTCAGGCTATGATCATGTCATCCCTGACACCCACCTCAGATCACAAACCTCAGGTATTGAAACATTTCTTCTGTAAAGAGATTTTACTTATTATTTCCTCATCATCCACAACTATGACTATAGTGCTTACTAAGCTGAGCATTGACACACAAACAACTTTAGGGACATCTATCCAGGTGACTCAGGGGGTGGAGAGCCAGACCTCGAGACAAGAAATCCTGGGTTCAAATCTGGCCTCAGATACTTACTAACTGTGCCAGTCATTTAATCCCAAATGCCTGTGCTGCTCTTCTTGGAATCTACATCCATTCTAAGATCTGAGTTAAGGATTTATAAAACAACAAGTGCAATTTTAGGAAAAGCTGCTCAATTCATTTTGAGGTATGGATGATGTATAATCTCTTAATTCTCTAAGAAAAGGGACCATCGGCATTCTGCCGCAGATGCTACAACTTGGCTCTTCTTTCACTTCTGAATGGATGATGGGAAGAGTCAGGACTGCCAACTGGGGAATCTGATAAGAGCCATGTGAACTACCAAGCAATTCTCTGCTCAAAATCAATAAAGATGATTCTCAGTGCATGGTTTTTACGTGTTGTTATTTACTGCTGAATGGTAATGGTGGAATCTCAATGCCACATAGAAATATTTATTCACAAATATTCACTTTGTTTAAATGAATATCCCACACTCCAGTTCTACCTAGAGATTGTTTTTAGATTATCTCCACTTAAAAATCTCACTGGGGCGGATCTCACTCCAAGAATGGTTCTATAAAATAGAACTACTTTTCTACTCTGAAGGGTGCCTTCATCAAAACTGCTTCACTCGTCTAGTTACAATGAAAAGCTCATTTTGACAAATACTTTGTTTTAAGAGTTTCTTTTGTTGTTGTTGTTGTTTTGGGTTTTTTGTTTTGTTTTCCTTTGCTTCCAGAAAGGAGAGGCAGTTTTAGAGATCTTTTGATCTCTTTGCCTTTTTTCACCCAACTTCTACTACCAAAATTCCAAGCAAATAGACATGGAGTGAAGGGAGGGGGAATGCAACAGTATTGATTTTACCTTCTGAATGGCCAGTCTTTGCAAATGCAAAAGCAGTGGTCTTACTATGCTCCCAGTCATTAGACGACAAGAAATCCTGCTCCAGTTTTGGAAATTAGGAAAAGAGGAGTTGCTGAGTGCTGAGCCCAAAAAGTGTCACCAAAGAAAGAGAATTGTGGAGTGTAATCATCCAAAAAAAAAAGTTTTTATCTGGTTCAACTCAGAAGGGAAGCAGGAGAGTTCAATAGTGAAAGCAAGGGTATTACTGTATGGGAACTGGCAGATAAAATAAAGCCAAAGGCACAGCTTCTAACAAAGAATTTTTAGAAGACAAAGGAGATTGCCTCCTATTTTCCCATGCTTTCTAGAGTGTGAAACTTTAGAGTCCAAGGATCTCTGAATCCTGATCCTAAAAGTATTTATTATCTATGTTATCTTGGGCAATTTCATTTCACATCTCTAGGCTTCAGTTTCCACCTCCGTAAAATAAAGGAGGTTGAACTAGATGATCTCAAAGATCTCTTCCAAATTAACCTATGAAGATTTGTAGTATCACATGTGAGGGGTAAAGATTGTTAAAGATAAGAATAATGACTACAGCAATGAGTGCTAGCTAAGACTAAGGACAGAAAAAATATTATTTTTGAACTGACTCCATAATTATTATTGAGTTATAAACTGAGAATAGCTAACTTTGAAAAATTGTGTATAAATCAAGAATTTTAAATATCTGCTGTGTCCTAAGAGGAGAACTGAGCTATGTATGAATAAAATTTACTTTACGTCACATATATCTATGCATATATTTTGAGTCCCTTTCCCCCCCATATTTCCAGATTCCCAGCTAAGTAAAAAAATGATTAAGGTTGCCAGAGAGGTGAGATTCCATTATTAGAACTAACAAACCAAAGATTATACAAGTCTGATTCATAAAATTGTGCATGTGAAAAGAAAGAACATATTTGAGTAAGGTAGCACTTTATTTGTATCAGATGAGTTCCAAGAAATGATGTTTGGGCTTTTTCTTGGGTCTACAGTAAAAATTTGCTCTGGCTCCTCAATATGATGGATTTTTAGTGGTTGTTACCTCATATTTGCTTCCTGAGCAGATGGTAAAAGATATCTATCACAGGATGATTGTTTTGTGTTCAAGTCCTTTGTACCAGGCACTACTAAGCACTGCCTAAATGTTATTTCATTTGACCCTCAAAATTGCTCTTCTATTATCTCCATTTTATAGTTGCAGAAACAGATGGAGAGTTTAAGTGACTTCTGCAGAATCACTCAGCCAGTATATGTTTGAATTCACATTTTAATTTGGGTCCTGACTCCTCGTGCACAGTACTACCTAGAACATAAATTGTAAATTGTAGACCAATAATTAAAAAAACTGATTTCCCAGGACACCTGCACAAGCATTAATTGCACAGAAAGTTCTCCAACAAAGCAGCTAAAAATTTCCTATCCTTTTTTAAAAATTTCTTAAAGAATAAGTCCTCCTTTCAAGACATGAAAGAGTAATGTGTCTCTGAGTTGTATGAACAGTGAGCAAGGAGTAGAGACGGCTTAGCGGTGGAAAGGCTAACAAACAAGAACTGTACCTAGTGGGAAGTTCCTGAGGAAAATATAACTGGGACCTGCTTGAAGATCCCTCAGAGTCAGAAAAAAAAAAAAGTTTAGAGTACTTTAGGGAGACAAAGTAAAGGTAGGGATGTGCCTCAGCTCTCCCAAATTCCCTACCAAATGACTTTACAATAATGTCTCAAAATGAATTCTGGAGTGGCAGAACCAACAGAAAGATGAAGTAAAACAATATTCCAGCCCAAAAGTATTTTAGGAGATTTGCAGGAAAGGCGTGTCTCACTGGAGTGAGAATGGAACACAATTCAGCACTCCCAGGAATATTATTGCCAGATTCCAGAGCTTCTATGTTGAGAAGCTACTGCAAACAGCCAGAAAAAAATAATTCAAATGTTGTGGAGTCAGTTAGGATAACTCAAGATTTGGCAGCTTTCTTGTTAAAGGAGTGAGGGGCTTGTAATATGATATCCTAGAAGGTAAAAGATAGAGGATTATAACCAAGATTAACCTATGCAGCAAAAACTGAGTATAATCCTTCAGAGAAAAAAAAAATGAATGTATAATGACATAGGGGGCTTTCATGCACTCCTGATGAAAAAACTAAAGCTGAATAGAAAATATGAAACTCAAGAAAAACATAAGAAGACAAACAGGAAAGAGAAAGCATAAGAGATCCATTAATATTAAACTGTTTCCATTCCTACATGCAAAGATGATACTTGTAAGAAATTAATTATTGTTAGGATAGTTAGAAAGAGTGTCTATAAACAGAACATATATATGTGGGTTAACTATGATGGGATGATACAAAAAGATAAAATTAAGGGATTTTTTAAAAAGGCTACAGTAAGAGAAGAGAGTAAGCAGCAGCATGGAGAAAATTATGTCATAAAGGAGGTAGAAAAGATATACAATGGAGGGGAAGATTGTGGAGAAGGAGGAAGTGATGAGCAATGCTCATTGCTCATTGAAATTAGCTCAAAAAGGGATTAATATCCACACTAAATCTGGTATAGAAATGTTATCCTACAAAGAAATGGGAATTTAATGGGGACTGATAGAAGATAAGGTGGATTGGAAGAGGTGATGATCAGAAGCAAAATACTTTTGAGGATGGATATAATGAAAGGAGTGTGTGTGTGTGTGAAAAAGAGATAAGCAGGGGAAATGAGTATGAAAGGGATAAACTCACCCATAAAATGGAAATAAATAGAATGGATTAAAAACCAGAATCTTACAATAAGTAGGGAAGTTTTTTACAGCAAGTATCTCTGATAAAGTTCTCGTTTCTCAAATACATCAAGAATTTAATTAAATTTATAAGAATAAGAGTCATTCCCTAATTAATAAATGGTCAAAGGTAGTTGGCTTTGGATAAAAAAAAACCCACAAATTTATCTTATAGTCATATGGGAAAGAAATTCCTCTAAATTACCATTGATTAGAGAAATACAAATTTAAACAACCCTGAGGAACCACTTCATAACTATCAGATTGTCTTATAAGACAAAAGGAAAATGACAAATGTAGGAAGGGATGGGGCAACGTTGAGACATTAATGTTTTTGAATCAGTTTTGAACTGATCCAACCATTGTGGAAAGCAACCTGAAACTGTGCCCACAGGATTATAAAACTTCATACCCCTTCACCCAAAAATACCACAATGAAACCCCAAAGGGAAGGGACATATAGGTACAAAAATATTTCTACCAGTTCTTTTTTTGGTGGAAAAGAATTATAAATGGAAAGTATTCCCTCAGCTAGAGAATGGCTGAATAAATTGTGGTATATAATTGTAATGGAATACTATTGTGCCATAAGAAAAAATGTACAGGATCCTTTCAAAAAATCCTGGAAATATTTACATGAACTGATGCAAATTGGAGTGAACAAAACCAAAAGAACATTATTTGTAGTAACAGCAATATTATATGAGATCAACTGTGAGTGATTTAGTTATTCTCAGTAATACAATTATCCAAGATAATTCTGAAGGTCTCAGTATGAAAAATTTTATTCCCCTCCAGAGAAGGAACTTATGGAGTGTGAATATAAATTGAATTTTTAAAACTTATTTTCTTATTTCTTTTTTCTGTCACAACATGACTAAAGGGAAAAAAGTTTTGCATGACTCCACATTTATAACCTATATTAAATTGTACACTATCTCAGTGAGAGAGGAGGAGAGGGAAGAAGAGAATTTGGAACTCAATTTTTTAAAATGAATTTTAAAATTTGCTTTTTTCATGTAATTGGAAAAAATGTTTTTAAAAAGCCCTTTATAGTCATCTTCATATCTAATTTTCATAATAACCCTATAGAGGAAGGTACATGTAGAATGATTCTCATTTTTTCAGATTAAGAAATCCAAATTTAGAGAAACTAAGTACTTGCCTAATGGTACCTAGCTAATAACAGAGCTATGATTTAAGTTCAGAGTTCTTCCTACTACACCAAGATGTTGAGTCATTCAAAAGGATGAAGCTACTGTTTACTACAAATAGGTTTGTAAAATTAAAAAATGGAGCAGCCAGGAATGGAATGGGAGAATAGGATGTGCACAGATATAGTCCTTTATTTTAGTTCTAAAGTAATATCTTTCATCTTTTACAACCTAGATAGAGATAACCAAAAATTAAAAAAAAACTTCCTCAGCACTTTCTATTGTCTACTTTGCTTTCAGTTCGAGACAACAAACATTTATTAAGCATATACTATGTATAAGACATTTTACTAAGAGCTAAGGATACAATAACAAAATAATTTCTTCCTAGAAGGAGCTGACAGTCTATGAGATATGAACAGACTTAAGCAAGTAAAGGTAACTTGAAGATACTCATACTGGAAGATGAGAAAACGACTCGCACAGGGGTTGCCAGCCATGTCAGCTATCTAAGAGATACAGGGGAGAAGTGCATTCCAGGGGAAACTGTGAAATGCCAAAATGGGAGATTGAATAGCTAGAAGAACATTCTGGCTGGGATGTAGATCAGGTTGGTCTTGGCAAAGAAAAGGACGACCTCTTGTTCAGAGACTGAAGGCAAAGATAATGAGATGTTGAGGTTTATAAAAATATAAAATTATGGAAGATATCTTCTAATTTCTCATCAAAACAGGAGGAAAGATTTTCATGAGGAGGCTAGATGAGAAGAGAATTGTAGGGGTTGTGAGTCAATCAGAGAAGAATCAGAGAACCACATAGTAGAAGTCAGGGCTCCATTAAAATTATATAACAATTTATTGTGGAAATACTCATGATTTCTCTAGCTTCTTCCAATAGCATAAGAGTGCAAAATACTGAAGGGGGTGATGGTGTAGTGTGCTAGAAGAGAGAAGGAAGAATTCGGATAGCCATTGTGAGAAGTATGGAATCAGTCATGAAAGAATAAAGAGATGCCGCGAGGCAGTGAGAGTTATACTAATACCACAAATTGATAGTATAAACACTCAGCATGTGACTGACTTTTTAAAATAACTGGAGAGATTTCCAAGTCAGGTACCAAAAAGATGGAGGATATTTTCCTCCAATCCTCAGATGCTCTCAAATGTCTTTAAAAAAATAGAATTATACAACAGAGCTAAAGCAAGTTTGGCTCTCTTCATGATTAACAATACCAAGGACCCAGAGAATATAAAACTCAATGAACTAACAGCAAAGACTAATAATCCTTAACTCTTAATAAGTGTTCTCTTGGAACATCTCCCCAACCACCTACTATTTTCAGGCAGCAGAACTGCACAAACATTAGTTATTCACAACAGGATTCACTTTTAAACCCTGACCCATTCATTCCCTCCTCTCAGGTCCAGGGAGATCCAAGTGGGAGAAAGGTGGCATGACAATCTGTGATGTAACAGGAATCATGTCAAGGCTTGTAAGAATACTCAATTCTGTACCCCTCTCCCCTCTTCCCAAGGCAGGATATTCTTGAATGGTTTAAAAAAATAAATAATTGTGAGAGTTGAATGTATGGTCTGTACAACAAATGTGATTGGCAGAATGAAAAATTTGAATCCATATGGTCAAGTCTCACCAAAGAAACAAAAGAGAGCATAATTGATTGGAAACACAAAATACATGCAAGTGAAGGATAATCTGAAAGAAGAGAAACAAGAAAGCAATAACATTAAAAGAAAGTATTATCTCTATACTAGCAAAATGTATTGATCTCAAAGACAGGATGCATAGAGATAATTTATAGATTATAGATCTTCCAGAACATGGGGGGGGGGGGGAAACCCTGAGTTCCATCAAGCAAGAAATAATATATGAAAAAATGCCCTGACCTTCTGAACATAGGAAACAAAGTACCAATCCAAAAAATCTATAGATCATCTCCAAGAGAAAATAAACAACCAAAACAGGCTGCAAACTCTAACAAACATTTAACAATCCCATTGAGAAAAAAAAACAAATTCTGTAAGTGACCAGGAGAAAGACCTTGAAATATAAAGGAAAGGAGATTCTAATAACACAAGGCTATTCTTCACTTACCAGAAAATGCTGAAGGGAATAAAGTAATATGTTCAGAAGAGCAATGGAGCTCAAGAGGAAACTCAAGGTTACCTAACCTGCAAATCTGAGCCTAACCATAAATGAGAAAAGGTGAACATTCAATAAAAATACTTGAAACATTCCTAGAAAGAAAACCAGGCATTAAGAGATTCAAACACCTTGGACCATAGAAACATGAGAAGGATAAACAAATACAGCAACCAGGAATGACAACAATAAAATAACAACAGAGAGACCATTAAGAGATTGCTTTCTAAAATATATTCAGAGATGAGGGTAAAAGTAGCATCAAATACACATGAGTGTAGAGAAGCAGTTTTAAAACATTGTGGAATAAGCTTTGCAACACTGTGCCTAATTGTGATTCAAGGATATTTGGGGGTGGGACCTTAAATTACAGAATAGGTCACAGTGTTGTCAAAACCTATAGAGATTTTGTGCCCAAAATACACCCTCAAACCACCTATGAGACCCTCCACATTGCCCCAGACAGGGAAGGGAGGAGATGCTTACATTAGGCTGCTGGGCAGAGGGGTGAGGCATGAAAAATGTCCTTGGGTGCTATGGAGAGGGAAAACAAAGCAGCTCTTTCCAGAATGCATGAGCACACATGCCTCATATTCACTAATATAGTAATAGGAAGATGCAATGGAAGGGGGAGAGGAAGAAGGCAACAGGGAATGGGTACATCCCCATATCAAGTCAAAGGCTGACAATGAAGGGAAAATAATTCCTCTAATCTCTCAGGAAGAAGAAAGCCTTCAGGAGAATGGGTAAGGAGGCAAAGGGAGACATTAAAAAAGGGATTAGAAAAGGAAACTTATTTTTTTCAGTGGTGGGAGGGAATACTGCTAATGAATACTTATATGGGTTATGAGAGACTTTACTATTCACATTATATGCAAGGATTTGGTACTTAGAAAGACCATTTATCCTACCTTTGGAGAAAAGGAATCAGAGCTCCTGGGGGCAACTGACACCGAGAAGAGTTGGGAGAACGTGGAGTAAAGGGAGAGATTTTTGAGGCAAATGGCAAAACAATGACCAAAGTTAATGTTTATGATGAAAAGCACAACAAGTATCACAGGAAGATTCCTACAATGAAGTAATATCCTTTCAATTGCCTGCATGAATTACTATTCCTATAATGAGTCACTGTGGAAAAATAAAAGGTAATCAAGAGAAGCAAAAAGTAAGTACAAGGCAGAAACTGAAACTACTTAGAAGAAATAATGCAAAAGAGGTGCCTCGAAATTTTAATTCCAGGAGGGATATAGAGAATGACAAAGGACAAACGAAGTATAATGATCATAAATCAAAGAATAGAAGTCAGGTATAGACAGAAAGGGAAACTAAATAATGAAGAGAATAAGGAAAAGCAAGCAATACTTTAAAAAAAAGACTTGGATGGAAAATTAAAAATTAAAAACTAATAAACAAAAGAAATCAATTGAGGGACCAAGAGGGACAAAAATAGGGGAAGAATTCAATAACTAGATAAAGGCAAGAAAGAAAAAAGAAAAGAAGTCTGTTGTCTAAAATATATAGAGCAAGATGGCAGCTCAGTAGCAAGGAAAACTGAAATCTCTCTAACAATCCTTCCACACCAATCTTTTCAAAGCACGTCAAAATGACAGGAATCAAAAAACAATAGCAATAGGCTCTTCTTCTCAACACAACATGAAATGTAGGCAGAGAGAGTCCATTTTCATGGAATCTTCATGGGAATGAGGGGGAAACAAAAGCAAAATTGCACACAGAGGAGTGGTTGACCTCCTAACTCCCCACCCTCTGTGTCAAGTTCTGAGCCTGGGCATAAGCCAACTTCAGGGTTCCAGGGCCCTGCCTACACCAAAAATAGAGCACCCCATAACCCACCCCCATCCCCTGAAGTCACAGGCCCTGGCACCAGCCCATGGTAAGACCAGGAAGTCCACAATATTTGGCCTTTCAAGCCTACATTTTGGTGAAGTACTTAATCCCAGAGAAAAATAACTCATAATGCTAAGTTTTGCAATCCATCAGTAGAAGAGACAGAATCATTACCTTTCAGAACTCCCCGGCCACAGACTAAAAAAGGCTGAGAAAGCTGAGGGGGAAAAAAAAGCTGAGAAAAGGGGCAAACAGCAAAAGAAACACCCAATCCTAGAAAATTTCTATTGAGACAAAGAGCAAAGCACAAAGGGATCATGAGATCCAAGCAACTCTGTGCAAAATTTCAAAGAAAAATAGGAATTAGTCTCAGGCCCTAGGATAACTCAAAAAAGGAATTCAAAAATCAAGTAAGACAGGTTGAAGAAAAATGGGGAAAAGAATGGAAGGTAATGCCAAAAGAAAATAACAGCTTAAAAAGCAAAATTGGTCAACTGGGAAAAGAAACATGAAAATTCAATGATGACAAGTTTCTCAGAAAATAAAATTGACCTTTTGGGGAAAAAAGAGACTCCAAAAAAAGAAAAAATGAAGAAAAGAGTTCTTTGAAAAGTAGAATGGACCAAATGGAAAAGGAAAAACAAAAAATCATGAAAGAAATTCAGTCTTTAAAAATTAGAATTGGATAAATAGAAAATAATGACTTCAAGAAACAAACAAAATGAAAATAAAAATGGAAGAAAATATTAAATATTTCATTGATAAAAACAACTTACCTGGAAAATAGATCCTAGAGACAATTTCAGAATTATTGGACTACATGAAAGTCATTATTAGGGGGAAAAAGCCTAGAACATCAGATTACAAGAAAGAAACTACCCTGATATTCTTGAAAAGAGAGTAAAATAGAAATTGAAAAAAATCTACATATCACCTCCTGGCAATAAATCCCAAATGACAACTAACCAAGTTCAAGAGCTCACAGGCCAAGTAGAAAAATACTGTAAACAGCCAGAAAAAAAATTCAAACATCTTGGAGACTTCATCAGTATTACACAGGATCTGGCAGCTTCCACAATGATGAACCAGAAGGCTTGGAATAAAATATTCCAGAAAGCAAATGAATTGGGTTTTCAACCAAAAATCACCTACCCATCAAAACTGACTACAATCTTTCAGGGGAAAGCATGATCTTTAAATAAAATAGAAGTTTTCCAAGCATTCCTGAAGAAAAAAAAACAGACTTAAACAGAAAATATGATTTCCAAATACAAAATTCAAGAGAAGTATAAAAAGGTAAAAATGTAAGGGCTTCATTAAGGTCAGATGTAACTTAAAAATTGTTAGCATCACAGTAGTTCAAAGAAGTATACATAGACAGAGGGTATGGTAGAAAACTGTTTAGGATGATATCAAAAAACAAAAATTATGGATGAAAAATAGAATTACAATAAGAGAAATTGGAAGAAAGAAGTAAAATGGGGTAAATTATTTCACATAAAGAGGCATGTGGGAGAAAAACTATTCCAGTGGAGGGAAAGATAAGAATGATGGCAGGTAATATTTAAACCTTACTCTCATTGGAATTGGCTCAGAGAAGGAAGAACAGGCAGATGCATTAGGGTACAGAATCCTATCCTGCCCTATCTAGAAGTACAAGGGGAATAAGAAAGGGGCTTTTGGGGAGGGGAGTAATATAAGGGGAGCTCACAAACCCAAACCTTTCCAATGAGCAAGCTGTTAGCTCACAGACAGCAGTGGTCCAAAGTGATACAGAGCCATTGAATGAGAGTAAAATAACTGAAGAGGGAAAGGTAGACTACACTATAACATCTACAAAACCTGAAACATCTACTAATAATACAAGTGCATTACAAACCATGGGGCAAGAAGAAGTTTCTGATGATAATAGGAAACCTGTGCTTGCAAAACACCATAATAGCTAATTTACAAGAGACTCCAGAACCATATCTTGGGACATAAGTGGGAGAACAAAAATACAAACCTCTCAATGATACAGGGGAGAGTGGATCTCTATTGAAGTCATTCCCAGAGGATACCACCATAGAGGGAATGGTTTCTATGTCAACAGATTCACAAGAGGGAGCAGAAAAACTAGAACCTGTGTACTCCAGTAACATAATAGCAGATCCTCTGGAAGCAAAAAGAATCAAATTTGTCACCAAAGAACACATAATTAGAGCATATTAGTGGGCAACAGCTAGAAAAAGAATTGGAAAATATAGAAATCATTGAAATAGGGTCAGACTCAGACCCAGATGATACAGTACCAAATGGTACAATAATAGTTGACCAAAACAGTGATATAGAACAAGAACCCTATGAGTACATTAAGCTCTATCATAAAGTTCACAAAGATTTAGATGAATGGGACACAAATTGGCATAGTGAACACCTGAATTCAGAACAATCTTTTCTGAATTTGATTCTGATGGAGCAATTGAAAACATAGGAAACTCTTTATCAGATGAGGAAATAATGTATATTACAGGAGTGAATAGTTATCAAGAATTTTGTAAGAAATATGACTTAGGGGACAGTGAAACTGAATTGGAAGTAATTTGAAAGAGAACAAACTGAAAAAGAGATAAACAATGAAATGCTATTATCACATCTGCTTTCTCCAACCTTGAGCATCCCATAACACAAAAGATACCATCTATTGAAAAGACTTGGTACCAGGATTGGTTTGAGTTCTATAGGATAGCAAACAACATGAAACCTTATAAGAACCCACACTGGTACTAGGCATAAGATTAACTCTTAATCCATGAAATCATGGATTCAAATCAGGAAAACCCCTAAACCATAATGACAAGCCCTGGCTGAAAATAAAATAAAAACTGAGACAAATCCACAAACCCCAGTAAATATAGATGAGAAACATTCAAGATGCTATTGGAGCATCTTACCAAAAAAATATTATTGCATGAAACAGAAATAGAATAATGCCCAACACAGATAGTATAAATTTGGGTTAGTTAGATCAGGGAGGATTAGGTTCAGTCTTTCACTATAGAGAGGGGGAAAGAGAGGAGACTCCCCCCTTCTCAAAGTAGGGTTCAGGGGAGACAACTGATGTTTAGGTTTGGCTCAGAGAGAGGAGAAGGGTTTTGAAGATTTTCCCCCTTTTTCCTTCCCTCCTTAGCTAAGGCTGCTCTCCCAGATTCACTCTTGTCCCTCTTGTCCCCCCCTCCACTACTCAAGACCAAAGGGTCTCCCTTTGATCTGTTTACTCACACTTGTTCACAACTTGGGGAACAGATAACTTTTAATGTCAACTTAATTCAATCAGGATAATACAAAAGAAAAACTGTCAAGAAAAAAATAGGAAAGGAAAGTGGGGGAAAGGAGTCCCTGTCTCTATCTAAAACCATTTTCCTCCCTCCTCGAGTTTGGGAGGAACTCGGGCTTTGGCAGCCTGAGCCCCCTGAGAAAGAGTCAGGTTGACTCACCCTGGGTTTGGCCCCTTGGCCACAGTTCAGACTCAGGGCAAGAGGAGCTGAAGTAAAGTTGGACAGAGATTTAAAATGTCTTTTTCAGGTATCCTCTTCAATAGTCTTTTCAATTCGGAAATGTTGGGAGAAAGATTTCCAGTCACCAGCAGGAAAAGTGGGTAACACTCAGGAGAAAGTCTTTTTTTCACCTTCTCTCTTCAGCTTCTCAAGACTGAGAGACCAACTCCTCTACCAGCCAGAGTCTTCTCCTCCTCAAGATTCCAATCCCTTGGGCCACCTCCCCCATCGAGGTGATCAGTTTAATATACTCTTCAGCCTGACACTTTTTCTTTAGTGCCAGCCTCTGTCACAGCATCCAGATTTTTAAGGAGAAAGCTTAAGGAGAAAGGAGCTTCAGGAGGAAATACACAGTAAAACTATAGTAGTGGGGAACCTCAACCTTCCATTATCAGAACTAGATAAATTTACCTAAGAAATAAATGAGAAAGAAGTAAAGGAAGTGAATGAAATTTTAGAAAAGTTAAATGTAATATATATCTGGAGAAAATTGAATAGAGATAAAAAGGAATATACTTTATTTTCAGCAGCACATGTTACATATACAAAAACTGACCACTGTACTAGGGCATAAAATCTTCACAACCAAATGCAGAAAAGCAAAAATAACAAATGCAACTTTTTCAGATTGTAATGCAATAAAAATTATAATCAATAAGGGTTCATGGAAAGACAAATTAAAATTAGTAGGAAATTAAATAATATAATTCTTCAAAATAGATGGGTCAAAAAACAAAACGTATAAACAATCACTGATTCCATTGAAAAGAATGACAATGAGGAGACAACATATCAAAATTTATGGAAAACAGCCAAAGCAGTTCTCAGGGGAAATTTTGTATCTCTGAAAGCTTATATCAGTAAAATAGAGAAAAATCAAATAAGTACATTGGACATGTAACTAAAAAACTAGAAAAAGAACAAATTTTAAATCTCCAATTAGAGACTAAATTGGAAATCCTAAAAAGCAAAGGAAAAACTAATCAAATTGAAAATAGTTGAACTATTGAATAATAAATACGTCTAGAAGCTGGTTCGATGAAAAAACAAACAGAATACATAGAATACTGGTTAATTTTATTTTAAAAAAAGGAATAAGAAAATCAAATTACCAGTATCAGAAACAAAAAGGCAATTTCACTTCTAATGAGGGGAAATTAAAACCATCACTAGAATCTATTTTGCCCAATTATATGACAATAAATCTTAAGGTCTAGGTGAAATGGACATATACTTACAAAAATATAAATTGCCTAGATTAACAAAAGTAGAAATAGAATACTTAAATAATCACATCTCAGAAGAAGAAATTGAATAAACCATCAGTTAACTCCCCAAGGAAAAATCCCCAGGGCCATATGAATTCACAAGTAATTTCTATCAAACATCTAAAGAACAATTAATTCATACTATACAAACTATTTGGCAAGATAAGCAAAGAAGGAGTCCAACCAAATTCTTTTATGACACAAATGTGATGCTGATACCTAAGCCAGGGAGATGATAAACAGAGAAAGAAAATTACAGACCAATTTCCCTGATGAACATTGATGCAAAAATCTTAAATAAAATCCTAAGAAAGAGACTATAGCAATATATCACAAGGATTATTCACTCTGACCAGGTGAGATTTTATACCAGGAATCCAAGGCTGGTTTAATATTAGGAAAATGATCTCATTAATCACCATATCAATAATAAAACTAACAGAAATCATATGGATTATCTCAATAGATGCAGAAAAATCCTTTAACAGAATTCATTACCACACAAAAGCATAGGAATAAAAGGGCCTTTCCTCAAAATAAGTAGTATTTATTTAAAACCTTCAGCAAATATCATCTACAATGGAAATAAGTTAGAAGCCTTCCCAATAAGATCAGGAGTGAAGCAAGGATATCCATTATCACCACTATTATTTAATATTGTACTAAAAATGCTACCTTTAGCAAAAAAAGACATTGAAGAAATTAAAGTAGGCAATGAAGAAACTAAATTATCACTCTTTGGAGATATGATACTATACTTTCAGAATTCTAGGAAATCAACAAAAAGTTAGTTGTAATAATTATTAACTTAAGCAAAGTTGCAAGGCACAAAGTAAATCCACATAAATCATCAGCATTTCTATATATTAACAACACAACTCAGCAACAAGAGTTAGAAAGAGAAACTCCATTTAAGGTCACTCTAGGCAACATAAAACACTTGGGAATCTATTTGCCAAGACAAACCCAGGAATTAATTGAATACAATTACAAAACACTTTTCACACAAATAAAGTTAGACCTAAAGAATTGGAAAAACATTTATTGCTCATGGGTGGACTGAGCTAATATAATAAAAACGACAATCCTACCTAATTCAGTACCTAATTCACTGTTGTACCAAGTCAGAAAATTTATTTTTAGAACTACAAAAAATTAACAAAATTCTTCTGGAAGACCAAAAAGGTTAAGAATAGCAAGGGAACTAATGAAAAAACTGGGAAAGATGGGGGCCTAGCAGTACCAGATCTTAACCTGTACTATAAAGCAGTGGTCATCAAGACAATGTAGTACTGGCTAAGTGACAGAAGGGTGGATCAATGGAATAGACTAGGGGTAAATGACCTCAGCAAGTGAGGTTTCTATAAACCCAAAGATCCTAGCTTTGGGGATAAAAACCCACTATTTTACAAAAACTGTTGGTAAAACTGGAAAACAGTATCGTAAAAAATTGGATTTAAATCAATATCTCATACCCTCTACTAAGATAAGGTCAATATGGATATATGATTTAAACAGAAAGAGTGATATTATGAATAATTTAGGGGAACATAGAATAGTTTACCAATCAGATCTATGGAGAAGGGAAGAATCTATTATCAAACAAGACATAGAACAATACAAGATGCAAAATGAATAATTTTATTATATTAAATTGAATTTATATTAATTATTTATTAATTATTATATTAATTAAATTTGTACAAACAAAACCAATGCAACAAAGATTAGAAAGGAAGTAATAAACTTGGGGGGAGCAGGATTTATAACAAATTTCTCTGATAAAAGTCTCATTTCTCAAATATATAAAGAACTAAGTCAAATTTATAAAAATTCAAGTCATTCCCCAATTAATAAATGGTCAAAGGGTATGATTAGGCAGTTTTCAGGTGAAGAAATAAAAGCTATCAATAATCATATGAAAAAATGTTCTAAATCCCACTTGCTTAAAGAAATGCAAATTAAAACAACTCCTAGGTACCACCTCACACCTATCAGACTGGTCAATATGACAGTAAAGGGAAATGATAAATGATGATGGGGATGTGGCAAAATTGGGACACTAATGCATTGTTGATGGAGTTGTGAACTAATCCAACCATTCTGGAGGACAATTTGGAATTATGCCCAAAGGGCTATAAAAGAATACATATCATTTGATCCAGTAATACTAGTACTAGGTCTGTATCCCAAGGAAATAAAAAAAATAGGAAAGGACCTGTGTGTACAAAAGTATCTATAGCTGCTCTCTTTGTGGTGGCAAACAATTAGAACCTAAAGGGATATCCCTCAGTTAGGGAATGGCTAAACAAATTGTGGTCTTATGATGGTGATGGAACCACTATTATGCTATAAGGAATAATGAACAGGATGAGTTCAGAAAGAGGTAGAAAGATTTATATGAACTGATGCAGAGTGAAATAAACAGAACCAGGAAAACATTGTACACAATAACAGCAATATTATGGAACAATCAAATGTGATAAGACTTTGCTTCTATACAAATAATAGGCAATTAAATGATTATTGATTATAAACTGATTAGATACTCTTCTTGCTGTGCTTACAAAGTATCTTCAGTTTATATCAGTGAAGTGGAGCTCATAAGTGAACTTCCCTTCAGGGCTAGGCACAATGATGCTAAGGAGACTCATGTTATATAAAAATAAAGTATTTATTGAGAATATAAGAATAAAAAAAAAAAGGATTTCTAATTCTAAGGGATTCTAATTCCACTTAATAAAACTCCCTAGTTCCACAAGCGACTGGGTGAACTGCTGCAAAACTTTATGCCACTAGGGGAAATGATGCAGAGTTAGCATGTAATTTTAAAAGTTTATTTTAAGTATTTTATGTCTCTATTTTTTCAATGGCCAGTTGGATATACCTGAATTTCATAAAACAAGGTTCTACTGTACTTGCTTGGAAAGCACACATTTAAAGTAGCCCCTAACTTACAGATTCTATTCTTATGTACCTTTACTCAGAGCCATGGTATTTCTCTGCTTATCATGTCAGTGTTAACGCATACGTGTGATAAAAAGGAAAACCTGTCATGGCAGTAAGGTGTAGGGGATATGGTTTGGGAATTACAACAAAATCAGCTTAAATCTATGTTCAAAACCTTTTTTAAATTTTATCCAGCATACTCTGCCTGGCATTAGAGATAGGATGCCTTTAACTGGGATGCTTTGTATTTGAAGTCACTAACTTAAGCTATTCTTAGGAGGTTGCTAAGGGAGATAAGAGATACTTAGAACTAATGTATAACTATGTGTGTAAGATAGTTTAAATAAGGTCTGGTCCACACGATTGAGATAAACAGATACAAGGATTTTTCCATTTCTCTTCACATCAGACCACTCGCTTTCTCTTTTGACATTGGTGAAAACAAAAAGGATATTGAGTGCAAAAATGCTAGGAAAAAATGTTAGAACCTTCCCTGGGGCTGGGGAAACAGCCTTAGCAGGGCAAGGGAAATGATCTCCAGCAAGGGATAGACTATTGGTGGTCTCTCCGAGACAATCAACCCAAAGTGCTTTGATACCAAAAGAGAAGTTCCTGAGAAAGGATTTTGATTACAAGCTATTATTCAGGGTGTGTTGAAAAAATAGTTAAGAATTAATGAGAAAGAATAATAACTAATCATGTTTGTATCTCAGGCAAGTCACTTTGCATGGATGCTGAATTATAAAGGAAGAAAGGGCCATAGGTATATTAGAGCTAGCTTGAGCTGATTGTTAAAATGACAGTGTGAGTATTTACACCTAGGAAATAGTAAAATGCAAACAAGGGTTTGATTTATTGTTTATTTCTAGACTTAAAAAGAAACATAGAAAATGTTAATAATGCAGATTAATCTTTTAAAGTGTGTTGCCTACTTTTTTTCCCAAAGGCCAGCCACCCTGACTAGATAGTTATTCTTAAGTAGAGATAGCATATCATAATGAATAGAAGGTGGGATTGGGAATCAAGAATACTTGGCTTTAAGCCCTGTCTTTCAAACACATTAGCTTTGTAATCTCAGGCAAGTCACAACGTATCAGAACCACAGACAACTCTTATTATTATAAATTGCAGATCAGTTGCAAATCTTCAGTTGTGAAGAGAGTTTCAATACCACAAATTCTGGGCATAAATGAAAGCACTAGTCTAGACCAATTCCTGCTAACATGATGCTTTACTCTTTTTGTTTCTATAATGCTTAAGTGTTCTTTAAATTCAGCAACTAAGAGTCAAAGCCCTAATCACCCTACCCTAGTTATAGTGCTAGTCAAAAAGTTACCAAATCATTATAGTGTGGGCTCTTAAAATTTGCATTAAGCTTCTGTCTTCAAAATGTAATGAGTGGTTAATATAATTTAAGTCTGTTCTTAATCCTTGCTCACTCTGTATTTGCTGTTCACAAATTTTCAATCTTATGCTATAACATTTAAAATAATACAAACATCTTATACTGAAAGGGAAATTTTTGTTCCCTTTGTCTATCAGAATAGAAACTCAGAAGTTTACACTTGTGAAAAGGGAATCCTTTATTCTCTTTGCCTAGTTAGAGTTGACACTTTGGTTAATAAGTACCCCTACTTAGTACCTCATTAGACTGAAGACAGGATGAAGTCTCCTTTCTTTAACTTTTAAATTGAATCACCTGTGTCAAGGAAGTTCCTTCCCTCCCCCTCCTGAGTAGCTTGACCTATCCATCAAACATTCCTGACATAACACAGTTGTACCAGGTTTGCATCCCTCTTTGTGCTGTCCATCAATAAAAGTCAAGTCTTTGGGCTTGTGAGGAGGGAAGAAGGGAACAGAGAAGAGATGTGGGAATGGATCAGGAGGGTAAGGGGGAAGGAGGAAGAGACTTGCAGGCTAGGGATAACATGGTCAGGTTACTTATAGGAATGATGCGATTTAAACTGATTGTCTACCCTTTCTAATAAACTTTATAAGATATATATCTGGGTAGAAATATTATTTCAATTCGTACACACCAAAAGATTGAACACTCACTTAGTGCTAGGCGAGAAGCCAGCAAGATACTTGGAGAGCTCCACCCTTTTTTTAACTTAATCAGTCAGAAATTTGTGAATTCTTTTAAGAGTTCACATCCTCAGAAACTGTTCAATCAGGAAACTGAAACTTTTTGATGAAAAACTGACCTTCACAAGGTGAGATGGTCGATTATACAGACACTGTCCTTTGGGCAGTGCTAGACGATTTGGAAACTGTGATTGGTCCCTGTGAAGTGGGGAAGTGACAAGAAGTCACCACAAAATCAAGCCCAAACTCCTTCAGAGGTGACGATCTTTGAGAAGATAGTCTGAAGAGATTATCCTCTGGAGATAGTCTTCTAACTGGGGAGAGTCTTCGAGGGAGCTTTGCTGGAGACTGCGGCTTGGATCATGGGTTTGGAGTTCTGCTTCAACTTAGACTCTGACTCCTAGACTACTTTGTTGGGTGAGTGAAAGGTTGACTCCTTTCATAGTTTCCTAAAAGACTAGCTTCCATCTTGGAGGAGGCCTTATGGTTACTCACCACCAGCCTTCCTGGTTGAGAACTAATTAATCTCTACCTGAATTAAGCAGACCTGGGGCAAAACATTTAGTTTGATTGGATAAATAACTTCTCTATCCCCCTCACATTTCCCTTCTTTATTGTTTCCTCTCTATTTATAAATACTTGTAAATAAATTTCTGACTAGAGATATAATAAATATTGGTGACCATATAATTTCATAAAATTATTGTTCAACCATTAATTTTCACATTTACATTATAAATAATACTCTAAAATATTGGGGAAATCTGATTACTATGGATATACTATGATATAAGCCTTTTGTACAATTATATTCACTTTTTATGCACTCCTTGAAGGACAATATCAGCACATCACATGCCCCAAGCCCAGCTCAACTTTGTTTATTCTTGCAAAGTTCTATATATAACATTAAGCATCACAAGGAATCATCTCTTCCCTAAACAGTAAGAATGCAAATTAAAATATTCTATTCTCCACTTTATTTTCTCCATGAATTTTTCTCTAGTATAATCAGTATGTGTCTTGTTTCATAACATGATGAACAAGGAAAAATGTATTACATGATAATATATGTACAACCTATATCATATTTCCTGCTTTCTTGAGAAGGAGGAAATGGTAGGAGGGAGAGGGGAAAAAATAAGATAGATTTTTTGGGCATAGCTAACATGAGAATTTGTTTTAAATTCTTAATTTAATTTAAAAACATGTATTATGTTACACAGTATGTTATATATATATATAAATTAAAACAAAGGGTAACTAAAAACATGTTTTATATATAATAGGTGATTATTAATGCTTCTTGTTTTCTCAATATTCCCTTGCCCAGATGCAGCTTCCTTACAAGTATAGCATCTACATATTTTGCAAAGATGTAGTTTATGCTTTTTTCCCCCCTTTAAACAAGTGAGGATGACAATACGAATAGAATACTTATCTATTGTTTTTTTTTTTGATGTTTTTTTCTCATGTGTGCTCAATGGAGTCTAAGGTCCTTCATAATCCCATCAAAACAAAAGATAGCCATATATGTATGTATTTTAAATTCTTACCTTCCATCTTGGAATTGATACTAAGAATTGCTTCCAAGGCAGAAGAGTGGTAAGAGCTGGGTAATGGTGGCTAAGTGACTTGTCCAGGGTTACACAACTAGGAAGGGTCTGAGGCCAGATCTAAACCCAAGACTTCCTCTCTAGGCTTGGCTTTCAATCCACTGAGCCACCTAGCTGCCCCCTCAATACTTATATTTTGTGGAGGTACAAAAGTCCCAGTAGAAGTAATACTACTAGACAAAGCAAGATCATTTGGCTTTAAGTTCTATCTCCACTACCCAGTGGCAACGTAGCCAAGAGTCATAGGCATACATCAGGGACAGAGTATAGGAGGCAAGAGATGTCATGCAATGTTTGAGAAATACTCAATAGTCTTTGAATACATAAAGGGGTATAGTATAGAATGTCTGGAAAGGGAAGTAGTAACCAAATTGTGGAAGGCTTTATACACCAAGAAAAACTTGCATTTTATCCTGGATGCACTAGGAAGAGAGTAATTTAAGATCTGGAAAGAGAGATAGGAAACAAAATGTGTAAAACTTTACACATCAAGCAGAGAAATTTGAATTCTCTCCTAGATGCCATAGGGAGAGAATGGTTTAAGATTTGGGGGACAAGGTAGTGACACGATCAAAAAGTGAAAGAGAAACATTGATTTAATAGTTATGTAGTAGATAATGATTTGGGGGGGGAAGCATAGAATAAAAGCAGGGAGATGAATAGGAAGGTTCTTATAATAGTTCATGGGATAAATAATGGGGTCCTGAAATAGAAATAGACTATGTTAGTTGAGAGTTGGTAACTCTTTGATGTTGGGTTTGGGGGTGAGGGAAAAGGAAAAGTCAAGGATAACTCTAAGATTTTAAAACTGGGTGATGGTGATACTCTCAACAAAATTCAGGAAGTTTAAAAGAAGGTTGGACTGAAGAGGAATGGCTATTCTTTTCAAGATGTTATAGGTGATATTATATATATTGCAGCAGAAAACTAGAATATTCTGATCAGTGAAAGAATGCCTGAAATGGACTGTAATGGAAACCACAGCACCATATAATTATACATGAATATGGGAAAGTATTGAAGATAATGCAAAGATAAAAAAGTGGAACTATGGGTTCTGAATTCATCATAATATAACTAAGTAAATATACGTGCATATACAAGACTACATAATATGGATATACATATAATCCTGATGACAGGGAAATTGTAAATGTAGTTACTGATAGGTAAACATTTATTTCTATTTTTATTATAAAATTAAATATGTATATGACATGTAGTAGTAGTCTCTCTGTGACCGAGAATGACTATTGTCTTTGTGCATTATCATCTATTGATATACCCTCATGTGGGTTTGAAGTCCAAAGACTGAGGTGCAGAGTTTGTGGCACATGGGGCATGGGACGCCAGTTGTTATGGGAGGTGCAGTTGTGGCCTGGTGTCTGCGTTCACGCGCAGAGGCAAGACGTCGATGTCGTTCATCTTCAAAGGTGGTGGTGGCATGGTTAATGTGGGTTCACCAGCTGCTTCTAACAGAGGCGAGTTCTAGTTGCTTCGGTGTAATGCCAGCCCACTTCAAGTTGGACTTTAGCTGATCCTTGAATCTTTTCTTTGGTCGGCCTTGTTTCCTGAGTCCAGCTGACAGTTCACCATAGAATACCTGTCTTGGTATTCACTGTGGGTCCATGCGAATGATGTGTCCAGACCATCGTTGCTGGGTTTTGAGGACCATGACTTCGATGCTGGTGGAGTTGGCTCTGTCGAGGACTTCCTGACTGGTGATTCGGTCCTGCCATCGGATCCTCATGATTGACCGGAGGGAGCGTTGGTGGAATTGCTCCAGCTGTTTCATGTGCTTCCGGTACAGTGTCCACGTCTCACAACCGTACAGGAGCGAGCCGAGGACCACTGCGTTGTACACTTTGAGCTTCGTCGCAGTGCTTACACCTCTGTGTTGGAGGACTTTGCAGCGCAGCCGCCCGAGTGCCTGGATGGCCTTTTGGATTCTGGCATTGATCTCATGGTCTAGGGGCCTGTTGTTGGCGATGGTGCTGCCCAGGTTCTTGAAAGTGTTGATGTTAGAAAGCTGCGTGCTGTCGATTGTAAAGCATGGCTGGTTTGTTGGCCTCCCTGGTGCAGGTTGGAACAGCACCTCTGTTTTGCTGAGGCTGATAGTCAGGCCAAACAGTTTTATTGCGGTAGAGAACCTGTCCACAATGATTTGAAGGTGATTTTCTTGGTGGGCCATGAGAGCACAGTCATCTGCAAAGAGAGCTTCCAGGATGAGTCTCTCTGTTGTCTTTGTTTTTGCAGTCAGGTGGCGAAGGTCCAATAGTGAACCATCCAGTCGGTATTTGATGTAGACGCCCAGGTCTAGATCCATCACAGCATGTCGTAATACTTGGGTGAAGTATAGGTTGAATAGTACCGGAGCGAGGACACAGCCTTGTTTCATGCCATTGGAGATGTTGAAGCGATCAGAAGTCTCTCCACCAGACAGGACTTCCCCTGTCATATCGACATGAAACAGCTGGATCAGTTTGACGAATTTTGCTGGGCAACCGAGCTTGCTGAGGATCACCCACAATGCGTACCTGTTCACTGTGTCGAACACCTTTTTCAGGTCTATGAAGACAATGTAGAGACTTGGGTTCTGCTCAAGGCATTTTTCCTGCATTTGCCTCACCGTGAAGACCATGTCGATGGTGCTGCGATCTGGTCGGAAGCCACATTGTGATTCAGGTAGGTTCTGCTCTGAAACAGATGACAGGAGTCTGTTGAGTATAACACGGGTGAGGATCTTTCCAGCAGTGGAGAGTAGTGAGATGCCTCTGAGATTGTCACAGGCTGCTCCTGAGCCTTTGTTCTTGTATAGGGCTACGATGGAGGCATCTCTGAGTTCTGGGGGCATGTCTTCCTCTTCCCATATGCTGGCAGCACTATATGGAATGCCTGAAGCACCTTTCCATTTAAGGCCTTGTACACCTCAGTTGGGATCCCGTCTTTACCAGATGCCTTGACTGCACTCATTTGTTTAATGGCTTTTTGGACTTCCTCTATTGAAGGAGGGACATCAAGTTGTTCAATGGTGCAGTTTTGGGGATCTGGTCAAGGGTATTTTGGTGGACTGAAGAGGGTCGGTTGAGAAGCTGACTGAAGTGTTCTTTCTACCTGTTGCTGATGCCTTTTTTATCTTTTATGAGAGTGTCACTGTCAGAGGGATAGCAAGGGAGTGGTAGTGGGTTTTAATGGCCCATAGACAGTCTTGAGGGCACTGAAAATTTGTTTGTAGTTTTTTTGTATCATCAAAGCGCTGGATTTCTTCTGCCTTTTTTTCCCCACCATTGGTCTTGCATCTTCCTGACCTCGCACTGCGCCGTGGCTTGGAGAGACTTGAATCTGTCCTTTTTAGGAGCAGAGTTTGGGTTATTTTGCCACTCCATAAAGGCTTTGTTCTTTTTGCTCAATAGGTCTTCAATAGCAGTGTTGTTCTCATTGAACCAGTCCTGGTGGTTGTGTTGTTTGGGGCCTAGGACTGCCTTTGATGTTTCCTGTGTCTCTGAACTGGTTCCATTTCTCGGTTGAGCTTCCAGGGAGTGGTCCCTTGACAGACAGCTTGTCATCCAGGCAGTACTGAAATGTTTGCAAATAAGATGGATCTTTAAGACAACTCACTCATTGTAAAATGCACGAACTGTCTGGGCACGTTTTGGATGACAAGGCGCAATGCGCATTTGAAGAGTCACTCTAACCAATTGGTGGTCTGTCCAGCATTCAGCTCCTCTCATGGCTCTGGTGATCTTTACATCCTGGATGTCTCGCCAGTGTACAATGATGTAGTCAATGAGATGCCACTGGTTTGATCATGGGTGCATCCATGTTGTTTTATATTTGTTCGCCATTCTGAACACAGTGTTCGTGATGGTGAGTTCAAACTCTGAGCATTTGCTGAGTAGCAGTAGGCCATTGTTTTTCATTTTGCCCACGCCATGTTTGCTGAGCACTCCTTTCCATCTTTCATGGTCCTGGCCAACGTGGGCGTTGAAGTCTCCCAGTAGTATCAGCTTGTCATTTGTGGGCACTGAGTGTAGGATGGCACTCAGGTCAGAGTAGAACTGCTCGATGGTCTCCTCTGTGCTGGTCAGTGTTGGGGCATATGAGCTGATGATTGTGGCATACCAGTCTTTTCTGAGAGGCAAACGGATCTTCATGAGCTTCTCGCTGATGCCCACAGGCAAGTCTGGCAGCTGTTTGAGCAAACTGGTCTTGATGGCCAGGCCAACACCGTGGATTCTGTCTTCATTTGAGGCTCTACCTTTCCAGAAGAAGGTGTATCCAGTGGTGGGTTCGCTGAGTGATCCTTCTTCTGGTAAGCGTGTTTCGCTTACCGCTGCAATGTCGATGTTATATCGCGCCAGTTCTTTACCGATCAGAGCTGTTCTTCTCTCAGGTATTCTCTTTATCAAGTAATGTCCTGATGTTCCATGCTCCTAGTAGGAGTTTCTTTGTATTTTTTTCTTTGATTTCGACTGCTTAAAGGGATGACCCGCCAACCGTGGTGTGCTGACCGGGTGTTTGTAGGGCAGGCAATGTTTGGGATACCTTTTCTAGGCCCCTCCCTTAATTAGGGTGAGCAGTGCTGTCCTAGAGAGGGCTGCTCAGTCGCCCAGGATGCTGCCGAACGTCCCTGCTGCCCACAGGGCCGAGCGACCACTGGTCCATGGGACGCTTACATGCAGGATCGTGACTACAACTGCCAGTAGTCACCTCCACCTGTTGCGTTGCCACTCCCCCATCGCCACAGGTCTTGAAGAGGGTGGACGGGGTTAGGATAGATGAGTGTGCATGAAGATACTTGTGCGTGAAAGAGATTTAAGTGGAAAAGTCGATGCACAGAGAGACAGTCCCACTCTCTCGGCATTGGAAGCCTGGGTCCAGTGGCACGAAGAGTTGTTACACCTGGAGACTTCCTCAGCTGCTTTGGATGGCCGTGTTGTCCTTTGTGCTCCAACAGGCCCTAAGCACTCCACAGTGCTTTGCTGCGTCGCCATCTCAGCTGTTGAACCTTCTTATTGGTTTCTTCCGCCTGTTCCGCCGAAGCAGTCTTCACATGCTGGGTGAGCAAAGCCCTAGTTCACCAGGGGTCGACATCAACCCAATGGCTACCCTCACAAGGTTTAGCCGGCCTGTGGAAGCCGTTGCCCGGGGTGTGGCCACTGCTGCATGCTAGCAGCTACTGGGAGCCACAAGTGAGAGCTGGGTGTCAGGTGAGGGTCAGAGGCTGGAGAGCTGCCCTAAGAGGGCATGACAAGCCCTCCATACCAGAGATACTACCCCTCCCTGAGCACCCCATACACCCCATATATGACATGTAAATATAATATATACATATAAATATGTCTCATATGTGTGTGTATTCACAGAGAAACATAGCATCTGTTTGTCAGTGTGGTACATTGGTAATAGCATTGGAATTGGAGTCAGAAGACTTGGCTTTAATTATTGACTCTTTTTCTTACCTCTGGTGTGAATTCAGGTAAGCCACCACCTCTCTGGACCTCAGTTACCTTATCAATAAAATCAAGACAATCAACTAGATAACTTTTAAGGTCCCTTCCAGCATTAAATCTAGTTCTATGATCTAGCATGTCAATTCTATCAATTCAACAAACATTTATTAAATGCCTTTGTATGAGAAACTGGAAATAAAAAATACAAAAAATAAACATGGGATGTCAGCTGGATTTTCTCTTACCTTTCTCTTACCTATATTAGCTTCATTAATTAAAAAAAAAGTTAACCAACTTTCCTTTAAGGCCTTTAGTCAAGAAAGAATTCTACTTGACTTTAGGAACTCGTAATTTCATGTTTTTCAGTTCTCCTACTTAAAATCTGAGCAGACCTATGTGAATAATGAAATGTGGAAAGGATAGCAATATACATAGAGAAGCATAATACAAGGAGGAAATGACAGGGCAGAGAGAAAAGGGGAAAGAGTGAAAGAGAGAGAGAGAACTCTAGAAACATTTACTCTGCTTCATTTCTTTTTTGAAAGGTAACTGATCCCTCTATTTTAACTCTAAAGATAATAAGAAATTAGGCAGATTAGCTAAAAAGTTATTCTACCTACCCTTAATTTTAGTATAGTTATTTAAATATTAAAGTATTTAACATTAATTAATATTAATCATAGCAATTATCTATTGAGGTATTATTGTCATCTATAATTGTTCTATGTAAGCATAACATTATCTCTAATCTGCTCTCTGCTGGCTGAGCAATGAAGGGAAAAAGGAGAAAAGAAAATAAACATTTCTATAGTACCTATTATGCCACTGTGCTAAGTGCTTTACAAATATCTTTTTTTTCTTTTAGAATTTGTGTAACAGAGATTATAAAGGCTATATCCAAAATCCATTCACAAAATCACAGAATCTCAGAATAGGAAGAGACCCTCTGGACCACCTTGTTCAGCTGTTCAGTTCAATACTGAACAATACTCTCTTTCGCAATCTAACTAAGGTTCATCCAACCTTTTCTTAGACCTCCAGTGAAGAAGATACATTACCTCATAAGCATCTCCATCCACACTGATGGAGTGCTTCTTGTTAAGTAATTTTTCCTGGCATAAATTTACCTCCTTGCAACTTCTACCTGCTGCTGCTGTAGTTTTGTCCCCTGGGACCACCTAGAAGACTAGTATCTCTTCCATTTTCTTTAAAGGAAGACAGTTATTAACCAAGTCCTAAACTTTCTCTTTTCCAAGATAATGCTATCAATTTCCATCTAAAAACTTTTGTTCTACTCACGGGAACTTTAAGCTATTCTTCATTCACCACTCCCTTTCTGAAATTCCTGTCTTTATTCACTGATATCAATGACACAAATGATAAATAAGGTCATTTGTGGCTACAAAATATATAATGAAAATGAAATTCATGAAAATAGGAGTTGTCAATTCCATAGCTATAGAAATGAATGTATGAAGAGCATATAATAAGAAATTCATTTTAAGGAAAATTTCCACTTTTACTGTAGAACTAGAGATAACGATTAAGCATCCATCAGATACTTCCCATCCTACATCAGCTTCATTAATTTAAGAAATGTCACCAACTCTACCATCAGGTCTCCAGCCAGGAAAGAAATTTTACTTGGCTCCAGTAGTCTACAAATTTCATCTCTAGATTTGTACTGTTTAAAATTCAGAGAGGCCTATATGAATAATGAGATGAGAAGAAATGGTGCAGAAAGTTGTTAGAATAGCTTTTTGTCTCTGAATTTATTATGCATATTTTAAAAACTGACCTTTTAATCCAAGTTTTTATTCAATTTCATTGCCAGGAATTGAGCAATGTGGTTAGCTTGAACATTGGTATGCCTGTAGTATTGAACAATGATTTTGGTGGAAACAAAATAAAAATGACAGATTAACTAAATGTATGAGGAAGCTGATGTACTTTTTTTTCTTTTAAAAAGAAGAGTAAATGGAGGGGTGAATAGAAATATTAAGAGGAAATGAAGTTTTGCAATCAGAGGAAAATGCAACATAAAATTCATAAAATGAAAATAGAAATCAATTTCTTACTTTATTTCCTAAATTAAGCTACTACCTGAAATTGTATATATGTATAATTATTTTTTATTCTTGCTTTTACAACAACAAAAAAAATAGCTTCCTACCAATCTGCTCCAGACTTCCACATAGTTGAATTTCTAAGTTATTTCAACTTGAATTCCCTGCCATTGATATCAGACAATGATTTCAGTGAGGACAGATGACCTTTGATTGAAATTTCTGTAAAGAGTCTTAAATCCTTCAAAGAATCCGAGATTCCTCCATGCTTAATTTCTTAGTAACTTTCTTTGCCCACTTAACAATGGCCTCTTCTCAAATCATGGTATCCCCATTCATATCTTGCTCTCTCATTGTGTAGGTCTTCTGGCTCTGGTAAGTCAACCTTTAAACCACTTCTGGTCATGCCACAAAATAAATGCCCTGCCTCCCTTATATGAGTTGGTTTTCCCCCATTAAATATTGAGTATTGTTTAAGGGTGGAGCATCTAGATAAAGACCCTCATTCTACACAGAGATAGCTTCAAGGAATTTTATTTCTACTCACAATGGAAGAAGCATAAACAGCTACTATCAGGGACTGAGTGTGAAGTTTCCTTGCTCAGTGGACAATGTTCTTGAAGACCCAGCAGTCTTAGGGGCTTGACATTCTATATAATTTGAGACAAAAAGCCAGTAAGATCCCAATGAGAATCTCCCCCATTATCTACTGGCCAAGTAAAATGAAAATATTCTTTAAATTAATAAAGAGGGAGGAATAAGTAGGATTGAAGAAAAGCAAGTAGGAAAACCCACCTCTAACAATACCATTTGAGCAAAATGCTGAAATGAAGACCTGGGCCAGTATCAGTCAAATTGGTTCTCACTGGTCAACAATTGACTCCCAAGTTCCAGCACCCCAGCTGCCAAATCAAAAGCTCTCACATCTGGGGTGAATGGTTAAGGAGCTGGTCAACTGGAGGTAAGCATTATGAGGGCAATGACTGTCTTTAAGTACTTGTCTTTGAATCCTCTGTGCTTATAACACAGTGCCTAGAAGAAAGTACTCAAGTACTCTATTTTTCTATCTATTCATCCATCCTAGATTCCCTAATAGGATAAGCACCTTGGGTAATTAAGAATTACTAAAGAGAGGTCAAGTTTTACAAAGGAAGTGATAATCTCTTTATACTGAGTCTAGACAGCTATCATATTCAGCTGGGGGCATGAACATCACAGATAATTATAATTTGAAGGTTGTCCAAGAGAAGACATGAACAATGGTGAAAGTCCTTGAGTCTGCATCAGATAATTAGTGAAGAGGGGGTAGTTGGGTGACTCAGTGGATTGAGAGCTGGGTCTACAGATGGGAAGTCCTGGTTTCAAATCTGACCTTAGACACTTTCTAGCTGTGGGATCCTGGGCAAGTCACTTCGCTTCCATTCCCTAACTCTTACTGCTCTTCTGCCTTCGAACTAATACACAGTACTGATTTCCAGAATATTTATCCTGGGGAAAAAAGTCTCAGAAACTTGATAACTGTTTTTGAGTATTTGGAAAGCTACAAGTAATCTTCTGTTTGACCTTAAAGGGCAAAATTTGGAGCAATGGATGGAAGACTGAAAAATGTATATTTAGACTTGATATTTGGGGGGGAGGGTGAGGGAGTGTGTCCTAATAATTAGAACTGACCCAATATATATAGGTAATCTTGATAAGTGGTAAATTTTCTCTTACGGAAGTCCTAAAGCAGAGACTGGAATAAACTGGTGGGGTATGTAGTCAGGAAGATTCCTTTAAGGTTTGGGTAGATCTAAATGGGTGACTAGTCACTTTCAACTCTAAAATTCGCTAATTAGGGACTTTAAAGGCCTCCTTTAACTTTTAACTGTGAAGTTTTGGAGAAGGATATTTCCCACTTCATATTTATTCAGCTTAAAGTCATCAGAAACAACAATTACTCTGTCTTTTTATGAGGCATTTTCAAACTTTGTTGACATTGCATTTCATGGTTGGATTACTAGATTAAAGATTTATAGTTAACAAAGTGCTATATTTCTTAAAAGTACATGATCATAGAGATGAGCCAATGTAATTGTGCATATGTAAAAGAGAGCTACAGAGGTAAACACTGTCATTCAATGCAGGGGAGTTCTTGCCCAGCAAGAAAGGTCATTGATGCTCAGCTAATAAACAGAAAATTCATTTAGCCCAAATGTTCCATTCAACACTTTCTCAACTTAGTTACATTTAAGTTTTAGGCTTTATTGTGGTCTATTAAGGAAGAAAGAAAGGTGGAATGAAGAGTTAAAGGAAAGATAGAGGGGAAAAGAAGAAAAAGGTGAAGGACACAAGAATTAAAGAAAAGTCAAAAAGTAGAGGCACAGAAAGTGAGAATGAGAAACAGAAATCTATAATGAGATAAACACAAGAGGGAAGGAAGGAAGTAGAGAGACATGCAAAAATGAAGAAAGAGAAACAAAAAAGAGAAAGATGAGAAGAGTGGGGAGGGCATCTAGGAGCCACAGTGGATAGAGTACCAAGCCTGGAGTCAGGAAGATCGGAGTTCAAACTGGGCTTCAGACACTTAATAGTTGTGTGATCCTGTCCAAGTCACTTAACCCTATTTACCCTGGTTTCTTGATCTGTAAAATGAGTTAGAGAAGGAAATGACAAATCCCAAATGGAGTCAGGAGGAGCTGGACATGTCTGTACATCAAAAATCCCTTCCTGTCCTAAACTTCCCTAGACTTTCCTTCCCCACTCCCACCAATATCTTTGGTGTCTACGCAAATAGCTGATCATAGGATCATAGATTTAGAATTGAGAAGGAACTCCAAAATCATCAAGAGCAACTCTTTCATTTACATGTAACAAAGAACTGGGGCGCTCAGAGGTCAAATGATTTATCTCCATTTGAAGTGAATCACCTCCCCTTTCTCCCTTTTCTACCCTCTCCATCCTGCCCCATCTGACACCAGACAACTGACTTGCAGTTTAGATGAGAATTCCTGAATAAAGATCTGAAAAAAATACACATTTAAAAATTTTTTGTTTTAGCAACATCTGGCATTAATATAGGCATACTCCTCCATAAAGTTTGTGCTCACAGATTATGACTTACAGTAGTAAGGCATCACCCATTACTAATACTTCCTTTTGAAGTGTTAGCACTCACATTTTACAGACAATGGAAAGATAGCAATCTTTTTTTATTTGCAAATTTCTAAATTGATATTTTTGTAGCAAGAACTTAAATTTCTTTCCCATTCTCCTACCCAACCCCCTTTCCAGACCCTTAGCTTTGATTTCAAGGGAAATGATTCTGGTGAATTTGAATAATTCTATTCAAGATGCCTGGCCAGTTTTTCAAGGCCAATTAGAACAAACAGGAGAAAGATGGTGTTTTGTCAAACTTTTGATCTCACAGAAAATGCACATGTATATTAAAATTATATCTTGTTCTGGCCTCCCTGACCATATCCTTCTTTTCTAGTCAGTGTTATAAATTTATAAGTAGCCTATATCAAGGTGAAATAGCAGGAAATAAGATTGCAAAGAGGAGTCCAGAGATCATGTACAAACTATCCTAAAATCAAAGGAGCATAATTTACACTGTATCAGATGTTAAGAAAAAAATCACATGCTGGTAGTATGTGCTAAATAAATAGGAATACTATTGTGCTCAAAGGAATAATAAACTGGAGGAATTCCATGTGAACTGGAATGACCTCCAGGAATTGATGCAGAGTGAAAGGAGCAGAATCAGGAGAACATTGTGCACAGAGACTGATACTCTATGGTACAATCAAATGTAATGGACTTCTTTACTAGCAGCAATGCAGTGATCCAGGACGATTCTGAGGGACTTATGAGAAAAAATGCTATCCACATTCAGAGGAAGATATGTGGGAGCAGAAACACAGAAGAAAAACAACTGCTTGAATACATGGGTCCATGGGTGGGGATATGATTGGGGACATAGATTCTAAATGATCACCTTGGTACAGATATCTATAATATGGAAATAAAAATAGGCCTTGACCAATGACACATGTAAAACCCAGTGGACTTGTGTGTTGGCTATGGGAGGGGGTTGGG
This sequence comes from Monodelphis domestica, assembly GCF_027887165.1. Taxonomy (NCBI): domain Eukaryota; kingdom Metazoa; phylum Chordata; class Mammalia; order Didelphimorphia; family Didelphidae; genus Monodelphis; species Monodelphis domestica. The sequence goes on along the minus strand of NC_077231.1, from coordinate 219,770,641 downwards.
GGAAGGGGAGGAAAAGAATATGATTTTTGTAATCCTGGAAAAATACTCTAAATTAATCAATTAAATACAATTAAAAATAATAATAAATAAATAGGAACCCTCTAGGGACTGCTATCAGGACCTTCTGATCCTATTATAGCAAAATCTCAGATAAGTTCCAGATCTTCAGCAGTATGACCAGCAGAACACCAAAAGGCACTGATTATTTCAGATGGTGTTTTACCGACAACTTTGAGAAGATTTGGATATATTAATGAACCAGTCCAAGGTGGCACATAGTAGTCTGTTCTCCCCCAAATCCCTATAAAAATGAGACCTCAAACTGTTGCCCTCTGAGTCCTTTTCCATCTCCATTGGTCCATAGTGTCTAATTCATAGTTCTGTGATTAATGCTGTTTGCCTCTCCTCCTCCCCACCATCTGCCTGTCTCCTTTCACCACCCCATTCACAGTTCCCATGCCATCTATCTCTGTACCCCTTGATTGTCTCTTCACTCTCTGTACTGTTTGCCTTGACACCCTCTGTGCCTTATGAAAGTCTGAGTGCTGCCCCAGTGAGCACCCAAAAAAACCAGGTATACCTTCTCCCATTTCATAATTTCATAAGTTAATTATCAATTCAATATATAACATTAAATATGCAAGACAGGTGTTAAAAAAAAAAGGACATCATTCTGTTGATTCACCCTTGTTCAGCCCAATATCAAAGTCAGGAGATCCACAATGCTTTGCCTATTGGTACTCTGGGCTCTCTCTGGTGCTAAGTTCTACAGCAAAACCAGAATGAAGTTAAGGAAAAAGTGAGATACTCAACTTCTCTTTTTCCCCTCTAACTAGACTCACATACAGATCAGTTTTATGACTGACTTACACAGGAAAAAAAAATTGAACTTGCCATCTCAAAAGGAAAGTGTAAGCTTTATAGCATGCCTGTAGGAATTAGGGACCTCCAGTCATTTGAAAGTCACGACCCTTCAGGTGAGAAACCGACCTGTCCTCGATGAGTGGTTTTCTGATTCCCTCCATTCACATGGCCATCTAAATGGTATGAAATGGCTAAATATCTCTTTATATAGAGAACATACAAGATTTACTCCAGGGCTCCTTTTTGCCATAGGCAACCCCATCGGAGGTACAGGCACATTTTCCCCTCGCTCTTTATACCAAAGGGCACACAAAATTTCTAAGAAAGTTCGTGGGAAAGCTACAATGGCTGAGGAACCGTTAGAAGCAATGCCTTGCTGGGAGCTCTATTTAGTGCAGGACTGTATCAAGCCTTTATATAATATGAGAGCCTCTGCCACAAAGGTTCTATTTGAAACACATTGCCCTATATAATTCTGAAGACTGTGTATGAGGGAGACTTCTTAAAACTTCAAGCTGGGTGTGATTACCAACATGAATATCTGAAATTGAGTTGTCCTCTTGGAGAGATTAAGATTGTGTTATTCCACAATGCTTCGAATATTTACATATGTTGGGATCTTTTACTTTGTTTTTCTGATTCTTTAAAAAAAAATCAAATTTAGCCTTGGCCTAGCAATCCCATTACTAAGCATGAGCAGAAAAAAGGTTAAAAAAAAAAAGGACAATTCTAGATATGCCAAAATATCACATTACTTTTCTGGTAACAAAGACCTGGGAGAAAAGTAATTGTTCCTTGATTGGAGGAAGATTTAGAGTGCTATGCTCTAGCTTTTTATTGGAAAATTGCAATACTTTATGAAATGCCAAAAAAGGATAAACTCAGAGAAATATGAGAAAACTTGCATGAATTGTTGGAGAGTGAATCAAGCAGATCCAGAAGAACGGTGGCCCTAATGTTTAAAGAAAAACAACACTGAAAGGAATTTCAGATAGAGAAATTTCAATAACCAAGAACAGTGAATAATGAATAAATTATACTCAACTCCAACAGGCAAAGAGGTAAATCACTACAAGGGGAAAATATTGCACTCACTGCTAGGGATAGTTTAGCATGATAGTCTGGGTGAGTATCCTCAGCTATCTTTATTTAGCTATTTTTCTTTGTTATAAGGTAGGGTTCCCTACCAGGGAAGAGGAGTTGAGTAAATGTAGACATGAATGTTATATAAAAACAAAAGGTAGGGGCAGCTGGGTTGCTCAATGGATTGAGAGCCAGGTTTATATATGGGAGGTCCTAGGTTCAAATCTGACCTCAGATACTTCCTAGCTGTGTGACCCTGGGCAAGTCATTTGACCCCCATTGCCTAGCCCTTACTGCTTTTCTGCCTTGGAACCAATACCCAGTATTGGTTCCAAGAGAGAAGATATGGATTTATAAAAAAAAATAAATAAGATAAATAAATAAAAAAGGGATCAGTAAAATTATTTTTTTTAACAATCAAACCTAGATTTTCTTGAATTTATTAGGCTGGGTCTTTGGAGTGATTTCTTTTATTGTCATCTAGTTGTCTCGTTTATAATTTGATACTTCAGGAATGTCTTTTTTTTTTTCAATGTGAGTGAACCCTCCACTGATATGAGATTGCAATTCTTCTGAGACTTAGTAAATTGGTCTTTAAGAATGGCTAAAATTCAAGTTGTCAGCCTGCAGATAATCAAGTGATGAGACTGAATTAAGCAAGTTTGGTTCTTGACAAGAGGCCTACATGGTCCATCACTGAGATATGTAATTTAAACCTTCCCATTTTGGTTGGATGTGCCAGACTTGGCATACCATTGCCAGAGCCCCCTGCCCTTTTTCTCTCCACCTCCCCATTTTTTTGTAAAACCAGAATCAACTCCATACTAAAATGAGGCATCAGAGAAAGACTTGAGAGAAGTTGCAACCTCTAAAGATAATTAATGAATTGATAGTGAAAATAAGCAAAAGAAGAGAAAAAATGAAAAGGCTGTATAAAACCATCAGACTCATAGTTTTTCAACTGCTTTATGCCAAATGTTCAGAAATTTTATTCTCCATACAACAGATAGAAACTAAAACAATTTTCTGAGAGGGGAATGTGTTAGAGACACAGGGAGAAATATAGTACAAAAATAAAGGACATCATTAAAATTTATTCTTAAAAAAGAACAGACATAACAACTGGTTGGAGGAAAATTATGAAGGCTAGCTAGTGCTACTTCAACTGAGCAGATGGAGTTGATGCAAATGCCCATAGTTTTTCATTCTTTGATCATCTCCCATTTTATATAAAGATAATTTTTATCTACTGTCCCATTAGCACCAGACACATGGAATAAGGATGACTATATAAAATATAATAGTCCTGCAAATCCTTATGATTATCCCTATTTACTCCTTGAAATGGGGGTAAAGTAGCCCATGCTCCAGAGGGAAAACCATGCCAAAAGGGGAAAGGGATTAAATATTAAAACTCCATGACAAATTGATAATGACTTTTCCCAGCCCCTTTTCTTTATTTAATTATTAGTTGGACAGATACCCTCCCCATTTTTTTTTCTTCAGTGCTGGCAGCAAATTGATAACCCTAGGCAATTTTTAATTAGCACCCTTTAAAAGTGGTTAGCTAAATTAGTCAACTATGAAATAACCTCACCCAAATGATTAACTCCAAATTGCATTTCAAATCCATCAGTTGCTTTACTGTATGAACACATCATTACTCCAGGATTGTTAATTAGCATGTTTATCTCTCTATACACTAAGACATTCATAGCCCAGCATGAGGCCAGATGCCAACTGGCATCCCTTTTTACGGTTCTTTTACAAGGGGGCTGCCAGCCATTTGGTGCTGACATTTCTATTAGCAGAAACAGCTCTGACTCCATCCATGTCACAGCAGATACAGCACTGAGAACAAGCTGACGATGCGATGGTCCCCTTGCCACCTCATCGTCCATGTAAACAACCTTGGCTTTCCCCTCTTCAACAACAATTAGCACAGATTTAAATGTTTATTAAGTATCCTGCACTGTGCTCCATGGTAGGGACAGGAAAACAAAATTTCTCTGCCCTCAAGGAGCTTAAATCCATTGAGAGTAATTACCATGGATACACATGATGCTAGGCACAGCAACATAAATGCAAAGAAAAAAATTTGGGGGGAGACAGAACCAACAATTTGGGGGAGCGATAAAGGTCTCTTTTTGGAGGTAGCAGTTCCTAAAGATTAGAAGGAGCTAGAGATCCTAGGAGGTAGGGCTGAGCAGGGGAAGCACTCCACATATGAGAGACTTTTGGCAAAGACATAGAGGTCAGAAGCAGTATACTATGTCAGGGGAACAAGAAGTTGACCAGCATCTAGAACATAGATTACAGGGAATAATGTGAGAAAGGTCTGGAAAGACAGCTTGGAGCCTCCCTGTGAAGAGCTTTAAATTTTCAATAAAGGAATAGATGTTTTTTGTTGTCAAGCTAACAAGAAAACATTAAGGCTTTCAGGGTGGAGAAGAGATATGGCCAGATCTCTGCTTTATTATAAAAACCATCCGAAGTTAGCTAGCGAACAAGTAAGAATGTCTAGTAGGATTGCCTAGCGATTGGGGGCCAGCACCTCTCACTCAAGCCCACATTCCTCGGATCTTGGGTTGTTCTGAAGAAGAAAGAAAGGTCAACTGGCTCATTATCCACTAGGCAGATAGTTGATGTGTACTGAATTTGCAGAGGTGGGAAGGAAACTCATTAGTCTGACAGTATGGGAATTTCTTCTTGTGCCTTCAGCCCTCATCCCACTAGGAGTACCCAGGAGCTGTCCTATGCCTAGGAATGCTGCTTCCAACCACAGGTTGTCTCTCTAGGCTTTTGAACAAGTAGCCACATATATGAACAAGAACATATATAAGGAATATATGTTTTTGAATAGCCCTAAATACTTTAGCAAAGTTAGATGTGGCACATAGATGTTTATAGTTATGTTTTATAAAATTTTATAGTAATATGCTAACCATTATATATTTATAGATTAATATATTATGTGTAATGTATATATTTACATTAATATATTAGGTATGGTTTACATATTGACACACATTAATGTATTATACATAATGTATGGATTTATATATTTACAGTTATGTATTAATATAGGTTTATATATTATATATAATTTATATGTGAATATTTATATATTAATATGTCTATGTGTGCATATATAGGATATATATAAATATTTATGTGTATTGAGCAGTCAATATGAATTGATCAAGTGCCTACTATGTACTATATACATATGGCCCATACCTTAAACATCTTTGTTAAGATGTTTTTTGTAATTTTGTAATTTTGTATTTGTATTTGTAATTTGTAATTTTGTTCTGAAATAAACTTGCAGGATCTGACATTAATTCATTAATTTTAAATGAATCTTTCTTTCTCCGCATATATATGATAGCCATTTCCCCCCACCAGGTGGCAGGCAGACCTTAGTAAATTACCACATTTCTCTCTCTCTCTCTCTCTCTCTCTCTCTCTCTCTCTCTCTCTCTCTCTCTCTCTCTCTCTCTCTCTTAGCACTAAACTGGCAATACCAGTAAACTGCTAGAAATTAGAATTAATGTAGAAGCTGAGAGGGTTGGTCAAGTTGCCATATTAAATTTTTATAGGCAGAGGCACAAATGCTCCTTCAGATGGGTGCTTTCTCACCAGGGTAATTGGCATCATTTCAAGGTGAGGGAGGCAGAAGAAGGCACATGCTGAGAAAAGTGTAGGATCTCCTGCCAGCTGCTTGGCCCCCCAATGCTGGAGAAGAGGTCTCTCTCTGTGGCAAATGCAATTACAGAATGGGATCCATAACTAGCAAGTACTGATCAAAAGGGGAAAGGGGGAACAATAGACTCTTAAGTCCTCCTGGAAAGGTCTGTGGGCATATGCCTGTGTGGTGAGAGTTTTGAAGCCTATAGGACTTCTACATTCATGGTTTCTTTGGACTTTTCCTGTTGATGCCACATTCTATGAGTGCCCTCTCCTTACGTCTCCCCCTCCTCCCCAAATGAGGGGTGGCTTTTTGTATCACAATTGTACATTTCCTGATGGGCACATTGCATAGAATTCTAAACTTTTTGAATCCACCATGAATTAACAAGTATTTATTCAGTGTGAGTGTTTCACTATACTACACGCCAAAGATAAATAATAGCAATAATATGAGTTAATATTTACATGGTGCCCCTTCTGTGCCAGGCACTGTGCTAAACACTTTATAAATATTATCTCAAATGATCTCACAACAATCCTATGAGGTAGGTTCTATTATTATCATCATTTCACAGATGAGGAAACTGAGGCAAACAGACTTGTCCATCTGCTAAAAGACAAACATTATTTCTTTCTCATCTGCTGTGGCAGCACCAAAGAAGGGTTCCTCCCCAGCTAGACTTATTCTGCTTAATTCCCTTGCAGTGGCTTTGTGCCATTTCATAGTCCCCCCATAGTGGTTTGCTTTAGGTGGAAGTGTTGGAATTTAAATTCAAGCTCTACAAGTCCAAGTTCACCACTTTGTATACACTGCTGAACTGGTCATCACAGACACATTTTATGATGCTTTCTCTGGATCAGAATTCCTAGTTATGACTAAAGACATTAGAGCAAGCAGAAGAAGGAAAAAACATTTCCCTCAAAATTCGCCACATCTCTCTATTTCCCAAATAAAACACTTAAAAATGACATTAGAAGTGCCAGGGATGGGAGTGAAGATGGGGAACCTATTCCTATATAAGAACTAGAGCCTTAGAGGAGAAAGGGAATTTTATATTCAGCATGTCAAGTACTATATGGCTTTGACTACAAAGTAGAAAAAAATTAAGAATTAAAAATATTCATACCTTATCATCTTAGCACCTCTGGTCCAAAGGAACTTCTGATGTTTTTATCTAAGGGAGGAATAAGAGAGGGAGAAGGATGATCAAGATAAGTCATTCAGCCTACCCCCTAAATTCATCCCAGCCAGTTCTATTGTCCATAGGATTTGGACCAAGGAAGGACCTTAAGAATCATCTAGTTAAACCTCCCCCTTTTAACAGATAAAGAAACTGAAGTCCAGAAAAGTTATGTCCAGGCTCAATGCTTTTCTCTCTACTAATTGGTAGGTTATGTGTGCCTTCATTAAAGCCTTAAACCTGATGACACAGGACAGCCTACCACTGGTTTTATGAGTACATGTTGAACTAGCTCCTTCCATCTGATTAGAAGGTAGGGATAAGACTCTTTCAAAGCAGTTGACTTTTAAAAAGATGGGCAGCAAGAGCATCATTAAAGCAGCATGGACTGGGTTCTGCTACTAATATACAAAGCTTTTTAGTGACCCCACTTTGTAGAAAGGGTACTTTAGAAGTAAAAATTAGTGAATATTGCAAATCACAGAGGTCACACCAATTCAATTCAGTTTGTTTAAATGTCTACTATTCCTCAACTTGGCTATTTAGTTCCTTCTCAACTAGAGTTCCATCTACCTTGCCAAGCTAATTTCTTTTTGCTTTTCTTCACACGTGCTATGTTATAGACAGACTCACTTACTTGCTGCTTTCCAAACTCAGCATCGCCTCTGGCCTCTATGCCTTTTGCACTGGCTGAAGCTCTCCAATCCCATTTCAAGAATGTTCTCCATCCTTCAAGATTCAGTTCATGTGCTACTTCAAATAGAAAGCCTTTCCTGATCCCCCTAGATAACAAATAAGGTTCTCTCCTTCTTCATCAAATTATGATTTTAATTCCCTTCCATCTTCATCAAGCAGTTGATTACATGTTCCACTTCCAGTTCATTACATGCTCATATCTCAATAAATACTAATTAAGCCCTACTAGATTCAAGGAAAACATATGGCAATATTTCCTACCAAAATACTAAAGGAGTAATTTAATAAATTAGGAAAAATAACAACAAAATTCATATGGAGTTGAAAAGGTTAAGAATTTCAGAAGAAATAATAAAGAGAAATGGGAACAAAGGGAATCATGCAGAATTAGATTTCACACTATACTACAGAGCAGTAAGTATTAAAATAATTTGGTACTAATTAATAGAATAATAAGTGGAACAGATTAGGCATATATAACACACAGAAGCAAGTATATATAATACCCTGCTATTCAATAAAGACAAAAACTCCAATCATTGGGAAAAGGACTCACTATTTGACAGAAACTGCTGGGAATACTGAACAGAAGAATTAGAGATAGAACCTAGCTTAGACCAATACTTCAAGTCTTATAAAAAGATATTCCCCAAATAGGCATGTGATCTAGATATAAAGAATAATGTCATGAGCAAATTGGGGAAAACATGGAAAAATGCCTGTAAGATCTATGGTTAGAAGAAAAGTTCATGATCAAATAAGGAATAGAGATCACAGAAGATAAAATTAATAATTTGATTGTATAAAATAAAAGATTTGCACAAATAAAGGTAATAAAGCTATAGTTAAAAGGAAAAATCTCTGCAGCAAGTTTCTCTGATAAAGGTTTAATTTCCAAGATATAAAAATAATATACTCAAATTTATGAGAAAAAGAGCATTTCCAAATAGGTAAATGATCTAAGACTAGGAAATTCTGAAGGGAAGAAACTCAGCCTATCTATAAACTTATGAAAAAAAAAGCTCCAAATCTCTACTAAATAGAGAAATGAAAATAATACTGAAATTCTATTTCATGTCCTTCACAGTAGAAAAGCTAAAAAGGGGAAACAATAAATAATAAAAGCTGAAGAAGATATGAGAAAATAAGAACATCTTTGTAGGTATAAATATCCTGAAAATAATTTATAATTATACACAAAATACTACTAAACAGTGAATGTCCTTTGACTTAGAGATACCACTGTTTGAAATATATCCAAAAGAAATAGTGGAAAGTCTTTTATGTACAAAAAATATTTATAGTAGCTCTTGTAGTGGAAAAAATAAAACTAGAGACAAAAGAAATGTCCATCAATTGAGAAATAGCTGAATAAGTTGTGACATATTAATATGAGGGAATACTATTTTACTATAAGAAATGAGAAAATAGATTCTTTCAAAAAAGATATGAAAAGATTTAAATGAGCTGATTCAGAATGACATGAGCAGAACCAGGAAAATAATGTATACATTATGTTGGTTGTCTCTCGAACCGAGGATGACGATTGTCTTTGTGCGTTTTTGTGCACAAAGACACCTGTGCATGAAGATTTAAGTGGAAAAGTCGATGCACAGAGAAAGTCCCACTCTCTCGGTGTTGGAAGCCTGGGTCCATTGGCACGAAAAGTCATTACACCTGGAGACTTCCTCAGCTGCATTGGATGGCCGTGTTATCTTTTGTGCTCCATCACGCCCTAAGCACTCCACAGTGCCTTGCTGCATCACCATCTCAGCCGTTGAACCTTCTTGTTGGTTTCTTCCGCCTGTTCAGCCGAAGCAGTCTTCACATGCTGGGTGAGCAAAGCCCTAGTTCACCAGGGGTCGACGTCGACCCGATGGCTACCCTCACAAGGTTTAGCCCGCCTGTGGAAGCCGTTGCTCGGGGTGTGGCCTCTGCCGCATGCTAGCAGCTACTAGGAGCCACAAGTGAGAGCTGGGTGTCAGGTGAGGGTCAGAGGCTGGAGAGCTGCCCTAGAAGGGCATGACAAGCCCTCCATACCAGAGATATTACCCCTCCCTGAGCACCCCATATACCCCAATGTATACATTAACCATAATGCTAAATATACATAAAAATTTAAAAGTTATAAGAACTATGATTCTAGAGGACAAATAAAACATCTAAAACAGTAATGACTGATTCATGATGCATAATGAAAAAACTCATTAAAAAGAGAAATGAAAACAAAACAACTTAATCTAATAGACAATAGGGGAGAGAGGGCAGATTGGCCAACTATTGAAGAGAATATTTTATTTTATAATGAAAGTGCTATGGGAGTTCATAAGTAGGAAAGATCTCTTTTCATTATAGTGCAGAGGAAGAGGACCTAGATACTGCATTTGAGCTACCTTAAAGAATAGATAGACATTTGACAAATGGAAATATAAAGGGACTTTCCAGATTATGGGAATGGTATTTCAGAAAGAGATGGATGTAGGAAATCATGAGATAGGCTAGTCAGTAGTCCAGTTTGGCTGAAGTAGACTATAGCTGAAGAGCAATAGTGTCACATAATTCTGGGAAGATTTTCTGGAACCAAATTGAGGGAGATCTTAAAACCAGGCTAAGGGATGCTTATCTTATTTGGTCACTAAGAAAAATTTTTAAAGGTATTTAAAATATCAAAGTGATGTATGAAAAAGAAAATCCCTTAGAAACTGATATTTGAGGGGTGGACACATCTCAATGGCAATGACAGCCTGGTTAAATCATTAAGTCATACTACTGGAGGCTTGTAGAAAAAGTCAGTATTTGAGGCTATGTCTAAAGATGTAAAATATGTATGCAGTATAAAGACAAGAAGGTAATAATGATATCTCACATTGATACTTGAAGGTTTTCAAAATAAGATATTCAGTATCTTATATGATCCTCACAATAACCCAGTGTATTACTATTATTCTAATTTGACAAATTTATGAACAAGAAAACAGAACAAAGAAGTTATTTGGATAACATCACACCATTAGTCAATGTCAGAGGTAGGATTCTCTCTCTCCTGGTTGCATTCTAGTATTCTGTTTTATCATATTACCTCCAGTCCACAAAATAAAACAATCAAGGAATATTGTAGCAAAATGCCAAAATGGGGAGAAAGTGGAAAATCCTTAAACTGTGATATTTGAGATTATAGAGTTAAGAATTTAAAAATATGGATATTTCGTAAAACCTTGTTTCCAGAGAGACTATTTTTGATCATTTTTAAGACCAGTGTATCTTCTTATCACTGGAGGCATGCTGGCTTTAAGGAATAGCATAATTAAGGACACAAAGGTAAGAATGAGTATGACTTTCAAGAAGAGACTATTACTAACCTAGAGACAGTTACTAGCCTGCAATGAAAGGTTTATATACGGAAGTAATATTAAAAGTTTGAATAGATAATGTTCAGAGTGTCGAGGGATTTCCCCTTCAGATGAAGAGTACAGGCTTTCCTCTGTAGTCAGGCAGTGGGGAGCTCTTGAATGTGACAGATTGAAAATGGTTTAGTATAGCGAGTCTGGCAATACTATAGGTGACACCATTTTGAGGTACTTGTGGGACTAATTCCTACTCTTAAGGGAAGAATAAGAAATGCTTGACGGGGGGAAATCACTCAAGGAATTATAGGAAAAAGACCATCAGGAAGACATTAATGTGTACCAGCCCATATGTCTACTTTCCTAATCCTGATCTTCTATGAGAATAATTTATATTTACATCAAGGACATCTTCAATAAAGATAGGAAATGAAATAAAAAAATAAAGATAGGAAATGGAAAAATGCAAGCTTTTGCAAATGATATTTTATAACAGACCAGGCTATATACTTTTATGGTCACATGATTTACTAAAGACTCTACTGCAATTGTTGAATACAAAAAAAAGAAAAAGCATTTGGTTCAGTAAAATATTGTGCAATCTTTGAAAGCTCTGCTCTAGAAAACTGTCTGGCATTCTTATGTCAGAATCACACCAAAATTCTAGGAATAAAAGAGATGATATCCAAAGGTCTCATGACAGAAAAGGCTGTCAGACGGAACTGATGGAGTATGAATACAAACAGTAGCATACCATTTTCACTTCATTTCTTTCATGAATGTTTTTCTTGTGTCTTCTTTCACATGATGAATATGAAAATATGCACGATAGCATATGTAAACATAAATCATGTTACCTGCCATCTTGGTGAGGGAAAAGGGAAGGGAGGAAAGGTGAGAACATGAATCACAAAATGTAAGAAAACAATTCTAAAAATCATATCTGCATATAAAAATAGCTAAATACGCAATTATAAAAAGAGATCAGCTTCCGACAAATGATTGGTTATTAATTTCAAGAGAGACATAGAAACAGGAAGACAAATGTTGCCAAAGGTGTTTGCCAATGTTTTGCAAGATGTTTAAGCAGGTTTCTAATGGAAGAGGGTCTCTGTTTATGGTGAGGTCCTCCAGATGTTCCTTTTTATGGATGACATTGGACAGATTTATCAACCCCAAGAATACTGTATAACTTTATAAATATATTTGAAATCATTCAAGAGTTTGACTTAACTAACCACAAAGAAAGAGCCAAAATAAAGAATGCCTTTTTTCTCAACTGATATGGAATGGAGAGCCCCACAGAGTTGATCCATTACTACGTATATCATCTACAACTACTGTAGAAAGCTAATTAACTAGAACCAGAATTGAATATTTGGGAAACTGTTTAATGTTTATAATGACCCCAAATCATTTCATTAAACAGAGGATCATCTTTAAAAAAATAACACCAATATTCATAAGTTAGGTTATATAGCTTAAAAACAAAACCCAATCTAATTCAGTGAGCATTGATTATGTGCCAACTATGTGCAAGGCATTGGGCTAAGTGGAGCAGATACAAAATAGAAAGTCCCTGCCCTCAAGAAACCAAGGTTCTATGGAGAATTATACAGCAGATAAGGATATATGTACATATATAATAATATAGGTAGAAATGAACACTAAAAATTAGGATATAGGGAGGGCAATCAGGGGTAGTTGAAGGAAACTAAGGTTTCTAAATGACAAAGCTGAAGCAGAGGATATAGGAGACAACTCCTGTTCCAAAGTACAGAGATGAAAGGGGGCATGCCAAGTTTAAGGCATAGAAAGTAGGCTAGTTTGACTGGAATATTCAGTGTTCAAAGGACAGAAATGGGAAATAAGCTAGGAAAAATAGGCTAGAGTCTGACCATAAAAGGTTTTAAAAGACAAAGTGCCAAGCGTACAATAACAGATTCTAAAAATTTAAATCGCTATTATCACCCAAAGGGAAATTGAGACACCCAAGGTGACTGAGTGAGCTGCAGGATATTAGAAAAGAAGAACTCTATGGGAGAACAGAAGGTAAAAAATATCATTAGAAAATGTCTAGGTGATTATCTGGTCAAAATAAATTTGGGGAAAGGGCAGTGAGTCAAGAGATTTGGAGGAATGCATTTTTGAAGAACCTGCACAAGAGTCACGGAGGATGAGAAAGAAGAGTTAAGTGTCAATCTATGATGTTAGAAGAACTATTGACAAGATTTGTCAAAGTACAGAGTCATTTGAAGTGAGGAAAAAAATTCAATTGGCGTGTCCACATAAGGAGCTAATATGGAAATTTGGGGGTAAGAAAAACATAATTTTGAATAAAAAGGAACCAATAAGACTGGGGTAAATGGGAATAATGGAGACTGTAGAGTCATATCCATTATTCTCACTTCATCCCTTTCCTCTTATCTTGATGTTTGTATTTCTGAGAGACAGGAGTAAATGAGGGGTGACTGAGGACTAGGTAGAGAGGTCCAAACGCCATAACCAGTTATCCAAAAGCTGTGGCATTTATGAGGAAAGTTATTGAACCTTCTGATAGGAGAGTCATTGAGAGAGAATCAGAAAATCCACCAAGAAACAATGCAAGTTGCTCAAGCTTCAATCAATTTCGACTCCCATTTGGCTAGTGAGCTGGGAAAACCAATTTCACTTTTAGTCCATGAGTAGCAGACAAGGACTAAGGAACTTAACCAGCTTCCTCACTTTCTCTCTTAGTCCCTGAATTTGAGAGTAACTTTCTCTTACTTTTATTACAGAGTAACATATTTGTTTCAGATTTTCCTTGGCTGTTACTGATCATTTGAGAAAGCATTGGAAGAATGATTAAGGTTATAATATGTCCTGCCTTTCATCAGAAGTATTATTAGTGTTGTGTTTTAAGCTCCATAATTTGAAAAGTATGTTGATAAGCAAGAGAGTGTCCAGAGTAGGCAACCAGGATGGTGAGAGTCATTGGACCTATGTTATGTGATGATGGGTTGGAGGAGCCAGTCATGTTTAGTCAGGAGAATAGATGACTCAAAGGAGATTTAATAGCTATGGCAAAGTATTTGAAGGAATGATCTGTGGAGAAGAGATTATACTCACTTATTTGGCCTCAAAACACAGAACTAGAGGCAATGAATTGAAGTTAAAAAGCTAATTTAAAACGTCATTCAGATATCATTGAACCACAGTGAGGATAACATATGATCTAGCTGCATCTACACTGAAGGACCAAAAGGCATGGAATATGATATTCCAGAAAGCAAAGGAACTAGGTCTACAACCAAGAATCAACTACCAAGCAAAACTGACTATATTCTTACAGGGGAAAGTATGGTCATTCAACAAAATAGAAGAATTCCAAGAATTTGTAAGGAAAAGACCAGACCTGAACAGAAAATTTGATGTCCAAGCACAGAACTCAAGAGAGCCATCAAAATGTAATTTAAAAAGAGGGAAAAAAGAAAAAAAACTTTTTCTTAAGGGACTCAATAAGTTAAAATGATATGTATCCATACAAGAAAAGAGGTCATTTGTAACTCTTAAAAACTGTGGTTATCACCTGGACAGCTAGAAGAATTACACTTAGAGGGAACAGTGACAAACTGTATAGGATGAAATAATAAGACATAAATAGGTATATAGATATATGTATGCATAAATGCATATACATGTATATATATGTGTGTATGTATATATATTTACATATATATACAACGAGAGCTAAAAAAGAGGTTAATACTAAAAGAAATGGGAAAAGAAAAGGGGGGAAATTTATATGTCACAAAGAAGCTCATGGTGGGAGGGGGGAGAATATCAATATACTGGAAGGGTAAAGAGGTTGGAGATAGGAAATACTCAACTCTTACATGCTTTGAAACTGACCCAAAGAGGGAAGAACAATCCAATCCACTGGAGCAGAGAATAGATTTATGCCCTATAGGGGAGTAGAAGGGTAACAAACAGACTGGTGGGGAGGAAAGCAGTATAAGGGAGGGAGAGGGTGGGGGTAGTTTTAAAAAGACTGAAAAGAAAATAAGGGGGGGAATAAGAAGGGAGGGGGGTAGAAAGAGAAGTAAAACAAGGGAGGGAACTAGGGGGGCTGATTAAAAACAAACATTGGTGTAGAAGGAAATAGTGAAAGAAGAAAAGGCAGGACTAGGAGTAGAAATCAAAATGCTGGGAAATACACAGCTGGTAATCATAACTCTGAATGTGAATGGGTTGAACTCAGCCATAAAATGCACACGAATAGCAGAGTGGATTAGAATCCAAAACCCTACCATATGCTGTCTACAAGAAACACACATGAGGAAGGTATATATGCATAGGGTGAAAGTAAGAGGATGGAGCCAAATCTATTATGCATCAACTGATAAAAAGAAGGCAGGAGTTGCAATTATGATATCTGACAAAGCCAAAGTAAAAATAAATCGAGTTAAAAGAGATAGGGAAGGTAATTACATCCTGATAAAAGTCAGTATAGACAATGAGGAAATATCAGTACTCAACATGTATGCGCCAAATGTCATAGCATCCAAATTTCTAAAGGAGAAACTAGTGGAACTCTAGATGAAATAGATAGAAAAACTATATTAGTGGGAGACCTGAACCTTCCTCTATCAGAACTAGATAAATCAAACCAAAAATAAATAAGAAAGAGGTAAGAGAAGTGAATGAAATCTTAGAAAAATTAGAGTTAGTAGTTATGTGGAGAAAAATAAATGGGGACAAAAAGGAATATACCTTCTTTTCTGCAGCACATGGTACATTCACAAAGATTGACCATGTATTAGAGCATAAAAACATTGCAAACAAGTACAAAAGAGCAGAAATAATAAATGCAAACTTCTCAGATCACAATGCAATGAAAATAATAATTAGTAAGGGTACATGGAGAGGTAAATCAAAAATTAATTGGAAATTAAACAATACAATTCTCCATAACTGGTTAGTGAAAGAACAAATCATAGAAACAATTAATAATTTTATTGAAGAAAATTACAATGATGAGACATCCTTTCAAAACCTATGGGATGCAGCCAAAGCAGTACACAGGAGGAAATTTATATCCTTGAGTTCATATATTAACAAATTAGGTAGAGCAGAGGTCAATGAATTGGGCATGCAAATTAAAAAAAAATAAAAGGTGAACAAATTAAAAATCCTCAGATGAAGAATAAATTAGAGATACTAAAAATAAAAGGAGAAGTTAATAAAATTGAAAGTCAAAGAACTATTGATTTAATAAATAAGACTAGAAACTGGTACTTTGAAAAAATAAATAAAATAGACAAAGTACTGGTCAGTTTAATTAAAAAAAAGGAAAGAAGAAAACCAAATTGACAGTATCCAAAATGAAAAGGAAAACCTTATCTCTAATGAAGAGGAAATTAAGGCAATCATTAAAAACTATTATGCCCAATTATATGGCAACAAATATGGCAATCTAGGTGATATAGATGATTACTTATAAATATAAATTGCCTAGACTAACAGAGGAAGAAATAGACTACCTAAACCACCCCATATGAGAAAAAGAAATTGAACAAGCCATCAAAGAACTCCCTAAGAAAAAAATCCCCAGGTCCAGATGGATTCACAAATGAATTCTATCAAACATTCAAAGAACAACTAATCCCAATATTATACAAACTATTTGACAGAATAAGCAAAGAACGAGTTCTACCAAATTCACTTTAAGACACAAATATGGCACTGATCCCCAAACCAGACAGGTCAAAAACAGAGAAAGAAAACTATAGACCAATATCCCTAATAAATATAGATGCAAAAATCTTAAATAGGATACTAGCAAAAAGACTCCAGCAAGTCATCACAAGGGTTATTCACTATGACCAGGTAGGATTCATACCAGGAATGCAAGGATGGTTCAATATTAGGAAAACCATCCACATAATTGACCATATTAACAAGCAAACTGAAAAAAATCATATGATTATCTCAAAAGATACAGAAAAAACCTTTGATAAAATACAACACTCATTCCTATTGAAAACACTAGAAAGTATAGGAATAGAAATGCCTTTCCTAAAAATAATAAGCAGTATATATCTAAAACCATCAGCAAATATCATCTGCAATGGGGATAAACTAGGAGCCTTCCCAATAAGATGAGGAGTGAAACAAGGATGCCCATTATCACCTCTATTATTTAACATTGTACTAGAAACACTAGCAGTAGCAATTAGAAAAGAAAATGAAATTGAAGGTATTAAAATTGGTTTGTGGATGATATGATGATTTACTTAAAGAATCCTAGAGAATTAACCAAAAAGCTAGTCGAAATAATCAACAACTTTAGCAAAGTTGCAGGATACAAAATAAACCTGCATAAGTCATCAGCATTTCTAAATATCTCCAACCCATTTCAGCAGCAAGAATTAGAAAGAGAAATTCCATTTAAAAACACCCTAGACAATATAAACTACTTGGGAATCTATCTGCAGAGACAAACACAGGAACTATATGAACACAACTACAAAACACTCTCTACACAATTAAAACTAGATCTAAACAATTGGAGAAACATTGATTGCTCATCGGTAGGACAAGCTAACATAATAAAAATGACAATCCTGCCCAAATTAATTTACTTATTTAGTGCCATACCCATTGAACTACCAAAAAACTTTTTTACTGAATTAGAAAGAAACATAAAGTTCATTTGAAAGAACAAAAGATCAAGGATATTCAGGGTAATCATGAAAAAAAAATGCAAAGGAAGGAGGACTTGAAATCCCAGTTCTCAAACTATACTGTAAAGCAGTGGTCATCAAAACAATTTGGTCCTGGCTAAGAGACAGAAAGGAGGATCAGTGGAATAGACTAGGGGTAAATTACCTCAGCAAGACAGTCTATGATAAGCCCAAAGATCCCAGTTTTGGGGACCCAAACCCACTATTTGATAAAAAAAAAACTGCCGGGAAAATTGGGAAGAAATTGAGAGAAATTAAGTTTGGATAAATATCTCACACCCTACACCAAGATAAACCCAAAATGGGTGAATGACCTGAATATAAATAAGGAAAGTATAAAAGCAAATTAGGCAAACACAGAATAATATACTTGTCAGATTTTGGGGGAAGGAAAGATTTTAAAACCAAGTAAGAGCCAGAAAAAAAAAAAACACAAAATGTAAAATCAATAATTTTGATTACATCAAATTAAAAAGGTTTTATACAAACAAAACTAATACAATCAAAATTAGAAGGGAAGCAACAAATTGGGAAACAATCTTCATTACAAAAACCTCTGACAAAGGTCTAATTGCTCAAATTTATAAAGAACTAAACCAATTGTACAAAAAATCAAGCCATTCTCCAATTGATAAATGGGCAAGGGACATGAATAGGCAATTTTCAGTTAAAGAAATCAAAACTATTAATAAACACATGAAAAAGTGCTCTAAATCTCTAAAAATCAGAGAAATGCAAATCAAAACAACTCTGAGGTATCACCTCACACCTAGCAGATTGGCTAACATGACAGCAAAGGAAAGTAATGAATGCTGGAGGGGATGTGGCAAAGTTGGGACATTAATGCATTGCTGGTGGAGTTGTGAACTGATCCAACCATTCTGGGGAGCAATTTGGAACTATGCCTAAGGGGTGCTAAAAGACTGTCTGCCCTTTGATGATGCCCTTTGATGCCATAGCACTGCTGGGTTTGTACCCCAAAGAGATAATAAGGAAAAAGACCTGTACAAGAATATTCATAGCTGTGCTCCTTGTGGTGGCAAAAAATTGGAAAATGAGGGGATGCCCTTCAATTGAGGAATGGCTGAACAAATTGTGGTATGTGTTGGTGATGGAATACTATTGTGCTCAAAGGAATAATAAAGTGGAGGAATTCCATGGGGACTGGAACAACCTCCAGGAATTGATGCAGAGTGAAAGGAGCAGAACCAGGAGAACATTGTACACAGAGACAGATACACTGGGGTACAACCAAATATCATGGATTTCTCCATTAGTGGCAATGCAGTGATCCTGAACAACTTGGAGGAATCTATAAGAAAAACCTCTATCCACATTCAGAGGAATGCCAGGGGAGTAAAAACACAGAAGAAAGACAACTGCTTGAATACATGAGTTGAAGGGATATGGTTGGGGATGTAGAGTCTAAATGAACATCCTAGTGCAAACATCATTGAAATAGGTTCTGATCAAGGACCCAAGTAATACCCAATGAAATTGTGCATCAGCTGCGGGAAGGGTGGATGGAGGGTAGGGAGGGAAATAAAGTGAGTATTGTAACCAAAAAAAAATTAAATTAAAAAAAAGTAGCCAATTTAAAATCTCACAAATAAATGAAGAAAAGCAGAAATGTCAAACACATCTTTAATGCGTTTAATACAAACCAGTAAAATTACATCAATTAATAGCCAATGAATAAATTATTAAAAACAAACTGAAAACTCAGTAACAATCCAAAAGAATGTGTATATCAAAGAGCAAATCATAGAAACAGTAATTTCATTGAAGTTAATGACAACAATGAGATAAATGCCAAATTTTGGTAAATGCAGCCAAAATAATCTTAGAGGGAAACATTTATATTTCTAAACACTTCCATCAGTAAAAGAAAGAACAGACTAAAAAATTGGCTACCTACTTTAAAAATAAAAACTGTAAATACAACAAATAAGTACAATGTTAAAATAGTAGTCCAGAAAAATCAAATATGAAATCCACAAAGTTGAAAATAAAAAATGATTATAAATTATTTTTCTGATGAAAAATCACACACAAATATTTTTTAAAAGAAAAAATTCCCAGTATCATAATGAAAAGGCAAATTCATGAATAATGGGAAAAAAAGAATTTTAATTGTGCTAATTACATGACAATAAAACTGTTAGTCTAAATGAATATTTACACAGAAAAAAAAAACCAAAATAATTGAACACAAACCAGTGAGCTTCTATAACTAAAACTTAGAAAAAGAAACTAAATGAACAAAAATGAACTCCCAAAGTGGGGTGTGGATGGAGCTCTCTGGGCAGATTTATAAGCAAATTCTATTATATATTTTTTTAAAAGTTCAATGTTACATAAACTATTTGAAAAACAGGAAAAGAAGGGATCCTTAGAGGCATATAAGGGGCCCAAAAGTGGAGAGAGCACTGAGCCTTGAGCCAGGAAGATCTGAGTTCAAATCCATTATAAGACACTAACTAGTAAACTAAACTAACCTGGGCAACTCACTTAATTTTTTATCTCAGTTTCCACATCTATAAGATGGATCCTCATTTACCCCTATTTCACAGAGTTGTGCAAAGGATAAAATTGAATATTTTTAAACCTTTTGCAAACTTTGAAGAGCTATATTAATGCTAGCTATTATTATGTGGTCTTGATGTCTAAACCAAACAAAGTCAACCCAGAGAAAGAAAACTATAGACCAATAACAAATGAATATTGATGCACAAAATTTGAATAAAATTATTAACAAAATGACCACTGCAATATATCCCATTATACCATTTATACTATGAGTGCAGGACTGGCTAAATAGCAGGAAAAATTGTAATGACCATATTAATAATAAAACGATAATTTAAAAAACATGATTACATCAATCAGTGTCGGAAAAGGCTTTGATAAGATACCTATTCCTATTTTTAAACAAGTAGAAACCACAGGAATAAATTTATCTTTTCACAATATAGGTAGTATCTATTTTAAAACCAAAATCCAGTATTGTCTGTAATAGTGTTAAATTAAAAGGCCTTCCCAATTAGATGAGCAATAAAACAAAAGTGTTCTTTACCAATATTATTATTCAATATAGTGTTAAAAATAGCTATAGTTATAAGTCAAGAAAATTAAATTGAGGATGCAAGCACTGGCAAAGAAACAACCAAACTTTTCTCAAATGATATGATGGCATCTTGGAGAATGGTAGAAACTCAGCTAAAAAAAAAAAAACCTAATTGAAAAATAACTTAAGCAAAGAATAAAGTAACCACACACAAATCATTGGCATGCATATATATAGAAATAGCAAGATAATTTCCATTGAAAATAATCACAGAAAATATAAAACGCTTGGAAGTCTACCAGATAATTGTACAAGAGTCATATGAACAAAACTATAAAATATTTTTCACAAATGAATACAGATTTAAATAATTGTAGAAATAATAGTGTTCATGAGTATATTGAGCCAATATAACAAAAATGACAATAATATCCAATTTAATTTACTCATTCAGTACCATAGCAAGCTACCAAAGGCTTATATTATAGAACAGGTAAAAATAATGGTAAAATTAATTAAAAACAGAAGGCCAAGAATTTCATCAATATTAATTTTTTGTAAAGTAGGAAGAAGAGGATCTAGTAAATCTAATAGATATCAAACTATATTATGAAGTACTAATCATAAAAACTTATCAGTGAAACATATTAGGTTCAACATATACAGAAACAAACAATATATTAGTCTAGCATTTGATAAATCTAAATATCCTAATTATTGGTGTGAGAACTCACTATTCAACAAAAACTTCTGGGTAAACTGGAGAGCAGTCTTGCAGAAATTAAGTCTAGACCAATGTCTCACATAATATGCTGATAAGTTACAAATGGGTACAGGTACCATAGACAAATTAGAGGAACAAGAAAGAAATTGTTAGATTTATGGGTGAAGCCAGAGTATATGACCAAGCAAGAATGAGAAAAGGTGTCAAAAGGTAAAATGGATGATTTTAATTACATAAAATTTTAAAGTTTTTACACAAAAAATCAATATAGCTGAAATTAGAAGAGAACCAATAAATAGGAAAATCTTTGCTGCAAATTTCTCTGATGAAGATCTCATTCATAAGGTACACAGGGAATTGATTCAACTTTGAAAGAATAAGAACCTTTCCCAAACACACATTTTCAAAGGATGTGAAGAGGTTATTTCCAGAGGAAGAAATCCAAGCTATTAATAGTTATGTGGGGAAAATGGTCTTAATGACTACTAATTGGAGAATTTAAACAATTAAACAAATATGAGGTTGGCAAAGTTGACAAAAAAGAGAAAATGACAAAGTTTAGCGAGGCAGTAGGAATAAAGGAACTTTGATGCACTTTTAATAGAGCTCTGAACTGGTCCATCCATTCCAGAAAACTATTTAGAACTATAACCAAAAATAAACAAACTGTACATATCATCTTAAATAGCAATATCACTAATAGGTCTGTACCTCAAGGAAATCAAGGAATGAGGCATGTACATGTACATGAGCCCCTCACGTACAAAGATATTTCAAACACTGTTTGTAGTGTCAAAGAATTGGAAATTCAGGGGATGACCATCAAATAGCAAATGGCTGAATAAGGTATATGAATGTGATGGAATAATAATGTGTTGGAAAGTTAATAGGAAGGTTTTAGAAAAAACTGGGACAATTTGTTCACTTCACTCTGAATAATTTCACACGAAGTCAGAAAAGCAATTTAGACAACAATTACATTGTAAATCCATTTGCCTTTGAAAGTCTTAGGAGCTCTGATTAAAACAGAAATCAATCAAGATTATTGAAGACTCAGGGTGAAACAGGTTACCCACCTCCTGATAGACTCGGAAAGAAGACAGTTTTTTTTTTTACATGGTCAAAGTAGAAATTTGTTTTGCTTGACTATACATGTATCTCACAGGAAATTTTCTTTTTCTTGTTTTCTCAAAGAAGGGCATGATGATGAGGGGGAAAGTGAGAGGGAAAGAATGAATCTGCATTTGAAAAAATAATTAAATATAAAATAAAAACAAACAGGTCACTTCAGGCATCATGTCAAGTATAATTTCTTTTTTTTTTTTAAACCCTTACCTTCCATCTTGGAATCAATATTATATGTATTGGTTCCAAGGCAGAAGAGTGGTAAGGGCTAGGCAATGGGAGTTAAGTGACTTGACCAAGGTCACACAGCTAGGAAGTGTCTGGGATCAGATTTGAACCCAGGACCTCCTATCTCTGGGATTGGCTCTCAATCCATTGAGCTACCCAGCTTCCCCCTCAAGTATAATTTCTTAACAATGAGAACCCAAAGTAGAATGGACTGTCTAGAAAAATAGTAGGCTTACCCATCTTGGAATCCAGCAGAAGTGGGATAGCCCCCTTTTAGGTATATTATACTGGGGATCCCCTTGGCTTAGGAGTTAGACTAGATGGCTGCTGAAGTTTCTTTCAATTATCAGTTTCTGAAATCACTGGAGATAAGTTTTCCCAGCTAGGGATGGTTAGAACCCTTTTTACTTTATTCTGTGTACAATCAACCATGTAATCACAGGATTCTAAATCTATGAATGTGGTAAAAAGCATATGGAGAGAATACGTAGATGAGGTGGGACCTCTAAGCTAAGTGGAGACAACAATTTTATATTTTAATATCTTGAGCAATAATTTATTTCATGTATTAAATTAATTTCAGATCCAGCCAGTGAGGAGTCTTGTGTCTGACTTGTGGTAGAAGGATCAGCCTACATGTTTTCAGGCTCATCATCCCCTTGTGGTCAGTGGGAATAGTGTTGAGAATAACTAGCAGGCCTGAACTGATGACTCAGCGCTATTTGGTGGTCTGTTACTGCATTCTCCAGCTGCATGATAAATAATGACAACCTACCAGATTCACATGCTTATGGAGTCAACTATACAAACTCTACAGCCTGGAGGACCCTGCCAAATTTACAACTCTCCTTGGGCAGGCAAAGGGAATGGAGAGAGAAAAGTAGTCATAAAAGAATAAGAACTAATAAAGTATCTTATCATGGCAACCAGAAAAGGAGGAAATGTCATGAACTTTAGATGTGGTCAACAATATTAAATGCTGCAGAAAGTCAAGCTAAGCTGTTTGGGATTCAGCTCCATTTGATTGAGATAGGGCTGAGAGAATCAACAAATAACTAAGCCCTCAATAACACATAACTGGGATTAGAAGTATAGTAGTGGTCCAAGTGGAGAAGAGGAAGCTGATAATGGGCTTGACTTGGAAGAACAGATAGTGGGTATTACTAAATTAGATTCAACCTGGAATGTTCAGGCCAGGGCTGGATGAGAACCCATATGATATATTGCAGATATGATTCCTGCATTGGAGAAGGGATTGGATTTAGTGATTTCAAAAGTCCCTAGCTATGCTAAGATTGTAATGCTACAGATACATCCTTTAATTTAAACCCAATAAAACCTATAGCTTTTGTGTACTTTTGCTCCTAAAGAATGACAAAAGTGGGAAAATCAAAGTAGGCAGAACAATGTTCCCCAAACCAATTATCCTTAAAATGAATTATTGGATGATAGTAACGGGAAAAAGAAGCAAACTAAGCTTTTTGTTTCACAGCAGAATATCTGCACCTTCCTTTGGAAAGGATGTAGACACAGAAATGCAAATCCAATAACATACTTTAGAGCACAGTCTCCTTACCAGTGGCAACAGACATATTCCTGTCAATAATGAATCATCGTGACTATATATTAGAAGGAAAGGTATTACTATAAAAGAGCTTACCATGAAGCACCGCCTTCCCCTCAATTTCCCTTAATGTCTATAACCCCAGCCATTGGAAATTTCTATAACAAGTCAGGGTGTTCATCAGATTATTCTTTCTGTGATATTTCTATGAACAGAGACATTAAAGAGTCAGCTATCTAGTGTGTCCAGAATTAGCCCTTGGATGCTCTCTCCATTTGTATCTGTGAGGAAGATCTGGTCACCAGGTGTTTTAAATGAAAATGCACAAAATGGATAAGCACTTGGTTAAGCAAATTAGAGGAAGGAAAGAGTTGATATTGGATAATCTAAACTTAGAATTGTCAGGGGACATATGTACCAGCTTCTTTACTGTTCTTGCCCAAGATACCCTTTAGCAAGACTGGACAGAATACTCTCTCTCCTCATCTTTACCTCCTGGCTTCTTGCCAGGACCAGATAAAATCCCATTTTCTATAAGAAGTCTTTACTGACTAACCCCCTAAATGCCAATACCTTCTTTCTCTCTATTATTTTGAGTCTAAAGTGGGAGGCTATGGTATATAATCTTAAATTAGACAAAGGACAAGAAACTCAAACATCTTCATATCTAAAACAATAATACTTTACATTTGCATAAGCCTTTACAATTTATAATGCACTTTTACTGTCATTTTTTCATTTGATCCTTATGACAATCCCTTGAAATAAGTATTGTTCTCATCTTCTAATTGGAAAAAGAAGGAAAACTAGCAATTTGCTAAAGGTCACATAACAGGTGAGTATCAGAGATCAAGGGACATGATTTCCAAAATATATTATACCTTTCTCTTAGTTGCCTGACAAAACAATACCTTCACATCATCTCCCACATGAAGATATTTAGGAGATTTTTTTAAAAATTAGAGTAATAAGGGTTATATTTTTAAACTAGTCAATGTGTCCATTTTGTTTTACTTAACTGAACTTATTTGTTATTCTACTTGGCATAAGAGAGGTTTTAAACAGGGTGGGAAAGGGTATAAAACATTCAAACTTTTAGAAAATGTGAATTAAAGCTGAAAGTCTAAACAATATTTTTATAGGTCACCACATAAAGCAAAATTTAAGAATAATCAAATATCAGGTTTCATATATTTTTGATAAAATTTCATTTGTGCCAATCCCAGTGGATAAAGAAAATATAAAAGAATCAGTGATCTTCCATTTCTCAGTTTAAAAAAAAAAATCAACTCTAGCTGTGGTGACAATTTTTTTTCTGCTGCTAAAGTCACATTTTTCAATCTACAATATTCTTGGTATCCTCATAATCAAAAGATTTATCAGCATCTAGTCCTATGGTATAAATTTCATATCAAATGGGCTAAATGACATCATTAATAGGGACAGTTGCTTTCTAGGCAACCCAGAGGCCATCTCAGTCCAGTTTAGAAATTCCTCTATTAATATACCCAGCCAATGGGTATATTAAAATAGGAATATACCAATGGTCATCCATTGCTTAAAGTCCTTTAGAAAGAGCAAAGCCATTACTTACTGAAGCAATTTATTTCACCTTAAGTAGAAAGTGTGCTTTCTTTTCTCACCTCTCACTTTCAGGAGATAACTAACATTGGCACCCAAATTAAATTTCTTCATTATCCAAACTTTTCTTGTCATCATTTAAATATTCCATTTCTAATCTAGGTATCCTGTCCAAGTGTCCCTGGCTGTTGTTTTAAACATTTGCTCCCATCAATATTTTTGCTTTAGATTGTCGATTCTTTTTACTTGTTTATTGCAAAACATAGTGGTGGATGCTGGAAGCTTCATAAACACTTGCCCTGTGAATGATTCCAGGTGGGAACACTTCTCATTTAGCTTCTACGCCAGTGTTCGTTGAAGAGGCAAGAGGAAAGAAGAAAGTGGGAAGCCCCCTGGGGACTTCAAATGAAGATGCCTTTCGTAGCCCTCCCTCCACAGGTCCCATGAGGTGAGGACCTCCCTCCACATTTCTTTTATGAATGTGGGCTCTCGTTCAAAAGAAGTAACAGTTTTCTTTCTTGAGTAGCTCTTTTCTCTAGAGTAAAGCAGCTTCTTTCCGTCCCTAAGCCCTGAGCCCGGGCTGCACCGAGCCCAGTATTCTCTCTGCCTCTGTGAACGTGTGTTTCTCTCTGCCCCTCTGGAGAGGAGCACCTCCATACCTTCGGGACTGGATCCGAAGTGCAGACACCCGAGTCTCCTTTTGAAGGATGTAGTCTCTTGACTTCCTACCACTTGGTCTCAAGAACTGCTGCCCAGAGAAATAGAGGAGAAGGGGAGGAGCCCTCTTAATTAGAATCGCACCTGAGCTTCTCTTTTGGACTTTTTTTTTTCTTTTGGAGAGGGAGGGGGTAGCGCAGTAAGAAAAAGGGTGAAATGCCACCGTTGCCTCTCCCCCACCTCCCAAAGGTACTCCTTCCTTTTTACTGCCCCCAGGCCCTGCCCTATGGGGAGCTTAATCTTAGTCTCGCCCTCAGATCCCCCGTGCTAGGTGCTAGTCCCACACCTGCCCACACGGCCCCACGGCTTCATTAGGAGCCTCCTGTGCAGCACTGGGGCATAGAGAAGGGGAGCAGTCGACTGGGCTGGGCGAGGGGAGCCTTGGATCATGGAACCAACTGCAGGAACTTCCAAGGAGTCCCAGGGTGAGCGAAGTGGGGGCAGGGGAGTGTAAGGACAAGGGAGGTGGGTTGGTGAAATGAGGTTGGGGGCGGAGGGGAAGACAAGAGTGGGAGATGGAGTATTTGGGACAATTGACCTAGAGGAGCCTACTTTAGGTGACCTCTAGGGCTTAAGGAGATGACTGTGGAGTCGAGTGGAGAGATTGGGCCAGTTCTATTTCCTTTTATTGTATCTATCCACAAAAGATTTGGTAGTAAGGCTCATTTTTCCTTTTTTTTTTATTTTTCCTTTTCTTGGGAACCTTTAATATCTTCCCTCCTCACCCTCTACCTGACCATTTATTTCTCCCATGTTTTCTCCTTCCCCAATCATAACCTCTTTGTGTGATGAAAGACTCTCTATAAAGATTTGGAGGTTCAAAGAAGGATCAGGACCCTTAAGGCAGAGCCATTTTCCTAAATGAGCTTTCAGAGCTCACCTTGTGAAGTGAGCAGTGTCTCCATCCTCATGGGCCAGAAGGTTGGAAAGGAGAAGCTGATCATGGAGGCAGGGAGGGAGCTGTTGCTACAGGGCCCTGTATCCCCTGTCCAGGATGCCCAGAGTGAGGAGCTGCTAGTGTCCTGTTCTGTCATGGTGGGAGAGGCATCACAGAAAGCTCCTAAGGAGCTGGCTAGAGGTGCCATCTTTGTGGGAAATGCATCTAGGGCATCCATCTCAGGGGCTGTCAGGACACACTCTATCCTAAGAAACAGGATTGTAACCCTGCCTGAATCACAGCAGCCCCTGGATCTGATAGATAGAAATATTTTCCAAGAAGGAGAAGTAGAACTGGGGAAGAGGTCTTACCCACTGGTCCCCTATAGACAAAATGAACTTGATACCCCAAGACAATTAGATAAGGCCTCGCCTCTTGGGACTGGTGGGGGACCAGACCCAGGTCCTACCACCCAACCCTTGGTGCAGTGTGGAACAGGCAAAGGGTTTTGCCATTTGACAGCCCTGCTCAGTCCAACAGCATCAGTGGGAAGCAGCCAGAATGCAATCCGGAAGAAGGAGCCTCCAGACACTCCCCCACAAATCCGGAAAAAGACCCGCACTCTTTACCGTACAGGTGAGTCCAAATAGATTCTATTCCCCTGGGGGTAAAAAAAAAAATCTTTATTTAATTTTATTTGGAGGTGGGTAGGCCTATACTGAGAGGATTAGGATTGGATTAGGATTGGCAATCCTTTTCCCAGTTCGGGTGCCCAAGAGGGCAAATTCAAGCTGTCTGTGAGCCCCCATTACCAACAGATAGAGTTGAGGGAGAAAGTGCTTGCTTTGGGTGGCTGGACAGAGGGGTGGAACATTCAAAAATATCCTTGGGTTCTATGAGGAGGGGGAAAATAGAGCTGCTCCCCAAGTGCTGGCTGTGCATGGGTGCCACAGCTTTGACAGCGAGATTATAGGGGATTTAGTTACCTTGACACCAAACCTCCCTTTTCTTTAGCCTCCTGGAAATTACAGTACCTTTTCCCCATCATAAATGAGATCTGCACCCTCTCAGTAGATGTAAAATTGTAAGGGAACAGGAAATTTCATCCTGATGGTAGGAAGAGGGTCAGGACAGTGGATACATTTATGGACACTGAAGGGGGCATCCCAACCTTATGATCTGATGCAAATAAGTTTCCTGTTTTCAAGGTCCCATCAGACAGTTGTGCAGAGACTGTGGTCCTTTCTATCGTAATAGGCTCATATAGTAGGACTCTGGCCTGAGAATCAGGAAACCTGTAGTCTGCAATCAGCTCTGCCAATAACTACTGGTATAACCTTATATGATGCTAAATGGTTACAGTATACTTTATGTGTTTGCCTTTCATATCTGGGCCCTAGTTTCCTGATCTATAAAATGAATGGTTTGGACCTGATCAGCTCTAGGGTTCCTTTCATCCCTCAAATCCTATGAATGTCTCCTTCCCCAAATTGTTGAATCTCAGTTTCTAGTATGCATCTCTATTTTCTTCCAGACCAATTGAAAGAGCTAGAGAAGATGTTTCAAGAAGATCACTACCCTGACAGTGACAAACGCAGGGAGATTGCCTCAGCTGTGGGGGTCACACCCCAGCGCATCATGGTGAGGGGAAGGTAGAGAGGAATTCACTCATCTGAAAACTAGTAGGGGGACAGGGAGAGGAGATTTTTTCTATAATGGAGAAGATATAGACTTTAGATTTGGGTCAGCTTCAAATATGATTCTGTTTCTATCATTTAATCTCTCTATTTCTATGTCCTCTTCTTGACTCTGTCTGGTTGTTTGTCACTCTATGGCTTCCTTTTCCAGGTATGGTTTCAAAACCGAAGAGCAAAGTGGCGGAAAGTAGAGCGACTGAGAAATAAAACCAATCTAGAAGCTTCTAACCCTACCAGTGCCCCTTTAGAAAGCCATCATGGGTAAGAATTCTTTTTGAGCTCTGTCACTTCTAGATGAAGCCTGAGCTCCCTCCCCCAGGATTGGGGAACTGAGCCTAGAGCTGGGAACCACCAAGGCTTTAATTGTTCATTTGTTCTGGCCTCAGCTCTGCTCCTGTTCTTCCATCCCCTCAACCCATAGTTTTGGAGCCTGAAAACTTCACTAATGAATTGGTGACTCCACCTGCCAATTTTCTTTCAGGTAAGTAACCTCCTTCCTGAAAAGGGATGTGGGTCCAAGAAGGCACTTCATACCCCCATGAGGGGTCCTCTCCGAAATCACTGCTCCCTGTGAAAACATGATCATGGAGGGAGGCTCAGAATAGTCATCTTTTGCAGTCCCATCACTTAAGTCCCATTATCAACCCCAGATACATTCATCTTTCCCCTCCTATCTTATGCATATTTCTTATATGTAATCTTATATATATTTCTTCCCTAGAGTCTAATCTACTATTGACATGTGATCAACCAATGTCTCTGAGTCAGCAGAGTGATGAGGCTCAAAGGGCAGAGGTAGCTCCTCTACTCCTCAGCCCCCCACCTGTCCGAAGAGCTTGCCTTCCTTTGACCTTGGGTCCTGTTCATACTCCACATCTTTTACCCCTCCTGCTGGAAACACCCAATAGTGATTTTAGCCCTAAAGATGGCTCCTATGGAACCTGGGAAGCAAGGTATGAGGGATGTTTGAAGAAAATTAAGGGGGATTTTTAAAGAAAATAAGAGTAAAAAAGAAGCAATGGACCCTGGGACAGAGCAAGTGGTACATAAGGGCTAGGTAAAGGAAAATTTCTCAATTGGATAGGTCTTATGAGACACAAGTATTCACAGTGGGAGAAAAGTGAAGGAAATATAATAAGAGAGAAATGAGTCAGTAAGAGAAAGAAAATCATGAAATAAAGAATGAGATCACCACAGGATATAGAAGCACAGAGAAAAGGTGGGAATTGGCAGTGCTTTAGTAGTAAGAACCATGATCACAAAGTCAAACCCGAGTTCAAGTCCTGGCTCTGATATTTACTAGCTCTTTGGCCAGTGACAAATCACTTGAGCCATTACAGAATCAAATTTCCCATCTGCAAAATGAGGATAATGATCTCTATCTACTTCATGGAGTTATAGGGAAAGAAAACACTCTCTATACCTTAAGATACTATGTTAAAGTTAGTAATTGCTTCTGTTATTCTGTTGCCATTATTTTCATGCAGCAAGTCAAAGGATATTAACCTGACACATATTCCCTTTCTTGTTTCCTCAGCACTACCTCACCAAATGCTTACAACTATTCTGAGCAAATGGAATCCCAGTATTGTCATCAAGGCAACCAGTCCAGACCCTTCCAACTCTCCCATTATCCACAGCACCAGCTTTTCCACCAGTCCCAACACCACCTACCTCAATTCCATCCTTTCCCTTTCCCTCTCCCCAGCACACTGACTCCTCCTCCACCAGGAGACTCTAGTGCTGCTGCCCTTCTTGCTTTTGCTTATGGTCCTGATGGAGAGACCCCAACAGGATTATTTCCAGGCCCTCCAGCAGGGCAGTTTTTGTTGCAGCAGCCCACTGGGAATATGGGTGAGTGAAAGCTTGCATTTAATAACTGGTTCAAGATGCAAAGAGAAAATATAGAATTTGGAAGTAGAGTTAAAGGGCAATGAGGAAGCAAGAAAGATAGAAATCATGAATGTTATCTTTAAAGAGGGATGATAGAGGTTTAATGAAAATAAGGAAGTTTAGGAGGTCATTTTCCTTGTCCCTAATATCCTTTCCAGAGGCAGCTAAGTTGCATAGTGGATAGTGTGATATGCTTAGAGTTAGGAGGACCTCTTTTGAATCCTACCTTGGATAATTGTTGTTGCACAGTGATTTTAATTGTGTCCAAATCTTTGTGACCCTATTTGAGGTTTTCTTGGCAGAGATAATGGAGTAGTTTGCCATTGCCATTACAGCTCATTTATAGATGAGGAACTGAGGCAAACAGGGTTAGTGACATGCCTAGGATCACCTAGCTAGTGTCTGAGGCTTTATTTGAACTTGGATCTTCCTTACTCTGAGTCCTATGCTCTATCCACTGTGCCATCTAGATGGCCATACTAGCAGTATAACTCTGGGTAAATCACTTAACTTTCATTTATTTAAATTGCCCTCTTTGTAAAGATAGGAATAATGATAGCAATCTTACAAGGTTGTTATGAGAATCAAATGAGAATGTATGTAAAGTTCTTTATAAAACTATTATTATTGTTGCACCTCACTGATTCCTAGGCTGTCCTTGGCTTTTTTCCATAGGTTTGTGCAGGGCCTCATTAGTTGTCAGTTACATAAGCATCCTTTTTTTCTATTATCTTTCATGTCAAACCCTGGGCATGATATCCTCCTTAAGATTTGGAATTGTTGAAAAAGTGCTTTCTTCTCTTCCCACCAGCTTCACTTTCTATTCTCTCTAGATTTTTGATATATGATAATGTACAGCCTATTTCCTATCTGATTTATACTGGTATTTTCAGTGTTTGAGGTTTCTAAGGTTGACTTATCATTGATGGAATACATAATATTGGGGGAATATCTAATCCTAAATTTGATCTCTAACCCAGTAATTGTATCTGTCTTCTTTCCAGAGAATACATTTAAACTAGTAGGATAGTTTGTAGTAGTCTAGTGTGTCCAGGCTACCTGATCTATTTTTGAATGTTTGGATATCTTTAGGTCCAGTTACAACCCTACAACCTATCCCTTGGAATGACCCCTGCTTGCCTGAACTGTCATTTCCTGGTTCACTCTGCTCCCAGAACTTTGGGCACCACCCTGCAGGAGGGAGCTACATACCTGACTTAGCTGCCCATGTCTTGGAGAGACAACCTTCACCAGGTTTCATCCAGCTCCTTGGAGGGTCTAAAATGGGCACTGAACTGCTCAGTGAGACTCAGGAAGAACTGTCTTCTAGCACTCAGGAACAAATGCCATTGCCAGAGGAAATTGGAGATGGAGTCAAGAACACTCACCTCCCCAGAGTTCCTATTGATGGAGATAGTGAGTAAGAGAATTCTGGGAATGAAGGGAAAGTTTTTCTAACTTCAGTGGGAGAATCACAGCATTTCAGAGTTGGCAAGGACTTTAGCATCCATTTCATCTAACTGATAGCCCTTAAAGAATCTCCTCTATAAAATACCTAACTAGGAGGTCAACTAACTTTGCTGAAAGATCTCCATTGAGGAGAGAATCTCAGTAATTCTATTGTGGGATATGTCTGTGAAGAGAAGACTCTAAACTTCTCTAGGGGAATGTAGATATTTTTATGCCTGGGTGAATTTGATGGCACAACATATTGGAGAGGACTATTTAAAAGAGAGGTATTGGGGCTAGGATAAAACCTACCATTTCTTTTTCTTCCTGCTTTTTTGCAGGTATTCCAGAAACAAATGAAGACTGAAAGAAAAGAAGAGGTTTCCTTTCCTGATTGACTCCGGGACTTTGAGTTATTTCTATGTTGTTTTGATCCTGAGAAGAGTTGATCCAGAACCTCTGACTTATGCAGTAAAGTTATTTAAATTAGGATTTCTTTCTCTAATTATCTTTCCCCCAACTCAACTCTAATTCATGGAACTCATGCAAGTTAAAAAATAGCAGCTGCTTTCTAATGAGACTAGGGTTTGTTTAGAGCTGCCTAAATACAAGTAATAGTTTTGGAGTTTCCCTTGTTGACCTGGATCTTGGCACCTTTTCAAGACAACTGCTTATTTATGATTGAGGAAAAGACTATTATAAGACTCAGCCTCAAGTTTGCCAATGAGATGAATACTACCCCTACTTGTAAGACAACTTTGAAATGGAGCATAAGTTCTGCCTGTTATATTTTGTAGAAACAAAACAGATTGTGTCTCTATATCCTACTAATAATAGTCCTCATGAGAATCAGAATAATCTTAATTTCATGGTATCACAATTTGAATGTTGTGAAACATGATTGAGGGGAAATGAGAGACTGGGGACATCTTTCGTCCTATAGATAAATCATAACTTATCTTTAGGCATCAAAGGCTGCCCTCCCTCCAACTTTTAAATATTTACTTCCCTAAACTAGAGTGGCCTAGATGTGTCTTCACCAACTCCAGTGTTCTAGAGGACTACATCAAAATTCACAGACCTTGCTGGATCTTCATGACATCTACTAGACTTGGTACCAATTAGGGATTGGGGGGTTCTTGGTTCTGGGCATAGACAGAAGGACATCTCAAAATAAAATGAATACTTTTTCACCCTACCTCTATCAAAAGAAAAACTGGGCATAAACCTAGGCAGGGCCACTGTCCTATGGGCAAGTTTTACCCTTTTCCTTTTTAGGTGAAGTAATTTTCCTTCCTCTAACCTAAGCCAGACTGGAGGGACTACTTCCTACAATTAAGAAAAAGAATAGTTACATTTAAACTGTGGTAGGGGTATGATGGGATATGAATAACAGGAAGGAGACCTCACTGGTTCTTAAGTTGTGGCAACTATTTCAATCATCCATTCTTTTGAGTCTTTGACTCTCAAATTTCTATATTCTGTTTGGAACTGAAAATCCCAATTCTAGCACTTCCAAATTCAGAGGCCACCATTATCTTATTTCAGATAGGAGAAAGGATGGGAAAGGATGCCGGCAGAATTTATTAGCTCAAAATCAAAGCCTTGTCCTTTGTTAGTTATGTGGTCTTGGGCAAATGACAAAGCCTCTAGGTCACACCATCTTTATTTGCAAAATGAATGGGTTGGACTAAGGTCCCTTCCTTTCTAAAGCTAAAGAAATGAATAAGGATAGAAGGGCAATGGAGAGGAGAAATAGCTTGAGAGAAGATAAGTGGGGAGCAGGGAAGAATAAGAGAGATGGATGAATGGGAGAAATGGTAGTCTATGAGATAATGGAAATGAGTTTAAGAGCAAAAAGGAAACAGGAGATGGACAACCACAAATATTGGATGAAAAAAATACGAAGAAAGGTTTGGTTGTGACATGGAATAGAAAGGGGAAAAAATGAAAGAGGGCAGAAAGATGGGAGAGCATGGAGAAGTACAAAAGGGAATAGGAAAATGAATGGAATAGGAAGACTGTGTGAGAAAAGGAAATATATTTGAACAGTAATATGCCAAAGAACCAAAAAAATGTTGTAACTGGAAATGGGTAAAAAAATGGTTATTATAATAATGGAAAAAGGGATATAGATCAAACAGAAGGCTGCTTAATATCATTTAGATTAAAAAATACTCTCAAAATCTGTTAACTCATTTAATCCTCACAAGCAAAGAGCATGTAGAACAGGTAGTCTCATTTTACAGATAAGGAATCAGTTGTGTGACTTTGACAAATGACCTTTCTCATTGTGAAAATGGTGAATTCTGTCTTCCTTTAGCCTTCTAACCTCACCAGATAATAGAGAGAAAAGCATAAACAAGATGAGATGAACATATAAGAGAGTCATTGTGGAAAGATAACACAGTAATCAAAAGACTAGAGAAATCTCTAAGACTTACTTGAAAGAGAAGAAGAGATTAATGACCATACAAGAAGAGAGGCATAAAAGTATAAAAACTAAGAGTGATGAAAAAAGCTAAATATGAGAAGGTGGGTGAGAAAAATAGAAGTGAAAATTAGCATTAGAGAAGGAAAAAAAAGAGCAATGAAAATGAAGGTGAGTAGGACCTGTAATCAGAAGAAAGGGTTGAGCAAGAAAATGGAGGTGTCCAACCTAAAAACTGAGGGGACATTGGTCATGAGAATTATTTGCCTTACCCAGTGAAAAACTGGGTGTGTAAAATAGAAATGGTATCTGTACGTGGTTTATTTTGCCATGGATTATCTACCCAGGGCAAGTGGATAGTGAGTAATAAATGTAATAGGATAATGTTGTTCAATAAGATAGTCTCTCTTCTATCTCCCCTTTCCCCCAACTTCCATTTTTATTAGGACAAGAATTTTGACTTATTCTACTTCCCCCTGGGCCATTTCACCCTCCTTAGGCAATTTGATGATCCCCTAATCTCTAGGGTTGGTTATATTAATGTAAAACTTAGTAGTTGCTTTGCCCACTACAGTGCAGAACTCAAGTTCAAGCGATCTGACAGCTTCAGTTTCCATGGTATCAGGGATAACTGATATGTACCATTGTTCTGCTGACTTCAGACAGTCATTTATAAAGAAGTCATCTTAAGAAATATAATGGGAAGTTTTTTTGGAGGGGAGAGTAGAAAGTTGGGGACTGTGGCTAATGATACATCCAAGGTTATTACATCCTTATAGGAAGTTGAATTGTTGATGAGACGTAAAGTCTACCTATGCAGGAGAAAATTATTACCAAGACACACATTCACTTGCCAAGGGTATCCCATAAAACTCTCTTGTGGCTCCTCCCTTCTCTTTTCACAGGGTAATATCTCATTTGGTGATATCGTCAGTTCCCACGGGTTATCTCCAAGCAGATGATTCCCAGATCTATTTCTCCTGCCCTAGTCTCTCTTCTGAGCTACAGTTGTACCTCTCCAATTGCATATTGGACATCTGAAACTAAATGTCCAATGGGTAGCTTGAACTTAATATATTCAAAAAGAATTATCTTTCTGCCTTAAGCCCTCCCCATTTCCAAACTTCCCATGTCATGATGTGATTGGTCTTCTAAAAGGAAGAATGAACAACCAGACCAAATTTAATTCCTTTGTCATAACTCTTCTTATCTAAATTCTCCCTAACTTTCTGGACTTTTTAAATACCTAACTTCCGTCCACACTATGATATAACGACATTGTCCTCCTTGCAGTTCTTTGAATATGATGTTCCTTTGCCTGTAATATTGTCTTTTGTTTTATATGATCTTGGCACTTGGATTAAAACAAAGATCTTGGTTTTGAGATTTACGGGAAATTGGCATTCAGGATACTAATTAAATGAGAACTTTTTTAATTGTGCAGCTTGGCAAACAGACAAAAAAAAAACACCTTATGACAACATAAGCAGATTCATGTCCACAACTTGGTAAGAAACTAACCTACTGCAAAGGGGAGGGAGACATGTTAGGAAGAAAATACTCTCAACTTTAGGGTTGAAGCAGTAAAATTATATTCCTTAAGCATGAATCGATCTGCTCAAGAACAGGCTATTGGTAACAATTAGGGAAGAGAAATTCCAAATAAGATCTGGATTTGATGGAGAAGTTCTCAAGGTCACAAGGTTTGGATAAAAGTTTAGCTTCTTTATCAGAGCCAGAAACTGAGAGAAGATCCAAATTAACTATCAAATTAACTATCAAAGACAGAAGAGAAGACTCAAGTCCTGTGCAGCTGAACTACCTGACACAAAGTTAACTTTGTTCAGAAGAGGGATAAAATATAAACTTCATCTATCTTTGCTTATATATTTTATGGAATTAGGACCACAGCTTCTGACTCCATATTGGAGTTCTATTACTGAAACTAAAACATGAAATAGTATAATGTTTATGGTTATCCCACCTTTGCACTGGATATTGCCCATGCTTTGAATACTCTTCCTTCCTGCCTCTGTCTTACTTTTCCTGATTTTCTTTAAGACAAAGCTCAAATCCTGCCTTCTACCTGAGGCTTGTTAGATTTAAAATGGTTGAGGTCTTAAACTGTAGTGATTAAAATAGTGGAAGATATAAATTGTGATAGATATAAGAGAGGGTGAGTAAATTTGACCACAGAAATATGTTTCACTACAGTGTCTTGGTTTTTAAATCAAATATAAGGTGGTCACCAGGGAAATATTCCCAATTATTCAATTACCCAAGTCAACTGGGTTTATAGAGATTTTAATTAATATAAATGTGGAATTAAAGAAAGAGAGAAAAATGAAATAAGTATGAAGGGCCTTAAGCCAACATGGCCTAGACCTGAGTCTTAGATCAGTCAGTCAGTCTTTTAACACTCACCACAAGGTCTGTCTAAGCAAGGATTCTAGTGACACCAGGTCAGCTCCATCTCAGCTGACTTCACCAGAGAGAGTTCCAAAGGGCCTCTCTCTAGAGCCTCCAGAGGGACAGAGTTCCCTCAGAGGAGCTCCAGCAAGATCTCCTTAGAGATTGTCCTCCAAGAGCTTCCCTTCTCCGGAGCCTCTCTCAAGAGAATCTTCCCAAGCGATCCTCATCAGAGATCCTCCAAAAGGATTTTTCTTCTCAAGAGATTCTGCTTTTTCTTATATAGGGGTTTTTCTCCTATGTCACCTCCCCTAAGTCCTTACATCTACCAATCACTGTAGACGTTTTCCAAAGGACTGCCCATCTGAATTCCTGCTAAGTCGACAAATCTCTTTAGTAAGTCAGAAAAAAATGCTGCTGTGTCCACTAATTTCATTAAGAGAAAACCTCTGAGTAAAGTTTCACCTTTTAGATCTAAGTAGTTTACAAGTTTCCCCACCTTTATAGGCACCTAGCATCCCATTGTATCAATTCCAAAAACAGGCATGGCTCAAAGAACTACTTTCCTTTATAAGTATGGTTTTCAAATACTTTCATTGTTTAGCAAGGAGTTTTCTGCCCTAAAGCAGTCTTAAGTAGAGATGGAATTGAGGTCCTCCCAAAGCAAGGAGTTTTCTCCCCTAAAGCAGTCTTAAGTAGGGGTGGAGTAGGGATACTCCCATAGCAAGGAGTTTTCACATTCAAGTAGAGTTCTCACTATCTGGTAGGGAATTATTTCAAGTAGGGAATTGGAGGATTCCTCAATGTGGAGTAAAATTTTTAACATTCATAAGTCTGTGAAATTTTAAGGTTTACAGGCCTCTCCTGGTTCTCTCTACAAGCTAATGCCTTTCTTTCTTGATATAATCTGAAATATCTTTTTAACATTTACTTGTTTTCTCCACCATTAGAATGTGTCCTTCATGAGAACAGATGTTGTTTTGACCTTTCTTTGTATCTGCAGCACTTAGCCCAGTGTCTGGAGCATAGTAAGGCTGTAATAAATGACAGTTCTGATCTAGACTGACTCACTGATTGGGCATCTAGCACTGGGCTTGGAGTCAGGAAGATCTGAGTTCAAATTCAGTCTTAATTGTTTGGTGACTGGGCAAGTGACTTAACCATGTTTGCTTCAGTTTCCTTATTTGCAAAATGAGTGGAGGAAGGAAATGGCAAACCATTTCAGAATCTTGTCCTGAAAATTCCAAATGGGTTTGGCATGACTGAAATGACTGACCAACACTCACTAATCAGAATTTTGTTCTTCTTAATGAGGTGCCAAAAGGCATTTCCATATTGTTCCAAAGACTCCAAATCAAAGGTTCCATTTCCCTGCATAGTTATCAGGTTGAACTCAAGAGAAGTCCTTTCATCAACCTTTTATAATTTTTTAGCTCCATGAGAAGAAAGACATAACTATCTTTGTCCCCTACTGCTCCACCCCACACATGCCTACCCCAATGGCCTGCACATAGTAAATACTAAAAAAGTATTTCTTGAATTGAAATTTAAAATAATTAGAAATGTTAAAAAAAAAGAACACAGGTTGTATTTTAAGTTACCTACTCCTGAAAGTTTTAAAGTAGAGTCTAAATTACTGCCTGTCTGTCATGAATGTTGTTGCAATGATTCCTACAAGGGGTGAGAAATTAGATTATATGACCTCTAAAATCCTGGGACTATAAATTTGCAAAGGAAATGCAGACATGCCAGGTCAGAATTTTATTGCTCTTGGCCAAAGGCTATTGCAGAACTCCGAGAGCTAAGAGTCAGTACAAAGCAATTTTAAAACAAGTTCTAAAGGCCAAGACAGTACAAAGCCAGGATGATTTTGAGTGAAAAATAGACCAAAAAATAAATAAATAAATAAAACAAAACAACCAGGTAACATTTCAGTTAGTTTCATAAAAGGAGTCAAACCAATGCATTATTGTTATTTTGACTATATTGCTTGATAACACAGGAAGTAGTGACTTCTGTCTTTACTCTTCTATTGAACTTAATCTTTTAAGGGTCACTAATGAACTTCTTATCACCATCCCTATGGAACATTTGAAATGTTTAACTGCCTATTTTTTCCCTTCAAAAACACTTTTCCTTTTTTGATGTTCACAGAATGACTGCTATAGGCAATGAAGGTAGCAAGTCAATCTGTCAGAATCAGGCAGACTTGAGTGTAAATCTAACCTTTGGCATATACCAGTTGTGTGTTCCTGAAAAATTCATATCAA
This sequence comes from Monodelphis domestica, assembly GCF_027887165.1. NCBI lineage: Eukaryota > Metazoa > Chordata > Mammalia > Didelphimorphia > Didelphidae > Monodelphis > Monodelphis domestica. Next base: position 219,731,023 of record NC_077231.1, on the reverse strand, counting down.
CTTATCTCTCCATTTCCTGAGCAATTATAACAAGGATATGCATACTGGCTCTGGCAGAGGGAGTTTCCTCTCCAGGAGTTCCCTATGCCTATGAAATCATAAATCTAGTTTTAAAAAAATGTAGCTAGATTATTCTTGCTATCCCTCTCTTTACCCTCTCCATATGACAATAGAGCCACATTTCTAGTGTTACAAATCACTAATAACTAGAGAAATGAAAATTTTGAATGAAAAAGGCAATGCTGAAACTCCACCTCACACCGATAAGATTGATAAAGATGGTACAAAAGATAAGTAATACGTGTTGGATAGGCTATGGGAAAACAGTCACAATGCATTGTTGGTAGACCTGTAAATAAATAGACCTTTCCATTCAGGGGTGAAATTTGGAACTGTATGGAAAAGTTACTAAATAGTTGATGCCTTTTGACCCAACTGTTTCACTGTAGGTCTCTACCCAAAAGAGATCCAAGAAAAAGATCTTAGGTATACGAAAATATATATAGAAGGTCTTTTTGTGCTAGCAATAAAATACCTAGACTAAGCAAATATTTTTCAATTGCTAATTGACTGAATAAGCCATTTTATGATTGAGATGGAATACTCGTGCTGTAAGATGTGAGGAAATAGATGATTTCAAAAAGTTGTGAAAAGACAAATGAAATGATACTGAGTAAAAAAATAAGCAGAACCAGAACAATTTATGCAATGAGAACACTGCAAAGACAAACAACCTTGAAACTATAAAAACTATGTTTAATATGATGACCATCCATGTTTCCAGAGGCAGATGATGAAATATGCCATCCATTTCCTGACAGATAATTAAGTTTAAGTTTAAATTGCAGAATGTGAATGCTATCAGTGAAGGAAACTTTTGCGTGACTATCCATATTTGTTGCAAAGAATGTTTTTTCTTCTATCATATTTGTTGCAAAGAATTTGTTTTTATTTTTTATTTTTTTATCAATAGGATGAAGGATAAGAGGGAGAGAAAAATAAATTTCTGTTCATTAAAAACCCCCATTTGAAAAATGTGGGGAGGGGCTAGAAAGAGTGAAATGAGAATTCAAATAGAAAAAGTAATGATGGAGGACATAGGAGGATATCACCTTAAACCCTACATGCTAAATTTCACAAATACTTCATCGAGCATTAATGTTTTTGTTGGGCGGGGAGGTACTAAACTACACAATGGAAGGACATGTAAAATGGAAAAAGGGAGAAGAAAATAGAGGGGAAATTTTAATGTGCCCTAATCATTTTAAAGGTTAATAATGAAGGGAAAATCACTCATGTAGTTTCTTGACAAGAAGAGGGTTTATAGAAAACTGGGTGGGTTGGCAAAAAGAGAGATTAAAACAGGACAAAAGAAAGGGAAGAGATTTCAATTCAGTGACAGAAGGGGGTTTCCCAGAAGAATGATCTCATTAAGAAGGGTAGAGATTTGATAATAGAAGACAAGGACCTTAAGATTGGTGGAATTTGCAGTAATTTATTTCTTAAAGAGACCAGTACTCTGAAAAAGTGTTGTTTCTCATGGATGGCAAACATCTTGCCTTAGTAACAGGAGAATCATAATTCTTAAGGACAAATGACAACCCCAAAAGTAGGAGGGCATAAACCCAGAGAGGTCCATGAGAGGATATTTTGTGGAAAATGGGGGGATCATCATGGGAAGAAGGGACAATAATGAACTGTAATCAGGGATTTGAAAAAAGACAAAGTTTTTTTTTTATTTGAAAGAGGGGAGTAACCTAATTTAGAAATGAAGGAGACAACTGAAAGAAAATAAATACATAACTATAATAACTTTACTTTTGAATGGATATAACAATCCAATAAAATGAAAAAGAGAGATAGATTAGATAGGAAAGGAAAAGCCCACAAACTTTTAGTTACATGAAATACCACCTTAAAGCAAGGATATGTGGAATTAAAAAGAGAAGCAGAAATAGAATTTACTATGTATTGGGTGAGTCTAAAAAATTGTGTTGAAATCATGCTATCCAATAAAATAACATTCAAAATAGAAAAAAAAATTAAGAAACCAATAATATTAAATTTTGATGCCCCGAATTCCTTGCTATGTAAATTTATAAAGGAAAAAATAACTGAATTACAAGATTTTATGGACAGTAATACTATAGATGTGGGAGATATAAGGTCCCTCTGACAATTGTGGACAAAACTAATAGTAAGTTAAACAAAGTAGAAAATATAGAATTGAACAATTGCTATAGCAACAAGAACTAAAAGATTTATGGCATCTTCTAAATGAATCTGCCAAAGAATATAAGCATTTCTCAGCACCATATGGAACTTTTATAAAAACTGACTATGTGGTAAGGCATAGAGATATTCCAAATACACAAAAACGTAGAAATTATGGGCCATAGCAAAATAAAAATGGCAATTAGTTCAAATAACACAAAAATCACAGACCCAAATGGAGACAAAATGAAATGCTAAATCATTACTAGGGTGAAGAACAAGTCATAAAAACAATAATTATGTGAAAAAAATGACGATGAAGAAAAAGTAATAGAACAAGAAATAACTTTTGAAACAAAATGACAGTGAAATAAAATATCAAAAGTTCTACAGTGATTCTAAAGCAGTCTTCAGAGAAAAAGATATCCCTAAAAATATATATATATATGTACATATATATATATATATATATATAAATTAGACATGACCAGGTGGGTTTTATGCCAGGAATACAGATTTGGAAATTTATCAACATAATTGACCATATCAATAACAAAACCAACAGAAAACATATGGTTATTTCAATAGATGCAGAAAAAGCTTTTGACAAAACACAGTACCCATTACTATTAAAAACATGAACTAACATTGAAATAAATTGAACATTCTTCAAATGAAAAATGGCATCTGTCTAAAACTATCACAAGCATTATCTGTAATGATGATAAGCTAGAAGCCTTCCCAATAAGATCAAGAGTGAAGCAAGGATGTTCTTCATCACCACTAATATTCAATATTATACCAGAAATGCTAGCTACAGCAATAAGAGAAGAAGACATTGAAGGCATTAGAATGGGCAATGAGAAAACAAAGCTATCATTCTTTGCAGATGACATGATGGTATTTCTAGGGAATCCTAAATAACCAAAAAACTAATCAAAACAATTATCAACTTTATCAGTCCACATAAATCAGCATTTTGTTATGCTACCAATAAAGTTCAACAGCAAGAGATAGAACATTCCATTTAAAATAATTATGGGAGTTGAAAATAAACATGGGGGGGGTGCAGCTGGGTGACTCAGAGGATTGAGAGCTAGGCCCAAAGATGGGAGGTGCTGGGTTAAATCTGGACTCATATACTTCCTAGCTGTTTAACCCTGGGCAAGTCACTTGACTCCCATTGCCTAGCCCTTAAGCACTCTTCTGCCTTTGACAGAAGGTAAGGGTTTTTTAAAAATTAATTTAAAAATTAATTAATTAGTTGATGAAATAAACATGGGAGTCTACCTCCTGAGACAAACCCAAGAAATTAATGATTGTGACTACAAAGCACTTTTCATGCAAATGAAATCAGATCTAAACAACTAGAAAAAAATTAATTGCTCATGGGTAGGCTGATCCAGGATAATTATGACAATTCAATCTAAATTATTTTGTATATTCAGTGCCATATCAATCAAATTACCCCAAAATTATACCCTATTAAAAATAATAAAATTCATTTAGAAGAACAAAAGACCAAGAATACCAAGAGAATTAATGAAAAAAAATATGAAGAAGGTGAATTAGCCATACCAGATCTCAAACTGTATTATACAGTGGCAATAATCAAAACAATCTGGTAGTGTCTGAGAAATAGAGTAGTTGGCCAATAGAATAGATTAGGTGCTCAAAACACAGTAGTAAATGGTCATAGTAACCTAGTACTTGACAAACCCAAAGATTCAACCTTTTGGAAGAACATGCTACTTGACAAAAACTGCTGGGAAAATTGGAAAACAGTATCGCAGAAAGTAGGCATAGACCAACATCTCACGCCCTATACTAAGGAAAAGTCAAAATAGATGCACATTATAGAGATAAAGGACAATGCCATAAACAAATTAGAGAAGCACAAAGTAATGTACTTGTCAGGCCTATGGCTAAGGGAAGAAAATATATCTGAACAAGACAGAAAATGTTACAAGACATAAAATAGGTAACTTTGATTACATTAAATTGAAATTTTTTTTGCAAAACAAAACCAATGCAACCAAGAGTAGAAGAGAAACAACAAAATGAGAAAAAAAGTATCTCTCACAAAAAGCTTCAGTTCTCAAATATATAGAGAATTGAGCCAAATGTATAAGAATACAAAGTATTCACCAATTGACAAAGTCAAAGAATATTAACAGGCAATTCTCAGATGAAGAAACTAAAAATATCTTTAATCATAAGGAGCAATGCTCCAAATCACTATTAATTAGGGAAATGCAAATTAAAACAGTGCTGAGGCACCATTTTAAGCCTATCAGAATGGCAAATATGAACAAAAAAGGGAAAATGATAAATACTGGAGAGAATATAGAAAAAGCAGGATAGTAATATGCTGTTAGTGGGGCTATGACTAATCTAACCATTCTGGAGAGCAATTTGGAACCCTGCCCAAAAGGCCATTAAAATGTGCATACTTTTTGACCCAGCAATATCACTTTTCAGACTGTAACCAAAAGAGATGTAAGAAAGAGGAAAATATCTACATTTACATGTATATATATATATATAATAAACAGAGAAATGGAGCCAAAGTCTTTCAGATAGAGGAAAAGAGAAAGATACATTGAAAGACACAAAGAGACACAAAGACACAAAAACAGACTTAAAGGTAGACAGACACAGAAAAAGAGTTTAACAGATGCAACATTATCTTGATTACAGAGAAGCATGACTTTCCAGAGAGTTCTTATTGTAAAGAAGATACACAGAAAGTGAGCAAAACAGAAGAAAATCTGGTAAAGTGTAAGGCTGAGCAAGAAATCCAAGGTTAGGTAGAAAACTGATTCTGCAAAGAAAAAACTTAGAGATGAGAGCCAGAGAGAACGAAAAGGATTATGATCTGAAGCCTTAGTAAGAGTAAGAAGCAAGAGAACAAAAGCTGGGAAGACAAGGAATCATCCAAACATTTCTAAAACACCTAACAGTACCTAATACTTCCTATTTTTATTTTTGTTAATTCATTTTAGTTGGTCCTGCCTCCTCATGACTTCATTTGGGGTTTTCTTTGCAAAGATACTGGAGTGGTTTGGCATTTCTTCTCAATTACCAATGAACAAACTGAAGCCAACAGAGTGCGGTAGCTTGCTCAGAATCACCCAAATAGTAAATCCCTGAGTTGAAATTTGAACTCATGTTCCTAACTTCCTAACTCCAGACCCTACACTCTATGCACTGTGCCATCTAACTGCTCCTATTTTCATTAGCTTGATCATACAGCAGATGAAAAGTTTTGCCATTTATCTCTGTATTATATAGGAGAGGCAGCATGACTTGATAGATATTGAATCAGCCTCATGATCACAAAAATGATCCTGAAGTGGATCCAAATTCCACCTCAGATTCCTAGGGTTTGTAGGACTTGGGCAAGAGGCTTAACCTCTAAGGACCTTAGAGTTGTAGCACACAAGATCAGGAAGAATGTGTTGAAACTAGAGGTTATAAAAAAAAGAGACATTTAGGCTAATAAGACCCCAAAATGGACAAGATATAATGAAATCAAAGTCAGAAGTGCCAAAGTTAGTGGAAAGTGAAAAGTTTAAGCTGCTAAAAGTTTCAGGGAGGGCTTGGGAAAGCAGTGCCTTCAGAAGGTAGAGTTGTGAGACATAGTAAAGGGCATCAGGTTTTGAGGAGAAAGCGTATTGTTTTTCCTGGGCAATTTCTTAGGAACTTAGAACCTGTATACTTCAGTGAATGCAGTGAGAACATGGAAGTTGCTTTTATAGTCTTAAAAGAGATGAGGAGACAATTTGGCCTTTTTAAAGGACTTTCTCCCATAAAGCCCTATAATTCCAGTTTCTCATCAATAAGTCATAGCATCAGAGTCCAAATCTATAGACAAATTCTGGTTTTAATATAAATCAGAATATTGTTTATGGAGCTCCTAAGATCAAATATGGCTTCAGACACTTCCTAAATGTGTAAAGCAAGTCACTTAACTCTTATTGCCCAGTCCTTACTGCTTTTCAGCCTTGGGACCAATACATAGTATTCATTCTAAGATGGAAAATAAGGCTTTAAAAATATATTATTTTTTCCTTACTAACAATATGATCTTGGGCAAATTGCTTAGCCTCTCTGGGACTCACTTTCATCTATAAAATGAGCATATTCCAGTAAATAATCACTACCACTCATTATTAAGCTGAGTTTATGATCTAAGGAGTAACAAGCTAAGCAAAACTTCCAGACCTGTAATTCATTAATTGTAATGCCGAGGGGCAAGTAAGCATGGTACATCCAACTCTTAGGGCATTTGGAACTGGAATGAACAATTAGCAATATGCAGCAGATCTCCCACTGATAGCCTATTATATCTTATGGAAGCAAAAGGATCCAAGAAATTTTTGTTTCCTGGATTCCATATTTCAAAAGTTTGAGCCTCAAAACGTCTCTAAAAAAATGATCCAGAACATAAGTAAAAGGGATCTGTTTTGAGGAAGTAAAAGAGAAATGTTGTCAAAAGGGTTGGAATTCCCCAAATGTGATAAAAGGGAGGGCTGGCCCCATGAACCGTAATTTCTGATTAGGAAGCCTGAATTTCAGTCCTCCTACTTCCAATAACCTGTGTGACTAGGCAAGTTAGAGTACTGTTCAGTCTTAGTTTCCTTATTAATTCCACAGTGAGAAGGGTCAACTAGATAATATCTAAAAGTCCTTACCAGCTCTGATATTTAATGATTCTTTAACTCTGTTAGGCTTCACTAATGGTGGAGTTTCTAATAAAGATATAATAGCTTCTCTGATCTTTTGTATCATGTATGGGTGCTATTCTGGTGTCTTCTTGGTCTCTTACTCATTTATTCACACTTCACATTAACAGTTCCTCCTTGAAGGTAATAGTAACTTATCAAATGGCCACCTCAAATACCCAAAGAGAGTAGCTATTAATTTGTCATCTGAACAGAGAGTAAATAATTCATAAAAATTTCACAAAATCATAACATTTAAAGCTAAAATTAGTCTTACAAGTGATCTAGTCTAACTCCTTCATTTTACAGAGAGGGAAAATAAGATTCATAAAGCTTAAGAAATTTGCTTAAGGTCAAGCAGATAATAAGTTGGGGAATTGAATTGAATTCTAACCAAGATCTTCTACTTCCAGATGTAATGTCCTCACTTCACCTGATGCCTTTTTCTCTGTTGACTTAAGAATTAGGTGTGTTCTAGAGAGAGTGACTGGAATGGTGAGATAAAGGATGAATAGAAACTATACCAGAAGAAAATGCAATGAAGAAGCTGGGAAAGTTTAATCTAGAGAAGAGAAGTGTTAAGGGACCATGAGAGCAATCATCAATTATTTAAGGGACTGTCATAGGGAAGGGGTGGGTTTCGATTTGTTTTACTTGGTCCCAGAGTACAAAACTAAGAGCTATAGTTATCAGTTGTAGGAAGGCAGATTTAGGATCCATGTAGAAAAAAGTTCCCTAACAATTAGGGCTATTGTAACACAGGAAGGAAAAATGTATCAACATCTTGGAAATGAAAGAAGAACATTTAATAGTTAGGACTTGAATCCAGGTCTTTGTGACTCCAGAATTAGGTTCAACAATGATTTCAAGGCTATGAATTCCATTTCTCTCTTTATTGATATAATATTAGAAATAAATTTCTCCAGGTAACCTTTCTGAATTAACCCAACACACTCTTTCTCTTGGAAATACACACACACATATATATATATATATACACGTGTGTGTGCGTATACATGTACAACATCTCCCTCAGAGAACCCACTCTCTAGAGCCACTTTTAACTAAAAGATCATTCCGGAATACATGCTAGTATTTGTGAGAAATTCACCATAGGGATTATATGTTTAGGATGGGAAGGGGTCATATATATATACTATTTAGTTGAATCCCTTCAGTTTATAGATATGCTGGCTGGAGAAACTATAGCACAAAAGCACAATTAAGCCCCTGGGTAATCCATTCACCAACTCTTCACTTACCTATAGGTCCAGACCTTCAAAGAAATTGAGATTAGGGACCTCCTCCCCACATGGCCGTCTCAGTTACCATTTCCCCCTCAATCAGTATATGCTGCTTACTAATGCAATTTGTAGAAATGGTATCCATGATCTCCTCTAACACTAACACTCAGTAGGGAAATAGAGCACTGTCACTGATTTTGAAGGAAGCATTTCATGTGCCACTTCTACTGTCTCTTCTAAAGTAACTTAGTCATTGACCTCATTGCTTCTATGGTGATGAAAGGAAGAAAAGGGAAGTCAACATTTTTTTGTACATGCTGTTGACCAAAGTCCATTATCCTACCAATTCCAGTCCCAGACCTCCTGCAATCTGCATACGCTTCTCTAGTTCATAGTTAAAGCTAATGCTAAGGATTTATTACATGAAGGAATGAACATGCATAATGCTTGTTCATCATCAAACATCATGCATAAATGATAAGGTGACACACTTTGTAGAATATTCATTTCTTGAAATTCACTTGGCGGAAAGACCAATTTTCTATCAGAATACTAATTTGTATTCTAAATCTAACCCATTTACATTCTTCCAACAAATGTCAAATGTAAGCCACAATTTTTGAAACAGTATTAATTGATCTAACAGTGGGTCTTGGAAAGTAGTTTGGCAGTAACTAGATTATGGTAATTTTCATTCCCAGCATTCTGGTGTGAATTTCAAAATAACAGCTACACAAATCAGATGGCTTTATATTGAATCTGAAACATTACTAGGAATGAGCAAACATTATTATTTTCTATCAACAGTGTCATATGGCAGTCAGAAAAAGTAATGTAATCTTTTATTTGCAGTCTTAATCTGTGATTTAATTGACATGGAGTACTCCTAGTGGGAGAAAAAAAAATCTATAACTCCATCATCTTAGAGAGTCTCTTAAACACTGAGAGATTAATTGATTTGTTCATAGTCACAGTCAATGAAAATTGGTGGCAGCACTTGAACCCTGGCCTTCCTAACTTAAAGACTGATCTATCAGTTTTATTATCTGTCTCTCATTGGATTATTAGATTGATATTCTAGGTTAGTCTAGAAAGTATGATATCTAAAATGTTGGTAGTAACAGGTTTATTTTGACCTATCATGCACTGACCATGGATCTTAGTAGTGTATCTTTTTTTGTTAATTAAAAAATTAAAAACCCTTACCTTCTGTCTTAGAATCAATACTGTGTATTGGTTAAAAAGCAGAAGAGCAGTAAGGACTAGACAACAGGGGCTAAGTGACTGACCCAAGGTCATACAGCTGGGAAGTGTCTGAGATCAGATTTGAAGCCAAGATCTCTTATCTCTAAGACATGGGTCTTAATCCATTGAACTGCCTAAGTGCCCCCCAGTTTATCCTTTTTTAAAAATAAATTTTTATTGTTGTCTTTTGCTTTTACATCAACTAGATTCCTTACACCATCCCTACTCTTGCTCTTTCTCAGAGAGACATCCCATATAACAAAATATCTATACAAACAAAAAAGTTAATATATATTAATATATGTTAACATATAACATATATAACACACACACATATATATATATATATATACATATAACAATATATGTTAACAAAATAGGATGAGGGAAAATATTAGCTAAACTAATCAATATATTGAAAAAGTCTGAAAATGTATGCAGTGTTCCAAACCTATATACTTTCTGCTTGAAAGGAGTGGAGCATGGGGTGTCTTCTGAAATAAGTTATATTTAAATAAAATGTGCAAAGCTGTTTGCTTAAAATCACCCTGGGAAGTAGGTCCTACAAGTATTTTTATCCTTTCATAAATGAAAAAAATTACCTCAAAGAGGATGAAATGTCTTGATCATGTTTAGATAGCTAAGAAGAGCCAGTCAGGTAAATATCTCTTGGACTTGAATTCCAGTGACCTTTATACTTCTTCATAGTGTGAAGAGTGAATCAAACTCTCTCTGTCTATCAATCAGTGACTTTTAAGTTAATCAATCAAAAACTTAAGTACCCCTACCTAAGTATAAGAGTTCACAAGTCATTTGCTAGAGTGGGTGACAACTCCAGAGGCTACTGCTGCACCCTGTGCACTACTAGGCAAATTGAAAGACCAAGACTGGTTTCTGTAAAGTGGGGGAGCAAAGTCCTGAACTTCTTGTCCAAGGGACTTCTCTTTGGATCTTCTCCTTTGGACTTCTTCTTTGAAGGACAGCTCCTTGGGGCTTTTGGACTGGCCCCCCCAAGCACCAGGAAGACAATTTAATTAAATTCAACATGCATTTATCAAGCTCTGCTTACATGTCTAGAATACTAATGTGTGAACAGAGAGGTATATTTTCCTTTTTTTTTTAAACCCTTACCTTCCATCTTGGAGTCAATACTGTGTATTGGCTCCAAGACAGAAGAGTGGTAAGGGCTAGGCAATGGGGGTCAAGTGACTTGCCCAGGGTCACATAGCTGGGAAGTGGCTGAGGCCAGATTTGAACCTAGGACCTCCTGTCTCTAGGACTGGCTCTCAATCCACTGAGCTACCCAGCTGCCCCCTATATTTTGCTTTAATGTCCCTTGGTGGAATGGGCTGCCCCCAGAAAGACTGAGTTCCCCTTCACTGAAGATTTTTAAGCATTGGTAGGAAGACTACTTCTAGGATATGTTACCAAAGGAAGTCTTGGTCAAGTTCAGTTTGGACTAGAAGACAGCTGAAGCCTTTCACCTCAGACATTTTTGAAAACTGACCCTAGTTGGTGTAATGAAGGGATAAGTCTTTCAGTATATGTAGAGAAAAAGAGTGGAGACCTCCCTTATCAAAGCAGCGTTCAGGGGAGACAGCAGATGTGATGGAGAAAAGGTTTTTTGGAGACAGTAAAGGGAACAAGATCTAGGAGAGGACAGCTGGTGTTTAGGGTTGGCACAGAGAGAGGAGAGGGGGTTTTAAGATTTGCCCCCTTCTGCCTTCCCTCCTGAGTTATGACTGCTCTCCCAGATTTGCTCTTGTCCTTCTTATCCCTCCTCCACTACTCCAGACCAAAGGGAAGATGTACTTAGGAAGATGTCTCTCCCGTTGATCTGTTCACTCACACTTGATTCAAAGCTTGGGGAAAAGATAACTACTTTAATGCCAACTCAATCAGATTAATACAAAGGAATAAATGGCAGGAAAAGAATGGGAAAGGAAGATAGGGGAAAAGGGGGTCCCTGTCTCTATCTAAAACCCTTTGCCCTCCCTCCTCAAGTTTGGGGGGAACTCAGGCTTTGGCAGCTTGAGCCCCTTGAGATAAAGTCAGGTTGGCTAACCCTGGGTTTGGCCCCTTGGCCACAGTTCAGACCCAGGTCAATAGGAGCTGAGGTAAAGTCTGACAGAGATTAAAAATGCCTTTCTCAAGTTTTTTCTTCAATAGTCTTTTTCAATTAGGAAATGTTGTGGGGGGGAGGATTTCCAGTCATAAGCAGGAAAAAGTGGGTAACCCTCAGGAGAAAGTCTTATTCAACCTTCTCTCTTTGGCTTCTCCCAACTGAGAGACCAACCAGAATCTTCTGCTCCTCCAGATTCCAATCTCCTGGGGCCCCACCCCTAACAAGGAGAAAACTTTTCCTTTAGTGCCAGTTTCTGTCACAAATCACACTGGCCAGCCTAAAAAAAAGTTCAATCATTAATTTTAGAAATCTTGAACAACCTTTAGTCAATCAGTGGGGAGTTGCAGGAGTGTATTGGGTGTTCTACTTATAAATTCCAGCTGAATTCCTTTGTAAAAAGTTACTTTGCTCTCTAACCCAAAGGAACAAGAGAAAACAAGAACCTCATATCTAATCCATTAGTTTTTCTTTCCCTCCCCCAATTTGGTATGCAGAAAAGGAACAATTCAAGAGTCACAAAAAATACAACTTTCTTTTGAATATATTTAGCTAATTATGAGAAAAAATGAGTCAATTTCTCTAAACATGATTCAATGAGAACAAGGATAAAAAGGTAGCATTGTGGATGAATGTCTCAGTTATTATAGTTAATTAAGAGTTTATTGAGTACTTAAACTAATTAGGATGTTGGTAACTAGAAGGGGTTACCTTAAGAAGTCAGCTAGAATCTTCATGGAAGTTCCTTAAGAGAATTGCCAAGAGCCTAAGGGGTATGTTGGGAAAATAACTGACTCTCTTGGAGTCTGCCTACTCTGGGAGTGATTGGTTGGATCTGCCCTCTGGAAAACCCTGGAATAGCTGGTGACAGTTGGTGTTGGAGGAAAACTTGGAGGTTCGGGAAAAGTGTTGGGGAGAAGATCAACTGTAAGGAGAGGCAGATTGCTTTTTCCCCTGTGTCATTGCAAAGAGAAGTAGGCCCAACTCAGGCCCTGAAGAGAGTCAGCTGCTGGAAGAGTGCGAGTGACTGAATTGATCTCTAGCTGGAGGAAGTAAAAGGAGACAGTGAATTTTAAATAAATATATATATATGAAAATAATTAATTAGTATAGCTTACTAAGAATGAGATATTGGGGAATAGTTAGAGTTAAGGAGTTTAAGTCAGGCTTGAGAATCTCAAGCAAGAGATTCTTGTGAGGCAGAGGGGTACTAGGGAAAAGTTTAGTTCTCTTAGATTAGGGAATATATCCTCAATCCTGTATTTATCCTTTCCATCCTTTCCTTGATCCTATGAATAACTTATTAAATAGGATTTTTTTTTGTTATAAACTGTCTCCAGTAAGTCTACATTCATCAAACCTCTAACTAGGTCCAACTGTTATAACTGAATCTCAGCTCACATCAGCTGCTAGGCAACAGCCTAATTGAGATCGATAACAACTGGCCAACAGATAGAGTATTAATTTCTATCATTACACAGTCTGTAGTCAGGAAGACTTCTGTTCAAATTCAGTCCCAGGCATTTACTAGCTGTGTGATCCTGGGCATAATAACCTCCATTTATCTCATATTCCTCATCTGTAAAATGGGAATAACAATAGTCCATACCTTGTAGGATTCTAATGAGGATCAAATGAGATAATATCTATAAACTGCTTAGCATAGTAATTGGTACACTGTAGACACTATAAATGTTTATTCCATTTGTTGACGCTAAATGTCAGTCTTTTAAACTTTGTCTTGGTGACAATAGTGAGCCAGTGGATGTTTCTAAGCACAGATGGTGATGGAACTTGAAAAAAAGAGTCATGAAAAAAGAGTCAACAGTTTGGTAAAGGAAGCCCACAAATACTGAAGGAATTAATATCTTAAAAAACAAAATAGGACAATTGGTAAAAAGGTAAAAATCCAAACAAGAGAAGAATTCCTTAAAATTCAGAGTCAAATGAAAAAAGATATATAAAAATTCACTGAAGAGAAAAACTACTTGAAAGATAAAATTGGTCCTTTGGGAAAAAAGGAACAAGAATTCATTGAGGAAAAAAAAAGTATTTAAAAAATAAAACTGGCCAAATGGAGAAAGAAGAACAAAAGCTCACTGAAGAAAATCGTGTCTTAAAAATTAGAATTGGGCAAATGGAAGCTAATTACTCCTTGAGACATCAAGAAACAATCAAAATCAAAAGAATTAAAAAAAAACAGGGAAAAAAAGGTGAAATATCTCATGTGAAAAACAACTGACCTGGAAAATAAATCCAGGAGAGATAATTTAAAAGTTATTGAGCTACCTGAAAGCCATAAATAAAATAAGAGCTTAGAGATGATATTTCAAGAAATGATCAAGGAAAATTGCCCTGATATTAAAGAACCAGAAGACAAAATGTAAATTGAAAGAATCCACTGATCACCTCCTAAAGAAATCCCAAAAGAATAACTCCTATGAATATTAGAGCCAAATTCTAAAAAGTCAGTGAAAAAATATTGCAAGCAGCCAAAAAGACTTCAAATATCCTGGAGTCATAGCCAGGATAACATAAGACTTGGCAGTTTCTACATTAAAGGATTGGAGGGCCTTGAATATGATATTCTAGAGGGCAAATGAGGTAGGATTTTAATGAAGAATAATTACCTAGAAAAACTAAGCATAATCTCCTGTGAGGGAAAATGGGTGTTCGATGAAATAGAAGACTTTCAAACATTCCTGATTAAAAGACAGAGCTCAATGGAAAATTTGACTCTCCAATACAAAACTCAAGAGAATCATAAAAAGGTAAAAAAGGAAAACAACATTCTGTAAGTTTAAAGAATGTAGATCCCTACATGTGGAGATGATTCTTATAATGCAAAAGAACTTTGTCATTTAAAAAAAGGAAGGAAGGAAGGAAGGAAGGAAGGAAGGAAGGAAGGAAGGAAGGAAGGAAGGAAGGAAGGAAGGAAGGAAGGAAGGGAGGGAGGAGGGAGGGAGGAAGGAAAGAAGGAAAGGTCAGACTTCTCTAAATTTTGTATTTTTGCTAGTATATAGGAGAATATTCTGTACTCATTAGATAATGAATAAAGGTTTACTCAAACTGGATTTTATTGTTATCGTATATGCATTTAAATACAACCTGTCTTTTCAGAACAGGTGAAATTATTTACTGAAGACCCAAAAGAATTCCTGCTGAGGAACTGACATGAGAGATTTCCTTAAAGTCTTCCTTAGATGGGGAAAGTCAACCCAAATTCATAAAACTGAAACGAAGATGAGGTCTTTGGGTGATAAAGAGTGACCACATAGACAGGAAAAAATATCAGTAACTTAACAAACAAAAAATAATTGGTCACTTGAGATTTTGTCCCTAAGGTCAAAGAAAGTTGCTTATTCTAATTTCAAATCCTGACTTTCTTTCCAGAGCAAAGGATTACTCTTGCCCTAGAGGTGAGTCAGTTGTTTCATGGACTCAGAACATGGCTGTGGTCCTTAATGCTTAGTACCGCTTATTGTAAATCAGGTTTCTGTAATGCCTTAACTCCTCTTGTGTTCTTAAGCCCAGGTAAAAATTATTTTTAAGTCTGGTAACTGGAGAAGGAAGGAAGGAAGGAAGGAAGGACACTGTGTGACCAATTCTAAGACAATGTAGGTGCTATAATACTTCCAAAAGTATATTCTGACTAAGTTAATGCTAAAGCCATGGAGAAATACCCAGAGTGGGTTCTTCTCAGAGGACTCTCAGCTGTGGTTACGGCTCAGTGTTTGAACCTGCAGTATAAATCTGAGGCAGAGAGTAGGCATTTGCTTCCTGGCTTCTTCCTAAAAGTGGAGTTATGTGGAGGACTCCCACAGAGCACTTATTTACCCACTTTTGCTTTTGAAAAATCAAGTCACATCATTTTTGTAGTTATCAGATCATAGATAGAAAGATGGAGGTTACCTTGGAGATAATCTAAAGGGGGTTGGGTTAAGATGACTTCTAAATCTCCTTCATATTACTCTGTGATTTATGAACCCTCCTTGAGAAATCAATAGATTTCTTTTTTGTTTTTCGGGGGGAAACATGGGCAAGTAGTTCCATTTGCCTTGGGTAGAGCATTCATACTCTGTGAAAACAAAAGCTCATTATATTTCTTTTAGTTTCAAAATCTCAGAACTGGCAATAATTCTAAAGGTCATCTAATCCAATCCACTCTCCTCTCATCCCCTAGATTAATATTTATTGTTATTATTTCAATTAGCAAGCACTTCTTTTCTTTTCCTTCTTCTCTCTCCTCTAAAAGAGTCTAAAAAATAATCATGACCAATTAAGACAAATTTTCAAACTGGCAGTATCTAAAAACACATGACTCGTTCTGCATCTTGAGTCCATCATTTTTCTGTAGGAAAGTGGGTTGTCTTCTTCATCGGTTCTTTGGAATCAGGTTGGTCATTCAATGAAAATTCTTGTCTTTCTAATTTGCTCATTTTCACAATGTTGTACTTCTATTATACATTGTTTTCCTGGTTCTTCTGAGGAGTCAGTTTTTTCTAATCCACTGTTAAACAAGAATCCTCTCTAGAGCATAACCACAAGCACTCAAACAGCCTTTGTTTGGAAGCCTTCTGAGGCAATCCATTCTCTTTTTTGATATGTCAGTATTAGTATGTGCTCTCACCAACTCGCTTTTTACCAAGCCCAAATTTATCTCTTTCCAATACAAAGTTAAGAAAGAGGTACAGATAAGATTGTGCCCATTTGTTAAGGGATTGAGTGAAGTGTAAGAGTAATGTTCAGCTACTGTTCCTAAATTTCAACCTAATGGGGGAATTAATAAAAAACAAGCAATCTTCTCTTCACAGTGCTAACTCCTTTCCCCACCATGCTGGGTGTGTATTTACAAACACTCAGAGTTAATTGGTGGCACTGGGATCATTTGTGGGAACCTTAGTTCTAAAAGTGAAGATCATGGAATGAGTAGTAGAGACGGCAGAAAACAATTTCAATGAGTAAATGCATCAAAGCCAATCTCAAACAAACAGGGTTAAAATTCAGGCTCTGCTACTTAAATATGGGCAGCTAGTTGCCAGAGTGGATAGAGTACTTGGTCAGGAATCAGGAAGACCTGAGTTCTAAACTGACTTCAGATATTTAGAACCTGTGTGACCCTGGGCAAGTCACTTAACCCTGTTTCTGTCCATTTTCCTCATCTGTAAAATGATCTGAAGCAGGAAAACCATTCTGATATCTTTGCAAAGAAAACCTTAAAAGGGATCATGAAGAGTAGGACATGCCTGAAAAATGACTAAACATCAACAAAAACTTACTACAGATTGCCTTGAGGGAATCACTGGATTTTAGTTTCCTCACATTCAAGATGAAGAGGTTGGAGTAGATGGTGTCCAAAGTCCATTCAGCTTTTAATCTATAATCCTCTCATCTCCAGGACTGCCAATATAAAATGTCTGATTCTATATCTTCAAAAGAATTTTGCTGGTTTAATTAGATAGGACTAATGCTTTTTTTATTGTTATCAATTGTAATAGCTCCAGAGAGACAGCAATAAGGCACTGATGGCAATAAGAATGTTGATTCATAGATTGTAGAGTTGAATAAAGTCTAAGAATGGAAAGGAAGGATGCAGCAAAGTTGTGAGGTGTTTTAAAAGTCAAACAATGGATTTCATATTTGACCCTGAAGGTAAAAGAGAGCCAATGAAGTTTACTGAAAGAGTGACATAGTCAGGACTGGATTTCAAGGTCGTTTTGATAGCTAAACAGAAGATAGCCTGGGTGGGAAGACCAGAAGGCTATTGTGATAGTACAGACAGGAAGAGCCTCCACCGGGTTGGAGACAGTGTTAAGGAAGAGGGAAGAGAATGAATCTGAGAGAAGTCATGGAGATAGAAATATTAGGACTTAGCCATAGATTGGTGACATAGAGCAAGTGAGCCTGGCTGACTGGGAGGGAAGAAGATAAAATAAGAAAAGAAAAGTTATTTTTCTGGCCATGTCAACTTGATCTTCATACTCATAATTTATTGAATATCTACTGGGAGCCTAGGATTCCTGATTTACCAAGAAAAGAGGGATAAAGAAGAGAAACCAGTTCAGAACACAAGCTCAAAGTGTTTTCCAATAGGCATTTAGGTGACTCAATGGAGAGACAGGTCTAGAGATGAGAAGTCCTGGGTTCAAATCTAGTCTCAGATACTTTCTAGCTATGTGACCCTGGACAAGTCACTTACCACCTTCCTCCCATTGCCTATCCCTTACTACTCTTCTGCATTGAAACCAATACTTAGTATTAATCTAGGATGAAAGTTAAGAGTTTTAAAAAATAAAGTATGCCAATCTAGATGCTGCACTCTTTCTTTGATTCCCTCTTTCCATTTCCTACTTCCCTTCCCACCATCTCTTTATTCTTTGACTCCTCTTCATAACCTTTCATCTTCCCCATGATAATGATTTGTTATCAAGACCAATTAAAGAATGTTGTATGAGTAATCTTCAGATCGCTTGGGCCATGATGTAAGATTCCAGCCAAGTTATATGAAGCAATTCCCCAATAAATGACTAGGAAGAGACCTCATGATGTAGGCACTTACCAGCATAGGTAGAGAGAGAGTATAGATCTACCCACATTCCTTGGAAGAGTCAGCCTGGAAGGTTATATTCTAATTAATTATCATAGCATAGGGTTAAGGTTTGTTCACTCAAAAGTGTTTGAAGAAATATACATATACGTACAAACACATATACATCTATCTATCTATCTATCTATCTATCTATCTATCTATCTATCTATCTATCTATCTATCTATCTACCTACCTACCTACGGTTTACCCCAGCTAATTTTACTAAGGTGTGCTATTTAACATGCTATATAGCTTCTTAGATTCATGGGTGAGAGGTGGGTGAAAGGTGGATGAGCAGCCCTGAAAAGAGCTCAACAACGCCCTCATAGAAGAGGTGCTTGTCCTCCCTGAACACCCCATATACCTCATATCCAGTTTCTAGGTGAACCATGAATTCAGGCTTCTTGGCATTTTAAAGGAACCCTCCAACAGATGGTGAAGTATAAGAGAAATATTGACTCTGTATTAATTGTCAGCATGTGCATTTATTCACCTATATATTTATACATATAAGTATTCATGTTTATATATATATATATATATATATTTAATATGGGTTTTTCAACTTGCATGCTCACTTTTTCTATCTGCATGGGAGAGAATTGGATATTCATGTAATATTTATATGGACACATGTGAATTTGGTAGAATGTGTAGATGCATATACAAGTGGATATTAAGGATATTTATATATTTCAAGAGTATACAGATAACTGAAGCAGAATAAATAAGTGCATCTGGAGAGGTGAGTGTGTGAATAGGTATAATTAATGTGTACACTCAAATTTCACTTATTTATATATAAAATATGTAATTATATATTAATTTAATATATAGATATTAATATAATACATAATGATAAATTATAAGCATTTATTATATGCCTATTACATGCCAGACATTGTGCTAGATGTTAGGGATACAACGACCAAAATTAAATTAAATAGTCCATGTACTTCCTGTTGCTTTGTACTTTTCTAGTTGAATGCTCACCATCTTCTGCCCCCACTCCCTAATTGTCTTGCTCATGGAAATTTAGTAAACTCCGGTTTCCCACTATACTTTAACCTTCCATCCCATTCCCACCACCTTCCCAAAGGCTATAATCCAATTCCTTCCCCCTTTTCCTTGGGAGGATGAACATAAGCAGTCACACCACTAGGATAAGCAGAGAATCACCACCACCACCACTTCTATAAGAGGGAGGGTCATTGGGACTTAAAATCTATATGGGAAGTGTTCCTTAAAGTCCACTAGACCTTCTCATCTGGCTTGCCACTTAGCCTTACAGACTCTCAGGTATTGGTATCTGATCTGCCAAAGACTTTCAAGGACTCCTACTACACCTTCCCATTCACTCTACAGGTGAAGTATTTGGGTCACTCAGGCCTTCTATCTGCTTTGCCACCCCATCCTCCTATTCATGTCTCCCCTAATTGGTATGAAACATACACACAGATAAGAAAATACCAAACATATAGTATAAATGTAGTGGAGGAGGGCACTAGCAACTGGTAGTGGGGAAAGACTGGGAGTAAGCCTCGTGCAGAAGGTGATTTATTCCAGACATGAGGGCCATCTTATACAGAAAAATGGAGGTGCCCAATATGCCATCCTGGATGGGGACCATAAATGGGAGTACTTGGCTGGAGTAAATAACCTAAAATAAAGTCTCATATAAAAATCTCACCCCTAAATTCTATAGTAAGGCAAGTTCTCTCTAGAAATGAAAATAATCCTATCCCTCCATATACATGTTATGTATGTTGCATATTCTAAAAATGGGACACACATATGTTAATGGACATAGTTGATCACATGTTACAAAACATTTTATAGCCATGCCTTCATATGATCAGAAACATCAACCTCAGATTAATGTGGGAAGCTGTGGAGTGGGGTGGAGGAAGAGGTATATCTGCACTTTACCTTCTATCAGAAGGAGAAAAAGAGCTGACTGTTTACTTTTAAAGCTATATTAATTTGCTTTTAAAAATCAAAATAAAGCAAAAATGAAACCAAGATTATCTTAGCCCCAGATTCTCTGCCAGGAATGCAAGTTTTCCCATGATCTTTTCATATTCTTTAATGATTCAGCCCCTACTTCAGCTTCTACTGACCAATCTCCCATCTTTGAACAGTGTTTCCATGCTTTGTCTTTCTTCCTCCAAGCATTCCAGCCATGCTCAGATACACATGAAGTTGCTCTCCAGAAAGGTGAATTCATCTCCTCTCGCTCATATTATCTCCTGTAGGTATATACAATGAACACTTTATTTTTAAAATCACCACTAGGAGAGAGCTAGGTGGCTCAGTAGATTGAGAGCCAGGCCTACAATGGGAACTCCTGGGTTCAAATCTGGCCTCAAATATTCCCTAGCTATATAGCCTGGACAAGTTACTTAACCTCTATTGCCTAGACCTTAGTTCTGGTATGCCTTAGAACCTATACACATTATTGATTCTAAAAGAGAAGGCAAGGTTGTTGTTTTTTTAAGGAAAAAATAAAACAAAATCACTATCATATTTTTTCAGGTGTTAACATAAAAATTGAAATTAGTATTTTAAAAAAAGAAGAATTTTTATAAATTCCAAACTGTCTTCTTGTAATAGCTAGAATAGCGGAGAGTAGGAAATAAGGGATAAACTTTTCTTGGGATGGAGAAGAGAAAATAAAAGAAAGGATAAAAAGATGAATAAATGATAAAGAGCTTAGTATGGTCCATATACTAGGCTCTAAGCATAGGAGATATAGATAAAGGCAAGAAAGACAGTTCTTGCTTTAAGAAGCTTACTTTCTCATGAGGGAAAATCAGATGGAACTGGAAATGAGGTGATGGGAGGAAAGGAAGTTTGATACCCCACTTTTGGCTCATTCTGAGTCAACAATGCCTATGTCTCTCATATTTCTACTGTCCTAATTCTTGGCAAATGGTCTTGGAAATCAATTTATCCCTTCCTTCTTTACTTCAGTATGGCATCTCCTACACAATCATCCCCTAAAACCATCCTTCTTATGACGAATTCTCTGGCTTCTCTCTTATTGCCATCCCTTCCTCTCTTTAGCCTTATGGTCAGAGTCAGGTGTATGTCCTAGAATTTCAGATGCTAAAGAAGCTTAAATTATCCACCAGGGCAGGTAGCTAAATCCTTCAAAGTTCCTGAGGCCTGGCTTCTTATGGACAGAGCCACAGACAAGCTGCACTTATGTAGATATCTGAATGTATATTTTTGTTATAGATTATATTTGCATATAAGTTTTATTTATACCAGAGTAGCCAGATAATCTGACACTTAAGATCCTCAATAATCTGGTTCTAAGCTATTTTTCTAACCATATGTCAATGTCTTTCTTCTCATGCTTTTTTATGATCCTTCCAACCTAGAGTAGTAGGTGTTCCTAACCTTATCCAATACTCTCCTACCTCCATGCATTTGTCTAAATCAACCTTTATGTGTGGAATCTCATTTCTTTATATTTGCGTTTGTTGGAATCCTTATGCTGCTTCATTGCCCAGTTACCTTCTCTATAATCCCTTCCCTGATTCTCTAAACTCAAAATGTTTCCCTTTCAATTTCTTTGCAACTCTATTGCCTTCTGTATTGGTTTTATTTATCTCCTTTTAAATCAGCCACATTTCTAAACATACTTTATACTTCATAAGCTTCTTAGAATCAAGAATTACATTGTTTTCCAAATTTATATACTCCTCTATCACAGTGTCTAACACAGAGAGGGCATTTAATAAATTTGTTGAATTGATTTGACAGGTGTCTGCCTTTTCTACTCAGAGAAGTGTTTGGGTTTAACTTTGTAGTAATATGTGCCTACCTCTTCTGCCAATTTTTCAAGACAATACTATGGTTGATCTCTGATCTACAAGAATGTTTTCCTATTCTTTGCTTTATATCTAATCAGTTCCATTTTTTGTATCCCTCTCCTCTTCTCTTCCCATTGTCAAGAAGCCTAATTACCAATCATTTGAACTAATGCAGGACTGAGTCTAGAAGACTGATTACCTTACAGATGTTCCAAGGTTTACTTCCATCCCCTCCTATCTGTGCCATCCTATCCTGTCTAACCTATAATCATCCTATCTAGAACATAGCAATGATAGAATTCTCTTTCTTTGAGAAGGAAAAAATCTAAATTTTAATTCATTTGCTAAAAATATCTTTGGAGACTCCCTGCTTCTTCCTGGGTTAGATTAAAATTCTTCTACTTGGCATTCTTAGCTCTCCACAAGCCAGCACCATCTTACTTCTCTCCCACCATTCTGCTCCTATTCGTCTAGATATCTATAATGAGGGGAGGTTGAAAAAGAAAGTGGACACATTATTTCTCCACTGATTCTGACATTCTAGTAATTATATCCTATTGAACCTGTATATACCTTGTTTGTGTATTTTTTTCCATATTATCTCCCCCATTGGATTGTAAGCTTCTTGATAGCTAGGGACTATCTTTTGCCTCTTTTTTCATTCTGAGAACTTAGCACAGTACCTGGTACACAATACATACTTAATAAATGTTTATTGATTGACTAGTTGATTCTTACCATTTTTTCAATATCTATATGGTCTCCAAATTTGGAGGAGGAAGGAGAAGAGGAAGTTATTGGTTCTCTATATTGAACCCCACTTGAGTGCCTTAAAAAGCCTTCAAAATATGTTTCACAAAACTAATATTTTTGCCCTTCCCATCTTCATTTCCATGGCTTAGCAAGTGATTTGATTAGTTTTCTCCACCAACTCCCAAACTGAGAAAACTAGATTTATCTATAATTTATACTTTTCAACATTTTTCTAATATTCATTTGAAGTATTAATAACTACAGAGGAGAAAAGCTAGAGAGGTAGATAGATGGACAGGGAGGAGGAATTAGCAAAATATGAAGTGAGGTTAGAAGACTTCATTCCATTGAGAATTTTGTGATATTGGGAGAAATGTTGGGGAGGAGGAGCTGGGATACCAATAAAAAAAGGATTATGCAAATGGTACACTATGGCAAATTTCAGCAAGATTTCTGAAAATAAGACTCTTAGACACAAGTATAGAAAAAATCCATTTCCCAAAATTGCTAAAAAAATTATTTAATGCCATGAACTTGGGCAAATCACTTAATCTCTCTGGAACTCAGTGTTGTCTTCTGTAAAATAAGGATCTTTATCAATATCATAATGTTAGAGTTATAGACTATAATTATTATTGGTTTTATCATTAATTAAACTATTGTTAAATTATTTTATTTATTTGATTTATTGTTAACTAAATGTGTTAAAAACGGGTTTTGTTTTTGTTTTTATTTTAAGGTAAAACACTTGAGTATTTCTCTTCCATTTCTAAAGAAAGATAATTAAATAGAAAAGTTAATTAATTAGGAATTTTTTTCCTTCTAGAATCCAAGTCTTTCCACTTGTCTCCTCATCCCTATACAATTACCATCATATGGCCAAGTACAACCAGACATGGGTGAATGAGTTCATCCTCTTGGGACTGTCTAATGATCAAAAGACTCAGCTCTACCTCTTTGTCCTCTTCCTGGTCATGTACTTGGTGACTATGTTGGGAAACTTCCTTATCATCCACCTGATCAGGCTGGATACCAGACTGCATACCCCCATGTACTTTTTTCTTAGTGTCCTCTCCATTGTGGATATTTGCTACATGAACAGCACTGTGCCACAAATGCTCATCCACTTCCTATCTTCAAGGAAGTCCATCCCATTTTGTAGTTGTGTATTTCAGTTCTACATTTCACTGGGATTGGCTGGGACTGAGTTCTTCCTGCTGGGAGCAATGGCATATGACCGCTACGTGGCAGTGTGTTATCCTCTACACTACACAGTCATTATGCATGGTGGACTCTGCATTGCTCTAGCTGCTGCCTGTTGGACTGCTGGATTCCTGAACTCACTCATGGAGACAATCATTACCTTTCGACTTCCCCTCTGTAAGAATACTATCAATCACTTTGTCTGTGAGACCCTAGCAGTGGTGCGTTTGGCCTGTGTGGACATTTCCTTCAACAAAATCATGGTGACCTTCTCAGTCTTTGTGGTACTCATGTTACCCTGCTCCCTGGTTCTATTTTCCTATGCCCAGATTGTTAAAGCCATCCTACGTATCCGTTCTGCTCAGGGACGTCGCAAAGCCTTTGGGACCTGTGCCTCCCATCTTACTGTGGTCTCCCTTTGTTTTGGAGCCACCATCTTTACCTACATGTGGCCCCGAGCCACCTCCACAGTTGAACTTGAGAAGATGATATCTATATTCTATACTGTAGTGGCTCCTATGCTGAACCCTCTGATCTATAGCCTGAGGAACAAGGAGGTGATGAATGCCATGAAGAAAGCACTGGGGAGATTCTCTGAAGAAAAATAAAGATCCCAAAGTTTACTCTATTCCAGTCCATGAATTAACTTCCCACCACAAAAAGGGAAACTAAGTAAAGCTGTGATAATCAATTCTTCTCTCTCCAGATATCTGAGAAGGTAGGCAATGATGTCAGAGTCTCTTGAGGTTTATTCTTCAACTCAATATTTGTGGGTGCCTACAATGAGTGGAGCACTAGGTAAGAATGTAGGGAAAATTTTTAAAATAACTCCAAAATAGTCCCTGTTCTTATGGAGCTCACTGTCTAATATGGAATATATGACATTTTCACATAAAAGCATATGGCTTAACATTTCTAGGCTGCATTTTCCCAATGACCCTGCTTTATGCGGACACTGTATAAACTGAGCAAAATACAAAAACATGTGATACAGTGGAGTCAAGATGGTGGATTGTAGGGAAGCCATCCAGCTGACCTCTCCTAATATTCTTCATCATATAACTTTAAAATAAGGCCTCAAACCAAATTTTGTAGTAGCAGAGCCAATGAAATGGCAGGGTGAAACATTTTCCTGGCCTAAAAAGATTTAAGAGGTTGGCAGAAGGAGTCTGTAGCATTGGGATGGGGACCTGTCTGCAGCCCACAAACACTGGAGATGTGACTGCTGTCTCAGCGATAGTGGGATTCAGGAACTGTGAGCCCAGAGATGATAATAATAATAATAATAATCAGACGACTGGTAAGAAAGAAATTGCAGGTGACCTTTTGATGGCACTGGTATACAGCTGGCCCAGACTGGCAATTCTATTGACCATATGCAGTTCTAGATCTCAGTTCTAGGGCAGAGAGGACTGTTGTTGGTCTCTCACAAGGGAACAGGGCCCCCGGTGACAATTCCAAAGCAAAGAAGAGCACTAGCACATGTAGTTTTAGAGGACCAGGGGCCATTCCTTGGGTAAATACTAGATCACAAACCAAGAGAGCTGTGACCATAGTTTTCCCAGGATCACATCACCTTGGCTGCACTACAAACTTGCAGACCACCAAAACAAGCTCTGAGAACAGTAGCACCAAAAAGCTTGAAGTTTGGGACAGTGACTCACTATGTCTCTGTGAGCAGAGCCCAACTTTACCATAAAATTCAAAATTTTTAAAAATAAACTGGAAAAATGAACAAACAAACAAAATATTTTGACCATAAAAATCTAATATAGCAGTGGGGAAAACCAAGACATAAACTCATAAGAAGACAACATGAACACAAATCCAAAAAAGCTTCAAAAATGCTAACTGGTCCCAAGCCCAACAAGAATTCCTGAAAGAGTTAAAAGGTAGTAAAGGAAAAATTGGGTAGAAAAATGAGCGATGTAAGAAAATTATGAAAAGAGAATTAACAGCTTTGAAAAAACTCATAAATGGATGGGAAGAGAGGAGTAGAGGACAATACTTGAACCTCGCTCTCATTGGAATTGGTTCAAAAAGCAAAGAATGCACATACACACAAATGTTCAGTTGTATATAGAAATATAACTTACCCAACAGGGGAATAGGAGGGGAGGAGATGAGAGAAAAAGCTGGGGATTGATAAAAGGGAGAACAGATAAAGGAAGACAATGCTTAGAAACAAAACAGATTTTTGAGCAGGCACAGGATATGAAGAAAGAGGGAGGAAGAAATATAAGTAAACAGGATGGAAGGAAATACATAGTAATCACAACTGTAAAAGTTAATGGGATGAGCTTACCCATAAAAAGAGGCATATAGCAGAATGGGTTAGGAATCAAATCCAGCAATATATTATCAACATTGAGACATATTTGAAAAAGAGAAGCACTCACACAGAGTAATATGCCTCAGCAGAGGGAAAAAAGTCAGGAATAGCAATCATGATCTCAGACAAACAAAAACAAAACCAGATCTAATTTAAACCAATATTCAGGAAAACTATATATTTTGCTAAAAGTTGCCCTAGATGATGAAGTAATGTCAGAAAATTGAATAGCAAGTTTCTTTGATAAAGCGATCATTTCTCAAATATAGATATTGAATACAGAATTGAGTTACAAATTTCTCTGTAAGAAATTTTATTCTCTGGAGAATAAAATATTTTTGTCTTTGGCAAACAGAGTAGGAGGTGGCACTTAAAGATAGCTTCTGAACAACAGTTATATCATCCAGAATAAGGAAAGCAACAATTCTGGTGTATTTTGTCCTAGTCAAACATTTGGAACATTATGTTTTAGGAAGAGCATCATTAAGCTTGTTGTTTAGTGGTTTTTCAGTCATGTTCAATTCTTCCTGATCCCATTTGATGTTTCCTTGGCAAAGGCACTGGAGTGGTTTCCCATTTCTTTTGTGTGTGTGTGTGTGTGTGTGTGTGTGTGTGTGTGTGTGTGTGTGTGTGTGTGTGTAATTCTGTGACTGTCGATGATGAGTCTCCTCATGGACTAGAGATTTGATTATATGTGGGACCTTTCTGTCTTTAACTGTTTAGGTTATATATCAAGTAATAGGATCTCTGGGTCAAAGGATAAGAGGAATTTAGTGACTGTTCTCTCTGAATTCTAAATTTTTTTCTAGAATGATTGGATAAATTCCAAGCTCCAGCTATTATAATTTTAGGTTGATGATCTTCCCTCAATAGCTCTGACACTGACTAAGATTATTAGATTGAAAGAGGAAAAGAATGAAGACCCATTAAGGAGTATACAAAAGGATAGAGCAGGGTCAAGAAAGGTTAGGGAACAGAAAATGAAAAGGTCATCTCAAGTAGGACAGGAAGTTCATTCCTTAGACTATCTCAAATGATTCTCTTTCCTTAAGAGAAGGAAAATGGAATCATTAGAGGGTAAAACAGATGAATAGAGTGGATGGGTGGAAGAGACAAATTGGTAAAAGCTAGGAATTTTGTAGAAGGCTGAAGAAGACATTGATGTGGTTGTAGAGTTGTTAATCATAGCTAATATATGCACATATTTATGTATATTTGCACAAACACATATATATGTAGTACTTCCGTATTTACAAAGATCTTTTCATACATTATCTGATTTGAGATCTGGCAGCCAGGTAGTTGGTTCCACTATATAGTGGATATAGTATTAGACTTGGAATCAGGAAGACCTGGGTTAAAATTCTGCCTCAGACATTTACTACTTGTATGTATCAATTGATCTCTTTTTGGTTCAGTTTCCTGATCTGTAAAATGGGGATAATAATAACACTTACCTCATGGAATTATTGTGAGTTAATATTTGTAATAAGTGCTTTGCAAATCTTAAAAAAACTATATTTGTTGTTCAGTCATTTCCAACTCTTCATGACTGGGGTTTTCTTGACAAAGTTTCCAGAGTGGTTTGCCATTTCCTTCTCTAGCTTATTTTACAGATGAGGAAATAAAACAAATTGGGTTAAATGATTTACTGAGTGTTAACATTATCTGGTAAGTGTTTGAGCTCAGATTTGAACTCATGGCAATGATTCTCCCTGATTCCAAGCCCAGTGTTCTATCCACTATGCCACTTAGTTGCTCAAAGCTCTACATAATTGGTAGCTATTTAATCTTGACATCAGTCTATGAAGTAGCTGTTATTATTCCTGCTTTATAAATGATAAAATGAGATTAAATGAATTGCTCAGA
Organism: Monodelphis domestica; assembly: GCF_027887165.1. Lineage (NCBI taxonomy): Eukaryota > Metazoa > Chordata > Mammalia > Didelphimorphia > Didelphidae > Monodelphis > Monodelphis domestica. The sequence goes on along the minus strand of NC_077231.1, from coordinate 219,702,903 downwards.
ATCTGAGATGTATACTTAGTAAATGTCAGAAAAATTGATTCAACACAAATTATCTTAGCTTGAGGTCCAGTGCTTGATATATTATTTGATCTAGCTGTCTCATTATGGAGAGGAAGTTCAGGGCAGTTGATAAGTTATTAAGAATTGATCATTAGATATATAAAATATATAAAAATATATTTATACATATAAGATATATATATTTATTCACATGTTTATTCAGAAGTAGCTTTAATAAAAAAAATTTTTAATTTCAACTATGATGAAGAATAGGGGAAACTAAGATGATCAGTCCTTCTTGTCTTTTTTTTTTTAAACCCTTACCTTCCATCTTGGAGTCAATACTGTGTATTGGCTCCAAGGCAGAAGAGTGGTAAGGGCTAGGCAATGGGGGTCAAGTGACTTGCCCAGGGTCACACAGCTAGGAAGTGGCTGAGGCCAGATTTGAACCTAGGACCTCCTGTCTCTAGGACTGGCTCTCAATCCACTGAGCTACCCAGCTGCCCCCTCTCCTTGTCTTTTTCATAAAAGTTCACATCACCTAGTTAGCCAATCCTGGGGGATGTGGGTTCTAAATCTGTGCCAGAAACATCCCCTAATGACAGCTTCTAGAAAAGATTCAAATATGCCTTTTCCATATTTGATAATATCCTCATCATTTGCAACATTAGGGTTTTGTGACTTTAAAATGACTTTTAAATATAATGCAACTTTCTGTTTCCTTAACTAGTAGCAAAAAAAAAAGTTAATTGAAGAAACTAGAAAGCATATTAATATTGTTATTATTGTCTTCATCATCATTATGTCATGGGATTAAAATTTCCCAAGAAGAACATTCCTTCAGTGGAATAAAAGTATATTTGCTTCAAAGAAGATATTTAATCAAAGCTTTGTGATCAAGTTAGAGAACTATCAGAATATAAGAGCTGCCATTAGGGGGTGATAGAGACATATTTATGGTGAACTGTGAGCAATGACAACTTTGTATGCTAGTGTTGCAATGTTTGACATAGTGTTATGGTATATACTTCTCTGGTGGCTCCTATTTCTATATACTCATGTGATCTGTTGTTATACGTAGCCTATTTGCTTCACTGTTGTATACAACTCTATTATGTGTTATAAAAATAAATATAATAAATTATGATAAATATAATAAAAGTACACTGTGCTTTGTATTGAGCATGTTGTCTGTGTTAGCAATGAGAACTATATAAAATGTTAAGTACGTATGCTGTTTAGCACACTCATAGATAACCTGGTTTCTCCCAAGTGATTTTCAATGATTGAGAATTTTTCACTGAGGTGGGGATGTAAAAGTATGCCCCCTTTTGATGTTAGTAAAGTTGAAAGTTATAGGAGCAAGAGCCAAGGCACTGAAATAGAAGGGTAAGTCTCTCTCAATTTTACTACTCCATTCTCTATTTTAAAGGATTTGAAGCTTTAATTTGGTTCTCTCTCTCTCTCTCTCTCTCTCTCTCTCTCTCTCTCTCTCTCTCATTCTCTCTCTTTGCCTCTGTGTCTTTGTCTCTGTCTCTCTTCCTTTTTCCATTCTCTTTTTTTCTCTTCATATAGAGCTATAGATAAATATATATGGAATATAAACATCTCTTGCAATATCTAGATCTCTGTTTACATAAGAAGACAAGCTAACATTCAATAGAAACAGTAAACTTAAGAATAGGACAGAGACTACCTTGTCACCCTTTCCTTAGCTACTCATTTGGTAAGCAACAGGAAAAACTGACACTATAAAAACTAAGGAACTCCAAATTCTGAAGCTGCCTATTGGTTATTCAGTATATGGGCATTGCCTAAGGTCGGTCTAGTTTGAATGGATGGTTTCAGAAATGTAATAGATAGCCACTCAAATTTAGGGTGCAGTCTATAGCCCTGATCCAGGAAACATTGGGGTTTTTTTTTTCATTTGAATTAGTTTATTTAGTCAATTTAGAACATTGTTCCTTGATTACAATAATCACATTATTTCCCTCCCTCCCTTCCACTCACTCTTCCCGAAGCCCAAGCAATTTCATTGGGTATTGCTTGTGTCCTTGATCAGAACCTATTTCCATGTAGTTGTTTGCACTAGGATGTTCATTTAGAGTCTACATCCCCAACCATATCCCTTTGACCCATGTATTCAAGCAGTTGTTTTTCTTTGGTGTTTTTACTCCTACAATGTTTCTTCTGGATGTGGATAGTGGTTTTTCTCATAGATTCCTCCAGGTTCCAGGAAGCATTGTTAAAAGGAAAGGCTAAGGACAACTAGGTAGTACAGTGGATAGAGCACCAGACCAGGAGTTGAGAAGACCTGGGTTCAAATTTGGCCTCAGGTATTTCCTAGCTGTTTGGCCCTGAGCAGGCCACTTAACCCCAATTGCCTGGTCTTTACCACTCTTCTAAGACAAAAGTAAGGGTTTTGGGGGGGGGTTGTTTTTTAAAGGGAAAGATTATGTTTCTCCTACCTCCTTGCCTTATGACAAATCTCAAAGCAGAGGACCAGAAAAAATAGAAATGGAGAGATTTTTGATAATCCTACATCAAAGGTCTCAATCCTTCCTGAAAAAGAAAAAAAAAAACACAGTAGCTCAGCTTAAAAAAACCACAGAAAATCCCCAGAAGAGCCTGAGGTGATGGAGATTATAGATGTCCATTAAAAGACAAGACCATATAATCAAGTGGATTGACTCATTCAACAGAGATTCTAGGCTCGGTGAAGAGCAAGCCCAGTTGAACCCCCAACCCGCAGATACTATGCCCCACTGGAAGTTAGCCTTGCCTAATACAGAGCGTCACCCATGTTCAAACACCCCAACTTGCAGAAAATGTCATCAGGAATCTAGAAAGGATAGATATCAAAGCTCCGGAATTCCAGGTTTGTGAGTTGTCTTGTGCACCCTCCACATGTACCTAACTCCCAGGGGGCTTTCAGTTTCTTTCTTTCAGTCCACTTTTTCCACTGGACTTTGTGTTTGGGGAACAGTACACAACAGGTTGTTTTATTGGAAGAGTTTGTAGCTACTCTCTTCCAATGCCATTTGAGTGATGCCTATGCTAAAAACTAATTGAATCTAGTAGCTGATTGTGAATGGGAAGCACACTGGTAGAGGCTTATGTGCTCCAGATTAAGAGTAGGAGTAACCATAGTGTTAACCCTAGAATCAGAGGTAACAGTTGCCATCTTTGAAATTCAAACTATGAGTAGGGGAATGGCTCCAGAGCAGATGCTAAGTGTAACTGTTATTCTCTTTTACATAGTTGTGTTTTGTGACCTATTTTACCCATTCATTACTTAGGATATTATTACCTAGCATTCATTAAATGTCTTTTGCTTGTATAACCTGTATTTTCCCAGCAAATAAAAGGGTTGGGGACAGTGAGTTATTTTACACAAAAGGAACAACAAATCTCAGGTGGAAACAAGGAATCTATCTTAATTCTTTGTTTCAGATCCCCACCTTTATTTTATTTATGTGACTTACAGTAAGTCCTATATATATCTTGAACCACCCAACTCTAATGTGTGGTACTCTGAACTGAATATGACATTCTAGATATGTTCTAACTAGGACAGAATACAGTGAGATCATTGCTTCCTGAGATTTAGACAGCAATATTGAATGTTATCTATCCTTCCTTGATTTTCATCAATAGTAGATTTGAAAAGCATGTCTTCATTCATAAAATAGTAAATAGAGGGGGGCAGCTCGGTGGTTGGGTGGATTGAGAGCCAGGTCTAGATACAGGAGGTCCTGAGTTCAAATCTGGCCTCAGACACTTTCTAGCTGTGTGACCCTGGGCAAGTCATTTAACACCCATTACCTAGCCCTTACCTCTCTTCTGCCTTGGAACCAATACATGGTATTGATTCTAAGGTAGAAGGTAAGGGTTTTTAAAAAATAGTAATTAGAAAAAGGCCAGGGATATTTCTTGAGGCATTCCAATTGTCTTTGTTTTAAAGTGTCATAGAATCATTACTATCTAATTCGAGGGCCCAACTATGGCCCTTGGACCAAGCCAATTTACAGCCTACCATCTATGAATGGTTTTTACATTTTAAAATAAAGTTTTATAATATTTAAAGATATAAAAACCATTTGAGATCATGGGCCATATAAAAGCTACACATTTCCAACCCCAAGTCTAATTTTTTAGTCTTGCCTTTCAACCAATTCTAAATCCATCTAACTGTGCTGTCACACAATTCATAATCTCTCAATCTTGTCCACAAGAATGTCATGACAGACCTTATAAAAGTCTGTTATTAAATTTTACGTTACAAATACCTCTAGTGTTTCCTTGAACAAATAGGCTAGTTACTCTGTCAAAAAAGATGAAGTGATCTGGCAAGATCTTATCACAAAGAAACCATGTGATCACCTACTGGTCAAAATCAGACAGCTAGACAGGCAGCTATTTAGCATTAGTGATGGGAGATGACTAGATATTTCTAGCAGACAGGCATAGCTCAGCAGCAGAGTAATTTGGCAGGTGAGACAGACGGGTAAGGTAAGTTATTATCATTGGTGATGTTTGGAATTAGAAATAAGGATTTGGTCAGAAGGATTGGGGTTTGGGAGTGAGATTCTGTTCCTAGAGAGAGCAAGAGGATAGGTCTTAGTCCCCAAAAGACTAGGGCATTAGGGCACCTGATTAAGGATTCAGGCATAGAGACATATGAAAGAAAAAATGCTTAATTTGGATTCAAGAATCCTGGCTTAAATGCACCAAAATTTATTATGTGACCTTGAACAAGTCATATAACCACTGCTCCTCAGTTTCATCCCCTGTAAAAAGGGAATAATAATACTTAACATTTATATAGCACTTCAAAGTTGGTAAATTGCTTCAAATAAATTTTCTCATTTGAAATTATATTTGTGCTAGCTATATAACAAAACACTGGGGGGACACTTTGCATTCTTAAAAGCTTAGTAAGGGAACTTTTGAAATTTTTTAAAAGAGGGAAACCCAGTAGCTGAAGTGGGGCGAGACTATCAGACATAAAGTTGGGTGAGAAGGCAAGAGCCCAGATACTCAAACCAGGATTCAAGGTTGTTGTAGGAATAGGTAAGGTAACAATGGTTAGCCAGTCAAGCTTTGGATCCAGGATGACATATTTTCCCAATCTAGGGTGGGTAAACAAGTCAATCAACAATAATTTATGAAGCAACAACTATATGTCAGATGCCTTAGTGTGAGTGAGTCAGATTCACCTTCATCTAGGGCAGGTTGGACTTAGTTGATTTGTCCTTTCACTCAGGTCCAGCCTTTTCCTAGCTTACGTTCTCCTTTCCCTGACTGAAAAATCTGAATTCTCTTTCTATTTCTCCAGTTCACTCTGCCAAAATAACTGGATTTCCCCTACTCCTAGTCCCAAAATGAAGCAGGAACTTTATTCTCCAATATCTATCCTTGATTTCAGAAGAATGGTGTTGGCATTGCTATTGTTTGGCAGCTAGGTGGTGCACTGGATAGAGGAGTGTTGGGGATGCAGTCAGGAAAACTCATCTTCCTGAATTCAAATCTGGTCTTAGACACTAGTTCTATGACTGTGCAAGTCACTAAACCCTGTTTGCTTGGTTTCCTCGTTTGTAAAATGAACTGGAGAAGGAAATGACAAACCACCCAAGTATCTTTTCCAAGAAAACCCCACATGAAGTAATGTAGACTAAGACATGACCAAACAAAAACATCTACTTTTGATTTCGGAAGAATGGTACCTTAGTCAAACCACTGATTTCGCCTCCAAGGAAGAAGAATTCTTTTTCTTTTGATTCAACCTTCTGCTTTTTCCTTATATAATATTTTCTGATAATACTCACAACCTTGTACCATAAATCTATTTACTGACTCTCATGACAAGTTGTAGGAAACAAAAGTAATGGTGAAAGTAGACCTCAGTATCTTCTCTATACTTTTTAACTGTGTGACCTGGGCAAGTCACATAACTCTATTGGCCTCCGTTCCTCATGTACAAAATGAGCTGGAGAAAGCAATAGTAAACCACTCCAAAATCTTTGCCAAGAAAACTCCAAAACGAGGTTACAGAGTCAGACAAAACCAAACTAACTGGCTGAGCAATAATAACAAAGGACATCCCCCTGCTGCCCTCTGAACTATAAACATCCAGAGGCCAAGGACTTGTCCTTTTTTCCCCCTTCTTTGTATTGCTGGTATTTTTCTGGTTCTGTGTTTCATAAATGTTGCATTGCTGTGAAATATTTTCTCTTTATCATGCCAGTACTGATAACAGTGAAGATTAAGGTTTATCTTGCTATGAGCAAAGGAGGCTACATGGCCTGTAGTAGATGAAGAGATCCTGAAAAAGCATAGCAAATATTTGACTACCACAAGTGCTCTTGATCTATCTTCAGATACAGCTTCAAAGACCAGAGGGCATGCCAAAATCATAGATAATAGGACTGCCTGCACCTGAGTTCCTGAAGTTGTGACAATGGAAGCTGTTCCTGGAATGGAAAAAACTAAAAAAGGAAAAACAAATCACAAAAATGAAGAAGCCTAGTAAGCATAAATATTAATGGGAATAGAAAAGCAGAGAAAAAAAGTGGCCAGCATAGCTAAAGTTTCTGTTGCCTATACTGCCAGGGGAACATAGGAAGCACTGAAATGAGAATTATGCAAATGAATGAGTTACTCCTCCCCTGTCTGCTGACTTCTCAAGATGTGTAGAACCAGATGCCTTCAGGATAAGTTCATCTATAATGGGTTGAAAGAGATGATCTTCCTGGGATTCAGACTGGATATGGAATTTGGGCATTATGAGTCCTTTGATCTAATCTTAAGAAAACTTCATAATTCTTCATAATCCTTCATAATTCCTTCATATCAATCCTTCATAATTCAATAAAACCAGATGACATCAAAAGATGAATTCAAATTTGAGGACAATAGAAGTTAAGTGATTCACCTAAGTTCACTCCAGTATCTATGATTTAAAACCAGGGCTAGAAGTCTAATCAAGAAGTCTAACCTGCCTTCCTGGTTGTATGACCCTGAGCAAGTCACTTAACCCTGACTTCCTAATCCTTGCTGCTTTTCTATCTTAGGAATGATACTGAAAGAAGGTAAAGATTTAAAAAAAGTCATATCTGTTCTGATTCCAAATATAGCAACCCTTCCATTGTACCACATGTGCCCCAACATGCCCACCTCACCACATGGGATATATTTCTTTGGAGGCCCCTTTCAGATCTCACATGTTCTCAGAACATAAGCAAACAACTTGAGCCCTAATAAGTAACAATAACAGAGGAGCAGCAACAGAAGAAGAAAAAAGAATAAATGAAAATAGAAGAAACAAGAATCACAGAATCATATAGATTAAACATTGGTAAATAACTTAGAGATTCAACTCCCTCATTTTAAAGATGAGTAAACTGCAGTGCAAAGAGATTCAGTGATTTGTCCAAGAACAAGCAAAGGCACAATCAGTATAATATTGATTTTATATATTACACATGTTATACCATGTTGTACAGTATCAGAAAATAATTATTATATACCATTATTAAAATATTATATTATATATAAGCTATGTATTATATAATGATAATATATTATAATAACATATGATAAATATGTGTTATAAAATATTATAAAGCTCAGCATCTCTATCTTCCTTCAATCAAGGATAAAAGGCTAATTCAGGCCAAAGAAGAAACAGAACAGAGGAAAAAACAAATTAGAATAAATAAAAAATTTCCAAATAGTTCAGAAAATCCCAAGTGATTATACATGATATAGATGTCAGGAATATATATATTTGGCAAATGAAGCTTTCTCTAGGAAAAAAGAAGGAAAGGGTTAACCTAGACATTTTAATTTAACAATCAATAAATAAATTTTTTAAAAAAGAATCCACCAAAAAGAATGTCTTTATTCTCAATAATATCAGAGCACAATGCCTAGAATATAGTAGGTACTTAATAAATGTTGATTTATTGATGAAAAGTGAAGGATTTACTGACTTACAGCTAATGTAAGTCGTCCATAAATTTTACTGGAATCACAACCTTCATGTTGTGATGTCACTTCATGACGAATGATGATGCATATTTGTTTTTTTAAGCCTTCATTTTGTCAAATGGCAACCAAGGCCTGTCAAATTCACCTTTGCAGCATCTCTCCAATATGCCCCCTTCTCTCTTATGACACTACCACCACTTAAGTGCAGGTCTTCATCATCTCATGCCTTGAATATTATCCTTTTCTCTCATTTTAAAGATAGGGAAATTGAAGCTCAAAGAGATCAAACAACTTCTCCAAAGTCACACAAGTGCTGCATGACAAAGATAGGATTCAAACCAAAGTCTTGACTCCAAATCCAGTGCTGTCACCATTATACAGTATTGATGAATAATAGCATATTTAAGTCAAAAACAGATCTCCTGTGAAGGAAAACTTGATAGGTTCTGAGCCTCCTTTTGGAGCCAGCAGGGGAAGAAATAATCTCCCCCTTTTTTTTTTAAATATCCTCTCCCCGTATCACCTCACAGCTAGCAGATTGGCTAACATGACAGCAGAGGAAAGCAGTGAATGCTGGAGGGGATGTGGCAAAGTAGGGACATTAATTCATTGCTGGTGGAGTTCTGAACTGATCCAACCATTCTGGAGGGCAATTTGGAACTATGCCCAAAGGGCGATAAAAGACTGTCTGCCCTTTGATGCAGCCATAGCACTGCTGGGTCTGTACCCCAAAGAGATAATAAGGAAAAAGATTTGTACAAGAATATTCATAGCTGCGTTCTTTGTGGTGGCCAAAAATTGGAAAATGAGGGGATACCCTTCAATTGGGGAATGGCTGAACAAATTGTGGTATATGTTGGTGATGGAATACTATTGTGCTAAAAGGAATAATAAAGTGGAGGAATTCCATGGAGACTGGAACGACCTACAGGAAGTGATGCAGAGCGAGAGGAGCAGAACCAGGAGAACATTGTACACAGAGACTGATACACTGTGGTATAATCAAACATAATGGACTTCTCCATTAGTGGCGGTGTAATGTCCCTGAACAATCTGCAGGGATCTAGGAGAAAAACACTATCCATAAACAGAGGACAAACTGTGGGAGTAGAAACACCGAGGAAAAATAATTGCCTGACTACAGTGGTTGAGGGGATATGACAGAGGAGAGACTCTAAACAAACACTCTAATGCAAATACTAACAACATGGCAATTGGTTCGAATCAAGAACACATGTGATACCCAGTGGAATCACGCGTCGGCTATGGGGGTTTAGGGGGGGAGGAAAAGAAAATGATCTTTGTCTTTAATGAATAATGCTTGGAAATGATCAAATAAAATATTATTTAAAAAAAATAAAATAACATATCCTCTCCCACTGACCTGGAGGTCAAATACCACTGAGTAAATTCAGGTATAAATGAATCTCAGAAGAGGAAGTTAAGGAACCAAAGAAACAATGATTCCACAGGCACCTCTCCCCTGGGTAGCCTAGACAAATTAAGAAACTATAATTGTAAGGGTCAAGTGGGATATGATTGGGGATGGAGATTCTAAATGATCACCCTAGTGCAAACATCAACAACATGAAAATAGGATTTGATCAAGGACACATGTAAAACCCAGTGGAATTGTGTATCTGCTATGGGAAGGGGTAGGGGGAGGAAAGAGAAAGAATAGGATTCTTGTAACCAAGGAATAATGTTCTAAACTGACAAATTAAATAAAATTTTCCAAAAAAAGAAACTATGATTGGTTCCTGAGACTTAACATGTGAGAGTTAGTGGGTGGAGAAAAGAGCTTATAAGCGGAGACTGACAGGAAGTTGAAGTCTTTGGCATGCGCCTGGAGGAGCAGAAGGCTCCCTTGCTGGATTGTAGCTAGAGGCCCATCATGGCAGCTGCAGATTAGAAAGGTTCATTACCTCTCTGCCTCTCTCCTACTTTTTCCTCTCTTTACAACTACTACTACTTTTTGATTTAATAAAGTTATTAAGTTACAACCAGTCTCATAATTTTAAATGTTACACATTGTTATTAAACTCATGTTGTTATACAACTTTCCATGTGCTTTTCTTATTTTCCCCTTCAGAGAGGTGGTAGACTCCAGCTGACTTTCTTCCTTTGCATCAGCCATAGCATCCCAAACATTAAAGACAATCAGTGAACATTTGCTGAATCAACGGTGCTGACTCACTACATCCAGAGCATTTCCACCCATCCATCTTGTAGATGAAAATATATCCTGTCTATAGACACACTGGGTCTGCTGGGCACCCCTTAATTCTCCATAAGAAGGTACACATTCATGGGGTTGTCCTGCCATTCAGGGAGGCAGGCCAGGGAAGCAGCCACCTCCTCCTGGACAGGCCAGCCCCAAGCCTGGAAGAAAGGCACCAGATTCCTCTGCACTTGGTGAGAGAACTTTTTCACCCACAGGTTCATCTTTCCAGCATTGTTGTTGGGTACCCCAGATAAGGTCTGGTACTCAGTAAAGATCTGAATGAAGGGCTCCCAGCCAAAGGCTTCCTGTAGCTGTGATAGGGGAAAGAAAAAAGGGAGCAGAGTAAAGAATCTGAGTTTCCAGAGGCAAATCAGTACATGGGTTATCAATGACTCCAACTTTCATGGGGAAGAGGCCCCTTCTTGAATATTAGCCACATTTCTACCATTTGACAGGATTCCCTCCTCTCCAGCACCAAATATTATTTGGACATGATCAGTCATATCCGCTACTCTCAACCTTTGGTAAGTACTTGCTTTCAAGAATGCTAAATCACTCTAGTAGAAATTAAGCTGTAACCAAATTCTGATGAGCAATGGTACAAAAGCAGTCATCCTCTGTGACAGGACCTATGAAGAGTATTTCATTTTAATGTCCAATAGACTTTTCACAATTATAATTTGTCAGAACATTTTTTCTGGGATATATAAATCAGAATATTTTCTTTTTCTTCTTAAAAGAAATTTGGCAAAATATCTCATTTATTCTCCCATTTGTCTTCAACTTATCATGAAGAGAGAGTTAGGAGTTAGTTGACACACAAATAAGGCCCAGAAAAGCAAGAGGATATCTAGAATCATGAAAATCCAGATAGAATTTCCATGACCTGTACCTCAGGCAAGTCCCTTAAACTCTATAAGCCTCAGTTTCCTTATATATAAAATGCAGATAATAATAGCTTGCTTTACAAGACACTTTGAAGACCAAATGAGATAACATATTAAAGGTCTTTGCAACTTGAGGCACTATATAAATGTTAGATGAGGAGGAGGAGGAGGAATATTTTCCCTTCTCCCCTAATTCATTTCCAGTACCTGCAGATAAGTCTCCAGCGCTGTCCAAACACTCCATTCTTTCAAAGGGGTCCCTTTCCCCAGGTATTCTCGTACTCTGGTCTCCCTATCTGAGGGAGTCAGTGCAGGGTGAGCCTGGCTCCGGGGGATGTTTAATACCATTTCATGTATATAGACAGACCACAAGTTGCAGGTAGCTTCAGTTGTATGTGGTGGGAACTCCCAGACCTGTTGTTGCTGGTTGTGGCCAAGCTCATGGATGGGGCCCCAGAGGCCACTAGATCTTATTCTCTTCTCATTGACTATTTCCTCTGCTGACTTCTTATGGCACATAATGGGATATCCTGAATGCATCCAGCCTGGGAAGTAGGGAAGGAAGAAGGGGAAGAAAAGTGTGTGAGAGATCTCAATCTGCCATCCCTAGGTTGTTTCCATAATTTGTCTCTCCCCTATATTCCTTTATCCTCAACATATCAGAACAGGTGGCTTCTCTTTACTTAGTCAAAACAGAAGGAATAGCTTCTATCCCCATCTTACCCCACTTATCCAGTTCCTTTACATAAGGGTTATTTTTAATTAACTTAATTAAAACAAAATACATTATTTCTGTGTACCTCTAAATTGTCAATTTTGGAATTGTACCCCTGCCACCAAAATGATCCATGTCTTGGGTTATTTAATTTTTTTTTATTTTTTTTCTGTGGTCAAAGCTAGGTCATACAGCAGATAGAACACTGGGCCTAGAGTTAGGAGGAGTTGCATCTAAATCCACTCCCAGATATACTATCTATGTCTCTATTTGCCTCAGTTTTCTTTATGGTAAAGTAAAAATACCTCCTCAGGTTATTGTGAGGATAAAATTAAATATTTGGAAAGCATGTAGCATAGTGTTTAGGACATAGCAGACACTATATAAACAGCAGCTATTATTTTACACATTTTCACACATTAGACTATTCTTTCTGTAGCCTGGGAGGACAGAAACAGTGTGGGTGATTTCCCATTTCTAATCTCCAGCTTTGGTTATATTGTGAATTTTCCTAAAGTGAAGATCTATGATTTTTCTTTCCTATTCATGTATCCTATGGTGCCAGTCCAGGCCCCTGTAATCAGTGATTATTCACTTAATCTTGTTCTTCCCTCTGAAAACATCTCCCGGCCATCCTATGTAGATCATTTTTCGTACACAGTTGTTTACAAGTTATTTTCTCCCATTAGACCATGGAGTTCTTGAGAGGAGAGATTGTTCTTTGACTTTCTTTGCATCCCTGGCACTTAGATCAATGCCTAGTACATAATAGGTGTCAAATAAACACTTTTTTTTTAAAGCCCTTACCTTTTGTCTTAGAATCAATACTGTATATTGATTCCAGGGCAGAAGAGCAGTAAGGGCTAGACAATGGGGGTTAAGTGACTTGCCCAGGGTCATGCAGCTAGGAAGTGTCTGACGCCAGATTTAAGCTCAGGATCTCCCCTCTCCAGGCCTGGCTCTCCATCCACTGAGCCATTTGGCTATCCCCTTACTAAGCATTTATTGTCTTCTTGACTGGACTATACTTCATCCTATCTATGTGACTTCTACCAATTCTTCAAAGCCCACTGAAGTCTCCTTGATCATGTTAACACATATGGAAACCTCTCCTTTGAATTCATAGCATTTATTTTCTCTAACTGTTCCAAGACACAGAATAAATGCTTATTGAATAAATGTAGGAAAGATGAATGAATGAATGAATGAATGCTATTTTCTCCTTTTTGTGTTCCTTTTGAAATTTTCATGTGTTTTATCTCGTCTTCCAAACTGTGTTCATAAGGTCCTGCTCACTTGAATTATCCCACATCATGTCTAATTCCCTGAACAGAGAAAATGGTCACAATCTATATTATTTATGGAATTTCTGCTGACTTATTACACCCAAAAACCATTTCCCATCCCAACTTCCAGAACACCCACCAGCTGAGATCTGTACATCAGCCACAATCCTCTCAGGACGAGGGAAAGGGAAGGGTTTTGCTGCAAGTTGGGCTATAGCTCCCATCATCTCATCCCAGAGATGAAGCAATGGCTCTGGGTCTTCCAGGTCTTGAAGATGTTCAGATGGCACTGTTAAGATGATATTGTCTGTTGCCAGCTCTCCCCAGGGCACTGGGTGGTAGCGTATGATGCTCTTCCACTCCTCCAGATTAGTCTCTCCTATGGATAGAGATTAAAGGATTAAGGGACCTATCACTGAGTCTCAGAAATCATCTAATCCAGCCTATAGCAGAGCAGGAACAGTAACTCCCTTTCTTCTATTCCTCATAAGTGGTCATACAGCTGCTCTTTGAAGACTTGCCCCCTTGAATAATATATTATCTTCCAGGACAGTCCAATTTACTTTGGGACAGATCTAATTGTTAAGGATGTTTTCCTTATGTTGAGATAAAATGAGTCTCCATAAATTCTACCCCTTGTTCCTACTTTTGTTGCCTAGGCCCAAATAAACCAAATACAACCCTAATTCTACTTGACAACCTTTCAAACTATTCAAAACTATTATGTCCCCTCAAGTCTTCTTTCTTTCAGGCTAAATACCTGCAGTTCTTTCAATTAACTCCCAAATAATGTAGCTTCCATTCATCTTATCATCCCAGATTACTCTCTGGATATGGTTCAGCTCATCAATGTCTATTCTAAAGGTAGCTCTGATCACAGTTTTGGGAACAACTGAATATATGAGATGAGTGACAGTAGATCTATCATCTCCCTCATCCTGGGCATTATGCTGTTCCTTTGTTTTTTTTAACTCCTAGTTTCCATCTTAGAATCAATATTGTATATTGAGGGCTAGGCAATGGGGGTTAAGTGACTTATTGAGGGTCACACAGCCAGGAAGTGTCTGAGGACAGATTTGAACTCAAGACCTCCCATCTCCAGGCCAGGCTCTCAAAACATTGCACTACCTAGCTGCCCCCTGGTTTCTTAATTTTTCTTTTCTTCCTTTTTCTTTATTTCTTCATTTTTCTAAGGCTGAAAGTTGAAACTTTAATTTCCATGGAAGAGGAACACTCAAGGATCAGAGAGAAGGTACTTTATAGGTTCCCAAAATTCTTACGACTTCCTTAACCTTTTTTTTTTTTGTGACATGGAACTCTTTGGGAGTCTGGTAAAGCCTATGAACTCCTCAGAACAATGTTTTTTAAATGCATAAAATAAAACACATTGTATTACAAAAGAAACCAATTATTCAGAAACACAATTGTCAAAATATTAAAAACAAGTTGGATTTAGTACAACTTTCTCATTTTCCTGATGAGAGAGCTAATGTAAAACCTTCATGATTCCACAGCTAGTAAATAACAATTAGGATATGAAATCAAGTGATTCTCAATTCAGTGCTCTTTTATTCTACTCTCACCTTTGGTATGTACTCTCTACCCATTTGTACAGACAAAAGGCTAATCTAATCACTTTTCTGGTGTTCCTCTGAATTCTCCATGGACAAAGGAAGTTCCCTAATACCCAACTCTCAGCCTTAAAATAGCTCATCTCTTCCTTATTCCTACAAATACCCTTCTTCCTCTTTACCAATCCAAGGCAACCTAGTTCAAAATTCCTTCACCCTTTCTCCAGTTACCCTGGGGCTTAGCCTTCATGAGGAAGACTTCACTCACCCAGCTTAAAGTAAGGAGCAGGCACAGCTCCAGTGATGGTGATAGACACAGGACCCAAGTTGCTGCCCTGAGGCACAAGAATATAGATGAGCCCCCCCCAGAGGGAGGAGACTGACAGCTCTGGTTTGTCCAGACAGCATCGGTGAATCACCACAGGTGCTCGGCAAAGCTTCTTGGCACCATTGAGGTCATCAGAGTGGCAGCCAATTTGAACCTGGAAAGATGAGTCATGGACACAGGTAGCAGCCACTGGAAGTCATAAGCTAGATAATTTATAGTGTCTTTCATGTAAAACTAGCCTTGACTTATGGGAATTTGGTGCCCCAAGAACTCATCCATGCCAAGCAATCATATAGGTTCAATAAGGATTTACAAAATCATGTATGACATCAATAATGAGTTATTACAGGAAAATAGGATGTTTGGTTTATAGCTCTAATCTTCAGTGATGACATCACAACTTATCCCTTACTGCCTGTGTTAGGGAACAGATCCTGCATGGAACATGAATCCAGTGAGACAAAACTTGGTAGATATTTGTCATAAGGAAACTTTATGTTGAGCAGAGAGGCAATCATCCCAGAAAGGCATTGGGGGAACTAAAAGAAAGCACTGGTCCTTCTGAACAGATGATCTGATCCTTTTGTATAAAATATCCCAGATCCCATGATCTCTGGATCCTTTGTTGTTTACTAGACAATATATCTCATAAGACAAAACCTGCTCTAGAGAACAGATCATTTTGCTTAGAAGTACCCCTAAGAGGGAAATGGGGGACAAGAAGAGGAAAATGGAAGTAGGGTTTGGGAGTGGCTATGGGAATACTGCCTCACTAACATCCTGTAATGAGCTGTGAGCTAGCATGGCCATTCTGAGAAGCAATTTCAAATCATGCCCCAAAAGTGATTGAAGTATGCATAGGCTTTGACATAGTTATACCAGTAGTACTAAGCCTGTACCTAAAGAGATCAATGAAAGAAGAAAAGGATCCATAGATACAAATGTGTTGATAGCAGCTGTTTTTGCAATAACAAAAACAACTAGAAATCAATGGGGGTACCCATTTACTGTGGAATGGCTACACAAATCATGGTATATTAATTTGATGAAATATTGCTGTGCTAAGAGAGATGAGTACTAACTTAGTACTGTGCCTGGCCCATAGTAAGTACCTAATAAAAGTTTACTGACTGACTGGCAAAATGGACGATTTCAGAGAAAACCAGGTATACTTCTAGGAAATGATACGAAGTGGTTAGCAGAATCAGAACAATTTAGAGAACAACATTACGAAAACAATATTATGAAAAACAACTTCCTTTGGTCCTTTGACCAGTGTTACAAGCATGATTCTCAAGGATCAAAGATGAAATATGCTTCCTACCTCCTGACAGAGGAATCAAGATGCAAAATTCAGTATTCTCTTTTGGACATGGCCACTATGAGAATTTGCTTTGCTTGACTATGCAAACATGATGATGATTTCTTCCCCCCCACTCCCCATTTTTTAATTAGGGGATAAGGTTGAAGGGAAAGAAAACAACTGCTATCAGTTAAAAATGTAATTTTAAAACAAAACAGTTCAAAAATTTTTTTAAAAACTGGAAGGATATATGGTGGTAGCAGGCATAAAAAAGCTAAATGTGAAAGCCAGGACCAGTCATGAGGAGATATATAGGGGAGGCAACAGGCATGTTGCCTGTACAGAGAATTACCTGTAAGCCAGTAGCAGCAGCACACGGCATTGTGATGTTTACAGGAAAGCCTTCAGGGAGGTAGAGTCCAGTGCTCACCCAGAGAGTGAAATCTGAAGAAAGTTATAATAATTTGATGGAATTCCTCTACTTTTTTACCTACATTGCTTCTCAGACCCCCTCAAATACCTCCATATTCCTTTCTAAAGCTTCCATAGCACCTCAAGAACTAATCTATCCCCTTTTCAGAGCCCCACATTTTCTTTATACCCCTTCCTAGGGTCTTGCTATCATCTCTTTAAACCTCAAATATGCCAACTCTTTTTCTACTTGATTGCCCTCTAACTACTCCCAATAATTCAAGCCCCATCATATTAAGTGATCAAGCTCTTATTAAGGCAACTAAAGTCCTACAATATCCTACTGGATTCACCCATCCCATCCTTTCCCAAGTATCCACTGGACCTCATCCTCCATCTTTACCTGGACTGGTGCCATTGATCTCCATGGTGACAGGGGGTCCAGGGGAGTACACTTGGGAGGGACAAGTCCCATTGCTAGCTCTGTGGACCAGTGAAAAACAATCAGTGGTCCCATTTTGAGCAAGCTCAGTGGCCATACAGAGCAGGGTTGCCTCACAGGAATTGCTGTGCACAGGATGATCCTGGCTGACATGGGGGAGGCCAGTTTGTTTGATGACTTTCCTCAAGAATCTATGTAGAGAGGCATAGGCAGGGACTCCTTCTGCAGGAATCTTCAGGAAAGCTCCACAATCCTTCCTTAGCTTAGATTGCCAGTCTTTTGCCAAGACCTCTCCTCCTTTTACCTCATCTTGAAACTGAGACAATGCTGAGCGAAAGTGATAGTTCCCTTTACTAGGCACATGGACAGGAAATTGGCCACTTTTCAGGCTAGAATCTAGGATACTGAGGCCAAAGGGGTTGAGGATATGATTTCCAGGATAATCAGCCACAGCTGGCTTGCCAGGATTCTGGGAGGCCCACCACCAGGCCTGGCCCCCAATCAGTAATCCTCTACCCTCTGCCACAAACTCATGTATCTTCTCTGCCTCTTGGTCGCTATAGGCTGTACAGCAGTAAACACTTAAGCCAGTGGTCAGATGGGATTCTATGCTGCATTCCAGGCCACTCTCAGCCACCAAGGAATACAGATTTTTAAGATTAGGGTTGACCCCAATTCTGCCTGTCTGGCCCCCTGCCAGCCAGTTAATAGCATTGCACAGAAAAGGGCCCAGCTTGGGTGCACAGAGCATGCCCTCATGAGCAGCAAGCACCACTCGACCCTGGCCATAACGGGCAC